>NW_026991715.1:10756251-12006251 GCF_029215605.1 Mirounga angustirostris | reverse complement strand
ACCCTCAAATCCCATGTCCTTCAAATAAGCAATTGCCCATTCTCTTCTGAGTCTTTCCAGTCAACATCTAACCTTAACTTCCTTTGTTTCTCCCACTTGGTGGCTTCTGCCCTTACCCATGGAATCATGACTAGGTGGGTGTTTGGTCAGTTCTCAAAGCCTTCCACTTTGACCCTCACCACATTTGGTATCCGTGTGGCCGGACGTCCATCCACTTCATTAAACACACATTCTGATTACCTACAGAAAATCCCAGCCTCTTGGGAGTACCCCACAACAACGAATAATTTTGAATACGTTTTCCAGTCTCTCAGTATTACGCAGATTTTGTCAGCTTGCTGAAGGGAGGGTGGTGCCACTGTGTCGTATTCAAAGTCCTCTTCCATGTGTCCTCAATGTTCTTCCTTCTTCCTCATACCTACTGTGCAGCCATGCTCTGTTCAAACTCAGCATTTATTCTGGATACTCAGAGTTTCCCTGCCCTTTGCTGGAGAAGGCACTACTGTAAGCTTGTCTAGATGGTCAACCACCAAAAGTGTGCAAGGACCTGACAAGACCAGCAGCCTCGACCTCGATTGTGGGCCAAACTGAAGATATCCTACAATTGCCTATAAACATGTTCCCATTTCAGCTGATCTAAGTGTATGTTAGTTACTAATATAAAATGTAGCTGTTTTCAGAGAAACAAATTGTGTTTTAGGGCTACTTCATCTTTAGAGTCCACTTATTGGCTTTTTTTCCCCCAGGTTTTTAGTTAGAACTGAACCAAACCCGTTTTGAAGATTAGACAACATCAAACCCATGTATCATGATTCCGCTGCAAGTTGACTTCACAACCCGTGCACTGGAAAATGAGCATCATTAGCTGAGTTGAAATGCCATAGAAGCATCAGAGAACTTGACCAACTAGCCACCCAGGAAAAGGTGTTTAAGTAAGCCAGAAAACCCAGTTAACTAGGGTGGCATTTGATCAGCAACACAGATAAAGTGAAAAATGAAAACATGTTAGCTGTGGTGATGACTCATGATAGAATAATGATAAAATATCCATTGCTTAAATATCCATGTGTGGGGGAGAAAAGTGACAAGGGGCACAGAGCCTTTTGTGATGCAAGTTCCAGCTGGTGAGAGGGCCAGGTGGTTCTGAGTCTCTGCTGAACACTGATGTATAGGCCGGTGCTTTCAGTTAATCAACTTGGTACTTTAGGATAGTGACTTATAAAAGCTAGGGAGCTCTTAAAATACAGCAACCGTAGCAATGACCATGATTCTGCTCCCCACCCCACTACACCTGATAATTCAATCACAATATCGGGGGTATCGGTGTTCTCTTAAAGCTCCCCAGATGATTCTAATGTGCAGCCAGAGTTGAAAGCTGCAGCTCGAGACTTGGTGACGTGTAGATTTTGAGGCTGGACAAGGAAATCTGGTTCCATTTCAGGGTGGTGGACTAAGGACCCTACTGAGTCCTACAGATTCTTCTCTGCTGTAGCACTTCACTTTCAGTGAACCAGAAACCAGGATAGATCCTGAAATGTGGCATGTAGAGTTGACGCAACAACAGAAAACCCAATCTAAAATGCACACAGAAGACTGTCATTGGAAAGGTGCAGGGAGCACCAAGCCTGCTCCATCCCCAAAGCTGGCAGGCACCAGAAGCAGAAGGGTATCAAGGACAATCAACATGTTGGTCCTTGGGCCATTGCTGCAGGAGGGGCCAACGATTCATCCTCCACTGATGCCCTTCTGTCTGCTCTTGACCTGAATAGCAGTGACAAAATGTCAGCCTTCAGGTAGGAGTCATGGACAGGGAGCCAAATTAGGTGGGCATGGCCATGTGTCTTGAGGCCGTCTATTGCCAGGGGAATGGCGTAGACCTGAACACCCCAGAGAGATCTTACTCAGTAGCTTATCCTTCTTCTGTCCCTGAGAATAGTCTCAGTTCAGACCAGCAATCTCCCAGGTGGACTACACCCACTGGCAGGGGATACAGACTGATGGAGAATCTCAGCCATATAGAAGATCACAGAGTCAGGATCACCACACATTCGAGGAACACCCAATACTACAAAACACAACAAACTGAACAAAATAGGCAAATTAACACCCAAGCAAGATAAAGAATAGAGCAAGCAGAAGAGGAAGTAAGAATAAGCCAGACAAAGACAAATCCCTTATGATTTCACATAGATAACATATGACTTCACTTATATGTGGAAGCTAAAAAAATACAACAAATGAACAAAGAGAAACAGAAACAGACTCATAAATACAGGGAACAAACTGGTGATTGCCAGAGGGGAGGGAGGGTGAGGGGATGGGCAAAATGCGGAAAACAGATGAAGAGGCACAAACTTCCAGTTATAAAATAAGGAAGTCACAGAAATGAAAAGTACAGCATAGTGAATATAGTCAGTAAGACCATAATAACATAGTGACTTACACTTATTGTGGTGAGCACTGCGTTAATATATTGAATTGTCAGATCGCTGTGTTGTGTACCTGAAACTATTCTATGTCAACAAGGCTTCAAGTAGAAAAATAAGCATAAGTAAATTTCTCTGCTGTGTGAGGATAAAGCAGTCACAAACAAATCAACTAGAGGTCATGGAGATTAAAATTTGATCCTTAAAATAACCTGAATAAGCAGATGAAGCTATTTTTTTCTGAAGTGTAATTTTATTGTAACAAAGACTAACGTGTGTCTTATAACCTAGTGACTCGTGATAGCTCATAAGTTGAGTAGTTCACTTTTCTAGAAAGCACATAATATCCAAGTAGGTCGTTCTAGAAAGTATTTTGAAGGATGAAATGTTTTCTGTAACCCTTTTAAAAAGACTTGGTCCATTTTGAAAAACTGACAATGAATGAAAAATATGATTGAAAGAAAGAAAAGTAAGTTTTTCTCCCAAATATATAAGAGACATTTGCTGAGTTTTGTATTTTAAGTGCCCGGAGTGAAATGGGCCACATTTTCAAAGGCAGTTAATAACAGCATGTACAAGAACTCATTTCCTTTGATTTAGCACCAACTGAAATAAGAGTAAATATGTCATTGAAGATATAGTGTTTCTCCTCCACCTCTCTCCCCAACTCCTACCAGGCCATGGTAGGTAAGCATGTGTCCTCCCAACCCCACAAAGGAATCTAAAATAAGGATTTAAAAACGGCTGGTCAGATTACACACACTGGCAGGACTTCTCCCCATAAGAGAGGATGTCAGTGAACGCTCCCAGGTATCACTTTCTTCCATCAGGAATAAAGAACTCCACCTTCAGTAAACTCACTTTCCTGGTCCTTTTTACCTCTCATAGAAAGCTTTTTTATTGCTACACCTGTTTATTAATTATGGCTGTGGTATTTGTCAAAGAAATTTCCCACCATGTATGCCGGATCTATTTCTATCTCCTAATGACAAAGTATGTGTATTTTATGTAGCGTCTCTCGAGTTTTTCTTCTTTGTTTAAAAAAAAAAAAGACTTTGTTACTCTTCTAGGCATAATGAGCAAAAAGAACTGGCAAGTAGATCCTAAAGCACACATTTCTTAACCCCTGTAACCTCTGAAAATGTTCAGATGTCAATTACATTTTCCCTTAAAGAACATCCATTCAACTTTGGTGCTTATCGAAGAGCTTAGATCATAATGTCAATTTCTAACATCAGTTATATCCCTCAGAAGAAAACAAGTCACATCAAAGTAGTATTTTCCTAAATGTTATTTGATACATTTTTATAGCAACTTGAAAATTCCAAGTAAACTGAAAGTGTGTTTAACAACAAAATAAGTGTAGCTTAGCCAGCCACCTGACAGGTTTCTTAGATTAAAGGCAGCAGTGAATTTGCATGCTGCCCAGAATCTGTAAATCCAGTTATTTTTATCTGGAATTTTATAGATACAGCCTCTCACAAAACCATGCCCCATGTGCTAGAAATGCCTTTTTTGGCTTCTGGCTACACAAAAGCCTCTGATGAGATATTGTCTCCAAATTAGTATAATGTAACTTTTTTTTACTTTTCCAGAAAAATATGACACCAATCACTTTTCCCTCCTGAGCAAAAGTCAGGTTTTTACCCATTGCTCTTTTCATTTTGCTCTAAAAGAATTCTTTGAAGCTTGGACATCTCTGATGTTTTTGAGTTGCAAACCCGTAGCTGGATAAAACAACACTAGGCAATTTCCAAAGACAAATCTCAGCATGGAAACTCATTTGGCATTACCCCTAGTATCCAAAATAAAATTCCTAGAAACGAAACTAATATAAGTCTCAAGGAATTCATACACCGTGGAGCCTTAGAACAAGGAACTTCTAAAAGAAAGGAGGAAGAGATTCTGCTCATCTTGCTAATAATCACAAGCATTGGCCCTCACGGAGTCACCGATGCTTTCTGGTCTATTTGTGGAACTTTTGTTTGCAGGAAAGCATGCACAGAGGGCCAGATCTTGTCGGTTTCTGTTCCGGAGAAGGTTTCCAACACCCCCTTTCCCCGGTAATATTCCAGGACGGGTTTGGTTTGGTCTTCGTAAGCCTTCAGCCCCTTGGTAAGTGTCTCCGGTCTGTCATCCTCACGCCGAACCAGAGGCTCGCCAGTCTGATCGTCCAAGCCGACCCCTTTGGGAGGGTTGAATTCGAGGTTGTAGACGCGCCCGCTGCTCGGATGGATCCAGCGAGCGGAGAGGCCTTGCCTGATGACCTCAACGGGCACGTTCAGGTTCATCACCCGTGTATCTGATAAACTCTCTCCAGGGCCTCAGCTTGCCGCAGCGTCCTGGGGAAACCACACAGCAGCCGGCTCTCCTGGGTGAAGTTTTTCAGCTCGTGAAGGGTCAGCCGGGTCATGATGTCGTCTGGGATGAGCTTCCCCTGGTCCATGAAAACCTTGGCCAGCACGCCGAACTCTGTGCCCCTCAGCATGTTGTCTCGGAGCAGGTCCCCGCTGGAGAACTTCTGCAGCTGAAGGTGTTTGGTGATGCGCAACGCCAGGGTGCGCTTGCCCGAGCCCGGGGCGCCCAGGAACACCGCATGCAGGAGCCGCCCCGACGTGCCCATGGCTGCTGGGCCAGGCGGGGGCTGCCGTCGGTTGGGCCCCCGCGCTCAGGGCGGTGCGGGCAGCGGGGGCTGTGCAACGAGGACCCCCCCCCCCCAGTGCCAGCAGGTGCCAGCAGGTATTGGACAGCGACAGAGAGCCTCGTGACTCGGAAGACTGAGTCACGATTTCCTCCCACCACGCAGTGGAAGAGGTAAGTAGAAAAGGAAACTGCGATCACATGAGCTGTAGATTCAGAGTTCCACCCTTCACACGTAGAAAATGGAGAGGGTGGAGAGAGAGAGTCTTTAAAGAAATAATTCAAGAACACCCGAGAATTTCCCAGAATGAAAGACTGATGCGGAGTCACAGGCATAGACAGGCAGTCCAGGAACGTGGAGAAGCAAACACTGGCAAAGGTGTGAGGAAGTAGGGCTTTCGCACTCCATGGGTGGGGTGTCCTCACAGCTAGTTTGGAAGGCAGCTTGGCAGTGACTGTGGGGGTTTTATAAAATTACTTCTCAGGCTCTTCCTTAAGACAAACTCTTGAAGTAAAACAAGAAGTCACATATAGGATGTTCGCATGGGCCGTATTTGGAACAGTGCAAAATTGCTAATTACCTAAATGCTAACTAATAAGAGAATAGCTAAACGAACCTTAGCCCCACTGGCCCTTTGTCACAGCTACATAGAGACAGATCTCTGTGTGCTAACATGACAAGATTTCTAAGACACTGTAAATGCAAAGAGTTGCAGCATCGTGTAATTTATATTCAGCTTATGCTAAAATATGGTACAATTTATATTTAAGTATACCCATGAAGTGAACTGGGAAGCCAGGTTGCAAGCAGTGGAAAGACAACTTGATTTTTGTGTTTAAAAGATTACTCTGTCTGCAACAATGGAATGAGGGGTTGCTATTAGGAGACTGGTTCAGCAGACCAGCAATTTTCACTTTACTTCCCTTAATCGGAGTGAGAGTGAGCACCTTTTCATTTGTCTATGGGCCATTTCTACTTTATTTCTGTGTAGAATTTTTTTTTTAAGATTGGATTTATTTATTTGAGAGCGAGAGCTCGTGAGAGAAAGAGAGAGTGCATGAGCAGGGGGGAGGGGCAGAGGGAGGGGGAGAAGCCGACTCCCTGCTGAGCAGGGAGCCCAATGCAGGACTTTTTTTTTTATTGTTTCTGTTATTTTGGGTCTTTAAGTTAGTCATATAATCTCTCTTATTGTTGCCATATTCAAAAGAGTTACACTGAATACATAAGCAGATTCAGAAGGCATATGGATATTTCACAGAAATGTGGCCCATATCCTCCAGCAAAGGAAAAAAGAAATGATGTTGTAATTGCTTTGTGTAATAAAGCAGCCCACTCTTACTGTCTTTTAATTATATACACAAAAGCGATCCCACCGAGGTCTTTCTATCCTCCTGGATAGATTTAGACTTGTAGTATATTCAACCTTCAATTGAGACACCTAATTTGGTACCCGAATGTGATCCCAGAATATCCCAGATCGTATCTTCGGAGAGAACGTGGCATTTGCTCAGCCGCAGGTGTGAGGGGGCGAGGATGTGCTTCTCAGCGGCTTAGAGCAGGCTCAGAGGACGTTGGGCTGCAGGTATGCGGCGGATTCCTAAAGCACAAGGTCATTTCCGGCTCCCGAGACCACCTCGGTCCTTCTGCCTTTCCCAGGCTGATGGCACGTGAGCCACTTGGGACATTGGTTATAAAACCTCACAGTGTCTGGTTCAGAGATTCTCTGACCAAATACATAAAGGCCAGTGGCCTAGTAATATCACGGAATACCTTTGGCCGCATTTAGCAGACAATGTCTGGTGCCCACCAGATGTGATTGTGGACAGTTATTGAAACTTTCTAGATGTTTTCCACGGTAACAGATGCCAAATGGTGTGGCCGTAAAGGAAAAACAGCAGGAGCTCCTCACACAAGGCTTAGCTTTGCAGTGCTTGTCATGTTGGGGTACAAATTTCCAAGTTAATTTATTGCCCGCTCTGGGGAGAGTTAGCAGGACAGGGCATCTCGGAGACGGAGCCAGAAGCCACAAGGCAGATAAGAGGCTTGATAATCATTCACTCATTGGTTTGGCAGACTTTACTGGGGCGTTTATCTCTGTGACTAGTTGTTCTAAGCACAGGGGATGCAGCCCGTGTGAAAGAATGAAGCCTGAGCGTCTGCCCCCGTGACTCAGACCTTCTAGTAGGTATTATGGGCTCACGTTTTCCATTGGGGAATGGGACGTGGTTTTAGGTCTCTGTGAAAGAACATTCGCCTCCCTGCCTCTAGGTTTGATAACTGTGTTTTATTTTTTTAAATGATTTTATTATGAAAATTTCAAAGACATGGAAAATTAGAGAAGGCTACAGCCCCTTGGCACTCAGCATCTGGTTTCACAATAATCGCTGTTTTGCCAATACTGTTCTACCTTATTTCTTTCCGGAGTATTTTCCAACTTTGTCCTATCTTTTTTTTTCTGGGATATTTTATTTTTTTATTTATTTTTATTTTTATTTTTTTTAAGATTTTATTTATTTATTTGACAGAGAGAGACACAGTGGGAGAGGGAGAAGCAGGCTTCCAGCGGAGCAGGGAGCCCGATGCGGGGCTCGATCCCAGAACCCTGGGATCATGACCTGAGCCGAAGGCAGATGCTTAACAACTGAGCCACCCAGGCGACCCTGGGATATTTTAAATAATAACATTTTCCCTTTTAATGGTGGATGTGTATGTTTTAATGTGTATAATGAAAAATATAACTAGCACTCAAACCTAATATCTGGTAGTGTTCTTGCTTAGGACAAAACTAAACCAGAAATTTAAGCTTTAAAAATGGTACACATGTGGGGGTGCGCGGTGCCTGGCTGGCTCAGTCGGGAGAGCGTGCGAATCTTGACCTCAGGGTTGTGAGTTCGAGCCCCAGGCTGGGGGTAGAGTTTGCTTTAAAAAACAGTGAAAACTGGTACACAGATATGGCAGAGTCCAACAAGGGGGGTACGTAAAGGACAAAAGTTTGGGAACTGTTGACAGAGACAACAAGAAATGGAGAGGAAGTAGCAGATTTCCCCCTTGATCTTCCCTCCCTCGGTGAGGTTAGCATGGTCAGAAGAGATTCCTCCTTCTGTGGGAAACGTTTAGCACGCCTGGCGCTTAGTAAGCACTTCCAGAAGAGAAGCTAGTATTGTTTTGGGAAGGCATCTTTGATTTCAGAGAACTGATGCTGGCTAATATTTATTAAGCACTTACTGTTGTACAGACACTGTCATTGGGAGATTAAAATATCTCATTTCCTCTTCAGAGCCCCACTATGAGTAGATGGTAGGATCCCCATTTTTGGAATTAAAAAATCGTCTTGGAGAAATTAAGTAACTCAAGGTTACAAAGCTGTTCAGTGGCTGGACTAGGGCTTGAATTGAAAGCCTATGTGCCTCCAAAGGCCGGGTTTGATTTTCTACCGGCTCCCAAGACGAGCAGAGGCAGCTGGGGAAGGACCGAGTTTGGAGGCCTGGTGTCAACCTGACTCTTCCATTTGCTCACGTGGTGACCTTGAACATCTCACTGAGCTTTTTCCGAGCCTCTGTTTCTTATGCATAAAATGGGGAAAATAGTGCTAATGACCCGATCTGCAAGCACAGGATGAAATCATGGGGTATGGAAACCTGATGCCGGAGGCACTAACTCTATGTACTGTATTCACCACCACTAGCAGGACATGTGGTTTCGAGCAGTCCCCTTCCCTCTTTGGGTCTCGGTGTCCTCAGCTGTCAAGATGATGGGGTTGACCCTTAAAGTCCCGCTAGGGAGAACGTTCCAGAATTGGATTCCGATTGGGCCACAGTAAATACTCCTGACTCTGAAGTTAATGGAAGGAACTAGATCAGCTTGCATCCAGTGTGGTTTTGTTGGTAATTATAATTATTGTGGTCTGCATTCCTTGGAAAGCTGAACCTGACAACAGCGGGGTGCTGCCACCTTGTTAGGAGCACAACTTCCCTGGGAGTGGAAGCAAGAGAACAGGAATGGGACAGAGAAGGAGGAGGGGCATCTGAGCAGACCTGGCTGGGCTGGTTGCCCCTAAGTACCGTCCAATGGCTTTATTTTACAGCACTGCCCCCAAAAAGCTGCATCTCAGGACAGTCTGGAGTAAAAAAGAAAAGAGAATGAATTTATCTGCCAGTCCCCATCTTCCATTACACAATATTGAACCATGAGGTGTTAACTCCTTTGCAGTTATAGGTTGTGCATTCTGGGCTCTGAAGCAAGATCCCTTATTGTCCCACATCTTGGTGTTCCCAGGGAAGCCAAGACGGGAGATGAGAGGTGTGTGCATGGGTGTGAGGCTGGGCTCCAGGAGGGGGCACCTGGAAGAAGTTCCTGGAGCTGGTCGCTACGGTGGCAGTTGAAACGAGAGACAGGTGAGGCTGAGGGTCCGAAGTGGTCTCCGTGTGCGATAAGTAACTCTGCCCAACCAGCTGCCAAACAGAATCGGAGGGGGCTTCCTTGTAAAATAAGGACAGTGAGGAAAGAGGAAATAATTCGTAAAAACATCCGAAAAAGGAACTCAGTATTTTATCCTGAAAGGGAGAATAATAATAGTATGTACCTATAGGTAATTAAGAAGTTCTAGGAATTCAAGGAGTAAATATTTGTAAAGCATTTAAAATATAGGTGCATACAAAAGCCACGATGTAGATGTCTGTCTAAAAAATTGAAACACTAGCCCTGTGAGCTTAGGTGATGTCTGCAACCATGCATTTATTTTACTTGTAAGCTTTCTAGCTGTGAAGGAAGAAAAGAAAATATGGCAGGCTTCATAATTTACATAATCCGATCGAAATGAGCCTGCTAGTTCTGCAAGAGAGCCAAGAATTTACATGGCATGAAAACCTAGAGGGAATCGATCCCAAGGGACATTAAAAAGCAAAATAAATAAGGGGCGCCTGGGTGGCTCAGTCAGTGGAACATCTGACTCTTGATTTCTGCTCAGGTCGTGATCTCTGGGTCGTGAGATCGAGTCCCGTGTCAGGCTGGGTGTAGAGTCTGCTTGAGAGTCTCTCCCTCTCCCCCTGCTTGCACAATCAATCAATCAATAAAATCGTTTAAAAAGAAAAGCAAAATAAATAATGTTTTCAAAATGTATAAGTAAGATGTGCAGAAGAGTTTCTCATGTGGCTAAATTCCTTGGCTGATGCTTTACCAGGTAGATTCAGATGACCTCTGAAGGCGAAGATAGAGACATTGGAACTGGAGGCCTTCTTTGGGTTATCATGAATCATTGACTCTGCAGAGGCAGTTTTGCCCCCCAGGGGATATTTGTCAATGTCTGGTGATATTTTTAGTTGCCGGAACTGCAGGCCAGGGTGGGTCTGGTCAGTGGCATCCAGTGGCTGGAGACCAGGGGTGCTACAAATATTGCATGGGATGTACCTATACTAAAAAAATATATATATATGACTTGCCATTTATCCAAAATTCACATTTAACGGAGACCTTTGTATTCTGATTTTCTAACTCTAGCCACCCCAGCAGCTTACCTATTTCTGCAGTGCACAGGACAGCCCTTCACAGGGTAGGCTTATCAGGCCCCACGTTTGAATCGTACTGAAGCTGCACAACCCTGCCCTCAATGAAGAAGAGATCTTTGCATGTTTTCCTAGGGGAAGGGGGACCCAGGATGGGTGTAAAGATCTCTTCTCCTCAGTCAGACTTTTGCTTCAGATGAGTTAGCTGACAATTTCAGGTCAAAACCTCTGGTCTTGTTTATTGATGTCGGTGGTGCTGGTCTCCAGTCAACAGCCGACCAAGTGAACGTTGTATAGGAAACTTCTTGAAGACTCTCATTGCTCTTTAAATATCTCCTGTGTCCCCAAATCTTTATTCTAGAAAGAGCTTTCTCTCTTGCTTATAGGGTGAGAACAACCCATCATGTCATTTTTATGGCCCTTTTTGAGGGAAGTCAAGGGAAAGAGACTTCAGGAAAGTGCCCTCAATGCTGTCTCCATGGGAGATTAAGTCCAGGTTGGGGGGGCTGGCTGTGTGAAAAGCTGGGCAGAGAGCAGGGTGAAGTCCATTTTCCGGAGGAGGGGCCCATCTCTCTCTCTCTCTTTTTTAAGATTTTATTTATTTGAGAGAGGAGAGAATGCACACGAGCCAGGGGAGGGGCAAAGAAGCAGACTCCCCGATGAGCAGGGAGACTGAGGTGGGGCTCGATCCCAGGACCCTTGGGCCTTTTCTGAGCCACTTCTTAGCTGTGGTGGATGATGTCTGCAATCCCAGCTCCCTCCCACGGTGAAGAGAACCAAAGGCAGACCCATTCTTGGCTGGGCGTCAGGCAATAGCAGATGTTCTCACCAGTGACCCCGATTCACCAAGAAAGTATTCCATTACACCTACTGTCCTCTGTTCAAAGGGCAGGGGATTTTATCATCCGCTTTTGAACCCTTGCCATCAAAAAAGAACTGAAAAAGTAAGCTGGTATTTGTGTGTGTGTGTGTGTGTGTGTGTGACGGAAGGTTTAGTTTCAGTTTTCTGAAAAACTGAGGTCCACAGCTCCCTTCCTTCTTCATCTGCACCGGGAAGCGAGGGACCCCTGTATTTTCATCATGTGTCGTGATTCCCTAAGGTGCAGGTGACCCCTTGCTGGTTTCCATTTGAATTGGAGGGTTCTTGACGGCATACAGTCCTTTTTTAAAAAAAAAATAAACTTTTCTGGGATGTCTGGGTGGCTCTGTTGGTTAAGCATCTGCCTTCAGCTCAGGTCATGATCTTGGGGTCCTAGGATTGAGCCCCACATCTGGCTCCCTGCTCAGTGGGGAGCCTGCTTCTCCCTCTCCCCCTCTGCTTGCTCATGCTCTCTCTCTCAAATGAATAAATAAAATCTTAAAAATAAACTTTTCTGATGGAATAATGTCAGAGGTACAGAAAAGTTGCATTGACAGGACAGAGAGTTTTCATATATCCCCATCGTCCAGTTTTCCCTCTGGTTAATGTCTTCTGTAACAACCAAGGTACATCTGTCCCAACTGAGAAACTAACATGCATATGTTGCTATTAACTAAACTCCAGACTAAATTTGGATTTCACCCCCTTTTATATTCATGTCCCCTCTCTGTTCCAGATTCCAGTCCACGCGACCACATTGCATCCAGTGGCCACGTCTCCCTCGTGTCCTCCTGGTCTGTGACAGTCTCTTACTGTTTCCTTCTTTTTAATGATGGACAGTCTGGAGGGGTACTGGCCAGGTGTCCTGTAGGATGGGGCTGCCTCTTGTTTTCTCATGATTAACGGGAATTATGGGTTTGGCGGAAGGATGCCACAGAAGCGACGTGTCCTTCTGGTCACATCATGTCAGGGGTATGTGTTACCCCACGACATCTCTGGTGAGGTTAAGCTTTATCATCTGCTGATGGTGGTATCCACCAGGTTTCTTCACTGAATGGTTATCACTTATTTCTTTCCCCACTCTGTCAAGTCTCTGGAAGCGGGTCACAAAGTCCAGCCCACTCTTGGGAAGGACGGGGTTTAGCGCCACCTCCTGGAGGGGTGGGCGGTGGCTACTTAATTCAGAAATCTTATGAGGGGAAAATTTTAGATAAATACATCTGCCAAGCTCCCAGATTTAACAAATGTTAACATTTTGCCAAAGATGCATCAGCTCTTTATTTTTATTTATTTATTTTAGAGATTTATTTATTTGAGAGAGAGAGAGGGAGAGTGCAAGCAGGGAGAAGGGCAAAGGGAGACGGGGAGAGAGAATCTCAAGCCGACTCCCAGCTGAGCACAGAGCCCAACACGGGGCTCGATCTCACGACCCTGAGGTCATGACCTGAGCCGAAACCAAGAGTCGGACGCTCAACTGAGTGAGCCACCCAGGCGCTCCAGCTCTTTGTTTTAAATAAACTTTAACAAATTATTACAGATATGGTTGAGGTATCCTTCCTATTTCTCCATTATCCCATTCTCCTCTCTCCTTCCCTGCAGGTCAACAACTAGCTATCTCCATATTATCTCTGTAAGAGGACTTTAATTATTTTTGTTGCATTATGCAACTTGCTTTCTTCACGCAACTTTATGCTTCTACCCAGGTTGAAGAATGTATATGGGAAGGCATCTTAATATTCCCCGTAAAATGCCTCCAAATCACTTTATGAGTTGGGTTTTTTGTAGAAAGTTGTCCTATAGGCTATCTTATTTATTTAATTAATTTAATTAATTTATTCATTTAATTACATTTATTTAATTTATTTACTTAAATTTGGGGGGGCACCTGGGTGGCTCAGCTGGTTAAGTGTCTGCCTTCAGCTCAGGTCATGATCCCAGGGTCTTGGGATCGAGCCCCACATCAGGTTCCAGGGAGCCTGCTTCTCTCTCCCTCTGCCTGCCACTCTCCCTGCTTGTGCTCTGTCAAATAAATAAATAAAATACTTTTTAAAATAATGTGGTTTTTTTTAGAGAGGGAGGTGGTAGGGAGGGGCAGAGGGGAAGGGAGAGAAAGAATCTGAAGCAGGCTCTACACCCAGTGCAGAACCCCATGTGGGGCTTGATCGCATGACCCTGAGATCATGACCTGAGCTGAAATCAAGAGTCGGATGCTTAACTGACTGGACTGCCCAGGTGCCCCATTTCCTATAGGCTGTCAGTCGTACCTTTGGTGTGTGAATTGCTGGGAAGTGCATGATAGCTCCTTCCAGTGGGAACTTCCATGCTGGGAAGTGCATGATAGCTCCATGATAGAAGCGGGACCGGGGAGGGTTCTAGAAAGAGAAGAGGGAAGAGAGGAACTGGTTATCCTTTTTGATGTTGCCCCTTCCACTATTCTTTCTGTCCTGGCTACCCACCTCCCCTGGTGTAGGTGAGCCCTCAGAACAAGTCCCAGATAATCAGCAAGGCATGACGGGAGGCCACCATGTCAGCCCTCAAGAGACAATTCAAGGCACCATCAGAACTGAAGAGAACAGGGGTTCAATGCCTGAGCTCCCAACTTGAACGTCTGAAAACTCAAACTCAGTGCGTGTCAAGCCAATCATCGTCTTCCCCTGCAAGCTGTTCTTCCAGCAATGTTGCTAACTTTAATATCTCTCCAGTGGACAAAGTCTGCTTCCTGGGAGTTGTTCTTGACTTTCTCTCTCCTGTCACTAAATCCTGCCACTAAATCAAGTGCTACTATTCCTTTAAAAAAAAAAGATTTTATTTATTTGAGAGGAAGAAAGAGAGAGAGAGCACAAGCAGGGGGAGGGGCAGAGGGAGAGGGAGAAGCAGGCTCCCTGCCGAGCAGGGAGCCCGATGTGGGGCTCGATCCCAGGACCCTGGGATCATGACCTGAGCCGAAGGCAGACGCTCCACCAACTGACCCCAGGCGCCCCTCAAGTGCTACTATTCCTAACTGCAAAATGTCTTAATCCTTCCATTTCTCTCCAGCCCCAGGCTGTCACCCTCATGCACTTGTATGAACTCATATCGTTTCTGTGGCCCACCTCCAGTCTTGCCTCCCTGCCTCTGGCCTTGCCTCTCCACCCTGTCTGGCAGCCTGGAGGCTAGAGAAATCAAACTCGTAGTCCCTCAGGGAAACCTTCCCCACTGGGCCTTAGGACATATCTGATCTTCTGATACAGTTTGCGAAGGCTGCAAAATCTCTCTTTTGCTTATTGTCTTTAGTCTGACTTCCGATCCTCTTTGCCCCAGACTTCGCCTGCCAACATAACCGGCTTTGTCCTCTTTGCCAAATATGCGGGGCTCCCCTCCCATCTGGGGAGTTCACACTCGCTCTTCTCTCTGCTTGGAACTCTGCCCCCCGCCCCCATGCAACTTCTGTCAGCCTTCAGCCTGCAGCCTAAATATGCCTTTTCTGCAGGAAGCAGTCTGACCAAGTCTCTCTTCTAACCAAAGCCTCCTGTGAGCCCTCATGTTGACTAGGCCCCGACCTTCGGCCCTGTCCTTGGCCTGCTGAGGTGCAGTTCTAGCAAGACTCTTGCTCAGTCTGTTTAGTGAGACCTCTCCACCCCCCACTTGGTATCTGATCACCCTCCTCGTCCCCCGCCCCCCCCGCCCCTTGACACCCAAGTCCCTGGCCTGCCTCCAGCAAAATTCCTATTTGGCCAGTTCAGCAAGAATCCCCAACCCTGGATGTCTCCTCTTAGTGACTTTCTATCCGCTGATCCCCTCGCTCTGCTTACTGGCACCTGATCCCCAGCTGTCGCTGCTATATTCAGAATTGAGCTCAGTCCATCTTGAGATCTCTTTCCCCAACTCCAGTCGTTACTGAGTAACATCTGCCTTGACCACCTTGACCCAGTGTAGGCTTGGTTTCTCTTTAACAATGCCCCAACCGCCCCCCCCCCAGAACGAGTCACTTCGGTTTCCCCCATTGTGATTCTCATGCTTTCCTGTAGCTCCTTCTATACCTGTGTTGTTTTCCTACTGAACTGCAGGTCTCCTGAGAGCAAGGATTAGGTCTTGGTCCCCTGTGCCTCCCCAGCAAAGCCCGAGTCAATATTTGTGGCATTGTGGAACGAATTCTCTGGGTTGCTCACTTGCCTATAGACACGTCCCACTGTGACAGGCAGTTTTTGGTGGTGGGACACCCTCAGAAGGTTGTGTGGCAGGCCTGCGCCGTGGACGCAATGAATCTGTCTGCACTTTTAGACTGTTGAGCAATGCTCAGCCAGAAACTCTTCCTGGGTCTGGTCCACCCTTGAGCCGAAACACTGAGCTGATTTTCTCCAGCAATGCCCCTGTCTCATTCATTCACTTACTCAGGCTGGCTCTCTTCCTTTATGGGTGCCTAAAATTCACCATCTCACCTTCTATCCACCTGTCCACCTGATCCACCTGTCTTTCTCCCCACTTTCTGGCTAGCACGAAAAGTAGATGAGGCCTCAGTTAATGAAATGTGGGACTCGGGCACAAAAAGGTGATTGCAAAGTAGTTCGTTTAAAGTAACCATTACTCATCTTCCCTCTGTCTCTGCTCATTCATTTCACTGATGCATGGAAGTAATCGACTGGTTTTGCTACCTTTTGGCATATTGGTAAAGACTGTTGGGTACATCTTAGGTTTGAATGGGGGGTTTCTGAATCTTGAAACAGAGAAGTGGCCAATAATTTTCGAACCAAAATATCTTGATTTTTTTTTAATGCATTTCGATGAAGTTTGGAATGTGGGCAGGGGCAAACAAGAAAGTGATTGTGTCAAAATTACGTTTTTGTTTTTTTTTTTAAGATTTTATTTATTTATTTGACAGCAAGAGAGGGAACACAAGCATGGGGGAGTGGGAGAGGGAGAAGCAGGCTCCTCACCGAGCAGGGAGCCCGAGGCGGAGCTTGATCCCAGGACTCTGGGATTATGACCTGAGCCAAAGGCAGACGCTTAACCGACTAAGCCACCCAGGCTTTTGTTAAACAAATAGAAGCAGAAGAGTGTCACCAATATTGATATTAAGAGACCAGAGACCTGTTAAGTCCTTCCCAGACCACCAGGATTGCACTCCAGCCTCTCTGAGTAACGAGGCTCTGTCATCGTTTTAAAGGTTTACAAAAAGGAGGATTCCATAACCTCTCTGGCAAAGTCTTCTAGCTGTTAGGAATGCTGACTCTGGGAAACTTGAGTCTATTTAGATTTTTTTTTTTACTTAAATTTTTCATGCTGCTGATAAAATGGAATTCCTTTCATCTTTTTGCTGTAGAAGGAAACCAGAGGCTTACAGAGGTTAAATTGTCCATAATCACACCCAGTAAGTGGTAGGCTTGAGATTTGAACCTTGGCCTGTCCGATTCTCTTTTGTTCTTTGACCCATGAGCCTGCCTTGCCTAGTCAGCGAAATTGTTCAGTCCATGAGATAATTCAGTTCCTTAGCAAGCTTGGGTTAGAGGTCATGCCCACCATCGGCCACAAACCCATGTGTCTCTAGCTCTGTGTCCTGGGCACCATGTCATTGTGAGGCAGGCTCCAGACAAGCTGCTTTGGGAACCACTGGCCAAGGGAAGCAAGACTGCGGTGGGTCAGGGTCCAGCGTAGTTCATGAGCAAGCCAGAAAGTTCCTGAGCATGGGTTTCCACCTCACATCAGCCCAGGAAACTCTGACACTGGAAAAGTAGTAAACGCGGACCCGAGCTTAAGACTAGGAACCCCGTCTCAGACTCCTTGTCTGTACGGTGAGGGTCGTAATCGTTGTATGAAGGATCCAGGCCACATTATATTGAGAGATAAAGCTTCCGTATGAATAATATATATAAGTTGTTACTATTATCTGTGTTATCGCCATGCCTATAACTTGAGAACAAAGTGATGAAACAGACTCACAGCCAATTAAGTGGTGACAAGGCTCTGGGTATCGAGGTGCCTGACCAGCTGGTGACTCAAAACCAATAGGAGAAGCTGGCGTCTCCAGCCGCTGTGGCTAAAACACACACATCTGGGGTGCCAGGCGGGGGACCCTCCATCGGTTGAGTGTCTGCCTTCAGCTCAGGTCAGGATCCCAGGGTCCTGGGATCGAGTCCCGTGTCGGGCTCCCTGCTCAGCGGGGAGTCTGCTTCTCCCTTTGCCTCTGCCTCTCCCCACTGCTGATTTTCTCCCTACCCCACAATAAATAAAATCTTTAAAAATAAAAAATAATATACACACACCCATACAGATGCTGAGACACCCCAAGAACTTGCGTCTTCAATTCAGCTTTTCCCAGAACTACATCCCCTGTCTGAGAAAGTGTTCGTATTTACTAACTAAATATTGCATTTAACTTGTGTCCCCAAAGCCTTACTTTCCAGGTGGTTCTTGGGTTTCTCTCTTTCGTTACGGCTCATTGATTTATTCACATCCAGAGATTATTTGTGTTAGTCTATATCTACTCTTCAGATTTTTTAACTTTCTTCTTACTGAATTCTTCTTACTTTTTCTCTCTTCATTTGTAGCATTTTATTCGTTTCATATTCTATGTGACCTTTTCCCTAATGTTGCATTAACATTTCCTACCTACAGCTCATCTGTTTGGTTGTTTTATGTATATATATATTTCTTAAACTTAAAAACCTTTGAGTACATAAATGCTCAAACTGCACAAGAAAGTATCCTTCTGTAAACACAGAGAAATGCATGTAATTCTTACAAATACTTGTCCATATTTATTAGCTTCAAAATATTGAGCACCTGTTTAAAAGTTATAATGGTAGAAACTCAAGGTTTTATTTTAAAATCTGCAACCAGGGGTGCCAGGGTGGCTCAGTCAGTTAAGTGTCCGACTCTTGGTTTTGGCTCAGGTCATGACCTCAGGGTCATGAGATCGAGCCCCTCGTCAGGCTCCACACTCAGTACAGAGTCTGCTTGAGGTTCTCTTGCCCTCTGCCCTTCCCCCCATGCTCTCACTCTCACACACGCTGTCTCCCTCGAATAAATAAGTAAATCTTTAAAAATGTGTGTATATATGTGTGTGTCTATATATATATATGTATATATAGACACACACACACAAATAAAAAAAATTCTCCCACCAGCAAAGCTGAGAAATGCATAACATGATAATGTGGCCCCTGACGTTGTCAACAGTTCGTTAATTAACAGGTACAGTTCTTATGTGATCCCTGGGTGCTTGTACATTCATTAGCTGGAGGGGTCCCAGGAAGAACTCTTTTCAGATGAGTCAGGAGGACACCTGTCTGCACTCCCTACTGTTGCATTAGCCCAGGGGTAGAGCCCAAGGGGTTCGTCATCCTCCTTAGACACCTACATCCCCATATGCCTTGAGCTACCCTTTTGAGACTTTCTCCTTTAAAGACCACACTTGATATTCATCTTGATCAATTTTATCTCTGCGTAAGGGAAGGGAGAGGGAATGTGTCCCAGGAGTAGACTGATGTGCCCATGCCTTTACCCTCTGCCACCGCCACCCTCCACCTTGATGACCCTACACTTGCAAATGAGCATACTTGCTTGAGCTGGGTCGGATAGGAAATACCTCCAAGGAGTTTGTGAAGAAGAATGGCACGTTTCAGAAGTTCCTCGCCATCTAGATGCTGGTGGATGGCAGGGGCTGCCACTGTCGTTCGTGTCTTGTCTTTCTCTGAGTGCAAATCCTGTCCTGTCAGATGACATTGTAACCTTGCCGAGGGACTCACGCAAATATAAGGAAGTTATTGAGAGGTCAAGGCTCTAGTTTAAGAAGATTTAATGGGACCTGCTAACAGGACCTTCTGAGTACCTTGCTAAAGCATGCACGCTAACTGTATATTCTGCCGAGGGCCAGATGCCCACGTGGAAGGTTCTTCGTGGCCACACGGTGAGTCAGTAGGTGAATACCACCCCAGAGGCTTGTAAACACTCTGCCTCTTGCAGCTTCCTCCAGCTGCAGGGTAGCAGGAAGTAACCCAATTAAGGCAGGTGCATCCTAAGCATCGAGGGTGGAGAAATGAAAAGTATCGGGAAGTCAAAGGGGTTTTTAAGAGGTTCAAAAGCCTGTGTGAACCGATGTTGAATTTGCAGGAAATTTCACGTTGGAGATTGAGGTGAAGGCGTCTGACTTCTGAAGTCGAACTATGACTCAGCAAGCCGCCACCCCAGGCGCTAGATTATCAGAGGAATGCACACCTGGCTCGGAGTCAAAATGGCCAGTGGAAACAGTTGCTCTGGGCAAATCGATCTGGAGGAGCACAACAGCGGAAAAGGAACCAGGTTTATGTCAGGACCTGGGGCAGGGACCGGGGAGACTTTTTTTTTTCCCCCTAGGAAATGGCCACCAGGCCAACCACCTTTTTGCACCAAATACTGGAACAAGTATTAGGGTCAAGCTCTGAAATAATTTTATTTTAAAAAGCCAAAGACTGTGTATTCTGTTCCTGGACAAATAGAGGTTTTCTTTTTTCATTTGTTGTATTCCGTGGCAGGCAAGGGGAGAGTGCGGGGTTCCTAAAGGTTCTCTAATTTCCTGTTGTAGTTCTCCACTCTGTGGCCATAGGACAGAGAAGGGAACAGCAGGTCACGTGGGGACTTTCCAAGGTCACGGTTCTCAAACTCCCAACTTGACCACAGATCTTTTTCTATATACTTGCCTGGAAGTTCATTTCTTGGACTAAGCCGTTTTGTCTTGAGCCGTTTTTCAAATTGCAATTTTAACTCTACCTATAGAGAGTATTTTCTGTATTCCTTCCCCTCTACTTAATATTCTTGACTCGGATCTCAATAGGTTTTTGGAAATGGACCAATTTGCCCCCAAATGCAGTCTTCAGAATCCGTCTTGGAAATAACCACTCTTATTTCAGCAGACAGTGTTTGCTGCATAATCGACTACCCCAAAACATGTGGGTTCCAACAGAAGCTATTTCTGTAGCTGACAATTTTGTGGCTGAGCTTTTCTGGGCAGTTCTGGTCTTGGCTGGGCTCAGCCGTGAGTCGGCTAGGTTGGCTGGGAGCTGTGGGGTGGTCTCAGCTTGTTATATAGCCTCCTCACCTCCCTGGGGGCTTACCCAGGCTTTTCCACGTAGTTGGCTGCATAAGGCTCCGAGAGAGAGAGAGAGAGAGAGAGAGAGAGCAGAAGTGTTCAAGGCCTACCTTGGAACTGGCATGACATCATTTCCATCATGTTCCATCTGCCAAGGCAAGACACAAGGCCATCCCTGATTCAAGGTTTAGCTTATGTCTTTTTTTTTTTTTTTTTTTTTTATTTGACAGAGAGAGACACAGCGAGAGAGGGAACACAAGCAGGGGGAGTGGGAGAGGGAGAAGCAGGCTTCCCGCCGAACAGGGAGCCCGATGCGGGGCTCGATCCCAGGACCTGGAATCATGACCTGAGCCGAAGGCAGACGCTTAACGACTGAGCCACCCAGGCGCCACTAGCTTATGTCTTGATTGGAAGTGTTACAAAGGGTCACATTGCTAAAGGCAACAGATGCAGGGAGAATTGGAGGCATTGTTTTTTGCAATCCGTTATGCCTACCAAATAAAGGGAAGTGTATCCAAATAATTGGATCGCAGGGGAATTTTCCATGGAAGAGAAATGGGCTGATAAATAAACTGTATAGATTTGTGCCTTATTTGAAGTAGTCGGAAGCAGCCATTCTTGTTAATACTGACACCGTGAAAACAGGAAACACGGGGGCAAATTCTCAGCTAACTTTAGTCTGGCTTCCTAGATTTTATACCCAGTGAGTGTAAGACCCTTCCCCTTAATGCTACAATCATTTCTGTTTTACAGATGTTTGTGTGGATGCTTGTTGCAGGCTGAGGTTTCTGGGAGGTCGCCTCTGAGATGGAATGTTGGGTAAAGGGTTTGTGTCAAGGCACATGCCTGGGATCAACACCTGTGGCGGAGAGAGGGTGGAGCAGAGAGCAGTTGAGGGGACATGCAGGTACACGGCCTCAGACAACCCGTGGAGAGCTCTCTCCTTGTCAGGAGCCTGTCAGTGGGCTGTCCCAGAGTGGGCCAACATGGCTGGGCCCTTGTGAACAACCCATCTGTGGGAGTCCTTTGGGAAGGATATGACCTTGGGCATAGTTGAGACAATCCCCGATGGTGCCAACACGTGAAGGCTGTCTGCTGACTACAGTCCTGGGGCTGAAGGCCCTTCCTTCTGGATCCAGCAGAATGTTCAGGGAATTACAGGGAGATTCTAGCTACCGACATACAGCTGACCTCGTCTGCAGGAGAAGCTGCATGGACACATTATGCAAGACATTTGTTGACTCTGTTTTCCTCAGAAGATTTCAAATAGCTTCATGAAGGGTATCTGACTCAAAGCCCTGCTACCTTCCTTTGGCTGCTGGAGCTGAGCAGTAAGTGGTGGGCTAACTGAGGAATTCACTTAGCCATCCGAGCAAATCTGCTTCATGCATATTTTATGCCTCCTCCTCTTCCTCCTTCTCTTCCTCCCAAAGGAGCACTGATTCCTGCCACCCTAGCCTTCAGCCAGCAATTCCTGGCATGGCAGATGGGGAGGTGGGCTTTCTCTCTCTTCTGTCCGGATCACAAGGTATCCTTGGTGCCAGCAGGGAGTGAATTTGGGCTCAGGGGAGGGTCAGGGCTCAGCACTCCAACCCAACTCTAAGGTAGTCATAGATATAAAAAAAAAAAAAAATCTAACTTTACCAAATAGATCTACTGGAACAAATTGTGTTGCCATCCTATTTTTCTTTGCTTGGTGAAGGAATGAAACAAGCTTCCCTGGTGGATTTAGAATAGGATTTCATTTCCAAGAATTTGATTTACATACAACTATTTGATCATCTGCATTTACAGCAGGTTAGGGAAGCCATGGTTGGATTTTCCATCTCAATATGGAATTGCCCTTTTAAGAGCCTTAAGTGGTCTTTGCAAGAGTTTGGCCAGCCCCCAGGGGAGGTGGTATTGCTTAGCGTTGAAGAGCCCAGGTTCCAGAGTCAGACCGTTCTGACTCTGGTGCTTGTAGGTGTGTGTTCTTAGAGAAGTCATATCCTTCTGAGGCTCTCAAAGCCTCAGCTTTCTCATCTGTACAATGGAGATTACAATAGCTGCTCCTTCCAGGAACTACTTATAAGGAGTCTTGGTGAGGTGATGCCCGTGAAGAGCCTGGCGTAGGCCCTGGCACCAAAAGTATGAGCTTTTCTTCTTTAGGATGATGGTGGTGGTGGTGATGATGGTGATGGTGATGATGGTGATAAAAACAGTGAGGCATTTGGTCTTTGCCTTCTGTCACATCCCCACACTCACTCTTCTTTAGGGTTAACTTAATCTGCCAATTCTTCTGCTGCAAGATACTCAAAGCGACAGGTGGTGGGTAGATATAAATGAATGCAGGAGAACAATGTATTTTTGACAAATATCTAAAATACAGATTCAACTTCAAGATAGCATAACATGAGTAAGTTCTAAAAGAATTACATAAGAATAAGTAGCTACGGCTGATTCAGTGGTGCCTGAGAGCAGGCACCTAAGGGACCAGAGGAGGGGTGCGCTCAGGGGGCGGTGGCCATCATGGGAGTGAACCACTCGGGTGCAGGATCAGGGGTCGGGGGTGGAGAGCAACAGGCAGAGCGAAGGGGCCACGGTTTGTGGACATGTGGGAAGCACACAAAGCCACAAGCTTCTCATTGTTGGGTCTGCCAGTGGCTAGCCAGCAGTGACTGACAGGGCAGACGAGGCACAAAGCAAACTGAGTAAGATTTCTAAATATATGGATTTTGACATCGGCTGTGAAACCCCAGCTGTCCTATAATAAGCTTTAACCTTTGTCCACTCTAGAACAAAATTTCATAAGAGGGTGGTTTACTCTTGCTTGGCCTCAGGTCACCACAGTTGTTTGCAAAGAGGGACACTGCTGAATTTGCAAACTATTAATATAAAGACATTTATTTTCCAAGTGTGTTTTAGGTATGAGCCTAATAGTCTACAGTGGAAGAAATGATCTCTGTCTTCAGCGGATGACTTATTAATGCACTTCTTGATTTGGAAGACTTCCTTCATTGGCATCATAGGCATCTGGTGTGTTTTAATTCATTGCTGTGTCTTACTGAGCCATCCATTGTGGTCATACTCAGGTTATCAGCTTTCAAAGAACCAGAATTCAATGAAATGCACAAACACTGATGCCGTTTAAATTAGTTGACTCTTTCACCGGCAATTAAAGAGCTTTAGAATCTTCGAGGACCTTGTAGCTGGCATTATCACTGTGCAGTTCCACGGGTTTGGAAAATGTAGGCAACGGGGCCCAACATAGTCCCTGAAGCCATCTTGTGACTTGTCCCTAGCATCTGATTCTGGACTTCCACTATTTCCTCATAAAAGTAGCAAGAAAGTGCGAACGTTGGTCATCTCTGAGGAAGGGAGCTGAGTGGTTGGGAGTCAGGGGGGAGGGAAGGTTTTTCCCTGTTTATCCTTCTGTCTATATAAACTTTCGAATTTTAAACTGAGTGATTATTATAGCCATTTAAAAAAACAAAACAAGATCCATTTTTAAATAGTAAGTCTTCCAAAAGGGGGTGAGGGAGTGTCGTGATATGAGGACGTGCCGTCCCTACTGATGAGCAAACAGATAAGAGGAGTATGCAAGTAAAGACGTAGAAAGCGAGTCCCTCAGGAAATCACAGGAGTAGGAAGAAGACTCAACTGTGCAGAATTAGGGTTGGGTTTCTTTGTTGGTGGTAACTTTTTATTTTTCTGAAATATATATTAAGCTATGCCTCATGAATGTGTATGTGTGTGTGTGTTGGTCTCCTTTGGCCCGTGACTGGGAAGCAGACAGACGGGCCAATGGCAGGCCAGTGGGAGATGCTGGAGGTCAACATCTAGAAAGCCTCGTGAGTCGGAGCGGTCTGTCCAGCAGAGCCTTCCAGTTGTGCCCAATTCCGCATAAATGCGTGTGTGTGTTTCTGTGAGGGCCTACCACCGATTAGGGCTTCGAAAACACACCAAGTATTTAATTTTGTGAGGCTTGTTTACATTCTAGGCAGGGAGGTGCTGGGTTTTGATGATTCCCTATCACAGTGTCTCCTTTAATGAACCTCCGTTCTCCTCAAAACAATAAATTTGTGTTCCCTGGCGTAAACAATAAATAATGTGTACAGAGAGTGCTTTCCAATATTGGTTCAGGCTGTTTCTATAATCCGCTGTGTGCACACCCATCGCTTTTTCTTGGTGACAGGTGAGCTTAATACAGTGAAAAAGTCACAGCAGAGCCCTCCCTGCACAGCCCCCAGAGGGGAAGTTACTGTTCACCAGAAACCTAGTTGGTTTTCAAATTTGCAGATCAACTGCAACAGGCTGTCCTCTCGAAAACTCTTCAGAGCAATTCACAAATGGTAAAAATTAGAATGTACTTAATAAGCATACGGAATGAGGATATTATAATAGCTTCTCGGCACAGTCTTTAAACTGCAGGGGGATTTTTTGTTTTTTTGGGCTTTGGGGTTTTTTGGGGGGTTTTGTTTGTTTAGAAAAGGGAGACATGCACAAGATTTGTTCCATTGGTTGTATTTGATGGTCATTTAAAAAGTTCATACCAGGGCGCCTGGGTGGCTCAGTTGGTTAAGCGACTGCCTTCGGCTCAGGTCATGATCCTGGAGTCCCTGGATCGAGTCCCGCATCGGGCTCCCTGCTCGGCAGGGAGCCTGCTTCTCCCTCTGACCCTCCCCCCTCTCATGTGCTCTCTGTCTCTCTCATTCTCTCTGTCTCAAATAAATAAATAAAATCTTAAAAAAAAAAAAGTTCATACCAAAATATTCATATTGCCACCCTAAGCCATGAGAAATTGGAAAATAGGCCAATGCCTGAGGTGGGCAGAATTCTCTCCTGAACTAGAATCACATGAGCTACCCCTTCTAGGACCACAGAATAGTGTGAGAGACCAGAGTCCTTCCTTTTGTTTCTCTCCTTCCATTCAGATTGAGTGTCTTGGTTTCACAGCTTAAACAGTGTACATGGATAATTTCGTGAAATCTTCTCAACTACCAGTTGGGCTGTAATTATTGTGTTTTATGGATGAAGAAGCTGGGACACAGAGAGGCTGAGTCATTTTCCCCACATCACACAGCTAGCTAGTCAGGAGTCTAACCCAAGCAGTCTAACTCTTGAACCAGCATGCTAACCACCACTTTGCACTCTTAAGAAAAGTACTTGGGCTCAGTGGGCTCTTGTTGTATAAGCTACATTTAATGGAAAATCATTAACTTTATACTCAAATATTAGAACTAAAGAAAACTGTCATAAACGTGGGCTGCCATGTGCAGTTGTGCAGGTGAGCACTGCCCAACCCTAGAAGGGGGTGTGTTGATGTTACAGCCCCTGTAGGACTGGGCAGTACACAGTATCCACATGCATGTGCCATGGCCCTGAGTAACCTGAAAGACTGATGAACTTTGGGTAAATGCTTCTTTACCATAAGACATATTATTTCCTAAATGATCCTAGTAAAGTGAGGGAAGTTGATTATGGAAAAAGCAAAGCAGGGGCGCCTAGTTGGCTCAGTCAGTAGAGCATGTGACTCTTGATCTCACAGTGTGAGTTCACCCTCAGGTTGTGAGTTTTTTTTAAGTAGGCTTAAAAAAAAAAAGAAAAAGCAAGGGAAGGAAAGAGATTATGTAAATCATTAAGTAGTTGGCAAATATATTTTTTAACTATATGCTTCAGACTGACAGACTGAGTAACTCAATTTGCTATGAGAGATGTGGTTATTAGAATTATCACCTATCAGGGCACCTGGGTGGCTCAGTCAGCTAAGCATCTGCCTTCGGCTCAGGTCATGATCTCAGCGTCCTGGGATCGAGTCCCACCTCGGGCTCCCTGCTCAGCCCAGAGTCTACCTCTCCCTCTCCCAATGACCCTCCCCCCTGCTCCTGCCCTTACTCACTCTCTCTCTCAAATGAATAAATAAAAAAATCTTAAAAAAAAAAAAGAATTATCATCTATCATCCCATATCTTTTCTATCTTCTGGTTATTATTCATCATATTAGTATTTTTATATTGTCAAGATTTATAATAGAAATTATAGTTTATAATCTATTGGGGATTGTAATTCCCAGGTTTTTTTTTTATTATGTTAGTCACCATACAGTACATCATTAGTTTTTGATGTAGTTTGATTCATTGTTTGCATATAATACCCAGTGCTCCATGTAATATGTGCCCTTCTTAATACCCATCACCGGGCTAACCCATCCCCCCATCCCCCCATCCCCCTCCCCTCTAAAATCCTCAGTTTGTTTCTCGTAATCCATAGTCTCTTATGGTTAGTCTCCCCCTCCAATTTCTCCCCCTTCATTTTTCCCTTCCTTCTCCTAATGTCCTCCATGCTATTCCTTATGTTCCACAAAGGGGTAAAACCACATGATAATTGACTTTCTCTGCTTGACTTATTTCACTTAGCATAATCTCCTCCAGTCCCTTCCATGTTGATGCAGAAGTTGGGTATTCATCCTTTCTGATGGCTGAGTAATATTCCATTGTATATATGGACCACATCTTCTTTATCCATTCATCTGTTGAAGGGCATCTCAGCTCTTTCCACAGTTTGGCTATTGTGGACATTGCTGCTATGAACATTGGGGTGCATATGGCCCTTCTTTCCACTACATCTGTGTCTTCGGGGTAAATACCTAGTAGTGCAATTGCTGGGTCATAGGGTAGCTCTATTTTTAATTTTTTGAGGAACCTCCACACTATTTTCTAAAGTGGCTGTAGCAACTTGCATTCCCACCATCAGTGTAAGAGGGTTCCCCTTTCTCCACAACCTCTCCAACATTTGTTGTTTCTTGCCTTGTCAATTTTTGCCATTCTAACTGGTGTAAAGTGGTATCTCAATGTAGTTTTGATTTGAATTTCCCTGATGGCTAATGATGATGAACACTTTTTCATGTGTCTGTTAGCCATTTGTATGTCTTCTTTTGAGAAGTGTCTGTTTATGTCCTCTGCCCATTTTTTGACTTATTTGTTTTTTGGGTGTTAAGTTTGAGAAATTCTTTATAGATCTTAGATATCAGCCCTTTGTCTGTAGTGTCATTTGCAAATACCTTCTCCCATTCCGTGGGTTGCCTCTTTGTTTTGTTGACTGTTTCCTTTGCTGTGCAGAAGCTTTTTATCTTGATGAAGTCCCAAAAGTTCATTTTCGCTTTTGTTTCCCTTGCCTTTGGAGACATGTCTTGAAAGAAGTTGCTGTGGCTGATGTTGATGAGGTTACTGCCTATGTTCTCCTCTAGGATTTTGATGGATTCCTGTCTTGCATTGAGGTCTTTCATCCATTTTGAGTTTGTCTTTGGGTATGGTCTAAGAAAATGGTCCAGTTCCATTCTTCTACATGTGGCTGTCCAATTTTCCCAGCACCATTTATTGAAGAGACTGTCCTTTTTCTGTTGGATATTCTTTCCTGCTTTGTCGAAGATTAATTGACCGTAGAGTTGAGGGTCCATACCTGGGTTCTCTATTCTGTTCCATTGGTCTATATGTCTGTTTTTGTGCCAGTACCATGCTGTCTTGGTGATCACAGCTTTGTAATATAGCTTGAAATTGGGCAACGTGATGCCCCCAGCTTTGTTTTTCTTTTTCAACATTTCTTTGGTGATTTGGGGTCTTTTCTGATTCCATACAAATTTTAGGATTGTTTGTTCTAGCACTTTGAAAAATGCTGTTGGTATTTTGATTGGGATGGCATTGATAGTATAGATTGTTCTGGGTAGCATAGACATTTTAACAATGTTTATTCTTCTGATCCATGAGCATGGAATGCTTTTCCATCTTTTTATGTCTTATTCAATTTCTTTCATGAGTGTTCTATAGTTCCTAGAGTATAGATCCTTTATCTCTTTGGTTAGGTTTATTCCAAGCTATCTTATGGTTTTTGGTGCTATTGTAAATGGAATTGATTCTCTAATTTCTCTTTCTACAGTTACATTGTTAGTGTATAAGAAAGCAACTGATTTCTGTGCATTGATTTTGTATCCTGCCACATTACTGAATTGCTGTATGAGTTCTAGTAATTTGGGGGTGGAGTCTTTTGGGTTTTCCACATAAAGTATCATGTCGTCTGTGAAGGGAGAGAGAATTTGACTTCTTCTTTGCCAATTCGGATGCCTTTTATTTCTTTTTGTTGTCTGATTGCTGATGCTAGAACTTCTAGTACTATGTTGAACAATAGTGGTGAGAGTGGGCATCCATGTCATGTTCCTGATCTTAAGGGGAAAGTTCTCAGCTTTTCCCCATTGAGAATGATATTCACTGTGGGGTTTTCATAGATGGATTTTATGAAATTGAGGAATATTCCCTCTGTCCCTACACTCTGAAAAGTTTTAATCAGGAAAGGATGCTGTATTTTGTTAAATGCCTTTTCTGCATCAATTGAGAGGACCATATGGTTCTTCTCTCTCCTCTTATTAATGTGTTCTATCACATTGATTGATTTTCAAATGCTGAACCACCCTTGCATCCCGGGGATAAATCCCACCTGGTCGTGGTGGATGATCTGTTTAATGTACTGTTGGATCCTATTAGCTAGGATCTTGTTGAGAATTTTGGCATCCATATTCATCAGGGATATTGGCCTGAAATTCTCCTTTTTGATGAGGTCTTTGCCTAGTTTGGGGATCAAGGTAATGCTGGCCTCATAGAATGAGTCTGGAAGCTTTCCTTCTGTTTCTATTTTTTGAAACAGCTTCAGGGGAATAGGTATTATTTCTTCTTTGAATGTTTGGTAGAATTCCCCAGGGAATCCATCAGGCCCTGCACTCTTGTTTTTTGGGAGGTTTGTGATCCCTGTTTCAATCTCGTTCCTGGTTATTGGTCTGTTCAGGTTGTCGATTTCTTCCTGTTTCAGTCTTGGTAGTTGATAGGTTTCCAGGAAGTCATTCAGTTCTTCCAGATTGCTTAATTTGTTAGCATTGTAATTCCCACAGTTGCTTAGCCTTAATCCCACATTAAATGGACCACTAGACCTTATATCATGGCCTCTCCATTATTCATTGATTGACTTTTTAGTTGTGTCCCAAATTGTCATTGGATACCTGTAATGTTATGACTTGGTTCAAGTATCTTTGTGGGGTAGATTCTCAAAAGTGAGAATTGTTTCGTAACAGGGTACAAGGATTTTAAAATGTTGTAGGCATTGTCAAATTGGCCTCTAAAATGGCTGGACCAGTTTACACAATCACCTATGGTCTATAAGACTATCTTTATTTTTATGCCCTCACCCACCCTGAATATTACCACCCAGATTTTGCTTGTATGAAGTATTGAAAATAGTATACTACCCTGGAACCCAGGTCAGAGATAGTGACTATTAACAGTGTATTGTATATTATCCACAACATTTTGCTGATATGCAAGAATGAAATGTACACACAGACTGTCTTTTTTAACATAAAAGCGTCTTCCATCTTGCTTTTTTCCCCATTACAGAAAATTCCATATCGACACATATCCATCTAATTTTTAGGAGTGGTGCAATATATAGCTGTCCCAACAGATCGATGACTATTATAGAGACATTCCAATATTTACTTAATGTTCTATTGATGGTCTCTTAGGTAGTTCCAGACTCTTACTTTGAAAAATGCCACCGTTAATATCTTATGCCCACATCTTTGAACACATGGATGAATATCGATTCCTAGAAGTGAAATTTCTGAGTAGAAAGGTATGTGCATTTAGTATTTTGATCGATTTTGCCAAAGTGGCCTCTGAAGAGGTTGCACCATTGGGAACCCCACCAACAGTGCGTGGACCTGCCCAGTTGCCCACAGCCTTTGCAGAGTAGCCTGGCATTAGACTTTTGGAACACTGCCTAGAAATCTGGAAAGTGAAAAATGATATCACAGTTTAATTTTAATGTCTGCCTGCCTTATTTGTGGTAACAGTTGACAAACTTTTTAGTATGTCTATGAGGCATTTGTATTTCTGTGTGTCTTTTTCTGTGAACTCTTTTCATGTCCTTTGCCCATTTTTTGGTTGGGTTTTTGGTAAGGGCTATTTCTTTTTGATTTGTAAACTTATTTATGTATTGAGTAAATTAGCCTTAGCCATATGTCTCGTTAATAGTAATTTCCATTTGTAGTTTGTCCTTTGTTGTTCTTTGGAGTATTTTTGGCCATGAAGAAAAACATTTTTTTTTACTTTTATACAGGCAGATTTATTAATAGTTTATGGTTCTAGGTTTTGTGTCTTCCTTAGAAAGATCTTCTTCATGCCAAGATTGAATTTTAAAAGTATTTTGTATTTTCTTCCGGGGCTCTCGTGGTTCCTTTTTACTTTTTTAAGTTTTTATTTATTTACATAATCTCTACACCCAACGTGAGGCTTGAACTCATGACCCTGAGATTAAGAATCCCATGCTCTTCCTACTGAGCCAGCCGGGCGCCCCTCGTGGTTTCATTTTTTTATATTTAAAGATTTGACTCACCTGCTACTTACTTCAGAGTAAGGTAGGCATTGTTTCCCTTTTGTCCTGATTGTTAGCCTGTTGAACATCAAAGATCCTCCTTCTCCCCACTTAGAAACACTGCTCTCAAGAAAATCCCAGAAGTTACCAGTGGGAAGGTACCCAGGGAGGCGTCTCTCTTTGTGGTTCATGCATGTTGGCTTGCAGATTGGTGTTATACTGGGCATTTCACCACCTCATGAGGGGCTCACTAAAAATACAGGTCCCTGCCCCTGGCCCTTCCGGTTCTGAGGGTCTCAAGCGGGGTTTAGATTATTGTCTTTTTTTCCCTGTTTATTTGAAAATTTTCAACTGCGTATAAACATTTCATGAGTAGTTCAATAATCTTTGTGCATGCTTCACCTAGGTTCACCATTATTAATATTTTCCCATGTTTATTTTATCTTTCTAGATATTAATGTACACACACACACGTTTATGCTTTGAGCCCTTTGAGAGTTCGTTGCAAGCATCATTTCTCTTCACCTTTTTATATTTCCACATTTTTATCCTGAAAACAGAGATATTCACCTCCATAGCCCCTATATAATGATCATCCTCAGGAGGTTTACTGTTGCTAAGAATACTATTATCTAACCTCTGTATTCACACTTCCCATTGTCCCATATGATGTCCTTCATAGTTTGTTTGTTTGTTTTCTATCCCTGATCCTATCAAGAATCCTCAATGCCTTTGGCTTTTGTATCCCTTAAGTCTCCTCAGGACGGTTTCCAACTTTTTCTTTAGTTACCTTGACATTTTCACTGTTTTGCAGAATGGCCTTCAGTGAGAATGTCTGTTTCCTCATGGTTAGAGTCACTTTGAGCATTTTTGGCAGTAACGCTGCATTGATGATGCGCATCACGTTAGCAGACACACGATGTCCGTTTGTCTCATCATCCCTGATGTTAGGTTTAACTACTTGGTTGATGTGGTATCCACCAGATTTCTAGCTCTCTGATATTTTTAGATGCTCCGCATATGATTCTGATGCCGAGCCACGTTTGGGATTCACCGGTCAAATACACTGCTCAGAGATGGGGGTCTCTTCCGGGGGGGGCATCTTTGAAGGCGGGGCATTTGGAGGAATTTTATTGGCTCCAGTAAAGGGGAACTTAGAGTCTTCAGTGGCAGACAGATCCTTCATCTAGTTTAGCTCATTACAAGCTCATACATTTAGCTCATTTTGGTATTTTTAATACCAAAAAGAAAAAAATTAAAAGCAGGGACTCAAGGGGCGCCTGGGGGGCTCTGTCGCTTAAGCGTCTGACTCTTGATTTCAGCTCAGGTCATGATCTCAGGGTCTTGGGATCCAGCCCCCACATTGGGCATGAGGTCTGCTTGAGATTCTCTCTCTCCCTCTGCCCCTCCCCCTGCTCGTTCTCTCTCTCTCTCTCTCCAAATAAATAAATAAATAAATAAATCTTAAAAAAAAAAAAAAAACAGGGACTCAGATACTTGACCACTCATATTCATAGCAGCATTTTTCACAGTTGCCCAAATTTGGAAACAACCCACATGCCCATTGACAGATGAAGGGATAGACAGGATGTGGTCCATATGTACATACAATGGAATATTATTCAGCTTTAAAAAGGAACGAAATTCTGACACACGCTGCACCGTGGACACAAAGCATCGTAATCTTTGATGTTCCTGAGTGAAGGAAGCCAGACACAGAGGGTCACGTACTGTATGATTCCCGTTGTTCAAGGTGCCCAAATGCTCAGATTCTTAGGGACAGAAAGCAGAGTGGTGGTTGCCAGGGGTCACGGAGGAAGGGAGTGCGGAGTCAGTACCGAGTCACTGTTTAGGAAGATGAGAAGGTTCTGGAGGGGGGGTGGCGATGGTTGTGCCGCAGTGCGTATGTGGTTTATGCACTTAAAAGAGGTTAAAATGGTAAATTGTCTTTCATGTATATTTTACTGCAATAAAAAAAATATTTTTTTAATTTATTTATACTAAGACAAAATGACCTCCTATGTAACTTCCCTTCCTTAGTTTTGGCTTCTGGAACAACACAAGATGCACCTTTCTCTCTTCTATATAATATCCTTTCAAGAAGTTTCCAGCCTGGGGCGCCTGGGTGGCTCAGTTGGTTAAGCGACTGCCTTTGGCTCAGGTCATGGTCCTGGAGTCCCAGGATCGAGTCCCACATCAGGCTCCCTGCTCCGCGGGGAGTCTGCTTCTCCCTCTGACCCTCCCCCCTCTCATGCTCTCTCTCTATCTCATTCTCTCTCTCAAATAAAAAAATAAAATCTTCAAAAAAAAAAAAAAAGTTTCCAGCCTATTACCATGCTGCCCATCCCTGCTTCTCATGCGTCCCTAACCATGGTGGGAGCAGTCTAAAGTCTAGTGGAAATTTTACTTCTTACAAATTGGATATTGAAACAGTCTAGGACTGCCTTAGGGGACTATATATATATAATATCAATCATCTTTTTTATATATATAAAACTATATATATCTTTTTTAAAAGAAAATTAAAATTAAACTTTTTTTTAAAGATTTTATTTATTTGACAGAGAGAGAGAGCACAAGCAGGGGGAGTGGCAGGCAGAGGGAGAAGCAGGCTCCCGGCTGAGCAGGGAGCCCAATGTGGGGCTCGATCCCAGGACCCCGGGATCATGACCTGAGCCGAAGGCAGACGCTTAATGACTGAGCCACCCAGGCACCCCCAAATTAAACATTTTAATAGTAAAGCAGTCCACCCATTTAGACATGGCACAGTATCTGTGGTCCTTGCCTAGACCTCCCCGTCTCTGTTCGGAGCCGACACTCTAGTCCTGTGCCTGCAGAGAATCTTGTAGCTGCTACTTGAAAGCAGGTTGCACATAATGATTTATGTCAAATAAGCTGTAGAAAATGCTGGGATCTCTTATCTCCTTTCAGGTTTCGGGGCAGACAGAGGAAAACTTGGTCAACTGCAAACGGCCTGACATTTCTTGCTAGGTTCATATAACAATTCGTAGACCTTTTAAAAAGACAGTTCACCATGAATCATGGAACACTACATCTAAAACTAATGATGTAATGTATGGGGATTAACATAAGAATTAAAAAAAAAAAAGTTCATCTTTGCCATAGCAACAAATCCATTTCCTCCGGTGAGGCGGGCCCTGGCGTGGTTATTAGCGGCCCTCCCAGCTCAGGGTGCACTTGGCCTTCGGGCTGCAAGCTCTGGGTCAGGTGCCCCTTGCAACTCCAAATGCAGGCCCAGCCAGCTCCTTGGTGTCCTCTGGGCTCCAGGCTGATCAGATGGACCCAAGGCCCATTCCTGTCCCAAGGAAGTCACTGAGTAGGTGGAGGGTCTCTCCCTGCCCCTCATGGAGGATGCTCAGTTTTGGGGGGCTGTCTGGGGAGGCTGGATGCATCAGTACTCCTTGGAGGAGATTTGTGTCTTTCATGGAACAAGGAAGGGCAAAAGTAGCCAAAACAGGGGCAGGAGTCCAAAGTGAGTAGAGAAAGATTGGAGCATCAGGGGCCTTGGCAGGGAGCCAGTGTCCCTGCTTCTCCAGAGCACGGGCCCCCTGCGCCACTGCCCTGCACGACAGGCCGGGGGAAGGAAACCGCTCTCGCTGCCTGTAGCCTGACCCCAGGCTCCCACCTCCTTCTCTAGGCTCTTGAGCTTGTATGGTCCAGTGTCCCCCAAAGGTAGAGTGGCCTGTCAGGTCTTGTGTAAAGGGATGGCGGCTGTTCCTGGGGAGAAAGAGCCACTAAACATCTCTAAGGACTCAGTGGCCCTCAGCCCAGGCATGAAGAGGATGGGGTGGGCCTTCCAGCATGCTTTGGGTCCAGCCTGATCCTCCCAAGGCCCAGAAGAACAACAGCCCAGTTAAGGGGGAGGTCAGCCCTTCAACAAGAACCCCAGGCAGGAGGCTGGGGCTGCGGGTCCCAGATCCTGAAAGCAAGGTCTTCTCCTCCCAACACCCCACCCCCTTTTTTCCCGCCACCATCCTAGGCTGAGGCCATACCTGCTGAGTTGGCAGGTTCAGGCTCTTTGCAAGGGGAGGAGGGGACATGGAACAGAAGGTTTTTACGTGCCTCTTGACTGCCTTCTCTCATTTCACTCACCCCCTCCTCTCTGGCAGCCACTAGTCTGGTCTCTGCATCTGTGAGTTCTGTTTTATTTTGTTGGTTTTTTAGATTCCACATCATGCGGTATTCGTTGTTCTCTGTCTGACTTATGTCCCTTAGTGTGACACCCTCTAGGTCCATCCATGTTGTCGCAAATGACCCGATTTCACTGTCAGTTAGACCTCAGTAAAGAAAAAAAGAAAAAGGAAGAAGACATTGAGGAGACAATGAATGCCCTTGGACCCAGAGACCATCTAAATGGTCCAGTCCATCTAAAATGACAAGGGCTTTCCTGCCTCATTCTCTCTGCTTGCAGATCGACTCCTGCTCTGCAGGATAGTATTTTTCTTGTGACAAGCCTCCCACACATCACTCCCATCCAGGCAACCGTCACCCACTCATCTGGACGACACTATTTTTGTGCCTCGTTGGCTTGCTGGGAACTCCGCTGTTTCCATGTCTGCAGTGCCGATGAAAGAAAAACAACAACAACAAGAAGAAGATCCAGTTCTCTGCCTTGGTGTTAAGAGCAGAAAATTGAGAGCAACAGTAAAAGCAGCGAAGAAGCATTTCGTGTTGGAGGAAGAGGTGAGGGGGGAAGCCGGGGAGGGCCGAAGGTCACGGCCAAGATGCATTTCCTCTACTCAGTCTTTGGCCTGACCATCTCTCTGTACACCCAAGTCTGTCCTCCAGAAAGAGGTGCAGCGACCCACAAATGAGAAAAAAAAAACACTCTGAGCAAGAGGGGTGCTTCTAGAAACCTTTGATGATTTGTCAGATTATCTTTGCAGGTCAATTACAGTCAGAGCAATCCCTAGAGAAACTACATATATATATTTTTAAAGGATGAGAATTAACACTGTGACATAAAATTGATACATTGACAAAGTATTCTGGAATTTCATAAAATAAAAATAACAACAGAAATACTAGCCCATTTATTGTTGAGGAAATGGCCTTGAAGAGGGAAGTGTCGACTCTCCAAGTACTCCCCGAGAAACATGAAATACTGTGCCTAACTGTACGAGAATGTGGCTGAGAGTCTCTGCAAAGAAATACTTTCTTGGCATGCAAAGCACATGCAGTCAACAGACAGCCACAGGGACCTCTCCCCGTTTCCACTGTTCTAGTAAATACTGTGAGATCCCATTCCAAGCTTAAACATTCTCCCTCCATGGACACTGCCCACCATCTTGGAACATTTAGAGCAGCGCCTGTGGGGAGGTTAGAATGAGCTGGAAAGTCACCTTCCAAATGGGAGCAGCCCCACCGGCCTGAGCTGAGTGCTGTCCAGGGCACACCGCTGAGGCAAGGAAGAGGACAGAGAGGACAGCAGTGACAGGCAGCCCTGAAAGAAACTCCGCTTTCAGCCCTTGGGTATCTGTGCAGCCTGCCTGAATGGTCATCAGTGGAGGAAACCAAACAAAACGTCGATGGGAGGTTTCACGGAGAAAGGATCAAGATGGCCCTACTTGAACCCATCAGACCCTACGTGAGGAAGCTCAGCATTTTTTAGAGCAGGACAGCTGGACTTGTGTCTCCTGGTGTGGTGCACCAGGCAATCCATAGGTGTTCTTGCCCCCCAAATATTTTAAAGATTTTATTTATTTGAGAGAGAGATTATGAGCAGGTGGCGGAGCAGAGGCAGAGGGAGAAGCAGGCTCCCTACTGAGCAGGAAGCCTGATGCAGGACTCGATCCCGGGACCCTGGGATCATGACCTGAACTCATGAAGAGTAGCAGGCACTTCACCCACCAACTGAGTCACCCAGGTGCCCCTCTTGCCCCCAAATTTTAACCTAAGTTGAATCAGTCCTAAGAGTCTGATTTCCACTTTATAGAAAATACATAGGTAGAGGAACAGAGTTAGATGATCCTACCAGGAAGCAGGTACTGGATCGTTCTATGAGACACTTGGCCTTGTTTTTTTTTGTTTTGGTTTTTTTTTTTTCAGTGCATCACTGGGATTTAAAAGTAAAAAAAAGAAGGAAGAGAAGGAGAAGAAGAAAAAGATGAGGGAGAAGGATCTGCTCTATATCAAAAGATGCTTCAGGGACATAATAAGCAAATGCAATATATGGCCCTTATTTGGATCCTAATTACAACTGTGTGTGTGTGTGTGTGTGTGTGTTGGGGGCAGGAATTGAGGTAATTAGGAAATCGTGTATATGGACTGCACAATACCAAGGAATTATCCTTAATTTTGTTGGTTATGATATTGGCACTGCAGTAAGAAAATGTCCATAGTTTTTAAAGATGTATGCTGAAGTTTATGGGGTGAAATGATAAGATGCCTGATACTTTCGTTAAAATACTTGAAGGGCGCCTGCGTGGCTCAGTCGGTAAGCATCTGACTCTTGATTTTGGCTCAGGTCATGATCTCAGGGTCCTGAGATAGAGCCCCACGTCAGGCTCCCTGCTCTGCGGGGTGCTTGAGAGTCTTTCTCTCTCCCTCTGCCCCTCCCCCTGCTCATGTGTACACTCTCACTCTTTCTTTCTCTCTCTCAAATAAATCTTAAAAAAAATAAAATACTGGGGCGTCTGGGTGGCTCAGTCATTAAGCGTCTGCCTTCGGCTCAGGTCATGATCCCAGGGTCCTGGCATCGGGCTCCCTGCACCGCGGAAAGCCTGCTTCTCCCTCTCTCACTCCCCCTGCTTGTGTTCCTTCTCTTGCTATGTCTCCATCAAATAAGTAAATAAATAAGTAAATAAAATCTTAAAAAAAAATAAAATACTTGAGGAAAAAGAGGATAAAGCAAAAGTACTTTTTAGAGTTCTTATGAGATGCTTTTATTCGTGATTTTATATACACGAATATCAGTGTGCACCGGTATAACAATTTGCTCTGTGAAATATACAACATACAATTGAAAACATGTTAAACCTATTAGCACACACTTCATAAAAAGGGTTTTTTTGAGTCTCCGGAAATAGATTTGTTCTTTCTCCCTCTGTCGAAATAATCAAAACCAAAAGAACTTTAGGGCAAAGACGGCTCGCATTCAAAGAAATATGGATGACGTTTGAAAAATATAATTTCTTTGAAAATCCCCTGATTTCTAAGACGTTTAAAAAAATAATAACATTGCAGTTGCCACTTGGAACAAAATGAGGCTGGATTCTTCCTGGTGCCCAGGCTTTCTCTAGGACAATAGTCTTCAAACATCACCTGGGAACTTTTAGAAATGCAAATTCTCCAGGTGTACCCCAGACCCACAGACACAAATGTCCATAGATCACCCCAAGATTGTGGGGGTGGGGCCATGATCTTGTTTTAACAAGCCCTCGGGGTGATCACGATGAGAACTGCAGCTCTAAGAGCCACCAAGTTAAGTGTTGAGAAGGTGTATCAATTTCTGAGCCTTGTTCAGTGCAGAAGTAATGCACTGAATGATTCATCACTCTTATTTGCTAAGTGGTGGGGTTTATCCAGTGGTAACTTCCTACATCCCCTCCTATGAACATCTCTGCTTATAGCTATTGCTAGGAAGTATAGGTTAACCGTTCTCTTGAAGTGCAGACCTGGCCGGGAGATTAATGTTCTCAAAGGATTCGGAATCTGGTTGCCAGCTTGTGTCTTTTTCACCTCTCATTCTTGATTGGATGGACTGCATCCTTGAAGTTTTATCAGCTGCACAGTATTTGGCTGCACAGTATTTGGCGGAGTTCATTGCCCTGGGAGATGGAACTTCATCCACTCCGTGGCAGGTCCCGTCAGGCATTTTCAGTTCTTCAGCGGGTTGGATTTATGCAAAAGTTAGAAACAGGAGAAGAAATTAGCAGACATCTGTGTTACATTGGAAACATTTTCTCTCCCTTTGATCTCTGTGAGAAGTGAGAAATCTTTGTTCTGCAAGGGAAAATATCATACTGTGCAAAAAGAAAACTCCCCTTGGAAAATATCCTTGTACTTCTAAATCCATCACCTGAGTGCTAGCTCCTGAGTGAGAGCAGGAAAAAAGGAAAGTCACCTGCCAGTTTCATGGACTTCTGGAGGCAGCTCAGAACAGCTGAGGCTGCATTGCTAGTGGGTCCAAGGACCCAAGTCTCCATCTTGGGGAAGAATCAACTTGAACAATCTTTAGTTTGAAAGACACTGCTGACTGTTCAAATCCAGTCTCACCAGGGTCATGACTGCTTACCAATTTGGAGATCTAGGTCTAAATTCTGAAAGGGGAACCTGTTCTATGGATTTAATGCAATCCTGATCAAAATGCCAATAACAGTTTTCACCAAAGTAGAACAAAAAATCCTAAAATTCATATGGAACCACAAAAGACCCTGAATAGCCAAGGCAATTTTGAAAAAGAAAACCAAAACCATCACAATTCTGGACTTCAAGTTATATCACAAAGCTGTGGTCATCAAAACAGTATGGTACTAGTACAAAAATAGACACACAGATCAATGGAACATAATAGAAAACCCAGAAATAAACCCACCATTATATGGTCAATTAATCTTTGACAAAGGAGGAAAGAATATCTAGTGGAAGAAAGTCTTTTCAACAAATGATGTTGGGAAAACTGGACCGCTTTCTTGCATCATACACAAAAATAAATTCAAAATGGATTAAGGACCTAAATGTGAGGCCTGAAATCATAAAAATCCTAGAAGAGGGGCGCCTGGGTGGCTCAGTTGGTTGGGCGACTGCCTTCGGCTCAGGTCATGATCCTGGAGTCCCTGGATCGAGTCCTGCATCGGGCTCCCTGCTCGGCGGGGAGCCTGCTTCTCCTTCTAACCCTCCCCCCTCTCATGTACTCTCTCTTTCTCATTCTCGCTCTCTCAAATAAATAAATCTTTAAAAAAAAATCCTAGAAGAAAGCACAGGCAGTAATTTCTTTAACATCAACCATAGCAACGTTTTTCTAGGTATGTCTCCTGAGGCAAGGGAAATAAAAGCAAAAATAAACTATTGGGACTATGTCTAAACAAAAAGCTTCTGCACAGTGAAGGAAACAATCTACAAAACTAACAGGCAGCCTACTGAATGGGAGAAGACATTTGCAAAAGATATATCTGATAAAGGGTTAATATCCAAAATATATAAGGAACTGAAAGAACACCTCCAAAAAACATTGGATCCAATCAAGAAATGGGCAGAAGACATGAACAGACATTTCCCCAAAGAAGACATCCAGGTGGGCAACGGTCACATGAAAAGATGACCAACATCACTTACCATCAGGGAAATGCAAATCAAAACTACAATGAGATATCACCTCACACCTGTCAGAATGGCTAAAATTAACAAGACAAGAAACAATGGGTGTTGGCGAGGATGTGGAGAAAAAGGAACCCTCATGCACACCATTGGTGGGAATGCAAACTGGTGCAGCCACTGTGGGAAACAGTATGGAGGTTCCTGAAAAAGTTAACAAGATCCAGTAATTGCACTACTGGGTATTTACCCCCAAAATACAAAAACACTAATTCAAATGCACCCCTATGCTTATAGCAACATTATTTACAATAGCCAAATTATGGAAGCCGCCCAAGTATCCATCAGTTGATGAATGGATAGAGAAGAGGTGGTTTGTATACACAACAGAATATTATTCAGCCATAAGAATGAAATCTTGCCATTTGCAACAACGTGGATGGAGCTAGAGGGTATAATGCTAAGTGAAATAATCCAGTCAGAGAAAGACAAATGCCATATGATTTCTCTCACATGTGGCCTTTAAGAAACAAAATGAACAAAGGAAAAAAAAAAAAGAGCCAAACCAAGGAATAGACTCTTAACTATAGAGAACAAATTGGTGGTTACCAAAGGGGAGGCTGGTGGGGGATGGGTGAAACAGATGATGGGGATTAAGAGCACACTTAGGATGGTGAGCACTGAGTAATGTATAGAAATGTTGAATCACTATACTACACACCAGCACCTCATATAACACTGTCAGTTAACGCTATTGGAATTTAAAATACCAATAAAATAAAGGCGGAAGCTGGTTTCTCGTAAATGTAAAGAACATTGGTCTGACAACCTAACAGTACAAGTTTCAAATCTCAGCTGAACACTTACATCTGTTTGAACTAGATCAGACTTGTTATTCTGTGAGCCTCCATGTCCTCGTTTATGAAATGAGAATAACACCTAGCTTACAAAGGTTATTCGAACTGATACATGCATGTGCACACATACATGCACACACATGCACAGAACATTCTGTTCTGCTGCACTCATGCTTCTGTAAGCACGACTTAGCTCATACGTGATTGTCAAATCGTGGAATAATGGCAGTATTACATGGAGGTCCTGATGAGCTTCCCCAGCCTGCTAATGCTTCCCCCTTGAGTAGCAGCAGCTGACCACGGGGTACGTCTACGCAGCTTGAATCTGGCAAGTGTAAGGAGCACAGTACTGCCTGTTATTTTTATTTTTTTTTTTTGGCTCAGTTCAACCCACTGCTCTCGGAAAGTATTCACCGCATGGTTTCCCCCAATCTTGGGGTGTGTTGCTGTTACCACCATAACTCAGCAACCCCACTTTCCTTTTTACACCCCTCCAATCAAGATGCATTCACTTCCTAATATTTTTAAGTAAAAATTTAAGGTTTAGTGTAGCATCTCTTTGTTAGGAATGTGATTTTTTTTTTTTTTTTACTGTACTCATGTTTTTATTAAGATGATTATTTTGGTGATGACCTGGCTACAAATTTTTATAGATTTTAAGAGGTACACCCCTACTATTATTTTCCCAGAAGCCCTGCTGGTTTAAGGCTGAATGCTCATTTTAGTGTGAATTGTGTAGAATGCTAGGTTGATCAGAAAGACAAATATTGTAGTGAAGCAGAAATTGCATGATGCAAAAAAATACATATGTATGTATGTGTATACACATGTGCACAATATACACATATGTATACACACATATACACATGGATACATATGCATATGTGTACACACATACACGTACATAACGCATTCACACATATACGCATGTATACACATACCTGTATACACACATATACACAGATATATGCATATATATACATACACATATACACAGACATACGCACATGTACACATATACACACATGCATACATATGTATACCCCCCCTTACGCATATTTTGAGTCTTGGTAGCAGTGGTAGACTCTTGTCATTCACCTTGATCTCCCAGCTTCTAAACTGCTGTCCTTGGAGGACTCATCCTCGCCCTTAGAACTTCCATGGGGACAAAGATTACCTCTCAATACAGAGTCTGGAAATGCTGGATACCCATTTGCCCACCCCCACCCCTTGCAGCAAGGGCAGAGGTCTGTGCATCTGCTCTGCCCCCCAGGGCCACCCATGCCAAGACTCCGCCATGGGAGCTAGCGACACTAAACCTGAGGGCCAGGAACTGTCTGTCATTTCTGTGGTGCTGGTGTCCATGCTTTCCTCCCCAGCGTGGTTTCAGGCCATAGCTCTGCTGTGCTTCCTTCCTGCCTCGCCTGGATCTAGCATCTGTCGGTCTTCCTATGATTCATGAGTTACCCACTCTCCTTCCCAAAAGCTTGTTTGCTTAACTCTACTGGAATGAGCTTCTGCAGCTTGTTGTAAAGAACTCTTGGGGTGCCTGGGTGGCTCAGGTCGTTAAGCGTCTGCCTTCGGCTCAGGTCATGATCCCAGGGTCCTGGGTTCGAGCCACACATCGGGCTCCCTGCTCAGCAGGAAGCCTGCTTCTCCCTCTCCCACTGCCCCTGCTTGTGTTCCCTCTCTCTGGCAAATAAATAAATAAGATCTTTAAAAAAAAAAAAAAAAAAAAGAACTCCAGCTGATATGGGAGTCGTTATTATCATAAATTTGTTCTTTATTTCATTTCATTTTTTTTTTAAGTCTGACCTCATCCACTCCACTTTAAGGGATCCCTGGATTGGCAAATTACCTGTCTCTCCCAGATATCTACAGCTGCATCTACCAAGCCACCCCCAAATATTAGTAGCTTAGAACAGCAATTTATTATTATCCTGGTTCCAGGGGTTGACAGGTGTCTTACGCAGTTGCCGTTCGGTAGTGGCTGGCTGGAATCATCTGGACGCTGGGCACCTGGCATGGTTCCTTCCCTGACCTGTCTGGCTCCTTGTCTTCTCTCTCTTCTCTCTCTTTCCTCATGATGTCCCAACCTCCAGGCCCCGCCATGTGGCTCGGGGCCTTTCACAACATGCGGGCCACAGATTGGGCACAGATGATAGCTGGGTTCCAAGAGGCAGGAAGGGGGCACTTAAGGACCACAGGGTCCACTTCAGTGTGCCATGGGTCAGAGAGGTCACAGGGCCTGCCCCAGGGCGAGGGCAGTGGGGGAAAGGAGGCATGACCTCTAGTCCTTGAAGTGGGAGAGCTAACGTCTGGTTGCCACCTCCAGAGACATTTTTGTGGTCATCTCTGGAAAATGCAGTCAGCTGCACCCTCCTTCAGGGGATAGGTACTATCCAGAGGATAACAGAAAACATTCAAGCAGTCTGGTTTTTAAAGAACGGAATGCCCATCCTTAAGGGACAAGATCAGCTGCCCCTGGAATCATACATAAAATATGCAGCTGAGTGATTTCTAAAGGGAGGCATCAGCTTCTCATGGGAGAGGCTCCATCGCCCCCTTGACCCAGGGTCCTCATCTCTGCTTTGTGGCGAATAATGCAGTGCAATTTGGGACTTCTCTGAGAGTTTTAGAATCCAAAGGAAAAGTTCTTTCCCAGGGAGTGACTTTTCTTTCTTTCTTTCTTTCTTTCTTTCTTTCTTTCTTTTTTTCTTTTCTTTTCTTTTCTTTTCTTTTCTTTTCTTTTCTTTTCTTTTCTTTTCTTTTCTTTTCTTTTCTTTTCTTTTCTTTTCTTTTCTTTTCTTTTCTTTTCTTTTCTTTTCTTTTCTTTTCTTTTCTTTTCTTTTCTTTCTTTTTCTTTCTCTTTCAATTCTTGTGAAAATCTACCAAGCCAAGAAAATGATTAGCAGCATCCTAGCTAGCAAAGCTTTGGAATCAAATGTTTAAATAAATAAATAAATAAATAAACAAAAAAGATAGTAAATGCACTGCTGAGCTGGGCCTTTCCCTGAGATACACGAGATGAGACAAGAGAACACCATAAAGGACTGGGACAGTGTTCCTCAATTTGATTTTGGTGATTAAAACTAACGATGTCTGAACACAACTTGATTTAACACAGTGGTTGCCCAAATAGGAGTCTGTTTACCTTCCCACAAAGCAATCCTTTCTTGTGGCTGTCCTTCAGGGAGGCAGAAAAGTGTACTTTGTCTCTGATCTCCCAGACCTCGGACTCTGAAAGACCGTTTTTCTTATTTATCATTTGGACCTTATTGCTTAGGGCTGCCTGCGCTCTTGATAGCAAGTACCTGACAGAAGGACCTCTCTTGGTTTCACAAAGTTTCTGGCTCTAGCTTTTTAAAATTAAAAAAAAAAAAAAAATCTGTTCTGGGGCGCCGGGGTGGCTCAGTGGATTAAGCGTCTGCCTTCGGCTCAGGTGATGATCTCAGGGTCCTGGAATCGAGCCCCAGGTCGGTTGGGCCCCCTGTTTGGCAGGGAGTCTGCTTCTCCCTCCATCTCTGCCCCTCCCCACTGTTTGTGCTTCTCTCAAATAAATAAAATCTTTAAAAATTAATTAATTAAAAATTTAAAAAATCTGTTTCTTCCTGGAGCTCTTCCATACTTGACCAGGAAAGTGTCTTGTTCTTCTGGAGCCTCAGGGGTCTGGGGTCTAGGGTATTGTGGATCCTTTTTGGTTCCCGTACCGCTTCCCCCCTCCCCACCGGGAGGCCAAAGTGAATTCCATTTGGCTGAGCGAGTGAGCCAAAAGCTCTATATGCATGACAAGCAAAAGCTCTGAGTGGCGAACAACTATGAGGGTTCTTATTACCATCCTAATTATTTTTAAGCTGCTGTTATTTATATGAAGCCACTTAACCTATAGCGCTTGGCACATAGTAGCTGCATAATGCATGTTGAAGCAAGGAGTTTTTTACTTAGGGTGAACATTAGTTCTGTCCACTCAACTGCCAGGCCCGGCTGCCAAGAGTCCGGTGCATAAAACACGGAAAACGTCACTGCGTTGAAGCATTAATAATACATCGGCGTTTAAAGCCGTTCTTCGGATCTTTACTATTCGATTGTTTTGACTGCACAGACAATGTTTGCTCCTGTTATCAAGTGAAGTATGTTTTATGTTGCCATATAAATGGATGATTTTAAGTCTCTCCCTAGGCGAGCCAGCGAATCTGACCTACTTTACTCTTAGCCCGACTGGAATGCTTCCAGAATGCACTTTCAGATGTTACAGATGCCCCTCCATGCTGGTGCCTTACTGTCTGAGCGGAAAGTCTTCCCGCAGCCCCCCCCGGGGGGTGGGGGTGTTAGGGGAAGAACGTGCCAAGACAACTCCAGCAGTGCAGAGAGGACGTATTCTTTCTGTTGCCTCTTTCCCACCCTGCTGTCCACTTCCACCCTCTAAGCGGGTAAGAAGCAGCTCATCCCTCTCCAGGGCCCAGTCTTTTGGGAGAGGACAGGAACGGGTGGTGCTCAGAGTGGCATGGACCATTCTAGATGCGTAGACCAGATAAGCCATCACTAGCACTGGGGTGTATGCACAGAGCAGAGTTCATTCATTGCATATGATGCACGTCTTAGGGTGGTAAGGAGTAATTCTCCCAGCAGAATTAGAGTTGCGAGGGGCTGAGCTGGATCTTGATGCATCATCGTCTTGTTTGATTTGGTTACCCTACTGTCTGTTGACGAAAAGAAGGTTAAACACATGTCTGACCGTGGACAGGAATGCAAATCAAGGTCTTCTGAATACACACACGGATGCACGTGTCTGTATGTGTAGAAGATATATATTTGTACAATACGTATTGTGTTTAATATATGTAACATCTCTGTTCAATGTCCAATATAGACTATATATTTCAATATGTATGTGTATACATGTACATATGGTGTGTAGACACACACACACGTTTTTTTTTTTTAACTTTGGGCAGGAAGAAATGTGGAAGGAAGTGCAACCTCTTGTGTGCAAAGATGAGAAAACCCTCCCTCAGTCCTCATGACTCCCCCTTGGAAATGTCAGGCATTGTGCTGGGAAGCATCCTAGCCCAGTGTGAACAGAAATTGGCATTATAAGCAGCTTCACGCTTGGGCCCTGACCCCATCATTGGGCTCTTTAGGTCTTCACTGGGAGGGGCAGGTGTTTTCCCCATCGACAGCATCTTGGGGGTGCCCTGTGCCTTGGTGGCTGTGGTGGGTTCTCCACACCTCAGGGAGGAGAACCAGGTGAATCCCATGGAGAAGCACCCTACCTGCCGCCTTCTTCCTGACCAAGATGGCGGCCCTTGGAGCGGGGAAGAGGCTCCCTCCATTCTGCACAAGGTTAAATATGAGTAATGGCTTTGTCACTGCTTACTATATTGTCATTTGGCCATGAAAAGATTCCTTCCATGTATCTACCTTCAGTGCCTGGAATAAGAGCTCTGGAGAAACATATAGACAGACCCATGAGTCTTCTGACAAAGTTACAGGTATCAGAGCTACTGGACAGAGATAGATGGCGCCTTCTGTGCACTTGGCCATGGCTGCAAGCAGCGGAGAACCGAGAGACTGTGAAAGGGCAGCCATCCCCCTGCCCCCAGTCAGCTATGCGGGGGGGGGGGGGGGGCGGGTAGGTAGGGTTAGAAGGCTCCTCTTCTCTTGTCTGTGAAGCCTACAGAATAACCCTCCTTCTCCCTGAGGCACAGACCAGAGATGAGCTGGACACCTTGAGTTTACATAATGCTTTTCATCCGGACACCTCAAAACACTTCCTCAGAGAGAATTTCTGAAAAGAAATCTCCAAAAAGAGACCAGAGGAAAATCAAAGCATCACTGTTACAGCCTTTCTCTGGTTCTAGAACATGCTGAAAAGAAAGGGTCTGTCCTGTCAATTAATATCCCTGTGCCTATTTTCCTCCCACACTTCTCCCCCCTGATCAATTCCCAGAGGTAACTTAGCAAATAGCCAGCATTCAAGGGGCTTCATCAATCAGGGTACATTATGAGATTTTGACACGCCAAAGGCAGTTTGGTGAGCCATGTTTCAGACTTGATTTTTCATTAGAAGGGAAATAGGAAGTTGGGAATTAAGTGGGAACAAAACAAACTGGCAAGGGTATGTATTCCAACTGCTAAATCAAACAAACACTGAATCATCAGGCTTTGCCAAGCCCTTCTCTGTGAAAGCCGCCCATGGACTTCACTGCCTACTTGTATTTGTCCACTGCAAATAGGTTCAAAGACATTATTCTGATAAAGGGTGGATTGACTTCATTCTTGTCCCCCCTCAAGGGCTGACCTAAGAGGTAAACTTGGGAATGGATTTTATTATTTTTTATTTTTTTAAAGATTTTACTTTTAAGTAATCTCTACACCCAAACATGGGGCTCGTACTCATGACCCTGACATCAAGAGTTGCGTGCTCCTCGGACGGAACCAGCCGGGCGCCCCAGGAGTAGATTGTACTCATAAAAACTGTTCAGAGACTTCACGATTGGAATATTTATTTCATTCATCTTCATTTCTTTTTTTTTTTTAAGATTTTATTTATTTGCCAGAGAGAGAGACAGCGAGAGAGGGAACACAAGCAGGGGGGAGTGGGAGAGGGAGAAGCAGGCTTCCCGCCGAACAGGGAGCCCGATGCGGGACTCGATCCCAGGACCCTGGGATCCTGACCTGAGCCGAAGGCAGACGCTTAACGACTGAGCCACCCAGGCGCCCTCGTCTTCATTTCTAATGTAAAATAAACTGACCTATTTCACATAGCCCCAGCCTCATAAAAGATAAAGTTTACCTTCTATTCTTAGTGGCATGAGTAGGAACTGTTAGCTCCGTCACAAAATAAACTCAGAGAGCAGTTTCAAATCAGGTCAGATAAAATCAGCAGTCAGGTTGGGTAACAGGTCTTTTCCTCTACCTTTGCCTCCTTTCCCACCAGCCTTAAATATTCCATCGGGGGAAAAATGTAGCCACAGAGGAAAAAGAACAAAAGAGGGAAATGATAAGAAAAGCATAAGAACAGCAGAATATGATGAAAATATAAAAGAGGCCTTGGCAAAATTGCTGTTGGTGGCGAGTGTATGTGTGTGGAAAATGCAGCATTTTTGCCTTCTGTTGGCTTATGAGATATTTATAAAGTACCCAGTGGGTAACTCCTAAGCAGGAGACACATGCGAGGTGATTTGAGGAGGTCACGCATCACAAACTCAGATGGCTCCAGGACCAACGCAGGTCACACAAATGTGTGGCTGTGACCAAGGCAGGAGGGATGAGCAGGCAAACAGGAGGATGCTTGCTCTGTCTAAAACATCCACGTTTAATTGGAAAAAAAAATCACCCATGGCCTGCTGTGGGCTTCCATTTTTCCATCCCTGCAACATGAGGAGGAAGTCAACTCTTCTGGAAAAGCTTTTGTTTGAAGTAAACCTTGAAGAGTGTGTAAGATTTCCAAAACAGAAGAATAATTTTTAAAAAAAGAGTAAGAGCAGGAAAAGACATTGTCACCTGAACATTTTCGCCAACAGAAGCCCAGGTTGCTGTAGGAGAGGCCTCTGTGAGTAGGATGAGGTCTTGAGTACCAGTGAGAGTCATGTAGACTTCACTGAGTATGTCCAGAATAACATTCTAGATCCCCTCCTAACTGTTCTTTTCCCAGGGTCCTGTGGCTCACAAATGGCCCTCCCATCCCTCCTGTCACTCTGGCCCAAACCTAGGAGCGCTGCAGCACCTTTCATTTTGTTTTTCTCTCAGACCCCAGGGACAGGTCCAGTTTTGTGGGAATGAATCTCACACATTGGTGGACAGGGAGGGTTCTCTTAAAGAAAAAGACTATAGAACTAAGGGCACAAGTGAATATTTATTTTGGATGGGCTGGTGCCAGTGGCAGGGAGTCCACCTCTGCAGACCCTCTACCAAAGCCATCCTTGGTGTCCATGGCGTCTGTCTTCAAAAATATGTCCCAAGTTCAACTGCTCCTCCTGACATCCACCACTCCCTCCCCAGACCAAGCCACCACCAGCTATGGCGCAGATGCTTACACTTCTGTCCCCTAACTCTCCCCCTAGCAACTCTTCCTCCCTTGCTCAGCTACTTCTGTCTGTTCCAAACACGTCAGGCACAATGATCCTTTTAAATCGAAATCCAATTACATCAGCCCTTTCCCCCAAACCCTTCATGGCTATCCATCCCACACAGAATAAAATCCAGTCCTTCCTCTAGGCTCTGGGGTCCTTGTATACAGCCCCTGCTCACGTCTGCCACTGTCCCCACTCGTCACTCCATGGTAGCCATTCCTTTACCAAGTCAAACACTTCATTGCCTTAGGGCCTTTGTGTTTGTTTTTCTCTCTGCCTGGACCACCTTTTCCCTAAATATTTCCATGTCTCTCTCCCTCACTTTTATTCAGCCTTAGTTCAAACATTGCCTCTGATGATTCTATCTAAATGCACCACCCTTTAACCTCTACCCCCTTACTTGATTTACTTGATATCCATTATCACTGTTTGTTTTATTATTTATTCATTTGTTGTCGTGTAGTGCCCGCACTGGATGTAAACTCCATGAAGGCAGGGATTTTATCTGCTTCATTCACTTTTGTTTTCCCAAAGCCTAACCTACTACCTGCCGTAGAGAATACTGTAAATCTTTCTCCGGAGGACTATGATGTTGTCCAAAGCCTCCACGATTTTTTAGACCCAATGCCCAGCATTTAATTTAAAAAATTATTCCAAGCATATCAAGTAACAAGATCAAAAGGAGAAAAAATAGACAACAGAAAGAGACCCACGGATGACCCAGTTATTGAAATTATGAGGCACAAACTCTGTGTTAAGTGTAATTAATATGTTTAAGAAAATGGACTGAACATATGGCACATGATGAAGGTACAGATGCAGTATGGTGGAAAGGCCTAATGTGAGTGCAGTTGGACCCATAAGATGAGCGCAAGGCAGAGAAGAAATGGGGTGTTTGCAGAGATAATGGCTAGGAATTTTCCAAAAGTAATAAAATACATTCAGCCACAAATTCAATAGGCTCTCCAATCCCCAGATGGGATACCTACAAAGGAAACCACAGTTGGGCCCATTATAGTTGTGCTGCTTAAAATGACAAAGTGGGAATCTTTAAAAACAGAAGGAGGAGAAAGAAAGAAGGAAAAGGGGAGAAAAGGAAGCTAGAAAAATAGGCACTACTTTCAGAAGAAGAAGAAGAAGAATGACAAGTTGGTTCCCAAGAGATACGTTGGAAGTCAGAAGATGCGTCTTTAAAGTACTACAAGAAAACAGTTGCCAACCTAGAAATCTATACAGGCGAGCACATTCCTCAACAATGAGGGCAAAATTGTAATTTCCAGATAAATCAACTCTGAGAAAAATCTGTCACCCACAGACCTGAACTAAGAAATGCTAAACGAAGTTTTTCAGGCAAAGGGAAAATTATTTCAGACAGACGCACAGAAATGTAGGTATTGAGCTTCCTGCCTCTCAATATGGAAACGAGCCCCTTCAGGGCCTCCTGCCCACACTGGCACCCTAACTCACTCTGCAGACCTCCCAACCCCAGCTCACCCTCGGGATGGAGGGCTGCCATTGAGGTCTCACTCCCTCTGCGCACCCACACCACCAGTTGCTGATCCCCTGCTGCCACGGGAACTCCAAAGGGTTGCTTCCTGCTTACCCAGTGACTACAAGCTGGCTCCAGCTGGGGCAAACCAGTGAGCTTCTCTCCTATCAACTGGGCTGAACTACACCTTCTCTAATGAGGTCCAAACTCCTCTCATGTTTGTCTTTCCCCCTCTGAGAACTCTCTCAGCTGTAGGATACCATATAGAGCTTCCTTACACTTTATAGTCACTCTTAGGTTGAGGTCCAGAAACTTCCACACAGACTGCATTTATCATGCCAACAGACATCCCGTTGTAGGTGTGAACTACTATATCACTGCTTCCGCCACAGCTCAGACTTTGGAAATACGCTCTGTGTCTGAAGGTTAGGTCTAATGAGTCCCAGAGGGGAACAGACTCCTGTAGGTAGTCCTATAGGTAGTGAGTGGAACATTCTTTTTTTTTTAAGATTTTTATTTATTTATTATAGAGAGAGCACATGCAGGGGGAGCAGCAGAGGGAGAGGGAGAAGCAGGCTCCCTGCTGAGTAAGGAGCCCGATGCGGGGCTCTACCCCAGGACCCTGGGATCATGACCTGAGCCAAAGGCAGATGCTTAACCATCTGAGCCACCCAGGCGCCCTGAGTGGAATATTCTTAAAGTAGGGTGGAATATTTATAAAGGGTGTTCTCTCCCACAGATGAGAGCAGGGTGGACCTTGATGCAGGCAGAAAGGCTGGGAAGCTGGACACACCTGCAAAGGGTTTAACTTTTTTGCCTTAGATTCCAGAAAGAGTTATATTCAAAGTACAGGTTGAAAGTAGTGGTGGACATCATTGTATTCTAAAATGTGGAGATGGTCAGTAAACTCGGATGCATAACTTTGTTAGCGGTGCCTTGGAGGGTTTGTTAATGGCCAGCATGAGGCAGTGTTTCTTGGGAAGGGTCTCTGTCTGTCACAGGTGAGAGAGTGAAACAGAAATTAAGAATTCAGTGGAAGGCAATAGTCAAACTGTGGAAAGAGCCAAGATGTCCATCGACAGATGAATGGATAAAGAAGAGGTGGTATATATATACAATGGAATATTATGCAGCCATCAAAAGGAATGAGATCTTGCCATTTGCAACGACGTGGATGGAACTGGAGGGTATTATGTTGAGTGAAATAAGTCAAAAAGAGAAAGACATGTATCATATGATCTCACTGATATGAGGAATTCTTAATCACAGGAAACAAACTGAGTGTTGTTGGAGTGGGGGGTGGGGTGGGAGGGATGGGGGGACTGGGTGATAGACACTGGGGAGGGTATGTGCTCTGGTAAGCGCTGTGAATTGTGCAAGACTGTTGAATCTCAGATCTGTACCTCTGAAACAAATAATGCAATATATGTTAAGAAAAAAAAAAAAAGAAGAAGAAGAAGAAGGTAGCGGGAGGAGAAGAATGAAGCGGGGGAAATCGGAGGGATAGACGAACCATGAGAGACGATGGACTCTGAAAAACAAACAGGGTTTTAGAGGGGAGGGAGGTGGGAGGATGGGTTAGCCTGGTGGTGGGTATTGAGGAGGGCACATTCTGCATGGAGCACTGGGTGTTGTGCACAAACAATGAATCATGGAACACTTCATCTAAAACTAATGTTGTAATGTATGGGGATTAACATAAGAATAAAAAAAAAAGAGGCAAAAAAATAATAATAATAATTCAGTGGAAGGAAATAATTGAACCATTGATGGCCGGAGATGTGTCAGCCTTTGAGAAGCCTTGGAAATATCTGGGGAAGCCTGGGATAGTCATTCCAAGCATGCTGTTTGAAAATTAAAGGAGCGGTAATTCCAAACGTTCAAATATTTAGGCATACCCAAGAGATACCTGCATATCACCTGCATTTATGAACTGATCTTCTTCTCTGAGTGGTAAAATGGTCAGGAAGGAAAGAATTTACCCATCACTTCACTTTCCAGAGTTGTATTTCTAATTATACCACAGCCAGTCATTTTTATTTTCCTGTAACATATATAAAAAGCAAATCTAAGTTGGTAAACTTCAATAGCCAAGGTTTTTCTCATTTTGAAAGCAAACTTTTACTTGATATCACCTACCAAAAAAAACGAACAATTTGTTTTTTAAAGGCATATAGATTAGATTACCAGAAAACACTGTCAGAGGCCATTAATTAAACTCGATGCAAATGTATAGTCTTCATTCACATGGATTCCTGATTGGGCAAAACAATATGAAGAGCTCTGGTTTTTTCTTTTTCCTGGAACAGTGGTTACTTTTTGGACTTTGGCATGACCGTGAGATGAAAAAGAAGCAAATTCTCCCTGTGCAGGCATCTAGGACGTGTTATGATAAAGTGGACATGCTGATGACAGACGGCGGTTAGCAACTCCTGGGATGAATCCAGAACATGCTCCTGTGTAGTTCTCAAGATGGAGATAATGTGAGAGGCCTTTCCTGGAACGGGTTTCTGGTCATCTGGTTTGACTTCAGCTGTCAGATGAAGAAAATAATACCTAGTCAGCTCCAAACATCAGATATATTTTAATATATTTTCCTCTCCCTATGATGGTATTGTTATTTTTTTTTTATTTTTTTATTTTTATTTATTTGCGAGAGAGAGAATGAGAGGGAGGAGGGTCAGAGGGAGAAGCAGACTCCCTGCTGAGCAGGAAGCCCGATGCGGGACTCGATCCCGGGACTCCAGGATCATGACCTGAGCCGAAGGCAGTCGCTCAACCAACTGAGCCACCCAGGCACCCAACCAAACTCATTTTAAAAGATTTTTATTTATTTATTTGAGAGAGAGAATGAGAGACAGAGAGCATGAGAGGGAGGAGGGTCAGAGGGAGAAGCAGACCCCCCGCCGAGCAGGGAGCCCGATGCGGGACTCGATCCCGGGACTCCAGGATCATGACCTGAGCCGAAGGCAGTCGCTTAACCAACTGAGCCACCCAGGCGCCCCTGATGGTATTGTTATTAAGCTAGATGTTTCTAGTAGGGGTGGGGAGAACTCTCAGTGAGATACAGGAAGGTAACAGTGTCCGCTTTGTGTTTTTCCGGGAGTTCTTAGTCTCAGTGACTAAAATTTGAACATGGCCTTTATGGTTTTGCAAATAACTTTTTCATGTTCATTTGATCCTTAGGAGCACCATGGTGCAGCGGAAAGAGCAGGCGGCACTGAAGCCACAGGGACTTGACTTTCAATTCTAGTGTGGGCGTTTACACGCTCTGAGTTCCTGGACTAGTTACTTCATGCTTCAGAGGATGCTTCTGACCGCAGGTAACTGAGACCCACGGACAGGGAATGTGTAGTCTACTCATCGAGAAAAGTCTCGAGGGAGGGCGGCTTTCGGGGTCCTCTTGGTCCGATGGCGTCTTGCCATCCCTCTGTGATATACCGCTTATTAGCATAGTAAAATACCTCGGTACCAGTTGATAAGTAGCTATTGCTCTGAGCCCACTGAGTGCTCCCAGATCAGCTGCTATAGCTCTCAATCCCCCAGGACTTCCCCACGGTCCAGCACTAACAGGGCGATCTACAGCACCACAGGGAACTCCAGACCCTGCCTTGGTTATATCCAGTGTCCATCATGATAAATATGCAGCAATTCAACATACGTTAACATTTGGAGGAGGAGAGCCTGTCTTTCACTATGGCCTTATTATCTTTTTAAAAGATTTTATTTTATTTATTTGTCAGAGAGAGAGAGCACAAGCAGGGGAAGCAGCAGAGGGAGAGGGAGAAGCAGGCTCCCCGCTGAACAGGGAGCCCAATGTGGGGCTCCATCCCAGGACCCTGGGATCATGACCTGAGCCAAAGGCAGACGCTTCACCGACTGAGCCACCCAGGCACCCCACAGCCTCTTTAGTTTAGAATAAAGTTCAAAAGCTGATCATCCGCAAAGGGGATAGGCTCACCCCTAAGGTGAGTGGGAGGGAGGACTTCCTTGCTGGGTCAGAGAGGGGTGGATATTAGAACAAAAGTCAGAATATGCTCGTTGTCAGTGTTCTCTCAGAAACAACAATCTGATGAGGACCTGATGAAATCACATGGTCCGTTACTAGAAGAGAGTCTGGTGCGCTCACACTAGGTGCTTGACAAACGTTAGCAACGTTCAAAACAGTCATAGTGCCCTTATTGTTGTCAAGAACTGTGAAGGGTCTGAGATTTCACACCACTTGCAAACCTAACAAGTTAGCCTGCCATCGTTTAACGGATCTTGGCAAGGGACACCATGCTCGTGGGGCAGAGACCCAGAACCTCACTCCTGGCAGCATTTTCCTGTGTCAGGTCCTTGAGGCCCAAGCCCCACAGGACGATTCCAAGAAGGCCCGATGACCCCTCCGTGTGCAGTGAGTTGCATTACAAGAGAGGAACCCTGAGCTTAAGAAAGCCCGATGCTTTATACACAGTGCGAGAAACACGCCTGCCCTTTGCTCTGGAGGGAGACAGGATCTCTGTTCTCCAAGGCTGTTCTTTGTACAAACATCCTTGAAAAGCTATTTCCAGAACAAAGGCAGCTGGTGCTTCTTTTCACAAGGCATGCAGCATTTTGAGAGACCCCAGGGAGAATTATCTCCTAGTAGATGTCATTGGGCTATACGTGAGTAGAAAAGTTAAACTATTTCTCTGTAGCAGGAAAATTTAATGTTTCTTACTTGGAGCATTTGACTAGTCCTCTGTTAGAGTAAGAATTGCCCTGTGTATGGTATGTTGGTGGGGGACCAAATGTTCCTGGGCCCATATAGCAGAAGTCTTTTTTTTTTTTAAAGATTTTATTTATTTATTTGAGAAAGAGAGAGAGCATGAGCAGGGCAAGGGGCAGAGGGAGAAGCAGGCTCCCCGCTCAGCAGGGAACCCGATGCAGGACTCGATCCCAGGACCCTGGGATCATGATCTGAGCCAAAGGCAGACGCTTAACCGACTGAGCCACCCAGGCGCCCCTCAGAAGTCTTTTTTTTTTTTTTTAAAGATTTTATTTATTTGACAGAGAGAGACAGCGAGAGAGGGAACACAAGCAGGGGGAGTGGGAGAGGGAGAAGCAGGCCTCCCGCCGAGCAGGGAGCCCGATGTGGGACTCGATCCCGGGACCCAAGGATCATGACCTGAGCTGAAGGCAGATGCTTAACGACTGAGCCACCCAGGCGCCCCGCCCCTCAGAAGTCTTAATAGATGAGTTGAACTTATTATGTATAATCAGTATCCATGTACACAACTCTCACCGGCATGTCTTACAAATGACACAAGCTAGTAGAAACTCTAGCATGTACGTGGAAAACCCAACACAACACTCATCCACAACCAGATAATGTCTCCTCCCCTTAAATTAAATGGACACTGGGGCGCCTGGGTGGCTCAGTTGGTTAAGCGACTGCCTTCGGCTCAGGTCATGATCCCGGAGTCCTGGGATCGAGTCCCACATCGGGCTCCCTGCTCAGCGGGGAGTCTGCTTCTCCCTCTGACCCTATCCCCTCTCATGCTGTTTCTCTCTCTCTCTCTCAAATAAATAAATAAATAAATAAATAAATAAATAAATAAATAAAAAATTAAATGGACACTGAAGAGGCTGGATGCATCTGAAGAGAGGAGGATTGGCTTGTCTGGGAAAAGAGCAAGACAGAATGTTCAACAGGAGAGATCCATAGCTACGCAAAACTATTATTTAACAATAAACAAAGAGACAGAAGGTTTTCTGTAAACATACAACAGCATCAGACCTCTACTCGAGTATCACAGTGGAAGCGGAACTTTGCTGCATTGACCCTACTTCTTAGGACTGCGGTGGACTTTGGAGCCCAACAGACGCCCCAGCCTCTGCAGCATGCTAACCGTGTGAGCGTACGCGGGTTTCGCACTGAGGAACGTTTCTGTTCCTTCACTAAAACACAGAACGAATAGCATCCACCTCAGGCCATTTTGAAGAGTAAATTCTGAAACTAAGCGGAGCATAAAGCCCAGCGCACATTGTCAGTAAATGGTGGGTGAGATGCTTGCTTAAAAAACTTTACTGATGAGGGTGCCCGGGTGGCACTGTCGGTTGGGCATCCGACTCTTGGTTTCGGCTCAGGTCATGACCGCAGGATCCTGAGAGCGAGACCTACGTCCAGCTCCGTGCTCAGTGGGGAATCAGCTTGAGGATTCTCTCTCCCTCTCCCTCACTTGTGCTGTCTTTCTCTCTCTCTCTCAAATAAATAAATCTTTAAAAAAAACTGATGACAGTCTTAATAATATGTTCCCCAAAATGTGCCGTGTCTTCCATCTGTGTTTCTCATCAGACACATGTAGGACAAAAAGACCATTTCATAAAGCACCTACCCGCGGGGAGCTTAGACTGGTCATCAACATGATGAGGCATCCCAGAGACTCAGTGCGCCCTGTGCACCACCATAAGGTCTCTTCGGGTCATGCATCTCTCCATTTCCCGGACTGTGCGTCCGCAGAGTCAGCTCCCAGCTCTGGGAGTGATCAAATTCTAGAACGTTGGGCATGCATCCTGGCTCTGCATGTTTTTGACTGTAAATGGATCACCTCAACGAGGATTTGTAGTGCTTAAATAAAACACACTTGTTTTCTTTTTATAAAAAGATTTTATGTATTTGAGAGACAGAGAGCGCGTGCATGTGCACATGGTGGTGGTGGGAAAGGGAGAGAATCTTAAGCAGACTCCCCACTGAGCACAGAGCCTGAAGAGGGACTTGGTCTCATGACCCTGAAATCCCGACCTGAGCCAAAACTGGGAGTCCGACACTCAACTGAGGGCACCACCCAGGCGCCCTGAAAACACATTTATTTTTAACTAGTGCTGTTTCTGGCACATTTTACGCACTCAATAATTACTTATGCCTTTCTTCCCATCCCTATTAAAATAGAACAGATGTTTTTTTCCAAGAGCTTGTCAAGCTGTCACTTTGGGTGGCTAGAAAGGACCAACCACTTCAGCGAATCTTAACTCTTTAAATGTTAGCAGCAGAATCACTTGGGAAGCTAGTTAAAAATGCATTTCCCGGGCGCCTGGGTGGCTCAGATGGTTGGGCGTCTGCCTTCGGCTCAGGTCACGATCCCGGAGTCCTGGGATCGAGTCCCGCATCGGGCTCCCTGCTCTGCGGGAAGTCTGCTTCTCCCTCTGCCTCTCTCTCTCTCTCTCTCTCATGAATAAGTAAATAAAATCTTAAAAAAAAAAAAAATGCATTTCCCCAGGCCCAATGCACAGAGATGTTGCACGAATAAATCTGGGGTGGTGCCCAGCAGTCTGCATTTTTAGCAAACTCTCCAGGGGATCGTTTGGGTGTTGGGGATGTGTGGACCACACTTGGAGAAATGCTGTCTCCGATGTACCAGACTGTGCTGGGCTCAGCGATCTATCTAGTATGGCTAGTGTCTATTTTTTTTTTTTAACCATATTACACAATGAAAATTGGCTTTTCAAAGTGAAATGTAGAGCAGTGGCAGAGGGGATCCACCAGGGTCCGGGAAGGCAGCTCCGCATTTCTATTTGAGAATCTTTGTTTGCTCCTCTGGGACCTAGAGGTGACCCTGTAGATAAAAAGTGAATTTTCCCATGATTAGGAGACTCCATCGTGTTTGGAGAGAAGAGCTGTGGAGGAGTGTTCTCATTCTAAGAGCACCGAAACACACAAAAGTAAGGGCTTGTCCAAGAATAATGGAAAGGACTTTATGAAACAAGAAGAACACAATCTGGGGGCGCCTGGGCAGCTCAGTCAGTTAAGCGTTGGACTCTTGATCTTGCTTAGGTCTGGATCTCAGGGTCGTGAGTTCAAGCCCTGCGTTGGGTCTGTTGCTGGGCGTGAAGCCTACTTTAAAAAAAAAGAAGGAGAAGAAGAAGAGGAAGGAGAAGAAGAAGAAGAAAAAAAGAAGAAGAAGAAGAAGAACACAATCCACTGGTCAATGAGTATTCAGGTTATTATACAGATGAATTCAGAAGTGGTGTTTATAATTTTTCGGGAATTAGAGCCTCAGCTTCTTACTCTGTTCATTTACAACGCTGATATTTCCTGTACTTGAGAAAACTCGTATGCAGATAAAATTGGTAAGAAATGCCCCGCCCTCTTTCAAGATATAACATTGCACGTGAAATGCCTGGTGGGGAATGGCTGTCACTCCTTCCCTACAACATGGGCCCTGGGATAAATGGGGTATCGTGGTCTAGTCCCAGCTGGCTATTTCTAAGCAATGAAGTATTTCTGGGACAGAGACTCCGTTCCTAAGGGAAGCTCCCTATTCATTATTCAAATCCATACACCTCCCTGGAATGGGTTCAGCAACAGAAGATCCTTGCTTTAGGATGGTGAGGTATAAATAGTTCTGTAGGATTGAGTGCCCATATTATCTCATAATATTGAAGGCACTGGAATGTAGCTGTGAAGCAGGTTTCAAGCCGTTGTACTGTTTCTTGGGGGAAAAAATGACTTTAATTTATCCCTCCAAGGTCTAATGAATTTAATTGCTCCTATTTTGAGCCTAGCCTCCACCAGTCCGCCCAGTTAACCTGGCTGTATTTAAAGGAGGCAGGGGAGGATCATCAAGTCAACGAAGAAGGCAACACTCAGAAACACAAAACGGAAAAACAATGTTGATGAAGTTGGCTTTGGACAGGAGCGGTGGACCTGGGGAGAAGTGTGACATCTCCGGGCCATCCTAAATTTGCGAGCGAACGTGGACACGGTGATGTGGAGGGACTGCTTTCCTTCACAGCGCCGAGGGGAGAAGCACTTTGCTCCTCGGTCTCTGAAGTAGACAATCTCACACCCCCCTGCCGTCCGAGGGGAGAAACGCCTTCCTCCAGCACCTTCCCAAATTCCATCCCAGAGGACAGACAGTGTATGCGCGGTGCTGGAAACAGAACGCTGTCTGCCAGGCATTTTCGATCTCTGGAACAACCCTGACTTTCCCTACATACTACTTTGCCCTCGTCCTTACTTAGATGCAGCTGTCCAGCTGTCCGTCCATCTCCTCCTCCGGCCCACTCAGCCTCGCTGTCCCGAGATCTCGCTCCCCGCCCTTTCCCCAGGGTCACTAACAGGTCTAGCTTCCTGTTCCCTCTGTCCAAAACTTACCAAAGGAGAGTGAGGAAGCCCAGGGAGCTTGTGGATACCTGCATCTCTGTGTGTGTTTGTGAAAAGCCCCGGTGTTGGGAAATCAAGCGATTATCACCAGTTGATAAGTTAGGAATGCTTGTCATGTGCCCCCCTTGTCCTAATGTATTTAATCCTCGCATCAGGCCTGCGTTTCTTTTTCTTTTTTTTTTTTCATTAAAGATTTTTATTTATTTTTTATTGGTCAGAGAGAGAGAGAGAGAGTGCAAGCAGGGGGAGCAGCAGGGGGACAGGGAGAAGCAGGCTACCTGCTGAGCAAGGAGCCTGATGCGGGACTCGATCCCAGGACCGTGGGATCATTACCTGAGCCAAAGGCAGACGCTGAACCGACTGAGCCACCCAGGCGCCCCAGGCCTGTGTTTCTTAGATCCATTTTCTAGAGAAGTAAAGCAAGGAAGGGAGAGGGGACGTCGCTTGCCCAGGGCCCCAGTTTGCAAGGCTCGGAGCCCAGCCTGGATTCTAGGCAGTGTGGTGATAGAGTCTGAGCCTTTAACCACTTTCGAAACGAGATGAACCGACAAGGCTCGCTCAGCCCGCGTTCTCCTGGCCAGACCTGACGTGGACCGTGTGACTTGAAAAAAGAAAAAAAGAAAAAAAAAAAAGTAGGGGAAAGAGAGCACTGTGGCTGCTTCTTAGAGGCAAGAGGACTGGCTTGGCTCCCACCTGAGAACCCCCGCCGAGGAAGCGGACCTGGGGGTCTGGCAAATAGACGTCCTTCTTTCCAGAACACACAAGGCTCTTAGAAGAGCAATTTTCACTGCACTGAGCAGACCTGCCTCTACGGAGAAGGTTCCATTTCCCTTGGAAGGAAGGGTCAGGACCCCCATCACGTGTTGGGGGGGAGGAAGGTCACCATCTTATGTCCTGCACCTGCTCAGCTTCATTCCCCAAAGCAGAGGTGCTGGAAATCCACCCCCCCAAGGGCCCCTCTGGCTGGGCAGTGGTCCGGAGCTGGGAGGAGGAGCTGCAGGGGGGACTTTTCCTCCTGTGAGCACACGCGCCGCCCCCAGGCCCGGTGTGGCAGTGGGAGGGGGCTCCCCACGCTCAGGGCGCACCTCCTGGCCCCCAGGTTCCCCTTTGTTAATATGTCCCGGGATCAGATTCCAAGTGCAGAGGAACACACAGGCTCTAAGTTACTTCAGATAGAGATAAACGCTCAGAAAAAAAAATCACTACTTGGTGGTTGCCCGTCTCTGTCTTTTCTTCTCCCGCACAAGCAAAGCGCTGGGCGCCCTCCGCTCTGTGCCATCGCAGTTCACCCCCTCCACGGTGTTTGTCACCATAGCGCTTCCAGTAGTTTCCAAACTGAAACACAAGGCAAAGCTTGCTTATTTGGGACAAGGAGAAAAGGCAGTTTCGCAGAAACGGAACCAAAGATAAAGTGCCTGTTTATGTTTTTTAGTACATTTGCATTAATGTGGAGGAGCGGGGTGACAAGAACACACCAGGTGACAAACCATGGTTACCTCGGAGGGGGTTGAAAACAGAGAAGCAGCAGAGGTGAAGGGTGCATGCTTATTATTTAGGTTTTCTGTATGCTTCTTTTTATCGTTTCACTTGTCAGGGTAAACAGGTATTTGTAAATTAAATCCAAATCAAGAACTTTTTTTTAAAGATTTTATTCATTTATTTGAGAGAGAAAGCAGGGGAGAGGGGCAGAGGGAGAGGGAGAAGCAGGCTCCCTGCTGAGCAGGGAGCCCGACGTGGGGCTCGATCCCAGGACCCTGGGATCATGACCTGAGCCGAAGGCAGACACTCAACTGATGGAGCCACCCAGGCGCCCCAAAATAGAGAACATTTTAAAAGGAATAAGTGGACTTCCACGTCTAGGAAGCTGGAACAGATATGCTTTTCCCTATCCTTCTCACTAAATACAACTAAAAACTCTAGACATTATATATAAAACAAAGATAAAAGACTCTGAAAGGTGGCGAGAGAAGGCGGACGGACGGTCTCTGAGCAGCAGGGATCCCTGGAACAACTTGGCATTGGATTTCCTGGGTTTTTTCCCCACCCTCCTGTATCCCTCCCTCGGAGCTGAAGATGCCGTCCCGCCAGGAAAACTCGCAGGGACAGACACACAGAGGCCCTAGCAAAGCCTGCTCTCTGTAGCCAGAGGACGGGGAAAAGGGCAGCCTAGCAAGGCAGAGAACTTTGACAGAACTTTACCATTTTACCCCAGCCACACACCACGGAGAAAACTGGGGCCCCAGCCCAGCAAAGGTTGAGCGAGGGCTTCTGCCTTCCCTAGGCTATAAGAAGGTGGTGGAGACTCCCCTCCATGGTGTTTGTAATCATAGTGCTTCCAGTGATTTCCAAACTGAAATGGTGAGTTTTCACTCTTTTTTTTATGGCTAAGTAATATTCCATTGTAGATACACACCACCTCTTCTTTACCCATTCATCAACTGATGGACACTTGGGCTGCTTCCGTAATTTGTCTACTGTAGATAATGCTGCAATCAACATGGGGGGATGTACCCCTTTGAATTAGTATTTTTGTGTTTTGGGGATAAAGACCCAGTAGTGCAATTAGTGGATTGTAGGGTACTTCTATTTTTAAGTTTCTGAGGAAACTCCATACTATTAAAAGCTTTAATTTAAAAAAAATTTTGCTCAATACATGAGTGTATTCTAATCTGTTTTAAAAGTTCAAACTTGGGGCGCCTGGGTGGCTCAGTGGGTTAAGCGTCTGCCTTTGGCTCAGGTCATGATCCTGCAGTCCCTGGATTGAGCCCCACATTGGGCTCCCTGCTCAGTGGGGAGCCTGCTTCTCCCTCTCCCTCTGCCGCTCCCCCTGCTTGTGCGCTCTCTCTCTCTCTGTCCAATACATAAATAAAATCTTAAAAAATAATAAAAATAAAAGTTCAAAATCTATAGAAATATGTAGAAGAAGGCAATCATGGCTAACATCCGTTTAGTTTGATATGCATCCTTCCAGACAATTTTATGTCAATTTATATAAATACATACATATTTATAGATCTACATTTAGAAAACTAGCCATTGAAATTTTTTTAAATATAAGTGGCATCAGCTTCTATGGATGGTTCTACTACCTTTTTTTAAAATATTTGATTGATTGATTGATTTGAGAGAAAGAGCACGAGTACAAGCAGGGGGAACAGCAGAGGGAGAGGGAGAAGCAGGCTCCCCGCTGAGCAGACAGCCCAACGCAGGACTTGATGCCAAGACCCTGGGACCATGACCTGAGCGGAAGGCAGACGCTCAACCGACTGAGCCACCCAGACACCCCTTAAAGCTTTTTAAAAACACATTATCATGCTTCTACATGCTCATACATGATATTTACAGTCAGTACAGTTTTTTTCCCCACTGTTATGAATATGTCACACAATTATATCATAAATCAATCACTCTCTTAAGGGACATATTGTTCATACTCTTTTTTTTTTAAGATTTTATTTATTTATTTGATAGAGTGAGCAAGCACAAGCCCAGGGAACAGCAGAGGGAGAGGGAGAAGCAGGCTCCCCGCCGAGCAGGGAGCCTGATGCGGGGCTCGATCCCAGGACCCTGGGATCATGACCTGAGCCGAAGGCAGACGCTTAACCATCTGAGCCACCCAGGCACCCCTGTTCATACTCTTTATACACGTGTACAACTATTTTTCTGGGGACAATATCTAGAATGGAAATTTCCTGATTGAAAATCATGCACCTTTAAAGTGTTGATCCTGGGGTTGCTGTGTGGCTCAGTCGATTAAGCGTCAGCCTTCAGCTCTGGGCGTGCTCCTGAGGTCCTGGGATCGAGTCCCGCATCGGGCTTCCTGCTCAGCAGGGAGTCTGCTTCTCCTCTGCCCTTCCCCCTGCTCATGCTCTCTTTCTCTCTCAAATAAATAAATCTTAAAAAAAAAAAAAAAGATAAAGGGGCGCCTGGGTGGCTCAGTCGTTAAGCGTCTGCCTTCGGCTCAGGTCATGATCCCATGGTCCTGGGATCGAGCTCCACATCGGGCTCCCTGCTCGGCCAGGAGCCTGCTTCTCCCTCTCCCACTCCACCTGCTTGTGTTCCCTCTCTCGCTGTGTCTCTCTCTGTCAAATAAATAAATAAAATCTTTAAAAAAAAAAAAGATTAAAAAAAATAGTGTCGATCTGTTCTGCCACATGATTGTCAGTGGAGCGTGGACTGATGTATCCTCCCAGTTGTGTGTGTCCCTGTCCCCACATGGGGAACCCAGCATCTCTGAGCTGAGAGCACTGGCCAGAACAGCTCCCACCCACCCCTGCAGCAACCCTCTCCAGCAATGTCCTCTGTCAGTCCAGTCCTGTCTTCTTTCTGCCTTCTGGGCAGTCCGCAACACGTCCTCCACGTCATGGTAACTCTTGTCTTCTAGCATTGCTGTATTACTTATTTTTTTAAAAGATTTTATTTATTTATTTATTTGAGAGAGAGAGCATGAGGGGGGGAGGGGCAGAGGGAGAAGCAGACTCCCTGCTGAGCAGGGAGCCCGATGCAGGACTCGATCCCCGGACTCCAGGATCATGACCTGGGCCAAAGGCAGTCGCTCAACCAACTGAGCCACCCAGGCGCCCCAAGTATTACTTATTTTTAAAATCTATATCCTGTTCATTGAAAGGGTTTGGGGAGGTGGGTACGTGGGCTCGGTCTGACATCATGTTCTCATCCTGCACCTCTCCCAAACGGAAGGTGAGTGGTTCAGAATCGTCAAAACAGAGGTACTGGCTCTGAATTTGTACCTAGAAACTCTCTAGGAAATTCTCCTCTTCTGGAAATCTCTGACCCTGAAATCCGCCCGTGGGCTCTGTGAAACACCATCTGTACTGTTAGCTTTTCTGGAGAATGCCTCCAGCTGTGGGTCATGGAGCAGAGGATGGAGATTTTTATATCACCCTAATGGATTAATGGCTCAAAATCAAATCCTGGCCGAGTATCAAAGACTCACATCAGAAACACAAGGGTAAAAGTTCTCTCTTGAAAGTGTAGAGTTTTGAGCTTGTTTGTTTTTTTTAAAACGCTGAGTATATTTATCATGTTCTTTTAATCTAAGAACCCCAAAGAAAACCCCACGGTGCCAAGGAAAAAAAGCCTCCAAAGAATAAAAAATCATTTTGGAAGCAATAAAATATCCCTTGGAAGTTCTGCTTGTTTTAAAGAGCAGCTAAATGACCTCATGTTCCATACAAAATTCTCAAATCTGGACACAGGCATTCTGTTTTCTATTTAAAGTCCTGTACAAGATTCCTAGCAAAAGCTTTGTCCTGCTACTGTTATACCTTGAGCTACCACAGGATTTCATCTGCTCAAATCAGCAGGAGGTTTCTGGCCACAAACCCCACCCTCAAGGTTGGATCTCAGCAAGGCCGTGAAGCAGAGAGATTTTTTTTTTTTTTTTTTTTTTTTAGCACCCTGGTTTCCCAGTTTGGGCAATCTTTTTCTTCTTTGTGTTTTCTTCTGTCTCCCAGCCCTTAAAAACGTTCAGATTCTTTATTAATGAAGATTTAGGTGCAAATGACTGGCATTAGCTTCAACTTTTTACTGCTTGGAAAATACCTGCTTGTTAACATACATGCTATAATTTTGGAAGCCTGGGGTGAGCGAGCAGGTGTGGAGCAGGTGGGGCAGGACTATGGGCACCAGAATGTTCCAAGTGGGCAAGCAGGTGAGGAGTGCCTCCTTCATCTGCACCCCTGGGTGCCACTTCCAGTGTCTCACGGTACTTTCATCCAGTTGTGGCCAAAACAGGGTGATACTTTTGTGCCTCTTAGGTTCAGAGACGAGGTAGGAGTCAGCTGGGCTTTGAGCAGTAACTGCTCAGAGATGAGCCTCTCAGATGCCTCCAGGGAAGGAAAGTGGTGAGAACAGGTGGGACCTTGACCCCTCCTCTTCCTTCTTTTAAAAAAATATTTATTTATTTATTTATTTATTTGTTTGTTTGTTTGTTTGTTTAAGAGACAGCGAGAGAGGGAACACAAGCAGGGGGAGTGGGAGAGGGAGAAGCTGGCTCCCCGCTGAAAAGGGAGCCTGATGCGGGACTTGATCCCGGGACCCTGAGATCATGACCTGAGCTGAAGGCAGACACTCAATCGACTGAGCCACCCAGGTGCCCCTCTCCTCTACCTTCTTCTTCAACCAAAACAATCCCTTGTTTGTCCTTTTTTTTTTTTTCCAGTGTAAAATGTTGAAACAGGGAGTTCTGTGTCCCAAATAAAGATGGAAAGCAATAGTGAAGGTGATCACGTTCTCTGGAATGGAAAAGGGCCCTGCTTCCTGCTTTCTGGAACTCAGGTGAGTTCAGTATACAGTGGCCAAGATGAAATAAGTCTCAGTCAGAGAAGACTTTGGGGGCCCTGGGTGGCTCACATGGTTAAGCATCTGCCTTCGGCTCCGGTCATGATCCCGGGGTCCTGGGATCGAGCCCCCCGTTGGGCTCCCTGCTCAGTGAGGAGTCTGCTTCTCCTTCTCCCCCTGCCATTCCCTCTGCTTGTGCTCTCTGGCTCTATCTCTCTGTCAAATAAATAAATAAAATCTTCAAAAAAAATTAAAAATTAAAAAAAAAAAAGACTTTGGCCAAAAGTCACATCAGGCTGAAGGAGATTGTGGCCTACAGCCGTCCCCCAGCTCAAGCTGCACATTTGTAGGGAGGGGGCCTCAGGGGCAGGAAAGATAACGTAGATGAGAGACATTTTCAGTGACCATGGAAAATCAGACTGTGGCAAAGGACATGTTGTATTTTAACCAACGCCCTGAGCCTCAGTGTCCTCATCTGTCAAATGGGAATGAGGATAGGCCCCTTACAGGGCTGTGGGGACAGTTGAACAAGTAATATATGCAAAGCTCTTTGCCCAGTGTTTGGCCCACGGTCAATGCACATGTGGGCCATTGTCACTAAGCATATGCTGGCCTGTGTCCATCTCCTTTCTCTTCATGGGGGAACCACGTGGCGCCCAGCTGGACAGGGAGTGCTTGGAGAGCATTATTCTTCTCAGCCTATGTCCTCCCATCTCTCCAGCCAGCACGGTGTCGGGCGGGTAGTGAGTTCTCAACAGATACTTGTCCATTGACTCCTAAGCTCTGCAGATGAGCTCAGGCACCCCCTTTCCTCTGCAGCCCCTGAGATCCTGTGGCTCCACCTGCCCTTGTTTCTCTTTGCTCTTTTATAGAGAATGCTACCTGCTTCTAAGCACTTTCTGGTTTGTTTGTTTGTTTGTTTGTTTGTTTTAGAAAACGGTGTTTCTGTGATTTGATCTTTTGGTCTGTCTATGTGAGGTAAAGGAAAAGAAAGGAGAAAAATCAAGTTAATCAAGTTAATCAATTTAAGTGTGCCTTTTGAGTCAACCCAGTAAGAGCTTGTTTTTTTCTGCTCTTAAACTATAGGATATTAGGGGAAAGAAAATTTGGTTTCACTTTGCTTTATATTCTCTGCTTGGAAAAAAAAGGAGAAAAACACGTTTTTGAATGCAGTGGCAATTGTCTTGTTTTTATAAGATGGTATCAATAAAGAGACACCCCATAAAGTGTATTCAATAGTAGGGACATGAAGAGGATTACATTCTCCTCCACCACTGGGTGAATTTTAAGTTAAAGGTAGATCTGATATAAGATGAATTTTGTACTCTGTCAGATAGCAAAAGAAATCATTGAATTACATCTTAAAATATGCATAATAGATATTAGTTAATGTTGAACTCACAAAGAAGTTTTCTTGTTTAACATATACTTTATTTTTTTTAAGATTTATTTATTTATGCTCTGGTAAGCACTGTGAATTGTGCAAGACTGTTGAATCTCAGATCTGTACCTCTGAAACAAATAATGCAATATATGTTAAGAAAAAAAAAGAAGAAGAAGAAGGTAGCGGGAGGGGAAGAATGAAGCGGGGGAATCGGAGGGGGAGACGAACCATGAGAGACGATGGACTCTGAAAAACAAACAGGGTTCTAGAGGGGAGGGGGGTGGGAGGATGGGTTAGCCTGGTGGTGGGTATTGAGGAGGGCACATTCTGCATGGAGCACTGGGTGTTGTGCACAAACAATGAATCATGGAACACTTCATCTAAAACTAATGATGTAGTGTATGGGGATTAACATAAGAATAAAAAAAAAGATTTATTTATTTATTTGAGGGGGGAGGGACAGAGGGAGGAGGAGAGAAAGAAACCTAAGCAGACTCCCTGCTGAGCGTTGAGCCTGATGTGGGGCTTGATCTCATGATCCTGAGATCACGACCTGAGCTTAAACCAAGAGTTGGATGCTTAACCCACTGAGCCAGGCAGGAGCCCCAGTTTAACATATACTTTAAAAATAAATAAAAATGAAAAAGTACAGTCACTTGGGAATACCGTGTGTGAGTTTCCTGAAAACGAAACATGCACTTTGTATCATCTAGCAATTGTACTTGTGGGTATTTATTCCAGAAAAAATGAAAATTTATGTTTATACAAAAACTTGCCCATGCATACTCATCGTAGCTTTATTCACAGTATTTCCAAACTGGAAATAATCCAAATGTCTTTCCTTGGGGAACGGTTGAACAAATTGTTGCTTATTGCTACGTCCATACTGTGGACCACTCCTCAGCCATAGAAAGGATGAATTCCAGATAGATGCATCAGGAATTTTGTGGAGGAAAGAAATCAGTCTCAAAAGGTTACATACCGCCTGACTTTATTTATGTAACATTCTTGACGGAAGAAAATTACAGAGATGGAGAACAAATCCCTGGTTGCCAAACAGGAAGGAGAGAGGTCTTAGCTATAAAAGGATAGCACAAGGGAAGCTTGGGTTGATGAAGCAGTTCTATATTCTGATTGTGGTGGTGGTGACACTCCTCCCCACCTGTGATAAAATTGCATAGAACTATACACACACACACATAACAGCATATAACACTGGTAACACCTGAATAAGCTCTGTGTCCTCGGCCAACATCAGTGTCCTGGTTTTGATGTTGAACTCTAACTCTGCAAGGTGATACAGTTGGAGCAAGCTGGGTGAAGGGCACGTGGGACCTCCCGGCATAGCTATTTTGCAACTTCTTGTAAATCTGTAATTCTTCCAAAAATAAAAATTTAAAACAAAAATACAAAAAGGAAAAGTAGGAGTTCTGTGCAAAATAAATTTCCACTGCAGACATTAGTTTTTCTCCGTAGACATATCTAAAAAGGGAGCCGTGCGGTATTAGAAATGATACACAGAACGTGAGCCTTGGGGGCGCCTGGGTGGCTCAGTCGGTTAAGCTTCTGACTCTTGATTTCAGCTCAGGTTGTAATCTCAGGGTTGTGAGATCGAGCCCCACGTCTGGCTCTGTGCTCAGTGCAGAGTGTGCTTGAGCTTCTCTCCCTTTCCAGCTGCCCCTCCCCCTCCTCATATGCTTGTGCGCGCTCTCTCTCTCAAATAAATAAATACAATCTTTAAAAAAAAAAGATGGGGATTAACATAAGAATAAAAAAAACTAATGATGTATGGTGACTAACACAACATAATAAAATTAAAAAAAAAAAAGAAAGAAAGAAAGTGAGCTTTGGGGCTCAAAAATGTAACCCAACAAACTTTCTCTTTGACTTAGCTTGTGAACACAGATGGGAGTCCATTTGACCATAAAAACTTCACTCTCCAAAATAACAACTAAATTTGAACTCCCAAGGGTTTTGATTGATCTTTTTTTTTTTTTTAAAGATTTTTATTTATTTTTTGACAGAGAGAGACACAGCGAGAGAGGGAACACAAGCTGGCGGAGTGGGAGAGGGAGAAGCAGGCTTCCCGCGGAGCAGGGAGCCCAATGTGGGGCTCGATCCCAGGACCCCGGGATCATGACCTGAGCCGAAGGCAGACGCTTAACGACTGAGCCACCCAGGCGCCCCGTTTTGATTGATCTTTTAAAAATCCAAGAGAGCTCCCAGCATAGCTGTTAAAGAACACACACACTTGTCCATATTTTCAGAGGAAGAAAACGAAGCATAAAGTTTCTCCCTGTATGCATTCTACATACTACAGATTTACTGTTAAAATTCCTTATTCTCCAGAATCCTCTGTATTCCTTTCTCTTCTTTTTGATCCTTGTAATAATTGCATGAAGTATGTAGAGGAAAGGACAGATGCAGAAAAATCCTAGGCTGCTAATACTGCCATTCTTCTATGAACTGCCGAGATGATCACACATAGCCAGACGCAGGTGTCCCCAGTAACTCAGAGACCGCCTCCCGGGTATCCCTCATATATGACACCAAAAGTCCACAAAAATGTGAAATGACTTGACAACTCCTCCAAAGCACTGTGCTGATGTAAACGTTGTACTGTTTGGTCCATTCCATGCCCCAACATTTTATTCTTCTTCTTTTCCTGTGAGCTAGGCATCTGATAGGTAAAGAAACCACATCACTCATAAATTTGCAAGTGAAGCCTAGAGGTGACTGAGTCTGGGGCTCGTCCTGGCCCAGCCACACTCACGGTGACTCGGCTGTCAGCTTCTGGAGCCATACTGCGTGGGTGTGAATCTCAGCTCCGCCACACGTGAGCTGTGCCGCCCAGGCCGGTTACATGACCTCTCTGTGCCACAGGTCCCTCATCTGTAAATTAAGGGTGATTTTGAGGATCAAAGAACTTCATGTATGTAAATCACTTAGTCAGGAGTCATCAAGCTTGTCCACGGCTATGGACAAGCAATAGCCTGCTGCCTGTTTTGGGAAATGGAGTTTTATTGGAACAGGCCCACACTCATTCCTTATGTGTTACATGTGCCTGCTTTCTCACTCCAACAGCGACATTGAGCAGTGGTGACAGAGATCATGGCCCAGAGCGCCCAGGACATTTGCTAGCTGGTCCTTCCCAGAAAAAGTCTGCCATCACCTGATTTAGTTGACTACATAGCAAAAGTTAAGTGTTCAGTAAGCGTTAGCATTTTGTCCCTGTTGCTGTTAACGTTCACACCGAAGGCTTGGAGGACAGACTCCCCCATCCACTGAGGGCCCAGGCACAGTTCATGCGTCAAGTGATGTGTGTTCCGATCATAACTCACTAAAACCCCATACAGCCGGCTGTGTCTTAGGCTTGTGTTATGAGGGCAGCCTCCTGGTAGAACAGGTTTCTCTTTACTGAAAAAACTGCAGAGTCACTTTAGTTAATCTTTGGGGGTTTTGTTTTGTTTTTTTGTCTTGTCAAAAAATCGGTTTGGAGCATAGTTGCAGCATGACTTTTCCAGGTCCCACCAACCAATGCATTTGCAAGAGAGCATGAGGCAGTGGACTGCGGCCCCCCTGCTGCCCCGGCCTCCCTGCCACCTGCTGGGTCCCCAGGGTCACGTTCTCTGCGGAGGGGAAGCATCATTACCTAAAAGGCCCTGCTGTTTAGGCAGTCCTCCCGGTGGGACTCCCCTGTCCCTCCCTTGAGTAAACCCCTTGAGTCACCCACCGAATTCTCATTTTAGCATGGGATCCAAATTCCATGGCCCTGCTCCAACTCCTTCTCTGACCTTAGTCTGCCATTGCTCTCTCCCGCTTGCTCCCCTGGGCTGACCACGGAGGCCTTCTTTGGTTGCTAACCCTTGTGCCTGCTTTGCCCCTTCTTCTCCCCGGTTCCTGCTCATGTTTTTGGGTCTCAGCCCCAGCCAGCTTTCTCTGGAGATCACCCACTCACATTTTCCAGCACTGCTTCCCATTTGAGGTCATTCGTCACCCTCATCACCAGCAGAAAGGATCTCGTTGATTTGCTTGCTGACTCCCTGACGGTCTGTCTTTCTGCACTAGCACCTAAGCTCTCGGGGAGCCTGGAATTTCTCTTACAAAATCAATACTTGATAAATAGTTGGTTTTTTTTTTTTAATTTATTTATTTATTTGAGAGAGAGAATGAGATAGAGAAAGAGAGCATGAGAGGGGGGAAGGTCAGAGGGAGAAGCAGACCCCCCGCCGAGCAGGGAGCCCGATGCGGGACTCGATCCCGGGACTCCAGGATCATGACCTGAGCCGAAGGCAGTCGCCTAACCAACTGAGCCACCCAGGCGCCCTTGATAAATAGTTGTTAAGTGAATGAGTGAACTGGTGAGGTTTTTAACCCCACAACTTAAAAAAAAACAAAACTGGCTGAGATAGAAGATAAGAATGCTTCAGGGAACATTTATTTAGGTCAAGGAGCAGTATGTGGTTGGAGCATAATCAAGGGACAGAAGACTGTGTCAGAACTATTTGGAATGTGCTTTCGAAATGTCTTCTTCTGATACACGCTTCCTCTCTCCTGCCGTTTAGGCAGCGTACTTGGAAAGTCTGCGGAAATGTGATTTAACCAGCAATTATACTCCTCCTTGTTAATCTTCCTCAAACTGCCCATAAAACCCGCAGATGGATGCAGTTGCTCTGAGCACTGAGTCCCCTAAGTGCCTGCAGGTCATCATTCCCTTCAGTGTCTCTGGGATTATGCTCCAAAAGCCAAGTCCCTCCTTCAGAAGCAAACGCAAATCATTTATGAACACTCTTTAAACTTTTTGTTTATGGCTCCAGTTCCTGTATTAAAAAAAACATATGTAAAGTTGGGGCACCTGGGTGGCTCAGTCGGTTGAGCATCTGCCTTCAGCTCAGGTCATGATCCCGGGGTCCCTGGATTGAGCCCCACGTCGGGCTCCCTGCTCAGTGGGGAGCCTGCTTCTCCCTCTCCCCCTGCTTGTGCTCTCTTTCTCACTTGCTCGCTTGCTGTCAAATAAACAAAAAAAATCTTTTAAAAATATATGTAAAGTTATTAAAATAGAAAGAAGACCATTAAGGAAAATAACCTTGCACCTCAGAGTAGTTCTTCAATATTTTCACAAAAAGTAAAAGTAGGCTTGTCGTAGGAAAGAAATGATGTCGTTAGCCCTCGGAAAGCCCTCTAAGAGAGTTCTATTTTTTTTAAGTTTTATTTATTTAAGGAATCTCTACACCCAACGTGGGGCTTGAACTCATGACCCCGAGATCCAGAGTCGCACGCTCTTCTGACAGAGCCAGCCAGGTACCCCCAGAGTTTTTTGTTTTTGTTTTTTTTTAAAGATTTTATTTATTTATTTGAGAGAGAGAGAATGAGAGAGAGCACATGAGAGGGGGGAGGGTCAGAGGGAGAAGCAGGCTCCCTGCCGAGCTGGGAGCCCGACGTGGGACTCGATCCAGGGACTCCAGGATCATGACCTGAGCCGAAGGCAGTCGCCTAACCAACTGAGCCACCCAGGCGCCCCCAGAGGTTTTTTTTTTTCACTAGTACTAAAATTAGATAAACATTCCACACAGAATGAGAGTTCTAAACAGCCCCTTAAATTACCTATACTAGGCTGCCGTGAAAACAGGCATGGGGCCCTGTAGGATCCACTCTGAGGACCAAGCATGTCCAGTGCATTGGACCAACCGTACATGGATATCATATTGAAAATGTATTTAAATTAACATACAACATAAAATGCACAGGTTCATACATGTGGAAAGCTCTAGATGAGCTTCAGAAATTAAAGGAAGGGGAAAATTTAAGATGATTCATTGAATTTGGAGAAAAAAACGCATTTTGATGTAAGAAGCTCCTAAGTAGAGACCTTCATTTCTAGCTCATACATTGTTTTTTCAGTTGTGCAGTAAAAAACCTTGCTGCTTCATTCATTTATTCATTCATTCATTCATTAAACAATGACTTTTTTTTTAAGATTTTATTTATTTATTTGAGAGAGAGAGAGCAGCAGAGGGAGAGGGAGAAGCAGGCTCAATCCCTCGATGTGGGGATTGATCCCAGGACCCCAGGATCATGACCCAAGCCGAAGGCAGATGCTTAACGACTGAGCCACCCTTAACAATGACTTCTTTTTTTTTCGTTTTATTTTATTCATAATGCAAATGAAGCATGATCATTGAAGAATGCTCTGCATCAGAGGAGGACTTCTGGGCAGAGGTATGAGGCATTGACACTAAGGATTCTTCTTTTTTTTAATTAATTAATTTTTGTATTAACATAACATATTTGTTTCAGGGGTACAGGTCTGTGATTCATCAGTCTTACACAATTCACAGTGCTCACCATAGCACCTACCCTCCCCAATGTCCATCACCTAGCCACCCCTCTCACCTCCTAACAATGACTTCTTAACTACCGATTATGTACCAGGTGAAATTCTAGGCTCTCACAGAACTTATGTACTAGTGAAGCAAGACAGGCAATTATCAAATAGGCAAAAAATAATAATAATAATAATTCCAGATTTTAAAATGGAAGTTCTGAATGTCAAGCAAAATATCTGAAAGAATTATAGTCTTGACTAATCTTTAATATTCTTCAGGTAAATTTAACATCTCTCTGGACAGACCTAGGGAATATTAACTCTGGCGAGAATTCTGAATTTTGCACAGACACAGATTTGAGTGAGAATTTCAAAGCGGGGCAGGCGAGACGTGTGTCTTCTGGGAGGATTACATTTTTATTGCACCAAAAGGATTGGGCTCAGATTTTACAGAAGCAAATTAAATGTAGGGCATTCATTCTCAACATGGAACGAAAGGTATTTTCTAAATGGAGTTTATCAAATAAAATGGCTTTTTATGTATTTGGTGCAATAGAAAGATTAGTGTTTCATCGAGTGGGACATTTTGTGTTCTCCACAGAATGCACACTGAAGGAGAGCCCACCTGTATGGGAAAACGTGGGGCCTTGTTTGCAGATTGCTCGGTCTCTGCTAGGTGCGGGGACCTTAGTCACACCTTGACCTCACTTAAACCATGGATACAGGAAACAAGGGGCTGATTACCAGATGGAGAGGGTTTGGGGAGCAGGCAAAATATGCAAAGGGGATTAAGAGGTTCAAACCTTCCAGTTATAAAATAACCAAGGCATGGGAATGAAAAGTACAGCCTAGGAAATATAGTCAATAATATCATAATAACTTTGTAAGGTGACAGATGGCGACTACACTTACCATGGGGATCATTTTGTAATGTGCAAAAATATTGAATCACTATGATGGACACCTGAAACTAATAGGATATTGTGTGTTGATTATACTTCAGTTTAAAAAAAATTTTTAAGATTTATTTATTTGAGAGAGTGTGCGAGCGCGTGCACAAGTAGGGGGAGGGGCAGAGGGAGAGGGAGGGAGAGAGAGAGACTCTCAAGCAGACTCCCCACTGAGCACAGAGCTCAATGCAGGGCTCTATCCTATGACCCTGAGATCATGACCTGAGCTGAAATCAAGAGTTGGACACTTAACTGAGTCACCCAGGCACCCCAATAAAGAAATTTTTAATACATAAATAAACCTGACAAACAACTTGACCAGGCAGGTGGGGAAAGGGAGGGAAACAGAGTTAAGCAATTTGCCCATGGTTGCAACAGCTAGTAGGTCAGCAAGTTTAGACCTGCCTCTGGGGTCAGTAAGCACTCAGCCACTTTCCTGGGGTCTTCCTCTTAGTTGAGAAATGTCCATTAAACTTGAATCTGAATCAAGGGGATGTTATGGTTCATTTGGCTGTTTCTTTAAAGCAAAGTGCTCAAAGCCACTGGACAAAACCCTAGGGCCTTTGAAGGGCTCGTTTTGACAATGCCCAGCAAAGGTGTTTGGTCTTCATGCCTTGGTTCCTCGCTGTGGGTCATAATGCAAATGAAGCGTTGTCATCAAAGAATGCTCTGCATCAGAAGAGGGCTTCTGGGCAGAGGAATGAGGCATTGACACTAAGGATTCCTTTTTTTTTTTTATATTCACTTATTAGTGAGAGAGAGAGCACAAGTAGGCAGGGCAGCAGGCAAAGGGAGAGGGAGAAGCAGACTCCCCGCTGAGCAGGGAGCCTGATGCAGGGCTCGATCCCAGGACCCTGGGATCATGACCTGAGCTGAAGGCAGATGCTCAACCGACTGAGCCACCCAGGTGCCCCTACACTAAGGAGTCTTCAAACTTAACAATTTTAATTATGAAATATTTCAAATACACAGAAGAGTATAGAAAATAATATAACAGATGCCTGTGTAACCACCTCCAGGATTAAGGAGATGCTAACTGCTGGGGAGAGAGTGGGTGCGTTCTTATGCAATCCTAAAATTTCCTTCTCTGTGAAGGATGCCGACATACTGACACACTCCTGGTCTCTGGCCCATGGGAGGTGGAGGGTCTGCCCTCACTGGCAGGTTTGCGAACGGGGACTACTCATGCTCAGGGTTGTTCCTTGCTCCCTCCTTCCTCTTGAGAGCATGCTTGCCCACCGAGAGCATAAGCTCTCCATGGCTTTCTGCCAGGTAACAAGCCAAGTTTCAAAGGCGCCCATGTGGGGGTCCCTTTGGGGGTCCAGCCCTGTTGGTGATTGGATCAACACTTCTATTTCTGGGGCTCAGTATTTAGAATTCCAGAATTCCACATTTCCATCATTTGTTTACTTTAGTCATAAAGGTGATCTTTTGTTGTTGATTGATCTGACTCTTCACCTTTCTTTTATTTGACTCAGAACTTTGGTGGGAAGAGGGGTGCTGTTTTGAGGGACCCCTCAATCCGCAGCATTAGAATCTAGCCATGCTAAGAGCCCACCTTCTTAAAATGAGTAACAGTTACAGGCACCTGGGTAGCTCAGTTGGTTGAGCATCCGACTCTTGATTTCGACTCAGGTCATGGTCTCAGGGTCCTGGGATTGAACCCCGCGTCATGCTCCTCGCTCAGTGGGGAGTCTACTGGAGATTCTCTTTCTCCCTCTGCCCTGAAATAAGTAAATCTTAAAAAAAAAAAAAGAATAACAATTACAGTTACAGCTAAAGCTCTCCACCCACCTCATTTGCCTTTCCTTCCTTTCTTGGTGCTGACCCCTAACCGGAATGCTCCCTTCCCATACAGGTTTTTGGTATTTTTACTATATTGGCATATGTCTGTAAACAATATTATGTTGTTTCGTGTGCCTTAAAATTTTGTCAGATGATATCATCCTGTGCACATTCTTTTGTAACTTGCCTCTTCTGGTCATTATTGGTTTTGAGATTTTTCCCTATTGATATACATGGAGACCTCTTCGTTTCGTGTTTCATTGTATGAGTAAACTGAAGTTGTGTTCTCCCACTTATTTTCCTCAGAGTGAACAATGCTACAGTTTGTTTTAATTTGCAGAGCTAATTGGCTTTATTAATTGATTCAGGCATCAGGCAGCAGAGGGGAGCCCCTGAAACGCTATCATTGATACATTATCTGTTTCTGGGCACAAGAGATTTTCTAAGGGCAGTTACCTCTCTGAGTTGACACATGCTGCATGATTTAACAGACACACCCTGAAATCTCGATGATGTAACATAAGGGAAGTTTGTTTCTTGCTTATGTGAAGTCCCAAGTACGAGGTGGGAGTGAGGAAGGGAGGAGAGAATTCTGTTCCAACAGAACCATTCCGAGACCAGGCTGCAGGACGTTCTGCCTGTTTGTCAGCATCCAGCCAGAAGACAGAGAAAGGGAAGGAGTGGGGAAAGTACATGAGCTCTTTACCCTCTTTGGTCCAGATAGTACATACCTGACTTCTACTTACCTTCCACTGGTGAGCACCAGTGCACCTGCCTGCAAGCTGGCCAGAAAATATTGACCCACTGCCTACTGAGCATGGTGTTTCATATGCAGGATTAGAATCCAATGCAAGTAAACTTAGTAACTGTCATTTGAAATTAAGAGGAAAGGGAAGGCACATATGACAAGACCTATCCTCTATTTTTCCTAAGTTAATTCTGCTCGGTCTGGTTTTGGCCCAACACACTGAGGATACGATCCTCGCCATTAAAGAACAGCCACTCCTCCTGAAAGTGATTCTCAGAGGGCTCTACACCCCGCAGGGCCAGGACAGGTAGCCTTGAATTTATTCAAAGGGCCACGGGCAAAGAGGAATGGAGGAGCAGACTATTCCCAGAAATGTGATCACAGAATGGTTTCCTTTAGAGAAGCACCTCTTTATGAATTTATTAAACATACTCTTGCAAGAATGATTCGTTTGTATCCCCTCTTGTGACCAGTTTATTATTTTTTTTAAATATGTCTATGTGTTCTGTTTGGGGCAGAGTTCTCTGGCATAGGGCCATCTGGCCAGCTCATGCATTACAATGTTTCTGAGTAGGGGCACCTGGGTAGCTCAGTTGGTTGAGCATTGGACTCTTGATTTCAGCTCAGGTCATGATCTTGGGTCGTGAGATCGAGCCCCACAGGAGGCTTTGTGCTCAGCAGGGAGTCTACAGGAGATTCTGTCCCTTTCCCTCCCCCTCTGTCCCTACCCTCTCCCGTCCCCACTCATGCACACACACTCTCTCTCTTAAAATTAAAATAAAAGTTTCTGAGTAGCCTGACCTAAACCTAATAGAGTACTCTGTTTCTTTGCCATCCTAACCTAAAGGATGACCCACGGGGAAGGAGAGTGGTGATAGTATCCTTTGGTGATTCTGAAACACATCCCAACCTAACACCCACACTCACTCACTCAGCCATCCTTGAGGAATCAATAACTCTAAATCAAAGATGGCTGGCGGCCATTGGTCATGATAACCTTCCACTCAAGAAGGAAGTTAAACCAAATCAAAAGTAAATTTCCCCATCTTCTTCTTAATGGGCAATAAGGGGAAAAAATTACCACAATGGTTTTAATAATTTGTGATCCTAGGACAGTACAGCTGGGATGTAAGTGGTTACTTTAAGGAGTTATGCTCTCCAAAGGTTCTGGTGAGTTTTGCCTTACATTTTTGTTTTTCCCACAAACTTACTAATCAACCTTATCAAAAGGAAATTTGTTTTGAGACCAGGGAACAGATTTGGGTCTGGAAATAGTGACCTGGTTTCTCTAGATATTGCAGGAAAATTACAGATTTATAGGTCACTGTTGTTTTTTTTTTTTTCCCCTACCAGAAGTGGCTAACTAAATTAGATTAAGGCCCGCAGGTCCTTCACCTGTCTCTCGTACAAATAAAATTTCCTAAGAGTGCCCTTTCGGCCCTACACGTTGGATGACTGGCACAAAAATATTTCAGCTGGAATAAATTACCTTGTTTGTCTGTTTCAGCAGAAACTCGGTTCTCTCAAGTGCGGGGCTGAGGGGTGGTGATATGAAAATCTGCTCAAAGCCAAAGGTGAGTGATAAAATACAATAAATAGTCTCTAAAAGGATCCCTCTGCCTCTGAGACCCCAGAATCCTATGATTGTAGCATGGGGAATGGAATTCAGTGAGATCTACTCCCTGCAAATGAGCAGACCGAGAATGAGAGGTCTGTCAGAGCTCGAAGACAGCCTCAGACTTATTTTTAGATTCTGCAAATATTCCAAGGTTCTCCATTTCAGAAACAAAACCCGCTCTAGCTAGTCGAAGCAGAAAAAGAATGTCGTTACAGGTTTAAAGTAGCCGTCAGGATCTCAGTGAGAGCCATAGAACCTGCTAGAACCCCTGGCTGTGGTCCCGGGAGGCAGCGGCCTCTCCCTCTACCTGCCACAATGGCTTCTGCATATAGGTCCCCATGAGCTGGGTCTGATCGGCAGAACCTGGCCCGTCTATCCTCAGATCGAAGATGTCAAGAGGGTTTCCAACTTCTTTGGAGAGCAAACGCTATGAAATCAGGACATTCTCCAAACATAAAATGGTCTGAAAAGCAATGGGTGGCCAAAAAAACCCCAAAAACCAAAAAACCATGTCAAATGCTCACTCTGGTAAAGTAGCATCACTCCGGCTTCTGCTTAGGTGCCTGGAGGGGCTGAGGCATGCCTTGCTGGGCGGGTTAATGACCCACAGGGCAGACTCTCGACCCATGGGACATGGGCAATGGGAAAGAGCTGGCAGAGAAAATTTTTTCTTCCCTTGGGCGCCTGGGTGGCTCAGTCGGTTAAGCGTCTGCCTTCAGCTCAGGTCATGATCCCAGGGTTCTGGGATCGAGTCCCATGTCGGTCTCCTTGCAAGGAGTCTGCTTCTCCCTCTGCAGCTCCCTCCCCCCCCCACTCATTCTCTCACTCTCTCTCAAATAGATAAATAAAATCTTAAGAAAAGAGATTCTTTTCCCTTTCTGTCCCCTGAGGGGCTGCCTTGAGATACTGTAGTTTCTTTGGTTTTGCTGAACCCATCCCGGGAGAGGGAGCATTCACCTCTTGCAACAAATAACAGGCTGACCAGCCTCTCTCGCATTTGCCTGGCACTCCTTCCCTTTTCCTTCACTCTCGCTTCCCTGGGCTTGCATCTCCCTACAAAGGGCAACTCCTAAGCTTTTCCCTTAGGCTCTGGTTTCTCAGGGAACCCACGCTACTAGAGCTGCTTACGGCAGGTGCAACGCATTCTCCCTACTCCTAGCTGGGTCTCCATGACCAGCTTCAATTATTTTCCCTAGAAAACTAGTAATAGGGGCGCCTGGGTGGCTCAGTTGGTTAAGCGACTGCCTTCGGCTCAGGTCATGATCCTGGAGTCCCTGGATTGAGTCCCGCATCGGGCTCCCTGCTCGGCAGGGAGTCTGCTTCTCCCTCTGACCCTCCCCCCTCTCATGTGCTCTCTCTCTCTCTCTCTCTCTCAAATAAATGAATAAATAAAATCTTTTTTAAAAAAAGAAAACCAGTAATAGATGCTCATGCTGATGTATACACCGGCATTCGCCACAGCTGTCGCTCATGCTGGAGGCTTCCCTTCTACTCTCTCTCACTTAATGTTGCCTTATGTGCAAAAAGAGAATTTCTCATTGGGAGATTGGGGTTGGGAGAGTGGAAATAGAGGAATTCGCTCGCCTACTCTCTCAGGGTCCCTGAGAGTCTCCTAGCTCGTGGTTGAAACAGGCTCTTGCTTTGTTAGAGACATGCTGACTTTCTTTAGGTTCCCTAAACCAACCATTGTGCCCTTCCTCAAGTTGTTCTCTAAAAAGCTCTGCTTCCTCTTCTCTTATTTCTACAACTACTCTACTTTCTGTTGAGCTGTGTATTCCTATAAGACACTGTGCAGCATATTTATGTGGGCCATAGGGGACTTCAGTGATGGTTCTCCTGGTGTGTCTTCCCTCAAAGATGATCAGGTTCTTTGGGGCCAGGACCATGTCTCATTTGGCTTTGTAGCCCCAGCCTCAAGCAGCGTTAACAGGCACATAATGGTTATTCAGGAAAAAGCTGCTCAATGAATGCATACAGTTTATGGGATAACTGGTGGAGTAGTCCCACTTGGAGTCCCTATGCAGTGTCATGGTGGTGCCTGGAAAAATCCCCTTTCTGGGCCCTCCTCCCAGTAGAAGAGCTGCTCCACCCTTCCACCGGGGTGTGAAATAGTCACACTGCACTGTTAATATACTCATTCATTTATTCATGGATCCATTTAGCAACATTGACGCTAATAGTGCGTCTCTATCAGGCCTAGAGTTGCAACAGTGCACAGAGCAAAGATCATCCTTCCTGGAGCTTGCATTCTAATGGGCGAGGCATACAAACATTGAAATCTGTATTCAGTAATTCTTTCTTTCAACAGATATTTCTTAAGTGCTGTTGATTTAACTCTCCTGTGGCCGACATGGCAGAGATACCAGGGTGCCCCATGGAGGAGGTTCCCCTGTAGATCACATCATCACACAAATAGGTCATAACCAATGGCGGCATCTGTTATGAAGGAAAAGCAGATCCAAGAGACTCCAAATCTAAATGGCGCTGGAGGTGGCCAAGGAAGGCTTCCTTGGGAGCTGACAGTCAAACTGTGTCCAGAAGGTTCATGACTAATAAGATAAAGGAAGGGTGGGAGGCTCATTCCAGACTGAGCCCCTAATATATGCAAAGGGATGCTGGCATATTCTGGGATCTGAAAGATGCCCAGGGCAGCTGGAGAGCCAGGGGAGAAAGAGAGGGAAGCAGGAAAGGTGGCCTGGGCCAGATCATGCAGGGTTTGACAGGTCATGGAAGGAGTCTGGTCACACACGGAGGAAAATAATAGATTACAGAAGGGGGACTGGGGTTGTTGGTAAAAATTAGTTCATGAACTTCAAAGTTTCTCATCTCTATTCTTTTGTTTTACCTTCTGGTGTAAGTAGGTGAGTTTTGTCTTTTTTAGATCATATGGAAATTGGTGGCATTAAAAACTATACCAGTGACTTCCACTAAAAAGAACTCTTAGATTTAGTATAATGTTTGGGAAACTGAAATCTATTTAAGTGAAACGTCAGTTGACTATATTTGAGAATCTGAATATGTGTAAATGTTTTTATTTATCTGCTATGTTTCAACTGGCATGCACCTTCCTGCCCCTATGGGTGATAGATATATCCTAATAAGGATATTCTAATTTTGATGCCTAGAGGATGAAAATATTTTTCTTTTGCAAATTCAAGTGTAGACTCTTGCTTAATGTTTCTCAGGTGACATCTGGTGGTTGAAAAGTGAAATGCAGTTTTATGTAGTTAAGTGAGGTTCTCAAATTTGAGTAGGAAATCATTAAAGAATTTGAGTTGAATTGGCTGAAGATTAATTTTGCTTAAATTTTTGGCATTGTATGATCCACAGCGAGTAGGTGTTATGGTAGGAGATGTGATGGAGAGAATGGTAGTGCTCCACTGGATTTGGATTTCAGTCCTGCTCAAACCTAACAATTAATAGCTAGATTTGATTTTGTGTTTGCTTTTCAAAAGCACTCGAAAGAGATGCTGAATGAGCCAACAGGCTGCACCCAACCATTTCCAACATAGTGAATTATGTTGCATCATTCTTGAAATCCTAAGGGGGAAAAAATCTATTTTTCTCTTAATTCTTCTAAGGTACCTCTGGACTCCGTTCGCTAAAACTCTGCTCAACATTTTTTGCATCAGTGTTCATAATTGATTTTTGTCAGCAGTTTGCTTTGTGCTCTTGCTGTCCATTGTTAGTAACAATCATATGGTACTTTTACTACTAGAATTTGGAAGATCTTCTCTTTTGTCTCTGTTCTGGAACAATTTTTAAAATGCATCAGAACCTATTTGTTTCCTAAGATTTGGTTAAGATTAGCCTCTGACGTCCTCTGGGCCCTGTGTTCTTTGGGAGTCTACCAATTTAACATTTTTTTCTTTTTCTTTTTCTTTTTAAAGATTTTATTTATTTATTTGTCAGAGAGAGCGCATGCACAAGCAGGGGGAGTGGCAGGCAGAGGGAGAAGCAGACTCCCCACTGAGCAAGGAGCCCAAAATGGGACTCGATCCCAGGACCCTGAGATCATGACCTGAGCCAAAGGCAGACGCTTAACCCACTGAACCACCCAGGCGTCCCACATTTTTCCTTTTTCTTAGGTTTCTCATAGTTAATGTTTAGATGTTTCTCTTACCAATTTTCGTAAATTGTATTTTCTTAGAAAAATCATTCATTTCATCTCGGTTTTCAAATTTATTTGCAGGCAATTGAGCAAAATCATCTCCTATGATTCTTTTACTTTGCTTTGCATTTTATATTATGTATATTTGTGCTTTCTTAATTCCCAGTCAGGTTAGCTAGTAGTTTACCTATCTTAATTGGTTAAAAAAATTTTTTAAAGATTTTATTTATTTGAGAGAGGGAGAAACAGGCTCCTCACTGAGCAGGGAGCCCAAAGTGGGACTTGATCCCAGGACCCTGGGTTCATGACCTGAGCTGAAGGCAGCCGCTTAACCGTTTGAGCCACCAGGCCTCCCTTAATTGGTTAAATTTATTCATTGAGATCATTTCTCCATTTTAAATTTTATTATTTTCTGCTTTCACATTTCTCAATTCATTTTTCCTTCTTTCCTTTTTTGGCTGTTGATTTTTCCCCTGTCTTCTTGGTTAATTAATTTACTTTTATTCTTTCTTATTTACTAATATAACTTTTGGCACCACGAATTCGCTTCTGACGATTGCTTTAGCTGTATTCCATGGACACTAATATGCAGCGTTACCAGAATTTTTAGTTTTGATATCCTCGTTGGCTCTAGAGTTTTATGAGAATTTTAAAGTTTCAGGTAACGGGGTCTTTTTGTCTTCTCAATCCATTTGCTTAGTGATCAGAGAATTTCTGCTTTATTTCTGCTTTTTTGGCATTTATTGAGGTTTTTGTGGCCTAAATATGTGGTCAGTTTTTGTGAATGTTTCTTGAGCGTTAAAAAAGAAAGTACTGTCGGGACGCCTGGGTGGTTCAGTTGGTTAAGCATCTGACTTCGACTCAGGTCATGATCTGGGGGTCCTGGGATCGAGCCCCATGTGGGGCTCCCTGCTCAGCAGGAAGTCTGTTTCTTCCTCTCCCTCTGCCCCTCCCCCCACTCGTGCACACGCATGCTCTCTCTCAAATAAATAAATAAATAAAAATGTAAAGAAAAAGTATGATCTCTTTTTTCAGTGAACAGAGTTCAATATATGTCAGATCTAGCTTATAAAATATATCATTTAGTCCACTCTGTATCGAAAGCCCCTTCTCTATGTTCTCCAGGTAGTCTTCCCATGGCTTGGCAGCCTTAAATGAGGAGAGTGGTTTTGCTATAGGTGTTTCACAGCTATGATCCTAAGACAGTGAACATCCCTGCCTCCCAAGCTAAAAACCAATCGTTAGCGGAGGTGTTGATAGGCAGAGGAAACAAACCTATAAGAAGCAGCCATTCATTTATACTGACCAGCAGCCAGCTCAAGCAAACACTAGGATTTACATATTTATACAAAACCAAAACCTTGTGGCGCCTGGGTGGCTCCCTCTGCTAAGCGTCTGACTCTTGGTTTCAGCCCAGGTCACGATCTCAGGATCATGGGATCGAGCCCACATTGGGCTCCATGCTTGGTGTAGAGTCAGCGTGAGATTCTCTCTCTCTCTAAAGTAAATAAATCAAATCTTTTTTAAAAAAAGAAAGCTTTACTTTTTTCTTTCTTTTTCTTTTGATTGTACCAAGGTTTCCACCAGCTACTTCACACAGACTGATCCATATAACACTCTCTGAGCAGTCACTCAGTACAACTTATTTTCTTGCCCAAATCGGGGTGGGATGTCCACTTCCATGTATCTCCCTGTCCTTGGTGCCATGTCTTGGTGTCTACAGTCTTGCCTTGATAATGGCCCTAACATTTATAGATTCTCCTTCCAGCGTGAACAAGCCATAAAATGCTTCTGTGCACCGAATTATGCACATCACTAGACATTTACTTTTTGTTATATTTTATAGGCACCAGTTAATGTTAAATTGGTGGCATCAGGATTATCTCAGCCTGTGTAATAAAAATCCAAACAAACCACAATGGTATTTTTAAAAAAAAGGCGTGGTTTTAAAAATACATGGTTGTTTTTCTCCCATAAAGAGAAGCCCAGTATACCTGCTCAAATTAATACATGATGATTATAAAAAATTTCCAACATTACGGAAGTCCCAACTACTACTTGATACTTTCTTTATTATTTTCTTGATGTACAATTTCTTAACTTCCACACTTATGTATAGGGAGATGCTTTTTATTGAAAATTCTCAAGCAAGAGTAAATACTTAACTGAAAAGTTATTTTGTTCCTATGAGCTAGAAGTTTCTGAAAAATTTCCTATACGTCCAAGGAAATACAGAGATGACACATGAGTTTCATTTTCTAGCGACCTGTAAAAGAATGACCCTGTGATAACATTTTCTGAAATTCATTTTTTTTCAGAAATGATAAGTTTATGATCATCCCATGGGTTGAAATTCTCAGGGAAAAGTGTTCTTTGGGGACTAAGTGTTGCAGCCATCGAACTATCTATCAACCACACTGAAGATTTTTCATTTCCCTGAGGCTGATGTGAGGTATGCCAGCCTAGGACCCCCTTCAAACCCGACTGATGATCTTTATTGTCTACCAACTGCCAGGAAAAAACTGATCTTCAAAAGAAGAAAAAGAGACTTGGAGGTTATAGTGGTTTACAAAATTAAGTATTAATCATAAAGGCAGGTCCAGGCTTCGTGGTCGACTCTGCTATATTCAAAGCCATATTGTCTTTAAAAGTTTGTTAACTGGGGCGCCTGGGTGGCTCAGTCGTTAAGCGTCTGCCTTTGGCTCAGGTCATGATTCGTGGGTCCTGGGATCGAGCCCCGCATCGGGCTCTCTGCTCAGCGGGAAGCCTGCTTCTCCCTCTCCCTCTGCCTCTCCCCTGCTTGTGCTCTCTCTCTGTATCTCTGTCAAATAAATAAATAAAATCTTTAAAAGAAAAAAAAGAAAAGAAAAACTTAAGTAAGGATTGGTAGGGAATACAATGATGTGGAGCAAAATCGACTGTAAGATAAACTATTATTTTCACTATTTACTGTTATAATAATAATACCTATATAATATATAATAGTATATATATAATATAATATATAATAGTAATAACTTGAGTGTGCGTGTGTGCGCACGTGCTCTCTCTCAAATAAATAAATGAAATCTTTAGGAAAAAAAAGAAAGATTTAAAAAAATAAAGAGGAATGGATTCACTGTCATGCTCCTTTTGCTTTTTGCTTCTGTAGCAGACATTGTAGGGGTCGCACCTCTGAGTTAACCCATCTACACTGACCGTTCCCACTTGGGCCCATGCCCCTCTGCTTCTTGGCTTAATGGCTTTCTCTGGGAGCTTGTTTGGTCCTTGTGTGTGGCAGCCTGTAAATACTGAAGTTTAATACCCACAGAGAAGTCTTCAACCAGAGAGTGTGGGGATTTGTTAGTTATCTCCGCTTCTCCATCCCTTGGTGGAGCAATTGTGAGGAACGTTCTGTCAGCTTCCCTAGGAGGTCCCTAGGTAGAGTGAATCTATGTGTCCCCAGCAATAACCACTAAAGCCTCTTGATAGGCTTTTCTCCCTTCCCTTACTTTCTCCACCCTCTCACTTGGCTTCTTGGGACCACCTCCCAAATAAGACCCCTCCACTCCCCAAGTCCTTGACTCATGATCTGATTTTAGGGAAACCTAAACTTACAGTCTTCTTCCTTCTTCCTAGTTGGAATATAGTCATGAGAATTAGAAGGGAAGATATACCATGATTGTAGATAATATAATAGCATAAGTGGAAACTCTAAGAGAATCACTATAAAAATAGTACCAAAACTAAGAGAGTTGATAAGTAGCAATATAAAAAACTAACAAAAATCTACTATCTTCATATATTCAAAGAATAACTAGTGAAATGATATGAAGGGAGGGGAAATCATGCTTATAGTTGCAATAAAAAACTTAGGAATAAACTTAAAGGAAAATATTTACTCTTCAAAGATGTGAAAGTAGACATGAACAAATGTAAAAGCATACCTTGTTCATGGTTAAGATAACTTATATAACACATATGTTAATTCTTCCCAAGTTAATAAATTTAATGTGATTTCAATAAATACCTGGATTTATTTTCCCCCAAAGTAGACTATTAATTCTTTTTTTTTAAAAGATTTTATTTATTTATTTGAGAGAGAGAGAATGAGAGAGAGCAAGCACATGAGAGGGGGGAGGGTCAGAGGGAGAAGCAGACTCCCTGCCGAGCAGGGAGCCCCATGCGGGACTCGATCCAGGGACTCCAGGATCACGACCTGAGCCGAAGGCAGTCGCTTAACCAACTGAGCCACCCAGGCGCCCTAGACTATTAATTCTAAATGAGAGGAATTAGACCTATAATATACTAAAACATTTTATAAAGACTCTATAATTTTAAAAGTGTATATTCATTGGTGCATAAATAGACACAGAATGATAGCATAGAAAATTCAGAATAGGAGCACCTGGGTGGCTGAGTTGGTTAAGGGTCCAACTCTTGATTTCGGCTCAGGTCCTGATCTTAGAGTTATGAGATTGGGGCCTGCATCAGGCACTGTGCTCAGCAGGCGTGAGGAGTCTGCTAGAGATTCCCTCTCCCTCTGCCCCTACCTCCACTTGTACTCGCTCGCTCTCAAGTAAATAAATAAATCTTTAAAAAGAAAAGAAAATTCAGAATAGGACAATTATATGTGAAAAGTTAAGTGACACCTAAAATCAGTGGTGAAAATATACTGTTTTTAATCAATGTTGTTGGCATAACTAGATAGCCATTTGGGAAAAAGCAAAATTGGATCTGTATCTCACACTGGATATCAAAATGAAATGCAAATAATCTAGATATCTACATGTAAAAAGTGAAACCACACAAAAAAACAAGAATTCATTTCTTTACAAACTTGGAGTGAGAAAAGCCTTTCCAACTATGATTATAAATCCAGAAGCATCAAAGACAATTCTAAAACATTGACAAATTTGACTACATAAAAATAAAAAGAACTTGTTCAAAGCAAAAAAAAAAAAAAAGCAAAAATCACAAAACAAAAACCTAGAAGAAAATATTTGCAATTTATATCACAAAATTATATCAGAATCACCTAACTGATAAAGAGCTCTTTAAAAAAAAATGGAAAGAGAAGCCCAAATGCCAATGGGGAGAGAATGTGAATAGAGAGTTCAAAGAAAAGGAAAGTCGATATCCTTCCACTTGTGAAAAAAGGCTGACCTTCACTCCTAAGAAAAAGGCATATTAAAATTACTGAGAGAGGGCGCCTGGGTGGCTCAGTTGGTTAAGCGACTGCCTTCGGCTCAGGTCATGGTCCCGGAGTCCTGGGATCGAGTCCCACATCAGGCTCCCTGCTCGGCGGGGAGCCTGCTTCTCCCCCTGACCCTCTCCCCTCTCATGCTGTTTCTCTCTCTCTCTCTCTCAAATAAAAAATAAATAAATAAAATAAAATTACTGAGAGATATCATTTTCCACCTATTCTGATTGTCAAAAATCCAAAAAGTTGAAAAAATAAAGTGATAAAGAAACAGGCCTCCTCAGGCTTTGCTAGTGGGAGTGCAAAATAATACAACTTCTATGGAAAGGAATTTAGCAATACCTGTGTTGTGTTTTCATTCATCTTTTGACTCAGCAATTCTACTAAAGATATGCTTCCCCGATATGAAATACTGATGAATCATTACTTTTAACAGCAAAAGATTGTAAATAACCCATACATCAATCAGTAGAGGACTGGTTGAATAAAACAATGAGTATGATGCATTAAAAAAAAAAAAATGAGGACGATTTCTGTGAACTGATACCAAGTGAGTTCCGGGAGATACTGTTAGGTGAAAAACGTAAAGTGTGGAGGATTATATGTAATATGTGTTATGAGCTGAATTGTGTCTTTCAAAGAGATGCTGAAGTCCTAACGCCGAGTACCTGCAAATGTGAACTTATTTGGAAATAGGATCTTTGCAGTTGTAGTCAAGGTAAGGTCCTACTGGATTGGGATGAACCCTAATCCAGTGACTGCTTATAAGAAGAGGAAAATTTGGGCACCTGGGTGGCTCACAAAACTGTCAAATACAGTAAATACTCTGATCGGCTGTCTAGTGCAGGACATAGTCTAAGGGCAAAAAGAACACAAAAATGGTTTTAAAATTTCACTCAGTAGGTTTACCGTTAGTGGACATATTAGAACTATAATTTGAAAGTATGCAATTGTTGCAAGAAAACGCAAACAAGTACTATGTTGATAGTGTAAGGAGCCAAGATTTTCAGTGCAAGAGAAAAGAAATGCAAATACAAAAGGGGTTAAGGAAAGGCAAACCTCTGATATTAAATTAGAATTGGTACAAAATGTAAGAAATGAAACCGTGCAATACGAATATATTTTGTAGCTCTGATCTCTGAAAGGGCCTGGATGTGAGGACCCAGGCAGCTGCCTGACCTCGTTGCAGAGGTCTGCTCTGGTTTTCTGTTGGTGGGATTCTTTTTTTTTTTTTTTTTAATTTATTTATTTGACAGAGAGAGAGATAGCGAGAGCAGGAACACAAGCAGGGGGAGTGGGAGAGGGAGAAGCAGGCTTCCCGCGGAGCAGGGAGCCCGATGCGGGACTCGATCCCAGGACCCCTGGATCAGGGCCTGAGCCGAAGGCAGACGCTTAACGACTGAGCCACCCAGGCGCCCCTGTTGGTGGGATTCTTAATCCCTTCTCGGAACTTCCCATCGTAACAAATCGCTGAGAGTCTGCAACAGCAGGTGTCTTGCTTGTGCATGCGTTCCCTTAGAGTATCCATGCTACTGCTGCCCCTGCGGAGACCCCTGAACTGAAGTTCTTGATGGCCTGATTTCCCCTGAGGCTGCCAGATGTTTCCAGACTACCAGTTACAGGGGCTCAGGTGGTGCTATAGCAACAGACCTCATTTTGGACAAAATGTGCGTCTATAGGGAGGTTTTACCTTCGCAATACACCCACGCTGCCTACTTCCTCCTACTTAGTGGGGAGAGGAGAGGGAGCCCATCTTCTGTCTCCACATCTGCCAATGACCTTGTGCTGCAACTCTCCAGTCAGGAAGAGCCCACGCCCCTATCAAAGACGGACATTTCCCCTTGTGTCCTGGACTCCAGGGCACAGACACCCTCCACTCGTCTTCACCTTGAAACCCGACACATCTTCCAGCGACCGCCTCATTTGTCTGATCACCTGTATCGCAAAACCATGGAAATCCCTGTCGTTTCTATTCCTCACCTTCGACATCTCCTCAGTCCTCTCAGCGAGGCTTTGGTCCTCATCATCCCACTGCCAGGGCTCTTGCTGGGGGTGGCCGAGGCTTCCCTGTTGCCAAACCCAACCAGCATTTCTGTTTTCATCTCACTCAGCCTCCGGGCGGCAGACCACACCAGGTCTGTGATCATTCTCTCTTCCAAACACTTTTTTCTTCCATAGACTTCTGGTTTTCCTCTCTTCTCTGGGACCCCTCCTTCGGAGTCTCCCTCCTCCTCCTCCTCCTCCTCCTCCTCCTCCTCCTCCTCCTCCTCCTCCTGTCCGTGTACCTATGTTGGAAGGCCCTAGGACTCAGGTCTCAGATTTCAATGTCTCCTCCGCCTGTGTGAGCTCATTCAGAGTTATGTAAAATATTGTCTACACGCAGGGGCACCTGGGTGGCTCAGTTGGTTAAGCATCTGACTCTTGATTTCGGCTCAGGTCACGAACTAGGGGTTATGAGATCGAGCCCCAGGTAGGGCAGGGAGTCTGCTGCAGGTTCTCTCTCCTTCTCCCTCTGCCCCTCCCCTTGCTCGAACTCTTTCTGTCTCTCTCAAATAAATAAATAAATCTTTAAAAATAAAATGAATATTTTCTGCATGCAGATGAAGACCAAAGTCACATCTTTAGCTCCAGTCTCTCTCCTGGCTCCAGAAGCATTTTATCCAGCTGCCTGTTCAACTTCTCTGCCAGGATGGTCTCTGGAGTCAGGCTGCCTAGGTTTGTATCCTTCTGTGAAAAGGAGATAATTGCAGTACCTACTTCACTGGGTTACTTAGAACAGTGCGAACACAGTTAAGTGCTCAGTAAATACCCTATTTGTTTACTTGTTTAAATTCCCTAGAAGTTAGAAAGAAGGAACCTGTGTGTGTGTGTGTCCGCGCATGTGCACGCGTGTCTAACTCTACAATGAATTCTAAAGGCCTAGAACAGTGCCTGGCATCTAGTAGGAACTGGGTATTGATTGAATGAGCAAAGGGATGAATGAATGAATCCATTTCTTTAGAAGAGGAAAAGGCGGTGCGCCCGGACACCAGGCGAATTGCCGCTGGTTGCCTGTGTTTTAACTACAGGAGTCATCTATGGCTTTTTTCCAACCTCCCGACACAGTTCTCTTTGAAATCTCTCTTCTTATTGACCACGTGTGGCATTTCTGCCTCTGGTATCTGACAGTGTGGGGCATGCCCTGTTTCGTTTCTTTGAAAGTGTGAAATATAGTTAACTGTTCAAGCCCATAAATAAATGCTTTTTCACTTAGACTCAGTTTCACCAGCGCTTAGTAGGAACCTAGAAAGAAGTTCTATTACGTAAAATAGCTCTATGTATCTATAGAGCTCTATCTATATATGACACAAACAAGTTTTATTTATTTATTTATTTATTTATTTATTTATTTATTTATTTATTTAACTGACAGAGAGAGACAGCTAGAGAAAGAACACAAGCAGGGGGAGTGGGAGAGGGAGAAACAGGCTTCCCGCCAAGCAGGGAGCCCGATGCGGGGCTCGATCTCAGGACTCTGGGATCATGACCTGAGCTAAAGGCAGCCGCTCAACCAACTGAGCCACCCAGGTGCCCCATGACACAAACAAGTTTGACAGTAAAAGGTGGGTAGGGGAGCGGAGGTGAATGAGGGGTCTAGAAAGATGTTGCTGAATAAAAGTAGACAAGTGCACGGGAAAAGTTTACACAAACCCGCAGCGGCGCAGTGAGGCTCTGGCCGATCGCCCCGCCCCGCACCCTGGCCCCGCCCTTTTCTGTGCCCCGGCCCCGCCCTGCCCGCGCTCTGGCCCCCCTCAGAGCTCGTTCCGGCCCCGCCCCACGTCTTGGCCCCGCCCCTCCCTGACCCACCCTGCACTCAGGCACTGCCCCACATCTCGACCCCTCCAGCGCTCCCGCCTCGTCCTGAACCCCGGACTCGCTCCTTGCTCCCGCCCCGCCCAGCACTCTGGCCCTGCCTAGCATCCCCGCAGAGCCCCGCTCTGTCTCCCGACCCCGCCCCATCCCTCGGCAGCCTTGCACTTCGGCCCTCCTCCGCCCCGGCCCCGCCCCACATCTCGGCCCCGCCCCGTGCTCCGGGCCGCCCAGCCCCGCCCCACACTTCGGCCCTGCCCCTCCCTGACCCACCCTGCACACAGACATCTCCACCCCGCCTGCGCTCCCGCCTCGCCCAGAGCCCCGGCCCCGCCCAGCGTTCCGGCCCTGCTTTGCATCCCGGCAGAGCCCCGCCCCGGCCCCCGGCCCCGCCCTACATTCCGGCAGAGCCCCGCCCTGCCCGCCCTGAACTCCGGCTCGGCGGCGGCCGGCAACTTGGCAGAGCCCCGCCCCGAGCCCCGGCCCCGCCCCGCGCCCCGGCCCCGCCCCATATCGGCCCCGCCCTGCGCCTTGGTTCTGCCGTGCCCTGCGTCCCGCGGAGCTCCACCGTGCCCGGAACGGTCTGCAGGACCAGGAGCTCCCGCGGCCGGAACCCTCTGGCCCCGGGTGGCCGCTGCGGCCCGAGCAGCTTGGCGAGGAAAGATGGCCGCCCTGACGACGGTCGTGGTGGCGGCGGCGGCCACCGCGGTAGCCGGGGCTGTGGCGGGGGCGGGCGCGGCCACCGGGAGCGGAGTGGGAGCAGCGCAGGTGCCGCAACAGGTAAATCGAGACGGGCCAGACGCCTCTCAGGCAGCGGGCGTGGGCCTGACTGAGGGGGCTGTGGGTGCCGGGGGCGGGACGGGGTCCCGGCGCTCGCCGAACAGGTGTCCTCTGCAGCGCGGTTCCGCAGGCGGGAGGCGCGGCGCTCGCCTCCCTTTGCTCGCGGCCTGGCCCACGCCCGGCGTTGTGCTTTGTTGGCTTGTGCGTTTAACTGCTTCTCCAGAGCCACCTCCATGTGGTTTTGGAATCGAGGAAAGATCTGGGTGGAAACCCGGGCTCTGCCGCTTCTTAGCCTTGTGATGAGAACGTATCCTCTCCGCGACTCAGTGCCTTCTGCAAAAACTGGATCCGGTAACTGCACCTTACGGAGCCGCGGTCCTTGTGTCTGGGAAGGCCCTGGCACAGTGCTTGGTTGGAGAGAGATTCGGTGCCCCGGAATTGGCTGCTTTGTTATTGTACCTGCGTTGGGAACACAAGGAGGAATAAATACGGGGTGGTCCGAGGCAGATGTGTTTCCAGAGATGTGCCTCGGACCCCTTTGTCTGGCAGCGTGGACCACAGGATCCTCAAGAATGGTCGGATCCAGTTGCTTAAGCCAAGACCTTCACTGCTCTCATTGTCTCACAGCCCACACCCAAATCGTGGGCAATTCCTCCATGTTCTACCTGCAGAGTAAATCGGGAATCCCACTCTTCACACCTCCCAGTGCCGCTGTCTTTGTCCACGCCATCATTTCCCCCGGGCCGAAATACTTTCCTAGTTGGTTTCTGTTCTAACACTCTTGTCTTCCTAAAGTATTCACAACAGCCAGGGTGATTCAGTCCAGTAATGACACTCTTCTGCTCAGAACCCTCATAGTCAAAGCCAACGTCCATGGTCTACAGGGCCTGTGAGCTACCCCCACCATCTCCCTGTTAGCTCTTCTCCAGTCCCCTGCTCTAAGTCGGCTGCAACCATACCCGCCTCCTGGTTGACCCTCAGAGAGGCCTCGTTCTCTCCTACCTTATAAGCTTTGTAATTGCTGTTCCCTTTGCTTGAAATGCTCTTCCCTCCTGGTTCTATGGCTGGTTGTGTTTCTTTCACTTAACTTTGTTCAAATGCCATCAGCTCAGTGATTCTTTTCATGACCTCCCTAAACTGAATCCCCTGACCGAGCATGCCCTGTTCCCTTTTCTGGTTTTATTTTGCTCCATATCATTTATTATTATATGCTCAATTACATATTTTTATTTTTCTCCACACCTCTGCCCCCACCATGGGAATGTAAGCTGTAGGAAGGCAGAAACGTTTGGAAGTCTTATTCACTATTGTGTTCCCAGTTCCACTCTTGAGTTTAGTCCTGGAACATAGTAAGCACTCGCTAAATATTTGAGGACCAATCCAAACCTAAAGGAAGGCCGTTGTGAGCTGAGGACAGGTTCCATCCTTTTCTTCCTCTAAGGGAGTATAGCGATTTTCTGTCTTTACTTGTATGAGCTCAGGAAATTCCACCTCAGGCAAATGTTTTCACACATCCTCTGTAATTCTCTTTATTATTCTAACTCTGGCCCAAATGTCTGGGGGGGGGGGAGTAAAATATATAAAAATACATAATGCATAAAATATTTTAAAGATAATTTTTAACATTTTGTTTAATGTATGATCCTAGTGGTTTAGCCATCTTTCTGGCTTTCTCCATGAAACCTTTCTGGCTTACTCTGGTTCAAATTCTTATAACCGTGTTTTGCCTCCTGGTTTGCATTTCTCACAAGTTGCATAATATTGTTATTGATGAACCTTTTCATCACTCCCTTCTGGTGATCCTCAGAGGTTTGCCTTTCCAGGGCATGGACCGAAATCACCTGTGGAGCTGTTTCAAATGTTTTATCTGTTCCTGACGTTTAGCAAAGTCTGGAGATGTTTTTGGTGGTCAGGACTGGGGCAGGGATGGGTTGTGTGGGCTACTAGCATCTAGCGAGTAGAAGCCGAAGGACAGCCCCCCCACAACAAAAAAATTATCTAGTCCAAAATGTCAGGCGTGTTGAGGTTGACACCCCGCTTTCTGTGCTCTCATCATTTTAGGGAAGGCGGAGCCTCGTAGTTGATGACGACAACAGTAACAGAGTAGACTCTCGAGGGTGTTTCGACTTTAAACAAGGAATTAGAATCACCGCTGTACCATATTGAGGTTTTTGAGGATTTTAACTATATGTTATCCATCTTTGGACTTCCCTCAGTATACCACACACATACCTACACACTCAAATTCTCAGCCTACCGTTGAACTTGAATATTTGTCGTATGATTGAGTGAATGAATATTCCCACTGACCCTAATAGTGAAACCAACTAATGTTTTCTTGAGGAGAGATTTTCCTGATGACAACCTCATGATGTAAGAGATGTTCACTAAAATACTTGAAAGTCCTGTATTAGTCTGTTAGGGTATACATAACAAAATACCACAGACTGGGTGGCTTACACAATAGAAGTTAATTTCCTCACAGTTCTGGAGGCTAGAAGTCCAAGATCAAGGTGCTGCCAGGATTGTTTGGTGGTGTAAGGTCTCTCCTTGGCGTGTAGATAGCTGCCTTCTCATGTGTCCTCAGGTGGCCTTTCCTCTGTGCACGCGTAGAGAGAGAGATCACCGATGTCTCCTCCTCTTATAAGGACACTAGTCCTGTTGGAATAGGACCTCACCCTTATGACCTCATTTAACTTTATTACCTTTTCAAAGGCCGTATCTCCAAATATAGTCACAAAGGGGGGTTAGGGCCTCAATGTATGAATTGGGGGGGGAACATAAATTAGTCTATAACAGTTCTTTTAAGTTATTTTGGAGAAATTATCTTTGAGGTTTTAGAAACATTTTATATTTTATTTTATTCTACAACCTCCTTAGGGTGTGGAACCCTATAAATTTCTTACCCATATTGAAAAGTAATACCATGCCCTGTCTGTCCTTTCTAATATTTGCATATTACTTGCTTTGTTTTGTTGTGTTTTCTTTTTAAGATTTATTTATTTACTTGAGAGAGAGACAGAGCTAGAGAGCACGAGCGGGGAGGAGAGGGAGAAGCAGGCTCCCCGCTGAGCAGGGAGCCTGGTGTGGGGCTCAGTCCCAGGACGCCAGAATCATGACCTGAGCCAAAGGCAGACGCTTAAATGACTGAGCCACCCAGGTGCCCCAAGTATATTATTTGTTGATAATCCCCCTCACTATTGCCTTTCAAGACTGAAGACCACAAATCTCTCTACCTTCCTCTCAAATGCCATTTCCCTCTTAATCATTTTAATACTTGAATTATGAGTTTTTAAAGGTATTTCTAACAGTGTCACATTAATGTATGGCTCTGCTTTAAACCATGATAGGGCTGTGTCTTCTGTTTTGTTTTGTTTGTTAAGTGAACTTCCCTCTGATGGCCTACATGTTAGGGCCCTTGGCTGCTTAGAGTAGTCCTTCAGTAATAACTACATTCCTTCTCTGACTTGACATGATTATTCACAAGGAATTTCCTCTAGAAGATCACACACATACATAGGGTTATGTCCATGTTTAGGTGTGGTAGGCTGAATAATGGCCCCCTCAAGCATATTCACATTCTAATCCCCAGCACCTGTGACCCTGTGACCTTGCATGGTTAAAAGGGACTTTGCAGATGTGATTGAATTAGGTATCTTAAAATGGGGAGATTATCCTGGATTATCTGTGTAAGCCTAATGTATTCACAAAGGTCCTTATAAGAGGAAGGCAGAAGGATCAGAGCCAGTGGTAGGAGATGTGACAAGGGAAGCAAGAGGATGCAGTGATGTGAGGAAGGGGCACGAGCCAAGGATGAAGGTGGCTTCTAAGAGCTGGAAAAAAGTGTGGAAGTAGATGCTCCTCTGAAGTCTCCAGAAGGAGCACAAACCTGCCAACACCTTAATTGTAACTGGGCCTCCAGAACTGTGAGAGAATAAATTTGTGTTGTTTAAGCCGGCAAGGTTGTGTTAAACTAACCTGTAGTAAGTTGTTGCAGTAGCAGTAGGAAACCAGTACACCAGGGAGGATCTGAGAAAGCCCTAAACCTTCATCTTTGGCTGGCCTTGAAGCTCTGCACAAGTGATGAAGGCTAAGGTTGACTCGCAAACTGCCTGCCTCCATGTCGAAGCTTCATGTCCTGGTATGCATACAGACCCCCTCAGCAAGGGCTGGGAGATGTATTGGTTCACGGCAGCTAGGAAGACCTCTGACCAGTCAACCATTAGGTGACAACTGAGCTAACCAAGCAGAGGTTTCAGTGCCACACAAACAAACAATAGAGACTTTGCAGAATCAGTGCAGGAAGTTGACTAAACAAACGGCAACAACAACAAAGCTTGGGGTTGGAAGAGAATCTCAGTTTCAGAGTTAAATTATATTTTCTTAATATAATTGTTATATTTATAATATAATATAATAATTATATAGCAATATAATATTTAATTATATTAACCAAATTATAGTTTTTAAACATCAAGTTTTTAACAAAAAAAAAATGAGACATGCAAAAAATGAGGGAAGTATGGTTCACACACAAGAGAATTTTTTTTTTAAGCGGTAAAAAGAAGCTATCTCAAAAGAAGACTAGATATTGGAAATAATAGACAAAAACTTTAAATAAGCTGTTTTAAATTCATTCAAAAAACTAAAGGAAACCATGGCTACAGAACTAAAAGAAAGCATGAGGATAGTTTCTCACCAAATTAAAAATACCTATAAGGAGAGGGGCGCCTGGGTGGCTCAGTTGGTTAAGCGACTGCCTTCGGCTCAGGTCATGATCCTGGAGTCCCTGGATCGAGTCCCGCATCGGGCTCCCTGCTCGGCAGGGAGTCTGCTTCTCCCTCTGTCCCTCCCCCATCTCGTGCTCTCTCTCTCTGTCTCATTCTCTCTCTCAAATAAATAAATAAAATCTTTAAAAAAACAATACCTATAAGGAGATTTAAATTGTTTTAAAAAATCAAATAGAAATTCTGGAGTTAAAAAGTACAAGAACTCAAAGGAAAAGTTCATTAGAGGGCCTCAGCATCTGATTTGAGCTTCAAGATTCAAGGAAACTTGAAGATAGGCCAATTCAGATTATCCACACTGAGGAACAGAAAGAAAAAAAGAAAAATGAACAGAGCCTCAGAGTCCTGTGAGACATCATGAAGGTCATACATACCGAGAGTCTCAGAAGGAGAGGAAAGAGAGATGGGGAGGGGCAGAATATTAGAAGAAATAATGGCTGAAAACATCCCTAATTTTTTTTTAAGTAGGCTCCACAGCCAGTGTGGAGCCCAATGTGGAGCTTGAACTCACAACGACCCTGAGATCAAGACCTGAGCTGAGATTGAGAGTCAGAGGCTTAACCGACTGAGCGACCCAGGTGCCCTGAAAACTTCCCAAATTTGATGAAAAATATTAATCTACATATTGTTAGAGCTTGATGAACTCCAAGTAGAGTAAACTCAAGAGATCATACCTGGACACTTCATAATCAAACTGTTGGAAGACAAAAACAACAAAAAACTTGAAAGCACCAAAAGAGAAGCGATTCGGCACATACAAGGAATCTTCAATAAGATTAACAGCGGACTTTCTCATCAGAAACCTTGGATTCCAGGGGCGCCTGGGTGGCTCAGTCGTTAAGCATCTGCCTTCGGCTCAGGTCATGGTCCCAGGGTCCTGGGATCGAGCCCCGCATCGGGCTCCCTGCTCGGCAGGAAGCCTGCTTCTCCCTCTCCGACTCCCCCTGCTTGTGTTCCCTCTCTCGCTGTGTCTCTCTCTCTGTTAAATAAATAAATAAAATCTTTAAAAGAAAAAAAAAAAACCAGAAACCTTGGATTCCAGAAGGCAGTGGGATGACATAGTCAAAGTGCTGAAAGAAAAGGACTGTCAACCAAGAATTCTATGCCCACCAAAATTATTCTTTAAAAATGGAAAAATTAAGACATTTCCAGACAAACACTAACATATGCCAGCATATATGCCTTACAGGAAGTATTAAAGGAAGTCCTTTAAACTGAAATAAAAAGACTACATAAAAATTCAAATCCACATGAAGAAGAGGATGAATAGGGGCGCCTGGGTGGCTCAGTTGGTTAAGCGACTGCCTTCGGCTCAGGTCATGATCCTGGAGTCCCGGGATCGAGTCCCGCATCGGGCTCCCTGCTCGGCGGGGAGTCTGCTTCTCCTTCTGACCCTCCCCCCCTCATGCTCTCTCTCTATCTCATTCTCTCTCTCAAATAAATAAATAAAATCTTTAAAAAAAAAAAAAAAGAAGAGGATGAATAAAGAGTACTGATAAGTAAACAGGGAGGTAAATATAGAAGTCAGTATAAATATATTTTTTTGTTTCCTAACAAACTTTTTTCAGAATATAGAGGAGGGAACATTTTTCAACTCATTCAACATTTTTCAACTCATTATTTTTACCCTGATACCACAATCAGACAAAGAAAACACAAGAAAGAAAATAACAAACTAGTATTTCTTATGAATATAGATGCAAATTTCCCAACAAAATACTAGCAACCCAAATCTAACAACATATGAAGAGGATTACATACCATGATCAGTTGGGATTTGTTCCAGACATGCAAGGTTAGTTCAGCACATGAAAATCAATCAATGTAATACAACTTATTAATAGAATAAAGGACAAACTACATGATCATCTCAATAGATGTAGAAAGAGCAATTTACAAGATCCAACACCTTTTTGTGATTAAAACAAACATTCAACAAACTAGCAATATAAGGGAACTCCTCAATCTGATACAGGCATCTATAAAATGCTCACAGCTGATTTAATGGCAAAGGATTAAAAGCTTTCCACAGGGGCACCTGGGTGGCTCAGTCAGTTAAGCGTCTGCCTTTGGCTCAGGTCATGATCTCAGGATCCTGGGATCGAGCCCCACGTCGGGCTCCCAGCTCAGTGGAGGATCTGCTTCTCCCTCTCTCCTGACCCTCCTCCCTTGCTTGTGTGCTCTCTCACTCTCAAAATAAAAAAATAAATAATAAATAAATAATAAAAAATTTAAAAAAAATTTTTAAAAAGCTTCCCACATAAGATAAGGAACAAGACAAGAATGTCCATTCTCACCACTTATTCACTGGAGATTCTAGCAAAGGCAATTAGGCAAGAGAAACAAATTGGAAAAGAAGTAAAACTATCCTTATTTGCAGGTGGCATGATTTGTGTATAAAAAATTCAAAGGATCCATGTAGAAATTACTAGAGCAAATAAATTCAGCAAGATTGAAGGATAAAAAAGCAATCAATAAAATCAGTTTTAATTCTATATACTAGCAATGGACAATTCAAAAATGGAATTAAGAAAATAATTTTGTTTACAGTAGTATCACAAGAATAAAGTACATAGGAATGTAAATTCATTGTTAAATTACAAAAGAAGTACAAAGCTTATACTCTAAAAATTCCAAAACATCATTGAAAGAAAGGAAGGAAGACTTACATCATTGGATATTTGAGGTTTATGAATATGAAGAGTTAAGACGGCAATACTCCCCAGATTGATTTACAGGGTTAAAATCCCTTTGAAAATCTAAGTTGTCTTTTTGTGCATACATTGATAAACTGATCCTAAAATTCATATGGGAAATGCAAGGGTCCCAAAATAGCCAAAACAATCTTGAAGAACAAAGTTGGAGGACTCATACTTCCTAATTTCAAAGCTTACTACGAAGCTATAGTAATCAACTGTGTGGTACTGGCATAAGGATAGACATACAGATCAGTGAGCTTTAAGAGGTAAACCCTATGTTTAAGGGCAGTTGATTTTCAACAAGGGAGCCAAGATAATTCAATAAGGAAAGAAGATTCTTTTCAACAGGTGGCGTTGGAATAACTGGGTATGTACATACAAAACAGTGAAGTTGGACTCCTGCCACACACCATATATAAACATTAACCCTAAATGGATGGAGACCTAAATACAAGAGATAAAACTATAAAATTCTTAGAAGAAATGTAGATGTGAGTCTTCATGACCTTTGAATGTTTCTTCTGTAGGATATCTAATGCACAAGCAGCCCAAGATAAAATGGATAGATTGGGCTTTATCAAAATTGAAAATATTTGTGCTTTGAAGAATATTATCAAGGAAATGGAAAGACGGCTCAGGGAAATTGGGAAGGTATTTGCAGGTCTTTTATCTGATAAGGGAGTTATATCCCCAATATATAAAGAATGCTTCCAACTCGACAATAAAAAGACAACCCGATTTTTATTTTTTTATTTTTATTTTTTAAAGATTTTATTTACTTGAGAGAGAGTGTGCATGAGCTGGGAGAGTGCTGAGCAGGGAGCCTGACGTGGGGCTCGATCCCATGACCCTGGGATCATGACCTGAGCCAAAGGCAGATGCTTAACCAGCTGAGCCACCCAGGTGCCCCAACAACCCAATATTTAAAATGAGAAAATAAAACATAGAGTTAACCTATGATCCAAAAATTCCACTGTGAATTGTATGCTCAAGAGAAAGTATATTCATACTAAAACTTGTACACAAATGTTCATAGTAGCATTATTCATATTGGCCAAATAGTGCAAATAACCCATTGTCCATCAACTGATGAATGGATAAACCAAATACAGTAGATCCATACAATAGAATATTATTCAGATATAAAAAGAAATGAAGTACAGATTTATGGTACAATGTAGATGAATATTGAAAACATTATGCTAAGTGAAAGAAGCCAGACATAAAAGGTTACACATTGTGTGATCCCATTTATGTTAATTGTCCAGAACAGGCAAATCCATGGAGTCAAAAATAGATTAAATGATTGCCAGAGGCTTGTAGGGAAGAGGGGTGGAAGTATGATGGGTATGGGATTTCTTTTTGGTATGATAGAAATTTTCCGGAATTAGATAGTAGTGATTTTGCACACTACTTAATATCTTAAAAACCATTGAATTGTACACTTTAGATGGATATACTATATGGTAATGTGAATTGTATCTCAGTGAAAAAAATATTTCCTGAATTCATTACTTTTTTTTTTTTTTTTTAGCTTGCGCCTAGAAATGTAAAGCCTTGTTTCCTTTCTGTCTCATCTACATCAATCTGTCAGCGATTCCTCTTGGTTATAGATGCAAAATCTACTTAGTCTTACTTCTTTTTTTTTTTCAAAGATTTTATTTATTTATTTGACAGAGAAAGACACAGCGAGAGAGGGAACACAAGCAGGGGGAGTGGGAGAGGGAGAAGCAGGCTTCCCGCGGAGCAGGGAGCCCGATGTGGGGCTCGATCCCAGGACCCTGGGATCATGACCTGAGCCGAAGGCAGACGCTTAATGACTGAGCCACCCAGGTGCCCCTACTTCATTTTTTTTTAAAGATTTTATTTATTTGAGAGAGAGAGAGAACAGGGGGAGGAGCAGAAGGGGAGGGAGAGGGACAAGCAGATTCTGCCCTGAGCGTGGAGCCAGATGTGGGACTCAATCCTAGGACCCGGAGATCCTTCTTTTTCTATCTGTGCCACCCCAGTGGTCCTAGACACCATCATTCCTCATCTGTTCCAGCTACTTCCTTGATCCTTCTGCTTCCAGTCCTGCTTTACCTCCTCCCCCACCTCCCACCAATTTATTCTCCGAAAATGGCCAGAAAGAATTTCTTCAAAAATTACATGTGTCATGGTATTCTCCTGCTCAGAACTCTTGAGTAAAATCCAGACCCCCTAAGTGACTTATAATGCCAATGTGATAGGCCACGTACCTGCCTGTCTACCTTCATCTCCTGCCAAGCTCCCCACCTTTACTAACATCATGTCACCTTAGCTCTTTCTCTGCTTAAACCAGCCAAGGTCTTTCCTGCCCTGTGACTTCTGCACACTCTGGGCCGTCTGCCTGGGACCCCTTCCCCTACTATTTTTGATATGGCTGGCTCTAGTCTTCCTTAAGCGTCATCCCCTCAATAGAACCTCTGTGGCCGTTCTTACTGAAAAAACAGTCCTTTAACCCATTATCTCCATCTCAGTCCTGTTTATTTCTTAAGTAGCACTTATTGCAATTGGTGTTTTTTTAATTAATGTTTGTTTACCCTTTTCGTGGTAAATCTGTTTCCCTCACCAGACTTTCAGCCCGGGGCCATATTGATGTGGGTCATCATTGTTTCTGTGGTGTCTAGTACACCACATGTCATAAGTGTTCGATACATATTGCTAAATGACTGAAAGAATTAGATCTTTTTGTAAAAATCCCCAGAGACTTAATATTTCTTAATTTAGCATTTTAAGGTAGATATTCCTTCTTCCACAAATATATTTTTAAAAATTAAATAAGACAGGCCCCCAGATTGTCCCCCAAGAGACTTCATTATTATTACTGATGCTTTCTCTCTGAGAAAAATTCTGCCTTCATCTCTTGCCATTTTTATTATTGATGGTAAATTTGTTTTTGTTCTCTGTGTAGAATGATAGCTGTTTCGGTACTTCAGGTGGGATTCGTCCTTTTCACCTTCAAAACTGGAAGCAGAAAGTTAGTCGGACAAAGAAAGCAGAGTTCATACGCACAGCAGAAAAATTAAAAAATCAGTAAGTATAAGAACATTATCTTCAATTAACATTACTAGCCGTGTTTTTGTGGACAGTATGGAGTTAATTCTACTCTACCCTCTCCAGTCCACATTAAGTTACAAAATTCTAGTCACTGGCTTTCCCGAGATGAATGAGAAAGGCAGGGGTATGAAAAAGACAAATGATAACAGACTATTTAATATAAAGTTTTAAGTAGAGTTATTTTCACATATTATTTTGAATCTGTGTTTTAAGGGAAACAAAACAGTTATTTCTTTAGATCGCATACATCAGTACATTTTCATTGCCCAACGTAAGCACTTGGTAACTATTTTTGAGGGTGTCAGTATTTTTAATGAAGAGTCTGTATCCTCAAGTTATTTTTCTTGAAATGGCCTTTTAATTGATCTCCCTCCCTTGGTCTCCCCTTTCAGATCTGTCTTGCACATCATGACTAGAGTAACTGAGAAGTTGCCATTTATTTTAACTTTTAGTGTATGTGTATTTTTTTCTTTTAATAGCCAGTGATATCTGTTGAATGTTCAACATTGTCAGCAGCACCATGATATGATAAATATTGTGCAGGATGATCAAAAGCATTAGAACTCATACCACCCGACCCTACCCTGCAGCTGAGAGCTTTTTACAAACACTGCTTTGAATTTGTACAATATCAATTTGCTAAAGAAATCAGGAGAAATGGAGCCTGGATTAGTGGCAGTTCTGTTTAGAAATTCTGCCAACAAAAAAGTATACTGTTTAAATTGTGAAACGTTATACCATACTGTAGCTTTGGGAGATTGAATGCTCTCCGCATTGATATAATACTTATATTTTTAATACTCAGAATTTGGGAAAATACAATTTTATTTTATTTTTTATTTCGAAAATGCATGACTTTAGGTAGGACTGGACTGTAGGTTAGGGTTCTGGCTTATGTTTGTCCCTAGATAGGTAATCAGCCAAGTGGTTAATGGCCATGTCTATAGCAAACCAGTAGATTATGGTGGTGTAGAGACTTTCTTTACCAGTATATATTGGTTTTATAGCTCTGATTAGGCTTTCTTCATCTTGTTATAAAATTTTGGAAAAACTCATGGAAAGAGTATTAGAAAAACCCGTTAATAGAGTGTCTCTGGCCAACAATTTTCATTGAATACAAAAAATCACAGTTCAGAATATAATTCTGGGTTTTTTTCAGTATAGGTAATAATATATTCACATGGTTCAAAAATCAACACACACTGAGGGGTGCACAGGGGAAAGTCTCTGTGTCACCCCGGGCCCCGCCACCCACTTCTCTTCCCTTCAGATAGCCACTATTTTTAGTTTCTTTTGTATCCTTCCACAGGATTTTTATACGCTAGGAGGAAAGAAAAATACATATTCAGATTTTTCCTTTTTTATATAAATGGGAGCATACTGTACACACTACTCTGCATCTTGCTTTGTTTTGTTTTATTTTTAACTTAAGAGTATACCGAGGAATTGTTGATTTTGTCAGACAGGATCATGGCATTATAGTTAAGTATCCATAATCTCCAGAGATGCACACTCAGGTATGCTGGGGTGAAATTATATAATGTAGTGGATTTACTTTAGAATGCTTTAGTAAAAGGGAGAGAGAAAGAGAGATTAAAAAGAGAAGAGCTAGGTGAACCGAGAGAGGTCTAATTGTCAAGCAAGAGTGGTGTGAGGGTACATAAGGGGAGTCACTCGATCACTCTCTACTTTTGGTTGTGTGACTAACATCTTCATATAAAACCTTTGTTAGAAGAAGAGTGTATCTCGGGAGCTCTTTCCCTGTCAGCACACAGAACCTGGTACTGCTTTGCTGTATTCCAGGGCGTGAATGCACCGTAATTTATGTAACCTGCCCCGTAGTGATGGACATTTAGGTTATAGTCAGTCTTTGGCCATAATGAATCACAGTACCTACATAGGTCCACGTCATTTTGTGTATGTGGTGGTGCATCTTTAGGAAAAATTCCTAGAGGTAGAAATGCTCAGTCAAAGGCACATGGGTTTGCAGATGTAATAAATATTGCCAAACAGTGCTCCACAGGCAATTTGCAATTCCACGAATAATGTGTGAGAGGACCTATTTCCCCACAGTTTTGTCAACAGAATATGTATTTACACTTGTGATTTTTGCCAGTCTGATAGGTGTACGATGTTACTGTGGTCTAGTTTTACTTTGCATTTCTCCTGTTATGAGTGAGGTTGAGCATCTTTTCCTGTGTTTAGCTATTTGTCTCCATTAGTACATTTTGAATGTCTTTACAGGTGAATATTTCTAATCCAGGAATCACAAAGCATAACTTACCGTCCTAGCATATCCCCTGTACATGTAGACATTTCTGTCTGACCCTATAATTTCCCTCACCTGCAACCAGAGCCTAGATGGGCTTCCCAGTCCTCAGCACAGGACTCCAGTAGCCATGCTCAGTCCTTAAGACTTGATATGTAGACTGAGATCTATTTGACAGCTCTGTCCTACCCTTTGCTTCCTCTCCCAAGCCCACATACTACGGTATGATCTTCTTAGCCTTTGAGGCAGCCGGGTAGGGCCCAGGGCAGTCCCATCTGTTTACCCCACTGAACTTTATAAATACTGACTTTTTTTTTATGGATGGCAAATTGGAAAATATTGGGAAACTCTCTCTTAGATAGTCACCCCTCAGGTTGTATGAAATTAAGTCAATGGCCCGAGACGTTCCACCATTCATTAAATACAGGATTCCTGGAGAAGAATTTGTGTTGATTTCTGGAAGAAGAAAATAAATTTCTTTGTCCAACCAGAAACTCTTCTTGCTAGTATCTGTTTTGTCTTACCCCAGGGTTCAAGCTAACATTAGAACTCCTTACTGGTAGATGGACTAGATCCAAGGAGCAAAAATGACACAGAAGAAGCTTTGAAATCCTTGTAGATGATATCCCTAATTATACCAAAATTCCTGTCTATGTAGATCGTTTGCTTCTTGAAATTTTAGTTTTATTAATTACGTTAGTACACATTTCTGTAGTACATAGTTACTACGTGGAGGTGTGCCCTCATATAATTGAATCACAGCCCTGCTTAGGCAGTAGAGAGCTGCCATTACTCACATTTTAGTGAGGAGGAAGTTCACCCCAGGAGAGCGGAAAGGTCTTGGCTCCGTTTACAGACTAACTGTATCTCCTGTGGAAGGCAGCCGTCAGCAGTGGTGGCCGCTTTGAGACTGAGTTGGAATCAAGAGCCAAATTGCTATTGTATTTTCAAAGCCAGTGCATGACTGCCTTTTCTGAAACTCACATTTTGTAATTTAAACAGCAATTCAAATTACTCATGATTATAGTTGAACTTGACTCTTTTCTAACTACTACTTTGACTCCTTAGCCTTATTAATTCTCGTAATTATATTTGGGCTCTTTAGATGAATTAATCCATCCATAAGTACTGATTATAATGAGTGTCTTCATATTTTAAACAATTAAAAATATATTTAAATCACATTGATGCCATTTGTTTCTTTTCCTAAAGAGTTATTAACATAGAAAAAGATAAACACAGTCATTTCTGCAACCAAAAAAGTGACTTCAGAAGTGAGCATAGTATGCTGGAAGAATTGGAAAATAAATTGATTAACAGCAGGAAAACAGAAAGTAAGTTGAGTTCATGATGAGCTACAAACTGTTGAGTGACATCAAGTTGTAGTTGTTTTGCTTTGTCTTTGTGCTTTGACTGTGTTATATTCTCCATCAAAATACTTTCTAGTTGGTAATAAGTCTGTCTTTTAGGGATTTGTATCTCCTTTTTCAGGTCACTATTTGGTCATTCGAACTGGATTGTTTTCTATGTACATTTCTTTGTCTTTAAAAGGAAAAAGAGGGTTTTGTTTTTTGGTTGCCAAACCAATTAATGCTATTAAAATTTCTTAAAATGAAGGGAAATCGGTTCCTGGGCTTTCTAGTCTTAGCTCATCACCCTGGTATTGTTGACTGAATAGGTCAACATCAGTGGATGCAGAAGCTAGATTTCGTAGTGGTATGAAGTGGGGAAGGCACACAGCTGCTCAAACCTGAGTTCACTTGTCTGTGATAGAAAACCTACCATTTCCGCCTCAGGGGAGCGGTCTGTGCATCCAGTGAGGTAATATATATGAAAGTACCCTATAAAGTGCACAATGAATATGTTCTGTTGTTGGTTACAGATATTCATCATTGTTAACAGTGTACTAAATGTTGCCCTTAAGAAAAGGATTCTGTAAAAATATATTGTTTTGTTGTAGGTTTTATATGTTGCAAAATTTTTATGTTAGAATGGAAAAAAACTGCTTAGCATTACATAAAGGAAAAATAATGATTATCAGCTAAGCCTTATGAACCGTTAAGACTTATATAAAAATTACACTGCCTCTACTCCTTTATAGTCAGTTAAAAGAAATTCTTAATAAATGCTTTCTTTCAGAATATATGACTGTAATATTGTAAAAAGTCATCTTCTGTCAGGTAGTGGCAAGAATCATTCTTCCTCTTCTATTGGGATGACAGCAGGACCTGATATAATTACCAAGTGTCCAGTTCTCCTCTTTGATTTATGGAGACATCTAAACATCCCTAGTTTAATATTTTTTACTTTCTTTTTTTTTTTTTAATTTTTTTTTAAATTTATTTATTAGAGAGAGAGAATGAGAGAGAGAGCGCAAGAGGGGGAAGGGTTAGAGGGAGAAGCAGACTCCCCGCCGAGCAGGGAGCCCGATGTGGGACTCGATCCTGGGACTCTGGGATCATGACCTGAGCCGAAGGCAGTTGCTTAACCAACTGAGCCACCCAGGCGCCCTATTTTTTACTTTCTCTCAGTTCTTTAATAGATGACTAAGAAACTGATCTCTCTTTTTTTTTAAAGATTTTATTTATTTGTTTGTTTGTTTATTTATTTATTTTAGAGAGAGAGCAAGAGTGTGAGCAGGGGGAGGGGAGGAGGGAGAGAAAGAATCTCAAGCAGACTCTCCGCTGAGCCAGAATCAAGAGTCAGACCCTTAACTGACTGAGCCACCCAGGCGCCCCGAGACTGATCTTTCTATCTCTTGATCATGCCATTGTCGGAGTGTCTCCCTTCTGTGCATTCCCTTTTGTAAGGCAACTTTATTTCTTTCTTTTCATTTCCCATTATTGTACAGTTTCGCCTCTCTTTATTCACACTTGGTGTTCATCTTATCTAGGAGAGGAAGGAATGCGCTGTCCCAGTATAAGTTTTTAGACGTTTCTTCTTGCCATATTACAACTTAGAAGTAGTAAATACCTTTTCCTTGCCTCAAATATCATACCACAATTTTGGCCTGTGTTTATGTAATACTGTACTTAAAGGTTGGCCCATACATACTGTCAGTTCCAAATGAATAATTAAGGGATCATTTGCCCTATCGCAGTATCACTGCAGTTGATCAAACTGTGACAAAAACAAAATAACAGAACTGTTTCCTACTTACTACACTTCGCTAGAGAAGTTGCCCAACCTACATTTCCAACAGTGAATGAATGAAATCCTATAAAATACATTGGACATGTTTCTGCTTTTATGGAACTCTTGAATTTTAATAGAAAGCAGAACAAATCCTGGGGCATCTGGCTGGCTCATTCGGAAGAGCATGCAACTCTTGATCTCAGGGCTGTGAGTTCAAGTCCCACATTGGGTGTAGAGATTGCTTAAATAAATAAATAAATTACTTTTAAGAAAAAATAGAACAAACCAAAGTCACATATACATGTGTGAGGTTTGTTTTGGATATTAGCACTGGCTCTGGGCCTATAGGTAAACTTAAAAAAAAAATAATTGGTTTTAAGGGGCGCCTGGGTGGCTTAGTCGGTTAAGCATCTACCTTTGGCTCAGGTAGTGATCTCAGGGTCCTGGGATCAAGTTCTACATCGGGCTCCTTGCTCAGCGGGGAGCCTGCTTCTCCCCCTCCCACTGCCTGCCACTCCCCCTGCTTGTGCTCTCGCGCTCTCTCTCTTTCTCTCTGATAGATAAATAAATAAATAAAATCTTTTAAAAAATTAATTGGTTTTAAGGACTTTGGGACAGCTGTTTGGTACTTCATGCTTATTTGTGGAAAACTTGCAATAAAGGAAGAGGGGGCACATAAAGTACCCAACAATGATAAAATAATATTATCATATGAATATATATATGAATATATGATACTGGCTTAATAATTTAAATAAACATTAAAGTAAGGTTATTACTTCAGAAAGAAAATACAAGAGAAGAATCCAGACTTTCTGCTGCTGATACAGAACATCTGAAAATGTCTTTGAGACCTTCATCTGGCTTTTACTGTGGGCCTAGCGTGTTACTTCAGACTAGCCCATTGGTTGAGCTTGGCAACCTGTAGCATATAGGTACCACTACATGGCAGCTGGGCACCTCCACAAGGCCATGACCGTGACACCAGTGGGTCTCACCGACCCCTGTCATGGAGGATGTGTTTAGATGACATTAATTCTCATCAGGAAGTTTGTCAGTATGCATAGAATTAATATTGGGTAGACAGTTTTAGTATTCCGATGGTAGAGATCAAATTCTGTTTCCATAAATTATAACAAAAAGAAAAAAAAACTTTTTTTTTTTTTTTAAGATTTTATTTATTTGCGAGAGAGAGAATGAGAGACAGAGAGCATGAGAGGGAGGAGGGTCAGAGGGAGAAGCAGACTCCCTGCTGAGCAGGGAGCCCGATGCGGGACTCGATCCCGGGACTCCAGGATCATGACCTGAGCCGAAGGCAGTCGCTTAACCAACTGAACCACCCAGGCGCCCGGAAAAAAAAAAAACTTTTTAAGAATAAAACATGACTGGGGCGCCTGGGTGGCTCAGTCATTAAGCGTCTGCCTTCGGCTCAGGTCATGATTCCAGGTCCTGGGATCGAGCCCCACATCAGGCTCCCTGCTCGGCGGGAGGCCTGCTTCTCCCTCTCCCACTCCCACTGCTTGTGTTCCCTCTCTCGCTGTGTCTTTCTCTGTCAAATAAATAAATAAAATCTTTAAAAAAAAAAAGAAGAAGAAGAAAACATGACTACATCTGAGCTCCTGTTCCATGTATTTAGAACATTGTCCAATCATTCAAACTCCAAAGAGTTAAAAAACGGAGAGAGAGAGAGAAAGAATGAACATTTCCTTTTATAGTAAGACTTAACCCATTGTGCTTTTAAATATTGGAGGAAACTGGGAGATGCTTTAGTTAAGCAAGGTTACTTAAAATGTTCAGGCTGTTTTGACACAAATATCTTTTGTGATATTTTTTTGACCATCTTTTGTCCTTTATTTAATTGCTCTTGGCTATCTTTTACTAAGTGATAGTGATCAGTCTTACGTGTAGAACCCTGAGCTGTAACCACCTTTGTGATAGTTATTTAAAAGTACATACTTCTTCCTTGTAGGAGCAAAAATCCAGCAACAATTGGCCAAAATACATAACAATGTAAAGAAACTTCAGCACCAGTTAAAAGATGTGAAGCCTACACCTGATTGTGAGTGAATTTAGATTTCTGTTCTGTCTTATGTATTAGTATTTGCTATTGCTCATTAGAAATATTTATATACTCTCCTAATAAGTGCTTTTTTTTCCTTTGGCCTTAATGGAGCCAGGCCATAATGTATTGGTTAGGGATCAGGAAAGATACATTAATAATTAACTGTGACATGTGGAATTTATGTAGTTGCTTTACCTTTAAAATGTTATCATATCCTCACAAATTATGAAGTTGATTGAACAGAAAATAGTGTCATGTACAGGATGGAACCTCAGGTATGGAGGAGTTCAGATTCAGCTAACGAAGAAGAAAAGAGGGAATTTCCTGATTCCCAGCCTTGTGCTTTTCCCACCATTTGCTTTTTGAAATAATTGCCTTTCAAATAATTGCATTTCGAATACATAAGGAAAAGGTTAATAGTATTGGGACAAATGCTAGCCATTTGGAAAAAAAGGAAATGGCGTCCTTACCTCCCTGCGCACACCAACATTCATTCCTGAAGGATCAAATCACTTATTAGTTATGTGATTTTAGGCAAATTACTTGGTCTCTCTGAGCTTTTATTTCCTTGACTGTAAAATGGAGATAATCGTAGGACCTCCCTCAGGATTCTTGGGGAGATGAAGTGAGACAATGCATATAAAGCACCTGTCTAATGTTTATAACTTAGGAAGCACTAAAAAATGGTAACTATGACTATCCTAATTATTATTTATTAAATTAATACATGAATTCATAAAAATCCTAGAAAAGAACATGAGTTCATATTTTTATAATTGTCTTCTAGTTTACAAGAATGACAATCAGAAGCCATAAACCCAAGGGCGCCTGGGTGGCTCAGTTGGTTAAGCGACTGCCTTGGGCTCAGGTCATGATCCTGGAGTCCCGGGATCGAGTCCCAGGATCGAGTCCCGCATCGGGCTCCCTGCTCGGCGGGGAGTCTGCTTCTCCCTCTGACCCTCCTCCCTCTCATGCTCTCTGTCTCTCATTCTCTCTCTCGCAAATAAATAAAATCTTTAAAAAAAAAAAGAAAATAGCAAAATGGGGGCACCTGGGTGGCTCAGTCGTTAAGCGTCTGCCTTCGGCTCAGGTCATGATCCTGGAGTCCCTGGATCGAGTCCCGCATCGGGCTCCCTGCTCGGCAGGGAGTCTGCTTCTCCCTCTGACCCTCCTCCCTCTCATGCTCTCTGTCTCTCATTCTCTCTCTCGCAAATAAATAAAATCTTAAAAAAAAAAAAAAAGAAGCCATAAAGCCAAAAATAGACATAATTGACTACTTCACACACACACACACAAACCCAAAAACATAAAGTTGACAAACAAATTAGGAAAATATCAGCAATACATATGTAACTTAAAAAACTAATGACCATAACATATGAAGAGTACCGACAAATTGGAGCAACAAAGGTAAGTAAGCTAATGGAAAGATGGGTAAAGATTATCAGGGGCTCGTTGATAGCAAAAGAAATACAAAACACATATGAAAAAATGCTCAGGCTCATTAATGATCACAAAAATGTCAGTGAAATCAGTCATGATCCATTTCGCCTCTCATTTTGGAAATGGTTCAAGGTGCACAGGAAGGGGACGCTCAGGCACCGTAAGTGAGTAGAGCCTCCAAGCACCAGCAGGACAGTGCACCGTTGTTGACCATACTGTAAAGCACATACACTTTTTGATTTGGCATTCAAATTTTTCAGTTATTGTCTGAAAACACTCGAGCATGCCAGATCACTACACAGAAGTATTTACCACAGCATTGTATCTACTGAAAGGTTCATCACGTGGAGAATTAATGAAATGACTTAGGGTAAATGTAGACAATGAAATATCATGAAGCCATGGGGCGCCTGGGTGGCTCAGTCGTTAAGCGCCTGCCTTCGGCTCGGGTCATGATCCTGGAGTCCCTGGATCGAGTCCCGCATCGGGCTCCCTGCTCAGCGGGGAGCCTGCTTCTCCCTCTGCCCGTTCCCCTGCTTGTGCTCTCTCTCTGTCTCAAATAAATAAATTAAAAAAAAAAATCATTTGCTTTGGGGCACCTGGGTGGCTCAGTCGTTAAGCGCCTGCCTTCGGCTCGGGTCATGATCCTGGAGTCCCGGGATCGAGTCCCGCATCGGGCTCCCTGCTCAGCGGGGAGCCTGCTTCTCCCTCTGCCCGTTCCCCTGCTTGTGCTCTCTCTCTGTCTCAAATAAATAAATTAAAAAAAAAAATCATTTGCTTTGGGGCACCTGGGTGGCTCAGTCGTTAAGCGCCTGCCTTCGGCTCGGGTCATGATCCTGGAGTCCCGGGATCGAGTCCCGCGTCGGGCTCCCTGCTCAGCGGGGAGCCTGCTTCTCCCTCTGCCCGTTCCCCTGCTTGTGCTCTCTCTCTGTCTCAAATAAATAAATTAAAAAAAAAAATCATTTGCTTTGGGGCACCTGGGTGGCTCAGTCGTTAAGCGCCTGCCTTCGGCTCAGGTCATGGTCCCAGGGTCCTGGGATCGAGTCCCGCATCGGGCTCCCTGCTCAGCGGGGAGTCTGCTTCTCCCTCTCCCACTCCCCCTGCTTGTGTTCCCTCTCTCGCTGTCTCTCTCTGTCAAATAAATAAACAAAATCTTTAAAAAAAAAAAAAAAAAGAAATACCATGAAGCCATGAAAAAAATGAGGGGGGACATACGTATATTGACATGGAAACTTAACCACATGTATTTAACCACATTTTGTTAAATGAAAACTGCTTCTCACAAGGCAGTATGTATAGTATAAAACATTTCTGTGGGAAAAATAACGCTAGTATGGTTTAATAATACGTGTGCACAGGAATAAATCTATAATCAGAAAAAAACAGCAGTCATAAACATGAGCTTTATAAAAGCACAACTGTCTTATCCTTTAGGTTAAGAAATGTTGATAAATTAAGGCAACATTCCGTTTTCTCCTAACATTTTATTCTTGGTCCTACTAAAATACGACATAACCGTCTTTCCATGTTATTTTTTTTTACAGTTGTTGAAAAGCTCAGAGAAATGATGGAAGAAATTGAAAATGCGATTAACACTTTTAAGGAAGAGCAGAGGTTGATGTATGTTTTAAGTTCATTTTGATATAAAATTATTGACCTTTATTTTTCATTACCTCTCCACTAGGTTGTTGTACACAAGCTATTTTATTGTTCTGTATTTAATATTAGTCTTACACAAGAGCAATATAGCACCTCTCTTTTATTTTAGGTTTCAGATTGCTTTTCACGTTTCAAGTGAATTTTCACTTATATTTGGACAAGATAGAAAACCTAAATAAGAATTTGAAAGATGTTTTTTTTCCCCTCTTTATAATGTTAATAATTGTAAGTCGAGAAGATGACATGTAAAGAGTCAGGAATAATGAAATTTGAGGGGAAAAAAGGCAAGGTCGATATGGATTTGTTTGTATCTTATTATTCAAAGTTTACCTTTAAAATTTCAGTTATGAAGAGCTTCTTAAAGAAGAGAAAACCACCAGTAATGAGTTGAGTGCCATATCAAGAAAAATCGACACGTGGGCTTTGGGTAACTCAGGAGCAGAGGCGGCTTTCAGAGCCGTGTCAGGCAAGCTTCCTGTAGACAAAGAAATGCTGAGCACTCTTCCAGAAGAAGTGGTAGATTTCGAAAAATTCCTTCAGCAAACAGGAGGGCGACAAGGGGGCTGGGATGACTATGACCACCAGAACTTTGTGAAGGTGAGAAACAAACATAAAGGGAAGCCAACGTTCATGGGAGAAGTTCTAGAAAACCTTCCTGGAAGAACACAGGAGGAAGTTCAGCAGCACGAGAAATGGTATCAAAAATTTCTGGCCCTGGAAGAAAGAAAAAAAGAGGTAATAATCACAACAATAGCTATTACTTGTTGTATGTTTCTGTCTTCCAGGCACAGTGCTAGACTCTTTAACATGGATCATTAACTTTACAACCACTCGTGAAGTGTGTTTATAGTCCCCCACCCCACTGTCCTATAAAAGAGAAACTGAAGCAGTGAGAAGTTAAGTAATCTTACCCAACTAAGGGAGCGCCAGTTGAACTTCCTCAAGGCCAAACATTTCTACCCTAAGAAATGCAACGGGCCAGAAAACTTCTGATGGTGGGCAAAACCCCCCTGTGTCCGCCTGAAGTGTGGGAAATCCAGAGCTACTTAGGCTTTTGGTAAAAGTCATCTTACCACCAAGGCCTGATTGTTTTCAAGAGAAGATAAAAAGGCGGTAGGGAAAGACTCTTTGATTCTTAAATGTTTCTTGGAGTTTTGGAGCTTAAGCCTCATTGTTTATTTTAAAAGACTCAAGGTGTTGGCTACCCCAGAGGAAAGACTAACTCTTACTGGTAGCAAATACCTAACAGGTTCCATTTTCACAATAATATTACTCTGGCTTTGGTTTAAATCAGGACTTCTCAACCTTGGCACCGTGAACTGTTTGGGCTGGAGACTTCTTTGCTGTCCTGTGCACTGTAGATGGTTAGCAGCATCCCTAACCTCAACCCTCTAAATGCCAGTAACACCCCCTTAGTTGTGATCATCAGCGATGTCTCCATGCATTACCCAGTGCCCCCTGGATGGCAAGAATTGCCCCTGATTGAGTACCATGGGTTTAGATAGTCTGAGTCTGAGTCCCTTTTTTTTTTTAAGATTTTATTTACTTGACAGAGAGAGAGAGAGAGACAGCTAGAGAGGGAACACAAGCAGGGGGAGTGGGAGAGGGAGAAGCAGGCTTTCCGCCGAGCAGGGAGCCCGATGTGGGGCTGAATCCCTTTTTTGTAGACTTTCACTATAATAAACATCAGCTAACTTGGTTTGACAGCAGAAGTATGATTGTTCAACAGATGACGTACCTAAGGAGCATTAAAGAAATGTCGATTCCACATTTAATTTAAAATTTTAGAGAAAATAGGGTTCATTTGTTGTTTTTTCTTCCCTTCAAAATAAGTTGAATGTAGGAAAATTGACATTTGGGACTTCAAGAAAATTTTTTTAAATAAGTCTTTTTTTGTTGTTTTTTAGAGAGAGAGAGTGTGCAAATGTGCACTCATGGAGGGGGTGGGGAGGGCAGGAGGAGCAGAGGGAAAGGGAGGATCTTAAGCAGGCTCCACATCCAGCACGAAGCCCATCACGGGGCTCAATCTCATGACCCTGAGACCGTGACCTGAGCCAAGATCAAGAATCAGATGCTTAACCGACTGAGCCACCCAAGCACCTCGAAACAAGTCATTTTTAAAAATTCAAGATAATGAGCTGTTAAGAATTATTTGGGCTTTTTTTCCCAGGATACTGAAAACATGGGGTCCCTGGACCAGCAAAGTCAGCATCACCTAGGACTTGTTAGAACTGTCTGGGCCCTAACCCCAGACCTGATCTGAACTCTGGGTGTGGGGAGCAATCTATGTTTTCACGAGGCCACTGGGCGGTTCCGTTACGAGCTCAAGTTTGAGAGCCACTGCTCTAGGGAAAAGGAGCAGGCACGGTGCTTCTCGTAATAAAGGCGAACCACCTGGATTCTAGCTCACTCTTCTTCTCAGTCTGTTTCCGGTCGTTTGACACCTGATTGAATGTAGGAGTGAGGTAGGTGGGGTGTCAGGTTGTGGGGCTGTTCACTGAAGTAGGACATGTTGGAGAAGAGGGAATTTGGGGGGAGAGCCTCAGGAACGTAGTTTTAACTCTACTGAGTTTAAGATGATGAGTAGGAAGGTGCCTGGCTGGCTAGTGAGTGGAATGTGCGACTCCTCATCTCAGGGTTGGGAGTTTGAACCTCACGTTGGGTCTAGAGATTACTTAAAAATAAAATCTTTAAAAAAAAAAAGATGATGAGTAGGTGATTTTCCAGTTTTATCTCCCACTCCCCTTAACATGTCCTGTGTTTTGCCCAACCGAAGATAATGATGTTCAGACGTGCTCTGAACTTTCTGGCCCGAGCACCCTTGCTTGTCTTGTTCCGTCTTTCTGGAGCCTCCATTCTTTCTTCCCCGCCTTCAGTGCCAGCCCATCAAAATCTGCCCAGATCAGATGCTACTTCCTGCTTGCCCACTGAGACACAGGAAGTCCCCTCAGAATTCACAGACACCTCGTGTATACCTCTTTTGTGTGTGTGTGTGTGTGTGTGATAGAGTGTGAGCAGGGGGCGGAGGGAGGGCAGAGGGAGAGGGAGAGAGAGAATCTCAAGCAGTCTCCATACCCAGCGCTGAGCCCGCCCCAGGCTCAATCCCACTACCCGGAGATCATGACCGGAGCCAAAATCAAGAATTGGACACTTAAGCAACTGAGCCACCCAAGTGCCCCTTGTTTATATGTCTTCTTTGACATGCTGGGGCACATATATGTGCTAGTGTTTATGTATCTTATCTCACCTGGAGCTGTGCTACTCAAACTTGGTCCATGGACTAGATGTTAGTTTGTAAGCTGTTGCTGGTTTCCAGTAGGATAAATCGACTGCACCAGAATCAGCTACTCAATAAGCACACTGTTTAGTTAAGTTCACTTTTTTTTTTTTTTCTGTAGAAAACTTTCTCATTGAAGGAAGCAGTACACTGATTTACATTCTGGCGTAAATTGCTGATATTTTTGTGGACCTGCACTTTGAGAGACTCTGTTCTAGATGGCACTTGGTACTGTTTTAATTATCTGTGGCTCCTATCACACCACCTTGCATATAGTACACATACCACAGGAATTTGTCTCATGAATGTATGATACACCATGAGAAAAGATGAAGAAACAGTGTCCTGACTGGAGGGGAAAGTCATTCAATAGATGTATCCTTTATGGCTGCTAGCAGGCTGCTAGAATTTTAAATAATATTTATATACCCGTAAATGCAATATAGCAATTTTACTTTTTTTTTCACACTTGTGAATCAGTATGTGCCAGGCACTGACTCACTGCATCTTCACAACAACCCTGTTTGAGAGGTACTACCCACTGCCTTTACAGATGAGCAAAATGAGGTCAGAGAAGCTTCGTGACTCATCCAAGAGCACACCTACTAAATGACAGAGCCAGGATTTGGTCCCAGACGGCTGGCTTCAGACCCATGCTCTCAAGCAGCCCACTTGTAATTCCTCTTCTGATATTTGACAGAGAAAAAGTCACTCAAAGTATTCTAAGCCTAGACAGAGGGTTTGGAAGCAGAGTGAGTTGATCAGAAGAAAGAGATGTTCCCTATGAACGCAAACGAAGCGGGTAAAGGAGAGGAGGCCACTTGATGAGGTGCAGTCTTTGTGAACCTGGGGATTAAGAGAGAAAGAAGGCCAAAAGGATAAACCAATACTCAGTGTTTAAAAGGTACATTATTGGGGCGCCTGGGTGACTCAGTCGTTAAGTGTCTGCCTTCAGCTCAGGTCATGATCCCAGGGTCCTGGGATCAAGCCCCACATCGGGCTCCCTGCTCAGCGGGAAGCCTGCTTCTCCCTCTCCCACTCCCCCTGCTTGTGTTCCCTCTCTCGCTGTGTCTCTGTCAAATAAATAAATAAAATCTTTAAAAAAATAAAAGGTCCATTATTTAAAAAAAAAATGAAGTAGGAAAAAAATTGCATTGGTTTAGGAAAAAAAAATGCTTTAAAACCTAAGCAACCAGCATCCTGCAAACAATATTCTTTCTAGAAAGATGGATTTGAGGTTGCCTTTTCGAGCGCTCTTGGTTATTAAAAATGTTTTTCTCTTGCTGTCCTTTTTTTTTTTTTTAATCAGTCTATTCAGAACTGGAAAACCAAAAAGCTGCAAAAGAAGGAGGAAATTGTCAAGTTGAAGGAAAAGGCAGAGAACATCTCTCTGCTCCTGCACAATAAAAAAGAAGATAACCAGAAGCGAGAAGAGGAGCAAAGAAAGAAGCAGAAACTGGCCGTGGAAGCGTGGAAGAAGCAGAAGAGTCTCGAAAGGTCAATGAGGCATGCCTCCCAGGTGAAAGAAGAAGCAGAGAAAGAGAAGCATCAGCAGAAAGAGCGCCGTCGCCAGTTTAAACTAAAAGTGCTCCTGGAGAGTTATGCCCAGCAGAAGAAAGAGCAGGAAGCATTTCTGAGGCATGAAAAGGAGATGAGGGAAAAGGCGGAAAAGGCCGAAAAGAGGAAAACCACTGCCGAGGAGATCTCCAGGTTTCAGGAACGAGTGAGTCAATAACAGTTCCTGGGTAGCCTTCAGGGCCCCCCGTAGGGGTGTTGCCTCCAGACTGAGGTCAGCGAAAACGGGAGACCGCGCAGAAGTGGGGTGATGAAGGTGGTGGGCTGGGGTCTTCAGGAGGCGGGCAGGCAGTGAGGGAAGCCTTCCAGAGCTGCGGGTGGCAGACCGAAGGGGATGCTGGGGTGGAGGCTTGAAGAAGAGGGGTGGGGGGGGTGGATCCTTCCTGGCAGAGGGAACAGCATGAAGGGCAGCTCGCAGGAGGGTGACGGTGTGGTTTGGGGGGAAACCTGTAAGAACTGCAGGAATGTTAGGGCACCACCCAGGAGCTGGGAAGCAGCAGGGGACGAGGCCGGAAAGGTGGCCATGGGCTGGGCCACGCATGTCCTGTCTTCTCTGCCAGACCGCCGGTCTCTACCCCACAGGTGATTTGCTTACTTGTTCACTGTCCATCTCCCCACCATCGTGAAAGCTCCATGAGAGCAGAGGGTTTGTCCTTTTTGTTCATCCTTGTACCCTAGGGTCTGGTACAGTATAGAAACTCAGTATGGACTTAAGGGAATCAAGGTTACTGCAGAGAGGTAGGGGATAATAGGGGATTTTAAAAAAACATACAAGAAAAATGCTAATAGAAGAAAGAGTTTACAGTTTTACTATTAAAGTGGAATTCAGTCCAAAAAGTATTTAAAAAGATAAGACTGTTTTTTCTTTTTTTTTTATTCTTATGTTAATACCCATACATTACATCATTAGTTTTAGATGAAGTGTTCCATGATTCATTGTTTGTGCATAACACCCAGTGCTCCATGCAGAATGTGCCCTCCTCAATACCCATTACCAGGCTAACCCATCCTCCCACCCCCCTCCCCTCTAGAACCCTCAGTTTGTTTTTCAGAGTCCATCGTCTCTCATGGTTTGTCTACCCTCCGATTTCCCCTGCTTCATTCTTCCCCTCCTGCTACCTTCTTCTTCTTCTTTTTTTTTCTTAACATATATTGCATTATTTGTTTCAGAGGTAGAGATCTGAGATTCAACAGTCTTGCACAATTCACAGTGAGGAAGACTGTTTTTTCAAGATTTATTTATTAGAGAGAGAGGGTTGAGGGCGTGTGCATGTGCGCATGGGGGGGGGGGGGCAGGCAGAGAGAGAGAATTTCCAGCAGACTCCGTGCTGAGCGTGGAGCCCAGTGCAGGGCTCAGTCTCACGGCCCTGAGATCATGACCTGAAACCAGGAGTCGGGCACTTAACCAGCTCTACCACCCAGGCACCCCAGGAAGGATACTTTAAAATGAAAAAGGGTTCAAATGAGATAGAACTAGGGGCGGCTGGGTGGCTCAGTCAGTTAAGTGTCTGCCTTTGACTCAGGTAATGATCCTAGGGTCCTGGGATCAAGCCTCCAGGCAGGCTCTCTGCTCAGCAGGGAGCCTGCTTCTCCCTCTGCCTGCCACTCCACCTCTTGTGCACTCTCTCTCTCTGTCAAATACATAAATAAAATCTTTTTAAAAAATGAGATATACCTGTTATGAAATAATTCTTATGAATTGTTATATGCATCAAAAGACATATAAGCAATTGTCATAAAGCAAAAAATAAGGGAAATGCAAAGAAAAATAATAGACAAAAGCACATTAATGGAACTTCCCTTAGCCCATATGTAAAAATCTTCCTAAATAACAAAAGATCCCATGCATTCTTCCCACCGCCCACCAAAAAAGGCAAGCAGGCCGCACTATAAAAGACCTAGAAAAAAAAAATCACGTAAAACAAAAAATATGTGAGAGATCTAAAACCAGACATACCTGTATCAATAAGTGAAAATAGGCTTAGCTCAACTAATAAAAGAAAAGGAGTTTTAGATTGAACTATAAAATAAAACAAGAGATAGCTAAAGAAAGTGATTCAGAAAGGATGTGCATGTGTTACATTTATATTCAGGATAAATACAGCTCTTAGCCTTTGTTGGAAAAGGTTAATATTGAAGTCTTGATAGTAGGTAAGTTCATTTTACTTGCAAGCAACCGACCTTTGAAACAAATTCCACTGAATTTTATTTTCTTAATGTTGCTCTTCTTTTGTTGATGTATTTTTTTAGGATTTACATAAACTTGAATTGAAAATTCTAGATCGACAGTTAAAGGAAGATGAAAAGGCAGAAAAACAAAGGAAACTGGCAAAATTAAAACAAAAGGTGCTGTGTGCTAAGATTTATTTTTATTGTTACTATCCTAACTCCTTGATTTGTAAGGAGACAAGCATAAAATCCATTTTCTTTATATCCAGAGCTCTATTTCTGTATCACTTCCTCTAGATTTCATACTTAACGGATTTACATATTACAAAGCACAGTTTAGTACAACTTAAGCAACTGTTGTTGGAATTCTGCCATTTCACATTCTAAGCACCTTATTTTCTTTTACCCTGAATTAATTTTCTCTTCCTACTCTTCATTCTGTTTTTCATTTTTTTTCTGTATATGCCTCTGTTTTAGACCTATGGCAGCTAGGAGCATTGCTTAATCTCCCTGGGAGTACACGGACTACAGATGTTGGTGACTCTCATGGGAACGGAAGGAACGAAGGACTTCTGGTGGTTATTTATCCTAAATTTATTGTCTGGCTATCCCACTATCACACTTGGTGGCATTACATTTCCCTCAGAACAGAAACAAAATAGAAAAACAGTGGAAGCAGAATAAAGTAATTGAACTAGAAAAAAGAAGCTAAATTAACAGTTTATTAATAGATTGATGGAGTCCAGATTTTAGGTTAGCTCTCAGAGCACAACCAGAAGTTTGCTGAAAAGGTTAACAGTTTTTTTTCTGTTTAGTGAATGTCAAGGATGTTTCTTATAACTGCTTGCTGTTGTTACTAAAGATCTCACTCACTAGTCCAAACTTAATAGTTCATATAAAGTAACTGGCACTCATTTTCATTCTGATTACAGGTTGAAAACAATGTTAGTAGAGATCCCTCTAGGCTTTACAGACCTACCAAAGGTTGGGAGGAACGGACCAAGAAGACGGGACCCACAGGCTCTGGGCCACTTCTGCGTATCCCACACAGGTAAAAAGGAGTTAGAGTGGGTGTCCACTTTATAACAACTTAATAACTACATATTTATATTTTATACAATTTCTATATGCATGCTAGATTTTACAGTAAAAAGCTGGTAAAAGTTGCTAAATAGTGTTCAATTATATAGATGTTCTATCATTCCTATACATTGAAAACTTGAGCTATTTACACTTCGTACCTAATGACATAGAGTGGCATTTTACATGGTGGTTAGATTCTGACATGCATATGTCAACAATCTTGCATGGTCAAAGTCACCCATGAAAAGCCTTTTACTTATATAGGAGGCATATTATCTCTCAGTGAGTCCACCATAGAATTTAATTAGGATTTTTTTTTAATTCCCTTTGTATTTATAATTGCCCTTCTTCTTCTCCCTAGGGCTATTCCAACCTGGAGACAAGGACTTGACAAAAGAATATGAGATAATGAAGTTGGTATTCAGTTGATGAGAATGTCAGCATTTTCATACCAGGAGAGAGTCAATAACTATGTTCTTTAAATAGTACTAGCCCCAGTCAGATTGAGAACTGTGTTATATGTGAATCGACAGGTACTGAGTTTCATGCGGCATTGTTGTAGCTCGTGTTTATACTCAGAGGGTATTTAATGTGTATGTCGGCCTATTATTGATGTAAATGTTTTTTGAATAAGTGTATGTTACAAACATGATTTCATTTAAATACTCAGAACATTTCAAAGATATTTTGTTTTTGTCATGGCATAGCAAAATAAATTGGGACAATCATAGACTAACTTTTTTTTTAAACAAAAATTTTTTAACATTTATAACTTGGAGGTGAATTAGCTCAAGTAACAAAAATGTAAAGGTTTTCCTTTTTTGGGGGAAGTAAGTTAGTACTTTTCTAAGTTTAACAAATTGGTAGTTTGTCAGTTGTTACATTTTTGTGTAATAAATACATTTTGTATTTGTTGGAAGCATGCTTTGTTTTATATAGAGAATATTTATTTTAAAAATATGCCTCACCTCATATATATCCTATTATTTGTATTACCGATATCTTTTTGGTTTCCTTTAGCTATTCCCAATTTCCCTTTAGCCTTTCTGGATGTCACACATTTATAAAGCCTTTGTGTCTATCACATCTTCCTAGCTGGTGCAGTTTTCTTTACTGCTTCTGTTTGACTCAAAATATTTGGTCAAAAGAGTTAACTTTAAAATTTCCAAACTTTTGTACATGAAAACACAATTTAACTTAATTTGACTCAACTTTTCATATTATAAAATCTTAGTTCCTAACTTTAATCATTTCCCATCTTACAGGAAAGATACCATATATGTAATAAATATAGAAAACTCGTTTCTTTTAACTTTTATCTTAGAATATCTTTAATTTATAACTTGATACATCTAGGCCAAATGACTCAGAAATTTACTTCTAATAGTAACCTTTACTTATTTCACAGTTAATCTTCAAAGCAGATGGCTTCCAAATTTTGTAAACCGAATTCTGATTACACAAGTACTGGTGCAAAATGAGAGAAATAACATAAAACATCCTTAATCAGGAATGCGTGTTTTATTTGTAGTCCTTGTTCTCTATAACTTTTTTTTAAATGATTGGAGGCAGTTTAAGAAATAAAATATTGAATTGGACAACAGATTTTAAACACAGAATGGAACTACTACAAGATAGAAAAAAGGTTTCTTACATAATAGATTTTGAACATGTTGTTTTTTATTGCACAGAAAGGCAGCTATCCATTTCCTGCATCTAAGGGAAGCATACTGGGTAGTGTGATTTTATGGCTTTTTGTCTGTTTTTTGGTTTGTTTCTTAATAAAAGTATGGAGTTTTCTTTGACAAAACCAGTCCTTCTAACTGAATCTAAAATAAATGAGGAATTTATTATATGGATCCTCTATATAAGGCATAGAATAAGCAATAATTAATAGTATCTTCAGTTATAGGCTCATAGAAGAAATAAACATTTCTCATACTGATTTAAAAAGGATATGAGTAAGAAATTTAGAAAAAATCCCTAAAAGGAAAATGTTAATAAAGCACCCATAATTCCATTACTCCAGGGTAACTTTTTCCAAAAATATGCCTACATATTTTAAAATAGCTATAGTCATTTTATTTACTATACTAAATCACATTATACATACTTTCCTATGTTTCTATAGAATTCAAACATTATTGTTTAATGGCTAAATAATATTCAATTATATAGATTTTTATCATTCCAATACTTTTTACATGGGGGTTGGATTCTGTCATGCATATGTCAGTAATCTTTTGTGGTCAAAGTCACCCATGAAAACCCTTTTACTTACCTAGGAGGCATATTACATTATTTCTCAGTGAGTCCATCATAGAATTTGGATCAGATTGCTGATTCCTGAGCTGAGAATCAGATGAAAATATTTGGGTTCTCTTTAGTGGCCCAGTTGAATAGGATTGTCTTTCTGAGCATATATAGACTGCATTGTTCATCCTAATAAATTAAATATGTGTGATATGACTGCACTTTGAACATGCTCAGACATTTGGTGGTGCATGTTTGTGAGAGTAAGATCTTAACTGTAATAACAGAACCAAAACTCTAGACTGGGGCATACCTGAAAAGCAAGGAGTGTGGCCTCCCTGTTGTAAGGAAGCCCCAAGAACAGCCCTCCGCCCACACCCAGCCCTTTGGTAATGCGGTATTTGTTAAAGACATACAGGAATACCTGTGAATAAGTAGTTACTAGTACCTAAAATTAGGCGCTCTGGATTACTGAATAGGTAGAAGATAACTCCAGCCCACACAGTATGTATTTTAAGTAGATTTTTCTAAGAAAGCGAACAAAATCATACTCAAACTTAGCCTAGCTGACTATAGAGAACTTAGGTTTGAGCCTGATCTTTGGGTGGATTTTTCCCCCAAAGACTGCCTCGTGACGCAAATTAAGTTCCTCTTAAAAAAAAAAAAAATAGCCAGAAGCATGTTGTTTCATTTTTTAATATACGGGTAGTTGGTGAACATTTGAGCTTGTTTGCTTGGCAAATCGATGCAACATTGATGAACACACAGACTCAAGCATTGAGAATTCAATCTTTTAAGACAAAGAAAATGATGCAGTCACACATACGAATGTTATAAGTCTGTATTGTGTGTATATATGTATATTGTGTATACATACAATATACATATCTATTTTAAGTGATTGCTGGTATCCTAGAGAGGACTAGGAACGCCTCTGAACTTAGGAAGCGTCAATAATTACTTAATAAACATTGATCTCCACGGCTTGATTTGAAGGTCTAGCCTCCCTATCCATTCAGTTTAAAACCGGGGCCTTCCAAAAAGGATTTATTCTGATGCATCCATTTTCACATATACCATCGTTTCGGGCCGTGACTGCCTCAAAGCGAACTGGAAGCTTTTGATCTTGCACTGCCTCTCAAATATCTAACGAGGATAAAAAGTTCTGGAGGGATTTGTGGGCTGCATTTTACAAGGCTCGAGAGGGGTGTCCGAGCCTGCGGGGCTCAGAATAGAAAAGGTGGGATCTAGAGAGAAATCCGAGGCATAAGGCGCTGCGTAAGACCGCTCACAGCGAGTAGCTTCAACCACCGACGGGCGCGCGGCCGGCGCACTGCCCATCCCCGCGCGCCATCGCCGCGCGCCCGCGTCGCCCCTCGGGGCTCCTTCACGCCGCGCGCCAACTGCTTCCGGGTCGCGGCGGACGTCGCTTCCGCAGCAGCATGGCGGCCACGGAGGATGAGCGGCCGGCGGGGAGCGGCGAGGGAGAGCGGCTGGATTTCCTGCGAGACCGGCACGTGCGGTTCTTCCAGCGCTGCCTCCAGGTCTTGCCCGAGCGTTATTCTTCGCTCGAGACCAGCAGGTAACTGGTGGTCACGGTCAACGGGGGTGGGCACGGGGCCCCGGCCCCAGCGGAAAGGCACCGCGGAGCCGGCCGGCTGACCCGGCGCCTGCAGGGCCTGCGCCGCCGCCCGCCCGGCCCTGCCGGGTTCCTCTCCTCTCGGGCGGGCCTGCAGTCACCCTCACTCCCCCGAGCTATGGGGGGAGGATTGGGGCAGCAGTAAGTCGAGGGCTTGTGGAACCTCCAGTTTCTGCCTTCCCAACCATTTTTCCTGTCAACTCTGAGCTTCCTCTTTATTCCCACTACGAGGCTGTGAATCCCTTGGCCTCGTTACTTCCGAGTATAGAAGGAAAAAGACCAGTCATCGTAGGTAAATAGCCTCGCCTGTGCTACCCTTTCCTCCAAAACGTTATTAACTCTGAATTGAATATCTGTGTGGGGTGTTACGTATAGGAGCGGCGCGGAGCCTGTAAGGTTTGAGTAGAAATTAACTTTCCAGGAATTGTAAATCTAAGGGTAGGAGAAGGTTGGCGAAGAGGTGCAGTGTTCCGTGAAGCAGCCTGTTAAAAGTGTATGTGCTGTAGCCTTGTGAGTTGGAGTTGGCTGACGAGTGTGATTTGGCTGCGGCTAAAAAACTGTGAATTAGTCATTCAGAGTAGAAGTCTGGGGATGAGAGGAAGGAGGCGGTCCTTGCTCTGCAGTGCTGTGTTTTGAGTGAGGCTCCAGCGCCGCGTGGGACTGGATAAGGAGAGAGCCGATTGGTTTTGCTCTAATCTCTCCGTGTTTTTTGAACTCTGATTCTCTGGTGTATTTTGAACATTTCATGGCTGGGTCAGATTTGTAAGTTTTATAGATTACTTCTGCCTAGTGCTCTAGAAATTTAGTATGAGAGGAGCTGGAGTACAGCTGAACAAGACAAGTGGTTTCAATAGAGTTCTATGCAGCATAGGGTTAATGTGTGTTAGCATGGGGTTAATGGGAGCGTGTAGGAAGGGCAGATATCTAGCCCAGACTTCTTTCGAGAGGCCTTCCCAAAAGAGATCCATCCCTTCCAGTCCCACCTGAGATGATATATTTATTGGTTTATTTGTTTAATATTTTTCTTTCACGCGGGATTGTAAACTTCACGAAAGATCTTTGTCTAGTTTACCTCTATGATACTGGAGCTGCCCTGTCCGATGTAGTAGTCGCTAGCCACATTTGGCTGTTTAAATTTGGATTAATTAAAATTAAATCACATGAAAAATTCAGTTCTTCTGTTTGCAGTCGCCACTGCATTTCATAGCTTTTGTTGCTATTTCAGCATTTCCATCATCCCAGAAAGTCTTTTGGGCAGTACTGCACTAGGACCTTGAAAAGTATCTGGCGTATAAAGAGGCACGAAGTAAATATTTGTTAAATAATGTGAGCAGAGCCCTAAATAATGAACACATTCTTGCTAAAGGAAGAGTGAAGCATTATTTATAGTCCTTTCTCTATCCATAGGTGTTGATTGATCATCAGAGCACATCCCTAGACCTAAATTAAGGTTTCCAAAACTTACCCCACTGAGTAGAACAATATGCTCTGAAACAAAGCATGTTAATAGATCACACATTTTATGGGGATTAATTTTATGTGAATTTGAAGCGTTTAGATAAAAAAAAATCTTCCATCTTGTGCTTGTTAAACAGTTGAACTTTGCTCGTAGCTGTCATTTTAGGTCTGTGGCTGTATTTTCAAAGTGCCGGTGTGTGTTCTATTTAAAATTCCAGCATGGACAAAACCACATATACTAATGCGTGTTGGTAAACTGTGTAATGGTGCTCATAGCGTAAGTAAAACTGCAAAAATTGTCTGATTGAACAACTGATTTCATAACTTCAGTATAATCTTAGAATCTACACCAGGCATTATATAGTAGATGATAATGTATAATGTCATGGTGCATTAGTTAAGAAATATTATGTCCTTTTTATGCCTGATGCTTATCACTTGAGTAGAATATTTTTTATTTCTTGTTTTCTTATGGCACACTTAATAACCGCATTTAAACTAATGTGCACATAGCAGTTTTTGTAGTGATTTTTTCAAGTTTTTCAGTTTTTCTCTTTCCTGAGTCAGTCTTTGCTTTCCTTAGTTTAGCGTTAAGTCCTTTTGTGGTGTATGTGATTTATAATTGTATGCTTATGAAGGAGCTCTGAGCTTTTAAGCAAAGGCGACTGATCACAAAATTTCTACTGATGCCAAGAGTTTTCAGATAAAACGGTGTGTTTGCTAAGTCACAGTTCTTAACTTGGTATTGCTATTTAATTCCATAGACATTTGTTGAGTGCCTACTGTTTGGGTACAGGGATGCAGTGCAAAACCGGTGATTTTTGGTGTGCCTTTCTTCTTACTGATAGATGTGACAAAGGAGACTCTCAGGAAGGCTGATAACGGACTAAACATTTAGATACTTATTTTTTGACCCACCGTTTTGGCAAAATTACTTTCATTTCCCTTTTGCTTTTAGTTTGACAAATAGGACTGAATAATTTTTATTTTTCTAATAACAATGGCTTTATGAAAATAAAGTGTTGTTTCACTTGTGGCTTTTTTTCATATTAACTTCTGAAAGGTGGTAGTTATTAGTTACCTCATGTGAATATTAAACCTTGGGTTGTGAGCTTTGTGCATTAACAGGCTTCTTTTTTGTGAGTGGTTTAGAGAGTTTTTTGGTCATAAGTTGTTATTGCCATTTGTATTTGGGTAATGGGAGTTAAAATAGGTTTTTTTAATCGGAGAACAAAATACTGACCATTTTCTATGTTACTTTTACAGATCCAGCTGCTCTCAAAGAAGGGTTTAGATGTTTGGTTTTTGTTTTACAGGACATCACAATCTACCTAGTCTTTCCTAGTCCTTCCATATTCCCCTGTGTAGCCTGTGTTGTAACTGCTCAGCTGACTACCGTCTAGCAACTACTCTGCTCTTTCATTCCCTCCCTTACCTGAAATATATTGCAGTCCAGCAGTGTGTTTCTCAAAGCATGATGGCGATGACGGGAGGCTCTAAATCAGTGACATCCTCACATGCTTATAAGATGCAAGTACCTGGGGCACCTGGGTGGCTCGTCAGTTAAGCGTCTGCCTTTGACTCAGGTCATGATCCCAGGGTCCTGGGATCAAGCCCAGTGTCAGACTCCTTGCTTAGCAGGGAGCCTGCTTCTCCCTCTCCTCCCTGCTTGTACTCTCTCACTATCCTTCTCTCTCTCTCTCTCAAATAAATAAATAAAATCTTAAAAAAAAAAAAAAAAAAAGAATGCAAGTACCTGAGCCCCTCCCCGGTTCTGCATCAGACTCTTTGTGGGCCTGCCAGTGTGCATTGTGACAAGCATCCCATATAGTACTCATGCACCCTAACGTTTGAGACTGTTTGCCTGATAGGAGAAACAGATGTACAAACAGATTCTTAAAACAGTGCCTCCCAACTCTACTATGCATATAAATTACCTGGGGATCATCTTAAAATGCAGATTCTGATTGCATAGGTCTGGGAGGGGTCTAAGGCCCTGCAGGTCTAACAGGTTCCCAGGTGATGCTGATGTTGCTGATCCCCTGACCACACTTGAATTTGTTTGCACAATGATTGTGGATTCACAGAATATTATGGGAGCACCTTAGCTCAACCTGAAGAGAGACAGGTCTCAGAGATGGCTTCTTGGAAGAAGTAACCTTGGAGCTAAATACTAAAGAATGTGTTTAGTTTGGGGGGATGGGGGATGGATTATAGGCAAATGGAAAAGACAATAAAGGTAGATAAGTGAATGTTGAGCAGAGACACTGCAATCATTTGTTTAACAGTGGTTCAAAATGTAAGGCAGGTGTGGTAGGAATTTAGTCTGGCGGGCAGACATGGGCCAGATTACAGAAGGCTTTGTGTGCCAGGTCAAGAAACTTGAATTTGATATCACATAAGTGATGGAACGTTGCCAAGCAGTGGATCTTCCTGGTTAGATACGCATTTCAGAGTGATCGTTGAATTTGAGATTGCTTGTTGTAGTAGTAAGTTGGACCAGACCAGAACCAGGAAGACCAGTTAGGGAGCTGTTGTAGACCAGTTAGGGAGCCAGATGCTGGGGCAGAATGGATAGGATGAAGGGGTATAGGAAAAAGGAGGAGTTCCAGGATTCTAGGATTGGAACTGACATCTGGTCTAGAGAACAAGGGGCTAAAGGAGTAGGTTTAGAAAGGAAGATGATTTCTTTCTTTTTTTTTTTTTGACAGCAAGAGCACTAGTGGGTTGGGGAGGGAAGGTGGAAAGGTGGAGGGGAGAAAGGAGAGAGAGAATCTTAAGCAAGCTCCACGCCCAGCACCAGGCGAGGCAGGGCTGGATCTCACGACCCTGACACTTAACCAACTGAGCCACCCAGGTGCCCTGAAGATGATTTCTGTAATAGTACTTATTATATAGCTACTTATTTTTTCCCATAATTTAACCTGCTTAAGATTAGGAGGCTTGTTTTACTTGCTTTTGTCATGACATCTAGTCTGTAGTAGATGTTTAGTAAACATTTCTTATTGAAAAATTATTTTGCATGTAAAGTAATTCCAAAGATGTGTGACTGTACTTAAAAATACTTACCATCAAGCCAGCTACTGAAAAATATTAAAGATAAGAGTAAGGCTTAGGGCGCCTGGGTGGCTCAGTTGTTAAGCGTCTGCCTTCGGCCCAGGTCATGATCCCAGGGTCCTGGGATCGAGCCCCATGTCGGGCTCCCTGCTCCGCGGGAAGCCTGCTTCTCCCTCTCCCACTCCCCCTGCTTGTGTTCCTTCTCTCGCTGTGTCTCTCTCTGTCAAATAAATAAATAAAATCTTTAAAAAAAAAAAAGAGTAAGGCTTAAAATTCTAGCATTCCTGCATCGTTTCAGTCATTAATTCCAGAGTGTTTTTGGGGCCGCTGTGTGCTGTGTATTTTAACTTCATGATTAATTTCCATCTGTCCTCTAAGGCTCTCTCATCATTTCCACTGTTACCAATTTTATTGAAGAACTGTGTTCCTATTTCTAAATATTTCCTGTTTGTAAATGCTTGTTCATAATTTTAGAACTTTTTGCAGTATGATTTAGTTATTGCCCCACCTGAGATCTAGGCAGGAATGCAGTTACCTGTTAAAGACACTTGGAGATGCCGGTAAAGAGACTGTACTGGCGGAAAGGGGCAGAGCAGGTGATCCAAAGTTTGGGAGTCTAGTCAGTGCCCATGTATCAGTGTTTCCAGTATACTCGCAAATGGTCACTTACCTGCTCTAGCCTAACGGTACACTACTCCTTTATTAGCACAGGAAAGTTATTACTATTGCTCAATTCTTTTTTCCACTGCCCAGACTGGTTTTCCTTTTTTTTTCCCCCCTATTTAATCCTTGGGGGTTTTTTGGGGGGTGCTGTTTTTTAAGCCTGAAAATGTTATTCTTAAGCCTGAAAAATTGGAGATCTTCTGGAGACATCATTTAGTTGATGCCTTCCATCTGTGAATTGATCCAATGGGGCAGCAACTTGATTTAGAGGAGACGAACTTTACTACTTCATCCATGTAAGATACACTTTCATATGTGTTGTTCAGAGTGGAAGAAGGGGCAGGAAGATGTGGCTGGCTGGCTTTGCTTTTTCAGGTTATAGTTTCAGAGTTCAATTCTAGGGAAGAGAAGAAAGGAAGAGAACAAACAAATGCTCTCCAAAGCAACAAAGTCGAAATACCTTCACCAGCCTGATTTTAGGCTTGTGTGTTCGCGTGACTTCCCCTCTAGACACCTGCCCCCAGGTGGGTAGCCAGCAGTCCATACCCCAAGTAGCCCTCACTGGGGCACCGTAAAACCCTCCATTATTTCCCTCAGAGGCCCACAGCCCAAAACTGCTTTTTTTTTTTTTTCTTATGACTTATTTAATTCTCTCCCTCTCAGAGTTTTAGGACTGCTTAAGAACTCTGGTGTGCTAAGAAAGGAGTATTTTCCCAGCCTTAGAGGAGAGGCCAGACATTTGCTCCAAATTGACTTCTTGGTTCTGTCTGCTAGCCGCTGCTGGGCGCCTCACTTCATAAGCATAAGCTTTTCACTAGAGCTGTGTTAATCCTAAAACCTTGGTCTCACCTGCTAGGAGTTGAAAATACCGGACTCTCAGAAGCCTTTAATAATTAAGTAGGCAAGATTTTAAAGTAGTTTACCAGCAACTGACTTGATTTCTGGTATTTGCATCCATATTCAGAAGCAAATAAAATGAAAAACAGATCATTCATATAACACTTATATGTAGGTAACAGTATGACTTTGGAGCAGGGTTACTTAACCTTAGCACTGTTGACATTCTGTTGAATGGCGCAGTCCTATGTGTTGTAGGTGGGACATTTAGCGGCATCCTTGGCGTTTACCAGCTAGCTGCCACTGGCACCCTCCTCTATGACAACCAAAAATGTCTTTAGAATGTCCCCTGGGGCATCACTGCTCTAAAGCGGTGCACTTTTTTTTATTTTTAAAGATTTTATTTATTTATTTGACAGAGAGATAGAGCCAGAGAGCACAAGCAGAGGGAATGACAGAGGGAGAGGGAGAAGCAGGCTCTGCACTGAGCAGGGATCCCGATGTGGGACTTGATCCCAGGACCCTGGGATCATGACCTGAGCTGAAGGCAGATGCTTAACCATCTGAGCCACCCAGGCGCCCCCCCCCCCCACTCTTTTTTAAAAACAGGCTCCATGCCCAGCATGGAGCCCAACATAGGGCTTGAACTCATTGAGATCAAGACCTGAGCTGAGATCAAGAGTCATATGCTTAAATGACTGAACCATCCAGCCTCCCCTAGAGCAGTGCTTCTAAAGCCTGGCTGCACATTATCCTCACCTGGGAAGCTTCCCACACTGCACCCCCCCCCCCAATACCAGTTATGCAGACCCCACCTTCCACCTAGAATTTCCATTTCATTATCATAGAGTAAGGCCTGGGCCTCTCTGTGTTTTATTGGTGGTGTTTTAAGTGTTTGTTTTTAAGCTGATTCTAACAATGTAGCCAGGTTTGAGAAACATCCCTGTGGAGAACACCGCCCTGCAACTCCCAGTTCCTAAGTAGTTTTCATTGGTTATCTAGCATTGAAATCTCAAGCAAATTACTTGAGTTCTTTGGACTTCATGGTCTTGAGCTAAAAAAAATTTAAGAGAGTACTTAACTGGGCGCCTGGGTGGCTCAGATGGTTAAGCGTCTGCCTTCGGCTCAGGTCATGATCCCAGCGTCCTGGGATCGAGTCCCGCGTCGGGCTCCCTGCTCCTTGGGAGCCTGCTTCTCCCTCTGCCTCTCTCTCTCTCTGACTCTCATGAATAAATAAATAAAATCTTTAAAAAAAAAAAAAAAAAAGAGAGTACTTAACTTAGAAAAGAATACCAGCTTATCTTTATAGCCCTTTCAATGTTTTCTAATCATGTATGTTTTTTATTGACAGGAAGATCTTTGATTTATCCAGCCTCTGTAGGTTGTCTTATCGACAACCTCATGTTGTCCTCCACTTTTGTCTGTCTTCCTTTTGTTTTTTTCTATAATAACGCTTTAATAAACTAAATTACTAGATAATTTTAATAAATTATATCTGACTATAACCATTTATAGCAAAACCAAAAACCCTCGTGAGAGCTCTCCAGGGGGGTTAGATGAAGTATTGCAGGCCTTTTATCTGTTGGTGACTTCAATAAATATTTGAGTATGTATCACCACAAGGCAGACTTATCTCCTGAGACATAATTGTCGTGAAGAGCAGTGATTCTCAAACATGTCTGCTGTTAGATAGAAGGTCTTCCCATTTCTAAAGTATCGTTTTGTTTTGGGAAAGAGCAGGGTTGTCCGGGGCGGGGGGGGGGGGGGGGGTGGAGAAGGTTGCTAACCAGTGACCTGAGAAAAGGCCTGTAGTGTGACAGCATGTGTAGATCCTGAGGTGGTCGTTGACTCCTGTCAAATCAGGGAGATGACCAGTAATGATAGCTTCTGTTTGTTGAGTGCTTGCTTGTGGGCAGGGAGGGCAGTAATGTGAGGTGTAATAATTTATAGATAAGGAAGTGGACTTAGAAAAGATTTAGAAAAGGGCCTGCCCAGGTTATAGATGGCTGTAAATCAGCCAGCCTAGGATTTGAACCTAGCTCATTTGACGGCAAAGTCTGAACTCTGAACTGTAGCCTCCCACATAAAGGGGTTCCACTGCCCTTAATTTAGTCCTGATCGTGCTCAGATAAATCACCTCCCTAATTCTGGTGGATCTCAGTGGTTTGTTAGAATTAAACTGAGATAGTATATAAGAAATTTTCTAGCTCAGTGTCTAGTACATAGTAATAGTCTCTCAGTAATGTAAGTTTCCCAAAATCTGTTTTTCTTAAGTGTACCAGTATTGCATTATTTTTAGTTTTTGCCTTAAGCTTTGGTTAGAATTACTCTTTGATTTCTCCTTCTGTTATCTAATGTATGCCAGTCTTTTTCAACCAGGAATCAAGGAGAATTATACCCTTAAAAAAGAAAAAAGTGACTTTTCTCGTTTTTCCTCAAGTTGGTAGTATTTTTCTAGATGGCATGGGAAAGAAGTTAATTTATTACACACAGTGGATGCTTTAGAGCGTTAAGGTTTATTTCTCTTTTGGAATCTTAGTTGAAAAGGTTACAGAATGTGTGTCCAGTGGCTTTGCTGTCAGATTTTAGACCAGATGATTTAAAATATTAGTTTGTTATATTAGTTATAGGAATTGTTAGAATACAGAAATGAGATAACCATGCTCAGACAGCAGTATGGAATGCATCTCAACCTGAAAAGAATTATATATAACAAATTCTTTATGTAAAAAGTAATCACTAAAGTACTAGTTTTTATATGAAAACAAAGTTTACATTTCTCATTTAGTGTATAGTCTTGGAGGGGAGTGTGTTGCCTTACAGTTTTTCATTCCATCGAAGAATCCTCTCTGGGAAAATGGAATTGAAATGCATATGTATTTTTTAAAGTATTATTTCCCAAAATTCATTTTAAGTTTTTTCCGGTTACATTATTTGTAAACAAATTTGAATACAGATGGACTTATTCTAACGTTCCTTAAGAATTATGCACAAACTGTAAGTATAGTTGCTCTTGGCAAATAAGTGGAAATAGGGATTTTATATATTTTCAGCCTTTTGAATTTGCTTGTACTAATTAGGTGCAGGCAGTTCTTTTTTAAATCTGCTTTAGCCTTCAGGTTGCTTTAGTGAATCCACGCATGTATCAGATGAGTAGGACTGGTTTTTTAACCCCTAAATGTTCCTTTTTACAAATGAAACAAAGGTTTGATCAATATAAACTCTAAGTATAAACAGGACTTTTTGGCTTTTGTAAAATGAGATTACTGTTGGAATTAAGTTTAAAATTAGAAAGACTTTATTATTTTTTGAACCAGAAAGACTTCAGTGTTTTGACAGTTGAGATGGAATTTTACTTTTTTTTTTTTTCTTTTAGGCTGACAATTGCATTTTTTGCGCTCTCCGGGCTGGATATGTTGGATTCCTTAGATGTGGTGAACAAAGATGATATAATAGAGTGGATTTACTCCCTGCAGGTCCTTCCCACAGAAGACAGTGAGTGAGTTTTTAGCATTTTATTTTTAGTGTGGCTAGTTAGTTGTACTTGGCATAACATGTGTCAGACTAGCAAATCTCAGTATTAATTCATAAACTATTACCATATTTTATTCATCCATGTTTTCCTTGCAATGCTACACTCCCATCCCTTTCAAATATGACACTTGAAAAGTCTAATCATTGGGGCACCTGGCTGGCTCAGTCAATGGAGCGTGGAACTCTTGATCTCAGGGTCGTGAGTTCGAGCCCCACGTTGAGGGTAGAGATTACTTAAAAAAAAAAAAAAAGAAAAGAAATAAATAAAAAATTAAAAAATCTAATTGTTAATCTCTTGAGAGAACCACTATGCAGTTGTCTGGGATTCGAGATTTGCAGTTGTAGCCACATGTTATGTTCTGCACTTCCGTGTGGATGACTACTTGTCAGTTATTTGTACTTGGTATTTTTGTTGAATTAGTTTTGTAGCATTTGCTGTATTTTTCATTCCCAGCCGTTCTTTTTGTCTTTTCAGTGAACTCTTTGTCATCAAAAAATTTCATTTCAGTCTCCTGTCGGTTTTCCTTCTCGGGTTTCATTAGCCTTTCTCTGATGGTTTCTTAGAACTCTTACTAGCACTTCAGTCCTTTTCATGCTTATAAACTTTATAAATTTTGGTCAGTTATTTTTCTTTTTTTTTAATTAGTTTTCAAAATTTATATGTTACCTGATCAACTAAATGCACACAAGCTTTATACACCTTATTGTTCACTCTGTTAAGTGTAACATACCTAACATTGATTTAACTTGTAGGTGTTAGAAATTCTAACCTTGAAAAGAGAAGCAGATAAACTCCTGGGAAATGACACAGTTTTTATCATGGTCACCACTTACCTGGCTTCTAAGAGCCAATATTTATAAAATGACCGTGTGTTTTATTGGTTGGAGTAAACATTTATAAATGTCTCACTTAGATGAACTTTAGGGAAATAATAAGCTAAAGCTTTGTTTAGAAAGAAAGAAAGGTTTGATCTATTAGCAGATGTTCTTGGACGTAATTTTGTCTTTCTAGTTTATTGTTCTTGGATTTCATAGTGTTTGTGTTTATAATTTTTAAAATCTGCCTGTTGAATTCTTGTTTAAAAATGATTAAGCATTTTGGGGCACCTGGGTGGCTCAGTAATTAAGCGTCTGCCTTCAGCTCAGGTCATGATCCCAGGGTTCTGGGATCAAGCCCCACATTGGGCTCCCTGCTCAGCGGGAAGCCTGCTTCTCACTCTTCCACTCCCCCTTTTTGTGTTCCCTCTCTCGCTGTGTCTCTCTCTGTCAAATAAGTAAAATCTTAAAAAAAAAAAAAAATGATTAAGCATTTTGAACTAGGTCTGTTGCACATAAATATCTACTCACTTTTCACCAGCTGCATGAAGCAGCGTATGTGATATTCTGGTCAGTAGAGATTCTAGCATGTTGGTGAGTAGGATTTATTGAATGCCCTGCTAAACGTGTGGAGAAGGGCTGTGATAATTACAAGATATGCTGCTTATTCTCTTGGAGCTTGTGGCTGAGGTGAGGTCACAGTTCTAGACACCTGCAAACTGGAAGTAATTTGTTTCCCCTTTTTACTAGATTTTTTTTTTTTTACTAATTTAAGTAGGTGTGGGATTTTTTCTTAAACTATAAAAGTTAAATATTAGATGTAGTATTATTATAGATTCTAATTTTTGATTGATTATTAAAAATACATATCCTGATTAAATTATACACTGTAGTTTCTTAAAGGGATGTATCTCACATAGTACGCATAGGAAATTATAGTGTTAGTCATAGGAAAGCTATTCTGTATGTTTTTTGCTAAAATATATTTTATATTATTTTTAGAAAGAATTTATTGATACTCATTTCCCTGAAATAAAATAGCCATTGCTACTCTAGAAAAATATGGATCATAACATTTGAGTGAGAGAAGTCAGGTTTTGGTTAGCAGTAATTTGTCATGTATTCACTATGCTTTCTACTTTCTGTCTTCATATTTCTCCCCACTCTTGAGGATTCTTTGCTGGCCTCTGTGATTGAGCTGTGCTATTGTCTTCTCTTAAAATATGTTTATTTTCCTCTACCATTTTATTGTAAGATTTTCACAACCGCTTGATACCCATTAATACATGTATTCTTTTTTAAATGCAACTTGCAGAATGGTTAAAATAACTGGTTAATTCTTCTCCCATTGGAAAAGCAGTGCCACTAAATAATAGGCTCCTGTTTTTACGCTCTTAAATGTGGACTTTATACATGTCATTTTGTTATCCCTTGGGTGTGTGACTAAACAAGTCCATGAACTTTTTTTGTGCAGTTAGTTTAATTAAAACCCATATTCTTGGGGCATCTGGGTCGCTCAGTCGGTTGGGCGTCCAGCTCTTGGTTTTGGCTCAGGTCATGATCGCATGAAGCATGCGATCAGCTCTGCGCTCCATGGGGAAATGTGCTGGAGATTCTCTCCCTCTGCCTCTCCCCCCTCCTGTTCACACGCGCTTGCACACATGTTCTCTCACTCTCAAATAATCTTTTTTATTATTTTAAGTTTTTTAAAAAGATTTTTTATTTATTTATTTGACACAGAGAGAGGCAGCGAGAGTGGGAACACAAGCAGGGGGAGAGGGAGAAGCAGGCTCCCTGCTGAGCAAGGAGCCCGATGCGGGGATCGCCTGGGAGCTCGATTCCAGGACTCTGGGATCATGACCTGAGCCGAAGGCAGATGCTTAACGACTGAGCAGCCCAGGCGCCCCTATATAATCTTTTTTAAAAATCCATATTCTCTCTAAAGACTGCTTTGTTGTGAGAGATTTGCTGTTATCTGAACTTTCATATTATTCGTAATAATTGCATTTGCTACATACTCACTAGAATGGCTAAAATGGAGAAGGTAGAAAATAACAGTTGTTGGCGAGAATGTAGCACAACTGGAACTCTCAGGGGGAGCTGAAGGAAAACTGTCCAAGAGTTGGAAAACTGGCAGTACTTACTAAAGCTGAACATCCGTGCAGTCCATGACCTAGCACTTCTGCTTCCTAGTTCATACCCAACAGAAGTGAAAACGTGTTCACCAGAAGATACGTACTAGAATGTTCATAGCAGTGTTCTTCACAGGAGTCCAGAAGTAGGAACCATAAAAACTACCCATCATTGGTGTAATAGATGAATGATGTATTAAAATATTCACACAATGTAATACTATACAGTGGAAAATGGAAAGGACAGTCTATAACTATAAAACAAAAATTTTGATGAATGTCACAAACATGTTTTGAGAGAAAGAAGTACCTAGTGTATTATTCTCTTTATACAAAGTATAAAAATAGACCAAACCAATGGGAACTTTTGGGGAGTGAAGGAAGTATGAAGAAAAGAAGGTAGGAGCGAAGTAGGAGGGGGGCGTCTAGGGTGCTGTCATGTACTTTTTTTTTTAAAGATTTATTTATTTATTTGAGAGAGCGAGAATGAGAGAGAGAGAGAGAGTACATGAGAGGGGGGAGGGTCAGAGGGAGAAGCAGACCCCCCCCCGCCCCCCCCGCGCCGGGAGCCCGATGCGGGACTTGATCCCGGGACTCCAGGATCATGACCTGAGCCGAAGGCAGTCGCTTAACCAACTGAGCCACCCAGGCGCCCCTGTCATGTACTTTTCTTGAGCCGACCACTGGTTATATGGATAAGTTTACTTTGCAAAGTTCATTGAGTTGTTTCATTATGATAATATGCTTTTCTTATGTTTATTATAGTTTGATGGAAGTTTTAAAATTTTTCTTTGAATTCATATTGGTACTCTCCATCTCTTTTGAGACCCATCAGGATTCTCTTCCGCATTGTACTGTGAACTCCATGGATTTCATTGATTTGAAGCCCATTGCTTTTTTTTTTCCATTTGTCACTGCTTAACTGTTACTTAAAATATTTTTGCTTGCATCTGAATTGTAAACTTCTAGCGGGGGAGAGAATGTGTCCATCTTAGATTTTTCTTTCAGTGCCTAAAGCTTTGTTGTGTCTCAGGAGTTGTTGGACTATTAAATCATCCATACCTCTTCCAACTTAACTGTTGCTCTTCTCTTTATTTTCACATTTGGTCTACAGCATCATGATATTGTGATTTATAAGAAAATGTATATTTGGTCTTCAATCACAGTTCCTGGCTCACAGCTCCCAAAACCCTTGGCATTTCCTAAGCATTGAGAGTGTTAAAAGGTATCTTTTGTTAGGTTAATGAGGTAACTTTTGGAAAGCACCTAAGGTTGAGGGCTGTTGGTCCTTGGAGCCAGCCAGCGATTAGATGGTTGGAACTTTCAGTCCCACCCCCTGACCTCTGGGGCGTGGAGAGGGGCCAGAGGTTGAAGCAATTGCCAGTGGCCAGTGACTTAATCATTCTTGCCTATGTCGTGGAACCTACATAAAAACCCAGAAGGACAGGGTTCAGAGCGCTTCCTGGTTGGCAAACATGTGGAGGTGCCGGGAGAGCGGGGCTCCTGGAGAGAATGGAAGCTCCCTGCCCCTTCCCCATACCTTGCCCTAAGCATCTCTTCCATCTGGCTGTTTCTGAGTTACATTCTTTTATTGTCAAGTAATAGGTTTCTCTGAGTTCTGTGAGCTGCTATGGGAAATTAATTGTACCCAAGGAGAGGGCCTCATGAGAACCTACAGTCCATCGCCAGTCGGTCAGGCGCAGCACAGCTAATGGGGCTTGCATCTGGTGCCTGAAGTTGGGGGTGGGGGGATGGTTTGGAGTCCTGACGGACTGAGCCCTCAGCCTGTGCAATCCGATGGCTATCTGTGCATAGTGTCAGAATTGAGTTGATGACATTGAGTTGTATTCAGTTGAGTTGAATGAATGGCTCGTGTTCTAAGAATTGCTTGTTGGAAATTTCATCTCAGGACACCTAATTTAAGCATCCTCTGACTCCTCAAATATTTCCTCATTCATAAGGCATTTGCAGACTGAGTAGAAGGTGCTTTCTGTAACTCATAGGTCTGTATTTGTCCTACTTTGTGATATCACATAAAATCTTAGGGAATTTAGGGGAAATCGGAGGGGGGGATGAACCATGAGAGACGATGGACTCTGAAAAACAAACTGAGGGTTCTAGAGGGGAGGGGGGTGGGAGGATGGGTTAGCCTGGTGATGGGTATTAAAGAGGGCACGTTCTGCATGGAGCACTGGGTGTTATGCACAAACAATGAATCATGGAATACTACATCTAAACCTAATGATGTAATAATGTATGGTGATTAACATAACAATAAAATGGAAAAAAAGGAAAAATAAAAAATAAAATCTTAAAAAAATCTTAGGGAATTTAAAAATCTATAAATATTAAAAACCCAGGACCATAAAAGAAAAACTTGGTAAGTTTGATTAAATAAACACTTTTAAATGTTGTTTAGTAAGAGGTAAGGTTGAATAAGTAACAGGCTTGGAAATTGTGGTGATATATGTAATAAAATATTAATATCCAGACTGTGAAGAATTCTTAAAGATTGAGAGGAAAATAACACATCACTGTTTAGAAAATGACAAAATTTAAGAATAGGAGGATCTCAAAAGAAGTCAATAACTACATGAAAGAGGATTAACCTTACGAGAAAAGTCAGGGAGATACAGTAGAAACAATGGTGCATTATTTTTTTATCTAACTCATCAATTTAGCCGGAAGTTTGGAAAGTTGGCAAGGATACAGGGGAAAGAGCACCTTATTTTTTTTTTTTTTTTTTTAAAGATTTTACTTATTTATTTGTTAGAGAGCACAAGCAGGAGGAGCGGCAGGCAGAGGCCGAGGGAGAATCAGGCTCCCCCCTGAGCAAGGACTCGATCCCAGGATCTGGGATCATGACCTGAGCCGAAGGCAGACGCTTAACTGACTGAGCCACCCAGGTGTCCTGAAAGAGCACCCTAATATCATTTTGGTGAAAGTGAAAATCATTGTAACCTTTTGAGAGTCATTTTTGAGTATAATCTTTTATCGCATCTGACATATTCTCGTGTGTGTTGTAGTGGGTTGAATAATGGCCCCAAAAAGATAGGTCCGCTCAGAACCTCAGAATATGACCTTAGTTGGAAGAAGGGCCTTTGCGGATGTAATTAAGGTAAGCATCTCCAGATCAGTGACTGGTGTCCTTCTAGGAGAAGGGAAGAGGGAGATTCCAGACCCTGAGGGGAAGGCCCTGTGAGGGCAGAGGTGGAGGTTAGAGTGATGCTTACTACACAGAGGAATGCCAGGATTGTCCAGAGCCACCAGAAGTTGAGAGAAAAGCATGAGACGGTTTCTCCCTCAGAACCTCCGGAAGGAACCGGTCCTGCCAACACCTTGATTTTGGACTTCTGGTTTCCAGAACTCCAAGCGAATAAATTTCCATTGTTGAAATCCTCCGGATTTGTAAGAATTTGATACCTCAGGAAACTAATAACGTGTGCACAAAAATCTGTGTAGAACATGTTTTGGCATTGTTCGTTACACTGACCAAGTAGAAAGGGAGTGAAACAGTTAACTAAACTATGGTCCACCAAGAATACTATGCAGTATTAAAGTGATCGAGGTAGATCTATGTATATACCAACATGAAAATGTTCATATATGGTTAAATTATAAATACCAACATCTGCAGAGATGTTTCAACAATCTTTGGCTATCAACATACAGTGAAAATTCTGAAAGAAAATCTTTGTGGGAGGGGGGTTGGGAACAGACTTGGGGGGATGGCAGGATAAGGTAGTACTTTAATTTTAATCTTTATACCTGCATTGTTTGTGTATTCACAGTAGGTTTCCATATTTAAATATTGAAGTTAGAAAAACCTTGAACCTCTCCTCAAAACACAACAAAAATAAAAAAATAAATTTAATATTACAGGGTTATTATACACAAATATTGATATTTTGCTAATGCAGAAATAATGCTGTACGTTAATTAAAATTTTATGATTTTTAAGGCACTGTCAAATACATTGTCAAATTTGTTCTTCCCCTAATCTGCCTTCTCCAGAAGAGGAAAATGAGAGACAGTGATTAAGAGACCTGCCTGAGCATTTTGGCGGCTGGCTTTGGTTGGGGCCGTCCCGCATCTAAGGCAGGAAGATGGTGGCCGCAAAGAAGACGAAAAAGTCGCTGGAGTCGATCAGCTCCAGGCTCCAGCTTGTTATGAAAAGTGGAAAGTACGTGCTGGGGTACAAGCAGACTCTGAAAATGATCAGACATGGCAGAGCAAAACTGGTCATCCTCGCCAACAACTGCCCAGCCTTGAGGAAATCTGAAATAGAATATTGTGCCATGTTGGCCAAAACTGGTGCCCATCCCTATAGTGGCAATAATACTGAATTGGGCACAGCGTGTGGGAAATACTACAGAGTATGCACACTGGCTATCACTGATCCAGGTGATTCTGATATCACTCGAAGCATGCCAGAACAGACTGGTGAAAAGTAAATCACGCAAAATTTTTCTTTAATAAAACTGGGCACAGCTTGTTTAAAAAAAAAAAAAAAAAGACCTGCCTGAGGCCACGCATAGCTATTAAGTGATAGAGTCAGACTGAAATCCCAGGCTTCTGACTCCCAGGCCCCAGTGCTGCTTTACTGGTGAAATATATAGGTCCCTGGTGGAGACTGTCATGTGTGACACTTAAGTACATCATGAATATTTAATCAGAGTTAACCCTGGCTTTTCACTTGACCCCAGGGTTGTAAAGACCCCAGTGGTATCTTACTATAAGTGTGTGGTCAGACCATTGGAGGGTTGGGGCCCTTCCTGCCAACCTCCGGAAGTGTTCAGGAAACACAGGGGATCGGGCTGGGAGTTGTGTGTTCCCTTATCTCATCAAGGATACAGCCAGAGAATTTTGGAGCTAGAACAGAGCAAGGAATATTATAGTCCGTCATTGTACACGTGAGGATATTAAGATCCAAAGAGACAAATAATTTGTCCACGATAATATAGCTCATTAATGCTAGAGGCAAAATTAGAGTACAGTTTTCTGTTTTCTAGTCCTTTGAGATTCCCATTCCTGGAGATTTCCAGTACTGATTCCGTACAATAGGTGCTCTGTTCATCATGTGTGTTTTCCTGTGAGTTTTGTTTTTTTTTTTTTTAAGATTTTATTTATTTATTTGACAGAGAGAGAGACAGCGAGAGAGGGAACACAAGCAGGGGGAGTGGGAGAGGGAGAAGCAGGCTTCCTGCGGAGCAGGGAGCCCGATGTGGGGCTTGATCATGACCTGAGCTGAAGGCAGACGCTTAACGACTGAGCCACCCAGGCGCCCCTCCTGTGAGATTTTTTTAAAGTAGATTTTTAAGTCCCATTGCTGCCTTTTTAAAATAACATGCCTACAAGTGTAAGTATAGTTGCATGTGCCTAAACTGAGCATGTTGCACATTTCAAAAATTATAGCATGTCTGTTTTGGAAGAATTATAGATCAAGAATTTTTGCAGAGATAGCCCCGCAGTGATTATGTGCCCAACTGTCCCTCACCGTGTGTCTGGTAGGCCACACCACAGATCTTGTCACAGTCCAACTGCAATTCTCAATTCTCCATTTACTGTTTTGTTGCATGAAACTATTAAGTCTCCATCTATGAAAAGAAGTCTCCCACCTGCCTTTTCCTTAGTTGGCCTAGGTCTGACTCTGAAACCAATCTGTGAAATTTAGAAAATAAGTATACAAACCCATTTTGTAGGCTCTAGGATGTTTTGTTTACCTTGTCTAGGTCTCTTGACAGTCTGAAACAAGGAGGTGTACCTAGATGCATATGATATATTGCTATTTGAACGACTTCCCCGTAACAAGATAAACTAGTTTGACTCTGTGCCTCTGCTAGTAGAGGATATATTCACCATATCAGTGGCTCTCGATTCTGACTTGTCTGTCCAACAGGGATTGTTTTTATTTTTATGTATGATTGTCCAGGCCCTACTCTGAAGGTTTTGATGTGGGCCTGAGATAGGACCCAAGAAGCCTGTATATTTTTTTCAGACTATGCAATAGATCCTGTTGGGACCCAGACCCACCCTTCCGGTTTATTTTGCTGCTACTGAATAGGAACACTAGATGGCGCCATCCAGCAACCTCCAAGGAAGCTTAGGCTATCAGGAGTATGCATCCCGTTGTAAATTTGGAATGAATTGTGCATTTATACTTAATAATTATCATGAATAGGGAAGCTAACTAAAATTATGAAGGAACGCACAATAGCAGACAAATATTGACAAGAATCAGAAAGGATTGCCTAATGAATTTTTTTTTAGTGACAGTATACACTTGAAAAGGGGGAAGAGAAGGCGTTTTGATTTTTTTTTTTTTTTTAAGATTTATTTATTTGACAGAGACACAGTGAGAGAGGGAACACAAGCAGGGGGAGTGGGAGAGGGAGAAGCAGGCTTCCCGCCGAGCAGGGAGCCCGACACAGGGCTCGATCCCAGGACCCCGGGATCACGACCTGAGCTGAAGGCGGATGCTTAACAACTGAGCCACCCAGGCGCCCCAATAAATACAATCTTTAAAAAAAAAGAAGAGGGGCGCCTGGGTGGCTCAGTTGGTTGAGCGACTGCCTTCGGCTCAGGTCATGTGAGCCCCACGCCGACTCTGTACTCCGCTCCCTGCTCAGCAGAGAGCGTGCTTCTCCCTCTGCCTCTCCCTCTGTTTCTCCTCAGTGTTCGCGTGCACTCTCTCTTAATAAATAAATGAATGAATGAATGAATGAATGAAATCTTTTTTTAAAAAAACCAAACTTCTTGATAATTACACAGAAGCTGTTACTTTCCTCCTATTTCACTTTTGTAAAAAGCTAATGAATCTGTTGGAACTGGTTACTGTTGACTGTGCCTTGGTCACTGTGCTGAGCATAATCTGCCCATGTCCTTTATTTTATTTTATTTTATTTTTTTAAAGATTTTATTTATTTAATTGACAGAGACATAGCGAGAGAGGGGAACACAAGCAGAGGGAGCGGGAGAGGGAGAAGCAGGCTTCCCACGGAGCAGGGAGCCCAGTGTGGGGCTCGATCCCAGGACCCTGGGATCATGACCTGAGCCGAAGGCAGACGCTTAACGACTGAGCCACCCAGGCACCCCTGCCCGTGTCCTTTAAACCTTACAAGAACCCTGCAAAATACTGCTTGCTGTACATTACTGTTCCTTGTTCAGAAATGGAGGGAACTAGCTCAGAGAGGGTGTTATTTGCCTGTAGAACACAGAGCTAGTAAGAATAGGATCTTGGGTTTGACTCCACTTGGCCATGCCACAGTCTCCTAACCTTTGGTGATGTTTTTGAACATCAGTATTTTTGATGCTGAAATTTTCAGAAAAGTTATTGATGTAAATAAGCTAAAAACATAGAAATGAACAAATAGAAATACTGTTTAGTCATTTACCTGTAAGGAAATGATATTTCATTTAGATTTTTTCAAACCCTGACTAACAGGTGTTCCTCATTTAATTGCACTTCACTTTTTTTTTTTTTTAAGATTTTATTTATTTATTTGAGACAGAGAGAATGAGAGAGAGCACATAAGAGCGGGGAGAGCCAGAGGGAGAAGCAGACTCCCTGCCGAGCAGGGAGCCCGATGCGGGACTCGATCCCGGGACTCCAGGATCATGACCTGAGCCGAAGGCAGTCGCTTAACCAACTGAGCCACCCAGGCACCCTAATTGCACTTCACTTTAATAATGCCTTGCAGATAGAGCATTTTTTACAGATGGAAGGTTTGTGGCAATTCTGTGTCGTGCAAGTCTATTGGTGCCATTTTTCTAACAGCATTTGCTCACTTCAGGTCTCTGTTTTACATTTTGGTAATTTTCGCAATAATTCATACTTTTTCATTATATTTACTATGGTGATCTGTGATCTTTGATGTTATTATTCTGATTGTTTCGGGGCACGACAAACTGTGCCCATATAGGATGGTGCACTTAATTGATAAACGTGTGGGTTGTGACTGCTCCACTGAGCAGTGGTTCCCCTTCATCCCTCTCCTTGGGGCTCCTTAATTCCTGAGACACAGCAGTACTGAAATTAGGCCAGTTAGTAACCCCACAGTGACCTCTGCGTGTTAAAGTGAAAGGAAGAGTCGCACATCTCTCGCTCTACATCATAAGCTGGAAATGATTAAGCTTGGTGAAGAAAGCATGTCAAAAGCCTAAATAGGCTGAAAGCTAGGCCTCTTATGCCAGTTGGCCACGTTGTGTATGCAAAGTAAAAGTTCTTGAAGGAAATTAAAGATGCTACTCCAGGGGTGCCTGGCTGGCTCAGTTGGAAAAGCATGCAACTCTTGATCTCAGGGTTGTGAGTTTGAGCCCCATGTTGGGTGTAGAGATTACTTAAATAAAAATAAACCTTAAAAAAAAAAAGTGATACTCCAGTGAACACACGAATGTTAAGAAAGCAAAACCATCATATTGTTGATGTGGCGAAAGTTTTATTGGTTTTAGTGGTTGTTCAGACACTAGGCACTGTGGACTTTGAAGATGAAATTAAGGTTACTAATCAGCTGACGTCAAGATAGGGAGATTATCTGCAGGTGTTTCATGTACAGGGGTGGGGGGGTGCTAGGTGTTGCCCAGTACAACCACATGGGCCCTTTAAAGAAGGCGGTACGGGGCCAGCGGCAGGAGTGGCTTCCAGGAGTGAGCAAGCACGTGGAGCCCTCAGTCCCACACCCGCCGAACCAGCTGAGGGAACTTGAGGGCCATTGTTCCCCAGAGCCTCCAGCAGGGAGTGCAACCCCTGCCAGCACCCCGGTCCAGCCTGGTGGACCTCACGGACTTCGGAACGTACAGAAGTGTGCGACAATAAGTGGGTGTGGTTTCAGGTAGTAAGTTTGTGATAATTTGTTAGGGCAAAAATGACTCATACCAAGAACAAAATTCACTCTCCTGTCATACCACACAATTTTCTTTTGTTTATTCCCTTCTGGGTTTTGTTGATAAGCATCCTTTGCTTAATTATAAACATAATCACATAAATGTTTGTGTCCTACTTTTGATCATTTCTCCATGTTGCTACATAGTTTTCCCTAAGTATTTTAGCAGCAGTTTAATGTTCCTTTGAGGAGATAGAGTGTCGCATTAACCTGTTGGACTTCTGTTTGCTTCCGGATTTTACCAGTGTAATACTACATTGCGTGTTTCTGTGCATGTGACCTTTCTTATATTGGAAGTTACTGGAGTAAATTCTCAGATGTATCATTATCCAGTCAGAGTCTGAGCCTTTTTATTACTCTTACTGTATATTGACAAGTCTTAAGTGGCTTACCCATTTTTTAGCAAAATCTTTAGCAAAGATGGGAGAACTCTGTTCCTTAGTATCTTCACCATTAGACAATACCCTTTTTCATGTAAATTTTTTTGTTAAAGGGGGAAGGTGGTTAGTGGAAGTTTTACATTTAGTGGGTAAAGTTCCCTAAATTGTTCAAGAAATTAATGTTTAAGTTACTATTCTAAGTACTATTGGAGATATAAAGCTAAATAGAGTACCTGATGTGAAGAAATAGAAGAGTGAAAACTAATTAGTATGAATTAGGCATGTTCCAGTCGTAAGAGATATGAAACTAGTTTCGCACCTCAAAACCTATTTATAGGGGCACCTGGGTGACTCAGTTGTTAAGCGTCTGCCTTCATCTTGGGTCATGATCCCAGGGTCCTGGGATCAAGCCCCACATCGGGCCCCCTGTTCGGTGGGAAGCCTGCTTCTCCCTCTCCCACTCCCCCTGCTTGTGTTCCCTCTCTCTCTCTGTCAAATAAATAAATAAAATCTTAAAAAAAAAAAAAACTATACATCTACTTGATTTTTTTTTAAGATTTATTTATTTTTAGAGTGAGAAAGCACAGGGAGAGGGGCAGAGGGAGACGGTGAGAGAAACACAAGCAGACTCTGTGCTGAGCGTGGAGCTGGACCTGGGGCTCGATCTCATGACCCTGAGATCACACTTCAGCTGAGACCAAGAGTCAAGCGATCAACTGACTGCACTACCAAGGCACTCCACATCTACTTGACTTTTTATTAAAATGCATGCACATTCTGTGGATACTTCACTTCTGTCCTCTACATCTGTCATGCTGATTTTCTAATAGCTATCAGAACCATAATTACGTTCTCATTGTGGGTGTAACTAATTTTTCATTTATAGTTTTCTTATTTTTTTCCAGCTTTATAGAGGTATTATTGACATATATATGAGTGTAAGGTGTACAACATGATGATTTGTTACATGAATATATTGCAAAATGATTACCACAATCCCCTCACATAATTTCCTTTTGTGTGTGTGTGTGTGTGTGTGTGGTGTGACAACATTTAAGATTTCTCCTTATAACTTTTTTTTTTTAAGATTTTATTTATTTATTTGACAGAGAGAGAAAGAGAACACAAGCAGGGGGAGCAGGAGAGGGAGAAGCAAACTCCCCGCTGAGCAGGGAGCCCGATGTGGGGCTCGATCCCAGGACCCCGGGATCATGACCTGAGCTGAAGGCAGACGCCCAACAACTGAGCCGCCCAGGCTCCCCACTCTCCTTATAACTTTCAAGGATATAATACAGTCCTATGAATTATAGCCATCATGCTGTACATTAGATCCCTAGAATTCACTCATCTTACAGGTAGACGTTTGTACTTTTGACCAACATCTCCCCATTTCTCTCAGCCCCTGACAACCACTATTCTACTCTGTTTCTGTGAGTTCAGCCTTTTTAAATTCCACATATAAGTGAGGACATAAAGTATTATAGTATTTATTTCTCTCTCTGACCTACTTCATGTGGCATAATGCCCTCAAGTTCCATGTATTGTCACATAAGGCAGAATTTCCTCTCTTATGGATGAATAACATTCTGGTGTTGTGTCTATGTGAGGAACAGAGAGAGAGAAATTTTCTTTATCCACTCATCTGTCGTTGGACACTTAGGTTGTTTCCATGTCTTGGCTATTATAAATTATGTTGCAGTGATCACAGGGTTGCAGACGTATCTTCAAGATAGCGATCCTGTTTCCTTTGGATATATACCCAGTAGTGGATTGCTGGATCATATGGTAGTTCTAGTTACAATTTTTTGAAGGACCTCCATACTGTTTTCCATAATGGCTGTGCCAATTTATATTCCCACCACCAGTGCACAGGGCTCCCTTTTCATGGATGTGACTCAAGTTTCTGGCTTATTAAGTTCCTAGTACTTCAAAGCAAAGTACGTTATTAGACTCAGAACGAAGATTTGTCCAATACTAAAACACTAAGTACATATATTTTTTGCAACTAGAGCAGCTTATACCTTTAGTTTGCTCACATGTAAAGAAGCAATGAGTTAAAGTAAAAAGACACTGGATGGGAAATTAGGATTCCAGATTCTGATGCGTTACCTTGAACATGTCACTTAACCTCTGGGCTTCTGCTTTCTCTCCTTTAGCATGGGGTTAAATATGTTGATCACATGAAAAATGATCATACGGAAAAGATGTGGAAGCATTTTGTATGCAGTGAGGTAGGCTATAAACTGAAGGTACATGGTAGGAAATCATTATTTTGTCTCTGGTTTGAAAATGAGAAGGGCATCTGGCTGGCTCAGTCGGAAGAGTGTGCAACTGTTGATCTCAGGGTTGTAAGTTCAAGCCCTATGTTGGGTGTGGAGATTGTTTTAAAATAAATAAACTTAAAATTTTTTTTGAAAATTAAATGAGGAAATTCCCACAAAAAGAGAACAGCCTTGGTTCATGGTGAGCATTAACCAATGAAAATGGACACAGTAACAAAGCTTTGGTACTAAACCGTTAGCTAGAATGAAAATGGACACAGTGACAAAGCTTTCATACTAAAATGCTCAGTTTCTGAAAGAATGTTTAATTGAACTGCTGTAGAGTCCGAACAAAAATAAAGTATACTCTAAATAAGTACATGTATTTATTTTCTAGGATCAAATCTAAACCGCTGTGGTTTCCGAGGCTCTTCATACCTGGGTATTCCATTCAATCCATCGAAGGTGAGTTACTGTCTGGGTCAGGAGGAAGAAGAAGGGAGGTGGCTGATAAAATTAGTGAGACAGAAAACTAAGAAATTACCCAGACGGAACCAAGCTTCCATGTTTTGATATAGCTGGATATACTGCCTACTAATGTACATTACACCTGCAGCTCCTGGAAGGAGTGTGGTCCGCACCTCACTTCCTGGCAGAATGCGCAGCCCATACGCGTGCAGAGATCCCTGCTGTCCCAAGTATCGTGACTCTCCTCCTGTCGTTTGTATAAAAATTATTGGTGATTTCCTGGAGAATTGGAAATAAAGCACTCGTGCTTGGTGCTTGCTCTCCAGGAAGCCAGAGAACTTCTGTGTTAGTGAAAGACTACATTCGACTCACGTTTCTTAGGAATAAAAGACAAAGCTCTTGCCAAGGCAGTGATTGAAGACCTGAGCAGTGATGAATTTGAGGACATTGTGGCAACAAGCAGGCTGTCTTGAGGGTTACGGCCAGAGGCTTTGGTACCAGCACACCGCGTGCAGCAAGCAGGGACTCCTCATAGAGGGAGGAACTTCTGCTTCTTCAAAGCATCAGATCCAGAGCCAGCTCTGAAGGTGTTTGCATCTCGGCACAAAATAACTGTTTTTCTATAGTGGAAGCAGAGAGAAACTTCCTCATTTTTTTCAAAAGAGGGCCACACAGCATAGAAACTTTTCCTCTGATGGGGTCACTCTGCTTATATATTGGTTATAAGCTAGTGTCTAGCAACACGGAGTGTGTCAGGATTTATATCCAGTTGCAATCTGAATGTAAATGGCATACTACCCATTTTTTCATGCTCTGCTTCAACATTTTAGAATAAATAGCAGTGATTTGGGAGAAGGCAGCATGATTTCATGGAGGCACTGCCTCAGCTTTCTTCCTCTGTCTTAGGCTCTAGATCCACCTGCCTGTGTCGAGGTCATGTGAATTTGCCAAGATGTCTCCAATCATGTGTGCCCATTGCTTTTAGCAGGGAGTCTGCAAACAGGATTCGTAAACTATGTTCCCTTTTTCCTGCATATACAGTCTTTTCCAGCTGATGCTGGTCCTGAAGAAGATAGCTCTCCCTTTACTCCTAGTGGACAGGCTATCTGGGTGCCATGACGAGTGGTCATGATGACCATTCTCTAGTGCCATATCTTGTGTGTACCCACCCTGATTGAAATAAAACAGGGCTTTGATACATTTTGACAATCCCCTTCCTCTTGTCTCCCCCACCCCCAAGACATTTTTAAACAGGAATAAAATTGAAGAAGAAACCATTTTTGCCTTGGTTGGCAGAGTCTCCTGACACCCATTTTTGGTGACATTCACCTAGACGCCTGGCATCTTCTGGGGAGGCCAGGTCCCACTCTATGCCACATTGTGTTCATCTGAATTTGAGTGGTGGAAGGAGCAAGAGATGCCAGGGGGACTCATATCGGCCTCCCAGGGGTTGTCACTGAGAGTGGTTGGCTGAGAGTCCGCAAGAATCTGAGGAGGCGCATAGGATTGTCCGATGAAGTATATAACAGTAGTGTCATCAGTTTTTCTTCCAAAACCACCAAACCACCTGTGGGCCATTGCCTTACCTGATAAATGCCCAGGGCCTTCCATGGCCATAGAGTACTTCTTGAGAAACAGTGATGGATCCTCTCAACCCACTTTTCTCACTGTTTTCCTTCACAAATGCTATATTCTCTGTTAAATTATGTGTTGTCTCTAATACATGCTAGACACCCAGAATTTTCTTTCTCCACTTCGCTTTTACTTTTTCTTCTACCTATAAAGCCTTCTCTCCTTTCCACCCACCAAGCTCCTCTGCTGCTGCAGAAAAAAAATCCCTTATTTAAGTCTTTGTGTTACTGGGGTGCCTGGCTGGCTGAGTCAGTAGAGCATGCAAATCTTGATCTCAGGGTGGTGAGTTCAAGCCCCACACTGGGCATGGAGCCTACTTAAAAAAAAAAAGTGAAACAGTCTTCAGATTTGACTAACAGAAGATAAGATGACAATTTAAAAAAATAAATCTTGGGGCACCTTGGTGACTCAGTTAAGCATCTGCCTTCGTCTCAGGTCATGATCCCAGGGTCCTGGGATAGAGCCCCACATCGGGCTCCCTGCTCAGCGGGGAGCCTGCTTCTCCCTTTCCCTCTGTCTACCACACCCCCTGCTTGTGCACTGTCTCTGTCAAATAAATAAAATCTTTTAAAAAAACAAAAAAAAGGTAAATCTTTGTGTTAATGTATCTCCCTCATGACGCTTATTACATTCTACTTTGTATTGTAATTACTTGACCAGACCCTTTCTTCTGCCCTTAAGGTTAAGCTCCACATTTGATTTCTGTTTGGATTCCCCACGGTGCTTTTAACATAGTAGATGTTTAGTTTAAGTACCAAAAACTGAAATGTGCTCTAGGAGTTCTAGGCAGGCTATTACAAATGTGGAATAGAATAGCCAGGAGTACCAGAGTTCGAGCTCTAGGGAGGAACTCAGAATGAAAGGGTTAGCAAGATGAAAATTTGTTTGGCATGTTTGTGAGACCACAAAAGAATCGTGTATGTAAGGCCAGATGGGTGGGGTGGGTTCCGATTATAGAAGGTATTGAACACCTTGCAAACTTGTTCTGTGAGGAACCACAGAAGGTGGGTGAGCAGGAAAATAATGTGATTCACTCCCTGGTGGGTCCAGGAACCTAGTTCAAGACTCCCAAGAAGTAGTGGCCCTTTGGATATTTGCCTTGTACTTCCATCAGCATCAGGATAACTAGCATCTTTGTCATGGTAATTTTATTTAATCCTCACAATAACCCCTTGAGGGAGGTATTAATATCCATTTTCCAGAAGGAGGAAGTGAAGCAAGCCAATGAGTAGTAGAGGCAGGATTTGATGCATTTCAGTGGTTATAGAAGTTAACATTTATTAGAGTGGGTAGAGGAGTCTGCTTAAACCAAAACCTTGGTACAAGTTTCACTTTGACCTTCTAGTATGATGAGTATTATTCTAGGATTTGAAGCAATTACTGATTAATCCAAACTAAAATAGAAGGGAAACCTATGACAGAGATGAATTTTAAAATATGCTTGTATTCTGTCAAAATTAAAACGTTCTTCATTGTGTGTCAACTGTACTTCAATTAAAAAAAAAAAAAACCGGGCGCCTGGGTGGCTCAGTTGGTTAAGCGACTGCCTTCGGCTCAGGTCATAATCCCAGGGTCCTGGGATCGAGCCCCGCATCAGGCTCCCTGCTCTGCGGGAAGCCTGCTTCTCCCTCTCCCACTCCCCCTGCTTGTGTTCCCTCTCTCGCTGTGTCTCTCTCTGTGAAATAAAATCTTTAAAAATAAATAAATAAATAAATAAATAATTGTGTAGCCTGGAAAGCATGCAATTGTATTTACATTGAGACCTACAAAATGGAGGTTTGTTTTTTTCAATCAGGTGTTGGTATAAGTCAGTACAAACATTTAATTTTACTAGTTCCTGAAACCTGGTGTCAGATTACTTAATGAACTAAGTTTTCAGTTTACTAGTTAAATAACATCATGTTAATTTTGATTTTAGAATCCTGGAACAGCTCATCCTTACGATAGTGGCCACATAGCAATGACCTACACTGGCCTTTCATGCTTAGTTATTCTTGGAGATGACCTAAGCCGAGTCAATAAGGAAGCTTGCTTAGCAGGCTTGAGAGCCCTTCAGCTGGAAGATGGAAGGTACACATCACTCTGGTTTTTTCCCTTTTCTTTTTTGGAAAAATTTTATAGAACTGAAAAATGGGTATAATACTATACTAGAACTTTAGGGTTTACTATAAACCCTTTTAGAATCCTTTAATGTTCACTCTATGTACAATCCCTAATCAAAAAATAATCCAAGATTTCTTATTTCAGTAAAAAGAAATCATAATAGCAGAGCTCCTTGTTTTTTTCTCTTGTCTAAATTGAGACAGTGAATACATTCATAAATAAGTGGTTGAATGGTTTTAATATTAGGATGGACTTTAATTTACCTTCTGGGTGACAAAAAAGATATTTTGAAGTAAGCATACACTAGTCTGTACTTCTGTTCCTTAAGACATAGTGACTGGGGCAGAAAGGAATGAACATTGACTATTACATTCTAGTGAAGGTAGATTCAGTGATGTTTGTAAAGGATAGAAAAAGAACTTAGTTCAGTAATATTTGGTGGTCTGTATGGTATGTTTAAGGAATCTTCCTAGAGTTTTAAGGTGAAACCTCCCCCCACGCCGCCCCAAATCTAGGAAGTGGCAAAGTGATACCATCTAGAGAAAAAAGTTTGCAAACCAATTCTGCTGTATTGTTACGTTAGTGCTCCATCAGCTGATACCTCTGTTTTCCCTTCAGTGTTTAAAAAACACTGCTCTTGATGAGGAGAAAATTAATTTAGACTTGTAAGATAAATTATCATTAATTGGAAATACTGTAAAAATCTTTACCTCAGCCAGTGTATGTGACTAATATCTCAAAGTTTCCATATAGTCTTTGATTACTGCCACCTTTTCCTTGTTTATAAATAAAGGACTAGATATCAGACTCAGACTGTTACCTCTCTAAAACTAATGGAATAGGTAAAAAAAAAATCACCATACAATATTGTGTTAGTTAGTGGTTATCTACATATACATTTAGGAGAAATTTCACATGTCAAAACTTGGGTTTGGAAATTTCTTACTGCCCAGTGGGTCCCGGGTGCTTTTCCCCCCATTAATTCTCAAGCTAGCATGCCACGATTGTCCGGGATAGGGAACAAAGACACTTCAAGTGGTGCCATCTGGGAAGGATTAACTGGTAGTGTATAAAGCTACCCAGAAATCAGAACTTTGAAATGGAGCGGTGATTTAGAGATCATTTTATATTATTCAAGTTAATAGTCCTGTTCTTTATTGACGAATATAAGTAGTATACGGTTTTTAAATCCATATTTAATCATAGATTTTTCTGCGAGTAAAGACATGAAGTAGGTGTTTCTCACCCCTCCCTCCCCCGCAGAAAAAATAAAAACTAAATTATAGTGCGATGGAATCGTAAATCATAGTGTTATTTCTTTCAGCTTCTGTGCAGTCCCTGAAGGCAGTGAAAATGATATGCGATTTGTATACTGTGCCTCCTGTATTTGCTACATGCTCAACAACTGGTCGGGCATGGATATGAAAAAAGCCATCAATTATATTAGAAGAAGTATGGTGAGTTATGTTGATAAATGACTATTTTAGGTTATTGTTGCTATATGGCGACTGCACTATAATGCACGTCTCATCTCTCCTCCACCAAGAATCTGGAAATAAGGGCAGTAAGGTTGCTTTTTGGATATGTTGTGTAATCAGAACAGCCATATAGAAATAATTGTGAAGGACAGATTGATTCATTGGCCGTTAAAATTCAAACATCATTTGATTGTATCTAAGGAAACAAATGTCTTTACTAGAAAGAGATTGGTCAGCCTTAGAAGGAAAAAAAAAAATGACGTAAAATCTCACAGGCACATGTTTGATGGCCTTTGCTAGCAGGGGTTAGTGCGGAGCCCTGGCCAAGCATAATGGAAAATTATGGTTTCTTAGGTGAGACTATTTCTATATTTGGTGTGAGGTGGGAGTTCCGGAAGTCATTTGATTAGCAAGAACCACATACAACAAGATTGACTGGGCTAACAATAGATTTTTGGATCTTTTTGTTAATACTTGTGTGTGCCCCTCCCCCCCCTTTTTAAAGATTTTTTTATTTATTTGACAGAGAGATAGCGAGAGAGGGAACACAAGCAGCGGGAGTGGGAGAGGGAGAAGCAGGCTCTCCTCTGAGCAGGGAGCCCGATGTGGGGCTCGATCCCAGGACCCTGGGACCATGACCTGAGCCGAAGGCAGATGCTTAACGACTGAGCCACCCAGGCGCCCCGTGCCCCCTTTTTTTTAATCTAAGGTTTATTTTAAGGCAAGTATCAAATAGAAGTGCTATTCTTTCACAATACAACTTAATCTTTTCATTGGCAGTAGTAAGGAAAGCTTAGTCTCAGCCAGAATTATCCCTTGCTCTACTTTTTTGTCTTTTGTATGAAACTGAGACATAGAAATGTTGCTTCCCAGGTTTATTACTTCCCAAATCTGAAGTTTTCGTTTCATAGACTAGACTCTTTTAGGATTAATTCAACTTTTACTCGTCAGTGTTTCAAAATGAAAATTAAGTTCTTAGAGGAGTGAAATTTTTTTTAACTGAAGGTGTGAATATGGGTCAGATTTTGTAGAATCGGCACTAGTCCAAACTTCGGAGAGCCCGTGGAGCAGAAAGAACAGGCCCTTCAAGGAGCTTCAGAGGGAAAGGAGATTTATATTCAGTAGAAGGATGGGTGACGTGTGTTTTGGCGTAACTGCTACGGCGGCAACGCTGTGTTCTCCTTCATGTGTTGTATGTGGAAATACAGCGTATTGATTTGCCCTGCTACCAGTGACGGTGACTTTGGAGCGCCGGTTAGGTTAGCATTTCTCTGCGTATCATTATTCAGTATCTTGTGGTGAGGGATTTGGAGACTGTTAAATAACCTGTTCCTCTTCAAACTTTTATCCGCTGGTGGTGGTATGCAGTTGAGGATTTTCCAGCTCTGTCATTCCTCCTGTGATTTTTCAGTTGAAATTCTGCTTTTAGAAAAAGCTTTCTCTTTACATCTGTCTGTATCACTTTGAACTCCAGATTCTTGTTTTATCCAGTGGGCTATTGCCTGTTACTGTCGTTACTTATTTTGATGGTCAGATTGTCCCGGATTCAGCGAGCCCCACCACGCGGACGCTTGTGCCTTTTTTTGTCTCACCCCCTTCATTCTTTGAGCAGCAGTTGGCTTTCTGGCACAAGATTTTCCAGGTTCATCTTGTACTTTCCGAGCCATAGCCCTGGAATCTGTCATTTTGGCAAGGAGCCCTGGTTCCTACTGGAGGATGGTGTGTAGAAACGAGCATTTGGGCACGATCGCTGTGCTCACTGGCATTGGGATATCATGGCTTCTAGTCCCTCTCTCAGCAGGCTGAGCTAGGAAATGTATGTATGCGTGTGTCTATGCACAGAATCCTTCCCCCCCCCGCCCCCCACTTATACGCACCCACTCACCTCTATTTCCTTATCTATGTGTGTAATAAAAACCATGAGTCCTATTGATACCTCAAATTTCAGTCCAGCACCACAGTTCTTTTTTATCTTCCTCCTTTCTTTTTGTAACTCCCTTCTCAGACAGTCACCAGCCTGGTTCCCATTATCCAAGATACATTGCTCTTTTTGTTTGAACCTGAAGGTATATAGTCAAAATACCATATTTAAGAAATACTTGAGGGGCTCCTGGCTGGCTCAGTTGGTAGAGCATGCCCCTCTTGATCTTGTGGTCATGGGTTCGAGCCCCACATTGGGTATAGAGATTAATATTAAATCTTTAAAAAAAAGTGCTTGAGTTACTTCTGTTATTCCCCACCCCCTTTAGTATGGTTATGTTATTTAGTTAAAATACAGCTAAGTTTGTTGGTGTTTGGGGCTTCATTTTAGGGTTTTCCCCCAATGTTGTTAATTTTTAAAGATTTACTTAATATGTGAAATATTGACTTGGTTCTGAAAGTCAGAACTGTACAAAAAGGGATATTCCAAGATGTGTTACTCCTTACCTCCTGTCCCTTCTGTCTCGCCCCCTTGCTCACTCCTGTCCGTAGTGGCGTAGTTGCCACCTTGTTCCGTTTACACCGTAGGGGACCAATCTCATTAGCATTTGCTTTGTCCTTCCCGTATTTGATGAGCAGATATGTACATTTTTGTTTCTCCTTTCTTCCTCACAAGGTAGCACACCACAGATACTTAGTTTCATAGTACTCCATTGTGTGCATGTACCTAGTTTTTTGAACGGTTCTGAACATGGAACACGTATTTTCCAAAGGCGAACAATGTTGAAATTAATAACCATCTGCATATGCATTTATGTATTTTTGGAGATAGATCTTCAGAGTGAATTCCTAGTAGTGCACTTGCTTGATCAAAAGGTAAATGCATATGTAATTTTACTAGATGTTGCCCATTTTCTCTCCGAAAAGGGCAGACCAGTTTCTCTTCCCACCAGTGTAGGAGAGTGCCTATTTCCATACCACCTCGCCAAAGCAATGTGTTGTCATCCTCTTTAATTTTTATCAGTCTGGTGGGTGAAGAATGATCTTTCAGTGTGTTTATTTTTAATTTGTATTGCTTTTATTATGAGTGAGCTTGACCACTTTCTTCACTCCAGGACGATAGAGCACCAGGTCACACATGAGCACCAGTAGCCTGCAGTTTGCTAACCCGAGTTCCAGTCCATAATTAGTTTGCTTTCCTATAGGAACTCCAGTTTTGTGTATGCTCTTTCTTCTTTGCTTATCTTTGATTTCAGTCACTTTTTCTCTGACCCTTTTTACTGCTGTGTCTTAGTTTTAGTCTCTTGGCTGTTTTCTGCCTTTCGTCAGTGTCCCTTACTGTCTTTTCTTTTGAGACTGTTATTCCTTGGTCTTACTATTCCTTATTTTCTTCCATTTATTTCCTGAAGTCACTGAACTCTTTATTTCTTCCTACTGTTTGTCCTTTCTGTTTTTAACTTTTAGTTTCCTTTTCATACTCTCAGGTGCTTGCTTGATAATCACAGTTGAGTTTGGGCTGCTGTATTACAGTTCTCCTCTGCTTTATGTCCATTTTGGGGAGGCAGGGGCAGATTTTCATACACCGAGATGTTTTCATTCCATTTGCTGTGTTTTCAGAGTTATTTTATATAGATTTGTCTCCTTGTTTAGTCATTTTGCAGATGTTCTTTCTTAGAAAAATTTCTATTTAAGAGTACACTCTTTTCAGTCAACAAAGTGTGATTTCTTTAATGAGTTTTTGTGGGGTTTGATTTTGTTTGTTTGTTTTCATGTTGGGGAAAGTATGTGTTTCATGATTTCCTGGTAGAAGAGAGATTCTCTTGTTTCTCATGTCTCTAAATGTTGGTCCTTTGGTGTCCTTTATGACCTGATCTTTGGCGGGTCCATCTCTCTTCCTTGTTAACTTGATTCATCAAAGTCATTCCCTCTAAGCACTGCACCCTCTGAAGTCCCTTCCCAGTGGTCAGCGCTCTACTGTTCCAGAACTCACACAGTCCCGGCAGCGCTCGCCTGGCGTGGTGGGCCGGCCCGTGATAGGGATTGTGACCACATGGGCTGAGTGAGGCCCAGGGATCTGAGTCGTCAGGGGGAGATCACCACTGCTCTGGGGCCTGTGCAGCTTTTTGCCATCACATCACAAACTCTTCGGGAGTCGTAAGTGTGCGTACAGAGAAGTTTTAAGCGGTAAAACCAGTATTTATTTAGTACATTGTAATATTAAAACATTAGAAATATTGAGAGTTAAAGTGTTTTCTTTGTAAAAAAAAAAAAAAAGCTATATATATATATATATATATATATATAAAAGAATGAAGTAGTTTGGACAGTGTTTGCCTTGTTTCCTTACGTAACTTAGGACAGGGAGGGAGCATCGTTTCTGTCTCGGTAAATGATCAGACTCCTTCCTAAGTTCATAGCAGCTTCCAGCACTTTCTCCTTTGTGTTTTCATCGTTGTGAAACATCTCCAAGGATTCCTTTCTTCATCCTTTGTGTCACAGCCGTGGTCCTCACTCATGCAGGCCCCTGCCTTCACTTAGTTCTTCCGACGGCAGCACCAGCAGCCTTCCCGGGACTAGCCGTTTTTTTCTAATTCTGTGTTTGAGCTCAGTTTCACTTCTAGTGGTGCCGCTTCTCATTTCTTGATTTGGTGGCCAGTCTGTTCTTTTGGTTCTGCCTTTTCAGAGACCGTCACGTGGGTTTACTACTAAGACAAAGGAAGAGACAACACAACCATACATTTTGCTGTCTGTGCATGAACTGAACAATATGTGCAGTGACCAGTTACTAACAGACTCTGAAAAAGGTGGTGGGACTAGTTACTGATTATGATGCACATCTGTTGTTTATGTAGTGACTTGTGAACTGAGATGCTAGCAGCAAGTTTGTACTCTGTGCAGTTGCTCATAGTTAATATACCGTGGTTGCAGAAATTGGAACCATATTGTGTTGTTTAGCTGAAGGATGGTATGTGGAATTTGTGCGTATCAGAACTGCACAAAAGAAGGACTACCTATATTTCGCTCTTAGGGTGGACCTTCTCCCTCCAGCGGTGATTTTAGATCTGTCTCATGCCTACCATTGGCTCCCCCCCGGCCCCTGATTTTCCACAAACTTCCCTTGCTCTCTGCAAAAGGGTGACAGGAGTGGGAGAGACAGCTTGCTGGGATTTGAGGTTTCTTTTTCTATAGACAGGTAATTTAAAGCTTACACACGTCTTCCAGCTTTGCTAAGGTTTCGGCTTTATATAGTTGTATTGTTCTGTTTTGATTTTGTGGGATATATGGGGAGATCCACATTTGGGCAGGTGCTGTTACCCTTAGCTACCCACAAGCCTCAAAATAGACTTGTTCCATGTTTATAATATTTTATTAGTACAGCATCTTTACATTTTCCTTAAACTTGTATAGTCTTGCAAGTAGGAAAAGAATAAGGGTTGGGGCTTTTTATTGGGTAGAAATCAAATATATAGATGCCATCTTTGAACAAACTGTCTCAGAATGTGCCTGCTGTATGCATTTAGTGATTTGACTTGATGAATAAGCCAAGACCAGGTACTTGGAAATGCCTACAACTACTCCTTTGTGGGAAAGAGTATTTTGGAGATATGAGGGAGAAACCAAAATGGAGCAAGAGACCAAAAATTAGCATAACGAGGACTTACTTATTATCATTTCCCTATTAAACTGAATAATGTTTTTCTTTTTCAGTCCTATGACAATGGACTGGCACAGGGAGCTGGACTTGAATCTCATGGTAAGACATCTTAAAGTAAATGAACATGTAGTTTCTTTTATTCCTTTAATTAACAATGGCATCTGCGACATGGAGAACCTTGGAAGTTTGCCTCAGCCCGTGGTTGTTGTCTTTCCTACTTCTCTCTTTTGACGCTTTATGCCACTTTGAATGTCTTCTAGCTCAGTAATAGGTCAGAGAATGTTCAGACTAAGATTTTCATACTTTTCTAGTATTTTCAGGTTACCTATTTGACTGTCAGCTGTATGATAATATCCTGGGGTGATTTCTTAAGATAGTGCCAGAAGACAGCAAGTTTTCTTTTTTGGCATAACACTGAAAAGCTAGAGGCAGAATATTAAGCATGAATCAATGAACTTGTGAAGAAATGAAAATGTCTTTCTCAATATAATAATCCTTAGTCATTGCCGTAAAACATTTTGCTGCATAGCATATGTTCATTGTATAAATTAATAGCGTTTCTCCTTTCACCCTTTTCCCCACTTGGGGCAGAATCAGAATAGGGAAGTGATATACTTAGTCTGTCAGCACATCAGTAGCCTGAAGTTTTTCAAATTGAGTATTTCCATGTAAGAGTAAGTAAGCGCCATGCTCCTTTTTAATTTTTTTTAATTTCTTCCTTTTTTTTTTTTTTTAGATTTCATTTTTAAGTAATCTCTACAACTAGCATAGGGCTCGACTCCCAATCAAGAGTTGCATGCTCTACTGACTGAGCCAGCCAGGCTCCCCAGCAGTGTTCTTTTTTTAAAAAGAAAGATCCTAGATCAAGGAGGCTCTCTGAGTGAACTCCTGAGGTTTCCTCTTTATTATGGCAGTCTCTTTGTGTTCGCCCTCTGGCAGCATGACAGATCTCAGAAAGAACAGGTCTCAGCCCTGATACCTGCTTGGGACCTGGCCCCTCACTTAATCGCTCTGAGGGTTTCCTTGTTGACCGACAAGAAATAATTGGACCTTCCTTTAATTTTAAAATTGTTGCTAGGATTATAAGAGGTAGGGGGAAGGTGGTTTGTAAACTATAAAACATGTATAAAAAGATATTTTTAACATCTACTCCTTGACCCCATCTCCTTGTACTTCCCCTGAGACCTTGTCCTGCTGGTCTTCTCCCTCTCACACATCTTCACTCCCTCCTTCAATGTAGATATTTGGAGGGTGCGTATCACGAAGGGCCACGTAGAAGACTGTCTCTGTGTTTCCTCTGAAGCCGTACTGTAATCAGGACACCATAATTCCTATGTGTGCCTACATTTGGATGAGATTGGGCTTGGGGCAAACTGCAGTCGCAGTTCTGTCACTGGTCATCACCACTTGGTGAGGAGGGATATGTACTCGTGGGTGCACAGAGAGGAAATCTGGTGTCTGAGAATTTCCGAGAAGCCAGGGCCTCGTGCTAGGTGTTGGAGAGGGTGTTAACAGGCACTCTGGCTGAGGCGACACATTACCAGTACGGGAGACCTGTGATACAGATGCCGTGGGTCCCAGGAAATTGGGATTGCATTTGCCGGAACATGAAACAGAGGGCTGCTCAAACATGAGTCTCTCTGACAGCTCCTGTCAGGAAAGCATCTTGCTGAGCCACACTTAGTAGTGATTTTAAGTCTGTATGACTTGAGTAGGATTACACCCATTGAGATCATCAGTCATGGACTGTGGTTCATGCAAAAAGCTTAGATCTATCTTCCTTTTCTCTTTGAATTTGTTTGGTGGGCTTGAGACCCAAAGCTCTAGAGAAGGGCGTCCTACTCAGGGTGCCACAGTGGGCTGGTGTCCTGCCAGTGGGCTCCAGGAATGCTTAGATACCAGCTCCCTCCACCTTGGGGGCAGCCAAGCAAAGCTGTGGGTCTGGAGTCCCCGCTCAGGGTGCCACAGAGTGCGCACGCACGTCAGGCATCCTGTCGTCCGGGTGCTGTGAGGTTAGATAGGCTGAGGAGACTGCTCTGGAGGCCCTTCCTTCCACGCCTTCTCTCCTCTCAGCGCTGCCAGGCGAGACCTCCTCCTCAGAAGTCAGCCTGCAGTTTGGCCGCCCCTGCAAGCTTTTGTCTTCTCCCTTCTTCTTTCTCTGGTTAATCTTTTCAGAGAAGCAGTCCAAATATACTCTTGGCCCTTCTCCACAAGTGGCTTATTCTTCAGCCTTCTGTATAAGCCTCAGCAGCTTCGGGAGTTTCTCTTGTAAAGTCACCAGTGATCGACATTTCAAACCCATTGTCGCCTTCTTACTTCTCGCCCTGTGTTTCCTGAAGCACTGGAAGCTGTTAGCCTCTCCCCTGCTTTCTGGAAGTGTCAGGTTCCTCTTGCCCCGCTTCCTCACGAGTTGTTTCTGGCTCCTTCACTATGCTTGTGTCTTCCTCTTGCCCCCTTACCTGGACCCACCTTTTTCTTGCCTTCGGGTGGTTCCTCTTTCTGAATCTCAGGGCTCTTCTTGTACTTGCTGTGCTGTGTACGGAAAACCCTCCACCCTCACCTCTGGCTTACACTTGGCTCTGTTTCATATCCCTAGGTCTTGGCTCCAATGATTGCTTTTAATTACCATTTTTGAGATTGCAGATCACCCACACACACTCCATTCCCTATCCCCTTTCCTGCCCTTGGTTTTCTCTGTATTCTGTTTTATCATGTGTGTGTTATCTGTCTGTCCGCACACGGGAACGGAGATCTTTACCCATTTCAGTCACTCTTGCGTCCCCCACACCTGGCACATGTGGCGTGTGCTGAGATGAGCGAATGGATGGTTTTATTAGTCCCCCTGTGCTGGTCCTTCAGCACCGCAGGCTGCGCGTTTGTGGAGCCATCGTGTTTTCATTCCTTCCTCCCACGCCTCAATGTGCTCCTCAGGAATGTGGAGCCGCTACTTCCGGACCTACTGGTTTTTCAGTCCATAGAAGCCAGAAGTCCAGAATTCGGGGCGTTTGATCTCATGTTCTGTTTTGTTTTGTTGTTTTATTTGCACTTACACCAGTGTTCTCCTGTAGGTCGCCTGTTTATAATCCTTGATCTCCAGACTGAAAGGACTGGAATTTATGATGAAGCAGCTGCCCTGTGCCAGCTACCAGTTAGTCTCATTTAATCCTCACACCAGCCCTCTGGGAGTGGGCATCTGTGTGTGACTTGGATTCCGTCAGAGAGCGAGACCACCATGAGTAGTAAAGAACTGGGACTTATCGTAGGAATAAGACTGTGGAGGAATATGGAGAAGGAAGGGCCTGAAGGGCAAGTTGCTGGACTGGGGGGAAGTCACTGACAAGGCATCCTGCGGCCCTGGCCCAGGTGGACAGCGAGACCTGGCAGGTCAGGTGCATCCAGCGACCAGAGCAGGGCTGTGGTAGAGGAGTCTGGCGGGGGCCGTTGCTCCAGCATCTGACTATGGGTCTTGGGTCACCAGGGCAAGAAGTAAAGCGGACTTGCATTCCAGGTATGTGGGAGAATAAGGGCAAGGTGCAATCTCCTGGCACCTCTGCCTTTGTCTCTCAGCTCCTTGAACCGCAGCTGGGATAGTGGGTGCTGCTTCTCTCCTTCCAGCGGATCCCACGCAGACTTCGCGGGCTGCAGACCATACAGGGAAGCACCTCTGGCCCAGGCAGGTGGACGCGGAACCAAACCACTGTAGTAGCCATTGTCATTTTTCTCAGAGTTGTGACTTCCCCAGTAGGCTCATATATCGTCGGGCATGTAATGTAGCCCACTGGAAACCCTGTGCGTGCTCAGCAGCGCCCCTCATTTTAGTTCTCCGTGTCCGCTTCCAGCCTCGCTTTGTAGACGCACCCATGGGCCACCCCTTCCGTGCATCCCAGGCTGCAGAGAACGTGTGCTCCCCCCATGTTCTCACGGGCCTTTTCCCTGAGGGACGGGGCCAACATTCTTCCCTTGCCCGAAATGCTTCCCCTCCCACCTGCTTCTCCTCTTTCCCCTTTTCCTAACCTTCCGAGTTTTGCCAATCTTCCTGTGGCTGGTTCCATTCTCTCTCAAACTCTTCATCGTCTCATCCGCTATCCCTAAGCAATGCCTCCCTTTTCTGTATTCCAGCCATACTGGGCTCATACCATCTTCATGGCACCTCCCCATTTGCCTTAGCGTCCCTGCTACATTGTGAGCCAGTAGGTCTCATTCGTGTCCAACTCCACTTGCCCTCATACCGTGCGCTTGTCCAGCAAGTATTTGAATTGACTGTCCCCTCTTCCCCTCGGCATCCCGAAGTGCGGGAGGCTGTGTGTGGGCTGCACGTCCTTCTGCTGCAGTTCATCGGCTCTTCTCCCACAACTGCTTAGCTGAGAGCCCATTTGTCCTGCAAAGCCTTCTAGGCTGTGATCATCAGATGTGAGTATTCCTTTTTATCCTAGTGAGTCTCTTAAGCACTAGCACAGTTGTAGGGTAAAGTGTTCATGTGTTTGGAAGAATTGGGTTTTCCTGCTCTGCTAGAATTAAAGCTATTTTTTCCTCTCAGGATTCATGATATAAAAGTAATAGTTCACATAAATTAATTTGATTCCATGGTTCTTCAAAAATCTCTCTACTCCTTAATCCAGAAGAGAAATTTTCAACTCTCTGGCCTAATTTCATGTAAGCATTCAGCTTCTTGAATTTTCCTTACTTTACCTTTTCCATGGGGTATTTTAAGTGTGAAATGGTGTACTTTTATTTTTATACCTATTTTTAGCTTCCTACTTCATCTCTAGCTATATGATTGTTAACCTTAAATTATATATTTCAGAGCACATGGACTCCTTCAGATAATTTGGTACATGCAAATAAATAGAAGAGAATGCTTAAAATTGGGCTTTAAAACCTTATAGGAGCAGTTAGCTTACACCTGTTAAAACACTGTTAAAATGTAAGTCAGTCCTAGCATCCAGGACTAGAGGCAGGAACACCTCCTTCACCCTGCCCCCAGGAGCACTGAGGTCGGTTGTTAGAACCAACCTTGGTGGTCCCTTCCATCTGTGGTGTCCATGACTATGGTATTCTGCACCACACCGAAATGATCCATATGACCGAAGCATCTGACTTCAGGTGACAAACTCAGCAGGTGCAGTCTTTCTCTTGTTTGCACATGCCTTAATATGTCTTACTGTAAGAGCCTTCAGTACAGAAGATTCTTTTCATACCTTCTTCAGCCAAGGCATAATGAACACAACCTTCTGTTGATGAATTCAGAAAACTATGAGAAGCAGTTTTGTATTGTACTTTAATGTAATGATGTAATATTCCTTTTTTTTTTTAAGATTTTATTTGAGAGAGAGCACGATCAAGCGGGGGGAGGAGCAGAGGGAGAGAGACAAGCAGACTCCCCCCTGAGCGCAGAAGCCTGCAGTGGGGCTTGACTTCCTGACCCTGAGATCATAACCTGAGCCTAGTCAGATGCTCAACCAGCTGAGACGCCTGGGTGCCCCTGTAATTATGTAATATTCTTGAAATGTTTTGAAGCTTGTAGGAATCATTGATGTAACCTTATTTAGCCCCTTTTGGTGCTAAATAGAATATGAGTTCCTGTGCCCACTTTTTTATATTTCTTAATTGACTTATTTATTAAGATGTTACCTGTCTTTTCTTGCTCTCTGTATCTGCGTCTAACACTCTAAGTTAATACTGTTAGCTCAGGTTTTTAGAATTAGTTTTTAAGAATTTTGTATAAAATTTAAAAAAAAAAGAATTTTGTATAAAATATTTGAACCTCTCAGGGGTAAATGTTGGTAAATGAATTTTAGCTTAAAGCATAGATTTTGCAGTAAGTGTTTTTGGCTACTCAGAGCTCAAACTTACTTCAGAAGTTATCATTGTGCAAAGCTGGTGATTTGGGCAAAGTAGAGAGTATTTTTACTTTGAATTGTGCCAGTTTGCTTTAAAGAATCCTAACAAGTAATTTGGAGAGTAACAATTAAATGCCTCTTTTTACCTTTTGGTAGGTTTTTTTTTTTTTTTTCTAAGTTTGATTTATTTAAGTAATCTCTAAACCCAGTGTGGGGTTCGAACTCACAACCCTGAGATCAAGAGTTGCATGCTCTTCCGAGTGAGCCAGCCAGGCACCCCTACTTTTTGGTAGTTAATGAGTACATATTATCTGTTGGGAGATTTTATATTTAATGATGTAATAATACCTGAAGTCATGGCCAGGTTGTCATGAAAGAGAAATTGAAATTGGTAGGTCACTGAAGAGGAAATAAGATTGGTAGTTGCTTAATAGGAATTATTCTAAAAGGTTACTATAAATTTGTTTATTTTTCTCTTTTCATGAACTCATGACTGACATAGATCTCTGGAATCACTGGGAAAAATTCTGAAGATTAAATAGTCCTTACTGGCAGTGACCTTTTTAATGTGCTGCCTGTCTGGAGTTTTCTAGAGGGAATGCTGACTTTTCTTTTGCCAGAGAATGCATCCAAGTCGTGTAACAGTAAAAGGGAAGTTGTAGGATGAAGCGTATTACAAACCCTCCATTTCCATAGCTGAAATTAATCAGTAGTGTAAAGTGTTGTTTCTTTTCCTTTCTGGAGAAATAAGGACTTCTCAGTTCCTGAGGAAAGGAATCACTTTTGTGAGTGTACCGGTTTCCTGTTGCCTCGGACTTAGTGGTATAAAACAGCACAAGCCTGTTCTCTTACAGTTCTGGAAGGCAGAAGTCTGAGCTGCACTTTACAGGGCTGCTTCCTTCTGGAGGCTCCAACGGAGAGTCTGTTCCTTTGCCTCTGCCGACTTCTGTGGCCTCCGACATTCCCGACATGTTGCCGAGTCACTCCAGTCTCTGCTTCACAGTTTCATCGCCGCCTCTTTCTGTCATCCCCTTCTGCCCCCTTCATAAGGACACTTGTGGTTGCATTTATCCAGGGATATCTCTCCGTCTCAGAATCCGTAGTCACATTCACCCAAAGTCTCTTTTGCCGTAGGCGGAAACGTTGCCATGTTCCAGGGGTTAGGACCTGGACTTCTGAATCTTTGCGGGTCATTATTCAGTCTACCACAGGGAATGGATTATCCCCACGTGTCTCCTTCCTCATAGGCCCTTCTTCTCTCCCCGCCCCCAACACGATCTCTCCCTCATCCCTCACTCAGACTTGTCTTCCTTAAATTTTTTAAGCTGAGTAGGTATCATATCTGCATATCTGCTTCTAGCTTGTCTGTGTTATATGTGAAAATTAGTCTGTGGGCTCAGGCAGATGGAACCGCAGTTCATGAGCACTGTGTGGTTTTAAGGGAAAGGAATCAGACTGGGGCGACAGGGAGGAGGAGTCCTAAGTTTTAGTGTCAACTCTTCCATTAAACCATGTAATTTTGAACATGTTCCTTAACCTCCGAAGTCTTTTTTTTTCCCCCAAAAGTAAAATATTTCTTAGAGCTTTAAATTATTTTATTTATTTATTTATTTATTTTTAAGATTTTATTTATTTATTTGAGAGAGAGAGAATGAGAGAGAGCACATGAGAGGGGGGAGAGTCAGAGGGAGAAGCAGACTCCCTGCCGAGCAGGGAGCCCGATGCGGGACTCGATCCCGGGACTCCAGGATCATGACCTGAGCCGAAGGCAGTCGCTTAACCAACTGAACCACCCAGGCGCCTGAGCTTTAAATTATTTTAAATTCCTGCCTGTTTCATCAAATTAATATTGAAGACTCCCAACACTTTCTGGTTATTTTAAAGGTATAATTAATTGTCTTCTAAATTTACTTTATTTTACTGATTTCCAGAATTGTATAACCATTGTTTTTTTTTCTCCAGCCATTTCATGTTATTTTCCTAGGCATCTGATTTGACGTTTGAAGTATTGTGTGGTTTCGATTAACAGGAGGATCAACTTTTTGTGGCATCGCGTCACTGTGTCTGATGGGTAAACTAGAAGAAGTTTTTTCAGAAAAAGAATTGAACCGGATAAAAAGGTGGTGTATAATGAGGCAACAAAATGGTTACCATGGAAGACCTAATAAGCCCGTAGACACCTGTTACTCTTTTTGGGTAGGAGCAACTCTAAAGGTAAGAGAAAGAATAAAATTGAGAAACCTGTACTCTGTGTTGATACAAACTGTGCTTTAAAAGTTTTGGTCTTTGTAATGGTCACTAAATACCATTAAATTTAGGCTGCCGAGTTTTTTCTCTTGCTCCGGCAAAGCTCATCTCTGTACGGTTTTTCTATAGAATTCAGGTATCTGTTGTGCTGCTTGAAAATTGCCATTCTTATAAAACTTAAGTGGCCCAGAACATAGATGAGAAAGGATAAGGTATAAGGTATAAAGGTTGTAAAAATCTTGTTACCAAAACTGACGGACTGGTAGTCTGTCTGGAGCAGGGATCTGTCTGAACATGGTAGCAGTAAAGGCTTTATGGGAAGTTACGAATCTTTTTTTTTTTTTTTTAATTTTTTTTTTTAAGATTTTATTTATTTGTGAGAGAGAGAATGAGAGACAGAGCACATGAGAGGGGAGAGGGTCAGAGGGAGAAGCAGACTCCCTGCCGAGCAGGGAGCCCGATGTGGGACTCGATCCAGGGACTCCAGGATCATGACCTGAGCCGAAGGCGGTCGCTTAACCAACTGAGCCAGCCACCCAGGCGCCCGGAAGTTACGAATCTTAAAAGATAAACCATGGGTCATTCCCTTGAAAACAGTTTGTGGTTTTTAATTTTTTATTGATTTATTTGCCTAACCCTTCTGAATAACTTACTGATTAACACTTTTGCACATTTCTCTCCATTTGTTACCTTTTTGACATGCCTAATTTTATAAGCTTATTAACCACTAAATACCCTCAAGTTTGCTCTGTCTTAAAATTGCCTTTCCCCTTTAAAATGTTTCACCTAATTCTGATATTCTGAAATCTTTTTTTTTTTTTTTTTTTTTTTTTTAAGATTTTATTTATTTATTTGACAGAGAAAGACACAGCGAGAGAGGGAACACAAGCAGGGGTAGTGGGAGAGGGAGAAGCAGACTCCCTGCCGAGCAGGGAGCCCGATGCGGGACTCGATCCCGGGACTCCAGGATCATGACCTGAGCCGAAGGCAGTCGCTTAACCAACTGAGCCACCCAGGCGCCCTGATATTCTGAAATCTAACAAAAGTCCATGTTCATCTTTTATATAATATCCTAATTTTTTCTCTTAAATTCTGAAATGCTGAAAACAGAATGATTAACATGAAGGCAGTATATCTCCCTCTCTCCCCTCACTCCTAGTGCCATTCCTTGGGTGTACCGCTTTAATACTTTTTTAATTATGGAAAATTCCAGACATATTCTGAAGTAGAATAGTGTAATGAACCCCTGTAAGTCCACAGCTGGACGCATCAGCTTTTATCCCAAAGCCAGCTCCAGTCTTATCCATATTCCAACCCCTTGCCCTTCGCCTCACTGTATTATGTGAGGGCAGATCCCAGATAACATTTTTTATATTATCTGGAAATTTTTCAATATAGTTCCTAACCAAAAATAACTTTCTAAGTAACAGAACTGTAGTGTCATTGTCACATCTGAAAAAGCCCTAATTCCTTGATACCTTTAGGTATCTAGTCATTGACTATGTATATTTCCTTTTGCATCACATCAAGAAGCACATAATCTTTGGTCATCTCCTTTTGATCAAAGGGCTCCAGAGCCGTCAGACCGGATTTATCCTCAACAAAGTCCCCCATCAGCTTTTTATTTTATGATGGCAAAATATACATAATATAATATTTATTAGTTTAACTATTTGTAAGTATATAATTCAGTGGTATTAATTACATTCGCAATGTTCTGTAACCCTCACCAGTATGTATACCCAAAACTTTCATTATCCGCAGTATATACTCTGTACTCATTACCATTCTCCTCTCCCACTGGCCCTGGGTCATCTCTCTTCTCTCTGTCTTTATGAATTTGCCTATTCTTGGTACATCACATAAGTGGAATCACACAATATGTGTCCTTCTATGTCTGGCTTATTTTGCTTAGCATAATACTTTCAAGGTCCATCCATGTTGTAGCATATATCAAAATTTCGTTCCTTTTTATGGCTGAGTAATATGCTGTTGTATGTTTATATCACATTTTGTTTACCCATTTATCCGCTGATGGACACTTGGGTTATTTCCATGTTTTAGCTGTTGGGAATAAGGCAACTCTGAACATAGATGTACAAATAAGTGAGTTTATGTTTTCATTTCTTTTGTGTATTTACCTAGGAGTGGAATTGCTGGATCATATGGTAGTTCTCTGTTGAACTTTGTGAGGTACCGCCATGCTTTCCACAATGAGGGTGTGCACCATTTTACATTCCTGCTAGCAGCGTACCAGGGTTCCAGTTACCCTCAATAACACTTGATTTTTCTGTTTGGTTTTTTGGTTTTTATAATAGCCATCCCAGTGGGTGTGAAGTGCTGTCTCATTGTGGTTTTGATTTGCATTTTCCTAATGATTAGTGATATTGAGCATCTTCTGATGTGCTCATTGGCCATTTCTGTATCTTCTTTGGAGAAGTGTCAATTCAGGTCCTTCACCCATTTTTTAATCATGTTTTTTGTTCTCAAGTGTTTGGGATATTAATCCCTTATCAAGATATATGGTATGCAGATAATTTTTTCCCATTCTATGGTTGCCTTTCACTCTGTTGGTAATGTCCTTTGATGTACAAAAGTTTTTAATTGTGATCAAGTCCAGTTTACCTGTTTTTCATGAAATCATTGCCAAAGCCAATGTCATAAGGATTTTCCCCGGTATTTTCTTCCAACAATTTTTGTAGTTTTAGCCCTTGAATTTAGGTCTTTGATTCATTTTGAGTTAATTTTTATATATGGCATAAACTAAGGGTTCAACTTCATTATTTTGCATGTGGATATCCTGCTTTCCCAGGTTCATTTGTTGAAAAGCTGTTCTTTGCTCCATTAAATGGCCTTGGCCCTTTGTGGAAAATCAACTGAACACATACATGTGGGTTTGTTTGTTTTATGGGCTCTCTATTCTGCCCCATTAGTCCATGTGTCTCTCCCTATGCCAGTACCGTACTGTTTTAATCCCTACAGCTTTTGTAGTAAGTTTCCGAGCCAGGAAGTGTGAGTCCAACTTTGTTCTTTTTCATCATTGTTGGGGCTGTTTGGACCCCTTGCAGTTTCATAGGAATTTGAAAATTGGTTTTTCCAATTTTTACAAAAAAATCTATTGCATTGAATCTGAAGATCACTTTGGGTAGTATTGACTTTTAATAGCTTAAGTTCTCCTACAGTGAGCATGGGATGTCTTTTCATTTATTTAGATCTTTAATTTCTTTCAGCAGTATTTTGTAGTTTTCAGCATACATGTCTCTCACGTCCTTGATCAGATTTATTCCTAAATATTTAATTATTTTATACGCTGTTTTAAGTGGAATTGCTTTCTAATTTCTTTTTGGATTGTGTGTTGCTGTTGTATAAAAACCTCATTGGTTTTTTTTTTTTACAGAATCGTTTTAGCAGCCATTGAGGTTAACGTATGTTTTAATCCATTATATTGTTCTTTTTGATGCTCAAAACATCCCATTTTTAGCCAGAGATCCTTCAAGTAGGCTCTTGAGTCTTTTCGATATGACCTTGGTAGTCTTTGACAATTTTCTGAAAGCAACCATTTTTAAACATTTTTTTTTTTTTTAAAGATTTTATTTATTTGACAGAGAGAGCCAGCAAGAGAGGGAACACAAGCAGGGGAGTGGGAGAGGGAGAAGCAGGCTTCCCGCGGAGCAGGGAGCCCGATGTGGGGCTCGATCCCAGGACCCTGGGATCATGACCTGAGCCGAAGGCAGACGCTTAACGACTGAGCCACCCAGGCACCCGCCATTTTTAAACATTTTAAAGATTCTTAATTCTTATGAATATCACAAGTAACTGATTTTTTTTATTTTTAGAAATATTTTCCTGTTTTATTTTTTTAAGTAAGTTTTCCACCCACTGTCAGGCATGAACTCATGATACTGAGATCAAGAGTCACATGCTCTACTGACTAAGCCCACCAGGCACCCCAACTTTAAATGATATCTTAATTTCTCTTTAGACATTATCTTTGATTCCCAACTATGAAGAATGAAGATTTAGCCTCCCTTTTTTCAAGCAGATTATTACTGGTTATATATTTTTTAGTCCTGAAACTTTTCCTCTTTGCACCTTCTAATTCTGTCATATTACCTTTACTTTTATAATGTCGAGTTAACATTCATATTTTATTTAGTAACAGTATTCACATATTTTATGCTTTGCCTGTAGGTTGATTCTAAAATTTAAAAACCGAGAATCAGCACTTACTGTGATCATGTAAATATTGTTTATTGCTGAACCAAGTACATCTTAAGATTATAGTTTCTCCTTATGTAATGACCCATCAGACACTTGATGGAAAATGTTTCTAGCTGATGGATTCTAATGAGTCTCTTTCCTTTTTATTGTATTGACTAAATTAAAATGAATGAATGTGTTTCTTATTTGTATCATAATTCTTTTAGGCTTTGTTTCTCTTTTTGAGAAATAATGGTTCTTTAATCACTCATATCTTCTATGGCTCTTTGATTCATTAACATACTTTCAACTGCTTTGTGTCTTATCAGAAATTTCTTGAACTCTCTTGTCTACTGCTCCACCCTCCCCAACACCCTTTCATAGTTTGAGTTATTCTTTATTTTTTCTATTTAATGGGATCTTGAGAGAGAGAATAAACATATGTCCTAAATCTTAAAGCTACATAGTTTTTTATGCTAAAAGTATACTTGTCTCACCTTTTACCTTTCCTGACTAAAAAGCTACAATTTTTTTACTAGTCTCAAAACTGTCATCTGGTTAATAATTTTTGTTGGTTTTTTTTTTTGAAATATTTTTGGTTCAAGTTACTAACGGTTTGTAAGTAATAGTTCAAAAGCCTATAATAAGAATTAGAATATAGATAGATAAAATTGATAAAATAAAAGATAAAATTGTCCTTTTTAAAAATGACTAAGTTGAACAGATTGGCAGAGTTGTGTTTTGAACCTAGCTAAATGTGATGCAAAGAGATTAGTTGGGCGTGGTTCAGAAGAGGGAAGTAGTGAGTAGGTCAAGGAAAGGAGAGTAGTTGTGATCAGATGACAAAAATGATAATAATGTGGTTGACTGATTCTAAGTGCTCAGGTCTCCAGAGGCTTGCTTTGAGAGCCTTAGCTACAGAAAAGCATATTTAATTGATGTATATCTGAAAATTGAGCCAAAGGTCAAAATGAAAGTTTGATGTCAGTAAATTTATATTTGTCCTGTCATTTCAGCTTCTGAAAATTTTTCAATACACCAACTTTGAGAAAAATAGAAATTACATCTTATCAACTCAAGATCGCCTAGTAGGGGGATTTGCCAAGTGGCCAGATAGTCATCCAGGTAATTCATTTTTTGTATGAATCTAGAACAACTCTATTTCTTGAGTAGACCCTCAGGCATCTTTGTCAGAAAGGGCATAAGAGAAAATTCAGCTACAGTTGTAAACTTAATATGTTTTTTAAAAAGGTAAATTGTTTAAGTTTAGGGGAAATTTAGCATGTTGAGGGGTATAAAGGAAGGGTTGGATTATCAAGATGTATTGCTATAGTATGCCTTGTTTTCCATATATTTCACTTACCAGTGTTTTATTTCATTTGAGGCAGTGAGGCAGATGGTCTCAATGGGCCCTGTCCAAAATAGAGAATCATTTGGTCCATCCAGAATCTTTAGAATTATTAGCTGTCGCTAGAGCCAAGTAGAATGAATTACCAAGTCCAGAAGGGACCTGTTCTTACTCTGTTCAGAAGCCATTACATCAAATATCTCTAATTCTGAAGGTAGCTGTCCCTCACTGTCCATACCCTTGTTCTCTGAATTTCATCAGATTCAGGTTAATTTTTTTAGATGGGTACTTTGCTATCTGAACTCTTAACATTCACTGTCTAAAACTCAGGAGCCAAATAGATTCAGACAATGTGATATTCACTGTTTTCCAAGCTCAGGAGTGGCAGGGAGGTAAAGAACAAAAGATTCTTGGATTTAGTAAGTACAGTCGATCCTTGAACCACACAGGTTTGAACTGTGCCTGTCCACTTGTAAATGGATTTTTTCGATAAATATTGTGTTGTACTGTAAATGTATTTTCTCCTCTTTAATGCTTTTAATTTCTAAAGCCAAAGAATATTTTTTCTAGTTTTATTGAGAAATCATTGACCCTACATCACTGTGTAAGTTGAAGGCATACAGCATGATGGTTTGGTGCACATCTATAATGAAATGACTGCCAGAGTGGGCTCAGCTAGCTCCCGCCTTCTCATAGATACAGAAGACAAGAAGATGGTAAAGGGCGAACAATTTATGTTTGTGATGAGCAGTCTTAGGGTTCACTGTCTGAACACGTTTCCTGTATGTCGTACAGCAGGGTGAGCTGAAGTCCTTGTGTTGTGTGTTACATCCCCAGTACTTACTTAGTAGTGGCAGTTGGTTCCTTTTGACCCCCTTCTTCCAATTCCCCCTCCCCTGCCCACCCCTGCCCCTCCTAAGCACAAGTCCAATCTCTTTTTTTCTATGAGTTTGGTTTTTTGTTTTTGTTTTTTAGATTCCACATCTAAGTGAGATCACACAGTATTTGTCTTTGCCTGACTTATTTCACTTAGCATTACACCTTCAAGGTCCATCCATGTTGTTGCAAATAGTAGGATTTCCTCATCTTTATGGCTGAATCATGTTCCATTGTGTATGCAGATACCACAGATTCTTTATCCATTCATCCATCGGTGGGCATTTAGGTTGTGTCTGTATCTTGGCTATTGTACATAATTCTGTGAACATGGAGGTATAGATACCAAGGTAGTGTTTTCGTTTCCTTTGGGGATATTACTGGATCATATGGTAGTTCCATTTTTAATTTTTTGAGGCTTCTCCATACTTTTTTCCATAAGGGCTGTGCCAGTTTACATTCCTACCAGCCATGTACAAGGGTTCCCTTTTCCACCTACACGCCGGCATTTGTTATCGCTTATTCTTTTGATTATGGCCATTCTAGCAAGAGTGACATAGTATCTCACTATGGCTTTAATTTGCATTTCCCTCATGGTTATTGATGTCAAGCATCTTTTCATGCACTGGTTGGCCTTTTGTATATCTTCTTTGGAGAAAGAGCTATTCAGATCCTTTGCCCCTTTTTCAGTTGGGTTACTTGTTGTTTTTTCTGTTGAGTTGTTGGAGTTCTTTCTGGTTTTTTTTTTTATGTTCTAATTTCTAAAGCAAAATAATATTTTTAAATTTTGGTATGTGTAACCATAGCTATAAATGTTAGAGCAGTACCTCAAGAAAACTGAGAATTGTCTTGATGACATTATTTTTCATCAGAGCTTGTACTATTTTAACAAATGTACATTTTAACAAATGGGAATAGGGAAATGACAATATCTTGGAAAGCATGTCTGGCATAAACATACTTGAAATACATTTTGAGTATTTACAGTAGATTTTTTTTTTTAAAGATCTATTTATTTGCCTTAGTTAGCAAGCGTGAATGGAGGGAGGGCAGAGGGAGAGAATCTTCAAGCAGACTCCCCGCTGAGTGTGGAGCTCGCCAGGGGCTTGATCTCACAACCCCTGAGACTATGACCTGAGCCAAAATCGAGAGTCGGATGCTTAACCAACTGAGCCACCCAGGCGCCCCAGAATAGATTTTTTTTTTTTTAATTCTTGAAGGTATTTTCTAGCACTTAGTTGCTAACTTTAATATTTGGGTAAATACTTGGATATAATACTTTTTACAGATATGGTAAAATGTCTTCAGAACCTGTAAACTGCAGAGCATAGAAGATCTGTGTATCATAAATTGAATTTATGTGGAAAGACCTGTTTAATAGGGCCTTTGGGAAAATCATTTTTTAAGAGTCTTTAAAATTAGGGGCACCTGGGTGGCTCAGTTGGTTAAGCGACTGCCTTCGGCTCAGGTCATGATCCTGGAGTCCCTGGATCGAGTCCCGCATCGGGCTCCCTGCTCAGCGAGGAGCCTGCTTCTCCCTCTAACCCTCCCCCCCTCTCATGTACTCTCTCTCTCATTCTCACTCTCTCAAATAAATAAATCTTTAAAAAAAAAAAAAAAGAGTCTTTAAAATTAGCATATTCTTGGTTCTAGTTAATTTAGTAGCAGATTTGACACAAAGCATTTTTATATACATTTACAGAAGAAACTTAAGAAACTAATGAACTTTTATTATGAAGAAACTATATATTTCAGCATTTGATATGCTTGAATATACCTACAGGTAAGTTTTTTAAAAAAGCTTTGAGGTTTGAAACAATTAAGTTCTGGTTCATTGACTTTTACAGAAAGCTTTCTGAGAAAAAGATGTTTTATTTTTCCATTACGTGGAAAGTAGAAGATCCTATTTTGTTATCCTGGATGGATTTTATTTCTCTTTCAGTTGCATTTTTTCCTAGAAAAGTTTCCTAATTTCTAGTCAATAAAATATAATGTTGGTTTGTGCCTTCTGTAATTTTAGAATAACTACAAGGAAAATTTCATAGTACAGGGGAAATTAAATTTATTTTTTGTGGTCTGAAAATGAGAGAAAAGTGAGCCAGAAGAAACCTAAGCATTCTCTTGAGAAGACATGAAAGGAGATTGACATGGGCCTCCACTAGTGAGATAACATTTTCAGAAATAATCTTGAGTAAGCACAATTATCTGTCCCTCTGTTTTGAAAAGTAGTTGATACTCATGTAAGTAAAACTTTCTAATACTTCTGACAAAGTTTGAGTCGGTAAAGGTGTTCTGAACTTCAGTAGCTCTTGAGGCCATAAATGATGGCCAGTACAAAAATAGGAAAAATGCCTGATGGCTACAAAATATGTTTTTTTGTAGTATGCCCATAACTGCAGATCTCTGAGCTCTTCAGAGTCCGTATAAGGCTGTCCAGCAGGCAACAGCCATGTGATTCCTGTGGCCACTTGAATGGAAGAGGGTCGCTGCCCCCAAAAGACGGGAAATAGTAGGGAGGCCAGTATAGAAGAAAGGTTATGGTATTTATAGCCACAGAGAATGTGAGTTTGTTTTTACTGTCAGGTCAGACATTTTTTGGATGATTGAGATTCCCCTAAATAGGAAAACTAAATTTGGTACAGCATTCCACAGCGGATTATTCTGTTTAGGCATCTTTCACTGAACACAGTACTGTGGTAGAATTGGTTACGGAAATGTCAGAGGTAAAACTTGGTGGGGAGGGGTATTGCTACTTAGAGTCAGAGGTTTATTTTCATTTTTCAGGAAAATTTTTCCTTTTATGATACAGAGCTAAAGCCCCTTATTTCTGTATTCTGTGGGAAGCAAAGGGGAAACCCCCTAAGTGAGAGGTCTTGTATTACTGCTACTCTACTTTGTTTTTTTAATCATAGAGGATGTTGGGAATGTCACCTTTTCATTTGAGAACTGTTTTCCTTTGTTAATGATATTTTCTTCGATAAAATACCTGATTTTGATCATCTGTTTTTTTTTAATTGGTGTTTTGACAAAGACTTTTTGAGAAAGCACATGTTTCAAAACCTGTATTTAACATTTTTCTAAATTTAATTTTAATGTGCTGGACTAATAGATATGTAGCTATAGTACTTTGCAGCATGTACAAATAAGAATGCCTGTTATGATAAAAAAAAAAAAAATACCTCGTTTTCAGATGCTTTGCATGCATACTTTGGGATCTGTGGCCTGTCACTAATGGAGGAAAGTGGAATTTGTAAAGTTCATCCTGCCCTGAATGTAAGCACACGGACTTCTGAACGCCTTCGAGATCTCCATCAGAGCTGGAAAACCAAGGACTCTAAACAGTGCCCAGAGAATGTGCACATCTCCACATGACTGACTTCACTTAGGTCGGGAGGGTGGGGGGATTTGTAGCATAACTGTAGCTCGAGGTTAAAAGCCATGTATAACCAATGTGCTCTTTTTTTAAGAGGTAGTCTCGCAATCAAATCTCGCGCCGATGTCACTTTGGAATATGGTCTTGAGCCCGTAACCTTTGTACTGGGTTTCAAGAAAATCTTTGTTGACGTCTGAACCACAGTGGACTCTGTTGTGGTTCTTAAATGTTTCTACTGTATTTCTAAGAAGTTCTTTGGGGCAAATTAACTATATGTATGTAGGTTATATTTTTAAAAAACTCTACGAATTGTATCATACTGTAAAATGGACACAAATCTTCAAAACAAGTTTACAGTTCACATAGCATCGATAATCCTTGGGTGAACACTTAGTGATCATTTAAAAAGCTTGATAGCTGATGGTAGGAAATTGCTTTAATGAATTAAGTATTTAGGATTCTTCTTTGAAAACAGATGATTCCATAATTTTTAAACAGAAGAATGACTTACTTTGTCTTATTAAGTGTGCCAGTTAAACTTATGAGGCCTACATAAATGAAATTAACTTCATAGCAAGGATGAATAGGCTTAACTAATACAGTAATTTTCTAAAGGGACATTGATTTAAGAAGACTATTATGTAATTGAGGAAAAAATAACTGTATGTGATTGTGAATGAGAAAGTTTTGTGCTGTGTGGGTCACTTATTTAGATGTTTTGAGGGTGAATAACAGTTGTGTTTGATTTTAATTTCATTAGTTGCTTTTTCTTCTTTCTGGGGAGAAAATAGTCATCTAGAAGGAAAGACATTGAGTGGTTTGGTTTATTTTTCTGAAATATGTGATACTATAAATTGTACTTTTATAAGGGAGTTATTTTTAGCTATTGGTTTTTTTTTAGTTTGTTGCCTCCAGAGTGTGTTAGTGGTTCTGATTTCAAAATGACAATTTTCTAATTTTTTCAAAGTAAATAAGTAAAACTCTCAGTAAAAAACCAGAACCACTAAAGTAAATTTAATGGTGCAGCCCCATACATGGTCATTTATAGTTTTATATTTTCAGGTAAGTGGAAGGGAAATGTTCTGTTTAGGGGTTAAAGACTGGGGTGTCGCTTTTGTTCTTCTTGTTTTGTTCATTCTGTGAACTAGCTAATTGTAAAGGAAATCGTGTAAAAACTCATCTTCATTAGTAACCAATTTATCAATAAATCACATCCATCACTGTTGTTGGAATGACGTTCAAAGATGTGAGACAAGTACTGAAATGGAGAAGAAAATCTCTGCACTGAAGGAGATAGGTTAAAGTTAAAGTCTTGGTGATAATAAATGTTGAATTATTCTACACAACTATCAGTATAAAAAATTACTAGTATTACTGTTTAGGAATTATAATATTTAAATTTTAATTTCCTAAATTTGAGGAGAAAATGCCCTTAAATGGTGGTCCTTCCAAAGGGAAATCTGGTATGTGCTTAGAGAAATGATTCATTTGTTGTTGGCATCCTTAGTTTTAAAACTCCTCTTGCCCAAGTCAACTTTATTATTTTTTTAATTAGAAATAAAATCCGTTTTCTGATTGTGGGGGAAAATATAAGCTTAAAAGCAGATGTTATCTTTCAATGAGTTATTTTAGTTGCTTCTATTTAAATCCTGGCAAATTAAGACATCCCTATCTCAAACTAAGTCATTTCCTAGACATCGGGAGTTAAAATAGCATATATGGAATGGCTTTAGAGCGATTATAAAAAACCCAGATTGTTTTTCCTGAATTGCCACTAGCAGTTAGAAGGTAAGAAAGTTAGTAATAATAGTAACCGTATCCGTAAGTGGAAGAGAACTCCAAGTTTAAAAGTATTTCATAAAACTATTAAGAAATATTTCCTAACTCACTTGTATAATTTAATAGCATAAAATTATAAATTACAATATGATTCTAAACAGTACACGTGTGAGGGCCCTTTTTATGAAATTTTGTGGCCCAGTGAGTGTTCACCTTCCATCGTGACGTGCTGACCAAAACACAGGCCAGGGACCTGCAGAGAGACGACTCTTGTTTCTAAACAGTTATTTACAAGAGCAGTATTTATTAAAAACTAAATTATAAGTAATATTTCACATACTTATTCTTTGGCAGTGATACTATAATGAGCAGGGAAGTAGGAAGTCCAAAATCTCAAATAACTCTGTGTTCTGCCCCCACCCTCATTATGGTATTTTTCAGAAGTTAGTACGAGAAGCTTTTTTTTGAGCATCTGCCTGAAAACAAGATTAATCAGGTCATACAACACAGTTCAGTGTATTCATCATCTACAGTATTTTTAGATTTGACCTGTAATATGTATACATTTTTATCAGATCTTTAAATAGTTAATATTTCATTTCAGTTCACATAGAGGTTTGGAAACGGTCGGACCTGCTAGTATTTGAGAGTCTGTTAAGTAAGGAGGTGCTCTGGAGTCTGAGGACTTGAGTTTAAATCCCAGGTCTGCAAGTTCAGCACTGTAATCTTGGACCCTAACTTCCCCATCCATAAAATCAGGGAGGGAGGGCTAACTCCTGAGGTTATTCAAGGATGAAATGAGATAATGCATATAAAGCACTTGACATAGTACCTGAAATACAGTAAATTCCTAATTATAATTTCTGTCCTAACCATCATAAAATGATTGTTATTAAAATCTCTCTTCTCTAATAGAGATCCCACAGGGGTTAAGCTCGGGGACGATGACGGCAATAGTGTACTTTCTGAACCTTCCAGTAAGAATACAGAGTAACCAGGGTAGCCCCAGACCCTGTTCTACAAAACTAGATGACCGTTGTCCTCATGAACTTCAAAGTGCAAGTGAGGAAGGAAGGAAGACAACTGGCCGACGTAGTTTCAGCATCTGTGGGAACGGGGAGAGCAGGCAGCTGTGTTTCTGACAGCCCCCCGTTTCTCAGCCGCCTGGCAGGGGGCCAGTCAACAGAAGCTGCAACTGTGCAGACTTCGACAGGTTCCATTTGCAGGTGAGCGTCACAGCAATGCACCAAGGTCTGCCGAGTGTGCTAACGTAGTCTGGGCCCAGTGCTGTATGTGTCCAGAGCCTAGCACTGAGGAGAAACTGCTAGAATTAGGATTCCAGCTTGACAGGACAGGTATGGTAGGGCAAAGAGAAGAGAAAGTCCAGGTAAAGGCTGGGAAGGAAGGTCAGTAGTGATGTCCTGTCAACCACTGTCAAAATGAAAATGGAGCTTTAGGGCAGTGGAGCTAAAAAAAGTCATCGAAGAACACGCCCCTCCTAAAAAAGTACAGGAAAACGCTCTTCCAAAGAAAAAAACAAAACAAAACTGTGAGAAGGATTACAATCAAACCTCATTGAGAAGTTAGAAGAATTAAGAGAAGCAGCAAGCCAGCATCCCCAAAGATGGTGAGAGCACACCAGAAAGATACGACCACAAGACTGATGAAGGCCTCAATATTTTTTTAAAAAAAACAGTTATGACAGGAAATTTATAGTATTTAGAACTGTATCATTAAAAATGGGAGAAGCTGAAAATTATACAACCAAGCCTTAAAAACTGGAGGAAAAAAGCAAACCAGAAGAAAACTGAAGGAAGGAATTCGTAAAAAGGGAGAGCGGGAGGGAACTTAAATACGCAAACCACCAGCGAACCCCTTCCAGGAAAAAAGGGAGGACGCAGAAATACACATTGAAATGACAACTGGAGAAATAACCACAAAACAGGAAATTTTTCAAAATTATAAGACTAATTTTATATAATTAGAAATATGCAGATTTCCAGGATTTACCCTCATAGACACAGAAATTTAGAACAAACCAATTACCATAGAAGAAACTAATAAAGGACTTCTTACCAAAAAAGTGTCAGGCCTTGATGATTTCAGGGGATTTCTGCTAAACCTTTAAGATTAAATAATCCCAGTGTTGATACAATTCCAGAAGCTAGAAAAAGAATCCTGAACCTCAAAGTGCCAAAAAAAAAATTTTTTAAGACTTCTGAATTGATTTTATAAAGTGAATACATTAGCATTTCCAAAACTGAAAAAAAGATTGTAGCAAAGAGAAAATTATAGACCACTCACAAATATCAATGCAAAAACCTTAGCAGTGTATTAGCAAACACTCCCAACAGCACTTTAAAAAGGTAATAAATCATGACAAAGTTGGGTTTATTATAGGAATGCAAGGATAATTCTATCGTTGACAATCCATCATATTAAAAGAGTTAAGGAGAAACTCATTCCATTTTTCAGAAAAGAGATTTGATGGAATTGAGCATTCAGTTCATGCTGAATGTACTCGGAAAACAGAAACTGATGAGTAATTCATTCACATTGTACCTCTGCCCAAACGCCAGCATCTTAATGTGAAAACAAAAGAGGCTTCCACAAAGTGAAACAAGACATGCCCCTATCTCTCTACCACTTACATTGTGTTGTTGGTTTTAGCCAATGCAGTTTGACAAAACAAAGCCATGTGAATTTCATGGACAGGAGGAGGTTATTTGCAGATACGCATTTACATCTGGAAAACCCGAAGAAATTTGTTGAAAAACTATAAGAGAACTTACTAAAGTAGCAATTACAAATCTACATTCAAATATCATACTTGGATATAAGTTTCAGCACTCAGCAGGCATAAAGGAGTGTATATAACTCTGATTCCATTTAAATGAAGTTCAGAACAGGCAAACTTTATAGGTGTCAAAAATCAGCATCCCCTTTCAGTCACTACCCCCTCCACAGAGGTAAGCACTATCATGACTAAATCACCATCGTTTTGTCTTTTTTTAAACTTTATATAAGTGGAATCATGTACGGTATTTTTCATCTGGCTTCTTTAGCTCAACAAGCCCGGGAAGAGTGCAAGGCAGCTTCCGTGGTGCTGGTTACATCGGTGCCTTCATTCTATGACTACTTACCAAGCTGTATACTTGCCGGTTTGTGCACTTTTCTGTATGTATAATCACAGTTCAATAAAAATGTTCACTAAAAAGGATAAAAGGCTTTATAAATATACAAACCTAGTTAGAAGGTGCCGTTGAAGAGAAGACCCCTTTTGTGATTACAAAAAGAAACTTACGTGTAAACCTTTTTTAAAGTTTATTTTCAATCTCTATGCCCAACGTGGGGCTCAAACTCACGAACCCGAGGTCAGCAGTCACACATTCTCCCAACTGAGCCAGCCAGGTGCCCCTATGAGGAAAACTAAAAAATACACTTTTGATCAAAAATTAGACTTCAACAATTTAAAAAGATGTATCCTATTCTTAAGAAGACTCAACATGAAAACATGTTTTTCTCCCAATAAAAATGATCATGTTTGCTTCTGTTTGAGAGAACATCCCAGAAAAGCTATGGAAACTGAAAAAAAAAGAGAGGGACTAGCCCTAGCAGACATTAAAACACACTCTTATTAAATCCTCCATAATTAAAAGTTTGGTATTGGCACATGATTAGGCAGGACAGAGGAGAAATTCCAGGAATAGACCCAATGGTAGTCATACTGTAAAGGCAGCGTCTCAATTCAATGAGAAGATGAAATTTTTTTCTTATTTTTTAAAAGATTTTATTTTTAAGTAATCTCTACACCCAATGTGGGGCTCAAACTCAAAACCCCAAGATCAAGAGTCACACGCTCTACCCACTAAGCCAGCCGGGCACCCCGAGAAGATAAATTTTAAAATAAATGGTATGGGACTGACCAGTGATTGATTACTTGGATATCTACATATATTGTTAAAGAATTTATAGCTTCTTTCATTTCGAACTTTTTTTTTCTTTGTTACAATGAACATTTATTCTTTTAATTTAAAAAATACGAAAAACAGTGGTAGTCCTCACCCCATCCCACCCCCATCCTATAATTCCTGAAGTTAATCATCACCACTGTTGTGTAAATCCTCAATCCTTTCATCTCTCTCCATACACATGTATGTTTATGTATCTGTATATTTAAGCACTACATACATACTTAAAGAGTTACATATAGATCGACATATAAACATGAGGTATGTATTGGGTATTGCAACTTATTTCCATTCAGTGATACATTATAAATGTCTTTCAATATCCATGCTTTGTTTTCAGCGGTGGTGAATTAGTAGTAGTATTGGTATTATTAGCATTATGTGGCATAAATGTATCATGATTAGTATCTTATTTCTCACAATTACAAAAATATTGTTGCAAGATCCTTGAAATGTATCATCGCCTACTTGGGTGACTCTTGAAGCTAAATTTATGGATGTGGAATGGCTGGGGCAGAGTATGCACATTTTAAATTCTGATAGCTTTTCCGAAAAAGACATGTTTTTCAAAGATTGTGCTGGGACATGCTTCTACCTTGACACTGAGATTTTAAATATCAGAAAATAATCTTCTGATAATAAAATACCTCTCGTAACTCAGAACTGTGGCATTGGAGAAGACCTTAGTGGCTTCATTCCTCACCCTCATTTTACAAACTATAAATCTGAGGCCCAAGATGAAAGATCTCATGCAAGATCATATACATACCATATTCTTAGGTAGGAATGTATCTATCTCTAGAACATATCCTATATCCACATATAAATAGAGACACGTAAGACAGAGATAGATGTAGTTTCTAACATACATAAAGTTTGTGGTGGAGCTTTCCATCTCCAGGACAGGGATTCTGCCCACCCCCTCCAACCCGTGGCATTCCTTTGACGGAGGTATGCGTCCTCTTGCCCATTGTCACATTTTTCCAGATGTTCAGTTCTAATAACTTTTCATTGAGGCTCCCAAGGCTTTGACTAAGGGTTGCCATTAAAAGTACGTGGGATTCCCTGAACTGATATGAGGCACTGCCGTTCTACACCATTGACGAAGCTGGGTGATGGGTGCACGGGGCCTCTTCATAGTTCACTCACAACCTACTGTGAGTCCCTGAACATTTCAAAAAGTTTTTAAAAGCGTCTGTGGGAACATGAAAGGCATGTAAAATTCACTAGAGGAACTCCAAGCCCCTCTTGCTTTCCTGTAAACCAGATGTGCAAGCCAGGAGTTTGGTAGGGCTTTATGAAGTCCCTGAGGAGTGGAAGAAAATCACTGAAGGAATCAATGTGATAAAGTACAGAAGTCACTCGCTCGAATGTTAATGGATTTTCATCTTGCATTTGAATTTCAGCAGCTGACTTCCACACGAGAATATCCACAAGCGATACTCTGCTACAGAGTATTTTCCTTTCTGCTACAGAACATACTGTAGAAAATTATTCAGTGGTTAAATTATAGAGACATGCATAGAAGAAGAATCATTCAGGTAATACCTTTTACTTTTATGACTCTTGGTACCGATTTTAATATTTCTCATTCAGGGACATTTGATTATTTCCAACTTACAGGTGTTGCTGTGAACATCATATATGTTTTCCTGTGGGATTTCTAGCAGGCAATTTCTGGATTAAAGGATGTGTACTTAAAAAGTATTGGTAGTTGCCAGGTTGCAGCACCAAAGAAAAAAAAATAGTATTGGTAGTTACTATTAAATTGGATCCAAAAAGAGGGTAGCCATTCATAAGCTCACCCACAGGAGATTGGAATACCTCTTCCTCATATCCTCTGCAACACTGGATATTATCAGTATTAAAGTTTTCCCATTCTGCATACGAAAAAAATTGGCGTTCCCTTGTTGATAAACAACACATGTAGTCAACAAGCCCTGCCAAGTCTGGGGGAGGTTGATTTGTGCTGTATCAGTCAAGGCTAATTTTTCATGTCTTTGAGAGTGAAATCAGAATAATGTTTCTCCATTAACGTAGGCTTTTAGCAATAGTTTTAAAAGTGTGTGGCCTGCAGACAGGAGCATTGGCATCATCTAGGAACTTTTAGAAATGCGAATCCTCTGGTCCCACTTGAGACCTACAGCATCAGAAGGGGGGTGGGGTGGGGAGGAGTGGCTATCTCTGTTTTAACAAGCCCTCTGAGTGGTTCTGCTGCGCTGTCAAGTTTGAGAACCAGTCACTGATGCAGAATCAGCAGCTTGGGCGGGAGAAGCAAATGAGAACCCCATAAGTGATGGCAAATATCATTTTTAAAAGACAGGTTTTTGTTTTTGTTTTTAATTGAAGTAATCTCTACACTCAACACGGGGCTCAAACTCACAACCCTGAGGTCAAGAGTCACATGCTCCTCTGACTGAGCCCGCCAGGTGCCCCTAAAAAAGATAGGGGTTTGAGTCGACAGTAAGCTCAGCATGTTTCAACAATGTGATCTTCACTCCCAGCCCCAAAAGTTGATACTGTCTTTGTGTGTAGTAACAGGGTTGCAAATGCAGTCAATGCTCAGATGTGCAAAGAAAACATGCATTTTCTCAAACGGACCCGGGCTTCATTTGCCGGTAACTTTGGCTCTCGGGGTAGGGCAGGCTCAGGGGTGGGGCCATTTAAATTATGTCAAGTGACCGTTTCAGTCTTGGCCGGGATCAGTGGCCGCTTCTCCTGCTCCTTGCTATCCCCGATGTATGTGCCTCCTGGCGGTTGATGGGGTCTCTCTTGCAGGTTGCTGCTCTCATCTGGTCCCTCACCTGGTACCCACTGAGCATCTGCCGGTCTGATGCATCCATTCCAGGTGGGTTACTGCCATTTGCCTCTGATTACACTGTCCCAGCACCGGGGCCTCTTGGCTCTTACGCCAGTCCTAGATCTGTATGCCCAAATCTCTGTCTCCATTTGGTATTATCTAGCTACCTCCCCTCCCACTTCGGTGCTGGACGTGGAGCTAAGCTAAGTGTGTTTCTTCTAGGACTCAGCCTCTTGGAGGCTATGCCTAGAGAAGCAGGTCACAAGGCCACCCCATTACCCCATGTGTGAATATCTAAGAGTTACACATCAAACTAGAAAATGATGGGTCTTCCTGGTTGACAAATACACATAATGACAGATTTGGAAAAACAGGTCATACAAATAACTGTGAATAACACAAATCCATAATTAACTTCATTTTCCACCCTAGGCCACCATCTGGCAGTGGTGGTTGCTGGCCTGGAACAGAGTGCACCGTGTGCAAAGCTTTCTCCCTGGGGTGCTGGTTGGCCAGTCCTGGCTTCCTGCAGTCCCTGGGGAGATCCACAGAATAAGTATCGGCTTTCTCCTCTTATTTTATCTATTTATTTTTTTTTTAGTAAACTCTGCCCAACATGGGGCTTGAATTCAGAATCTCGAGATCAAGAATTGCACACTCTACCTACTAAACCATCCAGGTGCACCATCTTTCTCTTCTTAGAGGGGGTGTAGGGACAGCTCTTTACCCACCTGCACCCTCTCCATCTGAGATGCCACACGGTTTGAGTCAGGCCATCTTTGCTCACATGTCCCCAGCCTCCTACTTCACCAACATCACCCCTTCAGGTACCTTAGAGAAACATAAGCCTGGAAAGCCGGGCTCAAATTTAGAAATCTTGGCCTCCTCAAGGTTCCCGGCCTGTGTCCAGCCCTCCTCTTCCCCTCCTAGGCACCCTCCCACACCTTGAGAAGCTTCCCTCCATCGCATCCTGGACCTGGCGTATACACCCTGACAAGCACGGTCCAAAAAGGATGCAGGGAAGAAGCCCATGCAGAGCTGGGAAGTGGGTTCAGGCGGGAGCACCAGGATCTTTGGTACCTGGAGCATGGTCTAGGAAGGGGCCTCACCGATTCCTCATCTTACGGGGAGTGTTGGGATGGGGTCCCCTAAAGTGTGGGGGGGTGGGGAGGTTTGATCTCAGGGCGGTACCCATGTTCATTCCTGTCAGGACCTTGGGCATCCTGACACCTCCCCTCCTCTGCCCCTGCCTTCTACCCTTTCTGCATGGTCCCAGGTCCGGGGATCACAGAACTACCCCCTTGGCCTGTGGCGGCGCCTTGCCTTTCTTCACTTCCCAGGTCGTCTCTGCCACTGACCTGACGTGTTCATTGGGCTTGTAGGAAATCTGGAACGTCCTCCCCCACATGACACAAGCCTGGCTTTAGGATTCTCGTTTTGCTATAACCTCAGAAGCTGCCCCTTTCTTCCCCTTTCTCCATGCCGAAATACTCTAAACCTTTGGAGGCAAATGAGTGCTTCTGGAGGAACAGGAAATGCCAAGGCAAATACATTAAAATTTTTCAGAGTTGGCTAGAATGAAGGGAGGAGGAGACACCGGTGGGCTCTGAACTTTCAGGACACCACAGTCTGTTCAAGCCGCCACACATTCAAAAGGTCGGAGGTGGGAAGATCAGGTTTTGGGGGGAGGGGCGGGGGGGCAGGGAAAAATAGCCATTTGTCATATTCAGGGGGCTTGAGCTCACAATCTCAAGGCAAGGCCATCAGTAAGCAGGTGAGTCCTGGAGGACTTGCCTGGAGGGAGATTTGCATATCATTTGCAACTCCTTTTATTTATTAGACATTTATGTCAGGTCGCTTTAGAGGGAGCAGGTGAGGATTCAAGTGAGTCTTAACCGCACACCCCTGCTTAGCCACCCTCTGGCTCCACCCATACCAGGCTGCTGCAAACCCGAAGCACACACAACAAATAACACGTGGAATAATGGAATTAATCCAGGAATAGCTATGTGAGAAGCTTACAGAACTTGGGGACATGGGAGCCGCAGGAAGCTGGCCCCCCTGGGAAGCCCCAGTAAGTCCCCTGTGCTGGAGAAGGGGAGGCTCAGCGGGAAAGCAGGGATGGAGCGCAGGTCCGCAGGCTGGGAGGGCACAGCAAGACCCACTCGCAGATGGCATTCGGGCTGGACAGGGCGGTGTTTAATGCAAAAACAAACACATGCTTGTTTTATTTATTTTTTTTATTTTTTAAGATTTATTTATTTGACAGAGCACAAGCAGGAGGAGTGGCAGGCAGAGGGAGAGGGAGAAGCAGACTCCCCACTGAGCTGGGATCCCAGGACCCTGAGATCATGACCTGAGCCAAAGGCAGATGCTTAACTGACCGAGCCACCCAGGCACCCCCACACACTTGTTTTATTAACCCATTTCCCTAAAAAGCAAGCATTTAGATTGCCTGCTCCGAACAAATTGCATTTTCAGAGCAAACAGATTATCCTAATTGGTGAGGGGAAGTTCCGGTTTTGTTTTTTTTTTTGTTTTTTTGTTTTTTCAGAAAAATGCTCAGCTCATACATGGAGGGCAAATGGTGGGGATAAAAAAGAACTCTTTTGCAAACACTAATAAGGTCTCGGCAACAAGCATCAATGGATACCAAAGCCTTTAGAAAAGAAGTTGATGGAGAGCTTCATGGTGGAAGGCCAGGTGCTTGCACACGAATCCCTCAGCTTCCGAGAGAACAAGTGGACCTCACGTGCCTCTCGATGAAATGCTCTGTGACGTAAAGAGTATTATCAGTGAAGTATCGCTGCCTGCAGAAAGTTGACACTGAATCTTAATCAGTCTGTTAGATCTAACTTCTCACAAGGGAAGTGGGAACAAGTAAAATGGTACCACACAGAAGCCATCAGCCATACCCAGAAGGTAGGACATCCTAGAGGTGAGCCTGGTTTCTTCAACAAGTCAGTAGCATAAAAAATATGGAGGGCCAGGGATAAGGTAGGCAGCTCTAGATTAAAAGAAATGCAAAAGACAGAAAAGCAAATACAACAACACGTGGAGTTTGGGTCCTAATTTGTACAAACTAACTTTTTTTTTTTAAGATTTATTTATTTGAGAGAGACAGAACACGAGCAGGGGGAGGGGGAGAGGGAGAGAGAGAGAACCTCCAGCAGACTCCCTGCTTAGCCGGGAGCCTGACTCAGGGCTGGATCTCATGACCCTGAGATCATGACCGGAGCTGAAATCAAGAGTCAGACACCTAACTGGCTGAGCCACCCACGCACCCCTGTACAAAGTAACTTTTAAAAGACATTTCTTAGATGGTTAGGGAAATTTGGTGTTATGAACTAGATCTTAGAGAATATTAAAGAATTTTTAATTTCGCTATTTGTGACCATGGCTTGTTATATAAAAATTTTCTCTTATTTTAGAGATATATATTGAATTTGGATTGACAAATTCAGAACTTTGCTTTATTTTTTTTTAAAGATCTTATTTACTTATTTGAGAGAGAGGACACTCAGGTCGGGGGAAGCACAGAGGGAGAGGGAGAAGCAGACTCCCCGCTGAGCAGGGAGCCCAATGTGGGATTCGATGCAGGACTCGATCCCAGGACCCTGTGATCATGACCTGAGCCAAAGGCAGACACTTAACCGACTGAGTCACCCAGGCACCCCCAGAACTTTGCTTTAAAAAAACTATGGGGGGTGGGGCAGGTGCCCGGGTGGTGCAGTAGGTTGGGTATCTGACTTTTTTTTTTTTTAAAGATTTTTATTTATTTATTTGAGAGAGAGAATGAGGAGGGGAAGGGTCAGAGGAAGAAACAGACTCCCTGCTGAGCGGGGAGCCTGATGCGGGACTCGATCCAGGGACCCCAGGATCATGACCTGAGCCAAAGGCAATCACTTAACCAACTGAGCCACCCAGGCTCCCTGTCTGGGATCAAGTCCTGCGTCGGGTTCCATGCTCAGAGGCAAGTCCACTTGGGTGGGACTCTGTCTCCCTTTGCCCCTCCCTCCCCCATGTGCTTCTATGTGCTCTCTCTCTCTCTCTCAAATAAGTAAATCTTTAAAAAAGAAAGACAAAGGGGTGCCTAGGTGGCTCATTTGGTGAGCATCTGCCTTCAGCTTGGGATGGTCTCAGGCTTCCTGCTCAGTGGGGAGTCTGCTTCGCCCTCTGCCTCTGCCCCTCACCCGGTTTGTGCTCTCTCTCTCTCTCTTTCTCAAATAAATAAAATCTTAGAAAAAAAAAGAAAAAGACTATAGTGGAGTGCGCCTGGCTGGCTCAGTTGGTGGAGCATGAAACTCTTGATCTTGGGGTTGTGAGTTTGAGCCCCGTGTTGGGTGTGGAGACTACTTAAAAATAAAATCTTTTAAAAAAATTTAAAAATAAAAAGACTAGTGGGACTCACCTCCAAAACTTTTTATTCACAAAACTACAGTAGAGACAAGAATCTTTTTGTTTTTTTTTTTTAAGCTCTGTGGGCAATTTTGATGAGAAGCCAGCTTTAGGAATCACTACATTAAATAATTCAAAAGGTCCCCTCTAACAGGGAGACTGTATGGCCTTAAGGTGACCTCAAGCTGGTAAATGCACTGTCTCTTAAAATAGTGGTTGGGAGCCATGGCTTTAGGAGGCTGTTATGTTTCTAGCAAAAGGATCCCTTTCCTGGTAGAGGCATCAATAGTAGGAAGCCTGGAGATTTAAAGAAAAAAAAAATCAGAAGCCAAGAAGCTTTCACTTTTCCACTTTAGGCCTTGCTGGTCTAGGCTGTGTCCACCACTGGTAAAGGAAGATGCTGTTATTGAAAACATTTCACAGTGGGGGTTGGCTCTATGATATTTGTCAACAGAAAACATTTCTATTTTATCTCTACATACCTCATAGATGAAACCGGCAAGAGAAGGAAGCATGTCTAAATGTAAGGCCTATTTAATACGTAAACAGACAGAGTTTCAGGAAGCGTGGCTCTGAAATGTCTTACCCACCAGGAGGCGAGGTGATAGGGGACAGCATGACAGAGCTTCAAACCCAAATTACTTTGGCTCCTGTTTTTACAACGGGAACGGACTCACATTACTGTAGAATCTAGAGTTCATGAAGCTCACTCCAGTTTATTAAAATGAAATTGTATTTAAGTCATAGAGGATTACAAAGTGGGTTATAGCCGGTGAATGTTTAATTGTGGTATTTATAAGAGACACAATAATGCCTCTTCCCTGCTTATAAATATATAATAACATAAAGCAGGTTATCCATTCAATGGTAAGAGCAAAGATGGCTTATCTCTGGGCCGTGCTTCTCCCCAAGGTTCTGTGATGGTGTATTTGGGGGCAGAGAGAGGGTGGTGGGGAAGGGCATCAAGGAAGATGCTTACTTGTCTTAAACACAAATGTTTTCCTTCCAGTTCCTTTTTACGTTGTAATATTGTATCTCCTTTCGCTTATGTTTCACTGTTGTCTGAAGAGAGGGCAGAAACTGTCAGCTGGGGACGCAACTAAAAACAATTCTGACTTACGGGGAATTGGTGATGATTTCAAAGGTTTATTTCCTCCCGAACAGACTCCGGATAATGCAGCAGCGTGGGTTCAAAACCAGGAGACGTAAGGACTCTCCCCTGAAACCCACAGAACAGGAAGAGCCTCCAGGAGGAAAGTGTTCTACCCGAACCAGCCCAGCGAGGGGTGCTGCAAATGTCATCAAGCTTTCCACACATCCACACGACTCTGACTTTTCTATGATTTTTTTTTTTTTTAGAAAAGGTAAGTGATCATATCAGAAAAGTTGTAAGCAGGACAGAAGGCATTGTTGACAAGAAGGCCTCCGGGGCACCTGGCTGGCTCAGTGGGCAGGACATGCAACTCTTGACCTCAGGGTTGTGAGTTCGAGCCCCACGTTGGCAGTAGAGATTACTTAAAAAGAAAATCTTTTTTTTAAAAAAAGTTGGGGAAATGCCTGCGTGGCTCAGTTGGTTAAGCGACTGCCTTCGGCTCAGGTCATGATCCCGGAGTCCCTGGATCGAGTCCTGCATCGGGCTCCCTGCTCGGCAGGGAGTCTGCTTCTCCCTCTTACGCTCCCCCCTCTCTTGTGCTCTCTCTCATTCTCTCTCTCAAATAAATAAATAAAATCTTAAAAAAAAAAAAAAAAGTCGGGGAAATGCCTGCGTGGCTCAGTTGGTTAAGTGTCCGACTGTTGATTTCAGCTCAGGTCATGATCTCAGGGTCGTGAGATTGAGCCCCAGGTCGGGCACTGCACTCAGCATAGAGCCTGGTTGGGGTTTTCTCTCTCCCTCTCTCCCTGTTCTCTCTCTCAAATAAATAGAATCTTAAAAAAAAAGCACCTCCCTCCCATTTCTTTTCTAGAAATGGACCTGCAGATATAACCAACTATGTGTGAATACGTTTATACTCACACACTTTCTTACAACAGTGACCCAAAGACCAACAGACTCAGCAGAAATTCAAATTGGCATTCATTTGACACAGGTTGGCATTTTCCTATGCTGGATGGATGTCTATTACTGTCATTAGGAGAAATGGCCAACCTAATCATCTCGGTTCTGTTTTGAGGATGGACAAAGAAATGACTTAAGGGCACCTGAGTGGCTCAGTCAGTTAAGCGTCTGCCTTCAGCTCAGGTCATGATCTCAGGGTCCTGGGATCGAGCCCCGTGTCGGGCTCCCTGCTCAGTGGGGAGTCTGCTTCTCCCTCTGCCTCTGCCCTGCTTGTGTGCTCACTGTCTCTCTCTCTCTCAAATAAAATCTTTAAAAAAAAAAAAAAAAGAAATGACTTAATGTATAAAGCCATAAATATAATAATGAAACACTAAGAACCAGGAGGTCCCAGAACGCGATTCTGTGTTTTCAGCCCATCGTTCCTTGGCTGCCACCACATAACAGCGTCTTGCCACTTTGAGACGGACAGAGGGGCGGCAACAGAAACCACCGCAGGCTGGGATGAACTCAGCCCCACTGGCAGAGACAATTAGGAGTTAAAGTTTAAGTCTCCAAATGCCGAATGCTTAAGGAGACAAGGCTGTGGGCCACGCATGCTAACAGACCCTGTCGGTGGCTTTGGGCAACAGGAGCTATTGCAACACTGTGGGTTCTTAGCAGAAAGCCAGGTTGTGGCTTTGGGAGCATACACCTGCGTGTCTGAGCCGGCCTTGCTTCCCCCTTTTCTTCCCATCACAGAATGTATGGAAAATACTCCTTGTAGCGCACCTGCTGGAAACCCAGGACGCAGCTTGTGGGCACAGCCCACCAGCCTGGAGGCTCTGGTGGCCCAGGTCCCACTGCGCACCCCTCCTCCCAAAGGGCAGAAGGTATCAGGGCTTAGCACACACAAGAAGCCCACTCCTGCTGCTGGAACAGTAATGATGGGATCCCTCAGTGAGGCCTGCAGATCACGGGGTTGCAGCCCCAGAGCACCTGGGGCTCATTAGAAATGGCGACACTCAGATCCATTAGACGTCATTTTATTTATCTTTATTTTTAAAAAATTTATTCATTTTAGAGAGAGAGTGAGCAAGCAGGGGGAGAGGCAGAGGGAGAGAGAGAATCCTGAAGCCGATTCCCCACTGAGCATGGAGCCCGATGCAGGGCTCAGTGTGGGGCTGGATCCCAGGACCCTGAGATCATGACCTGAACCAAAATCAAAAGTCGGCAGCCCAACTGACTGAGCCACCCAGGCGCCCCCATCGAGTGTCGTTTTATTTTATTTTACTGACTTTTTTCGAGTATCATTTTAAAGGAGCTCCCCAAGGGTGCCTTGTGGACACTGAAGTTTGAGAAGTGTTGGTCTACAGGGTAATGTCTAATGTCCTCCTCCTTTGCATGCTATATCAGGCCCTATAAAAGGAGAACTGGGCCCTACCGACCTTCCCAGCCTCATCTTTGGTCATTCCTCCTCCCCAGCCCAATCACAGTGAAGTGTCTATAACCCCTGAATGCACTCTGCACTCTCTGTTCTTTGCACGGCTGATTCTCTGCCTAGAATGCGCTTTACCTGCCCTTCTGAACTCTTGCTTACGCTTCGCTGTCAGTTTAAAAGTCCGGTGTCACCAGCCTCAGCTGACTTAGGCAGAGCAGGACTCTGGCCCCTTATAAAGCCTTCCTTCCACCTGGTGTTCCCATGGTCTGACTATGTGACTATTATAGAACACATCATATTGGACAATAATTTTCTTTTTTTTTTTTTTAAAGATTTTATTTATTTATTTGACAGAGATACAGCAAGAGAAGGAACACAAGCAGGGGGAGTGGGAGAGGGAGAAGCAGGCTTCCCGCCGAGCAGGGAGCCTGATGCAGGGCTCGATCCCAGGACCCCGGGATCATGACCTGAGCTGAAGGCAGACGATCAACCACTGAGCCACCCAGGCGCCCCTGGACAATAATTTTCTGTTTACTATGTATTTTCTCAAGCAGACTGCGAGCTCTTGGTGTCAGCAGCTCAGATTTACTCATCTTTGAATTTGTAGGAGGTAACACAGCACATGGTAGGTGCGAAAAATCATGCTTATTGGATCCGTCAATCAGGGAGTCTTGCTGTCCATTTCTTCCAGAAAACCATTTCCTCTAAAAGCAATAGCGTCATGTATGATACATATAAATCAGCTAAAAATAATTCTCTTTGTATTCCTCTGATTTGCAGCCAGTTTCATAAAAAGCAAAATAACATGTAAACCCATTTCTTATCCCTCAAGCCAGATGTAAAATTATGGCCTATCTTTTCAAGACTGAACATATTTTAACTGTAATAAAGATTTTGCAAGGAGAAGTTAAATCACATCTAAATAAGTTATAGAAGAAAAACATCTTCTGATATGACCTCTATCTACTCAATCACTGTTCAGTGCTTATGTTTTTAAAAATGTAAGCCTAAATATTGATCACAGTTTTTCTTTCCTTAAAGATACTAAGAAATCCGGGGTGCCTGGGTGGCTCAGTCATTAAGCATCATGGGAAGCCTGCTTCTCCCTCTCCTCCCCCTACTTGTGTTCCCTCTCTCGCTGTCTGTCTCTGTCAAATAAATAAATAAAATCTTAAAAAAAAAAGATACTAAGAAATCCTTATGATAGCTGATCTGTATCCACTTTAAAAATCATATTCTCAAAACAAAACAAATCATGTTCTCCTATTACATCCTTTTTCTTCCTCAATAATTGTAAACATCCCCACACACATCCTCAGCTGGCCTCTACACACACCACTTTTTTTTTTTTTAAGATTTTATTTATTTGACAGAGCACGAGTCGGGGGAGGAGCAGAGGAAGAGGGAGAAGCAGGCTCCCCACTGAGCAGGGAGCCTGACGCTGGGCTGATCCCAGGACCCTGAGATCATGACCTGAGCTGAAGGCAGAACCTTAGCCAACTGAGCCACCCAGGCTCTTTCTAAATCTTCATCTGCATACTAGGGCCATTCCGCCATGTTGGGGAGATCCATAAAAGGAAGATGTTACAAAAGACCAACTCCCCACCCTCACCCCCGCACCTTGGCTGGACAGTTATTGGCGTAATTTACCAAAGAATTACAGCCTGGGAGACCACAAGTGTGCTGAATAAAGCCAAACAGAGTTTCTTTCCTTTTCCAAGTTTAGGAAGTGGGTAGGAAGGGGATGTTGACTCTGTCAGGAGATGATGTGAGCGTCCATCTTTGAGAGGGAGAACTTTGGGACACAAGAAGGGGACAGGGTGATGATAGTGAAGACTTCAAGCAGAAAGAGAAGAGGACCCAAAAGGGGGCTGCCCACCAGTCCTCAGAAAACATGGAAAGAGGGAAGTAACTTCAAAATGTATGGAATAAAACTTAGCACAGATGACTGGTGGAGAACCCCCAGTTTAGGCAATTGCTTCTTTTAATGCAGAGACTTAGAAAGAAAAAAAATCTCTCACATGTGCAAAATGGGCTTGTACAGAGCTTTGACCTGAGGCCGAGAGGCCCAATGAGTAAAGAGAACACAAGCGGGGAGAGGGAGAAGCAGATTCCCTGCTGAGCAGGGAGCCCAACTCGGGGCTCGATCCCAGGACCCTGGGATCATGACCTGAGCCGAAGGCAGACGCTTAACTGACTGAGCCCCCAGGCGCCCCTGAAATTACCTATTGCTACTATTATTTGCTCTCCAACTGTAGCACAAGGCTGTTGAGCAGGCAACTGAATCTTGCACGGTTTCAGATTTCCGGTGCTTCCAACACATAAGAGGGGCTAGTTCACTTTTGTTGAATAGAATTGAATTCCTCCCAGTTTCCCTGCACAGCCTGCAGTGGTCCTTGGAAAGGTAAATAAGCAGGTCTCCCCACCCAGCTATGCCCTCGTCCTGGCAACTTTTAGCACGCCCTTCCCTGTGTCAGATCTCATTACTGTACAACACAGGAATCATAAAATGTGCCACCTGGCTCAGCAGAAACAATAAAAACCAGTGTGTCCTTGTCTGGAAAGTGCCCCAAGCTCTTTAGAGTTGAGAGGGTGTTTGGTTCAGGGTTTTTACAATAAGAGGACAGTACATCAGCCAGCTCAGGCAAATCTCAGAGAGAACAGGACTTTCGTCTTGTTTTTTTCAAAAAAAAAAAAACCTTTTTATTTTGGAAGTTTTAGATTTATAGAAAAATTGCAGAGATAGTACCAAGTTCCCAAATACTCTGCACCCAGTTTTCCCTATTTTTTAAGATTTTATTTTTAAGTAATCTCTACACCCACCGTGGGACTTGAACTCACAACCCCAAGATGGAGAGTCGCACTCTGTACCGATGGAGCCAGCCAGGCGACCCCAGTTTCCCTATTATTAACATCTGCTGTTAGTGTGGTACATTTGCTACAATTAATTAACCAATATCAGTGCATTATTATTAACTATATTCCGATCTCAAGTTTTACCTGGTGTCCTTTTTTCTGTTCCAGGATCCCACTCAGGACAGCATATATTTAGTTATCATGTCTCCTCTTGGTTGGGACAGTTTCCAGACTTTCCTTGTTCTTGATGACTTCGACAGTTTTGAGGAACACTGGTCAGGTATTTTGTAGAATGTCCCTCAATTGGCCTGTGTCTAATGTTTTTCTCCATATTAGATGGATTATGGGCTTGGGGAGGGAGATCAGAGAAGAGAACGCATTTTATACCTTTCTCCTTTTTAAAAATCCTGGGTCAGTCCCCACCCCCACACCCCATCTTTTCCTCCCACCTGCCCCACCCCCACACAAAGCTGTTATTGCTTTGAGGGTGTCTGTTAGGACCAAGGAAATGAGATTTTATTCTAGAAAGTATTCCAGGGAGTCATTCTTGCCCAGTCGGATGTCCCTAGCAGGAATGGCTCCTCGGAAAACAATTTCTTGTGGAGCAAGGTGACCTCAGAGCCACAGACCAGAGGCCCTCGTGGGCTTTGGACAGTGAGCTCAGCTGAAGGACCAAGCAAAGGCAAGAAGCCTCTGGCATAGAGAACAGACTTGTTCTTGTGGTTGCCAGGCCTGGTGGAAGACCCTGCCTGAAGGATTTTATAATCCTTTGTAAGCAATAAGAGAGTGGAATGCAGAGCAACAAGTGATAAAAATATGGCCACCGTCAGAGGCGCCTGGTCCCAGAACCATCCCCACTTCCTTGGGAGTGCCCACGGCCTGAAGAAGAAAGGCAGAAGATGGAGAGGTTATGAATATGACAGATCCCGCATGGTGACGAAGAGCCCAGGCCCTCTCCTGGCCCTGCTGCTACCTCCCAAGGTCACTTTGGGACAGGTCATCCCACTGTTAGTGTCTCAGGGGGCCCGTCTCTGTAGGGAGGACGGAACAGTACATGCCTCCTCGAATTCTGCCGAGACCCAACTGGATGATGGAATTGATGGGACGCGGGGGCTGGGAGCAGAGGGTCAGGAAAGAATTCTTGAGACATTTTTGGTGCAAAAAGGTGGTTTTATTAAAGCACGGGGACAGGGCCCGTGGGCAGAAGGAGCTATACTGAGTTTGTAAGGAGCGATTGATGATATACTTTTAAATTTGGGGGGAGAGGGTGGGGTAGAGATAAAGGAAGTTTCCAAAGGATTTTCATATGTAAAAGAAAACTTGGGCAGGACCCCGGAGGTCAGGTGATTGGCGAGCTAAGGTTGCTTTTTGCTTCTAGCAGAGCATTAGCAAGAAGGCAGTTTTGAACTCCTCGAGGAACATCCTGCCTGTCTCAAGTATTTGTCGATGGGCTGCAAGTTGTAAGGAAGCTTAATTTTATCTACATTTCTTTGGCCTTTGTTCTTCCCATCAGTAATTACTTAAAATAGTGCACGACCCATAGTGAGCGCTCAATACATATTAACTCTTACCATTATTATTATATAAAGATCAGAATGGAAATAATCTGGCAGTCATCCTAAAGTTGAAACCTTAAGGCTCAGAAGGCTTCTAAATAAACTAGCTGGAAAAAAAAAAAATTTCAGACTTCTGGAAAAGATTCAGGAAGCTGCTCTCTTAAAAAGAAAAAAAAAAAAAGGGCTCTACTTACGACCCACCTATGTACCTGTGGTCAGGTTAGGGTTTCTCCAGAGCATGGCTGAGTTATGCTTCCTCATGTCCCCTCCCACATGATTTAAACTTGGAATTATGTTCAGAGGGCAGTTAGCCAGGGCTGAGTACACTGCACCGTGTAGGGCCGTGAAATGGAACGAAGCCAACTGGACCTCGTTGGAACAGCGAACTTGGATATCAGCCCCTGAGCCAGCAAGCGAATGACCTGCCAACACAAACAAGCTCCAACCTTCACTTCATCCTAGAACTCTGGTAAGGATGAGAGGAACTGTGGTTTCTGAAAATCACTCCGTATCATCTCTAAAGTGCTTTTATTTACTTATTTATTTTGAGTATATAATTTCTTAATTTATTTTTTTAATTCCAGTGTAATTAATATCATGAATTAGTTCACATTGTTAATCAACAATGTTACACAGTTTCAGGTGTACAATACAGTGATTGGACAATTCTGTACGTGACTCGGTGCTCATCACAGTAAGTGTGCTCTTGATCCCCTGCACCTGCTTCCCCCGTCCCCCACCCCCTCCCCTCTGATAACTACCAATGTGTTCTCTAGAGTTAAGAACCTGTTTTTTGTCTCCTTTTCTCTTTGTTCATTAATTTTGTTTCTTAAATTCCGCATATGAGTGAAATCATATGTTGTCTTTCTCTGACTTATTTCACTCAGCATTATATTCTCTAGATCCATCCATGTTGTCGCAAATGGCAACATTTCATTGTTTTTATGGATGAGTAATATTCCATTGTATATATACATATATATATATATATACCTCCTCTATCCATCCTTCTATCAATGGACACTCAGGTTGCTTCCATATTTTGGTTATTGTAAATGATGCTGCCATAAACATGGGGGTGCATATATCCTTTAGATTCAATGTTTTCTTTTTTTTTTTTTTAAGATTTTATTTATTTATTTGACAGAGAGAGAGATAGCTAGAGCAGGAACACAAGCAGGGGGAGTGGGAGAGGGAGAGGCAGGCTTCCTGCCAAGCAGGGAGCCCGATGTGGGATTCGATCCCAGGACCCTGGGATCATGACCTGAGCTGAAGGCAGACGCTTAATGACTGTGCCACCCAGGCACCCTAGATTCAATGTTTTCTTATTCTTTGGGTAAACCCAGTAGTGGAATTACTAGATCATACGATAATTCTGTTTTCAAATTTTTGAGGAACCTCCATCCTGTTTTCTAGAGTGGCTGCACCAGTTTGCATTCCCACCAACAGTGTAGGAGGGTTCCCTTTTCTCCACGTTCTCGCCAACACTTGTTGTTTCTTGTGTTTTTGATTTTAGCCATTCTGACAAGTGTGAGGTGATATCTCATTGTGGTTTTGATTTGTATTTCCCTGATGATGAGTGATGTTGAGTTCTTTTCATGTGTCTGCTGGCCATCTGGATGTCTTCTTTGGAGAAATGTCTGTTCATGTCCTCTGCCCATTTTTTAATTGGCTTATTTGTGGTTTTTTGGTGTTGTGTTATATAAGTTCTTTATATATTTTGGATACCAACCCCTTATCAGATTTATCATTTGCAGATAGGTTGTCTTTTTGTCTTATTGTTTCTTTTGCTGTGCAGAAGCCTTTTATTTTGATGTAGTCCCAGTAGTTTTGTTTTGTTTTGTTTTTTTGAGATTATTTTCAAATAATCTCTACACCCAACGTGGGGCTCAAACTTACAACCCCGAGATCAAGAGTCTCATGCTCCACGGACTGAGCCAGCCAGGCCCTCTCAGTAGTTTATTTATTTATTTTTTGTTTCCCTTGCCTCAGGAGACATCTAGAAAAATGTTGGTACCACCAATATCAGAGACATTACTGTCCCTCCTCTCTTCTAGGATTTTTATGGTTTCAAGTCTCACATTTAGGTCTTTAATAGTTTTTTAGTTTATTTTTGTGTTTAGTATAAGAAAATGGTCCACTTCATTCTTTTCCATGTAGCTGTCCAGTTTTCCCAGCACCATTTATTGAAAAGACTGTCTTTTCCCCATCGTACATTCTTGCCTCCTTTGTCATAGATCAATTGACTATGTAATTGTGGGTTTGTTTCTGGGCTCTCCATTCTGCCCCATTGATCTGTGTGTCTATTTTTTGTGCCCGTCCCATACTGTCTGGATGACCACAGCTTTGCAATGTAACTTGAAATCTGGCATTGTGATACCCCTCCAGTTCGGTTCTTCTTCTTAAAGATTGCTGTGGCTATTTGGGGTCTTTTATGGTTCCATACAAATTTTAGGATGTCAGGTGCTTTTAATTGAGAAGTATTATCAGTGTTCTGTTAAACTCTTTGCCCAGGTCTCTGCCTCTGAAGAATATGACAGGAAAGAAACGCAGTGATTTCTCCTCTTCGTATGCTCTTTCCTTTCACATTTATTCACCCGGGGTGTTATCCCGGTACAAGTGGATAATAACAGAGAGCATTCATTGAGCCCTCTGTGCTGCTTACACTGCTAAGCTCTTTACATGTGTTAATTCGGGTAGTCCTGACAACTCTCTAGGCCTGTGCTGTGATAATATGCCCATTTGTACAGAGGAGTAAACTGAGCCACGGAGAAGTTAAATGAATTGCCGAAGGTCAAATAGCCATCATGTGGCTTTATCGGCAGGGACTAGGTTTAGTTGCCTGTAACAGAAAACTCAAATAAATGGGTGAAGGGGAGTAGGAGGTACAGGTTTCCGGTTATAAAATGAGTAAGTCATGAGGATGAAAGGTGCGGCATAGATAAGACAGTCAGTGATTGTGCGGTGGCCCATGGTAGCCGACGCCTGTGAGCACAGCGTCATGTGTAAAGATTTTGAATCACCGTGTCATACACCTGAAACTGCTAGGACATTGTGCGTCAGCTGTACTTGCAAGGCTGGAATGGCAGCCCCACCATTCCTAGAGACTCAGGCTGGTCATCTTGGCGCGTCACTTCCATCCTCAGGCTCTCCACAACAGCCCGAGCTGGGGATTCCCTGGAATGCCAGACATCAGAAATGTGTGTGTCAGTCAGAAGAGAGGGAAGGAGGGGCGCCTGGCTGGCTCCATTGGTAGAGGATGTGACTCTTGATCTCAGGGTCGTGAGTTCGAGCCCCACATTAGGTGTCGCGTTTACTTAAAAAAATAACAATAAAGTAAAATATTTGTTAAAAAAAAGAGAGAGGGAAGGAGAGGGCAAAAGGACCATCCAGGAGCCCCACCTAACAACTTCCTTGACATCTCACTGGCCATGTCTACCTGTAAAGAAGGCTGGGAAATTTGTTTTGTTTTTTTAGATAGGGCACGTTTATTAAGGTTCTGTAACAAAGAAAGGGGGGATAATCAATTTCGGACACATGTACCATAAAATATAATTTCTCACACTGGAACTGTGGTGTCGGTTGGCAGGTGAAGAAAGGGCTGCATTACTATTTTTATTTCCCACTTGTGGCAGTCCCTTGGAAAATCAAAGGTGGTGGCTATGATAGAAAAAAAGGAAAATTAGAACTTTACTAAGATTTCCAGTTTTCCCTACCCTTGAATGAGATTTTGTAATTTCATTGTATTTAAATGTTAGTTAGGCTCTTACAATTAAGCTTAAAAGCAAGACAGAAGTGGTATTACGAAGAAATAATTTCCTTCTGCATTTTTATTCTGAAAAAATTTTTTAAAGATTTATTTATTTATTTATTTATTTATTTGAGAAAGAGAAGGGGGGATGGGCAGAGGGAGAGGGAGAGAGAATCTCGAGCAGACTCCCTGATGAGTGCGGAGCCTGACCAGACCCTGGGCTTGATCTCTAGACCCTGAGATCATGACCTGAGCAGAAATCAAGAGTCGGCTGCTCATCCGACTGAGCCACCCCGGCGCCCCTTTTTATTCTGAAATTTTACTCTGACGGCTTTTATTTTCCTCAAGATATCACTCTCAGATTTCCCTTTCAAAGAGTAAATGTCCAATATCAAAGCTTTCATTTGTCTTTTAAGGAAAGAAAGGAAAAGAATATTTGGATTAGCTGTTGAGAGGATTTCATAATTGGGTTAGATACAATGCTTGGTAATGGTCCAAACCTTTCATTTGACCTCAGTTTCTCCAGTTGTAGATATATTCATTTGTTCCTTGAATAATTACTTGTAGTGGGCTTAGTAGGTGTTGGATGCTTTATCTGTGATAGTCATTTTCCTCTCGTTAACAAAATAATGAACTAATGTGTAACAACTGGTTTAAAGTTGGGTGGCTCAGTCGGTTAAGCATCTGCCTTCGGCTCAGGTCATGATCCCGGGATCCTGGGATGCAGCCCCACATCGAGCTCCCTGCTCCACGGGGATCCTGCTTCTCCTTCTGCCGCTACAGCTTCCCCGCTCATGCTTGCTCTCTCTCTCTCAAATAAATAAATAAAAATCTTTAGAAAAAATAAAGTTTGTTTCTCAATGAGAGCTTCTATGGTTAAATTTTTTAAGAAGTATGCCTGTTCATACAGATAAACCAAACTTGCTACATTGCAAAAAGAAACTTAAAACTCTTTTTTGGAATCATGAGGTGCAAATATTTCAACTAAGTACACATTACACATAGCAAAACATATTAGGAATCTTTGTATGTAAGGCTCCTGGAAGATAAATATTAATGATTTTCCTTTTTAAGAGTAAATGATATGTTGTGAAATGCCTTTGTGAAATACAGTGCTTTCCCCTAGCAAGCTGATGTAACTCTACAATGGATATATTTGCAGAAAATATTCTTCTCATTATATTAATGTAGCCGTATTGCTTCTCTAAGGAAATATTGATAAATATTACTCCTGTGTTCCAGAAACGTATTAGGAGGAAAAGCAGAGTGGAAGACTCCATTATGATGGAAAATGTTATAAAAATGTTTCCCCTGATAGAATTCAGAATTGTGTATGTCTCAGTAAATTAAGAGACATGAGTTCAGAGTCAGAGCCTCAGGCTGTGGCTGTGATGTTGTGGTTTGTCTTGGGTTCCTTACTAATTCTGATTACCTCCTGACACCAGACGAGCCATTCAAACCATTGAATTGAATTGTTCCCCTTTTGTTTGCCAGCACGCAGCCCCCCCCGCCCCCCGCTCACCCCCCCCCCCCCCGTGGGCTGCGGGAGGAGCCTCAGAGCACCGAGGAGCTTTTTGGTACACCAGTTAGAGACCTATCTAAATGTGTGGGCATTGGGGAAAGCCACCCCAAAAGTAGTTTGAGGCCTTAGAACGGAGCATATTCACTTGAAATTAGAAAAGACACAGCACCCTCCGTTTCAATTATGGGTCCAAATAAGAAGCAGGTGAAGTAAAGCAGAGTCAATGAGGAGAGGCAGCTAGAATAGCGAGACTCTGAAGGAGAATGTTCTGTTGAAAGAGAGTCAGTATGGCAGATACAAAAACGCAGTTAATAAATACACTTCTCAACATGCTTTCCCTGTGGTGCCCTTGATCTTATTCAGAAAAAGATGATATATTATTTTAAATCTATACTATAGCTCCTCCCCTTGCCTTGGCTTGTAGTTTGGAGACAGGTAAAAATGTGCCTACCTCTTGGCCAAAAGGTTGTCCTTCCTGTTCCTCAAAGTCAATGTTATTTTTATAGCAGGATTTGTTTCTCCTCTGCAAATTTCTTCCCAGATATTTCCCTCCCCTATAATAGAGCAGCAAGCTTGAGCCCTAGCAAATACTTTAATCAATAGATCAGCCTATATCAGTGGTGTTAATATTCTTAATTTCAAAATAATGGAGGTACGAACTGTGCCCTTTGTTGAGGAATCCCAGCACAGCAAGGAGATTTTTAATATATATCTTGGTGGCAAAATAGAACAATAGACACGCTTTGTCAGTTTTTGCCAGAGTCAGTCAACTCCTTGTTTGATAATTAGCAGCCAATCCTATACTAATTGATACCTCTTAATATACCCCATCTCCTCATTCACTGCCATCAAAAACAATACTAGATCAGAATCTGAGATCCTATAAATCGTCCCTCCACCTTCCTCCCTGTTTCTTCTCTTCCCCAACAAAACCACCTTCTAAAACAAATAAGGAACAACAGCAAGACGGCTCTTAGAGCCACCCCATTTGGCTTATTACCCGCACCATCTCTGGCTTGTGACATCTCAAAGCAGCAATGCACTTGAGATCCTTCAGGATGGCAAAAACGTCGATGCTGGGTTATGAAGCTGAAGGTTGGCTACAAAGTGGACCTTTGCCCCAGGAAGATGACTGAGGTGCCGGGAAAGGTTCTTCAGCCTTGGAAAGAGTAAACTTTTGTGGCAGTCACACTGCACGATGAGAGAAGCAGATCAAAGAAACTAAAAACGGAGTATGTGCTTAAATTATTTATGATGATGCTGCAGCTGTATTGATCAGAGGCGGTTTTCTCTCAACCTTACCTTCCCTGGACCTCCAGAAGCTGCCACCTGCCCCCAAAGCATTATGCCACGATGCGGATGGGTGGCAGTAACCCCAGCGGGTTACTGGTCGGGACCTTGGTTAAGAGAAGACTGGTTATCCATTAGAGTTCTGCCGTATCTCGTGACAAACAAACCAACAATCTCCTCACATATCTCATTTCCTAGGAAAGAAATGGTGTATCATTTCACAGTGTACCCTGAAGGAAAAAAAGGTTCTGCCCTCCCTGTCCAGATCACATTACCTCAGCATCCAAACGCCTAATACAAAATTGAAGCTTTCAAAACATGTTCACTGCTGAGTCCGCATTGCAAGAACACTGCAAGGCACACAGTAGGTGGTCAGTCATGGTTAGGGAGTGAATGTTGTTGGTATATCGGGATTCAGGCAATGGATGCTGTGTGCTCAACAGCAGGTGTAGGGAGTTTGCTGGCTCCCTGGATAGCCTGAGCGGGCCATTCTAGGCTTCCCCTTGGGTTAAAGTCTCATTTACTGCCATCTTAGATCGAGGATGGATTTAGGATATGGGCACACAGTTCCAACTTTGCCATTTGGGAAACCCTAAGACAAGGATTGATCCTTTGTCCTTAAACAGACAATCCCAAAGCAATTTGCCCCACTCTTTGGGCCAAAGATTAGGTGTGGTAAACTCCTGAAAAAAAGAAAATATTAGAAGATATAATGTCCTTTTCACCTCAGGGAAAAGGGACTTGAAAAGATTTCTATTCTTTTTTTTTTTTTTTAGATTTTTATTTTCACGTAAATTAATTTAAATCTTATTTTTCTAGATTTTGTTTTCAAGTAGATTACTTGAAAAATAATATTGTGGGGCTCAAATTTACAACCCCCAAATCAAGAGTCGGATGCTTCTCTGACTAAGCCAGCCAGGCACCCTAAGAATACTGTTCTTAATGCCGCTGAGGTAATCAACACTTTATTTTATAATTTTTTTAAATTATTTATTTGCGAGAGAGAGAATGAGAGACAGAGAGCATGAGAGGGAGGAGGGTCAGAGGGAGAAGCAGACTCCCTGCTGAGCAGGGAGCCTGATGTGGGACTCGATCCCGGGACTCCAGGATCATGACCTGAGCCGAAGGCAGTCGCTTAACCAACTGAGCCACCCAGGCACCCTCAACACTTTATTTAAAAAAAAAATCCAATTCTGATATGGAGGAGAAAAAAATTTGGTAGCTGACCGAACTGGTTCATTCCAAGAAGAAATTCTAAGAATTTGTCCCAGATTGGTGCTGAAAGCCATCTAGGAAAGGCATATTGTGACATATCTCCATCACAGACAACTTTGGTCCAGGTACTACCTGTCTGGGGCCCTTCGGTGGCTCAGTCGGTAAGCGTCTGCCTTGGGCTCAGGTCATGATCCCGGGGTCCTGGGATCGAGCCCTGCATCGGGCTCCCTGCTCAGTCAGAGGGAGCTCTCCTCCCCGCTTGTGCTCTCTGTTACTCTCTCTGTCTCTCTCAGGTAAATAAATAAATAAATTCTTTTTTATTTTTTATTTTATTTTTTATTTTTTTATTTTTTTTATTCTTATGTTAATCCCCATACATTACATCATTAGTTTTAGATGAAGTGTTCCATGATTCATTGTTTGTACATAACACCCAGTGCTCCATGCAGAATGTGCCCTCCTCAATACCCACCACCAGGCTAACCCATCCTCCCACCCCCCTCCCCTCTAGAACCCTGTTTGTTTTTCAGAGTCCATCGTCTCTCATGGTTAGTCCACCCCTCCGATTTCCCCCGCTTCATTCTTCCCCTCCCGCTACCTTCTTCTTCTTCTTTTTTTTTTTCTTAACATATATTGCATTATTTGTTTCAGAGGTACAGATCTGAGATTCAACAATCTTGCACAATTCACAGCGCTTACCAGAGCACATACCCTCCCCAGTGTCTATCACCCAGTCACCCCATCCCTCCCACCCCACCCCCCACTCCAACAACACTCAGTTTGTTTCCTGCGATTAAGAATTCCTCATATCAGTGAGATCATATGATACATGTCTTTCTCTGTTTGACTTTAAATAAATAAATTCTTAAAAAGAAAAGGTACTACCTTTCTTCCTAATAGTCAGCATTTTATGGGATTAAATAAAAAAGCATATTATTAAAAGAGACAGAAATGTTAGGTAGGCATGCCTAGTTTTCTGACAATATTTATTTATTTATTTATTTGACACAGAGAGAGAGCAAGAGAGGGAACACAAGCAGGGGGAGTGGGAGAGGGAGAAGCAGGCTTCCCGCGGAGCAGGGAGCCCGACACGGGGCTCGATCCCAGGACCCCTGGATCATGACCTGAACCGAAGGCAGACGCTTAATGACTGAGCTACCCAGGCGCCCCTATACAATTTTATTTTTATTTTTTTAAAGTTTTTATTTTTATTCCAATTGGTTAACATACACTGTAATATTAATTTCAGGTGTACAGTATAGTGATTCAACACTTCCATACATCACCCTGGTGCTCATCACAAGTGCACACCTCAATCCCCTTCACCTACTTCAGCGGTTTCCCACCCCCTCTCCTCTGGTAACCATCAGTTTGTGCTCTATAGTTGAGTCTGTTTCTTGGTTTGTCTCTTTTCTCTCTCTCCTTTTTCCCCCTTTGTTCATTTTTTTTTTAAAGATTTTATTTATTTATTTGAGACAGAGAGAATGAGAGAGAGAGAGCACATGAGAGGGGGGAGGGTCAGAGGGAGAAGCAGACTCCCTGCCGAGCAGGGAGCCCGATGCGGGACTCGACCCTGTGACTCCAGGATCATGACCTGAGCCGAAGGCAGTCGCTTAACCAACTGAGCCACCCAGGCGCCCTGTTCATTTTTTTGTTTCTTAAATTCCACATATGAGTGAAATCATATGGTATTTGTATTTCTCTGACTGACTTATTTGCTTAGCATTATACTGTCTAGCTCCATCCATGTCCTTGCAAATGGCAATGATTCTACCACATCTTCTTTATCCATTTGTCAATTGATGGACATTTGGGCTGCTTCCATTATTTTATATAATGGAAAATATATATATCATAATATATACACACATTTATATATATGCTATATATATACATGTGTATATATATATACATAATTTGTATGCTATATAAAAACAAGAGTATTGGGGCACCTGGGTGGCTCATTCGTTAAGTGTCTGCCTTCGGCTCAGGTCATGATCTCAGAGTCCTGGGATCGAGCCCCGCATCGGGCTCCTCGCTCTGCGGGAGGCCTGCTTCTCCCTCTCCCACTCCCCCTGTTTGTGTTCCCTCTCTTGCTGTGTCTATCTCTGTCAAATGAATAAATAAAAATCTTTAAAAACAAAACAAAACAAGAGTATGGATATAGCATAAATTATTCAAGCATTCCTTTATGGTGAAAATTAAATTTCTTGCAGTCCTTTACCATTATAAACAGTGTTACAATGAACATATTTATACATGCCTCCTTGAAAGGTGCTTCTCTGAATAGATACTGAAAAGTGAAATTGCTGGGTCACTTAACATTGTAATCACTGTTGCCCAATTGCTCTCCAAAGTAGCTGTTTCAGTACTCAAAACTGGAAGTTCTTAAAGGGACATATTCCCTTACACTCTAGAAAATGTTAAATTTTCAAATTCTTTTAATTTCCGATAATCTAATGAATGCATGATGATGTCTCATTGTTTTAATTTCTGTTTCCCTGATTACTTTTGTGGTTCTGCATCTTTTCATGTTTATTGGTCATTTGTTTTCCCTCATTTACAAATAATTTGTCCGTATCCCTTACCCATTTTTCTGTTGGGCTACTTGTTTTTTTCTTATTGATGTGTAGGAGGTTATTCATATATTCCTTTTTTTTTTTTTTTTTTTAAGATTTGATTTATTTGAGAGAGAGGGAGAGAAAGGGAGTGTGCGCGGGCTGGGGAAGAGGCAGAGGGATGAGCCCACTTAGCACCGAGCAAGGAGCCTGATGCGGGGGCTCAATCCCAGGACCCCGAGATCAAGACCTGGACTGAAGTCAGATGCTTAACTGACTGAGCCACTCAGGTGCCCCATTATTTATATATTCTTAAATGTATCCTTTTATCTGTTATATATATTACACATATTTTCTCCCAGTCTCTCTGATTTCTTTTATCTTTGTATCTTGTTGTACAGACTTTTCTCATCAGTATTTGATTTGCCTCCCCTTTTACTGCTGATTCTAAATATCACCTTTAGGTAGGGGGGCAGCCTGATCCGCGGGAAGGGCACCCTAGGGGAGAGGAGGACGCGAGGCACTGTGACAGGAGAAAGTGATGAGTGCCCTTCGTTGTCATCCAGGGAGGAGCACGCAGCCACTCTCCCACTCGACCGCCCACGACCAACTCCTCCACAGAGATGTCAACTGCTGGTGCCCGGGCCTTCAGGCCACCTACCACCGGGTCCTCGATAAAGTGGGAGCTCCTGCTGCCGGAGAGATTGAGGCTGGCGTACAACCACCCGGCAGGTCCCAAAACAGTTTTTTTATGGGCTCCAATTATGAGATGGGGGTTGGTGTGTGCTGGATTAGTTGACATGGCCAGACCTGCAGAGAAGTTCAGCACAGCTCAGTTGCTGTTTTGATGGTCACAGGGTTTATTTGGTCAAGATACTCACTTATAATTATCCCCCCAAAACTGGAGTCTGTTGGCTATTTCTTTGTGGGGGCAGCAGGTTGTATCTCGTATTTGGAGATACAACCAAGAACTAAAAGCTAAAGCAAACGAGTTCCTGACCACCCGAACAATCTAGATGTGGATATAACCACTGGGACTAATTTGATTTATTATTTGGCTATTGATAAGGTGAGATATAAACTGTGCTGTTTGGAAGGCATAAAATTATCAAACTTTAAACGGGGGGCTAATACTTGATTCAACAGAAAAATAAAGCAAACTTTTAATAAAAAATAAAAATAAATATCACCTTTATTTTTAGTAAATAATTATAAATCATGTAAAATGTAATCATGGGCTTTGAATCTAGAGTTTTTATTCTGTCTTCTGACTCTATAATAGAGTCTTTATTCTGTCTATTCTTATACCAGTTATTTTAATTATTATGGCTTCATTTTTGTATTTGATAGAGCATTGTTCTTTTATAAATTTGGGGGGGGCATTCTTATGCATTTCTCCTTTGAATTGACTTTAGAATTATCTTGACCAGGGGCACCTGGGTGGCTCAGTCAGTTGAGCATCTGACTCTTGGTCTCGGCTCAGGTCTACATCTCAGGGTTGTGAGTTCAGGCCCTACGTTGGGCTCCATGCTGGGTGTGGAGCCTACTTAAAAATTTTTTCTTTTGACTTGACCAGTTCCTGGACAATTCTTAAGATTTTTATTGTGATTGTTTTGGATTTACAGCTTAATTAAAAGATTGAAGAGGAGTTCATGACTAATAGCTTATCTTACAAGGTACACTACAGGAAGTCTTCAGGGTAAAAGGAAATGCTTACAGATAAGAAGAAATGATAAGCACCAGAAATTATAAACTTGTGAGTAAATTAATTGTTTCTCTTCTCTTAATTTCTTTAAAGAACACACAGTCTTTTGTTAGATTGTGTAAAGCAATACTTGTAACACTGTAATGTTGGGTTTATAACATATATAGATGTGATATGTAATAGATAATGAAGGGAGGAGGATTATAACCACATTGTAAAGTTGCTCTGTTTTACCAGAATTTAAGTCAGTATTAACCTAGTGTAGATTGTGATCAGTTAATATTTTTTTACATATTTATTTATTTATTTGATAGAGAAAGAAAAAGAGAGTGGGGAGGGGCAGTGGGAGAGAGAGAATCCCAGGCAGACTCCCCACTGAGTGTGGAGCCCGACAAGGGACTCGATCCGAGGACCCAGAGATCATGACTGGAGCGGAAACCTAGAGTCAGATGCTTAACCGACTGAGCCACTCAGGTGCCTGTGATCAGTTAATATTTACATTAAACTCCTACAGTAACTATTAAGAAATAAAAATGTTAAAAATCAACAGAAGAATGGGACAGGTATACTAAAAAGTATTTCACACAAAAGAAGACAGGAAAGGAGGAACAGGAGAACAAAGACAGAAGAAACCAACTTTACCTAACTGATTCATGGAACATTCTACCAACCGCAGAACACATGTTCTTTGGAAGCACATGTGGAATATTACCTCAAATAGATGATTTTCTAGGTGGGAGTCAATAAAGCTACAGCCCAAGGGCCAGCCACCTAAATTTTCAAAACCGTTTTTAAGTGTATAATTCAATGGCATCAATTACATTGATAATGAGCAACCATTACCATTAACCACACTCAAAACTTTTTCATCATCCCCAACATAAACTCTGTCCCCATTAAAGAGTAACTCCTCATTCCCCATTCCTTCCAGCCCCTCTAATCAACTTTGTATCCCTATGAATTGGCCTATTCTAGATATCTCATATATGTGAAATCATACAATATTTGTGTCTCTGTATCTGGCTTATTTCACTTGGCATAATGTTTTCAAGGTCCATCCATATTGTAGCATTTATCGGAAGTTCATTCCCCTTTATAGCCAAGTAATATTCCATTATATGTATATACCATTATATGTATATATATGTGGTATATATGTAAACATATACATTGTTTATCATTCATCTATGATCAACACTTGGGTTGTTGATTATTGTAAAAAAAAATGCAGCAGTGAACATTTGTGAATAAGTATCTGAGTTTTGTTTTTGTTTGTTTCTTAAGTATCTGTTTGAGTCCCTGTTTTCAGTGCTTTGGGGTATACATCTAGAAGTGGGATTGCTGGGTTATATGATAATTTAATGTTTAGCTTTTGGAGGGACCACTAAACTGTTTCCCACAATGGTTCCACCATTTCACATTTCCACTAGCCATGGGTTCCAGTTTCTCCAAATTATCACTGGCACTTATTTTCCATTTTTGTTTGTTTTAATTACAGTTCTCCTAATAGGTATATGAAGTGGAATCCATTGCAGTTTTGATTTGTATTTCTCCATTGACTGATGATGTTGAACATCTTTTCATGTGGTTATTCAGCTGCTTGTTTTTGTAAATAAATGTTTGTTGGAACGTGACCTTATCCACTTGTTTACTTATTGTTGATGGTAGCTTGCATCCTGTAACTGCAGTGGTAAGTAGTCAAAAAGACCATATGGCTGCAAGTGTAAAATGTTTAATTGATATCTCACCCATTAAGAAAAAATGTGCTAACTCCCATGTTAGACTACAAAAAAAGCCTCAATATATTTTAAAAACACTGAAATCAGGGGCACCTGGGTGGCTCCATTGGTTTGAGTGCCCAACTCTTGATTTTAGCTCAGGTTATGATCTCGGGGTCCTGTGTCAGGCTCCTCGCTCAGCTGGAGTCTCCTTGTCTCCCTTTGCCCTCCCCCGGAATAAATAAATAAATCTTTAAAATAAAAACACTGAAACCATTTAAGGCATGGTTTTTCAAAACAGAATTAGATTAGAAATCAACACAGAAATATGGGAAATCTAAAATACTTAGAAATTTGGAATTATTTGGAAATTAAGCAACATATTTCTAAATAACCCATGAACCCTTGTGAAGAAATGCTAACGGTAATTTAGAAAACATTTCTAAAGGGCAAAAGAAAAAAAGGAGAGAGGGAAATAAGCCATAAGTGACTCTTAATGACAGAGAACAAACAGGGTCAATGGAGGGTAGTGGGTGGCAGATGGGCTGGATGGGGGATGGGTGTTAAAGAGGGCACTTGTGATGAGCATTGGGTGTTTGTTGTATGTAAGTGATGAATCACTGAATTCTACTTCAGAAACCAATATTGCACTATATGCTAACTAACAAAATTTAAACTAAAAACATATTTCTTACTGAATGACAACAAAAACAATACATCAAAATTTATGGAATATAGCTAAATCAATACTTAATGGTTAAAGACTAAAAACTTCTCTCATATGATTGGGAATAAGGCAAGGATATCCACTGTTGTCGTGTTTATTTGATATTGTACTGAAGGTGCTAACCAAAGTAATAAGGCAAGAAAAATAAAGACTGGAAAGGGAATAGTAAAACTTGTTTAATTATAGATAATATGATAAGGAATCTACAAACAAAACGTACAGGAATTAATAAATGAGTTTTATAACATTGCAAGATACAAATTAATTATGCAATTATTAGTTGTATTTCTATATGCAAGCAATGAACAGCTCAAAAATGAAATTAAGAAATCAGTTTCATTCACAATAACAAAATATTCAGCAATACATGTAGCAAAAGGAGTGCAATATATCCAACACCAAAAACTAGAGAGCAGAGCTAAGAGAAGTTAAAAACAATCTCAATAAATGGAGAGATATTCCAATGGTTTAAAACTGGATTGGATACCTGGGTGGCTCAGTCAGTTAAGTGTCTACCTTCCACTCAGGTCATGATCCCGGGACCCTGGGATCGAGCCCCGCATTGGGCTCCCTGCTCTGCGGGGAGCCTGCTTCTCCCTCTCCCTCTGCCACTCCCCCTGCTTGTGCATGCACGCTTGCTCTCTCTGTAATAAATAAATCTTTTTAAAAAAACTGGATTATGAGATGATTGCACAACTCCATAATTTAATTTAAAAAACCCTAGGGCGCCTGAGTGGCTCAGTCGTTAAGCGTCTGCCTTCGGCTCAGGTCATGATCCCAGGGTCCCGGGATCGAGTCCCACATCGGGCTCCTTGCTCGGCGGGAAGCCTGCTTCTCCCTCTCCCACTCCCCCTGCTTGTGTTCCTGCTCTCACTATCTCTCTCTCTGTCAAATAAATAAATAAAATCTTAAAAAAAAAACAAACAAAAAACCCTAAACTTTCCACTTACAATTGGTGCATTTTATGGAATGCAAATCATACCTCAACAAAGCTATTTAAAAAGAAAAAAAGAACTGGGTTTTTAAAATGACCTTTCTGGGTACAGGTGCTAGGATGCATTCATGTCTGAAAGCCAGATTTTATGCTTGCACTTTTGAAATAAAAACCCTCGAAGTAAATATGAGGGTTTATTGGGGCACCTAACTAGCTCAGTTCGAAGAACGTGCAACTCTTGATCTCAGTGTTGTGGGTTCGAGCCCCACACGGGGTGTAGCAATTACTGAAATAAATAAAAACTTTTTTTTTTAAAGATTTTATTTATTCAATTGAGAGAGAGAGAGAGAGAGAGCACAAGCAGGGGAAGCGGCAGGCAGAGGGAGAGGGAGAAGCAGGCTTCCCGCTGAGCAGGGAGCCCAATGTGGGGCTTGATCCCAGGATGCTGGGATCATGACCTGAGCCAAAGGCAGACGCTTAACGACTGAGCCACCCAGGCGCCCCAAATATCTTTCTCTCAGGTAGGGAATTTCCCTGTGAAGCAGCATCTGTCCTGTGAGTTTCATTATATTTGAGAACTGTGAATTAACCTTTTTCTTAATTTTAGTTCCTTTGGGGAAAGAAGCTTAATTGATATCAGGGTGTATGATATTAATCTTCATTTGTTCTTAGAAAGTAAATGATAAATCAGCTTGGGTCGGTGGGCTGTCTGTCCCTGTGTCTTTGAAGTCAACGTGTAGAATTTCAGGGGCGATTTCAGTGTGGTCCTCATTTTGTATGCCTGGCAACTGTGAAAGGTCTTTAATGCTCCACAGTGCCTCACATGCAGACAACAATCGAGAGTGGTAAATGCCACTGGGCATCTGAGTAAATGCCAGGACCCAGTTGAGGTTGTAACTTCTGAATTCTCAGGGGCGAGTCCACTCCTGCCACTGCAGCAGGTGATTCTAAGATCCTTGCCCCCACCCCTGTCCTGGTCTTGGGTAGGAATCTGGGCAACCGAGAGGGATATATTCCCTGAAGTATCTCCTAGTAGCAAGTGATCAGGTGGACAGACCTTTTATAATAGCAACTGCTGGTGCTACCAGATGGCAAAGGGAGCCTTAGATCAGAGATCTTAGCATTAAGAGCAGGAGGGGTTAGAAACCAGTTAGTTCAAAACCAGTCATTTTACAGAAGAGAAAACCGAAACTCAGAAAGTTGAATGCATTTACCCGAGGGATAGCAGAAGCTACCAGTTTCCTACCCAGTATCTGTTTCTTCTGTATTAACAAGTCCTTGACTGTTCAGCCTGGCGATGTTTCCAGAGTGAAATGATCACCTTCCCAGCCTTCCTTGAAGCTAGGGGTGGACATATGACCCAGTTCTCACAAGGGATATGTGGAAGTCATTGGATGGGGTGTGAGGGAAAGCTTTTTAAGAGGAAACATTTTGGCTGTATGCCCTCTTTGTCTCTTGCTCGAAATGCAGACATTAAGATTAGTTGTTCACTTTTTTTTCCTAAGATTTCATTTATTTATTTGACAGAGAGACACAGCGAGAGAGGGAACACAAGCAGGAGGAGTGGGAGAGGGAGAAGCAGGCTTCCCACGGAGCAGGGAGCCTGATGTAGGGCTCGATCCCAGGACCCCAGGATCATGACCTGAGCCGAAGGCAGACACTTAACAACTGAGCCACCCAGGTGCCCCTAGTTGTTCACTTCTGACACTGGTTTTTATCAAGTGCCAGAATCCATTCTGGGCATGAAGAACTTTCACTCTGAGAGCAGTATTGCTTCCTGGTAATCTGTAGGGGATTGCTAATATTAGGGAAGAATCCATTCATAAATGCTCCCAGCCTTATTTCAACTCTCAATGCTCCTAGTTTTCTTATAGAAGCAACGACCACACAGGAGGTTCTACAGAACTTGAAAAGGACAAGAAGCTTCCAAGCAAGAAGTGTTCTGATTGTGTCTTACCTCCTACTGAGCCCCAACTAGGAATACCTGGCTCCTTATCTTTTGCTACTTTGCTCTGAGGCTATCAGCATCAGCTCATAGAGTGTAACACATTGAAGAAGTAGCAAAGTTCTGGTAGATGAATAGTCAAGGAGCAACATTATTGGAGCTTTAAGGAGAGGTGCACTGGGGGGGAAAAAAGCAAGAACTTGTTATATAGCTTTCTGGGCCAGAGGGGAGAAATTCGAAAAATGACCCACGGAAGAGGCAAAAGAGGAAAAGCCCCTGTGTCTTACTTATCAAGCCTCCAAAACTGCTGTGTGTCATTTCCATATACCACCCTGCCCACGGATGCTGAGCCAGAGCCAGACTCTGCCCACCCGCTGAAGGTAAGTGGCTTTGCTCTTGTAGTAAATCTCCTATTCGAGTCTAATCCAATGATGGCTGGCAGATTTTGTTTTTTAGGGAAAAACTCAAGCGGTTATCACTTTCCTCCTTTTCAAGGAAGATAAGAGACAGCCGAGGGTGGAGTAATAATAGACCAGGGCAGACTCCTGAAGCCAAGTTTTCTTTTCCAAGGGAAGCAAAGTTGTCAGGTAGGAATGAAGCAGGGATTAGACGGACGGGCCATTTCAGCTGCAGCCTCCTAGGGGAGCTGCTATTTTAAAAAGAAGTAGAAAATGTGAGAGACATGCCCTGAATGTGTAACTCAATTAATGAAACGAGTTAGTTGTAAAAGTGTTAGTCGTCACTAGGGTGACAGTGTTTGGGCAGGAACCTTGCTGGCAGAAATGGTGCTTTTTCCTTTAATTAAGGGAAAGTCGAGTATCAGGAGGATACAGAGATACAATCGCCCTTACACACTTAAGAGTGTTAAAAATACAATCATTGTGTTTGTTCTCATCTCCGAAGCGCTGGGCTTGGGCTTTGTTACCTATTGGATTTCAGGAAGGTTGACTTGAGATGCGGCGTTGCCATTTCCTGGGCCCTCGCATAAATTGTTGTGTGTTTTTTTTTTTTTTTTCCGGCGCCTGCAGCCAGATCCTTTGTTGTTGCCTCCTCTGCATTCAGTCTCCCTGGCCTCGCACCTCCAGACAGTGGGATGGGGGTTTTTCCCGGTCCTGGCGCCGGGGCCTCCGGACGGCCACCTTCCCCGGCATCGGCGGAGGGACTGCTTTAACCCTCCCTGGGGGGTGGGAGGGGTGTGTCCGGGCTGGGACCGCGCCACGCCGGGAGCGGACCCGCTTTTGTGTCGCTGTTTGTCTCTGCAGCCGCCCGAGCCCGGGCGGGAGGCGCGCGGGCCGCGACCCCCGAGGAGGCGGGGCCTGGGCGGCGGGCTCCGCCTGGTGTGCATTTCACGGCCACGGCCGCCGCCGCCCTGGTTTGTTCCGATACCCCGCCCTGGCCGGAGCGCCGCACCCGGAGCCCGGGACGCCGGGCGCTGCTGCCCGCGAGCGCTCTATGGCCTCCATCGCCCCCAGCCGCGCTCTGGCCTCCCCCGCAGCTTGCTCACTTTTCCTCGTTAACCGCCTACGGGAGGGCGCTTGGCAAAACTCAGAATAAAGCAGAGAGAGGGAGGGGGGGAGAAAAAAAAGAAAAAAAAAAAAAAAAAGGAACGCATTCGATGCGCCCGCCCGGCTCCTCCTGAGTTGGTGAAGGTTCGTAACCATGTCTGAGTCGGAGGAGATAAGTGAGTTTGGCTACATCATGGAATTGCTGGCCAGAGGCAAGGTAAGTGCTGGGGCGCGCGGCGTCGCGGCCTGGGCCCCCGCCCCGGGCGCTACCTGGCCCGTCGCTGTGGGCGTCCCGGTCCCTTTCCAGCGCCCGCGGAAGGCGGGGCCCCGAGCCCCGGGTCCGCGCTCCCAGCCAGGGCGTCCCAGCAGCTGCAGAATGCAAAGTAGCCGCCTTTTCTTTATCGCGCGGCATCTCTGAAATGAGCCAAGGGGACTTGGCCAGCTGGGCGACTGCGGGGGGTTCCCGGGAGGGCGAGGGACGAGAGCTCAGCTCCCGGGGATGGACAGGAGGGCGGGGCGTTGGCCGTGGGGGGCACTCCTCGACGCCCCCAGGGCTGCCCACGCGTGGTGACTTCGAGGGGTGACCTCGAGCGTCCAGGCGCGAAGCGGGGAGAGGGGCTCGGACTAGCGGGTGAGTAGTCGGGAGGGCGGGGTCGGGTTCAGCGCGCAGGGCGACCGTATTATAGCGGGTAAATAGGGATAGAACCCCAGGTGGCGTGGCCTTGGCGTTTTCAGTCCTCCTTCCAGGTCCCTAGCCACTGCCCGAGGCCGAGAACATTGCCAGCAGCCTGCCTTTGGAGGGGAGTGGGGGGATGCCAAGGAGCCGGATTTCAGCCCGGCACCTGCCCGGGAGCGGGTTCGAAACGCGGCTGGCGCGCTCCGTGGCGCCTCGCGACCACGCCCTCGGCCGGCCCGGGTGGCGCCGCGCCGAGGCAGGCAGAAAGCCTGGCGGGAGGCCGGCCTCCGCGCTGCATCCGAGAGACTGCCCGGGGAGGCTCCTAAGGGGTCTGCCGGCCGGAGGTGTCGGGAAATGCAAAGGCCGCCCCGGGCGCGCTCAGCCAGGATGCGCAGCCGGCGGGAAAGCGAGAAACGGCGTCTGCGTTTGCCCAGTGCACCTGGAGTTTCGAGAGAGTGCTGGCGCGGGAGAAAAGGACTTCGTGCGTGCGGTCATCAGAAGGATGATTCTGCAGCCCTGGTGTGAGCATCTGAGACTTTAGGCTCACACCTCACCAACCCCAACTCCGCTAGGTTTTAGCTTAAGGGGCGGGCAGTCCCGGCTCCCGGAGCTGGGGAGCCGGTTAATGCACTCTCGCATTCAAGTGTCCCCGGCGAGCCGTGCGCCTCCCGGAATTAAGTCTCCCGCTCAGCAAACACGGGATACGCTCAGCAGAAATAGAATGCTTATTCGCATTTCGAAGATCGGGGCTGTGCTTCGAGCCACCCTTACCATTTGCACCCCGGGACCAGAAGGACACTTGGAGGATCCGTTTTCCACTTTTCTTCCGACCCTAGGCTCCAGCCTGCACCCGGAGGGGCCGATCGCACAGGCGTGGGGACACCCGGACCACCACATCCAAGCTCCTCGTCGCCCCAAGCAGCTTCCGGTTGGCCAACCCCCGGGGCCCGGGGTGCGTGCCACAGCCCGCTCCACCCTCCGGGGGACCGACCCCGAGGAAAGGAGGCGGCCAAAAGGAAGCGGTGGCTCAGAGGAAGAGGCTTGCAGCCAGGGGGTCAGAACCTGGCCTTCTAAAGCGCACAGCAGGACCCTGGCTGTCCAGGAACTCTGGGGGGTAGGATGGGGGTGGGGAGGAAAGAGGATGCCTTTTGTTGATTACAAAATAAATGGACCTCTCTCGATGGGGCCAGGAATGGGGTGACTGAGAGGTGAGTTCAGGCATGTGGCACTCAGTCTGCAAAGTCAGAATTGCACTAGTTGGCTAAGAGTTTCCTTCAGTACAGGCAAAAGTTGAAATTCTGCGAGAATAGTTCTGCAGTGGGACCCAGGAATCTGCATGTTCACTGCAGGGGAATGATTAGTAAGCAGACAGATGAACTTCCCATCAACACTAAGCGGGCAAGTAGGGCACCCTTAAAACTTATGACAAAATCAGGTACACAAAACCAAAAGCAAACCTCTCAGAATTACCAATGTGTTCACAATATGCTTACTGTAATGAAACAACAAAACCAGAATGACCTGGCATCATCCGCTGAATTTCTGTGCCTCACTCAACAGGCACTCAGTCGCTGACTCACTGGGTAGACCCTCTTTGATAGGATTCAGCAACCTACCTGCAGCAAAGACATGAGCCTTCTCAGTTGACTTCCAACCTTAGAGAGGCAGGTGTCCCTCTGAAATCTCTGAGGTTGGAAAGCAGGCTGTCCCTGTAAGAACTTGGTTCCTCCCTCTGCCTTTTTTGTTGGGGTGGAGGTGGGGGATGAGGAGTAGCCTCCTAACCATTTCCGCTCAAGCTTACTCCCTGCCCACTCTCCTCATACCTCCGCCTCCACTCCTTTTAAAACCCTCCTAGTGCTTGTGGTTGTTCAGAAGTTGAACAGCTGAATGCCTCTCTGGGTACTAGCCAGGGAGTAGCAGAGCTTGGAGGCTGACTCGCTTTATTTTCCTTTGAGAAGTTAGGTTCCACTTTGTAGTTCAGGTTTGTAATGTAAAGGATGATATGAAACAGCTCTAAGGACGCCAAGCCCCCTGAGTTAAATTAGGAGAGCAGAAGCCCATAATCTTCCGGCCCCCTCCCCTCCAGTCCTCTCTTCTCTCCTCCTCTGCCCTTCCCTTGCTTTCTTTCCTTAGAGGTCTAGACCAATGGGTTGATGGCCATCACCCTGGTTTCTTTCACTTTTCTCTGATGGCTTTAAAACTCGACGACATTAACACGTGCTTGTTGCGGAAACAGCCAGACTTTACAAAAAGTTTTACAGAGTAAAAAATGGAATTTTACTCCCACCTCCAAAACACTGCCTTCCCCAGTGCAGCAGCTTCTCATGTGTCTATTTCAAATTAAATTAGCTTATTGTGTCTTCTCTGAATGTGGGGAGTGAGCCTTTCATCTTAGGGTAACCTAAAACCCACATGGCGAACTTGATCAACCTACTTGATCAGCTTGTTTTACTCTATTGTGATGATGACTTTAATATTTAAAGTCCACGGGGGACCTCTACCATTGTGGTTTTCCTGCTCATCACACAATACCCTGTAAGTATAGTTAATGCCTATGATAATTCTCAAGAGGTTTAAAATTCAAGGTTAATGGATTTCCTTATATTTCACTCTTAGGGAAAGTTGTACCATTTCTCGAAGATACTTTCTGGTTTCTTGTTTCTTTTGTAGCTCAGTTCTTTGCACTGAGAGAGACCTTTCCAAATCTGTGGTCAATATCTAGGATTACTCAAAGCAGTGTTTTCAAACTTTTAGGCTCTAGAAGGATTTGGCTTATTAATTTTTTTTTTAATCATCTCCAGTCACCTTTTCCCTTCACACCATCACACCCGCCTCTGGAATCATCTAATGAAGATTTGATGACGAGGAACATAGAAGAATTTAAATTTAGTATACCTCTTTCTATTTAGACATTTTAACATTACTTATATTTATGTATAAATGGCCAGAAAGTGCTTGTTTCCCATAGTTCAGTAGTTACTGTTCAGATACCTCCAAGGAGTGCAATAGTTTGAGCGAAATAAAAGAGGCTTTGGAAAACTTACATTTAACTTTGGTAGAGAAACAGGCATTGATTCTAAAATCTGGTGGATTATTACTTTTAACTTCGAGCATCTCTGAGGCCTAAAAAGTTCAAGACCTTTCACAAACACAAAATTTACCGTAAAGCAAGAAGATACTTGTACTCTGAAAGAATTAGATTGAGAAGATCCTCGAATCTAGACTAATGGGAAGTCTTAAACATCTCCTGGGACCAAAACAAAAATACCACCAAATGATCTGTTTCAGAGGGCTCAATGGGTAGTTGCTCACACAACTGAAATCTAAACTGGGTGATAATACTAAGGTTGGGTCCACTGCAAAGTATTCTTTAAAATATATATATTTTTTATATCTTGGGATTGGGTGAAACTCGTGCGTGGTGGGGGGTAGGAAAGGCACACAGAAGATGTAGGCTTTAGCAATATCATTTGAAGCTAGCTAGTTCCATAAATATAATTTTCCTCTGATTTTTTTTTACCATATTGTACAAAAGATAATTTGAAAAAGGAGTATCTTAAACTACTTGGACAAATAATGCTTAAGTCATATTTTTTATGCAACTAAATGACATGTTGTATTGTTACCTGTGGGCGGGCAGGGCAATCGGGAGGCTGGAGGGAGACCCAAGTTGAATCTCAAGGCTCTTTGGCATCTAGGCATGTGACCTTGAGGGTATTACTTAATCTCTGGGTGGAGGTGAAGAGCCCTTGTGGTTGCCACATGGCCCCCTTGAAGGGACTCATACCTGCTCACAGGGCTATTGCTAGGATTAAATGAATATTTTATGCAAAGTTCCTCATACTGTTACTGGCACATAGTAGGTCCTCAATACATGGAAGGTATTACATCTAGCTGCTGTGACAAGTGTTGGGTGTTGAGACACCTCTATCCAAACTGTGATTATTAACAAGAGGACATAGGGAGTTGCCAGACAAAATACAGGATGTAGAATTACATTTGAATTTCAGATAAACAACACATAATTGTTTTACTATAAGTAGGTCCCTTGCAATATATGGGGCATACTTTTTAAATTTAATTTTATTTAAATTCAATTAGTTAACGTAGAGTGTATTATTAGTTTCAGAGGGAGAGTTCAGTGATTCATCAGTTGCATATAACACCCAGTGCTCATTCCATCAAGTGCCCTTCTTAATGCCCATCCCCAGTTACCCCATCCCCTCACCCACCTCCCCTCCAGCAACCCTCAGTTTGTTACCTATGGTTAATTGTCTCCCTCTCTGATTTTGTCTTTTTTAATTTTTCCCTCCCTTCCCCATGCTCCTATTTTGTTTCTTAAATTCCACATATCAGTGAAACCATATGATTATTGTCTTTCTCTGATTGGCTTATTTCGCTCAGCATAATACCCTCTAGCTCCATCCACATCATTGCAAATGGCAAGATTTCATTTTTTTGATGGCTGCGTAATATTCCATTGTATATATACACCACATCTTCTTTATTCATTCATCTGTCGACGGACATCTGGGCTCTTTCCACAGTTTGGCTATTGTGGACATTGCTGCTATGAACATTGGGGTGCAGGTGTGGGGCATACTTGTACTAAAAAAATTAATTATGTGTCTGGAATTCAAACTTATGTGGGTGCGCTGTGTTTTTGCTAAACCTAGCCGTCCCAAGTGTAGGAATAACATGTAGTCCAAGGGGACCTGCTTATAACTTCTAAATATTGCCAGTGTGGTTCCCCTCAAGTTGGACAAGGGACCCCTTTGCCCACCAGTGATGCAGCCTGGACACATTGCCATTAATGGAAAAATGTCTACCCAGAGCAGTACTGTGTTTGTCTCATCAGATTTCAAATTGCTGGTCTGGTGCTACTGTTTAGTAAGTAAATGTCTATTGGATTTTCTCTTAAACAAACAAACAGAAGCTTCAGTGGCTGGGAAGATAAGGCTTACAAGACATCAAACATTCATGTACGAAATGAGAGTATGTAATCGTGTTCAACTGAGTGGAAAGACTCTTAAGTGCCCAAGGAGTTCAGAGTCAGGGGAGCTGATCAATGAAAATGAGACCAAGGAGGGAGGAGGCTCTAGATCTGCAGGCTGAAAGATGAGTAGGATTTGGCCAGGCAATGGACATCTGAACTTCCGGCCTCGCTGCACTCCTCTCCCTGGAGGTTGTTCCCATAGAAACACTTTATGACAGGTAAGCTTGGCCTCTCAGAGGCTTGGGTCAATAACTGATAACTGCCATTCATTGTCCTTCACCTGTAACCTCCTCATGCCCAGCAGTGTAGACAGCGCATGTGCCAATCTACTGGGAAACCCTGTGATTTATTTCTTTGCCAGCTACCTTGTTCCCCCTAAGTCCAAGGGCTCTCTTCATTTTGTCCCCGGGTTGTCCAATGACTAGGAGTCCCCAGCAGGGGGCAACGTGTAGGAGTATGCGGCCACATCCCGGTGTTGTGACTTCTTGTTGAGGACATACTAAAAGAATGGTACCCTGGCGATTTGATCTCAGACCAAACAGATTAAGAGCCATAGTGTCGCCCAGCACAGACTGAAATATGCGCCATGGTTGTGAGGAGCTGACTCTGCCAGGAACTTAATCTCTTGCTGGGTATTAGGAGTCAGTATGGAAAGAGACCAGGTCAGTTTAGTGAGTAGTGGATAGCCTAAAGGGTAACAGGTTTACATTTTAAATGTCAGGTAATGAACACTTACTGAGTTGCTCCTTTACCAAACCTGAATGGTAGAGAGAGAGAGAGAGAGAGTGTGTGTGTGTATGTGTGTGTATGTGTGTGTTAGGGGTGTGGTGGTTGTTGGCACTTGAAGTAGGGGGAAATTGACAACATTCCTCCCTGACCTTTTGGACTTGATGAAATAGACGAAGACAGCTCATGCCTCTGTGATGGAAGAGCAATTAAGCAACGCTGCATGAGATAATGTAGGCAAGAGTGCTGAAGGTCTGTGGACTTGCTGGGGGCGGTGATAGGTGTGGAGTGAGGCTTCCTTGGGTTGGACCTTGACCCCTATTTTTTTTTTTTTAAGATTTTATTTATTTGACAGAGAGAGACAGAGCGAGAGAGGGAACACAAGCAGGGGGAGTGGGAGAGGGAGAAGCAGGCTTCCCGCGGAGCAGGGAGCCCGATGCGGGGCTCCATCCCAGGATCCTGGGACCATGACCTGAGCCGAAGGCAGACGCTTCAGGACTGAGCCACCCGGGTGCCCCTTGACCCCTATTTTAAAAGAAAGTCTTGGAAGCAGAGGTGCTAGGATACTCCAAACTAGAAAGGGGTAGGTACCAAGGGATAGCACGTGCAATGTAAATTGGGAGAATAATGATTGAAAAAAACAAACAATACAGATCGCTCATGTCATTCCCACTTAAAAGCCTTCAGAAGCTTCCTGAAGTCTACAGAAAAGAAGCGTGGCATTCCAGGCCCTTCGTACTGTACTAGACTCATTTTGTATTATTGCAAGTTCACCACCCCTCCTGTCCCTTGCCCCCCAACACGCCAACATTCAAATACATTAATTCACATGCACATACAGCCCTCCCTGTTATAGTCCCACACTAAGCTCCTGGTAGTCTAGGACCTTAGCCTACTCTGCCTGTCACAAATGGAGCTGTAGGGACAGCGATACCCATATGGAATGTCATCTGTAAATACCTAATTGATAGGCTGTTACTGTAATCTAGGTACGGGGAGCCGAGGAGGCTCAGGGTGGGCAGGGGAATTAGCTGTAAGGATGAGAAAGGATAGGATCTGAGAAGGAACAAGAGGATTTGAAGGCTGATCAGAGGTACAGGGGAAGCAGAGAGGAAGATTAGTTTTTTTTTTAATCTTCCTACCAATACAGCCTTTTGTTTTTAAAACTTTATGGGTTAATAGTTTAAATGAATATGGATTAAAATGTTTATGGATTAATTATGTAAATTGCATTAAAAAGTTTCCAGAAGTAAAACATGCACAGATCAAGTGCAAACAATGCAATACAATGTGAGTGAAAAGTGTCTTCCACACCTGATTCCATCCTGTTCTCTACAATCTTGTTGCTATTTTTTGTGCTTTTATGTCAGAGACTTATTTTATTTACTTATTTGCCTATATAAGCTTTTATGCTTGTCTCATTTTTTTTTTTTTTTTTTTGGCCAAAGTGGCAACATAAAGAATCCAATGCCTTTTTACTTCTTTAACACGATGTTTTAGAAATCCTGCTCATCAGTACATTCACTTTATTTTTTTTAGTACATTCATTTTAACTGCTGCACAGTATTCCATGCTATTGTTGTACATCGTGGATGATAGTTTCTATAAATAAGGTCCCAACAAGATCTTTGTACACGTTTTTGTGCACACATGCAAGTCTTTCAGTAGGAAAATTCTTTTAAGTGGAATTGCTTAGTCAAAGGTATACGCATTTAAAATTATTGATAGGATTTGCAAAAATTCCCTTCCAATAAGCTGTACCAATCTACAGTGTCACCTAAAAGCTTGAATGTGCCTAGTTCCCCACATTCTGGCCAAGTGAGTTAAGATAATTTTTGAACCTTGAGAATCAGGTGGAAAATGCTATCTCATTGAAGTCTGATTTGCATAATGGAAGGAGGGCTTTCAAATTTATTTTCAGCCAAATATTGTCTGTACAAGTTTAATCTTTAGCTCATGTTAATGAAACCTTCTAATCTCTCTTACTCAGATAACTAGTTTTGGACCAAAGTGCTATTCAGGTGGGCTGATGTGAAATTACAGCCAGAGGGGAATAATTTAACTCACAGGCCAGTATTAAAAACAAACATTGATATATAATGCTTATTTCATGGTTGAGTCTTTTTTTTTTTTTTAATATTTTATTTATTTGGCAGAGAGAGAGACAGCGAGAGAGGGAACACGAGCAGGGGGAGTGGGAGAGGGAGAAGCAGGCTTCCCGCCGAGCAGGGAGCCTGATGTGGGGCTTGATCCCAGGACCCTGGGATCATGACCTGAGTGGAAGGCAGAGGCTTAATGACTGAGCCACCCGGGTGCCCCTCATGGTTTGAGTCTTTTAAAAAAACTCTATGGGAACATGGTGCCCTATGCGATACAGGTAACCAAATTATGCAGGCATTTGTTATCTTCCTCATTTCCCTCCAGATTAGGATGTTTCACAACCTGTGGAAGGAAGCAGCCTCAGCTCCAGCACGTGGGGCCGCAGAACCGGCATTAATCCGGATTAGAATAGTCCAGTCACTGCTCCGCAAGGCGCTCACCCTCTCTCCACCTCATCTGTAAACTGAGGGCATGGCATTAAAGACAACTGCTACTCCCTTGCCGCTCTGAAGTCCACACTGCTACACCATTATTTAACCGCCGGCTTGGAGAAGAGGCCACCACTGCTGACCGTGCTGCAGGAAGACGGTGGGAACTTTTCACAGCGACAGACGTCCCCCCAGATGGAAAATAAAAGTGGGCAGCATTTCACAGCCTGAACGGGATTCCTGTGCTGCAGCTGAGGTCCCTTCACGCAGCTGTTTAGAGCTCCCGTTTTCTCTGTCTCTACGGAAGGATGGAGTCAGCCAGCCGGGAAGGCAGTGGCCTGATCCCCTAATAGAAATTCCAACCATCCCAGGTTATTTGTTTTCGGTTCGCGGTGAAGCGAGACACGAGAAAGGCGCTTGGGAGCCGTGGCAGGGGATGTGGCGCAGCCGGCCCCTGAGCCGGCCAAGCGCCGCGTGGCTGCGCGGGTGTCGCCGGAGCAGCCCAGGACCCGCGGCGCCCGTTTGCCCCGCGCCCTCCGTCCCCAAGGGGGCACCGCAGGGCGGCTGTCCGGGCTGGGGAGGGGGCGGCGCTCCCGCGTCGCCGGCTCGGGACCCCAAGCCCGCGCCACTTGGCGAGAACGTGTCGTGCGTGACAGCGCCGCGCCCTGGGGTGTCGAAGCAGAAGTCGAATACGAGTGGTTGGCGCCAGTCGGGGATGTGAAGTTCACCCGACGAACTGGGCTGGAGGAGAAGGAGGAAGAGCCGGGCGGAGACCGGGACCCACTAGGGGAACCCCCCGGCCCGGGAAGGGGTGGGGCGGGCGGCGTCTCGCAGCGGTCAGCGCCTCCCCTGCGCGCGCGGCTCTGCAGCGCTCGGTGCGACGGCTCCGGTAACGCGCCCGCCCCCGCCGGCCGTCTAGAGTCAGGACACGGGGCCTGGAGGTGACGATGCCTCGCCCCGCGCTTCACCAAAGCGCAGGGAAAGCAAACTGAAGGGCAGAGGGGCTGCGCCGGGCCGGCAGCCCGGGCTGCAGTCGGCCGCAGCCCCGCCCACCGCCCCGGCCCGGCCCCGCCCCTCGCTTCCGCCCCAACGAGGCTTCCTACCGCGGCGGGCGGCGACGGCGGCGGCCGCCCGGGAGGGGGCGAGCGGCCGGGACCCAGGCGGCGGCGGCGCCGGCGCCGAGAGCCCAGACCCCAGCGCGCGCTGCAGCCCCGCCCGGCCGCCGGCCGCCGCCCCGCCCCCTTTGTGCGGTGGGCGCTGTTGCCCGGGCGACGGCGCCGCCCCGCCCCGGCCCCGCCCCTGCGCGGCGTCTGCGCCCAGGTCTCCGCGCGGCCGCCCGCCCCGCCGCAGTCCGCAGGAGCCGCCGCCGCAGCTGGCCGCGGGGCGGGATCCCGGGGCCGTCGCAGGGAGCGCAGCTCGGCCCTCCGCGCCCGTGCTTTCGCCCGCCCCGCTCCTCGCGCGTCGGTCCGCTGGCCGGGTCCGGCTGACCAGCTCGCCCTCCGGCTCCGAACCCAGGCTCCCACGGCCGCCGCAGGGACCCGCCCACCAGACCCTGCCCGGGCCGCCCGGCTGCCTGTTTGGACCCTGCCGTTGATGACACCTGGCAGAAGGCTACCATGGAAGGGGATGGTTCCGACTCGCTGGTGAGTGGGCGACAGGGGCCGCCGCCTCACGCTTCCATGGCGGCTCCCCGGGGCTCCCCGCGGCTCTCTCTCCCCTCCTCCCTGAGCCGGAGGGAGCCTCTCCTCTCGAGGAGCGAGGGCTGACGTGGGGTGGCCCCGCTTCCTCTTCGCCTTCCGCGCCCCGGGTTCCGCAGTCCGGGGCGCCCCCTTTCTGCCCCTCGGGGGGTTGGACCCCGGGTCACCTGAGCCCGCGAGAGGGCGCCGATCGAGTGCGGCGATCGCCCACCTGAGCACCTTGAGGAGTCCGGGCGGGGCTCTTTCATGGGGTCCGGGCTGTAGCATTCATTCGCCTCGGGGAGTCGGGTGCCCGTCGCGGCTCGGGGCGCGCGTGCCCCGCGCGTGCCCGCCCGTCCCTTTGTCCCGGAGCGTCGTGGGCCGGCGCTCGGGCCCCGCTCGGACCCCCGCGGGCGCGGCCCAGCCCGGGCGAGGCTCCTCCCCGGCTTCGCCAGCTCGTGCGCGGGAGGCGGGCTGGCCCTGGCAGCTGTCGGGGTACAAGTGTTTTTGTTTGAAAGGGTCTGATCTGCAGTTCTTTCCGACTTGTTAGTTTCCCGTCGAACCCCATTGATTTTGAGACAGCTTAATTGTGGGAGCCGCCGCTTCACCTTTCTCTTAATCAGGTGGTTTCCCTCAGTGGCTCTAAAAGGAAAACTCCTTTTTCTTTTGGGTAAGAATTACTTTATATCTGCCGTGCTTAAAAAGCTTATGTCCTGCTTTTTATGTACCAGAAAGATGGAAATAATTTGAGATCTTCCGCTGGGAAGTAAACCTTCCATGAAATGGGAATCTATCTTGGACCTTCAGAACAGTATTTTTCTTTGAATCTATTTTGGACATTCGGAACAGTATTTTCCTTTGAATTAGGTGTCAAATTCTTTGTGAAATGAGATGGGATGTGAATATTCTGTTTTCTTTGCTGTGAGTTGTGAAGTGTGGTGATCTTCCAAATTTAATAAAATCCTGAGAGGACGTGGGCTTCCATGAAATATTTATTGAATGATGCAGCAAGAAACACATCAAAGACCATGGACAGTGATAAAGCCAGTTGGATGTAGTGCTATTGTCAGGGGTTATTAAAGCACTTAGTGTCACTGTAGGGGGAATAGAAGAGCATACATTTTTATTTAATTAAAATAAGTGAATTAATTCAGTTTTAATTTTCTATGGAGCTCCAGTAATTGAAATGATTGTACGAGGTTAGGAGGACTGTAAAGCTACAAGAAGGCTGAATATAGATTCATAGCACCTGCGGTTTGGGGGGGGAAACTACATATGGGAAGGATGGGAAAATGAGTATGAGGTCATCAAACCTTTTTGGTTGTGATAAGAGACTGAATGTTTCTCATGGAAAATAATGCAAGCCTGTAGTACTGAGAGCGCTTACAATGGTGCTTTCTAGTCCTCTCCACCCTTTCAATATTCATCAAGTGCTTTTAAGATAACCACTTTGCTAGGCAGCAAGAGAACCTCAAGCATTTTAGCTACATTACAGTTGCAGCATATGAAAATTGGTCACATTTAATGTAGAAAATTTCTGATGATTTAGCTTGTAAATAGATTTCAAGGAGGCTTCCACGAACATGCGGCTAACCCAGTTTTTGCCAGCTCTTTTCTGGCCGTAAGAGTTAGTGTGCTCAGGAGGAACATGGTCTTATTCTTAGTGTGCTGTCTTTCATTGAAGTCATCTACTTTTAGGATTTCTCAGATGTCCTAAATCAGTGAATTCATGATGATTTGAATAATTTCATAATTGATGGAATATTACGGTCCCCTCATATCTTGTGCTGATTTTTCTCCGACTTCAGTGTTTTCCATGTCTGTGTCCCTTCAGTTCTAGGCTGTGGGTGTTGGGGTGGGGGGCGATGGTATGGGAATTTCATTGCCAGAAAGGAATTTCAGATTATACACTGTTTCTTAATTCCTTTTGGCATGGTAAACACACGTACTCATCCATGAGGTATAAGGATGTTAATATATTTACCCACTAACCATGCGAGACTGTGGACTCCGAGAAACAAACTGAGGGTTCTAGAGGGGAGGGGGTGGGGGGATGGGTTAGCCCAGCGATGGGTATTAAAGAGGGCACGTATTGAATGGAGCATCGGGTGTTATATGCAAACAATGAATCATGGAACACTACATCAAAAACTAATGATGTAATGTATGGTAATTAACATAACATAAACTAAAATTAAAAAAATATATTTATCCACTAAGAGCTTTTGATTCTGATTTCTTTTCCTCAAGGTTACCATTAAGAATATCGAAAGAGAGCTCATTTGCCCAGCATGCAAGGAGCTGTTCACCCACCCGCTGATTCTCCCTTGTCAACACAGTATCTGTCATAAGTGTGTAAAAGAGCTCTTACTGACCCATGATGACTCATTCAATGACGTGGGATCGGACAACTCCAATCAGAGCAGTCCTCGACTTCGGCTCCCGTCCCCTAGCATGGACAAAATTGACAGAATTAGCAGACCAGGTATGTGGTGGAAGCTTGGGGCCTGGGAGTTTCAGCGATAATCTGTGGAGGGGAAATTATTTGTGCCCTTTTGTGGGTTGGTCTTTCTGGGTGAATAAATTAAAACTAGTTGTAAAGGAACCCTTCCCTCTTTTCAAATGTCAGAATGAACTGTTACGCACTTAAAGTTGGATATTGAACACCAGCTTTGTGTTAGACCCCTTAATAACCGTCTGTATCTTAGGGGGTGTTCTGACCCTGTGGGGTCCTTTATATGAGGGATGAAATAATGGACCACGGAAGTACTTACTAGGGAATCCTCTGTCTATGGTAGTATGTAAATAAATATGCCAAATTAAGGACAAGACTCCATAATGACTCTTCCTAGAAGGTTTTTTAGATGAATTATTTGCTGTCATTTTGTTCTTCCTGGGGATTTTATCTTCTCCAGCCATTTTAAACCCATTTTTTGAAATCAGGATTTTTGAATATCAGCCAACTAGGGGTAGAATTCTGTAGTAATGATAGAAGTAGATCCAGATGTTACAGGGCACATTATTATATGGCCATTGGTTCCCATGGGGATGGTGTCACTTAGTTTCTTCTGGACATCCACTGCAGGAGTAAGGTAGAGCAAAATTAATTTGAAATCCCAGGGAACAGGGCCACTGGGGATTTCAGGCCCAACATCAGCAGTGAGGACCAAGGGGAGGCAGAGGTTTGGGTAGAAATATCTCAATACCACGTTAGGCACATGCTTCGTTTGGAGGAGAGGACGTGAGTGGCTGGAAGCACCAGACTTCCAGGCCTTCAGTTCTGCCCAATTTGGTCCTTTAGGCCACTCTGTTTATTTCTCCCCCTTGGAGCATAGGAATAATTTTTTAATCTTATTAAAAAAACAGCAGAAGAGAATCTCCTTCCCCTCATTTGCATTTAGTGAATGCTGTCTTTTTTGGTCCGCACTGTGATATGGAATCTCATCTTTGTGCTCCATCAGACAGTGGGTAAGAGTGGATTTGATCTAAGAGCAGTATTATGCTATTTTAAAAACACGTATTTTTCTTTAAATGGTAATCACGAATTACTTGGAAGCTATTTTGCACATATAAAAAATTATAAGAATATATTAAAAAAGGGACATTAAGTGATTGGGTATGCAGGGAGTATGAGGTCAGAGAGGGTCATGCTTATTGTGAAGTCATCACTTGTATGTTTCCCTCCCTGCTAGGAACTAGCTGGCACGGCGGATGGGTGGGGGGGGGAGATGGGGTAGGGGGACAGATCTCAATAGCTTGAAATTACCTACCAGAGAAAACAGAGATTCTGTTGGTAGATCCTCATTAGCTAGTTAGGGACAGACCCCCTGATTGACCAAGGAAATTCACTTTTTGTATATTAATATTTAGCATAGACCATTCAAAGGAATTTTAGTTATGTACTAATATTTCTATAATTAGTTTGTGCTTCTATACATATTATATGAAATCCTGTATCTTAATGTGGGCTTCTAGTCTTAACATTTGGTTGGCATGTGATTCATATGGAGTTTGAGTGAAATACAGATGAATATTCTTAAAAAATATAAATTATATATAATTAAAAATATATAATTTAGGAGCTCACCTAGATGGTACTTGGTGGATGTTTAATAAATATTTGTGGAGTGGTTGTTGAATGACAAACCTCTGCTAAAAGATTTCTACAAAGCATGCCATGGTGGCTTTTATTCAATAATAGTGGCCTTTTTTTTTCCCCCCAGAACAAGAGATCCATTCCACCATACTTTACACCTTCTAGATCAGAAAAAGAATTACTGAGAAGTTCCTCCCTGTCCTTTTTAGGAAGACCCCTGTCAAATTGGATCATGTCCTGAGAGGGCGGGGAGTTAGAAAACTTCGAAAGGGCAGTTAGGGGAAATAAAAGAGTATTTAACTTGGAGAGGGAGACACTGCAGACCATGATGGTGTCTTGTGAAAGAGAAAGTAAACTGGGTATCTTCACAGCAGAGATTCCAGATCAGTGAGTGAACTAGGAATGCAGATTTCAGGCTCAGCGGGAAAGAAAACCAATAGGACAGGCTTTCCAAAGATGAGACTGTCATCTCCCTGTCCGTGGAAGTGTTCAAATGTGGGGTCAGATTAAGGTGCTGCACGGACCAGATACATTAGGGAAGCAGGTCCCAGGCATAGTAAATACAGGAACCTCTTTGCTTTTACTTCTTTGATACAGAGACAGTAAAGAGTTCATTTTCCCATCAACTCAGCTGCCGTAAGAAAACCAGCAGCCTAGGTATCAGCGGCCAGCTGACTCCAGGCCTCGCCTGTTAGGAGACAGCGGTGCATGGTTCTGTAGACTAGACTGGATGCCTTGTCTAAGGAGGCCACAGCCCCTGGGCACTTGGCACGCGTGCATTATCATATGGGTTTGGGGGTGCCAGATTGTCAGATTTACTGTCCCCCCCCCCCCCAACAAAAACCTGATAGTGGTTTTGATGTGTCATCTGTCTTTTGAACATTGTCAGTTAATTCAGATCATTTAAAAACTCCATGCCAGCTCAGCATAGGATAGGGTAGCCAAAACACATCTTGGACTATGACCCATCCAGCATTTGGGCCATCAGTATTTGAAGTCTTTGTTTTAAGCAATGGATGAGGGACCACCATTTGCAGACATTGTAGAGGGGATTTCTGCCTTGGGTGGTAGGTCGAGTCAGTTGTATGTCAACTGCTTTATCTTCAACACTGAAGTTCAATACCTTGCATTCATTTGCATTCATTCAGTCAACAAATATTTCATTTACCTGCTGGTTGCCAGACATGGCTAAATGCTTGAAGAGAGGTGAACAAGATAGATCCGTCCCTCCTTTTTAAGAAGCATATAGCCTGCACTGTACAGAGCTTCATAGTTAGAACCCAGTCATTCATTAAGAAGAGCATACAGAGCAAATTAATGAATACAAATAAAGCCCTCAGAGGGTGGGAAGGCCCCAAGTGTAGTAATCATTCCTGGAGGCTTTTATCAAATGAATGTGGATTTTAGGATTGCCCTCCTCCTCATGATGGGAGTTTTAAATTAGTAGAGGTGATTATATTACAAATATAATGCCACCCTCCATTTATGGGGCATTTGCCTCTAATTTTTCTTTGGAGAGATTCAAAGAGAAATTCATAGGGAAGTAACATTTCCCCCCTCCCTTTTTTTTTCTTGGCAGGTTTCTTTTTCTATTTTTCCTCATTTAGACATACTTGGGAAGGAAATCCTATTCTGAGCAATTGGTGTGGGAGGAGTAGAATTCTAAAAATTAGTTTCGCCACTGGCTTAATAAAGGGATTAATTAGACCAGGACTGCTCAGAACAGTAGCCCCTAGCCCCGTGTGGCTATTGAGCACTTGAAATGTGCTAGTCTGAGCTGAGATGTGCTGGAAGCATAAAATATAACTCCGAATTTTGAACACTCAGAATGAAAAAAATATGAAACACCTCTAGTAGTTTTTATCTCTTACATTTTTGAGGGAATGGTATTTTGGATATATTGGGTTAAATAAATAACAGGTGTTATTAAAATTAATTTCACTTGTTTCTTTTTCATCAATCTGGCTCCTGGAAAATTGAAAATGGCAGATGTGGCCGACGCTGTTGGCTCACTTGGCCCCTTTTGGATATCATTGCCTTGGAGACTTGACAGATTTTTACAATAAAAGGGTGCCTCGAAAGGCGGGTAGGGTTTGTGTGTACGATACTGTAACACATTCGATTAGGTAAAAATAGCCACATTACTGTACATTTTAGGTCACATGTGTGCAAGCTTTCCCCACATTTTGTATTTCTTTTTCTCCGGAAGATACAGTCCACTTTAGCAACGTTTATGTACAGGGTTGATACACATCAGTAAAAAAAAAAAAAAACCCAACAAAAATGCTTGCTATTACTGTGTCTTTTCAGCAGTTACCAGAAATACGATCCTTTACAAATGCGAACCTACAGGTCGGGTTTGGGCCTTTTGAGGGCTGTCCCAACAATGGGTAATTCTGAACTCCAAGGTCAGCTTGATGAACGCTCTTTTAGAGGCTGGTTCCATTAATACCACGTGTGCCAGGGGAAAAAGCACATTTTCTTACTGTTAACTCAAGAATTGTGTTGTATACGGGACACAGTTGCTGCTTTATCTTTTGTCAACAAGTTGTGAATCTGCTCTTTGAAATTAAATTCTAAACCCAGCTTTCTGTTCATTGTTCACAGCGGCGCAGCGGAGCTCTTTGGGGTGGAGAGGTAGAAAATGCTTTCTTGCTTGTGCGGCCTCAGGCAGTGTAGTGTGAGAGTTCAACTTAATGACCTTGTATATCATAAAGTTCTGAAACATCAGTGGTCAAGTGTTGTAAATTTTCTCGAAAGGGGACAAATTGGGCCGAATGACTTAAAGGTCAACAGGACTAAATTTCCACGGGAGGCATCTGGGGTTTTTAAAGGGAGCTCCAATCCCGCATGCTTCCTTTTTGCCCATCTGCGTGACAAGATGTTTTTGAAGAAAATGACATACCCGTGTAGTGAGCTTTTTTTTTAATAACCTTAAAAATCCTCTCCATTTACTTCGTGGACCAAAGCTCATATTCATGGCCATCTTGCTACCTTGGGGAGGTTAAATGAGCCAGTACTTTCTTCTGCATTTAAAAATTTGCTGAAAAAAAAAATTTGCTGAAAAGCACTGGCAATTTTTTTGTACTTAAGAATATAATCTTGTTTTGTGCATACGGTGTCTTTCCTCTGTTAATGGTCTAAAGTGTTTTGAGTTTTAACATTGAGCTCTCACCCATTTGTGGGTAAATAATGTACACACACTGCTTTTTTAGGCTTTCCGAAGTATTTGACTATGGGCTAGGCGAACGATGGGCCAACCCTATCTTATTAAAAGGAATTTTTTTTTTTTAAACTCCAGTTGACCTTTAAAGTAACATTGGCTACTTTTTTTTTGTAGAATGCTGGTGATACCTTATATTTTATTGGAGAAAATAAACACCTGAAATGTTATCCCTTTTCTGTCTTCCTTACCTTCCTCTCTGCGTGCCTCAATTTACAGATCTTTACAGTTCCAAAAGCCACATGTCATCCTTTCTCTTACAGGCTTTAGTGAGTCCCTGAGATTTTTTAGTGTTGAGATTTAGTAAATAGGAGGAAAGGTAGAAGTTTGCTTTAAAAAAGTTCATTGCTTGTTCCAATTTTTTTTATTCAGACAGTAGTTGAGAAAAAGGCTTTTGCAGGTTGAAAATGCTCACAGTACTCAAAAGGTAATTGTAACTCATAAGCATCAGATGGTCAGAATGTGCTGAAAGAGGCATCAGCCCATTGCCAAGCACCTGGAAGCCCAACCTGAATGTCCAGCATAGAGGGAGATACCCACTCCCTGCCTGGGAGGTAACAGAGGGGGGAAGTAGCTGGTAGTCAGAATATGGGAGAGGATGCAGCTAGCAGAGGTTTTGAACCTGTTCTGAATTGACTCGGTTTTGAAATACTTGATTTTCTCTTTGATATTTAAATGACAAAACTTAATGGCTGAAAGCTCATTTTGGGGGGAAATTTGCTACAAACCAATTTGAAGATTTTCTGGAGTCCTCATTTTAAAATTGTGTCATGTTAAACAAATTTGTTTAATCTGTCTTTGAGGTCAAGGGATATGGGGGAAAAGAATTGATTCCGCAAGGTGACAGTATTCAGATAATCTGCATATATTGGCCCTGTAAATGCAGTTTGACATATACAGTTGCATTGCTTGGCATGCATTGCTTCTTTACCTTTCAGAGTCATCATTACTTTCCTTTTCATTATGTCATGCTGTCGAGGAGTCTTACCCAATGGAACATTCTGTGGTCACGGGAATGTTTGTTTGACCCTGCACTATAGAGTGTGGGAGTCACTGGTCAAATGTGGCTCTTGAGAATTTGAAATGTGGCTAGTGCAACCAAGGAACCGAATCTTTGAATTAAATTTAGGTAGTGAAGTTTGGCTAATGTTTACTCTAGTAGACAGCACAGCTATAGCGAGTAAAAAGTTGACTCTATTACATTTCGTTTTTAGTTCCACTTTCTTGATTTTTTTTTTTTCCACTAGACTTACTTCCCAGAATATCCTTAGATCTGCTCTGTTTCCTTATTGCCCAGAGCATATATTCTGTCGTTTGTTTTTGAAAACAATGGTGGAAGTCCAAGGCAGATGAAATAAAACATAAATGCTTTGGAATTCATGGAAAAATGGGAGACTTTTTTAAAGATCTGTTTAGGAAAACAGCTGAGATATGTTGACTTAATATTTTGTCTGATTAGGCTAGTGTGATGCTTTACACCTTATTTTTGTTATAAAAATAAAAGAGGTTTACAGAAAAGGGACAAAACATCTCATTTGAAGTTTCTGAACATGAAGGCCATAATCTGGGTGTCACCAGTATATAGTTCAAAGCATGACATGACTTTGTTGTCATGATTTAATTTGGTTTGATCCTGTTCCTTAAACTGATCGCCACTTTCAATGAGTAAAACCAGTAATAACCCATTTTTTTTTCTTTTTAACAATCTCCATTTTGATTTCTATCTCCTGGGTCATGTGGGGAGGCATGCAGTTAAATGTGATTTTCCATTTGTTTCAACTTGACCACTGCACTCTTACCACTTCCAGAATTCTTTGGCTTGTCTTTTCACTGAATGAAATTTTCATTAGCATGTGCCTTAAAAGTGGCTTTGCTGCTTATTTCGTTATATGCATGCTGTGTTGTGAACTATCTTGGACTTGTGTTGCATGTTTTAAGAATTATTATAAGAATATATTTTATGTAGAGTTTTCTAATTTTTATGGGGCAAGCATTTTTGGTCATGCTTTTTTTCTTTTTTATAGGTTTAGAAATGTAAAGGTAAATGAAGATCTTAAAAATACTCTGCATGTTTTCGCATTAAGTAGTTTTGGGTACCCAGTACCACTTGGCATGCTGTAGAATCACTTCAAATGAATACTATTGTGGGCTGATTGCTAAATTTTACCTTTAGTGATACCATGGCCAGACCTATTTGAAGACAGTGTTTTCAGTGATGATGGTAATATGCCAAGGCAATATTAACATAGCTGTTGAAAGACCTTTGCTAAATGTGGTATACTAAGTTTAGCCATTCGTTTTTGGTACTGGATCCATGGCAGAATAAAGGAAGGCTTTAGGTTAAGAAGTTTGTGTTTATAATTAGGTAGTTACTTTGTGGCCAACCAAGACTGTGTCCTCTCGGGGTAGATTTCTAAATGAGAGCAGGGAATATGATATGCATGCGCTTAGGCTAAAGGGACAACCCCAGATTCTCGTGAACCTGTGGGTAAGGACGGTCATGCCTTGGTCTCTTGATCTGTTAAAATCAGGATACTATTGAACAAAAGTGGGCTACTTATGGTCATTCACTGTATATTATATATATATATATTAGAAAATTATAATACTTTTTGGGTTAACTTGTGGCTTACTGAATTAAGTAATTTTAATGATTCTTTTTTTCAGGTCATAAGAAGATACTAAATGGTTGGTCCCTCATAAAGTCACTAGATTCTAGGTCTATGGATGAGCTTTTCACTCTTTGATAGATTGCACTCAGTTAACTAATGATTTAGCCTACCCAGATAAAACAATACTACTGTGGGAAACTCTCTTTTGCAGTGGTTCTTAACCGTTTTGTGATCACATATTCTTTGAGAATCTGACCAAAGCTATGGATTGTTGAACCAGAAAATAAGCATCGGTATATAGATGCAAAATTTGCATACAGTTTCAAATAGTGTACAGAACTGTTTGGATCTTTCTGGAGCCTATCCATGGGGCACTGGGTAGGGACTCCTGTCATTCAATGAACTCATTTCCTATCCATCAGCCAAGGCTGTGTTCATTTAAATGGAAACCAAATTACTGAGGATATGATATATAGAAATAACAGTAAATGTTAATTATATAATTCAAAAAAATCCTGACCCTGTGTAGTATTGTATTCTGTGTTTTGTCCATATATCTGGTTTGATAAGGCTTTTGTATGGGGTTTACTGTGGATTTTCCTTTCCTCTTTATACCTATTTAATAAGTTGGGCTTGTCTTTCGTATACCAAGGAAAAACAAGCATTAAGCCTTTTCAGCATACAGACTGATTCAAGTGGAGCCACTTTGAGTATTATTTCGGGGGGTGGGCGGAGGGGGAGCTATATTATGTAGATCTGTCTCTTTCCAAAACATCACTCCTTCCTTCTTCATTCTGTTCGTTTTCCTACCGACATAACTAAACAAGGACTTCCAATTACACAGGCTGGAAGCGCGGTTCCCTGACCCCTAGGACAACCACTTTTCCTTGCCCTGGCTGTGAGCACGATGTGGATCTGGGAGAACGAGGAATCAGTGGTCTGTTCCGCAATTTCACTTTGGAAACTATTGTCGAGAGGTACCGGCAGGCCGCAAGGGCGGCCACGGCCATCATGTGTGACCTCTGTAAGCCGCCACCCCAGGAGTCCACCAAGAGTTGCATGGACTGTAGCGCGAGCTACTGCAATGAGTGCTTCAAAATTTACCACCCTTGGGGTACGGTGAAAGCTCAGCACGAGTACGTGGGTCCAACCACTAACTTTAGGCCCAAGGTAAGGCAAGTTTTGATTGAGTTAGAATAGTCATATTGCAAAAGGAATTATTACGTGTCCGGAGCTTGACAGCAAGAATGGAAAGAACTTGAAAAGCCTATATAAGAGGGCCTTCCCCCACGCCCCCCGCTGGCCCATTTGGTTGAGCGTGCGACCCGATCTCGGGGTTGTGAGTTCAAGCCCCACGTTGAGCATAGAGCTTACTTTTAATTAATTAATTAATTAACTGGATGGTGTTCATGAATGTAGAAACCTATGTTTTTAGTTCGTTAAAAGAAAATGAGAACATAAAAAAAAAAGTCCGTACAAGAAATTAAGGCCTGGTATCTGGAGTTATTTCGTATGTGGCTATATAGCCCCACACGGCCTAAAGGCGGTATTCAGGATCGCTGTGTAACACATACATCGTGTCGCACACGAACGTTCGTTGGGATTCCTCTGCAAACAGAGGACAGGCTGAGTTGTCTCAGAGGTACTCTCTAAGATCGAAACGGTTGTGAAGTTCAAACGCTTTGTGCTTTAATGTGATAAACCCGTAGTTGTCTAAAAGATTTGACTGGGAAACGTTTTTCTGACGTTTTTAGTTAGCTAACCTTGTGCTAGGGATAAATAAAAGTAAGTACAGCCTAAGGTTCTGAAGCTTGTGGTATAACGTTTATATAATATCTGAAGTGGAATTCGCATTTCTTAAATACTCTGGGTAATCTCTCTAATAATGCTCAGAAAACCTTTATGCACTATTGTTTGCTCTGCTTTGTGACCGAAAAGCAGAATGATGTTTGGATATCCTCATTTATACTGCTTTCTGATTTAGATAGATTTAAAAAGAAAAAAAACCCAGTAGATTCTTTTGATTAAAGTTCTTATTCCTTCCAGTTTAGTAACTTGTGTGAGTATGAAAATCTGTTTACATTCTTGAGCATAAAACTTTGCTCTCACTTTAACTTGTAGTAGAAAAATGGGGGGACACCTGGGTGACTCAGTTGGTTAAGTGTCTGACCATTTATCTCAGCTCAGGTCTTGATCTCAGGGTCTTGAGTTTGAGCCCTACGTTGGGCTCCATGGTGGGCGTAGAGCCTACTTAAAAAAAAAAAATAGGAGGGCGCCTGGGTGGCTCAGTTGGTTAAGCGACTGCCTTCGGCTCAGGTCATGATCCTGGAGTCCCAGGATCGAGTCCCGCATCGGGCTCCCTGCTCGGCAGGGAGCCTGCTTCTCCCTCTGACCCTCCCCCCTCTCATGTGCTCTCTGTCTCTCTCATTCTCTCTGTCTCAAATAAATAAAATCTTTAAAAAAAAAAAAAATAGGAAAAAAAAAAATCCCAAAAGTTATCTTGAAACTATGAGCTGAGTATTTCTTAAAGAAAATTTTTTTTTTTAAAGTAAGCTTTATGTTCATCATGGGGCTCGAACTCACCAACCATGAGATCACGCGTCACGTGCTTTACTGACTGAGCCAGCTGGGCTCCCCTCTGACATCATTCTCAGTAGTGCAGGACTGGTAGATTAAAACGAAAACAATCTGTGCTTCCAGTTTTGACTCTTCAAACTGGGTCAGTGTGGCCATAGATTTATCAAAGAGTTTTTAATCCCCTATTATGTTCCTTATCTCATTTTAAATGCGCCAGGTCACAGACTCTTAAAAATTTATGACTTCAACTTGGGGCTTTAATGTCTCTTTTAGAAGATTAATTAAGTTGATTAATACTATTCCATTATGAAAGAACCTATGATTATTAAATGAATTATATTAGACTTCGGTTTTTATAATTTAAAACACATAAAGTCTCGAGTAAAATTTTTTGCATATAAGTTGCAGACTTATTCTACTTACAAATACAATAAAAGATTGGTAAGCGAGAACTGAAGAGGTAGGGGTAGGTTATATTGAGGAAAATACTGTTTTCCTTAAATTACAGTGTTATGCCATATAGTAAAATTCTACAAACTTGTCCCTTATGGAATATTTGCGTCTAGCTTTGAGTTCTTACCATCCTTCCTTGTAGAAAGCCAGGTTTTATATTTTGTTAAAATGTAATGGCTTTGAAAACTAACGTAACATTGTGTGTTAACTATGCTGGAATTAAAATAATAACAAAGAAATAAATGTAGTGGTCTGAGAATGTAGGAACTTGGACATGCTGGAAATTTTGAATTTTTTTCCAGTTGTTTTTCTCCTGGTCCTGCACATTGGTATTAGGACTTTTCATATTGGACATTTTCTTTATGTCTTGATATTATCAAACCAGTTGTGACTGCTGGAAGTCGGAACTGTTGGAGCCAGAGACAACTTTTTGATTTCATTGACACACTAGTCTAGGCATCTCCTCTTTCTTGCAGATGTGAAGCCAGTTATTTCATGTACAATTTCAGACATACCTATGGTGATAGTTTATAGAGTAAATAAGAAGGTGGAAACTTAAATCAGAAAAACACAGTCCAAAAAAAAAAAAAAGAGAAAGAAACTCAGTTCTAAATTCGGTCAACGTGTACATGATTAATATGTAAAAGCAAACATCTGGAAGCTTGTATCAGAAAGTGTTTCAAGACTTCTTAGTTAGCAGATTGCTTTTGTTTTTTTTTTTTTAAGATTTTAAGTAATCTCTATACCCCATGTGCAGCTCAAGCTCACAGCCCCAGATCGAGGTGCATGCTCTACCAACTGAGCCAGCCACGCGCCCCTTTAGTAGCGCATTTCTTAAGAGGATGGGGAGAGGCCCTGGGTCCCATCAGTTATTTGTTCTGGTACCTTACAAAAATATTGGTCGTGTCATTCAGATTTGCCAGTCAGTGTGGCCAGAGGGCCTTTCTGGCTGGATTCAGAGAGTAATACTGTCTGATAGGAATGAAATTACCACCACCTTAACACCAAGTTTTAGTGGCAATAACATCTGCATATTTAATCGATCATTTGAACCCTCAATTTGAAAAAGAGTAGTTCTAATACACCAAATGCTTTTACACTTTTATTCATTTAAATGGCTTTATTTAGTGATTTTGTAAAGCACGTCTTTGTGTATCCTGCAAACTCTGAGGACCCTTAATTACACCTTTGTTCTGCACTCAATAGATTTTAATGTGCCCAGAACATGAAACGGAGAGAATAAACATGTACTGTGAGTTATGTCGGAGGCCAGTTTGTCATCTCTGTAAGTTGGGCGGTAATCATTCCAATCACCGGGTGACCACCATGAGCAGTGCCTACAAAACCTTAAAGGTAGGATTTGTGTGTTTGGGGAACTAACTTTTGAGTCTTTTATAACTTTGGTTTTACTTTATGCCTTTAACATTGTCTTTATAAAATCATGGCTTGCCGTGTGGTCTTGTTTTACTGAAACGAGTCAACAACGTAAAGGGTCCCTCAGTGATCCAGTACGAGGTGGTTACTGTGTTCGAGTCGGCAGTCCTTGGTCATACTGATGGGCTAGCTCTGAAGAAAGAGGGATGAAGGCCACTCCAGGATGATCCCCATGTGAGCCTGGTGCCTGCAGTTGAGTATGTGTGGAAATGACGGGCCTGTTGAGTGTGTGCGTGGAAATGACACGCCTGTTGAGTGTGTGCGTGGAAACGACGGGCCTGTTGAGTGTTGGGGGAATGGCACGCCTGTTGAGTGTGTGCGTGGAAATGACAGGCCTGTTGAGTGTGTTGGGGGAATGGCACGCCTGTTGAGTGTGCGTGGAAATGACGGGCCTGTTGAGTGTGTGCGTGGGAATGACACGCCTGTTGAGTGTGTGTGGAAATGACGGGCCTGTTGAGTGTGTGCGTGGAAATGACGGGCCTGTTGAGTGTGTGCGTGGGAATGGCACGCCTGTTGAGTGCGTGCGTGGGAATGACACGCCTGTTGAGTGTGTGCGTGGGAATGGCACACCTGTTGAGTGTGTGCGTGGGAATGGCACGCCTGTTGAGTGTGTGCGTGGAAATGACGGGCCTGTTGAGTGTGTGCGTGGGAATGGCACGCCTGTTGAGTGTGTGCGTGGGAATGGCACGCCTGTTGAGTGTGTGCGTGGAAATGGCATGCCTGTTGAGTGTGTGCGTGGGAATGGCACGCCTGTTGAGTGTTGGGGGAATGGCACGCCTGTTGAGTGTGTGCGGGGGAATGACATGCCTGTTGAGTGTGTGTGTGGAAATGACACGCCTGTTGAGTGTTGGGGGAATGACACGCCTGTTGAGTATATGTGTGGAAATGACGGGCCTGTTGAGTGTGTGTGTGGAAATGCCACACCTTGAAGGACGGTAGCCATGTTAAGACACTTCATTCCTGTTGCTTGTGTGTAGAAATAGTGGAAACTATTTACAATAAGGGTCTGGTGGGACCCTTACCAGTTAAAACTGAGTTACTTCCTGTCTCTGAACCTTATACATGGACCTTTGAAAACTTTCAGACTTGATTGATAATCCTCAGCAAGGTAGGCAATGGTATGATGCTATTTTTTGTTTTATTCTTTTTTCTTTCAAATGATATCTTCATTGGTAAATCCACCACCGATTTTAATTAGTTTCCTTTCTACCTTTAAAAATATGTACCTGCCTTTGGGGCCTAGATCTAATTCTTATTTATCCATACAGCTTTATCTTTTGCATTTGATTTGTCTATCACGTGAGCTCAGTCTTTCTTCTACTTTGAATACGTGGATTATGAGTATAATTGTTTTATTGTCCTGGTCTGCTAATTCTGTCATCTGTCATTGCTAGGTCAGTTTTGTAAGTTTTACCTTGTTGGGCACTGGATACTTCTGTGTCCTACAGATATTCTTGAGTTTTCTTCTAATGTGTGATTAAGTTACTTCAGAATAGTTTGTTGCTTTTGGGTCTTGCTTTAGGCTTAGTTAGGACAGAGTAGCATTTAATTCTCTTACCAGACTACTCTTCTCATTTACTCTTCTCAATGACTTTTGGATTTTGAGTTTTGTGAGGTTTTTTGAGAGGTTTTTATTTATTTTTTATTTTTTATTTTTATTTTTTAAAGATTTTATTTATTTATTTGACAGAGAGAGAGACAGCGAGAGAGGGAACACAAGCAGGGGGAGGGGGAGAGGGAGAAGCAGGCTTCCCCGCAGTGCAGGGAGCCCGATGCGGGGCTCGATCCCAGCACCCTGGGATCACGACCTGAGCCGAAGGCAGACGCTTAACGACTGAGCCACCCAGGCACCCCTTTTGAGAGGTTTTTAATTTGTTGTTTGTTTGGTTTGGTGTTTTTATTTATTTATTTATTTTTAATTTTTATTATTATTTTTTTAAAGATTTTATTTATTTATTTAACAGAGAGAGACACAGTGAGAGCAGGATCACAAGCAGGGGGAGAGGGAGAGGGAGAAACAGGCTTCCCGCGGAGCAGGGAGCCCGATGCGGGGCTCGATCCCAGGACCCTGGGATCATGACCTGAGCCGAAGGCAGATGCTTTTTACCTGACTGAGCCACCCAGGCACCCCTGTTATAGAGAACGTTGCAAGAACAGAAGAAAGATGAGCGTCACGGTGGTGTAACCTAGTCCACCTGACTGCTGCTGTTTGTTGAAAGGGCTGAAGCTGGGGCCAGGCTTCCCATCTGCCTCTGTTCGATCTGGCTTCTAATACCGGTCGACTGTGTGGTAGTGTCTGGCCTCTCCTTGGAATTTCTACCAAGCTATGTAATTGAGGGTGCCCTTCCAGTTGCGGAAAGTGCTGACGCTTTCTGGTGAACTGGCCTAAATAGTGAATAATGGAGATGGAATGGTCCTGTCCTGTTGGCTGGCAATCTTCTGTTCTTCTGTTGGGGTGAGACGTGTATTTTTTGTTTTGTTTTTGTTTTTGCTTCCACATAACCTCACTCCTGTTAATCCCCGGATAGAAAGACACCTGCCTACGTAGACATACGCTGCAGATGGCGTGGTTCCATTTCTTTTGTAGCTTGCCTTTGTTTATTGACCTCGCTCTTCCAGCGATATGGAGCCATTCCCACCTTCCAACACAGGAAACCATGTTTACGCTCTCCTCTGGCCAGTTTAGACTGCTAAGCCTTCGGAATCCTGCTTTGCCCTGAACAAGGCCCCGCCATTGGGTATTTATTGTCTCTTCCTTGCCTCATCTCAACACCCTGCTTCTCCCAACTTTGGGTGTTAGTGGGTTTTCTAGGACTGCTTCAACTTCTCACACAACTGTACCGTTTTTCATTAAGGAGGGTTGGTTGTAGGGCGCCTGGGTGGCTCAGTTGGTCAAGCGTCTGCCTTCAGCTCAGGTCATGATCCCAGGGTCCTGGGATTGAGCCCACATCCGGCTCCCTGCTCATCAGGGAGTCTGCTGCTCCCTCTCACTCTGCCTCTCCCCTGCTCCTGGTCTCTTGCGCATGTGCTCTCTCCCTCAAATAAATAAAAAATCTTTAAAAAAAAAAAAAAGGAGGGTTGGTTGTTAGCTCATCCTTCTTCAGTTGTGTACTTTCTGGTAGTTGGTGCACAGTTTACTGAGGACTATTTCCTGAGGAGTTTTTTCTACTTTTATTTTTTCTTTATTTCCATAAATTTCTAGGAGGGAGTTAATGGTCTTGTTCATGTGCGGTTATCTCTTCTGGAAGGGGTGGCTTTGTGATTTTAATCATAATTGAAAGATTGGAAACTAGGACTTAGAAAAGTAGAAAATGTACACATCCCAATACCAGTCCCCATTGAATGAGAAAGTAATACCGCTTCTGTATTTCTGGGGTATGTGAAATTTGTGGTGAATACAATATTACCCTATTTTCTGAAGTCATTTGGCACTTGACTAAGATGTATCATTCTATACTTTTTCTTCCCATCATTTTATCCTAACATTTTCAGACATGTAGCAAAGCTGATAACAACTTTAAGGTGATATGCCCTAAGGGGACAGGGACCATAATTGGTTATACGTTACTCTCCTAGCCTACTCCCATGAGAGATATTCAGTGTGATTGTTGAATGAATTTCTCTCCCTTCTTCTCTCCCTTCTCCCTTGTTTTGTGGATTAATGTTTCTCTGGGTACCTTTGACCCATGACCTGATTAAAAGCAGGAGAGAGTGGTTCTCAAACTTTGATGGGTGTTAGGATCACCTGGAACACTTGGTACACGCCACAGAGGCCAAGGCCTGCCCTCATCGAGGGGCTTTGTGGTCCCGATTAGCTCTCAGGAGACTGATGCACACCAGCTTTTGAGAACCACTGTTCTAGGGGAAGGCTCTGGAGCAAATTCGGCATCCTTGAGCAGTTAGCCTCTGGTCAGTTCCTAAAGAACTGGGGCCCTAATGTAGCTAAAGGATTTAAAACATTCCCCCATTAGATGTATTTCCTGAAGGTAGGAGCCATGTCTTTTACATTGTCCTTTTCAGTGTCTAGGATTGGTGTCTGGTGCTTATACTTTTTGGAGGCCTATGAATAAATGGACACACTGATTATTGGTTAACGCATGTCAACGTATCACAGACTGCCTCGTTTTGAGGGGCCAGAGAGGACTCGAGATAAAGTCTGTAGTTGGCCGGAGACTTTGGCTAAGCATTCCTGCTCCCTGCGAGTAAACCCTGGCGCTCTTTGACTTTCGACCATCCTTTCTTCTCCAGCCTGTCTTGCACTCCCAGTGTAAGCTGTCCTACCACTAAGTCCTACTTCAGGTGAAATGGCCCCCTTCTTCCCTTCGCTGCTGTAGTGACAAAGGAGTATGACCACCTGCACCCGTCACTGTGGTCCCAGCACAGGCCTGACGGGACGGTATGGGAGGAACTCCTCTCCCTTGCAGCCTGGTGCTGAGGAAGCACCTGTCAGCCTGTGGAATCGTGGTCAATGTGCTGAGCAGTGAGGAAGCTTCCAGCGCAGCTACTGACTGTGTGATATTTGCACTCAGTGAGCTTTGGTTTCCTCATCTGTAAAACATTGGATCAAGACACAAGATTTCATGTCTCTCCTTGACTCCCTGCAGGTTCTTTCTGGTCCCATCCTGTCCTTAGCCCTCAGAAATCTTACTCCTCTAGCTCATGGGTCCTTCTTCTGTCCCTCCAGTGAGCCCTCAAGCCATCAAGGAAACTCAGTGTGTCTGATTGCTGGGTGTTCCAAGGAATTAAAGACGGGTCCTGCCATAGGCCTGCCGTATTAATTTCAACATACGTTCTCTTGCCTTATTACGTGGTCTAAGTGAGCAAAGAGGAAAATGATAAAGGCAGGAGGCTGACTTCTTGAATTCCTAAAAGTTAGATCTCTGGTCCTCTTCTTTTCTTACCCACCCTTTCATTCGGGGCAGCCGCGATTGAGAAATGCTCAGATCCGCTTGTCACGGCTCCAGCTTGGGTGGAGTTTTCTGGATGACGTCCTTCTTCTTTAGACTGCATGCATTTGTCTCTTATAACTTTGTACCCCATGGTGCTTCAAGGGGTTTTTGGTTTGGTTTTTAATATACTTCAGTCATACGTACTATTTTTTCTGGGTTAAATTAGGGATCTCACCAAAACCTATGATGTTATCTCTATGGTAAGCAGAGAGTAACTACTTCATAAATACTTTAGTAAGCTCTGGGAGCTTAATGAGCTCTGTTTTTATAAATCTGTATTATGGTGTATGTGTAATTTAATGAATAGTCTTGGCTAGGCTGCGAAGGTCATTTTGGAAGGGTCTCTGTTGCTTTTTGGGTCTTTGTGTGTGTGTGTGTGTGTGTGTGAGAGAGAGAGAGAGAGAGAGGGAATGAATGATAAAATCTGATGGAAGACAATCCTATTTGAATTGCTGTTTTTCTATTTACTTAGAAACCTGGGGAGGAAGACCGGGGAACAATGAAGAGACAACAAAAATGTATTATTTATGTATTCTGGTTTTTTGACTAATCTGAGCATCACTGCCTTGTTCTTTTATTCAGCCTGCTTCTCATCTCTCATAGATCCGTGGGCCTCTGTGCTCAAGGCCAATAACTGTTTACCCTGGGTTAATAACGAGAATCCTCAGGGTTGGTTTTACTGCCTGTTCATCATAGGCTAAAGAATTGTGTGTAAAAATATAATAAGAGGACAGAAGGAAGGAAGGAAGATAGATCTGCAAGGCCTTTGTTAAACTTCTGCTTATTTGTGTTACTGATACATTCTAACAGGAAAAGCTTTCAAAGGATATTGATTACCTTATTGGCAAGGAGAGCCAGGTGAAGAGTCAAATTTCTGAACTAAACTTGCTAATGAAAGAAACAGAGGTAAGTGATAAATTAGTTTACATATTTTTATTTCTCCATCTAGAGAATTTATTCATTCATAAAATCTGGAAGGTAGTAAATGAGTTGGGAGTACAAAGTTGTGTTAGATTTCACCCCTGCTTTTATGGGACTAGGAAAACCAGTATAAAAAACAGGTTCTAATGTGTGATCAGTGCCCAGGAGAGGTGGTGATTAAATGCTACTGAAACACAGGGGGAAAGAATGACTGACCCTTTACATGGGCAGTTTTGATCTCAGAAGTAGTAACATACAGTAAATTTTGGAGTTTTTAACAATTATCTGCATTTTACGAAATTAACAGATTGCTTTTGAAGTATGTACTATATGTTGACTTAAAATGAACTGTTCCCAAGTACCTGAGACATGTTCACCAAAAGACATACATTGGAATGTTCATGGCTGCAATCAAACGGCTACAAAGTGGAAACTACCCAAGTATCCCTCAGCAGTGGAATATAATCAGCCTTAAGCATGAATATCTGCAACTAGATGCAACAGTGTAGCTAAATCTTGCAATAATATTGAAAGAAAGATGCCAGCAAAAGCGTACAAACTCTATGACCCCCTTATAAAAAGTACCAACAAAGGTGAAACTGTTAGAACCCAGGACAGGCATTGTTGAAAGGTGGGGGAGGGGAAGGATGGATGTCTGGAAAGATTGGCGTCTGGGGTCTGGGTAATGTTCCTTTGCTTAATCTGGATGTGGGTTACATGGGTGTATTTGCAAAGATTCGTCTGTCTCCACACTCATATATATTTTTCTGTGTGTATATTATACTTCAATAAAAAAATGGAGAAAATTGATAGCATTTAAAAAATACGATAGAAGAGGATAGGACTGGGTTGTTTTAAAATTCCAAATATTCTTCATTGATTTGGATGTGTTTCTCTTCTCTAGTTGAAATAAATTGAAGAGCCATTATTCCTGATCACTTTTAGAAGTTAGGATGAAATAGAAAAATACCCTGGCTAGTATGAGACTGTTAATTTCTTGAAATTTCATTTTCCAAAATGGGTAAAAAAAATTGAGACATTATGCAAATTAGCACCAGATAACCAGCACTGCTTTTGTTTTTAATACTCTTTTTCTGATACTCACTGATTGCATTCACCACCCTAAGTAAATTGTTCTTCCATGTACTTGAAAAGCGGGATTTTGTTTTTCTCCTTTTTGTCTGATGACCCACTCTCTCAGTGCTGGATCATCCCCTAGCCCTCTTGGCTGGTGATCACCTACATGGAGGAGTTTGCTCCAGAGATCGTATCTTGGGTCATTTTAGGTTTGTTTCACTCCTGGTCCTCAGTCATGCTGCCCTGACTTCTGAAATAAGGGAGCTCCAGCACCATTGCTGAGTTGTTGATTCACATCAAGTGTTCATGCAGACACTGAGTCCTTGGGATCCTGGAGAAATTACTTAGCTTCTCTGTGTCCCTTTGACCAAAGCTGCATTTGTGAGCTTATTAGCAGGAATCTCCTACACTGGAGAATTTGTCTGCATTCTTGACTTTTCCTCAGTGAGGACTGTGACACTGTTTTTTTTTTTTTTCTATAATTACACTTAGCTGGGGGGAAAAAAAAGCCCTTTTTACCTATGTGGAATGATCTTTTGAATTTAAGGTTGTGATTTTTATCACTGAAATACTACTGAAATGTCACCACCCTCTGTCCCCCTTTCTTCCTTCCCTCCTGCCCACCCTTTATAAAAATTTTTGCCTGTTGGGTTTAGGAAACAGAGAAAGGAATCTGGAAAAAATTTCCTTTCATCAGAAATGTTGGCCAGAAGCCATTGGGAAGTGCACAATGCACTTCTTCCATATGTTGTCAGCTTTTAAGAATGTGTTTGAAGACATTTTTTTTTCTGTTGGCTGTTGCTTATGGGTCTGTAATGATGATTGTGTATGTGTGCTCTGCTGGTCTTATTTTCAAAATCAAGTTGGTCCCTGATCTTATGGACATTCAGAATGTTTTGTAAGCACTACAGACAGGATCATTTTAGGACCAAGTAGAGGAAGAGCTGTGTATGCAGTGAGTATAATTCTGTGTACAGAGTATGTGCCGTTGTCGTGGGCATTTTATATACATAATATTTTTCAATTGTCAAAAAAACCCAAATCGACACCTGGGTGGCTCAGTCAGTTAAGTGTCTGCCCTCAGCTCAGGTCATGGAGCTCCTTGCTAGGCGGGGAGCCTGCTTATCCCTCTGCCGCTCCCCCTGCTTGTGCTCTGTCTCTTTCTCTCTCTCTCTCCCTCTCTGTCAAATAAATAAATACCAACAACAAAAAAAACTGTTAAAAAAAAAAACCCAAATGGTTTCTCTTATCCCCAGCTTTCAGAAGAGAAAAACTCAAAGACATACAGAAGTTAAATAATTTGCCTAAAGTCACACAGGATTTAATTCTAATTAAGTTATATTAATTTGAAGAGAAGAGTTACAGTTTTGGATCTTAGTAAAGGATGTCATCTTCCTGAGTTTCATGCTGTGATTTAAGTTTTCTTAAAAAAATTGGAAGAGCGTAGAAAGGGTCAAAAGTTGCCCGAATTAGAAACTCCAGAATTGTATTGTATAGTGTCTTCGGTTAAATCAGTTAATTTCTGCCTCAGATGCCCTTGCGTCCACGTTGAAGGTTGTTTCCTTATGGGATTATTTACTGTTGAACTCTGGAGATGAGAGTTTAAGGAGAATACAGTATCATACGATCACAAAATATGTCTAAGAGTTGGTGATCATTCCTCGCTAAGTGTACTCGATGCCAGATTATTGTTCTGAAAATGTCAGAGTCGGACAAAATTAAATTTTGGTTATTTTGAGAAAAGACATTTGGATTTAGCAGATGAGGTAACGCTTTCGCTCGTTTTATAATAGTGTAACGGAGAGAGAGCAAAAGAAGAAGCAATCACACATTTTGAGAAGCTCTTTGAAATCCTAGAAGAGAGGAAATCATCTGTTTTGAAAGCGATTGATGCTTCTAAGAAGCTAAGACTAGACAAATTTCAGACTCAAGTGGAGGAATATCAGGGGCTTCTAGAGAACAATGGGCTGGTGGGATATGCCCAAGAAGTGCTTAAGGAGACGGATCAGTCCTGTTTCGTACAGACAGCGAAACAGCTCCACCTCAGGTATGTTGCTTTGAATTTAGAATCTCCTTGGCAGCAACCTTCAGTCCCACTCTGTGTTTCACCTTGAGCTCTTGGGGTTCCTAATGCAGTGCTCTGCAGAGACACCCTTGCCGCACTCTTAACTGGAACCTTGAGCGACGTGGTGGTTTTTTTGGTTTTTTTTAATCACATTGCAGATGTTTAGTCTGATGGGCCTTTTACGGAGTTGTTTTTATATAAACTCTATCTGTCTGCAGAATACAGAAAGCTACAGAATCTTTGAAGAGCTTTAGACCCGCGGCTCAGACTTCTTTTGAAGACTATGTTGTTAATACATCTAAACAAACAGAACTTCTTGGAGAATTGTCCTTTTTCTCTAGTGGTAAGTTTCAGTGACGGGCAAAAGCTTCTTACTCTTGTAGTCGGAATTCACATTACGTGGGAAAAATGCACTCTTCAGTTTGACAGTATGAAAAACCATGTTTTTCTGCTGAAGAGTATATATTCTGTTGGTTTGTGTGGTTTTTAAATATTGTATGGGTGGCTCAGTCATTAAGCATCTGCCTTCGGCTCAGGTCATGTTCCCGGGGTCCTGGAATCGAGCCCCGCATCGGGCTCCTCACTCGGCAGGGAGCCTGCTTCTCCCTCTCCCTCTGTCCCTCCCTCTCCTGATGCGTGCGTGCACGATCACTCTCTAATAAATCAATAAAATCTTTAAAAAACGCATTGAATAAATGGCATCACATTGCATATGTATCCTTTCTGTGAATTGTTTTTCAAGAAAATGAAGTTTAAGATACTTGTTACTCACAAAGTTCTGGTTGAAAGCTATATTTTAGCTGTGTATAGTATTTCATTATATAAACCATTTCCCTACCGAGAGACAATTTGTTTCTGTTTTTTTTCTCCATTGCTGTGTTGAACACCTTCGTCAGTGTTCACTTGTGCACATGTATGTGGGTTTCTCTAGGGCAGAAACCTAGAAATGATTCCAAGAGGTTTTAAGTGTTTACCTGGCTGTATTAATTAGTTGGGCTGCCGAAACAAAATACCACAGACTGCCTGCCTTGAACAACAGAAATGTATTTTCTTCCAGTTCTGGAGGCTCAGAGTCTGAGATCAAGGTGTTGGCAGGGTTGGTTTCTTCTGAGGCTGTTCTCCTTGGCTTGCAGATGGCGGCCTTCCGGTGTCTTCACGTGGCCTTCCATCTACACGTCTGTCTAAATTTCTACTTATAAGGACACCAGTCATGCGAGTCATGGTGGATTAGTTCCCATCTTAATGAGTTCATTTTAACTTAATTACCTCTGTAAAGACTCTTTCTCCAAATAAAGTCACAGTCTGAGGTACCGGGGATTAGAACTTCAGCATGCGAATTTTGGGGCCATAACATGCGCTTACAATTGTGTTTTGCTGTTCCCCAGTGGGGAGGTCTTCCTTTCCTTTTTCCCTTCTTGCCTGGTTCATATCCCCCCCCGCCCCCCCGCCCCGGTTTCTCTTCTAGTGCTGGTGAACAGTTCAATCCTTAGAATGGAATACTTACGGATTGATGACTGTATAAGAATGTATGTGTGGATTTGTAATCATCTGGAAGAAATTTGTCTTCTTTGAAGTTACAAATTCTAGGGGTTCCTGGGTGGGTGGCTTAGTACAGCATCCGACTTGATCTTAGGTCTTGACCTCAGAGTTGTGAGTCCAAGCCTCACATTGAGCCTGGAGCCTACCTAAAAACAAGAAAAAAAAATTAAAGTTAAAAACTCTGAAGGATTATTACCACGACCTGCTTTCTTTCAAATCTATACCTGAATCTCCTTTCAGATATGTGCTTATCTTTTTTTTAAAAAAGATTTATTTATTTATTTATTTATTTTTAGAGCATTTATTTATTTATTTTTAGAGTGAGAGAGTGCACGCGAGTTGGGGGGGAAGGGGGAGAGGGAAAGAGGGAAAGAGAGTCCTCAAGCAGACTTTAAGCTTTGTGTAGAGCGTGACGTGGGGCTCAATCCCAGGACCCTGAGATCATGACCTGAGCCTAAATCAAGAGTCGGACGCTTAACTGACTGAGCCACCCAGGCACCTGAATATATGCTTATTTTATTATAACGATCTTCTTTTTCCAAATATGTATTTGTTACTCTCTCAAATGCTAATTCTATTTCAGGTACTATAGTCTCCCTTTTTCCAAAAGGTATACTTGAATTGTTTTTCATATACATGCTAGTTTACTTAGGAGAACAAGGTCCTCTCATCCCTGGGGGTCCCAAAACAGTCCTTGGAAAGATGATGTTGAAGGTTGGTAATCTTGGATTGGACCAGTGTCTAACAAAGAACCAAGTGTAGAGGATGGGTGACTATGGAAAGTTGTTACCCAGCTTCTGACTGATGGATGGTCTCATTGTTTCCTGCATGCACATTTTTTTTGTAAGCTATGTTTCAAAAAAAGAAAAGAAAGGGGTCTGGGGTGGAGTATGTACTACTCATGTAATTTTGCCCCCCAAAATGTATTTTGAATGACTTTCCAGATCTCGCACGGCTGTGTAACATTGGGTTGCATAAACGGACCATACACAGACATGCCTCTACATTGCTTATATATATCTGGGGGAGGCTAAGAGGGAGACTTTTATTTTCACTTCATATACTTCTCTGATTTGATGTAAATGTGTGTTATGTGCATGTGTGACTTTTATAGCTTATCCTAAGCACTTAAGCTTATTGGAATTTCTTCTGTGGAAGGGATTCTGCATATGCACAGAGGTTTAGCTGTGATACTTTTGTATCATAGTTTTTATGAAAAACTGGAAACCCGTTTCTGAAAATTGTTAAATGTTGTTACAGCCATGGAGTGAAATGCCAGTGGGAAAAAAATACTGGCAGGATCTGTACAAAATTATTGTAGTGATTATCTTTGAGTTACTTAAAGTGTCTTTTATGTAATTTCTGATTCTCTTACAAAAAATACTATGTATCATATTTATGCCAAGAAAAATTCATTTAAATTGCTTTGCAACTCTTTGGAAGAAAATCTGAAAGAAAATTGTGTAATATTTCATTGAACTTTGTTAGACTCACCCAATTTAGATTTAAAAGATTTAAAATTAAAATAATTCTAAGAGGACACAGATTAAAAATTTCAAGTCCAGTGTTGTTATTTTAGTAGGTGGAAATTGAAAGGCATAGGTTAAAAACTTTAATTTATGGTGTTTCAGAATGAATATAACATGTAAAGCTAAATTGAATTTTTTTTCCCTTATTTGTCATTTTCCTTCTTCCTTTCAGTTATAAACCTAAATATACCTTTAAAAATCTTTATTTCTTATTCTTTTTCTTTTTTTTTAAGATTTTTCATTTATGGGGCACCTGAGTGGCTCAGTCGTTAAGCGTCTGCCTTCGGCTCAGGTCATGATCTCAGGGTCCTGGGATCGAGCCCTGCATTGGGCTCCCTGCTCAGCGGGAAGCCTGCTTCTCCGTCTCCCAGTCCCCCTGCTTGTGTTCCCTCTCTTGCTGTGTCTCTCTCTGTCAAATAAATAAATAAAATCTTTTTAAAAAAAAAAAATTATTTATTTATTTGACAGAGAGCACAAGCAGGGGGGAGGGGCAGAGGGAGAGGGAGAAGCAGGACTCGATCCCAGGACCCTGAGGTCATGACCTGAGCCAAAGGCAGATGCTTAACAACTAAGCCACCCAGGCGCCCATGCTTAATTCTTTTTCATTTTCAATTTTGTGGTAGGAGCACTTACCTCGAGATCTGTTCTCTTAAATTCTAAGCGTGGAACACAGCAGCATTGATTCTGAGTATGATGTCCTGAGATCTCCTTCTTCGTCTTACTTGACTGATATTTCATGCCTCTTGATTAATAACTGCCCATTGCTCCCTCCCCCAGCCCCGGCAGCCAGCATTCCAGTGTCTGATTTTGTGAACTCGGCTCTTGGAGATTCCTCATAGAAGTGGGATCGCGTTGTCAGCCTATGTCTCTGGTGTCTGGCGTATTTCAGCTTGTGTGTCCACAGGCCCGTCCGTGTTGTACGTTGCCGGAATTCCTCTTTTCCTTATACGTAGCATTACAGACTTAGAAAATTCTTGGACCGGACAGAAATCATTGAAGTCTCGTTGGTACATCATTTTTATTGCGGAACATAGAGGTTCTGAAAGACCGATATTTTAACATCTTTTGTTTCTTGATGCTTTCAGGCATAGACGTGCCAGAGATCAATGAGGAACAGAGCAAAGTGTATAACAATGCTCTGATCAACTGGTACCATCCCGAGAAGGATAAAGCGGATAGCTATGTTCTTGAATATCGGAAGATTAACAGAGATGAAGAAATGCTGTCTTGGAACGAGATTGAAGTGTGTGGCACGAGCAAAGTCATCTCAGACCTGGAAAGCAATTGTAACTATGCTTTCCGAGTCAGAGCCTACAAGGGTTCGATCTGCAGCCCTTGCAGCAGGGAGCTGATCCTCCATACCCCTCCAGCTCCAGGTATTGTGAATACTGGGACTCATAAGGTCTTAGAGTCGGAAGAGACCTTGATAAAAAATAACCTAGCCAGCATCTCTGTCTAGATCCACGCTGAAACCAGCTCTCATTTGTTTAAAAAAAAAAAAAAATTCTAGAAAATAGGTTCCATCCCCAGCTAGGATTTAGAAATAGACTGAATACGTGAATTTCATCAGGTAGTCTGGGAACGGGATTAGAGTTTAGCCTGACATCAGATACAGAAAAACATGACATTTGAGTGAGCAGGGGCTATTAATTTGAGATTAAAATGGCATAGATGCTACCTTACAAGTTTTAAACAGTAGAGTTCTGTGTTTTTGATCAGTTTATAGGAATCTCTGTAACAGGGGTGCCTGGGTAGCTCAGTCAGTTAAAAAGCGTCTGCCTGGGGCGCCTGGGTGGCTCAGTCGTTGGGCGTCTGCCTTCAGCTCAGATCGTGATCCCCGGGTCCTGGGATCGAGTCCCACATCGGGCTCCCTGCTCTGCAGGAACCACCTTCTCCCCCTCCCCCTCCTCTCCTCCTGCTCTCTCTTTCGCTCTATCTCTATCTCAAATAAATAAATAAAATCTAAAAAAAAAAAAAAGCTCTACAACATAGTTCTAGGTAGATTTTTTAAAAAAAAAGTATTGTTATAATATGAAATATCATTGTGATTAACCTCCTTCTGACTTGTCCAGATTTTCTAACTCAGTGATTCCCGGTAGGTGGGGTTGGAGGGTGTATAGTAGAACCACATGGTAGCTGCCCCCTCCCCCAAAAGCTCCCCTTCCCAGCCCCCTCCCCCACCTTCCGAGGCAGAAACCACTGCTGCCCCTTACAGTAGAGCACCTGTAGATTTTTATAGAATGAGAATCACCAGGTTAGATGCTCCCTGCAGCGTCTCCGTGGACAACACGGTTTCAGAACCAAACTTGTGCTCCTTGTGCTTAGCAGAAAACCTTCTGGCCTGTTGGTCACTGCTTCAAGGTTCCTCCAGTTGGTTTCCAGACCCCACTGCCGCCACCAGATTTCAGTGGCTCATGTGCCTGGATTTCGTACACTATTGTCTTTCCTTCCTCTTTTGTCTGAAGTGTACTCGCCACTACTTTCAGGCCCATTGTGGCCAATTTAAAAAAAATTAGAGTACAAATACAAATCAGGGTTGGCTAGCATTGTTCTTCTTGAATTTGAATAAAATCCAACAGAGAGTGTGGGGATGGATTTGTAAGTATTAAGTGATATTTTACCGTTTATGTAGTTTCCCCTTTCTTTTCTTGTCTCTCTGACTGAAAGTGGAATTAAAAAGAAACCTGGAAGTAGCTGCAGTTTTTGGTGATGTGGTGGACGGGGAAGGAAGCAAGGACATGTTCCAAGTTGTCTTTTTTTTTTTAAGATTTTATTTGTAAGTAATCTCAACACCGGATGTGGGGCTTTAACTCACAGCCTCGAGATCAAGAGTCGCACGCTCCGCTGACTAAGCCTGCCAGGCACCCCCAAAATTGACTTGCTTTTTTCTGAGAGAAGCTGTGTGAATGGGGTGACCAATCAAATATATTTTGCAAACTGGGAGACTTTTGAGATCCACTGGAAGCAGGAATGATCACAACAGGATAGTAGACATTATCAGGAAGAGTGATCAGCCTATAAATGGAGAATGGCTTTAGCTTGCTACTAGACATTTTTTTTTTATTGTGGTATATGATATAGTAAAAAATGATCATTTTAAACATTTTTAAGGGTACAGGTCAGTGACATTAAGTACATCCACACTGTTGTGCGGCCACCACCACTTCCATCTCTGGAATATCTTCGTTTTTTCCACATGAAATTCTGTGCCCATTAAACACGAACTCCCATTCCTCCTTCCCACAGAGCCTGGGAACCTCTTTTCTACTTTCTGCCTTTGTGAATTGCCTGTACCTCATAGAAGGGGATTGATCTAGTCCTTCCATGCCTGGCGTATTTGGGGCTTCATCCTTGTTGTAGCATGTACCAGAATTGCCTTGCTTTTTTTAGGCTGAATACTGTTCCATTGTATGGATAGACCACATTTTCTGTATCCATTCATGTGTTGATGGACCTTTGAATTGTTTCCACTTTGGGGCTAACAGCCAATGCTCATGTATTTGAGTTGATAGAGACTTAGGAGAGTGGCATTATGTCCATCCTGTAGTTGAGGAAATTAAAGGTTCAGTTAAACTCCATTTAAATCCTTGAGCAGGGATTAAAACTCTCATCTCTCTAAAGCCAAAACCTTTGCCTTTTTTTTTTAAACATCATGCACTATGTCTCATGTCTGCCATACTGATTGATAAGGAAGAGCCCCTATTAAAATTGCTAATATTTTACACATTTATAAAATGTGGAATACATGTTTAGGAAAATGTACAGGTAATTATGAAAATGTACAGTCCCTTACTTTAAGGAGAAAAGGGACAGATCCAGTAGTGTAAAAACATTTAGAAGAGATCTGCTCTATCTGTTGCAAGGAACCCCATTCATAGGTTTTCTCATACACTTAAAATGCTTCCTTCTGCCTTTTGACTTTTCTGAAGATGTTCTGGTGTAGAGAATTTCCTGGAAGTGATTTCCCCATTGGGGAGTTGGTTTGTCCCAGTTTATCGAGGGTAGTGTGAACCATTCCTCTTCACGGCTCATTTCGGTCATTTCTGGTTCAAAACCCGATTGGATTTAACCGCCAATTACAGAAATGCTAACACGTAGTCATCAGACTAATTTCAAGCTCTCTTTGCAGTTTTCAGTTTCCTCTTTGATGAAAAATGTGGCTATAACAATGAACACCTCTTGCTGAACTTGAAGAGAGACCGCGTAGAGAGCAGAGCTGGGTTTAATCTCCTGCTTGCCGCGGAGCGCATCCAAGTAGGTTATTACACAAGCCTGGACTACATCATTGGAGATGTTGGAATTACCAAGGGGAAGCACTTCTGGGCCTTCCGTGTGGAGCCGTATTCATACCTGGTCAAAGCAGGAGTAGCTTCCAATGATAAACTACAGGAATGGCTCCGTTCTCCCCGTGATGCCGTTAGCCCAAGGTAGGTTCTTCTACTGATCTAGAACTCGAGAGTCCTTTTACAAGTAAACATCCTTGTTGAGCAAGGGAAGCCCGGAAATCCCCTTGGGTCTACTTAACACAGATGGAGTGCGTTCCTTAGACTCTGGGGCTTTGGCTAAGGAAAGGGGTCCAGTTGTCTTTTAGTTCCACGGTGAGTAATGAGACTTCGCAGTTCATTTCTGGTGCCATGAGGAAATAAGCCTGTTTTGGATACTTCTCGACTGTGCTTTGCAGTTGAAAATTTTGAAAGGTTTTCATATCCATCACCTTACTTCTGTGATGATAAGTATTACTCACATGTATGGTGAAACGCTTCTAATTGCCATACTTCCAAATTGATACGACGTTGTTCTTTTGTTACGAGACACAATTTTTTTATTTTTTATTTTTTTTAAGATTTTTTTATTTATTTGCGAGAGAGAGAATGAGAGACAGAGAGCATGAGAGGGAGGAGGGTCAGAGGGAGAAGCAGACTCCCTGCCGAGCAGGGAGCCTGATGCGGGACTCGATCCCGGGACTCCAGGACCATGACCTGAGCCGAAGGCAGTCGCTTAACCAACTGAGCCACCCAGGCGCCCTAGACACAATTTTTTTAAACTCCCTTGTAAGGACTTTACAAAATTGGGTCATGGGACACAGGTTTCCACATCCAAGAATTCTTTCTTTCTTTCTTTCTTTTTTTTTTTTAAAGATTTTATTTATTTATTTGGCAGAGAGATACACAGCGAGAGAGGGAATGCAAGCAGGGAGAGTGGGAGAGGGAGAAGCGGAGCCTGATGTGGAGCTCAATCCCAGGACCCTGGGATCGTGACCTGAGCCAAAGGCAGATGCCTAATCCACTGAGCCACCTAGGTGTCCCTCAATCGATCTCCTAAGAAACTGGAATTCTTGGGGTACCTGGGTGGCTCAGTCAGTTAAAAAGCGTCTGCCTGGGGCGCCTGGGTGGCTCAGTCTTTGGGCGTCTGCCTTTGGCTCGGGTCATGATCCCAGGGTCCTGGGATCGAGCCCCACATCGGGCTCCCTGCTCGGCAGGAAGCCTGCTTCTCCCTCTCCCACTCCCCCTGCTTGTGTTCCCTCTCTCGCTGTGTCTCTCTCTGACAAATAAACAAAATCTTTAAAAGAAAAAGAGATCGATCATTGAACCGAGATTGTATGGTTTCGTTGTATTAGATGGCATAAGGTCTACTAGTCCACACAGATCATTTTTGACCCCATCATTGTGTGAACAGAATCCCAAATGAATAATCTGAGTTAATAGGAAAAGCTTTTTGCACAAGGGTGAGAAACTGACAAAACGATAAAAATTGTAATTGGGACATGGTCAATTAAACACAGTACAATAGACCTAGAATATTGATAAGAGTGTTGGTATTAATGTGTAAAAAGCTTGTAACATAAAAAATATTAGAAGTGAGAAAACCCGGGATGCCTGGGTGGCTCAGTTGGTTAAGCGACTGCCTTCGGCTCAGGTCATGATCCCAGAGTCCCGGGATCAAGTCCCGCATCGGGCTCCCTGCTCGGTGGGGGGTCTGCTTCTCCCTCTGACCCTCCCCCCTCTCATGCTCTCTCTCTCAAATAAATAAATAAATAAAATCTTTAAAAAAAAAAAGGAAGTGAGAAAACCCGATTAAAAGCGTCCATGTAAGGGCGCCTGGGTGGCTCAGTTGGTTAAGCGACTGCCTTCGGCTCAGGTCATGATCCTGGAGTCCCAGGATCGAGTCCCGCATCGGGCTCCCTGCTCGGCAGGGAGTCTGCTTCTCCCTCTGACACTCCCCCCTCTCATGTACTCGCTCCCTCTCATTCTCTCTCTCTCAAATAAATAAAAATCTTTAAAAAAAAAAAAAAGAAAAAAGCGTCCATGTAATGTAATCACAAATATATAAAAAGTGAATTATGCATAGGAAGAAAATGGAAGGACAATTGTATCAAAAATGTATATAAACTGCTACTGTTTTATACTTATGGGAAAAAAAACCTTCTTGCTTGCTTACCTCATAGATCCATGTAGAAATCCCAATCCAGAAAGAGGGTTCTTAGGACCATGAAACGTGACTTTTTCTCCTGCATTGTTTTGCAGTGCCCATGTATTTTACTTTAGTTTGGTAATTCCTTGCATTAGGGCACACGTCTTGGTTTTATATATATTTTTTTTACATATGATTATGTGCTGTGAATATTTAATCTACTACAGTTCCCTTCAGTTTTCTTCCCCCACTTTATTATTATTTAAGTAATCTCTACACCCAATGTGGGGCTCGAACTCATGAGCCCGAAACCGAGTCTGAGCCAGCTAGGCACCCCTCCCCCACTTCAGTTTTGATAGGCCAAAGTCCTGAGTTATTTTACAGGTTTTTATTATTTTTTCATCTGCATGTATATATAGATGTTTTATGATATTTCGTGACACAGAATTTGGGGCTGAGGCTCTGGTACCATTCTAAATGGCAGTGTGTAGTCGTCATGTTTTTAATTGATCTGTGTTTTAATAGAAAGTTTTTGATGTATGGTTTAATTTTAAAGCAATGTATAGCATCTTGTGACAACGTTTTGAGGCCAGCCGGAGGCCTGTGGCTGGCGACCCAGCTCAGACTGTCGTGTGTTGTGTTCTAGATACGAGCAAGACAGCGGCCATGACAGTGGAAGCGAAGATGCGTGCTTTGATTCCTCACAGCCGTTCACATTGGTCACCATAGGCATGAAGAAGTTCTTCATCCCCAAGTCCGCCACTTCTGCCAACGAACCTGAGAACAGAGTTCTCCCCATGCCCACAAGCATCGGGGTTTTCCTTGACTGTGATAAAGGCAGAGTGGCTTTCTTTGACCTGGATCACATGAAATGTCTGTACGAGCGCCAGGTGGACTGCTCGCACACCATGTACCCAGCATTTGCATTAATGGGCAGTGGAGGAATTCAGCTTGAGGAACCCATCTCGGCCAAATACCTGGAATACCAAGAGCACATGTAGTTTAAGCATCAGTGACTTAAGGTGGAAAAGGGAAACGGAATAATGCCTTGGTGTTAACCTTCGTAACTAATTACATATCATCTAAGTAGTCCGTGGCCACACTTGTTTTTGTGTGTGTTTCTTCTTAAATCGGAAAACCCAAACAGTCCTGCCTCGTCCGTGTGGTCGTCCTGACTTGCACAAGCCAGGGGAGAGTAGAGACCCTCCCTCCTGGTTAACTCTGAAATGGTTAACTCTGTAACTGGATTGTGTTTCTTTTTTTACGAACAGGAAGTCTAATTTATTTATGTCAGCCCTGTTGCTGATACTTATATTTCTTTTGGGGGGGGGGATACAAAAGTATTTATTATGTTTCTTTTGTGTTTGGTTTTTCATTTTGTATCATGTTTGTTTTAAGAGATTTTTTAGATGCCTTATGGGTGGGAATTCGTACTTAGCCTTGTGTCTCGCATGTTTTTCATAGGAAAACAAAAATATGGATAGGTGAAAAGGCCATAGAAATGGTAGTATATTTAAATGGAAAATTATGTATTTTGAAGTGTATAATGGATATTCAGAGTATATTCCCTGGAAAATGAATACTGCTTTTTGTTTTCTTTTAAGACTACAAATTGTATTTTTAAGGATATTTTGAAGAGTTCCTTTAGCTGTAATGTCCACATCTGCATGTGTAGTTAAACATCATTTTTTGTTTTTGTTTTTTTGCAGGGAACACAGAGTTCTTGGCTAACACACGAAATTTTTCATGTAAAATTTGTCTTCAGTTTTTCTTACTCTATGAAAGTATCTGAGCTTATAGCAAATAATTTATTTTTCACAAATATTAGTGACGATTCACTGATATTTGGCGTATTTGTTCTTTTGCTCTCTTATCGTGTCCTATGATTTTATGATTTTCATTTTTTGGCATTGATACTATATATCAGATTGTCCTGGCTTATGTTTACATGTTTGGAAAGTTCATGATTTATTTTTAATGTCATTAAATTATTCTAAAATATGGAGTAACTGGTCGGTTGGACGTTATTATCTATGGCCCACTGTTTGGTAATAAGCATTTGTAAAGGTAAGTAAAAGACAAAATTAGTTGTTAGGAATAATAACGAAAATCATAGTGACTGTGTGTACCCTTTTAAAAGTTCTTTTGATTTGCAGAATTAATATTTTAGTTGAAATTTTACATTCCTTTTTGAAAGATGCCTTTTACTTAGATGTTTTTTATTTAAACTACTTATTTTTTAGAAGTTAAAATGTTCAGAAGCTAGACTGCTGTACATTGGAGCAACTCATGATCTTGAAAGGCTTTTGACCTATTTTGGTAGAACAACCACAATCCTAGGTCTTGTCGGGTTTCCTTGTCTGTTTGTTTTTAATATATATTTCTAAGTGGAAGTCTGTTCTTCAGGCTGGTGGCGTCAAATTAGCTTTTTTATCCCCAACCCAAGTAGGAGATACTGTGGCGAAATTCAGTGTTGAGTAGACTTCGTTACTTTCCCACCGATGAATAGCACTTTACGACACAGGCTGAACTAAACACATCCACAGTGTTATGTGGACCATTGTGCGTGAAGGCTGCTCACGTCACGTGTGTGGTAAGGTTTGACTCTCAAGCCTGTGTAAGCACATAATCCTGTAGACTTTTAAACATAAAGCTTTAACAGGAATAGGGAAGGCGCGTAAAACCTTGTATAGTTGTATAGAAATCGTTCTGGATTTCTTTCGTTTTTAATAAAAATTGAAATAAGTGTAATTATTGAACTGCATCCTGGGAATTCTCAGTGTATTTATGTGGAAAATGGAGACAAATTGTTGATAAGAGATGTTCAGCTGAATATATTGACTCAGACCTAAGGTTTTACATGAAGTTGTTTTGGGCATGTACTTAACTAGCTCTAATTCTTGTCGAAGTGATCGTTAGAAAAGCTTAACATGAAACTAGTTTACCTCAGCTAATTGATCAGATTGTCTCCTATTCCTTTTCTGCTCCATAATCAGATTTTGATTAGAAGACTGTTCTTTAGTTCACATTCATATTCTTGGGCCATCAGGCTCTAGGAGTTGTGTGTCACAATGAATGGTTACTCATGCTTGATGGGTCTTCATTTAAAAAAAAAAAAAACCAATTCCAGGCTATCCCCGTGATACTGTATAATAACTTAATTCTCACATTCGCAGTTGCTTTCGGGAAAGTGGTAGGACTCAGAGCTATCTCTGAGGCATTGAATACACTCTGAGTCGTCATCTGATTAGACCCTGGGAGTGCGTCCCACGTGGGAATATCATCAATCCTGGCCTTGCTACAGAAAGTGGAGAACCAAGCATTAAAGGCAAGAATCTGCGTAAGAAATTACGTTCGACCAGAAGGTGTGCATTCATTTTAGAGGATGTTTACCGTCTTGTTAATGGCGATTAACATCCTGAGAATTGATTCTTAGGACTCTCTTGCTTCGACAAATAAACTTGAAGGAATTTAGTTACGTTTTTGATTGGGAACCCAGTTCATTTATTTACAGAAAGTTTTTAACTCCGCTGTTTCTGAGACATTGAGGTGTTGTACTGGGTGTAAGGTGACCAAGACCGCCCAGCCAGGTTCCTGCTCTTAGGAGCTTCCTTTTGAGGAAATGGAAAGTGCTGGAGAGTGTTTGAGGAGGGGGCTCTGTTAGACTTGGCGACGGTCAGGGACGCCCCTCTGAGGAGGCACTAGAAGTTTGACAGCTCACCACGAAGGAGCTGGCCGTACAAAGAGCCAAGGGAAGTGCATGCTGGGTGGAGAGAACAAGGAGCTCAAGAAGGCTTTGAGATCACGAACTGGTGAGCGTGCTGGCAGGAAGTAGCCTTCACCCTAGAGGGTTCCCTTGAAACACTGATGAAAGGGTTACTGAGACGTGAGCCACCCTGAAGAAACGAGCAATGGTGAGGCCCTGGGAGGACGAGCCACCACCAGAAGCAATTACTGCCTCTGGAGCAGGGACAGCAAGGGGAAATCGTGTTCCAAGATGTTGGGGGGAGAGAGACATTAAGAAAGGGTTGCTTAGTGGGAGTTGGGTTCACCGTGAGAGGCAGCTAACCCCTGAGATGGGGCACCAGGACACGGAGTCAGAAATACCCTTCACTGGATCTGTTGGTGCTGCCTATTGACTAAACCCTATGGGTGGCCACCCAGCAAGGAAGGGCTCTCTCCAGATGCGGACAGCGGGGATCATCTTCCTGGGGTGGAGATGGGGAAGCAGGCATCGGGGGGGGGCTGGGGGGGGGCCTTAAATGGAGAACAGTTGGTGCAATTGGGAAGGAGCTTGGTGTACTTGAGGGGGAAAAGGCTATTGGCCATTGTGCCGACTGCTTAAATAAGGGTATTTATGATGTCCTGAAATAATAAAACACAAAAATGAAGACTTAGAAAACCATTACCTGGGAGATCTCCTGTGTCCTTAACTGTCCCTGAGTCATTTCTCCAGTTTTCTTCAGAAGCTCCACCTCCTGTCTTCTCTGGAAGGGATGAGTAGTGGTGGTGGGCCAGGTGGGCAGGAGAGCTGGGAGGGGCCTGGGAAGTGGGAGCCAGGGTTTGGGGAGGGGGGTTAGCTGTCCCCTACACTAACCTTCCAACAGTCCCTTGGCTCAACCTTGGGACCATCCAGAGTCCACTTCATCCCACCTCTCCGGTACTAACAACATTCTCACCTGATCACTGTAATAGCTTCCTGTCTGGTCTCCTTCCTTCAGCCGTGTATTAGTTGCATAACTAAATTCTCCTAAGAAACCCTGAGACCTCTGGACTTAACCGTATGGATTTTTGGCTCTCACAAAATCTCTTGTAGCCCAGCCCTGGCTTTCCTCCGCGGTCGATGCCAGGGTCAGGCTCCCTACGCTTTGCGATGCCATCTTAGCATGGGGTTTCTTTTTTTTTTTTAAGATTTTATTTATTTATTTGCGAGAGAGACAATGAGACAGAGAGCATGAGAGGGGGAAGGGTCAGAGGGAGAAGCAGACCCCCTGCCGAGCAGGGAGCCCGATGCGGGACTCGATCCCGGGACTCCAGGATCATGACCTGAGCCGAAGGCAGTCGCTTAACCGGCTGAGCCACCCAGGTGCCCCAGCATGGGGTTTCTAATGTTGCAAGTTTACATAGTTTCTAGAAAAAAAGGCTGGAAAGTCCCCAACAGCTACTAATGCCCCAGCACATCACTTGCATTCATGTTTCATTAGCTCGAACTAATCGCGTGGTGCTAAAACCGGCAGGCATGGCAGTGAGGAACTCCTCTGGTTTTCTCCAAGTGCCCAGGCGGAGACCACCAGATCCGGGGGAGCACTAGTAATGTCTATCTCAAGCCCTTGCACCATCACTTTTTCTCAATTACAGAAAAAAGCGTGAGACTTTTGCAAATTCCTGCTGCTCCAGGTCGCCACACAATCCTTCACCTTGATCTTTTCTCAGCGAGAACCCTAACTCCTCTTTAAATTTTTTTTTAAAGATTTTATTTATTTGATAGAGCACAAGCAGAGGGAGAAGCAGGCTACCTGCTGAGCAGGGAGCCCAACGTGGGACTCGATCCCAGGACCCTGAGATCATGACCTGAGCTGAAGGCAGACGCCTAACTGACTGAGCCACCCGGGCGTCCTTAACTCCTTTAAATTGTGTCCTTCCCCCCAACAGACCATACTCCCCATTCCCTGCTTTAGTTGTTTTCTTGAAGCACTTAGACATTTCACTTTTGTCTGCATCCTCTAAAATATTAGCTCCACCAAGACAAGAGTTGTATCCAGTTTTTTTTTTTTTTTAAAGATTTTACTCATTTATTTGAGAGAGAGAGAATGAGAGAGAGAGAGCACATGAGAGGGGTTAGGGTCAGAGGGAGAAGCAGACTCCCTGCCAAGCAGGGAGCCCGATGCGGGACTCGATCCCGGGACTCCAGGATCATGACCTGAGCCGAAGGCAGTCGCTTAACCAACTGAGCCACCCAGGCGCCCGAGTTGTATCCAGTTTTTATCACTGCGGGATCCCAGCACCTCGAATCTCTCCTGCTTTCAAGCCCTAGGACCCTCTGCTGCCTTCCTCTATGTGGTCCCTGCGGGTCCTGAGCCTGCCGGGGATCTGCGTGGGTAAATCAACTTGCAGCTCACAGGATCCTCCCTCTGCAAGCTTTCAGATTTGACTTTCCTCCACCAGGTCATTTGCCATTCGTCCATCTGCTCTCACATCCGCATCGTTAATGGTTACACAGGTCTTCTGGTTGCGGTGAAGTTGGAGTTGGCTTTTCAGTTCCCTGTGTATTTTTATTTTGGGGTGATTTTTTTGTGGGGGCGGGGGATGACTTTCAAGAGGAAGAGGCAGTTAGGATGTTGCCATCTTGGAACTAGAGCAAGTATTTTTGCAATGATGGATCCATAAAATTAGTATCTTTTTCAGATCTTCATTTTATAACACCTTGACTTAAGCAAAACAAGTTTTTGTGTTTTTTTTCATGATGGAGTTATAACGTGTACCTTGTGCTTGGCTGAAGACATGGTCTTGGAAGATCACTTATAAATTGAACTTTTATTGTATGTGGTGAGGTGAGTGGATTCAATATGTGATGAAGTTTGAGAGTTTTAAGGTACTTCGTCACTCCTTAATTTGTTTCGCCATTTTGATTCTTTTTGCCCTAACTGATCTCTCCACTTTCAGGCAAAGCACATCTGACAATAAGTATCTGTAGCCCAGAAATGATTTTCCTGGTAAAATTTGTTGAGTTGCCAGTTCTGCTCATAACTTTAACATGTGACATTTAAAAAAAACCCAAAATCTTATTTTTTTTTAAAGTAATCCCTCCCCCCAAGGTGGGGCTTGAACTCCGAACGCTGAGATCAAGAGTCGCATGCTCTTTCGACTGAGCCCGCCAGGTGCCCCTCATGTGTGACACTGGAATTCCTTCTTAAATGTACCTAATATGCCTTCACATTGTTGGGTGGTGAGGAAGCCTAAAGACAATTCTAAAATGCTGTAGACGTCCGTACATTGTAGTACGAGTCGAAGCAGTGATCTAGTGGGAGTTGATAGGTTTGCAGGAAAGTTGGTGTGCTGCCTGGTTAGGCAAAGTTAGATACTTGTTTTATATTTGGCAGCAGGAATTCTCATAGCATTGACTGCCTGTGTGATTCTTTGGAACTCGTGTCCAAAGTAGTGGTTGGTGTGGATTTTTGCTTTGGATTCATATGAGTTATGTCATTTAATATCTGTGTGATTGTATTTTTTATTTATTTTTAAAATTTTATTTATTTATTAGAGAGAGAGCACAAGCAGGGGGAGTGGGAGAGGGAGAAGCAGACTCCCCACTGAGCAGGGAGCCCCACCAGGACCCTGGGATCATGACCCGAGCCGAAGGCAGACGCTCAACCGACAGAGCCACCCAGGCGTCCCTCACAACGCTGCTTTTCAACAGCATTCCCCAAAAATGGTCTTTTCACGCCATAGATATCTTTTAGGAATGATCAGAATATCTTCAAATACACGATTGTACTGGGGAATCATAAATAGTATGTTCACCTGCTATTACTTGCCTCTAATGTCCAAAGCCAAACTGGAAGAGGTACATGAATCACTTGAGGTAGAATTCAGACAGATAAAAATTAACTCTAGATGCTGAGAGACCAAGATCATAGGGCCCAGGCGTCTTTCTTTGTTATCACATAACAAGGAGCCGGCGCTCATAACACGCAGAGGAAAAGGTCTCAGGTAGTCCGTGTGAGTCCGAGTCAAGCATCAGCTTCGCAGGGAAACTTAGTTCAGCATGGATTTCTCGGGCTGCTCCAGGAGCTGGGACGGACTGGCTAATGAAGAAGCCCCAGCACGTGTTAAAGGCGTGAGGCTCACCTGGGGATCTGGTTAACATGCAGGTTGTAATTGAGCAGGGCTGAGCGGGGACTGGAGCGCCTGCATGGCTAACCAGCTCCAGCTGAGGCCAGGGCGACTGACTGATCCCCGGCTCACCGCGTAGGCTTTAGCTGGGCTTTCAGATGCCTAAGGGACCTGGGATCGGAGGTACCAGAGCAGAATTCCTTTGCGGTGAAAATGGAGCCAGCTCGACTGGAATGGGAGCCGTACTCCAAGGTAGGCCTCCTGAGATTTACAGGTAAGGGCCACGTTTTTTTACTGCAGTTTTGAAAGCTTGGGCATTTAGGCAAACATTTAATTGAAACTCCCCACATTCTGTGTCGTATGGTATAAATGTTGAGGCTTCCAAAACAACGCAGAGGTTCTCGGGCTCTTCAGCTCTTTAAGGAAATCAGCCAATTTTCAGCATGTGTCTTTCGGAATGTGAATAGAATTTGCTTGATCCTGACCCGTGGTCCCCGAGGATACTAGAATGTGTTAGTTGCAAAATGTACCCACAGCTAAAAGACTTGCCTTGATAAAGGTCGATCATTTCAGAAGTTGGCCGTGTATTGACTGCTGTGTTCCAGAAACTAGGCTAACTGCGTATCAGAGACCTTATTTGAATTCTCCAACATTGCTAAGGAGAGTGTATCATTTGTTAAAAAACAAAATCCAGGGGCGCCTGGGTGGCTCAGTCGTTAAGCGTCTGCCTTCGGCTCGGGTCATGATCCCAGGGTCCTAGGATCGAGCCCCGCATCAGGCTCCCTGCTTCACGGGAAGCCTGCTTCTCCCTCTCCCACTCCCCCTGCTTGTGTTCCCTCTCACACTGTGTGTCTCTCTCTCTCAAATAAATAAAATAAAATAAAATAAACCCCAACAAAATCCATCCGACTAAGTTTGGGGATCATTGGCTTTATCAAACAGTTCATGGATTGGGCAACATCTCGTGGGACAAGCCAAGGGACAGGTACAAAGCAGAAGGCTTTTATAGAAGGAGGGTGGGATAAAGTTTTTAGCAGAAGAAAAGGATTCTTACCGGTAAGACCGCTTTCCCATCTGGGAGGAAAGCAAGGGGTCTTGTCATGTAGATGACCTTATCTTCTTTTGGGGGGATGGAGAGGGTCCCCCTGAATGGCTGACTCCCAGGCACTGATTGAAACATACCTGACTGACTGATGGGTTAAGACCTTTCTGGGAGAGGCTGAAATGCAGTTTCATTGGGTACTAAGCCCCTTAAAATGACAGTAATTGAAAATATCATTTCCATCATTAAATCTTAGTTTTTAATGACAGCACAGAATTTCACTGTTGGATAGTTTGATTTTCTAGTCTTTGCTCTTACACTTTTTTTTTTTTTTTAAGATTTTATTTATTCATTTGAGAGAGAGCACGAGCCAGAGGGGCTGGGTGGTGGGAGAGGGAGAAGCAGACTCCCCACTGAGCAGGGGCCGATGCAATGGGGGCTCAATCCAAGTGATGTAGGAAAGAGCGTTAGGATTCAAAGCCAACAGCCAAGAAAGAATTCTTGAGACATCTTTGGTGCACAAAGGTGGTTTTATTAAAGCACCGGGACAGGACCCGTGGGCAGAAAGAGCTACAATGGGGTTGTGAGGAGTGGCCCACATTCAAGTTGGGGGAGGGGGTTAGAGATAGTGTAAGTCTCTAAGGAATTTTGGAAGCAAGGTTTCCAGGACCCTGAGGGGGCTAGCCATTGTTGGGAAAAGGTCATTTATTATCGTCTAATAAAACCTTAGTCATGAGACCCTTCAGATGTATATCAGTGGGTCATGTGCTTGGGGGATGATTGCCAACGTGTATCTTGGGATTTAGAGACAAAGAAGTTTCCAAAGGCATTTTTATATGTTAAAGTAGACTTAGAGGATCTGGGAGGGGGGAGAGGGTTGGGCTAGGATTGTTTTTTTGCCCTTAGCAAAGTATCAACATCTAGGCAGCTGAGTCCCTAGAGGAATGTCACTCTTCCTGTTTCAAGGACTTGTCAATGGGCTGTAGGTAGTAAGGAGATTTAGTACTTTTCTTCTGCTTTTGTGTCCCACCTCACGGGGACCCTGAGATCATGACCTGAGCTGAAGGCAGACGCTTAGCACTGAGCCCCCCCGGCACCCCTCCTCTTATAATCTGACCAAGGTACAGGGTTTCAGAGTGGCCACTCCAAGGAGGAACGTGTCTGCATGTGTTCTGCTTCCTTGTCTGTAAAAATACCAATCTTGTACAAAACAACGAGAACTTGAATGCTTTCCTGCTCTTGGGCAGGGCATGCAATCTTCTTTCTCAGGGTCACCTTATACCATTGTTACTTGCTCTGCCTCTGAAAGCCTTTGAGTTTTTCAAGGCTCACAGGTTTGTTTTTTTAAGTAAGCTCTATACTCAGCGTGGGGCTCGAACTCACGACCCTGAGATCAGGAGTCGCATGCTCCACTGACTGAGCCAGCCAGGTGTCCCAGGGCTCAGAGGTTTGAAAGGGAGGCATAGTGAATTGGGAAGATGAGAAATTCTCAGTCTTTTTGAGATCTTTAGTGGGCTCAGCATGTAAGTATTTTCAAAGGAAACTAGGACTCTGAAGTTGGTAATGCCAAGTGATTTGTCGAGGATTTTGGTGGTAAGAAGTATTCATAGGCCATTTTCAGATATAGATGATCGATTCTAAAATGGATGGAGTTACTGGATTTTACCTAGGGGAAATTCCATAGTTATCTACAGAGTCTAGAATTACCGTCAGGTGGCGCCTTGTCCAGTCATGAGCAGAGACGTGTGTACTTTGGTGACGGTGCCCCCCAATCTGTCTTGATTCATATTCTATACTATCCTTCATGTTGTTCCTTTTCCCTAAAATATAAATTGCTTCCGAAAGTGTAGCCAGGGGGGCGCCTGGCTGGCTCAATAGGTAGAGCATGTGACTCTTGATCTCGGGTTGTGATTTTGAGTCCCATGTTGGGCGTAGAGCTTATTTTGCTGCTGAAAAAATTGAAAGGCAGAGAGGAGTGGTGGGGAAACAGGAAAGGACTTATTGCAGTGAGGCCAACACCAGGAAGGCAACGGACTGGCCTCTCAAGGACTGTGTCCAAAGCGCTGAAATACTTCCAGGTTTATATAAGGAAAACGCAGGACAAAGATCAGGTACATAAGGGACGCCTGGGTGGCTCATTCAGTTAAGTGTCTGCCTTCGGCTCAGGTCATGATCCCAGGGTCCTGGGATCGATCTCGGTGTTGGGCTCCCTGCTCAGTGGGGAGTCTGGTTTTTCCCTCTGCCTGCCCCTCCCCCTGCTTGTGCTCTCTTTCTGACAAATAAAAAAAGCTTAAAAAAAAAATCAGGTGCATGCAGGTGGGCAGTGAAGGTCACCTCGATCCTTGTCTTGGGGTCTGTCACATGGGGTCTTGCTGGCCCAGGGCAGCCCTTATTGCTTGCAGGGGTAGTTTTATTCCCATCAGGGGATGCCTCACCTGCAGGGTCTTTGGCCAGAGATAAGAGATAAGCTGGAAAGAAGAACTTAATCCATTTAGAAAGTCTGAGGTCTAAAAGGAGGTGGTTGAAGCCCTTTTTGAAAAAGATTTTTATTTTTTTATTTTTTTACAGATTTTATTTATTTGACAGAGAGACACATATCAAGAGAGGGAACACAAGCAGGGGGAGTGGGAGAGGGAGAAGCAGGCTTCCCGCTGAGCAGGGAGCCCGATGCGGGACTCGATCCCAGGACCCTGGGATCATGACCTGAGCTGAAGGCAGATGCTTAAAGACTGAGCCACCCAGGTGCCCCTGAAAAATTTTTTATGTGTGAATATGAGGCAGGCAGAATGGGGACCCAGGGGAGGGTCCCACAGGACCAGCCAAGAGCGTCCTTGGCTTCACCCAGGATAGAACTCCAATGTGAGCCAGAAAAGGGAAAACGGAGTTTATCCAGTGGCGTGAGTGACAGAGAATAGATGGAATGTCTGGGAGACTCGGGAACCAAGAGAAGAGTAAATGTTATCATTGCTTGGGGTTAGGGGTTTATATTAGAAAAGGGTCTAGGGAATGTATTCCTTCAGGAATTCAAGGTAAGGTCTGATCACAGGTGAGTGTCAGGTGAACAGTGGGTATTACTCCATAAATTACTGAAGGTAGGGGTCTTGATGCCAGTCAAGCCAACTTTTGTTTGAAGCGAGTGTTCTGGAACATATTTGGGATCTGGCTCTTCTGAGGTGTTATCAGGTGCTTGGGGTCTTGGACGAAACTCAGACCATCAATAACTTTCCTGATTCCCCCTTGAATTGGAACATAGCTTCTTTGGCTTATTCAGAGGCAAAATCTAGATCATGAGTAAATAGGTCTAGCAGAAAAACAGCGACATGGAGCCTTCCTAAAATGGAGTCCCTTCAGCTTGCCTATCTCAAATAGTCTCATCGAAGCTCTGTTGGAGAAAACTGCTGCTCCTCCTGCAAAATTTTTTGCTTCATCCATTTTAATTCAACCAAAAGACACAAAAATCTCTCTTCAGGTTTTCAACCTATCCACAGTTCATTTGTGTGTAGTTTGACCACTGATGTTACTTGATACTTGAAAAGGTTATTTATGGAAATGAGAAAGATTTTCAGTCTATATTAACCTCCATATGTGATTTGGGGCAAAGAAAAAATCATCACATTGAACATGGTTCAACAAATTTTTTTTTAAGATTTTATTTTTAAGTAATCTCTACACCCAATAGGGGGTTGGAACTCAGAACCCCAAGCTCAAGAGTGGCACGTTCTTCAAACTGAGCCAGCCAGGAGCCCCAGTCCAAAATGTTTTGGTGATGGAGATACATGAAATAAAGTTCAATTATTTGAGTCAATTATGTCAGTTCCCAATTAATCTAGGAACATAACTCACTGACCTAGACTTAATTTATGGGCTTTAATATTCTTAGATTATGGTTATCCATGATGTTGACCTTTTTTAAAAATTTTTTAATTTAAATTCTAATTAGTTAACATATCATGTAATGTTGGTTTCAGGAGCAAAATTTAGTGATTCATCACTTAAATAGAACACTCAGTCATCACAACAAGTGCCCTCCTTGGTACCCATCACCTGTTTCACCCATCCCCCACCCACCTCCCCAGTTTGTTCTCCAACTGGCCATTTTTCTAAGTCTTTCTAATCTAGGTTCCCTGTGATATAAGGACATTAGGCTACCTTTGGCATTCGGTGACTTCATTTGGATCTAGACACCTGGGGTATCTGCTCTTGCATTAATAGAAGAGGTGGGTGCAGGATGACTAGCTCAGACTAAAGCATTAGGTACTTACATGTGCTATAAAAATAGCGACCGAAATTAGGCAGGCCATCCTGGTCTTTACTAGGGAGCTTGGATTGCCAATGTGAGGGAATGTGTTACAGATTGGATCTCTTCTACACGGATGAGCTAAGTCTTTAGAGAAAGGTTAGAGAATCTAGATCATGGCATTTTTTCTCATGCTGACATTCTGGGAGAGAATTTTGAGTAATTTTAGACCATCTGTATTTGCTTTTAGGGTTTCAGGATTTTGCAATTCCAGGCTGTTAATTGACATTACCGACATAATGGAACTCTAACTCACATCATCCTCTCCCTTAGATCTTCTCATCTTTGCACTTGACTTCAGTAACCACCTCTTTGCCAATGGTTCCACAGTTTGTCTCCAGCCTAGACCCCTGAGACCCGACCCCATTTATATAACTGCCAATTTGCCATGGTGTGACTTTGTGGTTTATAATAAATACACATTTGGTCTTTGTCCCTGTTCCTGGCATGGAGCTCTTAAACCCTTGGAACTTCCTAAGGGAAGAGCTCACCAAAGATGCCCTCTGTTACGTTAATAAGGTGACTTTGGGATCGCACCTAAGGATGGGGGGGTGGTTGCTGGTGGACCCAGCCAGATAATTAGAGGGTTGGAACTTTCAGCCCCTCCCCACCCCACCTCTAGGGGCTGGAAATTGAGTTAAATCACCAGTGGCTGGTGATTTAATCAACCATGCTTATATAATGAAGATTTCATAAGAACCCAGAAGGAAGGGGTTTGGAGAGCTTCTGAGTTGGGAACCCATGGAAATTTGGGGAGAGTGGCATGCTCAGAGAGCTTGGAAGCTCTGTGCCCCTTTCCCAAAGGTATCCTTGTCCTATGCATCTCTTCCATCTGGCTGTTTCTGAGTTATATCTTTTTATAACAAACCGGTGATCCAGTAAGTAAAATGTTTCTCTGAGTTCTGTGAGCTGCTTTAGCAAATTCATCTGTCCCAAGGAGAGGGGTCATGGGAATCTGATTGATAGCCAGTGGCTCAGAACCACAGGTTACTACCTGGACTTGTGATTGGCCTCTGAAATGGGAAGAAGGCAGTCTTGTAGGACTGGGCCCTTTGTTAAATAACAAAATTCAACCAAGTACATTCGAAGATCTCATTGGCTTTATTGAATGATTCATGAATCGGGCAGCATCCCGTCTAGCAAGTAGAGGGGAGTTCTGAGGAGTTGTACAGAATGGGAAAGTTTTCATGAAAGGAGCATAAGGCAAGGAAATTATTAGCACAAGAAAAGGAAGGTTCTAGGTGAGGCTGCTTTCTAGGGGGGAATAGCAGATGATCTCTTTCTCTGGGGGCATGGAAAGGAACCGAGTGCGGACTCTGCGTGGATTAAAAAAAATTCCTGACTGACATGTTAAGACTACATTTCTGGGGGAGGTCAAAAATGCAATTATATTATGTATTAAGCACTGGTTTGGGAACTTGGGTCTAAGTGACACCATTTTGGGCCTCTGGGTTTTTTTGTTTTGTTTTTTTAGTCTTCGTTGTTGTTGTTTTGTTTTTAAAACCTTGAACTGTAGAATCTGATGCTTTGTCTGGGTAGGTAGTGTCAGAATTGAGTTAAATTGGAGACACCCAGCTATTTATCCAGAGAATCACTTGGATGTGTGAAGAACCCCGCCCCCCCACATTGGAATCGGGTGTAGACCCTTACACAGACATGTGTATGGCCCAGTGGTACCTCATAAATAAAGTGCAATTTCCCAGGACATTCTTTTTTTTTCTTTTTTTAAAGATTTTATTTATTTATTTGAGAGAGAGAATGAGAGAGAGAGAGAGCATGAGATGGGGGAGGGTCAGAGGGAGAAGCAGACTCCCCGCCGAGCAGGGAGCCCGATGCGGGACTCGATCCAGGGACTCCAGGATCATGACCTGAGCCGAAGGCAGTCGCTTAACCAACTGAGCCACCCAGGCGCCCCACAATTTCCCAGGACTTTCAACCCTTGCTCTGCCAACTCGGCAATTCTTATCAAAAGACAAGCTATTAAAAATCTTTTATTTAGCCCTCTCGAGCTTCTCCCCGGGGTGGCCGCGTGGGAGGGAGGCCGAGATGGCAGATGAGATCGCCAAGGCTCAGGCCAGGCGGCCTGGTGGCGACACGATCTTCGGGAAGATCATTCGCAAGGAAATCCCAGCCAAAATCGTTTTTGAGGATGACCAGTGTCTTGCTTTCCGTGACATTTCCCCTCAAGCACCAATTCATTTTCTGGTGATACCCAAGAAACCTCTATCTCAGATTTCTGTAGCAGAAGATGATGATGAAAATCTTCTTGGACATTTAATGATTGTTGGAAAGAAAGGTGCTGCTGATCTGGGCCTGAAAAGGGTTATCAAATGGTGGTGAATGAAGGTTTAGATGGGGGACAGTCTGTCTATCATGTTCATCTCCATGTTCTTGGAGGTCGGCAGATGAATTGGCCTCCTGGTTAAGCATGTTTTAAGGATAATTTTCCCTTCTCTAGGCAATGGTCAATATTTCCCAGTGCCAGTATGTTAAACAGTATACTTACTTTTGCCTGTGTATGGAGAGATTGAGGAAATAATTTTTAAAACCCATACATAATAAAAGACAGTGTTGCATGGTTTACAGTAAAAAAAAAAATCTTTTATTTATTACTATTTTTAAGTAATGCGGCGCCCAATGCAGGGTGCAATGCGGGGCTTGACCTCACAACCCTGAGATCAAGACCTGAGCTGAGATCAAGAGTTGGATGCTTGGCTGACTGAGACACCCAGGTGCCCCTATTACAAATCTTTTACAAGATAGAATAGTGCAAAAGTACAGCATCCTTTCTTGATCAAAACTCTTCAGAGTATAGGGATAGAGGGTACATACCTCAATATCATAAAAGCCATCTATGAAAAACCTACAGCGAATATCATTCTCAATGGGGAAAAACTGAGAGCTTTCCCCCTAAGGTCAGGAATGCGGCAGGGATGTCCACTATCACCACTGCTATTCAACATAGTATTGGAAGTCCTAGCCACAGCAATCAGACAACAAAAAGAAATAAAAGGCATCCAAATCGGCAAAGAAGTCAAACTCTCACTCTTTGCAGATGATATGATACTTTATGTGGAAAACCCCAAAGACTCCACCCCAAAACTGCTAGAACTCATACAGGAATTCAGTAAAGCGGCAGGATATAAAATCAATGCACATAAGTCAGTGGCATTCCTATACACCAACAACAAGACAGAAGAAAGAGAAATTAAGGAGTTGATCCCATTTACAATTGCACCCAAAACCATCAGATACCTAGGCATAAATCTAACCAAAGAGGCAAAGGATCTGTACTCAGAAAACTATAAAATACTCATGAAAGAAATTGAGGAAGACACAAAGAAATGGAAAAACGTGCCATGCTCATGGATTGGAAGAACAAATACTGTGAAGATGTCAATGCTACCTAGAGCAATCTACACATTCAATGCAATCCCCATCAAAATACCATCCAAATACCATTTTTCAAAGAAATGGAACAAATAATCCTAAAATTTGTATGGAACCAGAAAAGACCCTGAATAGCCAGAGGAATGTTGAAAAAGAAAAGCAAAGCTGGTGGCATCACAATTCTGGACTTCCAGCTCTATTACAAAGCTGTCATCATCAAGACAGTATGGTACTGGCACAAAAACAGACACATAGATCAATGGAACAGAATAGAGAGCCCAGAAATGGACCCTCAACTCTATGGTCAACTAATCTTCGACAAAGCAGGAAAGAATGTCCAATGGAAAAAAGTCTCTTCAACAAATGGTGTTGGGAAAATTGGATAGCCACATGCAGAAGAATGAAACTGGACCATTTCCTTACACCACACACAAAAATAGACTCCAAATGGTTGAAAGACCTCAATGTGAGACAGGAGTCCATCAAAATCCTAAAGGAGAACACAGGCAGCAACCTCTTCGACCTCAGCCGCAGCAACTTCTTCCTAGAAACATCGCCAAAGGCAAGGGAAGCAAGGGCAAAAATGAACTATTGGGACTTCATCAAGATAAAAAGCTTTTGCAAAGCAAAGGAAACAGTCAACAAAACCAAAAGACAACCGACAGAATGGGAGAAGATATTTGCAAATGACATATCAGATAAAGGGCTAGATCCAAAATCTATAAAGAACTCATCAAACTCAACACCCAAAGAACAAAGAATCCAATCAAGAAATGGGCAGAAGACATGAACAGACATTTTTCCAAAGAAGACATCCAAATGGCCAACAGACACATGAAAAAGTGCTCAATATCGCTCGGCATCAGGGAAATCCAAATCAAAACCTCAATGAGATACCACCTCACACCAGTCAGAATGGCTAAAATTAACAAGTCAGGAAATGACAAATGTTGGCGAGGATGCGGAGAAAGGGGAACCCTCCTACACTGTTGGTGGGAATGCAAGTTGGTGCAGCCACTCTGGAAAACAGTATGGAGGTTCCTCAAAAAGTTGAAAATAGAGCTACCATATGATCCAGCAATTGCACTACTGGGTATTTACCTCAAAGATACAAAAGTAGGGATCCTAAAGGGTACGTGCACCCCGATGTTTATAGCAGCAATTCCACAATAGCGAAACTGTGGAAAGAGCCAAGATATCCATCGACAGATGAATGGATAAAGAAGATGTGGTATAGGGCACCTGGGTGGCTCAGATGGTTAAGCGTCTGCCTTTGGCTCAGGTCATGATCCCAGCATCCTGGGATTGAGTCCCGCATCGGGCTCCCTGCTCCTTGGGAGCCTGCTTCTCCCTCTGCCTCTCTCTCTCTCTCTCTGTCTCTCATGAATAAATAAATAAAATCTTAAAAAAAAAAAAGATGTATATATATACAATGGAATATTTATGCAGGCATCAAAAGGAATGAGATCTTGCCATTTACAACAACGTGGATGGAACTGGAGGGTATTATACTGAGCGAAATAAGTCAAACAGAGAAAGACATGTATCATATGACCTCACTGATATGAGGACTTCTTAATCTCAGGAAACAAACTGAGGGTTGCTGGAGTGGGGGGTGGGGTGGGAAGGATGGGGTGCGTGGGTGATAGACACTGGGGAGGGTATGTGCTCTGGTAAGCGCTGTGAATTGTGCAAGACTGTTGAATCTCAGATCTGTACCTCTGAAACAAATAATGCAATATATGTTAAGGAAAAAAAAAAAAAGAAGAAGAAGATAGCAGGAGGGGAGGAATGAAGGGGGGGAAATCCGAGGGGTAGACGAACTATGAGAGATTATGGACTCTGAAAAACAAACTGAGGGTTCTAGAGGGGAGGGGGGTGGGAGGATGGGTTAGCCTGGTGATGGGTATTGAGGAGGGCACATTCTGCATGGAGCACTGGGTGTTATGCACATACAATGAATCATGGAACACTACATCTAAAACTAATGATGTAATGTATGGGGATTAACATAACAATAATAAAAAAAAAGATAGAATAGTGCAGGGACGCCTGGGTGGCTCCTTTGGTTAAGCGTCTGCCTTTGGCTCAGGTCATGGTCCTGGGTCCTGGGATCGAGCCCCACATCGGGCTCTCTGCTCAGCGGGGAGCTTGCTTCTCTCTCTCCGTCTGCCGTTCCCTCTGCTTGTGCTCTGTCTCTCTCTGTCAAGTGAATTAATAAAATATTAAAAAAAAAAAAAAAAGAATAGTGCATCAGAGAGATAATCTAGAAGATTCATTTGGTGTCTTCAATCACTCATCAAAGTGCACTAGAAAATTTTGTCATCAAATCTCTATACCACTTCTGGAAGCCTAATAAGTTATAGATAAAGGCTGATGGCTTCTCTGGTAAATACTCCCCACCTCCCTAACTCAGTGCCACTTAAATCCTGGTTCAGTTGCTCTCCTGGATTTTTGCCAACAATGTTTTCATTTGGCACGCTTTTTGGATCCACCACCTGGGGATCCTGGTGCCGTGTAAGGAGCTCTGCCTGGAGCGAGGGAGGCTTGAGTTCAAACAGCAGACCTGCTCCTCCTAGGGGGTGACCTTGGCACAGTTTCATGACCCCTCAAAGCCAGTTTCCTCATCCCAAAATGGGTAGGGTTTTGAAGTAATGTATGCCTAGTGTATAAGTACTCAGTGAGTGTTACCTTCACAAAACCCCAGTTTCTCTAGAAGATTCTTTACAGTTCTGTCATCTGGAATTTATGTCTTAGCTCTATTCAGTAACATGAGCATTCCTTTGATCTTGGTAGGTTGGAGAAATAAGATTTTTTTCTTCCTTCTGTTTTGCTTCTTGTCTGGTGGTGAGTGTTGTGTTAATACAGAATATGTTTGAAGGAAAAGGAGATTTTTTTCCTGGTATTTGAATCATTTTATTTTTTGAGCTAGACCAGTCTGTGGGATGAGGTGGTGGAAAGTTGCTCTTAGATTGCTGTATTGCTTCTCGAGCAGTGACCTTGGAAGGACGTGTTGAGATGATTTCCCTCCGTAGTTTGCTTGGCATGGCATTTGGCATATAGTAGGTGCTCCACCAAGTCCAGACATAGTCACATCACGACGTCCACATTAACATCTGCATGGCAGTCTTGACTTGTAGACTGGCAGCCCCGGAGGTATCAGACATAGACTCCGGATCAGGTTTGCTTGCTTGCCCTCTTACCCCCTAACCCCCTCTTCTGTCAGTGAGTAAAAGACTTGAATAGACATGTTATGAGAGAGGAAATCTAAAAGACCAGTACATGTTCAGGGATAGGGAAAAACAGCATCACATTGAGATATCACAGATCAGATTGACTAAAAATTTGAAGTCTGATAATAGGGTCACCTGGTGGCTCAGTAGGTTAAGTATCTGTCTTTGGCTCAGGTCATGATCCCGGGGTCCTGGGATTGAGACCCGCATTGGGCTCCCTGCTCTGAGGGAAGCCTGCTTCTCCCTCTGCCCCTCCCCTGCTTTTACACTCTCTTTCTCAGTCAAATAAATAAATAAAATCTTTAAAAAACATAAAGTCTGATAATAAAAAATATTTGCAAGGCTATGGATCAGTAGGAGCTTGTACATTGTTAGTGGGGGGTAAATTGGTACAACTGTTTTTGGATAATAATTTGAAGATTTGCCTACCCAACAACCTAGCAGTTCTCCTCATAGGTATATGTCCTAGAGATTTCGTGCTCATGTCCATCTGGATACAGGTACTAGAAAGCTCATCGTGAGGCTCCTGGGTGGCTCAGTCAATTAAACGTCCAACTCTTGGTTTCTGCTCAGGTTATGATCTTCATGTCCTGGGATTGATCCCTGAATTGGGCTCCGAGCTCAGTGTGGAGTCAGCTTGCAATCCTCTCTCTCCCTCTCCCTCTTCCCCTCCTCCACACGTACACCCTCTCTCTCTATCTCATATAAGTAAATCTTTAAAAAAAAAAAAAGAGCATCATCCAACCTGGAAATGAACCCAGATGTTCATCAGGAGTAGAATAAAGTAAATAATGAAACATTTGTACAATGGAATACTACAGAGAGCCGTGAAAATTAACTTCAACTGCATACAACAAAGTAAATGAATCTTACAGTGTTGTGCAAAGGAAATACAGTTCTCTATGCCTGTATGACATTTATATCAAGTTCAGAACCAGATTCAACCTGAATTTATTAGAACATAACCCCATGAGGGGAAGGATCTTTATTACTATTAATTTCAAGTGCTTAGAACTGAGACAGACTAGCACATATTAGATGCTCAGTGAAGATTGAATAACCTTAACCGTGTTGTTTAGGGATATATATGTGGGTGCCGAAATATAAAGAGAAACCATTACCATAAAAGTCAGGATAGGGTTACTGGTAGGGATGAGGGAGGAAGTTAGGAGTGGGAAGGAATGGCCAGGGAGGTGTCTTCCGAAGTGCTGGTAATTTCTTGACCTGGGTGGTGATTTTAGGAGCGTTCACTTTAATTTACTCCTTAAACTATACATTTGTTTTATGTGTGTCTTATATGTAATATTTCACAGTGAAAGAACTAACGCAACAGTCTTCTAGTTTATTTGGTTTCATTTTTATATCCTTGTTTTGGAGCATAGGCGAGAGAAAGGTACAAGTGGGGACTTTGGGAAGATCACATGGCAACCATTCTCGCTGGGTCTGTAGGGGAATATGGTGGACCCTTTATTAGACACCAGCAACCACAGAGGTTTTCATTTGTTTGCACCAGGGCATCTTGGGGGTGGCTTGGGTACCACAGACCTGGGTTCAATTCCTTCTTCTTTTTTTTCTTTTTTTAAAAGATTTTATTTATTTATTTGAGACAGAGAGAGAGAGAGAGAGAGAGAGCGAGCATGAGTAGGGGGAGGGGCAGAGGGAGAAGCAGGCTTCCCGCTGAGCAAGGAGCCTGATGCAGGGCTCCATCCCAGGACCCTGGGATCACGACCTGAGCCGAAGGCAGATGCTCAACTGACTGAGCCACCCAGGCACCCTCAGCTCGATTCCTTCTTTACCACCTACTGGCTGTGTAATCCAGGTGATCTAGAAGTAGACTGTTTCTTCCGCAGTGAAATGCATACGACCAGAGCCACCGAATAGGGTTGGAGAGATTAAGTGAGGATTGAACAAGATAAGCCACGTATAATGCATGTTCACTTCCAGGGCCTCAGCTAGCCCCTGGGGTGCTTTTGTGTGAGTCAGAAAAGGCATCTTCCTCACAGACACTGCCTCGGGGGGTACCCAGCCTGGTGAGCAAATGGCCATATTGTGTGGATTTAGGAAGAGGCACCCGGGGGAGTGGGGATGGATGAAACAGGGGAAGGGGATTAGAAGGTACAAACTTTTAGTTATAAAATAAATAAGACATCGGGAATGCACTGGACAGCATAGGGGATATAGTTAATAATACTGTAACAACTTTATGTGGTGATGGTTGGTAATGGTGATGGATGGCTGGTAATCACTGAGGTGATCACTTCGTAGTGTATAGAAATGTTGAATCCCTATGCCATATGCCCCAAAACTAGCGTCACATTGTGTGTCATGTACACGTCAATAGCTGAGTTCTGGCCCCACCTCACCCCCTTGCCCTGAATACTGCTCTTCCGGCAATAAATTGCGGAACTCTGCAGCCACCTGGTGGGCTTGGCATAGAGCAAGTGTTTCCTGTAACTGCCACGATACAGACCCAAATTCCTGTCCACTGAAAACACAAGCTAGGCATCTGCTGAGCATCCTTGGCGGAAATAGAGCTCAGTTCTTTGTGTTTGAGTTTTTATTTTATTATTTATTTATATTTTTTTAGAAAAGATTTTATTTATTATTTGAGAGAGAGCACAGACAAGCAGGGGCAGGAGGGGTAGAGGAAGAGGAACAGGGAGACTCCTCGCTGAGCAGGGAGCCTGACATGGGGCTCGATCCCAGGACCCCGAGATCATGACCTGACCCGAAAGCAGACGCTTAACCGACTAGGCCCCCCAGGAGCCCCCGGAGTTTTTTTAAACCACTCACAGGAATCATCGTTGGTTGACCCTATTGTGGTGGTATTTAAAAAAAATTATTTATCTAAAAATTTTTTTAAATCTCTAAACCCAACGTGGGGCTCGAACTTAGAACCCCGAGATCAAGAGTCACGTGTTCTATTGACTGAGTCAGCCTGGCACCCCTCCTATTGTGTTTTAAAATACAGTTTTACTGGAAAGAGTGGTGACTGGGAAACCTTCAGATCCCTGGCTCTGGTCTTGGAGCTGGACCTGGAAGATGTGAATAGTAAATCTGTTTTTCAGGGGCGCCTGGGTGGCTCAGTTGGTTAAGCGACTGCCTTTGGCTCAGGTCATGATCCTGGAGTCCCGGGATCGAGTCCCGTATCGGGCTCCCTGCTCGGCGGGGAGTCTGCCTCTCCCTCTGACCCTCCTCCCTCTCATTCTCTCTCTCTCAAATAAATAAATAAAATCTTTAAACAAAAAAAAAAACAAATCTGTTTTTCAGTTTCCTCCTCTTTTTTTTTTTTTTTTTAAAGATTGATTGATTTGGAGAGTGTGCAGAGGGGTAGGGGCAGAGGCAGAGGGAGAAAGAATCTCAAGCAGACTCCCTGCTGAGAGCAGAGCCCACGTGGGGCTCCCATCTCATGACCCCAAGATCATGACCAGAGCTGAAACCAAGAGTTGGATGCTTAACAGAGCCACCCAGGCGCCCCACAGTTTCCTCATCTTTAAAATGGGAGTTGAACTGGAACTATGTGCATGTACCTTGCTGGGTGGGAGCAGGGGTGCTTCTGTTAGCTGGATGGGACATGATGCGGGTGGGGCTGTGCCGAATGGGTGAGGCCAGGAGGCCCCCCCAACTTCACCCCACAAAAGACATTACCTTCTAACTTTTTTCTAAAATACAAAATTCTGGGGGCACCTCAGTGGCTCAGTCATTTAAGCGTCTGCCTTTGGCCTGGGTCACGATCCCAGGGTCTTGGGATAGAGCCCTGCGTCCGGCTCCTTGCTCTTCGGGGAGCCTGGTTCTCCCTCTCCCTCTGCCCCTCCCCCTACTTGTGCTCCTTCTCTCTTGCTCACTCTCTCTGTCAAATAAATAAATAAATAAAATCTTTAAAAAATATATATAAAATCCTGTATGAGTGTACTGGGTGATGCTCTTAAGCCCTTCTTCGAACATTCTCTGATTCTTAAGATGTCTGGATGGGAGCCTAATACAGAGATTAACATGTGAGTTTGGGTGTCAGACTCGGTTCTACTCCCTTCCTTCAAATGGACCTTGAGCAAGTTACTACCTCCAGGAATTTCGGGTTGCTTTGAAGGTAAAATGGGTAATATGTTTTGCAGAAACATAAATGCTGAAAAAAATGTTAATCATTTTATTTTATTTTAATTTTTAAAAATTTATTTATTTATTTGAGAGAGAGAGAATGAGAGACAGAGAGCATGAGAGGGAGGAGGGCCAGAGGGAGAAGCAGACCCCCCGCCGAGCAGGGAGCCCGACATGGGACTCGATCCCGGGACTCCAGGATCATGACCTGAGCCGAAGGCAGTTGCTTAACCAACTGAGCCACCCAGGCGCCCAAATGTTAATCATTTTAGTTGAGAATTGCATAGGGCCTGGTATCATAAATTTTGCCTTTTCCATAAACCTCATAACCAGTCTTCCAAGATAAGAGGTTTCCTCAAAATTGACCTTGCCTTGTCAGTAGTGTGTCGAGTAACCCTGTATTTTTTGCAGTTTCAGACCCTGAGGAGGGCGTGCTGCCCCAGAGAAAGGGGAATGTGTTCCCCAAGCAGTGAGGGAAAGTAGGTTGACTTGTTTTCTGCGGTTCCGGTGATGAAGCTTAATTAAGTAATAAATTCCCTGACCTCCCTCCTTCTCTGCTGCGGAGTGATTCCGTTTAACGACGTCTGGGAGAAATTTCACTTCACTCTACCTCCCTGATTTTGAATTCTCAGTGCCTGGGTGAAATTCTCTCTTGGAAAACAAACAAACGAACCCCCCCCCCCGCCAAAAACAACAGTTTGAGAGCAGAGGCAGTGAGAGCAGAGGCTGATAGGGACTTTGGGTTTTGCTTACAGAGTACTTCACCTGAGAAATCCCAAGTTTTAACAGCGCAAGTAAAAAATCAGAATTAAGTGACTGGGCGCCTGGGTGGCTCAGTTGGTTAAGCGTCTGCCTTCAGCTCAGGTCGTGATCCTGGAGTCCCGGGATCGAGTCCCGCATCGGGCTCCCTGCTCGGCGGGGAACCTGCTTCTCCCTCTGACCCTCCCCCATCTCGTGCTCTCTCTCTCTGTCTCATTCTCTCTCTCAAATAAAAAAAAAAAAAAAAAAAAAGAATTAAGTGACTATTCTTGGGGTTTTCAGAACAGTTGGAGAGCAGGTCCTTTGCAGTGCCCAGGTGAATTCCGGATGGCACTTCGTTTTCTTTCATGTACTCTTTGGATTCTTTTCTTTAATTGGGCAAATGTAACTGGGAGGACATAGCAACAGTTGGTTATGAGTAAGTGGCAAGTAGATTCTCCCTGAGGACGTTGTCCCCAGTGCTGGAATGCAGCCCAGCCAGGAGCACGCCCCCAGCTCAAACCTCAGTTGAACATTTTGACCAGAAGGGCCAGAATATTGCCCTGATGTGTGATCTATTTGTGGGTTCGTAAAAGAATTAATGGTAATTACACAGTGTCATAGAAACCTACAGTTAACAGTAACTGTTGCCCTTTTGGGTACTGGTTGGAAAGTGAACATGAACATTTCCAGGGACTGTAATTTTCCATAAGTATAAGGTAGAGATGGGGGCACCTTTAGAAGGAGCAGCTCATTTCCTTGACAAGTTTTGACTCAGAAATTTTTTTTTTAAATTCCACATTTGTGGTAAGTGGTTGATGGCTATGTGAATCTTGCCTCTAGAATATAGAACCTTTTGTCCTTCATGGAGGATAATCTTAAAACTCTTTATGTACCTTGTATTAAATATTGTTTGTGTTCTTTTCTGTATACAACCTCAGGCTATTGGATTCAATGTTTTTAAGTTGGCAAACAAGGCAGACAAAAGGCTTATCTGGGTTTTGTTAACGGGAAGATTCAGTGTGTTGAAATGGCTCCTGTCTTATCAGTCAGGGTCCAACCAGGAGACCAAAACCACACAGTAATTTGAAAAGGAAAAAAGCATAACTAGGAACTCTTACAGGCACCGAGGTAACAGGGAACTTGGCTAGTCAGGACTAAAGAAAACGTTATAGCAGCCCTAGGGGCCAGCTGCCACCCCTAGGGAGTGAGGGAGCTCACTCAAGGGGAGAGCGGATCTAAGAGACCCTCCCACTCCCCCCCAGCCCCTCCCAACCCCCCTTTGTCAGGTCTCTGGGCCGAGTTCCAGACCTTTGTGGACCCCCTCCACGGTGGAGACCCCCCGTGTAGCTGTGACCGACTCCCCGGTGGAGACATCACTGAAGGGCCACATGGGTGGAACTTGCTAGAAATAGGTCTTCTGGGGATGCTCGGGGAAGCTGTTCAAAGGGAGGTGCCATGCTCGGGGACCAGAGGGGGTGTCGGAGGAAGCTGACAGGGAGCTGCTGCTGGCTGCCAGCCCCCTGCCCCCTACATCGCCTGAGCCGGGAACTCCAGCAGCTAGCAGTTAGGCCCTACTTGAGGAGATGGCTGAGGAGCCCCGAGGAGCCAGGAAGAAAACTCATCCCCCGCCAGTGTTCCTCCCACGCCCTCTACTGACGAAGCATAACACTGTGCCAGTTGGCAAAGGCCAGACACAGCTCCCTCTCTTCGGGGCGCAGGCGGACTGGGACCCGCGCGGCCATAAGTTGGCTACAGTCCCACTGCGTTTTCTACACCTTTCAATAGTACAGGGCATTCAGAGCGATCTGCTATCCTGACAGTATAACCACCGTCTACATTGTCCCTGCTGTGCCGGGGGGGGGGCTGGGGGCTGAGGACATACCGTGAATTAAGCATTCGGTGACGTCTACCCCCTTGATGAATAAGCAACCTTGGCCATGGGAGTCCACTGGCCGAGACTGGGGTCTGGGAAATTCTTTGGGAAGCAGGGAAGGCATAGGAGGTGTAGGAGATTATTAGGGGAATGATGACTTTACTAAGGCTGGAGGGTGTGATGCAGGAAAGGGATTGCTCTAGACTGAATCTGTGGTCTCCCCCCTCCCCCCACCAAGATTCATAGTGAATGATGGTATTAGCAGATGAGCAGGCAGGGCCTTTGGGAGGTGACTAGGTCATGAGGGCAGAAGCTTTATGAATGATCAGAGTGTCTTTATTGAAGAGACCCCACCCGGAGCTCCCTCTCTCCTTCATGGGAAGACACAGCTGGGCTGTTTAGGAACCAGGAAGCTAGCCCTCCCTAGACACCAAATCTGGCAGTTCCTGATCTGTTTGCTTTCATCTGTGATACACACTGGGTAGGCCGATCAGGTTTTGATTGAATAGCCTCTTCTACTTAAAAGACAAATGTCATGTAAGGGTGGTTGAAAAACCATTAAAAAGCATATAGGTGAATAGGTAATTAAAATGCAAACCTCCCTTGGAAACCCTGGGTGGTGCCCTCAGTTAAGCACCCAACTCTCGGTTTCGGCTCAGGTCCTGATCTCAAGGTCATGAGATCGAGCCCCGTGTTGGGCTCCACACGCACCGTGGAGTCTGCTTGGGATTCTCTCTCCTTCTCCCTCTGCCCCTCCTGCTTGTGTTCTCTTTCTCTCTCTCTTAAATAAATCAATACATCTTAAAAAAAAATTCAAGCCTCCCTTTATCTCTGGTGCCCACGCAAGGTCAGAGTGGGAGGCTGGCAGCAAGAGAGACTCTGAGATACACGCGCCTCTGTGTGGTTCCGTCGTGTTTGGTGTGTTTCCCAAGCTTCTCATTGCCGCCTTATCCATCACTGAGAATTCCACCAGATGGGACAGCTGAGGATCTGCAGACAATTACATGAAACACACTCTGGTATCATTTCCCACTCACTTCTTCAACTGAACTTTTCCACCCTTTCTCTTACTTCTAGAACAAACCACTAAAGAGCTCCCATACTTGCTATTTCCTTGCTTCTTCCCACTGTTTCTTGAACATAATCCATTCTGGCTTTCGTCCCCTCCATTCAGGGCTGGTTGTGGATTTGTGGACCTGAAGCTTCTATAGTTTTTTGGGGGGGTTGGGGTAGCCTCTGTAAGAAAATGAGTATCAAATTATGAAGCAGAAGTAGGCATGGAAAGAAGTGTTTAGGATGAGAAAATGAGTGGTGACATCTTACGAATTTAAAAAAGCTGGTAAATACTGCAAATATTGCAAAATCCAGGAAAATAGTATATTTTGTCAAGTGACATTCTTTTATACAACTTTCCCCCTACATTTCTGGGTTCTGTATGCTCTTTGTTTCCTCTTCGGATAAAATTTTATAATCTTCTAAAGTGGGAATATAGGAGCACCTGGGTGGCTCCGTTGGTTAAGCGATGGACTCTTGACTTGGGCTCAGGTCATGATCTCAGGGTCGTGAGATCGAGCCCTGAGTCGGGCTCCTCGCCGGGTGTGGATCCTGCTTGAGATTCTCTCTCTCCCTCTCCCCTTCTCTGCCTCCCTCTCTAAAACATAAAAATAAAAAAAAAAAAATAAAGAGGGAATATAAGGATAATTTAGTCTTTCCTCTAGCATAGTTGATCACTGTTTGTTTGTTGATAATGGGGATACATAAAACCTCCAGCTTTACCCAAGGCTTGGGTATTCTTTGTGTTACTGCTACAGGCTGGTACCTGACAAACATGGGACCTCTCAAAACTCTACTGTGCATCATCCACATACAAAAGGAAATAAAAGGCATATATTAATAATTGTATTCACAGCATTATCGAGTCTATTCTTGACAGGAGAGAATTTTCATTTTTGACAACGTTGGGATGAGAACAAATAGCCTGCTCATACATCAACAAGTTTCTTGGTCCATATATTTCCAACCGCCCCTCTTTTCCGCTGCCTGACTATTCATTGTGCAGGTTGCCTGATCCAGGGACTGTTGATCGGTCCTGCCTTTACCTCTCAGCACTGCCTTCTCAGGAAAACATGTTTTCTCTTGCTTTCTACAACTTCATATTCTCCTGGTCTCCGCTTTTGTCCCAGGCTGTTCCTTTTCTGTCTCCTCTGTGCCACAGGGCTCAGTACTTGGGCTTTCTCTTGCTTAAACTCACTCGCTAGTGATCCTGTCCTGCCTCGTCCTTGTACATACTGGTTATAAATTGACGCCTCTCAAATCTACACCCCTGGCTTGGACCTCTCCCTGAGCCTTAGACGTGTAAGTTGTTGATCTGCTATTTCCCTTCTTGCCAGTCTCACGAGCATCTCAAAAAAAATGAGTATGTTCAGAGATACAGCTTTCCGGTTATGGAATGAATAAGTCACAGGAATGTAGTCACTGGTATTTAAAAAAAAAAAATTATTTGAGATAAAGTGAGAGAGAGCATGAGCACGAGCTGCAGGGGGCTGGTGGGCAGAGGGAGAGGGAGAAGCAGGGAGCCTCATGCGGGGAATGGATCTGGGCACTCCAGGGTCGTGACCTGAGCCAAAGACAGACGCTTCACTGACTGAGCCACCCAGGTGTCCCTCATCAGTGGTATTGTAGTAATGACCGATGGTGACCGATGGTGGCTACACTCGTGGTGAACACAGCATAACGTATAGATTTGTTGAATTACTATGTTGTACACCTGAAACTAATGTAACATTCTGCGTCAACTATAGTCAAATAAGAAAAAAAGGAGTATGTGCACAATGAAACCCAATGCCGCCATTTACTCAGTAGGTCAGTCTCAAGTGGAGTGGTCACTGTTTGATTTCTCTCTTTGCCCCTCCTACCGTCATTGCCAAGTGCTCTCAAGCCTTCCTTCAAAATATGTTCTGGATCTGACGATTTTCACGGCCTCCGCCAATCCCCCCCTCCTCCGCCAGCCACCCTGGGTCCAAGACCATTGCCACCGTTGCCTGAGTGTCTGTCATTGCTCCCCAGCTGGGTCCCTGGTCCTCGCTTGCCCCTTACAGACAGTTCTCCCTCATCCTCTGCTCAGAAGCCCCTGGATTCCCATCGCAGTCAAACCATCGTTCTAGGTGTTACCACGATTAGGCTCCGTGTCAGTGGTACTCAGAGTGTGGTCCCCAGGCTGGCAGTATCACCTGGGAACTTGGTAGAAATGCACATTGTCAGAGTCCGCCTACTGAAGCAGAAACTCTGGGGTGGGGCAGGAGGGGCAGCCATCCGTGTTCTCATGCACCCTCTGGCTGATTACCAGGTGGGCTCCGTGGGTCTGCATAGCCCGTCCCGTGGCTGGGCCTCCGCCTCATCTCCTAGGGCGCCCCTTTGCTCATCACATTCCTGTCTCCCTTGCCTGGTTCCTCCTGGAACAGGGGCCAATGAAATCCTCAGAGCTTTGGCCCTTGAGGGTCCTCAGCCTACACCCTATTTCCCCCAGCCGTGTGGATGGCTCTCCCCTTGCTTCAGGCCCGGCTCTGTGCAGAGGGCTTTCGTGGCCACTCTGAGTCGCTTGCCCTTGCCTCTTTCCTTAGCCCTGCTTTGCCCAGCCACTGACTTTGTGCAGGGGTCTGAGCCCTCTGAGCACCTGCTCGCTCTTCGGGGACACAGGCCCAATTACACCCATATCCCCAATAGAGGTAAATTACAGATTAAATGCATATATGTCACCTTTCAGGTTGCTGGACACTGGTGGGTGCTAAAGACTGTTCATTTTTCTTTCGAATTGAGTGCTGTTGGTTTCTCAACAATGGGGATACTCCCCGAAGGCCCCGGGGGATGGCTTGACTGTCCCTGGGTTGGTGGGAGGCGGTTTAGATGGAGGAAGATTCTCATCTGCTAAGAAAGCTACATCCAAAGCAGCTCCTCCTCAGAGGTGTTCAGCATCTGGAGGCCCTGCAAACTATTTTTCTTTCCCCAGATGAGCTTTCTTGCCTTTCTGGAGGTACTAACTCATGCATGACCAACTGTTTTCACGGTAAAACCCAGCAAGGTGTGCAAATGCAGGGAAGGGCCGGTGGTGGCCAAGCGGCTGTTGAACACCCACCCCGAGGCTATTTCTCCTTCTTGTGAAAAACCTCTTTAAAAGGGTGGGTTCCCAGGACGCCTGGGTGGTTCAGTGAGTTAAGCGTCTGCCTTCCCCTCAGGTCATGATCCCAGGGTCGTGGGATCGAGTCCCGCATCAGGCTCCCTGCTCCACAGGGAGTCTGCTGCTTCCCCTGCTTGTGTTCTCTCTCTGACAAATAAACAAATGAAATCTTAAAAAAAAAATAAATAAAAGGGTGACTTGCTGAAATTCTGTAGAGGCCCCAAAGGCTGACAGGGTGCAAGGGAGGAGGTCTGTTAAGACATTCCGTGCCTGTCAATTCTGTGTCTCCTCAGGTGGACCTTAATCCTAGCTGGTAAATCCCACTTCAGCAGTCAGTTTAGCTTACTTGGGAGTCTAGAATTTTCCGCCCAGCTCTGTGCCTTTTGGATGTGTGTGTGCCCAAGGGGCATGCCTCCAGGCACCACAGAAATGGCTAGGAATGTGTATTTGCCCTCGGAGGAGTCTCCTCTCCCCTCTGGTCTCTGTTCTGCCCTTGGGGCCTGACCCTACCTTGAAAAACATCCTTCCGGAAAGGCACAGTGGTAGTTGGCAAGGCCCAGACGGATAGGCCTGTTGCGATTTGCATAAGAGACCAAAGGCCTTCGAGATCTCCGTGAATTAAATTTCAAATTAAATTGAGTTTCAGTGGAGGAAATGGGGGAAATTATCTGTGCTGGAACCTTCCTTGGGTTCCTCAAATGACAGCCTGTATTGAGAATCTGCTTTTGTGTGGTTATCAGTCTCTGAGGAATATAAGCTATTGCTTTCCTTCGAGCTATGTGACATTTTGGGTTTTGGGCTTGTTTTTATTTGTACTTTCTAAGTTTAATTTAATTTAAAAAATTTTTGAAGAATAATTGGCATGCAGTGTTGTGTTCGTTTTAGGTGTCTGAAGGAGTGTCTTGATATTCATCTACATTACAGAGTGGTCACCACCATGGGTCTGGATACCATCTGTGACCAGTGTTGTTTTTATCCAAAAATGATCTAAAAAAAAGGATCTCCTATTTTATTTTGTGCTTCTTTCCAAGCTTGCCAAAACAAACAAAGCAACAACCAAACAAACCTATGGAGTTGTCAAAACATCTGCTTATTAGAAATCGAGCTTTTGTTGAATGATTTCCTCATTATTTGTTTTCCCTACAGCTTGCTAGGATTTTTGTAACCTTTTGGGAAGTCCTCGTTCTCTAGTTGAAATATGCTGCTTTTCAGCCCCAACATGACACTTTCTTCCTTTTCCTTATTTTGCTCGGTGTAAAACCGTCGAAGTGAGCCCACGCGTTTTCTGGATTCTTCCACAATTTCTAGCGGTTCTGCTGCCATTGATAAATGCTGACTTCTTTTTAACCAGAAAAATGTTGAAATTTTTCTCTTCAATCAGCATAGGGTTCCAAGTATCTGAGAGCTGACAATCTCTTTTAGGGCAAGTATGTTGGTAAAGCTTTTGAATAAAGATTAATCACCATCTGTCTCCTGTTTTTTTTTTTTTTTTTTTTTAATTTATTAAGGATATTAACCCTTTTGCTGCATATAGTACAAGCGTGTTTTTTTTTTTCCCCCCAGCTTATTGTTTGGCTTTTGAGGGTCTGTTTTGTCCTTCAAATGCTTTATATTTTTGCATGATCAATCTTTTCATCTCTTTCATGTATGCTCTGGCCTGTGACCGAAGTTCCTCTGTATTCTCTTTTTTTTTTTTTTTTAAGATTTTATTTATTTGAGAGAGAGGATGAGAGGAGAGAGAGAGAGCACATGAGAGGGGGGAGGGCCAGAGGGAGAAGCAGGCTCCTCGCCGAGCAGGGAGCCCGATGCGGGACTCGATCCCGGGACTCCTGGATCATGACCTGAGCCGAAGGCAGTCGCTTAACCAACTGAGCCACCCAGGCGCCCCCCTCTGTTTTCTCTTAGTGAAAAAGGGAAAGTGTCCAATGACAGAGGTCACATGAGGTCATACACTTGGCTGGGGCACGTGTAGTGGTTTTGGGGAAAAAGATTGGCAGGCAGTACCCAGGGGGATAGCGATCTGTCACTGAGTTGTGATTTGTGACTGTTGAGGAATCTCAGATGGACGTCAAGACGTACCATGCGTGGATGTCTGCCCTCGACACTGGAGCACTATTGATCTTCCTCCTTTGTTTAAATTTTATTTTATTTAAATTGAGTGAATTAACATAGAGTGTATTATTAGTTTCAGGGGTAGAATCTAGTGATTCATCAGTTGCATATAACACCCAGTGTTCATCACATCATGTGCCCTCCTTACTGCCTGTTACCCAGGTACCCCATCCCCCCCCCCACCTCCCCTCCAGCAACCCTCCGTTTGTTTCCTGGAGTTAAGAGTCTCTTATGGTTGGGCGCCTGGGTGGCTCAGTTGGTTGGGCGACTGCCTTCGGCTCAGGTCATGATCCCAGGGTCCTGGGATCGAGTCCTGCATCGGGCTCCCTGATCAGCAGGGAGTCTGCTTCTCCCTCTGACCCTCCCCCCTCTCATGTGCTCTCTCTCTCAAATAAATAAATAAAATCTTTAAAAAAAAAAAGAGTCTCTTATGGTTTGTCTCTGATTTCATCTTATTTTTCTTTCCCTTCCCCTATGTTCATCTGTTTAGTTTCTTAAATTCCACATATGAGTGAAACCGTATGATAGTTGTCTTTCTCTGACTGACTTATTTCCCTTAGCATAATACCCTCTAGTTCCATCCACATCATTGCAAATGGTAAGATTTCATTTTTTTGATGGCTGCATAATATTCCATTGTATATATATACCACCTCTTCTTTATCCATTCATCTGTTGATGGACATCTGGGCTCTTTCCATATTTTGGCTGATCTCCCTCCTTGAAAGACTCCTCTCTCAGCCCCAGAAAAGCAATGATCAATCTACATGTATTATTATTATTATTATTATTATTATTATTATTATTATTATTTTATTTTTTTTAAAGATTTTATTTATTTGAGAGAGAGAGAATGAGAGAGAGAGAACACATGAGAGAGGATAGGGTCAGAGGACAAAGCAGACTCCCTGCCGAGCAGGGAGCCTGATGCAGGACTCGATCCAGGGACTCCAGGATCATGACCTGAGCTGAAGGCAGTTGCTTAACCAATTGAGCGACCCAGGCGCCCCAATCTACATGTATTATAAACATACACTCTCACTTGCTTATAGTTGTAATCAGAATAGACAATTGTCTTCCAGTGAAAGTTGTAATACATGTTCTTTCCGTATTCCTATATACTTATTTTCATTGGTCACTTATTATTCTACTAGAAGGAATATATAAAAATTTCCTTCACTTTTTTTCTGTCTTACCCTGGGTTTCCCCTAAAAGTAGACCTGAGTCAAAAATGTTCCTGTGAGAAGTTGATTTGGGGGGTAACATGTCAGGGAACGCATTCTGCGCTCAATAAAGTCATTTGCTGTTGACTTTATTTCCAAGACTTTATTGTAAAACTGTTGTAGCTTTAAGGCATCTTCCCCAATTCTAGGGCTTGTGATGTATTTGGACTGCCTGCAACCCCCCTGGCTTCTGCCTGGAACGCTCTGTAAACCTCTGTTCAAAAGGCATCTCCTTTGGAAAGTCGCCCCGGTGCTTTGGGTAGAATTAAGTTTGCACGAGTTGGTAGCCACCAAGACTAGAGTGGTTATCTGTTTGCTGTTTTGATTTAGCATGGGCAAGCACTCCGGGAGCGGTCGCTGTAAGGCACCGCCTAGGTGTGTTCTCATACCGTAGATTCTTACCTCTGAATTCTTGGTATCTTTTCGATCTCTATTCAGTTCAAAACTCTTTTTTTAAAATTTATTTTTATTTTTTTAAAAGATTTTATTTATTTGACAGAGAGAGACACACAGAGAGAGGGAACACAAGCAGGGGGAGTGGGAGAGGGAGAAGCAGGCTCCCCGTGGAGCAGGGAGCCGGATGTGGGCTCGATCCCACCTGAGCCGAAGGCAGATGCTTAACGACTGAGCCACCCAGGCGCCCCCAGTTCAAAACTCTTTGAGGTCAAAATCATATTCCTCTGTTCTTGTCATTTTCAGTTCTGTACAAATCCTGCCATGTGACAACTTTTGAGTGAAATTAAATGCCCTGGACCAACCAGCTTGAACCTGTGAGTTTATGGATAGAAGAAAAACCACTTTGCCTTGTCACATAGGGCACGTGGCAACTAATGGTCGACTCTTCAGTGATCCCTGATATCATTGCCAAATGCTATTTTAATTAAAAAAATTTTTATTGTGGTAAAACATACAAAACATAAAATTAATCTTTTTAACCATTTTTAAGCACTGTCCATCTCCAGAAATTTTTTGTTTCTCCAAAATGAAACTCCTTATCGATTTTATTTTTTTTTAAATCCCCCCTCCACTCCTTGTCTATTTCAATTTTAAAAATATTTATCAGGGGTACCTGGGTGGCTCAGTTGGTTAAGCAACTGACTCTTGGTTTTGGCTCAGGTCATGATCTCAGGGTCCTGAGGTTGAGCCCTGCGTCCTCGCAGCTCTGCGCTAAGTGGGGAGTCTGCTTCCCCCACCTCTCTCCCTCTGCTCCTCCCCCTGCTCGGCACTCTCTCTCAAATAAAAAATCTTTAAAAAATACTTACCAGAGTAACATGTGCACACAATTTAAGAATAATATAGTACAGTAAATATTATAAAGAAAAAGATCAGGGGTGCCTGGGGGGCTCAGTCAGTTAAGTGTCTGCCTTTGGCTCAGGTCATGATTTTGGGGTCCTGGGATCGGGCTTGCATGGGATCCCTGCTTGGTGGGGAGTTTGCTTTTCCTTCTTCCTCTGCCCCTCCCCGCTCCTCTTGCATGCACATGCGTGCTCTCTCTCAAATAAATAAAATCTTAAAAAAAAAAAAAATGGGGGCGCCTGGGTGGCTCAGTCGTTAAGCGTCTGCCTTCAGCTCAGGTCATGATCCCAGGGTCCTGGGATCGAGCCCCGCATCAGGCTCCCTGCTCTGCGGGAAGCCTGCTTCTCCCTCTCCCACTCCCCCTGCTTGTGTTCCCTCTCTTGCTGTGTCTCTCCCTGTCAAATAAATAAATAAAATCTTAAAAAAAAAAAATCTTAAAAAAATAATCAATTTTCTACTCATTCACCATCTCCTGGACTCAACCTAGAGACAATTACATTCTACTCTTTTAATAGTTTCTTTTGATATTTATCTCCATATTTATAAATACTAAGTTTTTACTGCTATTTTAATATTACCTTACTTTTTACATTCTTTTTATTGAAGTATACACCCATTTATGGCTCTTTTTATTTATTTTGCTTTGTTTTTAAGTTTTTATTTTAATTCCAGTTCGTTAACATACAGTGTTATATTAGTTTCAGGTTCAATGCTATTTTTTTTTTTTAAAGATTTTATTTATTTATTTGAGAGAGAGAGAATGAGAGACAGAAAGCACGAGAGGGAAGAGGGCAGAGGGAGAAGCAGACCCCCCGCTGAGCAGGGAGCCCGATGCGGGACTCGATCCTGGGACTCCAGGATCATGACCTGAGCCGAAGGCAGTCGCTTAACCAACTGAGCCACCCAGGCGCCCCGCAATGCTATTTTTAAACCTAACAATTTAACATTGTCTGCAGACTTCCAGAACAGGAGTTTTAGTTCTGGCTTTCTTCTCTCTACTGCCTTTATTCTCAGTGCTTCCTACAGTGGTTCTACAATTTTTGGTTAAATCCATAATAATTGTGACATCATTTTGGTTCAGTCAGTAACTACCGTTTATACTATTTGAGCTCGTAGTAACTAAAAACCTGGCTGCTGGCATTCTTGGTGCAGGTGAAGGAGAAAGAGCGAGTTACTCTGAAGTTTTTTATTTAACTTTTTTTTTTTTTTTTTTTTTTTGGTCTAGAGCCCCATTGGGCCCTCTGCTACAATATGCTTAGTGTCTCAGAATTTTGAACCTCTAAGGTTTGATTTCTCCAGAGAGAAATCTCCAGGGTGGATGGGGCAGGGAAGCAAGGGTGGTGAGGACTGTAATTCCCAGACTCCGTGGGCCTGGGGTCGGAGCTGGGACCTGGCTCCCAGCTGCTCTGACCCATTCCTTTATCTCTAGCTCCTTGCTCTACCCCCGCCTTTGATTCCAGATGCCTCTCAGCACGCGGGCTCTACAGAGAGAATCTCTATGCTCCCCACCATATCATTCTCTTTGGGCAGTTAGGAGGACATGCCAGTGGTCTGTAAAATCTTTTGGTCCTCATTTTTCCACACATGTACCAATATCCCTCGTCTCCTCTTTTTTGTCCTACGGATGAACGCTTTTTAATTTTGTCACCGTCCTTCTGGTAGCATGTAGGGAGGGAAAGGAAGCGAATATGTGCGGTCAATCTGTCACGACTGTCTTGAGATTCACCCGCACCTTAAACTGAGCAAAGACCCCAACATTTAAATTTTACTTAAGACCCATCGGGCATTTTTGCCAATTTCTGACAAGTGGGAGCAGAGGGGAGTGCAAAAGACGGGGCAGTCTTCCTTCCTTATTCTCCTCTTTGAGGAGAATTTGAATGTGGAGGAAATTAGGGTACCGAATTAAAGCTTGAAAAAGAAAGTCAGTTTTGGAAGGACTCGCTGTTAGTAAGATGTTCACGATGTCCCGAGGGTGTGGGTGTGACAGTGAGAACACACTGAAATCCAATTTGCATGCTATGTTTTTGATGATTTTGATAGATTTAGAAACTTACCATTTTATAGGACTTGGGCAAGGGTATTATGATTTGCATTGGCAGGTCAACACAAGGGTTTGGTATGGGTTCTAGCACCTTCTTGACGTGCTTTCAAGTTGGGGCTGACAAGTCTGTGAGGATTGCGGAGACGGTCCTCTGCCCCCACCCCCACCACTGTGGGCTCCTGCATTCTTGACCCTGTCTCCTGCAGACGGTGAATCCTCAAACTCTTCCCACCTGTCTTTAGAAGCCTCCCCTGGAAGTTCAAAGCTGCCCCTTCTCTCTGCTGCTTTTCCTTGATGTGCAAGGTCTTAATGGAAGGAAATGTTCTGCCCATGAAGTGCACAGAGACCATTCACTTGCTCGTGTACTCTTTCTTTAGGGAGACCTAGACATCACACCAGCAGTGGCGGGGGGCGGGGGGGACCCTGCCTCCGACTGTTCCAGCTTTTGCCCTGTGTGTCCGGCCCATCCCGGGTTTGGAGGATCCGAGGGAGCGCTGGAGTTCAGCGGAGGGCAGGGGTGCGGTTCAGCTCCTGGCCTTTCTTCTGTGTCCTTGCTCCCGCTTCTTGCCAGTAGGTGGCAAGCAAGGCCTGGCAAAAAAACCACAGAAAACAAACCCATCAAGAACTGTGGGTTGTGCGGAGTTGGTTTGATCTTGCAGGGCCGGCTTCCCCAGGCGTGCGGTGCTGTGAAGAATTCTCTGAAGCAAGAGCCAGGATCGTGAGCAGGTGTCTCCTCAGGCTAGACAGGGGGTCATCGTCCCGTTCACCGTGTTTCCGAATGTGTTGGCGGCTCTCTTTGTCCCAGATGCTCTCATCAGTCTTTCATATGGTTCCCACATTCTGATCGTTGCTGGCATCCGTTTCAAGGGCTGCTGGTGTGACTGATGGAAGTCCTCTGAGGAGTGGATTAAGCTCCAGGGAGAGGCCAGGATTTGGGATAAAGCAGACCAGGAACTGAGGCCAGAAGCAGAGGAATTGGGGTCACCTCAGCGAGTCAAGGCCGGGACTCGGTCAAGGACGGCCGCGGGGGGTCCGGCGGTGCAGGTTCACAGACTGGCCATGACCGCTGGGGAAGGGCTGTGTCTGGGGGTGTCCCGGGCACCAGCCCCGTAATCCAGTTAACCCTGGGCCAGCCCCGCTGCCTCTTGACAGGCATGCGTAGTGCGGTAGCGAGAAGTTAGGTGCTGGGGTCAGAGAGACCGGAGTTCGAGTTCTAGCTCTCCCAGGTCCTTGGACCATGAGTTGGGACATATTACATGCCTTCTCTGAGCCTTTGACTTCTCATCTTCCAGATGTGGTGATAAGACTCTAGGGGTGCTCTCCATGGCAGGTGCAAAGGACTTACTACCGTCCCTGGAATCGAATAGGTGCTTTATAAATGGTATCTTGTAGTGCCGTTAGTCATTCATTAAAGCATAATGAAAAGGAAAAATAAAAGGGAGGCATGTCATAACTACAATCTTTGGTCACAGTGGGAGATAAATCTGGGAAAATAGTACTCAGTGCACCTGTCCTGCCGTGGGAGGGTGAGCTCCACCTTCCCGCCTTCCTGAAGGCCGTACAGTATATCTTGGTGATGGGTGGGAATGCTCCTAGCACGTCTCAGCAGTGTGTCTTGAAGGTGGCAGTAAAAACATAAGGAGGTACGTCCTTCAGTATTCACTGTTAATTTGTCTTATTTCTATTCAGATAGTCACAGTATTTTCTAGTCCATACATAGGTAGCCTCATTTAGGAAGAAAAGAGAGGAGTATGTCCAGAACATTCACAAATATACTTTCATTCATTCATTCATTCATTCATTTATAAATATTTTATGTATTTGTGAGAGAGAGAAAGAGAAAGCAAGCACAAGCAGGGGGAGTGGCCAGCAGAGGGAGAAGCAGGCTACCTGCTGAGCAGGGAGCCCGATGCGGGGCTCGATCCCAGGGCCCTGGGATCATGACCTGAGCCGAAGGTAGATGCTTAACCGTTTGAGCCACCCAGGCATCCCCTATACTTTTAAATATAATAATGAAGCCACATTGTGGAGAGCAGACACCAGGAACAGGGACATCACTCCTTCTTGGCTTCCCTTCACCTTTTTGGGGTGAACAGCTTCACCCCTCAGACCCACATACCAGCCTAAGTTGTGGAAAGATTCGGGTATCTCAGTGGGTGGAATTTCTTTTGCGGGCAAGTGTGTTGCGTGTCACACGTGGGATACAAGACATTCTGGTTTTGAAATCTCATGCTTTAATTTTTTTTAAATTTATTTTTATTTCTTTTTGTTAAAGATTTTATTTATTCATTTGACAGAGAGATAGCGAGAGGGAACACAAGCAGGGGGAGTGGGAGAAGGAAAAGCAGGCTCCCCACTGAGCAGGGAGCCCAATGTGGGGCTCGATCCCAGGACCCCGGGATCATGACATGAGCCAAAGGCAGACGCTTAATGACTGAGCCACCCAGGCGCCCCTCTCACGCTTTAATTTCACTGTGCTCCAGCTTGTGCTGTTCACTGGAGAGCTGGTAATAATGGCCAACCTGTTAAGTTTATATAGTTGGGGGGGGAACCTTGTGGTCATCTTCTACTTCCAAGTCTTGAGCTGAGGGTCTGTGGGATACGACCAGTAGGCATGAGTGAGCTGGAGATGAAGACATATGCCCCACAGAAGTAAACCCTACCTCACAGCTGCAGGATCCGAGTGAATTCAGATCACAAAGGTATGTGGTTTGATCACAAGGAGCCTAAGGATTAAACCATGGGAGGTGAACCCAGATCTCACTGAAAAGTAACTGTTGGAACCACCATCCCATTCCAGACATGTCAGTCATATTATCTATTGACACAAAAGCCAGTACCCTCAGTTAAAATACAGTTTTTTATATTTCCTACTTAGTTTTTTTTTTTTTTTTTAAGATTTTATTTATTTATTTGACAGAGAGAGACACAGCGAGAGAGGGAACACAAGCAGGGGGAGTGGGAGAGGGAGAAGCAGGCTTCCCGCCAAGCAAGGAGCCTGATGTGGGACTCGATCCCAGGACCCTGGGATCATGACCTGAGCCGAAGGCAGTCGCTTAACTGACTGAGCCACCCAGGCGCCCCTCCTACTTAGTTTTAAAATGTGATTTTATTGGGCCGGTCCTGTGAAAGTGTCATTTTCTATTTCTGGTTGGAAAAGAAGGCAATTGCTGATTTGATGTAAGAGGAGCTTGGAGAGGATTTGTGAGGGTGGTATTTCTTTTGCTCCTTGGATCAAAAATGCAGGTGGCAAGTTTCAGACAGGCCAGAACATCTTTAGGTAGCCGCCTGCCTCGCTTTGCTGTCTAGTCCCCTGAAGCCACAGAAGAACTTGATCTGAAATGATGGTTGCTAAGTTTTCTATCACTAAACATCTTAAAAAAATTTTTTTTCCTATGCCCAAAGTGGGGCTTGAACTCATGACCTAGAGATGACTGAGCCAGCCAGGCACCCCACTAAACACCTTTTTTTTTTTACAGAGAGAGAGAGAGAGAGCGCGCGCGCTTGCGCATGTGCATGAGGGGAAGAGGGAGAGGGAGAGGGAGAGTCTTAAGCAAGGTCCATGCGAGTGTGGAGCCTGACCTGGGGCTCGATCTCACGCTTGAGCCAAAATCAAGAGTCCAACGCTTAACTGACGGAGCCAGCCAGGGGCCCCACCAAATAGCTTTTTATGGTTATTTTTGCCATCAGGACCTCAGGGGCAAGCTATATTTATGAAAGCATTTCTCATTTCCTTTTTCATTAAAGCATTAAATATGCTTATCTAATATGCCAGTTATATTTAAGCATCTTTGTGGCTAGGTAGTTGGTAAGATATCTGTTAAGACCTTTGGTATAGAAAAAGATTGTTCCCTAATCTCTAAGGGGTTCAGGAATGCCAGTTGGGGGACTGCCTTGTTCAATGTCTTCTGTATTCTTATAGTTTCTCCTTTCTTCCTCCCTCCCTCCCTCCCTCCCTCCCTCCCTCCCTTCCTTCCTTCCTTCCTTCCCTCCCCCTCCTCCCTCCCTCCCTCCCTCCCTCCCTCCCTCCCTCCCTTGTGATATCTATCCATGAGTACCCTACTTACTAAAACCAACACTTGGGATGTATGACCACAGGCTAAGATCGAGAAAATGGAAATTTTCCTGGAAGTTCTTAGACACATGATCTTTTTAACTGATCTTGTAATATTCATGACAATATCAAGATTTACAGCATCTTAGCCATAAGTCTTATAATATATTTATTGATAAAATACCCAGAATTATTGCTAGTTTTATTGAGAATGTACTATGTCCCAGATACCGGGCTAAGTCCTTCACAGGCACTAAATCTTGCATGTCATAACAATATTGTGAAGTAGATAACAGCTTAATTTGCCCAAGGAGGAAACTGACGCATTGATCCCACTGTTAGGGAGTGGAAGAAGTAGAACCCAGTTCTGTCTGTCTGTGGAGGTCATGCTGTTAGTTACTCTGTGGTATTGGTCCTCTGTAAATGGAACTCAGGAAATCGCAGGTTGTGTTGGGGACATTGGCTTACTTTTGAGTGTTTTCTTTCTAGGCAGATGAAAGAGGAAAAGTACATTTGTAATAGATATTCTTTTCCATCTTTGGACCTGCTTTCTCCTCAGCACCACATCATGACCTGCAAAACAGTGCAGTGAGGACAACAAAAGCCTGTGGATAGGAAATGGGGTTGCCTTAACCACTGTGATCTTCCTTGTGTGGCTGTTGGATTTTCCATCAGATAATATTTGAGAAGAAAAATAGTTCTCTGTGAAAACCTCTGGGAAGCTTCTCCGTGTTATTTGGTTTGGTTTCAAGTGTTCTCCACTGGATAATATTTGAGAAGAAAAATATTTTCCCTGAAAACTCTGAGGAGGCCCCTGAGTGTTGTCTAAGATCTGGCTTCATCTGTTTCTCCTTCTTGGTGTTCAAACTAGCAGTAACTCTTTTTCTCCTGATCGGTTCTCTGCTGATACACTAGGAATGATGATCTAAATCTAGCAGTCTATCATTTTTTCATTCTATCTGTCTACCTAGGGGCGCCTGGGTGGCTCAGTCGGTTAAGCGTCTGCCTTCGGCTCAGGTCATGATCCCAGGGTCCTGGGATCGAGCCCCACATCGGGCTACCTGCTCAGCAGGATGCCTGCTTCTCCCTCTCCCACTCCCCCTGCTTGTGTTCCCTCTCTCGCTGTGTCTCTCTCTGTCAAATAAATAAATAAGATCTTAAAAAAAAAAAAAAATCTGTCTACCTACCTACATACCTACCTGCCTAGGACTGATGTGATCTTGCTCCCTTGACAGAATTTAGCTGCTACTCAGAAAGAAGGGTCAGAACAGCCATACAGAACCCTGGATGATTCTGAACAGTCATGAAATTATGCTTACTTGGATTAAAATGGCTTCTTACTTTGGATTATATTCCTCTTTTGCCACCCATCTGTGTTTGTAACGTAAGGAATGAAGTTAGGTCTTCTTGCTGCCTGAAGAATGGAGTTGTGGCTGTCTTCTTTTAATGGCCCAATTTATTCTGCTTCTTCGTGAACTTCCACTCTGTTCTCAGGGACTCTGGGTCCTTTGTGCATGAGAATGGGAAACCGAAGGGTCCAGGAGGGAATGGGTGGGAGGGAAAGAAGGGAGAGTGAAAGATGTTATTGAAGAATAACATATGTATATATGTATATATACATATATGTATATACATAACTTTAATAATAGATAATGAACATAAAAAATAAATTAAAAAATAACTATAATTTTATAGTTATTTCATATATATATGGAAAGATGTAATTAAAGAATAACTTTATATATATAAAGTAGGCTCCACATCCAGCATGGAGCCAAATGAGGGGCTTGAACTCATGACCCTGAGATCAAGACCTGAGAGGATATCAAGAGTCAAATGCTTAACTGACAGAGACACCCAGGTGCCCTGAGAAATGAATTCTTAATTCTTCTAAGACATTAGTTCTTAACGCCTTGAGCCAACTGGGCTTAATTTGAAAAAAAAAAAAAAAGAAGTGGAAAGGGCGCCTGCGTGGCTCAGTTGGTCGGTTAAGCGTCTGACTCTTGATTTCGGCTCCGGTTGTGATACCAGGTTTGTGAGATCGATCCCCGTGTTGGGCTCAACTCTCAGTGTGGAGTCTACTTGGGATTCTCTCTCTCTCCCTTTGCCCCTCCCCACCCCCCAAATAAATACAATCTTAAAAAAAAAAAGGAAGTGGAGGAGTTTCAGATGACTTTGACCTTATGAGAGCTGCATGTGTTCATTAACCAAATGAATGAATGAATTTTTGGTACAGGGGGCTGTCTGGGGCTGGAAGAAAGAATTTGCCTCATGGTACCTAAAAAAGTCACTCTACCCAGCATTGTGACTGACCAGACAGAACTGGTGAAAAGATCAGACTCTAAGTGTAGGGCAGTTTTTTTTGTTGTTGTTATTGTTGATTTTCATTATTGTTTCCCTACTGCTTTTGTGTGTGGAGCCCAGTGATTAAATTTAGGAACAGACAATAGATTTAGTTGATGGCTTTAAAATCACAGGACAAATTTCGCTACCAGGCAAGACAAGAATCTGTCAATTGCGATAGAACAGTAAGAATTCAATACTCAACTTCCAGCAGCAAGTGCTCATTTAGGTTCTAGAAAAATGACCAGGGGTCCTTTTTAGAGCCTCTACATGGTTATTTTCATCATGGTGCAGCAGGTTTTCTGACCCACTCCAGCCCTGCAATGAGACTTTAAACCAAGAGAAGCAGAAAGAGGCTCGGAAGCAATACGGTGGCTCCCAGATGGTTCCTTTTGGGGGTCAAATGCATCACTGGTTGTGTGAGAACAGCCCAGTGGTATCTTAGGAAGGTGAAGTGTCCTCTCCTTGGAGTCCAAAGATGGTTTTCACCCACCTGGAATATAACCTGTCGTTGGCGTCTCTAGTCAGTTACTTCATCTAGTTGATGGCTTTGTAGAGATCCACCCACACCCTTATCCACTCTGCCTTGGGACCGGCAGGTCTGAAGGACAGGTCCGTGAGCAGGGCAGTGGGTCCAGCGTGCCCTCCCAGAGCAGCCTGAACACCCGTGGCCTTGGTCTTCAAGTACGCTTTGCAGTTCACGCAACTTTTATAATAAGTGACTCACCAACTTAAAACACGTTGGAAGTTATCTATGAACGAAGGAGGAAATAGCATGAAACCCCTGCATCTTAAGGGTCTAGGAAAATTGATGGAAGTAGTCAAATACCAGATTCACGTGGAATTTATGATGCCAAATCTAGATCCACCAATAATGTCTTACCGAAATTCTCATCACCCGAGGCTTATGAATTGCTTCTTAAAATTTTTATTTTATTTTTTATGAGTTGCTTTTGAAGAACGAGAATATAAACAGAGTAAAAGATGGCACACCTATGATGTCACATCATCTGGATGGAAGTGAATACAGCTCAGATGGGCAGAGAATTTTCAGGCTGTTTAGGACAGACATTGGACTTCTTTCCTTTGTGATTTTCTTATCTTTGGTAGCTAGCCAACTCCCGAGTTCACTGTTCTTCAGAGAATGTGGAAAACTCATGTTGACTGGAGTCAACTTGATCTTAATATGTTTTTATTTGTCTTTTGCTGGGGGGGAAGGGCAGGGTCAAGGTGGGGTTAGGAGGTGGATCAGATTATCGGCAGAATGTTTTTAAATTTTAAAAGAAAACAACACACAGGTGCCTGGGTTGCTCAGTCGGTTAAGTGTGGAAGTGTTCAACTCTTGATCTCAGCTCAGGTCTTGATCTCAGGGTTTTGAGTTCGAGTCCGGCATCAGGTTCCATGCTGGGCATGGAGCCTACTTAAAACGAAAAACAACCCAAACGAAACAACATAAAACAAAACAATATGTGACTTCACTGGGAAAATGCAGAAACCATTCTATGAGTATATGCAGGTCTGTCTGGTACTTGGTTTTCCTCTAAGTTGGGATCCCCGAAGAGAGGCATTCCTTAATGGAAATTCGGAGTCCCTGGTTGGAATAGCTAAGCTTTAGAAATACATGAATTCCAGTCATATCAACTCTTAAAGCTTGAGGGGATCCCAGAGACAAAGTGACTTACTGAAGGTCATGTAACTCATTAGTAAGTCCGAGCAAGCTGGCTTAGCGCCATATATTCTTGATCTTGGGGGAAACTGCTCCTCATGGATAAGGAATCAGCATGATGGTCAAAAAGGAAACTTCTAGAAGTCTGTGTGGAAAGTACTCGCTGGGCACTTAAGAATTTAGAGAAGAATTCAGCATGGTCTTTGATGGTAAGGAGAGTACAAGTTAGTGTAGAGAAGGAATAATAATAATAATGATAATAATAATGATAGTAATAATAATACAAATAATAATCACAAGTGCCAGACAGAAAAAATGTTGGTGCCTCGCTGACAGTAGGTATTTGGTAAGTCCTTGTTGAATGAATGAATGAATTTGGGTCACCCATGAGGTGCCACCGCACGGTGGGTTAGGTCTGCTGGGAAGAAAGGCCTCGTGAAGAAGGGTTGGCTAAATGGAGAATTCCAGGAATATTAACACATCTGGAAAATCTGACCTTTCAGCTGAGTTAAAATCCGGGAAAACCCAGGCCATTTCCCTAAAGGGGCATGTTCTTGATGGGGTGACTTAGACCCACTTACAGATTTTTAGTTGTAAGGCCACGGGGGACACTGCTATTGGCTCTGGATGAAAATTCTGACGTCGGGTTTAAGGCGAGCCAATTGGGAAGCCGGGAATAGAGAACAGTTTGAGCGGTGAGTGCCCAGGGAAGACCAGGGCTAATTAAAAAGCCGAGTCAATTGCTGGAGTGGGGGGTGGGGTGGGAGGGAGGGGGTGACTGGCTGATAGACACTGGGGAGGGTATGTGCTCTGGTAAGCGCTGTGAATTGTGCAAGACTGTTGAATCTCAGATCTGTACCTCTGAAACAAATAATGCAATATATGTTAAGGAAAAAAAAAAAAGATGGCAGGAGGGGAAGAATGAAGTGGGGGAAATCGGAGGGGTAGACAAACCATGAGAGACGATGGACTCTGAAAAACAAACTGAGGGTTCGAGAGGGGAGGGGGGTGGGAGGATGGGTTAGCCTGGTGGTGGGTATTGAGGAGGGCACGTTCTGCATGGAGCACTGGGTGTTATGCACAAACAATGAATCATGGAACACTACATCTAAAACTAATGATGTAATGTATGGGGATTAACCTAAGAATAAAAAATAATAATAAAATTAAAAAGCCGAGTCAAGACGCCGCAGGAAAAACAGTAATGAACTTGGTTAATACTTACGAAGCATCGACAGTGTGCAGATGCTGAGCTACCTTTTTTCCCCCCTTTGTACTCAAAGCAACCCTAAGAATGAGCTTTCATTCTTACCCTATTTTATAGGGGATGAAGTCAAGATCTGGAGAGTTTAAATTACTTGCCCAAGGACATGTAGTAATGATGGTAGGACTTGAAGACATTCCAGGTTGGCCTCTTTCCAAAGCCCATGTGCTTAGCACCCCCCCCCAATCCACCCCCCCCCCCCCATCCAGCCTCCTGCCGCCAGTGGGTAGAAACAAAGGGGAGAATCTAATATGTACTATCTTCTCAGGGTCTGGAGAATGTCCCCTTCCCCAAGGTGGGCTGGGAGCCAGACCTATCTCAATGATTTACTCAGAGGATTCACTTCCTATTCCTAATTTCAGGCCTGAAGTTCCTAGGAGAGCAGAGCCTCTAAAAATATAACCAGGTCTTGGGACGCCTGGGTGGCTTAGTAGGTTGAGCATCTGCCTTCGGCTCAGGTCATGATCCTGGGGTCCTGGGATCGAGTCCCATATAGGGCTCCCTGCTCAGCGGCGAATCTGCTTCTCTCTCTCTCTTTCCCCACTGCTCCTGCTCTCTCTCAAATAAATAAATAAAATCTTTAAAAATATATAGCCAGGTCTCAAGTGAGCTTATTCTTTTTCCTTGATTTACATTTCAAAGAAGCCCTCTCTATGAGCACGTTTTTTTTTTTTTTTTAAAGATTTTATTTATTTATTTGAGAGAGAGAATGAGAGAGAGAGAGAGAGAGCATGAGAGGGGGAGGGTCAGAGGGAGAAGCAGACTCCCTGCCGAGCAGGGAGCCCGATGCGGGACTCGATGCGGGACTCGATGCGGGACTCGATCCCGGGACTCCAGGATCATGACCCGAGCCGAAGGCAGTCGCTTAACCAACTGAGCCACCCAGGCGCCCCTATGAGCACGTTTATTAGCACGTTTGAGGCATGGGAGCAGGGCTTGAGCTTCTGCCTTGCTGGCGGTTTTATTCAAAATCATCTGGCTTTTGAAAATCCTTGCTAAGTGGTCCATTTTAATAGGATCACTGTTCTCTCAAATTTCCCATTGTGTTTTCTTTCCTTTTTTTTTATTCTTAAGACCTGCAACTGCCAAACATCCGTTGGAGCTCACCAATTGCTTGCCGAATCGAATCGTTAGGCCGGTGTGTCTCCAGGGTCAGAGGCCATTGTGAGAAGGCCCCGGGCTACTGCTGAGTTTCTCAGACCTGTCTGATGTTAAAAAGGAGCCACAGGCCTTATGAAAAGTGCCCCGGCCCCTGGAGACTCTGATTCTGTCAAAGTTGAGTGAGGCCCAGAAATCTGTATTTTTTTTTTTTTTAAACATGTGCCCCAGGGACGCAAGTCTTAGGTGAGTGTGGACCCCCCTGTAGGGTGGGAACGCCATGGAGGAGGCACCTGGCGGATGGCCTTCTTACCATGTTTCCACGTTTCTCTCCCGGCCCCGTACGAGCCCAGGTGAGGCTCCTCTGTCTTCCTATCTGTCTCTCGCTTTCCTGAACATGCTGCCATTTTCTGGGTGCCATCCCCATGTAGAAACCTGGTCCCCCATTTCTGCTGTAGGCCCCAAGAATTTCAATGGCCAACCTCATGAGGGGTTGTGAGGCAGACACATCTAGGTCCAAGGTCTTGTTGGCTCCTCGTTCACTTCATCATCAGGCATCTGTGGAGCTCTTCCTAGGCTGGGGCCTTCACTGTCCCTGCTGTGTCTGCCTCCGTCAGTCAGGGGTCCCCTCTGTGCTACCCAACAGTCTGCATCTCCCAGCAGCTCTGGTGCTAAGCGGTGTGGCGACTGGAGTTAGGGCCTCCTGTGGTCTATCTCTTGTTACCTCAGCTGCCTTTAAAAAAAATTTTTTTTTTTATTTATTTTTGAGAACGAGAGCAAGAGAGCTCACAAGTGGGGTGGGGGAGGGACAGACTCCCCGCGGAGCAGGGAGCCCGACGTGGGACTCGATCCCAGGACCCTGAGATCGTGACCTGAGCTGAAGGCAGACGCTTAACCCACTGAGCCCCAGAAGGAGACTTTCTGCCCCGCTAAAGGGTCTGCATCGGCCTGCTCACTCTTCGAGCAGAGGGGGTCTCGTGTCCTTCCCTGCCCCGTTTATTGTCACAAGCTGCAGCGGGTGGGGAATCGTGAAGGCGCCTGGGGCTCTTGAGACGTGACCCGGAGCCAGTGTGGGTTGTACCGTTTGAGCTCAGCATGGTTTCCTGATGTTCTGCTGGGGTGGCCGGGCTGCCCAGAGGAACGGGACATGGCCCTTGTCTCCGGTTGGGGCTCAGAAGCCTGGCCTCAGGTGAAGCAGGGCCACTTGCCCTTTTCCCCAGATTTTATTTTGAACCGTCAATCCCCTGAGTTTGCTCCAATGTCTTTCAGCTGTTCTCTGTGTCCTTCTACTAATTTCCCTATTTTTTTAATAGATTTTTTTTTTAAGATTGTATTTATTTATTTGACAGAGAGAGACATAGCGAGAGCAGAAACACAAGCAGCGGGAGCGGGAGAGGGAGAAGCAGGCTTCCCGCCGAGCAGGGAGCCCGATGCGGGGCTCGATCCCAGGACCCTGGGACCATGACCTGAGCCGAAGGCAGTCGCTTAAACAACTGAACCACCCAGGCACCCTAATTTCCCTATTATCAAGTCAAGAAAACAGAATATTCTAGAGCCCCGGTTGAGATCAGAGTGTATGAGGAAAGCATAGGATTTCTTTCTGACCCACTGCCCGATTTCTCTTAAACCCTGGACATGTGTGGTACCATGCTTGTTTTCACTGGATCCACCAGGATCCCACTCTCCATCGTGATTCTGGATTGTCTGGTGAGTGACTTAGTGATCCCAGCAGAGCCCTTGAAATTGTAACTGGGTGTATTTCCCGGACTAACTCTGCTCCATGGTTGTTTAACCTGTTGCCGTGGATTAAAAAAAAAAAGGGCTCAGCTAGAACCTGAGCTCATGGGTTGCCAAGGGGCCTGGAAAGGTCCCTCTGTTGAAGACCTGAGGGTGAGCCGTGTGCATGCCTCATCGTGGGCATACTTCATGAAACTCAGGATGAGTTAGGAATATGTGTTATATCTCCCTTTATGAGCTTTTTTTTTTTTTTTTTTTAATGACAAAAAATTAAAAATAGCTACTTTGGTTCAAAAGAAAAGTGAAGCCCTATAAACCTACATTGAATCTCTTCTGCCTTTCTTTGGAGCAGTGAACAAACCTCTGCCCCTCTCCTGTCTTAGTTTGTGTTTTCACTTCTGATAGATTTGACAGAGGGGTAGCTAGGTACAGTTTTTGCTTTGTCCCCGTTCATAGTATTGCGCATAGCAGACCCCATCAGTGACCTTGACGTTCACCTCTGGTGGCCTGGGTCCAGCTGGGTGTGCTGGTGGGATTCCAGCAGGAGAACGCCCACCGGTCTGAGGTCAGCAGGGGGCAGCCCAGCTGAGGGATGGGGACCCTGGGACTGGACAAGGGGCTGCCTGGCTTCCATTCCGCGTTTTTTAATTTGCCTTGCTGGATTCCTCAGCGTCCAGGTCCCTGAAGCACAGGGTGAGGATTTTAAACTTACTAAAGTGAACGGATAATGCTGCCTTTCAAGCGCTGACTCTGAAGGTCCGCTCCTCTTCCAGATCTTTCATCTCTGAAGGACTCCATCTGAGGCTCTTTGCCCTTGAACTTTTCTTATCCTTGCAGACGTCATCACTGTAAAGAGAGAGTCCTTCACATTTATTTTGTGGATTGTTGGCAAAGCTGCTGCATTCTTTTTTTTTTTTTAATTTTTTTTTAGTATGAATGCTGGATGCTACTCATGACCTTTAAAGAAAATCAGGTGCTCAGAGGTCTCTCGATAAGTGCCGTTCTGATGTGGGTTTACCAGCAAAGCAGAAGAGACTTTTGGGAACCTTTGTGGTATTTACCCTCGGAGAGGAGGGACACGATTCACCGCCTCTGCTCATAGACACCCCCCCCCCCCCCCCCCCCCGCCAAATCGCTGTCCCTGGAGAAGGGTTGTCTGTGGTTTGACTGTGACTCGTGATACTAGAATCCTCTGCCCTCCCCAGTTCCTATCTGCCCTTGTCACAGCTGACACACCACAAGCTTTGCTCTGTATCAGTTCATAGGAAAATACAGCCTTTGGTAATTCTGGAAATTGGGTGTGGCTGCTACCGAGAGGGGTCCAGGTGGAGAGACTAGGTTTCAGGGACCAGGCAGGCCTGCTAGGGAGGCGCAGGCCATGCATCCCCGAAGGGGGGAGGCCTGTTTGGCAGGAGGTGGTGACAGAGTTGGTGCTCTTTCTTTTAGTGCCACTAAAGGGCACTGTGTCTCTGCCGCAGGACCCTCGCATGTGGTTCCTTCTCTCCCACCCCTCTTGTCCCAGCTTTCTCTGGGCTGCCTTCCTTAGCTGTTCTTCTGTAGGGCAGGTCTTCTATTACATATCTTCCTGGCCCTCTGTGCTTTTTCTCCTCTTGGCATTTACAGTGGTTAGCACTTACGTTTTTATGTGTTTGGTTTTTAATTTTTGTCTTTAATTCCATCAGGGCGAAGACTTTCGTTCCACTGACAACTGTAGGCAGCAGAGTGCTTGGTGAATAGGGAGTGTTCGCTAAGCACTTGCCGAACTTGAATGGATCAGTAGGAGGCAAGAATGGTCCCCTCCATGGTCGTGGTGTCTGTGACATTATTGACCTTGGTGGTCATGGTCCTTGTGAGGGTGGAGGCCCAGCATGCAGAGACCGATGTGCCATTTCCAGGGCATGAGTGCCTTCCTGCTTGAGCCAACCACGAGCTGGCCAGGGTTTGCGTAGCCATCTTCGAGGCCTGTGGGCAGAGTGTGAGAAGGTGATATTGTAGTAGAGGGAAAATACACTGACTTAAAAATATTTTAAGATGTGAATACAGGCATCTCCATGGAGTCCTTTTGAAACTTGTTAGTTGAAAATTTCACCGAGTAGCTCAGAAAAATAAGTTCAAAGGGTAAGCGCACCTATTTCACCAATTTCAAATGAGATGATTTCAAAAGAATGCTTTGATCCCATGTCCTTTTTACTCACTAACTGTGATGTTAAAGGACCAGCAGCTGAAGCTGGAGGGGCTGAACCCCAGGACGCCATCTCATCAAGCCCCCACCTACCCAGCCTCTTCTTTTTTTTTTTTTTTTTTTTTTTAAAGATTTTATTTATTTATTTATTTGAGACAGAGAGCATGAGAGGGAGGAGGGTCAGAGGGAGAAGCAGACTCCCTGCCGAGCAGGGAGCCCGACGTGGGACTCGATCCCAGGTCTCCAGGATCATGACCTGAGCCGAAGGCAGTCGCCCAACCAACTGAGCCACCCAGGCGCCCTACCCAGCCTCTTCTGCAGGGGTTAGCACTGGACCTTTGAAAATCTTCCTCCTAAGGACCCAGGAGGACAGACCTTTCCTGGGCTGCATTCCTCAGCAGTGGACCCTGAGATGGGGTCCACGTGCAAGAGATTTATTGGGAAGACAGTCCCAGGAGAAACCAGTGAGGATGTGGAGGACAGGGAAGGGGAAAGAGTCAAACAAGGAGGACATTTTAGGCCAAGTGTCATCCTCCACGTGATCCCACCAGGTGTAACTCAGTTTGTCCCCATGCAACATAAGTAAGCTGGGCTTTCAGACTCCTGCACCCGTCAGCGAGGGATCTCCTTGACACTTCCAGCTCCAGAGGTGCAGGTGTGGATGGTCAGAGGCCAAAGGACAGAGGAGCCAGAAGAGGGGCGCCCAGAAAAGTAAGAGAGACCTAAGGGAATGTGGGAGAAGCGCCAGCAGTGTCTATTATGATTGTAACCAAAATTGGTAAGAAACTAGGCCAAACTAGTACAGATAGACCCACCTGAAAACATGTTTTCTCATGAAATTAATTCTCATTAATTAATTCTCTGCCTGTGGATATTGGACTAACTGCCTGGAATCCCAGGAGAAAAGTGGGGGGGCGGGTAGTGTGAATGCAGGTAGAGCCACTGGGAGCATCCTCCAATGGTCCAGATGACAAGTGGCTGGGACTAGGTTACCAGTGGGGGTGGGGGTGGTAGTGGAGGAGATGGACAGCAGAATGGATCTGAGAGCCATTTAGGAAGGTGAAATCTGGAGGGCTTGGTGTGGATTTAGTATAGCGGTTGAAGAAGAAATTAAGTGTCAAGGAGAACTCTTCGATTTTTGGCCTGAGCGACAGAGTGCCATTGGTAGGGATTGGAAATACTGGAAAAGGACTGGGTTTTGGGGACAGATCACAAAGTAAGTTTTGGACATGTTGAGTTTGAGGTGCCTTTGAGACATGTAGGAGAAGATGTTGAATAGATACTTTCATGTAGGGTTATAGATGAGGAAATGGAGGAACTTAAGTGGCCAAGTATCTTAACTAAATTATATCCTTATCAATGGAAAATCCAGTACAAGATTTCAGATCTCCTAATTCCTACTCCACTGCTCATTCCCTGACCAGCGCTTCTTTCTCTTAAATAATTTCTAAGGATAAAGGACGGTGTGCGCATGCCCCTGGGTTTCTGGGCATCTGGTCCAAATTAGTCTGGTATAAATGACACATTTAAAGTTGTTTGTTTATTTTGAAAATTCATCTGATATCTTGTTCTGCTGTACAACATATTTGTTATTCCTGTAGTATAATAATGCTATTAAAAGTCCTTACCATGAAGTAGGATTGCTTCTCTAGGAGGGTGCTTTGAGTATATTCTGGGGTGATGGAGTCATGTGCCCGGTTCCTCTGCCTGGGCACAACCCATTTGAGCAGCATGACAATCTGCTTGTTATAAGACGGGAGCAACAGGATGTGAAGTGGCTTGGGATTGGGGATAGAGATGATGAGTTCAATTTTGAATATATTGCTGTGATGTGCCATTTGGTCCTACTTTGCAGCAAAAGAAATACAGCAACGGGCCCCTGACCATGGGATCCACTGTTCTCATCATGAACCACCCCTCTGGTCCTAACAAACCATGCCCCTAGAAGCTGCAGCCAAAGAGAGCAACAGAATGGCCTTTCAAGGACACGGCTGTGACACTAGCTTCCAGGTAATACCCCGTGCAGATGGGCATCGTGCATTCGACATCAGTATGTGGTGCTAAATCTCTAGAAGGTAGAATACATGAGTCTGGAAATCAAAGGGGTAGAAGTGGAAGGTTGTCCCTCTTGCCATTCCTTACTCCCAGTGACCCACTTGGGGCATTTGTGTTTCTTGTCTCTCCCACTCTGGGCTCCATGGCTTTAGAAGTCCCGGTTCCCAGAAGGACATGTTTCTACTAGGAAACACAAGAAGAGTCTCTAGTACGGTCCAAGCTATGATTGATTGCCACTTAGTTACCGCAGGCTTCTCTTGCCATGAGAGCATGAGGCAAGGAAAGAAGTCACCATCCTGGCTGGAGCATTTGCCTCTGATCATCAGGAGGAGGTAGGGCTGCTAGGTACTCATTTTCTCAGCTGCCTGGGAAGTCCACTCCCATGGCTCACAGCTGAATTCCTCCTTGGAAACTGCCCTGGGCTGAAGAGAGCTGCCTCACTCAAGACTAGGTCCCTTATGCCCCTGGGAGGAGCCTACAACCAATGGCTGGTGGATCAGGGGATACAATATCCGAGCCTCTTTGCCCCAACTTGGAATAGATTTGGAGCATCATCCCAGTTGCTGTGGGATTGACTCAGCCTTTGTTGTGGCCACATCACAGTTCAACCTACCCTTGTCCAGCCCCTTGTCCAGCTCCAACCTACCCAGTCCTACCCTTGACTCTGGACAGCAGAGTCACTGGTGGTGTTCCTAAGAGTGCTCCCAATACACCAGCCATGTGGAAATCTCCATCTCAGATCTGCTTCCCAGGGAAGGCGAGCTTAGCAAAATAGCTGAGAGACATGTCCAATAAAGAGCTGAAAATAGAGGCTGGCATTTAGAAGAAAGATCTGTGCTGCAGATATAGACTTGGGCACCATCCATCTAAAGACAATAGTGAAACCATGCTTGGATAGGATGGCTCTGGGAGAGTGATGGATTCTGAGAAAGAGAAGGAGGGCATCTGTTGTATTAGAAGAGAAGCAATACTAGTATGTGGATCTGTAAATGTTGCTGTTTGGTATTTTGATAAGAGGTCTTATAAAAAGGGAGGTAATTTTGTAGACCTTCATCCTTGGGGTTTATAAAATTAATTTGAAATGCTTAGTTTCCCAAGATGATGAAGAGGAGGCTAAAGAATATTCGAATTCTTGTGATTCTAAGGGTGAGGTAAACAAGAACACAGTTGAAGTAGGGCCAGATAGGACAGAGGTTTTATTTTTTATTTTATTTTATTTTTTAAAAGATTTTATTTATTTATTTCACAGAGACACAGTGAGAGAGAGAACACAAGCAGGGTGGTGAGGGAGGGAGAAGCAGGCTTCCCATGGAGCAGGGAGCCTGATGCGGGGCTTGATCCCAGGACTCTGGCATCACAACCTGAGCTGAAGGCAGACGTTTAATGACTGAGCCACCCAGGTGCCCCCTAGGACAGAGGTTTTAATATAGAGGAAGTGGTATCTGCTAGGCTCCTGGTTATCATGGTTAGAGGTCTCTTCCTTAAAAATTCCTTAAAAATTTCAGGGGCACCTGGGTGGCTCAGTCAGTTAAATGTCTTGACTCTTGATTTTGGCTCAGGCCATGACCTCACGGTCATGAGATTGAGTCCCACATTGGGCTCCATGCTGAGTGTGGAACCTGCTTAAGATCCTCTCTCTCTCTGCCCCTTTCCCCCAGCCCCACTAGTGCCCGCTCTTTCTCTCTATCTCTAAACAAACAAAATTCTATTTTAATGAGACAAGTCAAATGTAAATAAATCAAACAGTAATTAGGAAAGGACAGAATTTGGTCCAGCTAACTTCACCTTGGAGGAGGGTCTGGAAAGGAATTTGGGAGGGTTGTGAGGTGTGGTTGGAGTGAGATCACAGGGGTGGTGGTCTTGGATTGTAGACATAGGACAGGATTGAGCTTTTCCTCTTGGAACTTCTTGTGTAACCTGTCCTGTCTCTTGTTGGCTTGATGGCTTGGTATCAGTGAAAGTAAGATCAATGTCTTTGTGTAGCTGTGTTGCCGTATCTTTCTCCCTGGTGATCATTGTTGCATGGGATGAAACCCCAAGACTGGGAGAATGTAGAGATCATTTTCCTGACATGGTAGCTTTTGTGTATTGGTTTGGATCAATGACTATCTTCTCTCTGTTCCTTGTTACCCCTAAGGAGGGTTGAGCCTTCACAGTGGAGTGAGGACAGGTAGGTAAGAGTCAACACCGATTATATAGAGTGAGAAGAGAAGAAACCAAGGCTGGATCTCTGAGGTTCCCTGGGGGATCATTATCAGCTGCTCAGATGTAAAGCTTTTCTTCATGATGGGACCAGCTCTTGCTCTAAACCTAGTTTCCCATTAAAACAATCTTGTTAACTAATGCTACTATAGTAATCATATTGCAATACATAGATCATCAAACCAACATATTGTACACCTTAAACTTAGGCAGTGTTCTACGTCAATGTAAATGAGGTCTGTCTACTTGAAAGTTGGCAGTGGTTCAATACTGGAATCAAAGTGGGAAATTCTGGGGACACAGGAGGGCCAGGATTCTAAGGGCAATATCAAGAGGCCTTGTTGGACCACCCACGAGCAGAGAGGAATTTCTGGGGACATAAATTACGATTGCCTGATGCTTCAGTCTAAAATTTTCTACCTCTGTGCTTTAAATAACTAGCTTTCTTTGGCTTTAGTATTTACTTGAAGAGCTGTAACAGTGGTCTTTCTTTGAGAACAGATCAGTGCTATGATTCAAGTTGTATTCATCTCTCAGGTTAGTGAGACTTCCCATTGCCCATAATCAAATTGGATATTTTACAAAGCTGAAGAGTACATCCTTTTAGGCAGGTGTAAGTAAGGACCGATTGAGAAGATGCAGGAATAAAGTAATCTTGCGTGCTTGGGTGGCTCAGTCGATTAAGCGTCTACCTTCAGCTCAGGTCATGATCCTGGAGTCCTGGGATCAAGTCCTGCATTGGGGTCTCTGCTCCACGGGGAGCCTGCTTCTCTCTCTGCCTCTGCCTCTCTCTCTCTCTCATGAATAAATAAATAAAATCTTAAAAAGAAGGAATAAATTAATCTTATATATGACTTTAAAGAAAAAAGTAAAGGAAAACTATTAAGAAGAAAAAAAAAGGAACACATTCTTTTAAACCAAAAATTAAGGCGACCTAACATGTGGACAAGTCTCCTCATTTCATTTTGCCTGTGAATTTTACAGCTGAGCTGTTTAAAAAATGTTTTTCTTCTATCAGCTTGAGCTTTTTTTTCCAGTTGTTCAACAAAGTCAAAATCTGCTCAGTTATTTAAAGGAAAGGGGTTCCCCCCCATTACCTTTTTCATGTTTGGTGAAATAAGGAAAAGCTTAACATTCTAGCTTGGTGGAATTTAATTTTGGTCAAGAATGGGTTTTTGATGATTAAGGTAAAATATGCAGATGATAATGGACATGTACTAACTTTGAAGAGTAAGAAGACCCTGAGAGGAATTTTCTGAAAGTTGGATGAATTTGAATCATTTCTACCATACTCTTTATTCTGAGTCTTTTTTTGACCAAAAATATGTTTCATCAGATGTCCATGTGGGGTTAGTGTATGAAGTAATCTGTCCTGGCTGAAATGTCAGTTGTTGTCAAATGTCAAAAGGGTTCTTTCTCAAGTATGATCTGTACCCAACAAGGGCAAATGGAGGGGAAACCTCTGCTCTTTGCAGTTCCTCAGAGATCAGGCTGATGGCGGCTCCACCATCCTGGAGATTCGCCTGCTGGAACAGTCGTAGATTGCTGTATATAGGAAGGAGGAATGGAGGGTCATGGAAGATGTTTTTAAGAGCCAGGCTTGGAAGTGTCCTACTGTACATTTGCAAACATGCTGTTTGCTAGAACCCAGTCACATTGCCCCAACCAATTGCAAGGGATGCTGGGAAATGTGGTCTTTCTGTGTACTCAGGAAAAAGGATATAAAATGAGATTTTGTCAATACATGGAATGGTCCTGCTTAGTCTCCTTTTCCAGTGATCTTTTTGCAATAGAGCACACTCACCGTATCCCCAGGGGAGATGAACAAAACACAAATCCAGGCACTTCACCCAGCTCGAAATCCAGGATCTCCAGGTCACTTACAACAGTTTCTCTTAGTTCAGGTGGGCTCCTCCTTGGTCCTATGAACTAAAGGAAGAAGGTATTTGCCCCCTTCCCCCATATATAATTGTGGAGCTGTTTCATATTCCCGTTTGGAAGGGGGAAGGACGGCAGATCTACAGCGATCACTGGTCCGTGGCAGGTCTGAAATCCCACTGGGCAGACGTGGCACGAAGGCCCCCCTCACTCTGGGGATGGGATTGACGTTCATTAGACCCTGCTATTTTTGGATATTGGTTGCCTCTGGGGGCTTGGTTGTTCTTACCTGGTGGAGTTTTTTGAGCAGGTGAGTGATGTCATTGGGGCTGCACTTTGGGAAATGAATTTGGGTCCAAGAAACTAGTTATGAAGTTATTGCAGAAATTCAAGAGTTACGGAATTATCCTCTGACCCGTGGGGGGTCAGTCAAAATAGGAGGAAGTGATGAATGTGACCGACACATTGAAAGCCACATTCCAAGGAGTTGCTAACTGGTTGGATGCAGGTGACAAAGGAGTGGAAAGGAGATCTGACTTAAGGCCTTGCTCCTGGCTGACAAGGACAATGGAGGGAAGTCAAGAGTAGGTCCTGATTTGGAGGAAGATGACTTTGGTTCTAACCATTATTTTCTACCTTGCCCACTCCCACAGAAGAAATGAACCCATGTCCTAACTTCATTAATGGACAGGAGCTTCCTGGTTATAAATTTTAGTAAAAATATTTTAAGGTTTAAGAAATTCTAAATAAATGCCTGTGATACATGGCAGTCAATGAAGTATTCATTGAGCATTATGGGTTACTAGCATTAGGTTGGTTGTCCACAGTGGGTCCTGTTGTTATTAAAATGCCTTGAGTGTATTCTCCTGGGAAATGTTTCTTTGTCACCAGACTGACTTGAATGAAAAGGACCTCTCTGCTTTAGATGGAAGCCCATGCTATTGTTGGGTAGTTCTAGTTGTTGATGGCCTCAATTTTATATTGAGCTGAAAGTTGTTTTCTTGAAACTTCTACTCAGAGTAACCAGTTTTGTTTGGTTGGTTGTTTTTTCTTTTTTTTTTTTAGATTTTATTTTTAAGTAATCTCTCTACCCAACATGGGGCTAGAACTTACAACCCCGAGATCAAGAGTTAAATGCTCTACCAACTGAACCAGCCAGGTGCCCCAGAGTAAGCAGTTTTTGACTCCAGAAACACATAAGGCAAATTAGTCTTCTAGGGTCTGGAAGGCAGTGGCTGTCCCCGTTTATCTTCTTCATTTGAGCTGAACCGTTCTTGTCTCCAACCACTGCTTTTGCATGATTTCATCTCTGGGACCCTTTGCAGGCTGCTTGTGGTGTCTTGGGGGGCTTATGCTTGTTGCTGCGGGTGGGGAGGATGATGGCCCTGCAGGTTCTGATGGTGGCAGAGGCTTTGACATGACCTGAAGATCTCTCTGCTCTGTGATAATTGGTCAGCACTGTCTGCTGAGGAGGCCCTTAACTTTCAGAGACCATTCGTTGTAAGCTTTCCCTTATTAGTGGACTCTAAGTGGAATAAGGGATTTATCCCTCAGAATCTGGTTCTACCACCCTCCTTTGCATGTTATACAAATGGAGACTGTCTGTCACAGGCATCGCTGGTAGCCCCCCAGGTAGCCAGTCCCTTCTTTCTTCTTGCTAACAGAGCCTGCATCTGTTCAGGCCCCTAGTCCTCTGTCATATGTCCCTGAGCTTCCTGTCCCTACTTCCAGCTCTGGGGGTGGATCCTGGCCAGTCTCTGAAAACACTGGGAATCCTAGTCCTGCTGCGAGGGGCTGCGTTAGGTGTGGGGTCGTAACCCAGGTCTGGTTAATGAGATGTGAGGGGAGACTTCTGGGGGAGAGGGGCTTCTGGGAGATGTTTCCTTACTCCTAGGAGGAGATACCGGGAGAAGTGAAACCTTTCTGCCTAGGGTGTGAAGCCTCCAACTCTCAAGCCATCTGGAGGGTGAAGCCCACACATGGCGAAAAACAAAGCCAAGCGAATCCCAGGAGCTGGGTGGCCAGATTTCTGAACTTCTTGTTTTTAAAGTGAACACATTTCACTGTCATCTGTGGTGGTTTCAGTTAGAGATTTCAGTTACTAGCAGCTGAAGGCATCCTAACTGATAGGGGGATTCTTCAAGTAAGGCACTTGGAAGAGAACACAGCACCAGAACAGTGGAAATACCAGCTCTCATATTTTATACACTGTGCTTCTGGAAATGGGGATTCACTCTGAGATACCTTCTTTTCTTCTTTCTTTCGTTCGTAACTCCATCACGCATTTGGCATATGTTGTTCTTGTGGACAACTAAGACCTTTAGGGGTTTTTCTCCACAAATTTCTTTTTAGGTGTTAGTAAGATGCCTGAAAATCCTTTTTATGATGCTGTAACGCCAGGGAAATGGGTGGAAGTAGCCAAACTTCTGACTGATCAGAGAATCTTCTGAAAGAGAACCTAACTCATGGCATTCTTCATACAAGTCCACCAACGAAGACAGAGATCATGGATTACTTCTGGAAGTTCCTCCAGCTCAATATGCCCTCGTGGAGATGGCGCCGTGGCTGCCTCAGATGCTTCTGGACATAGTGGCTCTGTGTTTGGCCAACTGTGAACTTGTCAGGGAACCACAAGTCTTCATCCTCACCCTACTCCCTATTCTGAACAACATTGTATCCTGGACAGATTCCAGCCATCCTACTTTTCCTAGGGTCCACCTCTGCTTACTAGCATGGGAACATTTTCCTCTTTCCTATACACATTGTCAGTCTGAGCTCACTCCAGAGGTATGTCCCCTTCCAATTCGTTGGCTTCCCCTCTGAAATGAGCTCAGGTTCATCCGGGCTTGGAGGGTAAATCCATTTCCTGCACTGGTTTCTCCTTACAGGCAGGTGTCCTGGCGCTCTGATACAAGGCTGCCAAATACGTTTTCTTGTGTGTGAAGTCAGTGAAAGGGGTAACAAAAAAGTGTCAAATCTTCGACACTTCGCCTTTCTTAATAATAAACTGTCAGCTGTCACAGACAGAAATGTCAAACCCTTCCCTTCTCCCAAACCAGGAATCTGCTTTGATGGTTTTGCAGGAAATTCAGATAATCATTTATTTGGATGCTTGCTCTTCTGCAACCTGAGATGGCAGTGAGTGCCACAAAAGAACCTTCCTACAGAATCCTTCAGCTAAAGCACTGGAGAAATCCAATAGCTCCCGGGCTCATGGCCAGCTCTTATAAACCCGATCAGTCATCTCTTCTGCTTCAGAGCCGGTGTACCCTCTGTGAGAGACAAATAGGCCCCAGAATGTGAGAAGTGCCTGTAGGCACAATGGACATAGTCCCGTGGTCCGCTTGTCCTTGTGTGGCATCACCACGCACATGGCAGTGGCTTGGTGAGTGGAGAGACTCCTCTTAGGGACGCTGCTCATGAATATTCCCAACAGCTCTCAAGATTCGTTTTTGACTCTGCACCTAGTGCATATCATGGCAGCTTCTGGGACGTATGTGTCCTTCTGGGAGCTAGTCTAAAGAACATAATGATAAAGCACTTTGGTAGAGAGGAAGAACGCATAACTGCTCACTCTTCCTGCAAAGACTAGAGCGTGCAGAAGTCACCGTGTTCCACTGGTAGCTTTGTGACAACTCTACTTTTCAGTATGTGTCATCAGGAGGATCCTTGCGTCTGTGTGTATGGCTTTCTTCTAAAAGAGTGTGAGCTAGCTCTTTTGCGTAAATCATGTCCCAGATTATTTTATATTGACGTCTGGAGCATCAACAGAGGAGTAACAGAGGAGTTGGAACAACATGATGGGATCCAAGAATGTCCATAATCAGTTGCTTCTCCCTATTGAGTTTTGGAGTGAAATAAATAGAAGGAGGCGATGATCTGTAATGAGGGAATAAAGTACTCCCTTGCTACCTTATTGTTGGTTCCAGCTGTGGAACCAAACCCTGGCATCTGGGAAGGCACATAAGACCAGCTGGAGTTCATGTTTCCAAAGCTAGTGAGCATTTTCGGTCTTATGGCCTGAAGCTCACACCTTAGTCTTCAATGCTGCCACTGGAAGACCATCTGACACACACATTACCTGTCCATCTGGCTTGGAGTGGAATTGGGGGAGGTGACCGGATTATCCCAGCTCCTCTCTGGAAGACTGGGCTGAGGTACTCTACAGGAAGTTTGAGTGTATGCTTAGGACCTCTGCCAAGCCGAGGCACAGAAAGGAACACTCACTTTTGGGGGAGTATTTCTTGAACAATCTAGAAAGAAATTTGTAAGCTTATAGTTGTTTCATTTTGAAAATTTAAAAAAAATTTATTTTTGTCAAAGGGAATGACTTAATATTTTTAGTGTTTAGGCCTTTAGAGATCTTGCTTCAGCCAAGATCTTCTGCCTCTCTTGGAGAGAAGTGGGAACATCTACACAGGGGTGCTGATGGCAGGGCTCCTTTGGTCAGGAGAATCACTACTCTGGATCCATGGTTGTAAGAGACAGAAGGAGAAAACCATGCCCAAGAGCTGAGCTGTTAGAGCAAAGGGACTCCATGCACTAACATACATGGTTCACTCGGTGTTCTGAGGAATCCCCATCAACTCCTGCCTTCTGGGGGTAGAGAGACCATGTGGAGAGCTATAACAGACACTGGGATGAGAACAGAGAGAAGCCTTGGGACTCTTTTCGCTACAGCAAACCTTAGTATGCATCCCAATCTCCTGGAGAACTTGTTAAAACACAGATTACTAAATCTGCAAATTTGGGTTTGGGACAGAGAATTTGCATCTTTAACATGTTCCTGGGTATGATGCTGCTGGTCCAGGGACTGCGAGCTGAATAATCTTGGTCCAGTGTCTTAATCTGAATCTGTATTCGTTACCTCGTATGTAAAATAAGTCCAGTGATGGTCCTTATGTCAGAAAGAGATGAGAGAGTGAATTGAGATAACGTATGTGAAGATACTGGCATGATGCTTCGCAAATGCCAGGTGCCCATTGAATACAAACTCGCTACAGATATTTTTCTGTCACTTGTTTTGGTGCATAATAATTGCTTAGGTATTCCTCTCTCTCCCTCCTACCTTTGACTCTATACAGCTTGATCTCATTCAGTTCAGAATCCCCACCTCTTAGCCCAACACATGGGAGGGGATGTCGTAAGTGTCTGAGTGTTGGTCAAAGCCATCAGTGGTAAAGCTCTAGCTCATTTTCTAAAACTGGTTTTTAAAATAAAACAACTACAAAAATAATTGAAGGTAATCAACCATACAGAGATTGTTACATTTTAAGAGTGCTTTAACTTTTACATAAGTAATCCCCCTAACTTGCCTTCCTATAGGACCATAGTATCTCATTTAATTTTTTTTGTTTTCCCATTATTTTATAAAGTAATAAAGTAATACCAAAAATCTCATTTAATTTCCTAAAGATGGGAGAGTGATTTCAGAGAACAAAAAGCACCATCTTTGTCTTTTGAGGATAGTCCCATGTAGAAATCTTTTAAAGTCAGATATCATTTTTGCAACCCGAGAACACATGTGTTCACCTCTCGGAATTTGCCTTTGTGTCCAGAGCAATTAGGCTGAGACCCAGAGGTGGCAGGGGACTGGAGGCTGCCTTGGGCTCTAGTAAATCAGAGAGCAATCAAGATTTTATTTCGTGTTTGAGAAAGAATTGGTTTTATCTCATCTCTGCTTTTAGGGATGACCGTGTCAGATGAATTTAGTTAATAGGGTAATTTTGTTTGATGCCAACAGTAGGTATCCAAACCCTCTGTCTCTTACTCTAGTCATTTGTTCTTATTTATTTTCATGGAAATTGTCCTTAAAAATACAAGTACAAATGTCCTTATACCCTTATCACGCATTTCAAGACTTAAAACATACTTTAAAATTACTACATAGTGTGGGTTTCATAGAATAGCTACACAGTATGTTACCTGACTAACAATTATTAAAATTTGTGGGTTTTTTTTTTTTTTTTTGCATTAGAATTGCCCGTCTTTTCTAGGTGTCTGGCACTATGCTTTTGGCATCCTCACACATTCTTCTTTGGTCATTTGCTAATATCTTACAGATCAGCTCAGGGTGAGGTGGGGTTAACTGGCTGTATCCCCTAGTGGAAGTGGGAAGAAATTCATGTTGTTGTTTGTTGTTCACTTGAGCTCATTTGCAGGGGATATTTGATCAGAATGTTTGCCTTTATGCAATAACCAGTGGTTTGGGACTCGCAGTGTAGAACAGAGTTCTAGATTCCAGCTGGTAGAAGAAGTTGAGCTGACATGGCCCCCTTCCCCGCCGTACTCACTGTCGTTTACCGTAATATATTGGGTTAGAGATACGGAAGACAGGGCGGAGTTGTCTGTGTGGGGAGGGGAGAGGGCTGACCTTAGTGGAGAACGCCAGTCGCCCCCTTCTTTTGTGAGGGTGTCCCAGTGCAGGGCCAGGCAAGACCGCGCACAGACTCCGTCTGCCAAGTTTTCTTTTTTTTGACTGTGGATATCCCTTTTAATTAGGTTATTGCTTAAGGATCATAATTGGCCTGGAATCTTTTGGAGAATTTGTAGACTATATAAAGTTACAGAAAATTGTGAAAAAGTTGCATGCTTTAAGAACTTAGTATTTCCATCAAGCCTGTAGTTGAAAAAGAGTATGAAGACAATCATAAGTGTATGTTTTTTAACACAGTTTCTTGATATTTACAGTATTTTTTCTTCTCTAGTTGCCCTCCCTTCAAAGTTGGTCAGTTGTTTTTCTGTTTTTTTTTTTTTTCACCTCAAGGGGGCATTTGCAATTTCTTTGGGGCAGTCACTGGCTCTTCAGTGGCATTGATTAGGGGAATGTTTTTGTGCTTCGCTGAGCAGGTCCTGCCATCTTGTACAACATTTTGAGAATTGCACTCAGTGGTGTTGGGATTTTCTTCCATTCTTGTCTCAACATGAGAGCTCTCATTCCTTCCAGGGAAAGGTTTGCTGAGGCTGGAATTTTGAACTTGCATCAGGAATCACAGGGCCAAGTTTTCTGATCCTCTTAGTGCTTTGAGCCTTTCTCCGCGTCTCTAAGCTGGCCCAGGCTGTAATGGAACCAGCGCTGTGTGTCGGATCCTCACCCCGCAGGACATGAGTTTATTTTCCCAGTGACTTCTGGGCCCTGGATAGGTGCTGGTGCTGCCGGTGATGGTGTGGCTGTCACTTCATTGCCAAGCTGTCTGCACGCACAGACTCGTCCTTCAAGCTCATGGATCAGTCCCACCTTTGACATTTAGATGGCAGCAACCACCTTGCGGCTGGAGCCCTGCACAGGCCTCATTTACAAGGTGATCTGTCTGCGGTTCGCTCACGCTGTCTTCCGTCTAGTTAGTGTGATGTTGCTTGCTCTGTCAGAGAATCCACGCCAGAGAAACCCCGAAATAAGTTATTTATTAATTTCTGAGTGCAAAGGCACTGTGTGCTCATTATGGAAACCCAAACATCCCAGGCATCTGTACTTGAGTAAATGAAAGTTCCTTATAATATAGTAAAATAAAATAAAATAAAATAAAATAAAATTTCCCAAGAGATCCCAGTCGTACCAGTTTGGGCTGGTCTTGGCCGGTCCCCACGTTGGCTCCCAGGGTAGGATATGCAAAATACTAGTGGATGCACAAGAGATGATTTTAGGTAGTATAAGAGGCAAACATGCCTTATTTTTTTAAAAATTTTTTATTGTTATGTTAATCCCCATACATTACATCATTAGTTTTAGATGTAGTATTCCATGATTCATTGTTTGTGCATAACACCCAGTGCTCCATGCAGAACGTGCACTCTTTAATACCCATCACTGGGCTAACCCATCCTCCCACCCCCCTCCCCTCTAGAACCCTCAGTTTGTTTTTCAGAGTCCATCATCTCTCATGGTTCGTCTACCCCTCCGATTTCCCCCCCTCATTCTTCCCCTCCTGCTATCTTCTTCTTCTTTTTTTTTCTTAACATATATTGCATTATTTGTTTCAGAGGTACAGATCTGAGATTCAACAGTCTTGCACAATTCACAGCGCTTACCAGAGCACATACCCTCCCCAGTGTCTATCACCCAGTCACCCCATCCCTCCCACCCCACCCCCCACTCCAGCAACCCTCAGTTTGTTTCCTGAGATTAAGAATTCCTCATATCAGTGAGGTCATATGATACATGTCTTTCTCTGATTGACTTATTTCACTCAGCATAACACCCTCCAGTTCCATCCACGTCGTTGCAAATGGCAAGATCTCATTCCTTTTGATGGCTGCATAATATTCCATTGTATATATATACCACATCTTCTTTATCCATTCATCTGTCGATGGACATCTTGGCTCTTTCCACAGTTTGGCTATTGTGGACATTACTGCTATAAACATCGGGGTGCACGTACCCTTTCGGATCCCTACTTTTGTATCTTTGGGGTAAATACCCAGTAGTGCAATTGCTGGATCATATGGTAGCTCTATCTTCAACTTTTTGAGGAACCTCCATACTGTTTTCCAGAGTGGCTGCACCAGCTTGCATTCCCACCAACAGTGTAGGAGGATTCCCCTTTCTCTGCATCCTCGCCAACATCTGTCGTTTCCTGACTTGTTAATTTTAGCCATTCTGACTGGTGTAAGGTGGTATCTCATTGAGGTTTTGATTTGGATTTCCCTGATGCTGAGCGATGTTGAGCACTTTTTCATGACAAACACATCTTATTTTAATATTCTGCATTTTTCAGGTGTATCAGAAACACATCCATACTGAACTCACGATTTCATGGATATACTCACTTTTCACTTAAAATACATTGATTTATCTAAAAAATATTGGTTGATTTCTTAAGGAACGAGTAGTTGCTAGCACAAGTCATACAGAATGTGGCAACGATTTTGAAGGTAGTGGTCTGATACTACCCTGAAGTTGACACATTTTTACATATAATATCATTAAATGAAATATGTCATAGTTTTATCCTGTAATAATCAGTTAGTAGTAGTATCCTGTAATTGCACTTGACATAAGCGTACTGGGCTTATTTCTGTATCAGAACATACTCATTTTGGTTGCTTTAACGGGTATATACGATTAGGTTCATAGATGCATTGAAAGATACTTACCTAGCAACATGTGGTGGTCATATGATTATTGCCAGGGGTTAGCCACCATAATCAGTGCTGCCATGAACATGTGCTGTGTGAATGTATTTTGTGCATTCATACAAGTGTTTCTACAGGATGAATTCCTAGAAATAAGAGTGATATAGGATATAAACATTTACTATTTTTTCTTTTGGATAATGTCAGTTTCCCTTCAAAGGTGCCATATGATTGACCCTCCTACCCATAGTGCCCGAGAGTGACTGTTCTCTACACTTGACTGACACCAGATGTGATCAGTCTTTTAAATTCTTGTCAGACTGGGGCACCTGGGTGGCTCAGTCAGTTAAGAATCTGACTTCGGCTCAGGTCATGATCCTGGGGTCCTGGGATCAAGTCCTGCATTGGGCTCCCTGCTCAGCAGGGAGTCTGCTTCTCCCTCTCTCACTCCCCCTGCTTGTGCTCTCTCTCTCTCAAATAAATAAATAAATAAAATCTTAAAAAAAAGTCCTTGTGGGTGCCTGGGTGGCTCAGTTGGTTAAGCGACTGCCTTCGGCTCAGGTCATGATCCTGGAGTCCCGGGATCGAGTCCCGCATCGGGCTCCCTGCTCGGCAGGGAGTCTGCTTCTCCCTCTGACCCTCCTCCCTCTCATGCTCTCTGTATCTCATTCTCTCTGTCTCAAATAAATAAATAAAATCTTAAAAAAAAAAAAAAGTCGTTGTCAGACTACAATCCTTGGACTGCTTCCCTGGGCAGTTCTATTTCTTTTGTGAATTGCTGGTGTATATCCAATGCCCATTTTGCTTTTAAGTAGTTCACATCTCCTTTCATATTCCTCAGTAGACTTTTGTTTTCTTCATAAAAGCTCCAATATAGGGGCACCTGGGTGGCTCAGTTGGTTAAGCGACTGCCTTTGGCTCGGGTCATGATCCTGGAGTCCCGGGATCGAGTCCCACATCAGGTTCCCTGCTTAGCAGGGAGTCTGCTTCTCTCTCTGACCCTCACCCCTCTCATTCTCTCTCTCTCTGTCATTCTCTCTCTCTCAGAAATGAATAAAATTAAAAAAAATAAAAGCTCCAATATACTGTTAGGTTTAGCCCCACAGTACTCCTTTAAGTGTCCCTAAGCACACTGTAGGTTATTATAATTCAAGTTTTCTATAGAAACCAGGTGGTTCTCACTGGATGAATTTGCCTTGATGGGTTTATCATATTTCAAGAGATGGGGTCTAGGAATTTCTGCATTTTTTTTTTAAGTCCAGAATCATGATTTTTTCAATGTATGAAAAGGTGTCTGTTCTTTAGAACTGTTTTATCCAGACTCTGCTCACAAAAGACTACTGAATAAACTAGAGCATCAAATAAAAAACCTGTAAGAAATAATAAGTACTAATACATAAACAATAAGATATAAAGGCAAGCAAACATTTATCGAGCACCTACTGTGTACTAGGCACCGTGCCAAATGCGGAAGATACAAACATGGCTAAGAAGTGCCCCTGCTTTCAGGCTCCCCTGGGTGGCTCAGTTGGTTAAGCGTCTGGCTCTTGATCTCAGCTCAGGTCTTGATCTCAGGGTTGTGAGTTCTAACCCCACGTTGGGCTCCATGCTGGGCGTGAAGCCTACTTTAAATAAACAGAAAGAATTGGCTCTATCTCAAAGAGCTACTACTCCTGAAGGAAGAGATACACATTGATACATGTAATTACTGTGGGATACTGTAAGTGTTAGGATACGTGCAGGGAAGATTGGGAGTTCTTTCTACCTGTGGTGATATAAAAGGATGGTTGCTCGGAAGGCTTCGGAGCAGAGGAGAGTCTGAGGTGGAGTTCTCGAAGGTGAGGCAGGAAGGAAACCCCTTGCCACCGTGTGTGACACAGCATGGATGTTCCCGGGAGCCTCATGGGCTTCAGCAGGACAGGGGGATGGGTGGGCTCATTGGGGACAAGCTGGGGTCAGACTATGGAGGGTCTTTAAAAAAATTTTTTTTTATTCATGTGACAGAGGTTGAGAGAGAAAGAGAGAGAGGGAATATGAGCAGGAGAGAGAGGGAGAGGGAGAGGGAGAAGCAGACTCCTCGCTGAGCCAGGAGCCTGATATGGGGCTCGATCCCAGGACCCTGAGATCATGCCCTGAGCCGAAAGCAGACGCTTAACCATCTGAGCCACTCAGGCGCCCCTGTGGAGGGTCTTTTATGTGGTCAAAGAGTCAGAAATTTTTCCTGCAGCAATGTGGAGCTATTGGAGGCATTAAGCAGGGGGCTAGTGTGGGGGATGTTTGAGGTTTTAGGGGGATCGCTTTGACTTCAGGTGGAGAAGGGCGCATGCGTGTTGCATGGATGGGGTGTGGTGATTTGGGGGTAAGGAAGGGAGCAGAGACCAGAGTGTTCATCCGGCTGGGTGATAATGGGGGACATAAGGGGGGAGTGGCAGAGGGAGAGGGAGAAGCAGGCTCCCTGCTGAGCAGGGAGCCTGATGCGGGACTCGATCCTAGGACCCTGGGATCATGACCTGAGCTGAAGGCAGACGCTTAACTGACTGAGCCAGAAGAACTAACCGGATAGAGCCCTAACCCCAGATGCAAATCTTTCACAGGAACCACATCTTTGACCTCCCCTCTGGGCTTGGCAGTGGAATGGGCACAGATCCATTTAAATCCTTTGAAGGCAGTTATGGGAGGACTTGGAATATCAAAATTAATACCGGAAGTCCATTTCATAAAGTAAAAGGGAATAATGCTTATTAGATATTGAAAGTCACATGAGCAGCCCTGGAGATGGACAGTGAGTTAGTGTTGCAGCTGCATTTTGAACCAATTATAAGCTAGAAATAGAAAGCAGAGGAGAAGCTGCTAAGAGACTCTCAGAATATCCAAGCATGCATTCCCTCAAGCACAGGACCGATTTTTCGGAGGGGAGAGTAGCTGTTTCTGACTTCAGTACACTGGATGATGCGCAGCTTCTGACTCTATGCCACGTTCTGGGATGAATTGGCCCCAACCCATAATAACGGTCCTTCTCTACCTCCTTTAGGGACCCTTAACTTTATTTGCTCTTTTCTTGCTCTTTTCTCTCTCCTCCCAGCCCGGTACACTGTATAGAGAGCTTCTAGGCGCTGGTGTTTATTTATCATCCCTGGCCATGCAAAGTGCTTCTGCATTTTTTGCAACAGAGCTGGCTTTAGACAAATTCATTCAGTGAATGGTAAGCTGCTTATATGCAGACGCTATTTTATTTGTCTTTTTGTCCTCACTGCCTCATCCAATATTAGATGGAACTGAAGCAAAAGGTTAACCCACAGAGCTTGATTTAAAACCAAAGATTAAACAGACACCTTGGAATGAAACGAGTAATTTTTTCAGTCAGTTTTCGAATTTGTGCACCTAGGCACAACCTAAAAATTCTTTAAGTAAATCCAAGCCTGGTGAGACCCACATTATATCCTAAACAGTTTGGAGTTCTTGAAGGTCGTGTCGGAACGTCCCGGAATATAGAGAAATCAATGAGAGAAAACAAGTACACGAGTAAGTGTCAAGTGAATTAGGTGGACAGCAGTTACTCCAAGTTCAGAGGTGAGATCCTTCTGGAGTGCATTTAAGGAAGAGGATTTAAGCTGGGTCAGGAAGTGGGGACAAGATTGGCGCAATGAAGGTTGGTGACAAAAAGGTATCTGAGATTAGGACCAAGGATAAATACTTGGTGCTACCTTAACTTTAACCAATAGCCCGGGACCACGGATATGAACACGTCAAGCAGTCTTTGAAAGGCTAAGAAAAATAGGGAAAATGTAGTAAAATGTGAGAGAGCATGTATGTTTGGATTTGAGCCTTTGACAAATGAAAATGAACCAGAATGTTCTAACGTAGTCTATCATTGATATGTTCTTGGGAAGCTCCCTTTTTCTCTGTCTAGTTGCTGACTCTTTGTTGGAGCCTTAAGTGTATCAATAAAGATGATGAGTTTGCTGCTGGACTTGGACAGAGTGATGTCATATTTTATCCTGTATGTGCTTATTATTTATCATCCTCATTATACCTTTTTGTTTGTTTTAAACTTTCTGGAAATAGCTTATTTAGCAGAGAGAAAAACCAGGGGGTTTTTATTTGTATTTATTTTTTCACTAAAGGAGATGTTCCGTTTATTACATATCTAATATCTTTGGATGAAATTACATGGATACGCCCATTCTTTTTCTTTTGAGTGTAGCTGACACGCAATACATTAGTCGTGGGTGTACAATATAGTGATTCAAATCTCTATACGTTATGCTGTGCTCACCATTAAGTGTAGCTAGCTACGATCTGTCACCATTCAGTGCTACAATACCACTGACCATATTCCTATGCTGTACCTTTCATCCCTGTGTTAATCATTTGGTTTTTAATGAATGGATCAGATTTAGTCGGTCAGAGCCTGGTCCTCATGCCAGTCAGAGTTGGAACATCAGGGGATGCTCTCTGTGAGTCATGAGTCACAGTTGGGTTTCAGCTTGCATCCTGCAGGTGTGATGTAGAAGACCCCAGATATGGTTCATTTCTTCCCTTGATGGCCTCATCTTCCCCTTCAACACAGCTCCTGTCAACTTAGGGTAAAAAATACAGGTGTTTCTTGGTGTCCCTTCAGAAGGGATCAAACACAGACAAAACAAAATCTGCGGTCTGTATTTTGAGCTGCTTCTGTTTACCCTTTATATATTTCCCATCAGCAGCATTAACCACCGCTGCTTTTCAAAGCCTCCCCTTTCAGAAAGAAGAGCCATTACTCATTCTTCCCCAGGAATGAGGGGTTTGCGGGATGCCTACCATGATGGTGGCTGTTCACCGACTTGCCAAACTTGCCATGTAATCTTTCAGTAAGGCTAAAACTCCATCGAGAAGACATCCAGCTCTCTCCCACACAAGTTAGCAAGGGGCGTTCTGCCTTTGATTATATAGAATTGTTTCCTGAGGTGTGGCCCTGAAACATCCCAAGTCAAATTCACAGCTTTTGCTTCTGCAGTAGGATAATCCACTGATGTGCTATCTAAATGGAATTTGGTGTCTGTCCAACCTTATGGAGCAGCAAAATTCCCTGGGGGGTGGGGAAGGAGCGTTTTAAAACACAGATGTCTGGCCCCACTTCCTGAGAGTCTCCTTCAGTAGGTTTGGGGCAGGACCAGAGAGTTTGTATTTCTACCAAGTTTCCTGCTGCTTGCTGCCCTGGGCACCAGACTTTGAGAATCAGTGATCTGATATTCAGACCTCTGCTTGTCATAGAGACAGGTTCATAGCAGTTTACGATATTTCTCTACATTGAAGACTTGATGGAGTCCAGGAATATATTTTGACGTTGTCTTCGAATTTGGAAGATCTAAAAATGTTATGTAATTTTGTGTGAGCTCCCATGGATAAAGACCATGCTAGTGACCCAGCAGAAAGGTCTTTAACATCTATTGGAATGAATTCCTGGCAATATCTGCCGATGTCTCCCAGAAAGCAGCATCAACCCCAAATTATGTTCTCTGCTTGTCTCAAATCAGAAACTGGCTCTGTATATGAATGGAGATAAAGGGTTTGTAAGTGATACCTGGAAGCAAAGCCCTTCCAAAGAATGCTTAAAACCTGAAAACAAGTCCTCTGAGAATTGAGAAAAACCACTGTCCAAGGTCTGTGCACCTGCCCTCCAAGAAAGGGCTGGTTCTGGCAACAGCCCCACCAACTCCAACCCACTGATTGAGTATTGTGTATGAATTTGAGATTTGATCAGGTTGAATTAATAGTGTCAGACAATAAGAAGGGACTGCTCTAAGCCCACATACGATACTTCATAGAGATTGAAATGACCAAAACTATTAACCAGAAATAACTGCTGGGATCACTTTGTATAATGGCCATAGACCAACTGCAGCTGGGAATTTGTCTCAGCTAAAGTGGGATTGGAAGGGGAATTTGAAGACAAAATAAAACAAAACAACAGAACCTATAAAGTTGTAAGTCTAGTAAATCAATCATTAGTTATTTATATTGGAATATTATCTAAAGCAAATAAATGTTTTAGATACAACTGAAGATGGGTTTTTAAAAAGATTTTATTTATTTGAGTGAGACAGAGCACAAGCTGGGGGAGGGGCAGAGGCAGAGGGAGAAGCAGACTCCCCGCTGAGCAGGGAGCCCAACACAGGGCTGGATCCCAGGACCCTGAGATCATGATCTGAGCTGAAGTCAGACGCCCAACCAACTGAGCCACCCAGGTGCCCCACAATTGAAGATCTTTTTGAAAGTCTTGAATGATTTTTCAAATTGAAAAAGTGATATGTGTGTTCTTTTTTCTTTAATTTTTAAAACCTCAGTATAATTGGCATACAATATCCTATTAGTTTTCAGTGTACACAGTGATTCAGTATTTTTATATATTATGAAGTGATCCCCACAATAAGTCTAGTTGCCATCAGTCACCATACAGAGTTATTAGAGTATCATTGAGTCTGTTTCCTATGTTATACAGTACCTCCCCATAACTTGTTTATTTTCAAATATATATCTTAATATGTGCAAAATATAAAATGAAAGCCCTCATCCCACCTCATCCCAAATACCGTATCTAGGGAAGGAGGGTGTTGTTTGGTACTTTTTGAAAGAAGACTTAGTTCTCCGAATCAGCATAAGGAATTGGAGAGTCCTCTGAGGTCAGAATGAAGATTTATGCTGTCTTGTTCCAGGAGTAGCTTCCCGGGATGGCTGTCTGTCCCCTCCTTTAGGGAGAGGCAGGACACCGTGCCCCTGGAGACTTCGTGAAGAACTCCAGTAGAGGTCAGATGCCCACATGTCAAGGACCATGGACACAGGTTTACCTCACCTCTTATTACTGAGAAAATAGTGTTAAAAAGATCTCTGGGTCTCATTCCCATTCACCTCCGTGGACTTTGCTGCTTCTCTTGTCTTCTAAAGTCTTCTGCCAGCTTGTTGCCCAATTTCTCCACTTCCCTGCCCCCACTGAACTTCTCAAAAGAAATGTCCACTTTCCCCATGTTCTCATTCATTCCCAGGTTGATGCATTTCTAACCTGGCGCCCACCCCACCATGCCGTGTTGAGCTCTGTGGAACATCTGACACACTTCACCCCTCCTGCCTTCCTGTAGTAGCCTTGTGTCTGTTACCTTCTTAACCAGTTACCCCAGTTTAGTGGTTTGAATCAACAGACTGTTATCTTCCAGTTGATGAGGGTCAGGAATAGAGGACTTGTGTAATTCTGCCTCAGGGTCTCTCATGAGGCTGGGGATGTGCTCATCTGAGGGTTTGACTGGGGCAGGAGGATTCATTTCCGAGATGCCTCACTCACATGCCTGTTGACTGGACGCCTCAGATTTTTGCCATGTGGGTCTTGCCACAGAGATGCTTGGCTGTACTTAAGACATGGCAGCTAGCTTCCCTTGGAGTGAGAGAGTGCAAGAGAGAATGAGAACGAGAGAATGAATGAATGACCAGGACAGGAGCTGAGGTGTTTTTTTTTTTTTTTTTCCTTTTTATGACTTAGTCTCCAAAGTCACATGTCCTTATACTTCTTTATTTTATTCATTAGAAGTAAGTCACTAAGGGGGAACCTGGGTGGCTCAGTCAGTTAAGTGTCCTGAGTCTTGATTTGAGCTCATGTCATGATCTCAGGGTTGTGAGATTAACCGCCCCCCCCTCCCCGGGGGTCAGGCTCCATGCTCAGCAGGGAGTCTGTTTGAGATTCTCTCTCTCCCTCTCTCTCTGCCCCCACTTGCACTCATGCTCTCAATCTCCCTCTCTCTCTCTCTCAAATAATCTTTTTTTTTTTTTTAAAGAAGTGAGTCACTAAGTCCCGCCCATGCTTAAGGGTAAGGAAATTAAGTTCCTCCTGAAGAGTTTCAAAGAACTTGTAAATGTATTTTTAGAAACTATTTTTTTAAATTTAAGTTCAATTAATTAACATATAATGTATTATTGCTTTCAGAGGTACAGGTCTGTGATTCATCAGTCTTATATAATACTCAGTGCTCATTACATCATGTGCCTGCCTTAATGTCCATCACCCAGTTACCCCATCCCCCTACCTCTCTCCCCTCCAGCAACCCTCAGTTTGTTTCCTATGATTAAGAGTCTCTTACGGTTTTTCTCCCTCTCTGGTTTCATCTTGTTTTATTTTTTCCTCTCTTCCCCTATGATCCTCTGCTTTGTTTCTTAAATTCCACATGTCAGTGAGATCATATGGTAATTGTCTTTCTCTGGTTGACTTATTTTGCTCAGCACAATACCCTCTAGTTCTATCCATGTCATTACAAATGACAAGATGTCATTGTTTTGATGGCTGAGTAATATTCCATTGTGTGTATCTATCTATCTATCTCACATCTTTTTTACCCATTCATCTGTCAGTGGACATCTGGGCTCTTTCCATACTTTGGCTATTGTGGACATTGCTGCTATAAACATCGGGGTGCAGGTGCCCCTTCGGATCACTACATTTGTATCTTTGGGGTAAATACCCAGTAGTGCAATTGCTGGGTTGTAGGGTAGCTCTATTTTCAACTTCTTGAAGAACCTCCATACTGTTTTGCAGAGTGGCTGTACCAGCTTGCATTCGCACCAACAGTGTAAGAGGGTTCCCCTTTTCCGCATCTTCGCCAACATTTGTTGTTTCCTGACTTGTTAATTTTATCCATTCTGACTGGTGTGAGGTGGTATCTCATTGTGGTTTTGATTTGTATTTCCCTGATGCCGAGTGACCTTGAGCATTTTTTTGAAGCGTCTGTTGGCCATTTGGATGTCTTCTTTGGAGAAATGTCTGTTCATGTCTTCTGCCCATTTCTTGACTGGATTCTTTGTTCTTTGGGTGTTGAGTTTGATAAGTTCTTTATAGATTTTGGATACTAGCCCTTTATCTGATATGTCATTTGCAAATATCTTCTCCCATTCTCTTGGTTATCTTTTGGTTTTGTCGACTGTTTCCTTTGCTGTGCAAAAGCTTTTTAAAACCTTCCTACTCTCCTTTCTTGATTTTGCCAGTGTCACTCTCTTTTAGTTTGCGCCCAACTTTATTGGCTGCTCTTCGGCTATGCTAGCCCACCCTCCATCTCCTTCCTGTCCTCATAATGTTAAAAGTTGATCAAGACTCCATCCTGGGCTCTTCTCCCCCTTTCTGTTTTCCCCATCCCCCCTTATGCTCCCTCCCTCCAGAAACTTCAAATACTCTCTATTTGACAGTACTACCAAGTTTCTATCTTCAGGGCTGACTTCTTTTTAGGTATTTAGATTTATATATTCTTTATACCTTCATAGTTGGAAAGATTTTATATTTCTTTTTTTTTTTTTCTCAGAGAGAGAGTGCATGCACGTGTGAGTGGGGATGGGGGAAGGGCAGAGGGAGAGGGAGAGGCAGAGAGAATCTTAAGCAGGCTCCATGTTTAGTGCAAAGCCTGACGTGGGACTTGATCTCATGACACTGACTCTGAGCTGAGATCAAGAGTCGGACACTTAACCAACTGAGCCACCCAGATGCCCCAAGATTTTATACTTCTGAATCTTAACTCTTGGTCTTCGAAACCTGCTTCTCCTTTACTTTTTTCCCATCTCTATAAATATAGAGGCTCAAGCCACTGTTGCTAAAGCCAGAAATGTGTCATTTTTTTGCCCTCTTGCCTTAACACTGCTACACATCTATATTCTCCCATTCTGGACTTTTTTTTATTGGATGTTTTCTCCTACTTCTCCTCTTGCCCCTCATTTTCCTGCTTCCCCCTTGTCTTCCTTAACAACAAAGAACATTTAAAAAAGATCTCATGAGCCAAACAAAAATATTTTTACATTTCTTTTTAGTTTTTATTTTGTATGCTTCACTTTATAAGTTACGTTTTTTAAAAATGTAACCTGTATACCCACTGTGGGGCTTGAACTTGTGACCCTGAAGCACATGTTCTACCAACTGAGGCAGCCAGGTGCCCCTGACTTTATAAATTACTATTGTTATAGTTTACGTATAATTTTATATCCTACATTCTCTCTTTTTGGTTTAAACACAAGATAAAGGGAGCCTCGGTGGCTCAGTTGATTAAGCGACTGCCTTTGGCTCAGATCATAATCCTGGGTTCCTGGGATTGAGTCCCACATTGAACTCTCCCTGCTCTGTGGGGAGACTGCTTCTCCCTCTCCCTCTGCCTGCTGCTCCTACTGCTTGTGCTCTCTCTCTCTCTCTCTGTCAAATACATAAATAAAATCTTAAAAAAAAAATAAACACAAGATGTAATTTATTGTCTCACATGGTTATAAACTCCAAGGGAAATGGCTGGCCTCAGGTCTCTAGGATGAGTCTCTCTTTCTTCATCTCTTACCTCTGCTTTTTCCTGTTAATTTCAATCTTGGGCAGGCTCTTTTGGGATGGCATCCAGAAGCACCAGGCCTAATCTTCCCAGATACGTGGAAAGCACCTTGCTTTCATTACATTATGGTCCTTCTAGATTGGATGACATTTTAAAAAAGTATTGTTGGTAAGTTTTAGAGAGATAATATTGGTGATAGACTTGCTCAATTCTAGTTTATCTAAAAAATATCTTTATAGTTAGTTAAGTCAATTATAGATTGACACCTTTGGGATATTATTCCACTGGCCTCTACCTCCTATGGTTGCTATCCAGAAGTCAGCCATCAGTCTATCATTTTTTAAGATAATCAGTCTTTTCTTTCTGACTGCTTTTAGGATCTTTATTTTCCTGCATTTCTACTGTGATGAGGGTTGGGGATGGAAAGAAAGGGGTGAGCTAATCAGTAGGCATAGGCTCAGGTTTGAGAGGGTAGTGAGGTCAAGGAGAAATTTATTTCAGGATGAGTCATGCAGGACTCTTTGACCTTAAATTTTCTGAGATGATGAAATGAACTATTGGAGGTGATCAAAATAGTTAGCTTAATTGAGGGCTAGTAATGCGTTTTTAAAATCATGCTTGTCATTTTTAGGGCATTAGTAAGAAACCATCACAGGGCATATTTTCTTTCTTTTTCTTTTTTTTTTTCATATTTATTTATTTGATAGAGAGAGACACAGCAAGAGAGGGAACACAAGCAGGGGGAGTGGGAGAGGGAGAAGCAGGCTTCCCGCAGAGCAGGGAGCCTGATGTGGGACTTGATCCCAGGACCTTGGGATCATGACCTGAGCCGAAGGCAGCACCTAACGACTGAGCCACCCAGGTGCCCCAAGGCATATTTTCTTTTAATTGCTTTGCTTAAACTTGTGTTGTTTATTTACTTGACTCTAATTTGCTTTATTTATGCAAGGGATGTACCTTTTAAAAATTGAAGTATAATTAACATACAGTATAGTATAGTATAGTATAGAATAATATAATTAACATATATTAGCTTCAGGTGTACAATATAATGATTCAAAAATTATAGACATTACTCAGTGCTCATCACAGGAAGTATACTCTTGATCCCCTTCACCCATTTCTCCCATCCCCCACTACCTCCCTGCTGGCAATGAATAGTCCATCCTCTGTATTTAAGACTCTTTTTAGTTTGTTTCTTTGTTTGGTTTTATTTCTTAAATTCCACATATGAGTGAAATCATGTGATGTTTGTCTTTCTCTGTCTGACTTATTTCGTCTTATACCCTCTAGGTCTATCCATGTTGTTGTTAATGGAAAGATCTCATTCTTTTTTATGGTTAAGTAATATTCCAATGAATATATATACCACATCTTCTTTTTCCATTCATGAATCAATGGACACATGATGTTTCCATATCTTGGTTATTGTAAATAATGCTGCAATAAACATGCATGTATCTTTTTGAATTAGTGTTTTCTTTTTCTTTGGATAAATAGCAGTGGAATTACTGGATCATACAGTAATTATATTTTTAATTTTTTAAAAAAAGATTTCATTTATTTAAGAGAGAGGGAGTGACAGTGAGAGAGAACATGAGTGGGGAGGAAAAGGAGTTGCAGGCTCCCCACTGTGCAGGAAGCCCGATGTGGGGCTTGATCACAGGACCCTGGGATCATGACCTGAACTGAAGGCAGACACTTAACTGACTGAGCCACCCAGGCACTCCTGTATTTTTAATTTTTTGAGGAACTTCCATACTGTTTTCCTCAGGGGCTCCACCAGTTTGCATTCCTACCAACAGCACACGAGGGTTCCTTTTTCTCCACATCCTTTCCAACACTTGTTATTTCTTGTCTTTTTGATTTTAGCCATTCTGACAGGTGCCAGATGCTCTTGTAGTTTTTTTTTTTTTTTTTAGATTTTACTTATTTATTTGACAGAGAGAGAGAGTGAGAGAGCACAACAGGGGGAGTGGCAGAGGGAGAGGGAGAGGCAGGCTCCCCGCTGAGCAGGGAGGCTGATGCAGGACTCAATCCCAGGATCCCGGGATCATGACCTGAGCTGAAGGCAGATGCTTAACTGACTGAGCCACCCAGGTGCTCTGCTATTGTAGTTTTGATTTGCATTTCCCTGATGATGAGTGATGTTGAGCATCTTTTCATGTGTCTGTTGGCCAGCTGTATGTCTTCTTTAGAAATATGTCTATTCACATCCTCTGCCTATTTTTAAAATTGGATTGTTTGTTTTTTTGGTGTTGAGTTGTATAAGTTGTTATATATTTTGGATATTAACGCTTTATTGGATATGTTCTTTGCAGATGTCTTCTCCCATTCAATGTGCTCCACTTTAGTTTTGTTGATGGTTTCCTTTGCTGTACAAAAGCTTTTTATTTTGATCTAGTCCCAATAGTTTATTTTTGCTTCTGTTTTGCTTGCCTGAGGAGACATATCTAGAAAAATGTTTCTATAGCAGATGGTTAAAAAAGTTACTGCCTATGTTTTCTTCTAGAAGTTTGATGGTTTTGGTCTCACATTTGGGTCTTATATCTATTTTGAGTTTATTTTTGTATATGGTGTAGAAAAGTGGTCCACTTTCATTCTTATGCATGAAGCTGTCCATTTTTCTCAGCACAGTTTGTTGAAGAGAAGACTGTCTTTTCTCTGTTGTATATTCTTGCCTCCTTTGTCATAGATTAATTGACCAAATATGCATGGGTTTATTTCTGGGCTATTTTCTTCCATTGATTTATATGTCTACTTTTTAAAATTCATGTTCTTTGTGTCTGTTTGTCTTGCCAGTATCATACTGTTTTGATTACTACAGCTTTGTAGTATATCTTGAAATCTGGAATTATGATATCTCCAGCTTTATTCTTTCTCAAGATTGCTTTGGCTATTTGGGGTCTTTTGTGGTTGTTAGGGTTTTTTATATATAGTATCATGCTGTCAGCAAATAGTGGTAGTCTTACTTCTTCCTTCCCAATTTGGATGCCTTTTATTTCTTTTCCTTGTGTGATTGCTATGGCTAGGACTTCAAATACTGTGTTGGATAGAAGTGGTGAGAGTGGACATCCTTGTCTTGTTCCTGATCATAGAGGAAAAGCTCTCAGGTTTTCACCATTGAGTATGATGTTAACTGTAGGTTTTTCATATGTGGCCTTTATTAAGTTGAGATATGTTCTCTCTGAAACTACTCTTTTAGAGTTTTTATCATGAATGGATGTTGTACTCTGTCATGTGCTTTTTCTGCATCTATTGAAATGATCATATGGTTTTTAATCCTTTCTCTTGTTAGTGTGATGTATCATGTTGATTAATTTGTGAATATTGAACCACTCTTGCATTCCTGGAATAATTCCCACTCGATCCTGGTGAATGATGTTTTTAATTTTTTGTTGGATTCAGTTTGCTAATATTTTGTTGAGGATTTTTGCATTGATGTTCATCAGGGATAATGGCCTGTGGTTTTCTTTTTGTAGTGTCTTTATCTGGTTTTGATATCAGGGTAATGCTGGCCTTGTATGATTTATTTTGAAGCTTTCCTTCCTCTGCTATTTTCTGGAATAGTTTGAGAAGAATAGATATTAACTCTTCTTTAAATGTTTGTAGAATTCACCTGTGAAGCCATCTAGTCCTGGACTTTTGATTATTTTGAGGTTTTAATTTTTATTATTTTATTTTATTTTATTACTGATTCAATTTCACTGCTAGTAATTGGTCTGTTCAAGTTTTTTTATTTCTTCCTGATTCAGTTTTGGAAGATTATATGTTTCTAGGAATTTATCCATTTTCTCCAGGTTGTCCAATTAGTTGGCATGTAAATTTTTATAATATTCTTTTATAATCCTCGTATTTCTGTGGTGTTGGTTGTTATTTCTCCTCTTTCATTTCTGATTTTATTTATTTGAGTGTTCTCTCTCTCTCTCTCTTTTGATGAGTCTGGCTAAAGGTTTATCAGTTTTGTTGATCTTTTCAAGAAATCAGTTCCTGGTTTCATTGTTCTGTTCTATTGTTATTTTAGTCTCTATTTCATTTATTACTGCTCTTATCTTTATTATTTCCTTCCTCTTACTGATTTTGGTCTTCTTTTTTCCCCCTTAGATCCTTTTGGTATAAGGTTAGCTTGTTTATTTGAGATTTTTCTTGAGGTAGGCCTGTATTGCTATAAACTTCCTTCTTAGGCCAGCTTTTGCTGCATCCCAGAGATTTGGAACTCTTGTGTGTTCATTTTTATTTTCTCCATGTATTTTTTTGATTTCCTCTTTGATTTCTTGGTTGACCCATTCATTCTTTGGTATCATGTTATTTAGCCTCCATGTATTTGTGTTCTTTCCAGATTTTTCCTTGTGATTGATTTCTAGTTTCATACTGTTGTGGTTGGAAAAGATGCATGATAGGATTTCAGTTTTTCTGAATTTATTGAGGCTTAGTTTGTGGCCAAACATGTGATCTATTCTGGAGAATGTTCCATGTACACTTGAAAAGAATGTGTATTCCACTGGTTTTGGATGGAATGTTCTGAATATATGTGTTAGGTCCATCTGGTCTAATGTGTCATTCAAAGCCACTGTTTCCTTTTTGATTTTCTGGTCTACCTTTCTTAATCCTTGGGATCCTTATGAATAGGCTTTGATATAGAGGATACCCATGAGGTTGTACTGAATTATGTGTTCTAAGAATACTTCATGTTTCCGAGAATGGACTTCTAAAAACCCACTTTATCTATTTTCCCCCCTAAGGTGCAAGGCATCACTAGAGGATTATTTTCTTAAATTTATGTAAAAAATTATTCTCTTAATTTTCAATATATCACAGATCTTACCAGCTCCCATAACATCTAACTTAATTTTTTTCTGCTGCAATATCATCTCTTAAACTCTTATCAGTAAAAATAATCATGTTCATGTCATTCTTACATTAGCCTTCCATCTATTCAAAGGAAATTACTAAGTTTCCCTTGAGCCTTTTTTTTTCTAGGTTAAATAAGCCCTGTTTCTTTATATTTTCCTCATGGGGAAATGTTTCCTAATAATTTTCATTGTTCTTTCTTGGACCCCATGCAAATACTCAGTATCACACTTCAGTTGCTGAGCCAAAAACTGGGCAATTAATGAAAGTTTGACCAGTGCTGAATGGGAAGGGAGGCTGACCCATGGTTATTAATTACATGGCTAATTACAGATCCTGTGTTATCATGAAGGACCTATTCCCAATGAGGAATAATCTAGTTCTAAGCATCCAAAAAATTTCATTTATTTCTTCAGAGCCTTAAAAACACCCCCACTGGTGCTCGCTTCGGCAGCACATATACTAAAAAAAACACCCCCAGTGGATCAACTCAACAATTCAGCATTAAAGCAATGACTGTTTCTTACAGGAAGTCTGAGTTTTTGCCAGTGAAAGTGAGCACATTATTTTAGGTTGATTTCCTGGTTCATCCTTGAAGCATTGTATTGCTTTAGCTGAATTTTTATATGTATCTGGGTTGCTTAGGTGTGTCTTTGTTTACTTATTTTGGCTCCTGTGTGCTCCAGGTTATGGTCTCCATTCTGTGCCTGTTTGTCCAGGCATCCCCCTCTTCTGAGTAATGCATCAGGGTATGGGGAGTCTTGCAGAGCAGTTAAATTATTCTTTCCTTCCCTTTCTCTCTCTTTCTTTCTTTCTTTCTTTCTTTCTTTCTTTCTTCTTTCTCTTTCTTTCTTTCTTTCTTTCTTTCTTTCTTTCTTTCTTTCTTTCTTTCTTTCTCTATCCTCATCAATGGATCTGGGAAAACTTGGGGTTTTCCTTGAATATTGGGATCCTGGGCAACTTGGAGAACAGAACACTCTATATCACCCTTTCCTCAGAAGAGAGATCTGAAATGGCTGGGTTAATTCTGTTCCCCCTATGCTCAGCATATTCTCCACAGAGCATTAGTCACTTCAGCTCCTCAACGGCACTGAGAACTGGACACAAATATAATTCCATTAGCCTTCACTAACTGATGTATCCTCTATATTGATGACTTTTAAACATAAAACCAATTGTTCATCAAAATGGTATGCAAACACTGGTCACTAGATTTATTGGGGGAAAAACCCCTGACTCTGTTAGCTCAAGTTCAAAACTGATAAACACCCCTATCTTGAGCAATGGCACAGTCCTCCATCTCCTCCAAGCGTTAAATTCCTTGCTGTAAACTATGCTCTGAGTTACTGCTGTTTTAGCATCTTTGTATTTCTGGAACTCCATGTCTGACACTGCTAGTGAGATTATCTACAAACAGCTGGTAAAGAACAGCTGCTTCATAATTTGAATGATTTCCTTTTTTTGATGAGCTAAAATTCCTCATTTCAGATAAAAGCATTGTTATTGATCTTTGGAATAATTCTTTTAGCAGAAGCTCATTGTCCTTGAGGGAGAAGTGAGTGACAGTGAGTATGTGTTATGATAGAATTTAATTTCCTCATCCCTTTTTTAAAAAATAGACTCTTTTTTTTATTTTTTTCATTTTTTAAAGATTTTATTTATTTGACAGAGAGAGAGTTAGTGAGAGCAGGAACACAAGCAGGGGGAGTGGGAGAGGGAGAAGCAGGCTTCCCGCCGAGCAGGGAGCCTGATGTGGGGCTTGATCCCAGGACCCTGGGATCATGACCTGAGCTGAGGGCAGATACTTAATGGCTGAGCCACCCAGGCGCCCCTTTACTAGCATTTCTTTTTTTTTTTTAATTTTTTTATTGTTATGTTAGTCCCCATACATTACATCATTTGTTTTAGATGTAGTGTTCCATGATTCATTGTTTGTGCATAACACCCAGTGCTCCATGCAGAACATGCCCTCCTCAATACCCATCACCAGGCTAACCCATCCTTCCACCCCACTCCCCTCTAGAACCCTCAGTTTGTTTTTCAGAGTCCATCGTCTCTCATGATTCATCTACCCCTCCAATTTCTCCCCCTTCATTCTTCCCCTTCTGCTATCTTCTTCTTTTTTTTTTTCTTAACATATATTGCATTGTTTGTTTCAGAAGTACAGATCTGAGATTCAACAGTCTTGCACAATTCACAGCGCTTACCAGAGCACATACCCTCCCCAATGTCTATCACCCAGTCACCCCATCCCTCCCACCCCACCCCCCACTCCAGCAACCCTCAGTTTGTTTCCTGAGATTAAGAATTCCTCATATCAGTGAGATCATATGATACATGTCTTTCTCTGTTTGACTTACTTCGCTCAGCATAATACCCTCCAGTTCCATCCACGTCATTGCAAATGGCAAGATCTCATTCCTTTTGATGGCTGCATGATATTCCATTGTATATATATACCACATCTTCTTTATCCATTCATCTGTCGATGGACATCTTGGCTCTTTCCACAGTTTGGCTATTGTGGACATTGCTGCTATAAACATCGGGGTGCACGTACCCCTTCGGATCCCTACTTTTGTATCTTTGGGGTAAATACCCAATAGTGCAATTGCTGGGTCGTATGGTAGCTCTATTTTCAACTTTTTGAGGAATCTCCATACTGTTTTGCAGAGTGGCTGCACCAGCTTGCATTCCCACCAACAGTGTAGGAGGGTTCCCCTTTCTCCGCATCCCCGCCAACATCTGTCGTTTCCTGACTTGTTCATTTTAGCCATTCTGACTGGTGTGAGGTGGTATCTCATTGAGGTTTTGATTTGGATTTCCCTGATGCCGAGCGATGTTGAGCACTTTTTCACGTGTCTGTTGGCCATTTGGATGAAAAAATAGACTCTTTTTTAAAGCAGTTTTAAGTTCACAGCAAATTTGAGGGCAAGGTCCAGAGATTTTCCATATACTCCCTGTTGCCACACATGCACAGCCTCCCCCACTGTCAACACCCCAAAGCAGAATGATTCATGTATCATAGTTGATGACCTGCCTTGACATATCATTACCATTCAAAGTCCATGGTTTACAATACAGTTTGCTCTGAATGTTGCATTTTCTATGAGTTTTGACAAATGTATAATGACATGTATCCACCATTATAGCATCATACACAGTTTATTCACTGCCCTAAAAATCCTCTGTGTTCTGCCTACTCATCCCTCTCTCTCTCCTAACCCCTGGTCTTTTTACCATCTCCATAGTTTTGCATTTTCCAGAATACCATATAGTTGGAAACATGTTGCCTTTTCATATTGGCTTCTTTCACTTAGTAAAATGCATTAAAGTTTCATCCATGTCTTTTCATGGCTTGATAGTCTGTGTTTATCCATTTACCTACTGATTGATGTCTTTGTTACTTTCAAGCTTTGGAAATTATAAATAAAGCTGTGATCAACATCTGTGTGCAGATATGTGGACGTTTTCAAGTCTTTTGGGTAAATCCCAAGGAGTATGATTGCTGGACTGCTTCACTCCTTTGTAAATCTGATGTTCTCCCATAGCAAAGAGCTAGCATATATTGAAGGCCTACTAAGCGTCAGAATTTTCATTAAATTTTGTCATTTCATCCTCATTATTGTCTTGCAAAATGATTTTTTAACACATGAAAGAACTGATACTTAGAAAAGTTGAATAATTTGCTTAACAAGAACATTTGAACAAATGGAAGACTTAAGCAGAGAAACTTCTAGTCTCAGTGTTTTTAAATTGTCTCTGAAATAAGTTAGATCTGGAAGGGACTATTTTTTTAATTTTAAAAAAGATTTTATTTATTTATTAGAGAAACAGCTAGAGCGAGCACAAGCAGCAGGGAGGGCAGAGGGAGAGGGAGAAGCAGACTCCCTGCTGAGCAGGGAGCCCGATGAGGGGCTTGATGCAGGGTTCAATCCCAGCACCCTGGGATCATGACCCGAGCTGAAGGCAGACACTTAATTGATTGAGCCACCCAGGTGCCCAGAGCTGGAAGGGAACTTAAAGGGGTTTGCTCTGAGCAGGCACATCACTAACATTTGTGGGACTTAGGGCAAGAATAGAAATGAAGGCCCACACATACCAATTGTCTAAATGTTTAAAAGCAATAGATCAATCGAACAAATTGTAAGAAAGATGTTCTGTCCTCCTACCTTGACAAGACCACCTTCACCACAACCTAAAAGTCCCAGTTTGAATTTGGAATTTTCTAGCTGCTCAGAGTTCAGTGCCAGAATGTGGCAGCATGGGAGAAACTGCCATGGCACCCCCTGAGATCCCACCCCGTGTCTTCCCTCAGTCCTGCACAGCAAGGGGTGTTGGGAATTCTATCCACACTGCCTGCCAACAGCTGTCCCTTGGGCCCCCTTCAGGCCTAGTATGTACATAATGGGGTGTGTCCTTCTGTTGGGAGGATGGACTCAGGGAAAAGGTCTATACTGGCCCTTGAGATAGGATTATGGTCCTCTGGGCAGAGAATTTGAGGGTTCCAGGGGTCCAGAGGGGTGCAGAGTGTAGGCTCCAGGTAGGCAGATTGCCTTGACCCCGTGGTCTCCCCACCTCACTGGAAGTGGGAAAAAGGGAGCGTTTGGCTAAACAGATCGAGAGTTGGGCCCAGAGCAAGGTCCATCTTGCCCAGGTCTAAGGATAGAAGTGGATCCAGGAGCTTCAGTTCATAAATGAGAAATCAGGCCAGAGAGGTGGTAAGTTTTTCCAAGTCACATGGCTAAATAGGGACTACACTGAGATATCCTGATTCCCAGGGATTTTCATAAGGTTGGCCTCATGAGGCCCTTTTCATAAGGGTTGTTCTTTATGCCTGTTTATATAAACTCATCCCAGGAATTAAGTCACAATCTTTTCCAGCACAGAGCTAAAAAACCTGCCAAAAGGTACTATTCCTACTCATACAACTGGTCCTCTTGAATGAACAACCAACCATTTAGGTGACATCGCAAAGCTATCAATACTTCAGGAGATTTCTAAAAGCTCATTATAAACTTTTGAGGGGTATCAGTCACACAGCAGTTCCCAAATAATTTCCAAATTACTTCCTATAGAGGTCAGCTCATTGATGTACTTGTATGAGTCAACTGGCTCACCCAGAAACCACAATTAGAAATGTGATCAACATAAACTGGGTTAAACAACTGGCAGATGTTTTCAGTGATTTGCATATAAATTAGGCACCAGCTTTAGAAATCCAGCTTATTAAAGGTTGAGATTCTTTCATACATTTTCCCTTTTGTTGGAATGTGCTGAAAGAAGCCTTCTGTTTATTAAAATGTCATGTCATAAGTGTCTTCTAGTATTTAGGGTTTTTCTCTGCATAGTTAATTCCTGGTATCATTTGCGTGCACATTTATAAATATCTCTACAGATACTTTAACATCAGAACAACACTTTGTTTCTTATAATGTATGTTGGATATGCTCTCAGCTTTGATTCTTATGAATGCCCTCCAAAATAAGTTGGCCATAGATGTTACCACATCAGTCGGTTCCAGATGGGGACACTGGGGTGTTAGGAGGTGCCTCCCACCTGGAGCTGGAGTTTGACTCCAAATCTCATACATTTCCCATTATGCCAGGTGCTTCTACTAGTGGAGGGCCTTCCGCTTCTCTTAAACCCCACAGTGGCTTTGATTTCTGGCCATTCTTGTGAATGCCCTCTGAATAAGCTAAAATTTATTTTATACTTGCCAGCCCCCCATCTGACACATACTCCTTCATGATTACAAAATGCAAATGGATTCTGGAACCTTTCTTAAAAGTCAGAAATCATTTAATCATAGAACAAAACACCTAATGTATACCCAAATAATATTTACTTTTAATTGAAATAAGTATTTATTATTATGCATTTTGTCCCTCAGCTGTATAGTCAATGAATCAAAGGTTTATCTGTTTCTTTTTTCTTTGTTAAAGTTAAAGCGAAACTTTCTCTGAACTTCTCCACATCTGATGTGGAGCCAGCTCTTTTCAATGCTAGCCCAATTAGCATTGCCACAAAACTGGGGACAAGAAGCAGAGAGACAGGTAAGAAGGCTAACTCTGTTGGGAGTATTGCTGGACCACTTTTTTGTCATTCGAATTAGTTATTACTTCTCCCCTTGAAACATATCATGTTGTTAATACCACGAGGATATTACTAGACTGAAAAAATAGCAAAGAGAAGAAAAAGGGACACAGTTTGCCTCTGTTGAAGGTGTGGTCTTCTTATATAAGAAATGTTTTCTGACATATGTTTAGGAAGAGACTGTCAAAAAATGTAATTGTTTGTATCAAGGGTCAGCAGATATTTTTCTCTATGGGGCCAGATGGTAAATACATTCTGTTGTAGAGCTGAACAGGCCTAGACAGTAGGTAAGCAAATGAGCACGGCTGTGTTCCAATAAAACTTTATTTATAGGAACAGGCAGCAGGCTAAATTTGCCTCACAGGCTATGATTTGTCACCCCCTGGTTTATATATTTGAACATACTTTTTTAGCCAATTTGTCAACTGTCTAAAAGGCCGTTGTTCCTGTGGTGGAGTTTGGATCCTCTGTCCCTATTGGTTATCATTACTGTCCTAAGTACAAACACTTCTGATCTCATATGTTCCTTCCTGGATTGCCCTCTTTCTCTGCCAACCTCCTCAAGCCTGCCCTCCTTCCTCTTCTTTCTCTTCATGGTCACTATGTCAGTTATCCAGTGCCACAATAATGCTGCACAATGAACAATCAAAACAAACAAAAAACTTGAGTGGTACCCAGTAATAAGTTCATTGCTCCTAAATCTGGGGTCAGATAGGGGCTGGTCTGGTCACTCTACTGATCTTGGCTGGGCTCACCTCCCTGCCTGGGCTCTGCTGGCTGAGGTGATGGATGGCTGGCCCTAGGCAAAGGTACAGAGCACCAGCACAATCAAGCAAGCCTTCTCCAAGGCTGGGCTCAAACTGGCACACTCTTCCTTCTGCCTCCTTCCATTGGATGAGTCCAGATCCAAGAAGTGAGTAAATACACCCCACCTTTTTAGTGGGAATCACTGCTATTTCACATGGCAGAGAGTCTGGGTACAGGGAGGGGGAAAGTATTTGGGTTATTAATGGGATCCTTCCACCAGTCACCAAGTCCAGTAGACTCTCCATCCTTTCCCCTCTCCAGCCATCTTCCTCTGTTGCTGTTGCTTCTATAGGTGCAGCTCTTACTGCCTGAGGTCGGTCTCTATTCCCTCAAGCTACTGAGTACTTCTTCCATATGGTTGAACTCTGGTCTATCAGTCCCACAACTAAAGACATCTAGTTGCTCCCCATCCAATTCACTTGGATTAATTTCCTAGGAATTCTACCTTTTAGCTTCATTTCCCCTTTCCTGCTTTCTATCACCCTTTGTTGGGTCAGCTATAGCCGAAGCAAACAACTCCTTACTCTTTAATCATTCCCTAATTAGTATTATTTTTTCATCTTGAGACCTCGTTCATGCTCTGTTTCTCTCCAGCGTGTTTTTCTTTCCTGTCTCTGTTTACAGAAACTGTATTCCTCCTTGAGGCTGTGGCTCAGACAACTCTTCCCTTCAGAAACTGGCTCAGGTTCTCCTCTGCCACTGGTTGGCGCTCTCCCCTTGACAAATCACGATCCTTTCCTTCCTCATCAGCATTTGGCACATTTTACCCGGATGTATGGGCGATTATTCAGATCATGACTCAGCACTTCCAACACATTTAAGTTTCTTTGGATGTACTGTGGCTGTTTGAAGTCTCCAGATCCTTGTCACTGTACCGGTCACCGAGTAGGCCTTCCAAAGAGGTCTGTTGATGGAACTAAGGCTCAAATGAATGTAAGGAAGAGGGTGCCTCCAAGGCAATATTTTGAGGTTCCAACAGAAAAAGAACTCATCCCCTTCTGTTTATTTACCTTATAAAGAGCTAAAGTTAGCAAATGGATGAAGCCAGCCTGTCCTTCACCTCATGTGTAAAGAGCTTTCTCTTTGGGGCACCTGGGTGGCTCAGTTGATTGAGCATCTGCCTCTTGGTCTCAGCTCCGGTCTTGATCTCAAGATTGTGAGTTCGAGCCCCATGTTAGACCTCGTTAAAGGAAAAAAAGCTCTCTTTTTTCAACCCAAACACTTCCTTGTGTGGCATGGCAAATGTCTTCTTTTTCTAAAAGGACCTCTGGCCCTGGGTGAGGAGGACATGACTCCTAGTGGCTGCCTGTTCTGGGATGGATGATTTTTATCCCCCAGGGCTTAGGGGCAGAACAATGGTTGGAATCCACCACAGACCTTCTCCTTTCCCCCTTAGTCCCATGCCCCATGAACCTCTGAATATTAGATGATGTTCTTCATGGATCCTTTTTTCCAGCCACCTCTCTGGCTAGCAGGCAGTCTGTCTCTGTCCTGACTCTTCCTGTCTCCTTGGGCAGGCATGGACTTCAACTTTTTGGAGTATTCTTATTTTTATGGGCCTTCAGACTGAGTGCAGTGTTGCTTCTTGGATAACTGTTTTCTGAATAAATCCAGTGAAATCAGGGAAATAGGCCATTGTTAACAGATTATTCTCCTTGTCCTTGACTTCTGTGCTGTCTCTTTTCATTGTTTTGTGCATTATCTCCCTCTGTGGTAGATCATGCGTTTCAGCATGATTCTCCCATTTGTTTCATTTTCTAGATGACATGTGCTTTCAGATGATTGGTCTTGACCCATTTTTATTTCTTCTTGAGTTTGAACCATTGGGCTAATGTTTATTTTATGCTTAATTTATCTTTTCATTGAAAATGTGAATGCTTTCCAAGACTTGCTATCTCTAATTTGAGCTTGTGGCCTATTTTACCATATTTTTTCGAGAGCTATTTTAATTGGAATCAGCTGGAATTTATGGCCGTGATTTTCTATTTACTTTTCTAATTTTCTTCTTTGCAAGAAAGATACCACCAGAGAGATGGTCATATTCATGCTTGCGAACATCTGAAATTACGTTATTCTTTTGAATTTCTTTTGTGTGCTGAACTGGAAGGGCCTCTTATTTCTAAAGGTAAACCAGTGTTGGCCAGTCAATGAACAGATTTCAAATGGCCAGTGGGAATGTGGTCTAGAATTAGTGTAAAGATGAGATTTGACTCTTGGCAAAATTTCTCTTATGTTCCTAAGTGAAAAGATCTGTAAGAATATAAGGCATTTATTTATTTTAAAAGTAAGCTTCATGCCCAATGTGGGGCCCAATGCTTTCTTTCTTCTTTTTCTCACTAAAATTATGAGTTGGCATACTGTAGAGTTAGCAGCATGGGCGGTAGGCTCAGAGTCCCTCAGTTCAAACCCCAGAGTCACTGGTTCCCATGTGTAGGATCTTGGGAAATACATCTAAACCAGTGACTCAGTTTTCTCATCTCTAAAGTAGGGGTTGGTATGTGCATCAAGTGTGGTAAGGTACATGAAGCTATTGGCCTAGTTCATGGACATATTTGAGTAATATTTATGCTATTGTTCTCATTACTGCCAGTGCTCTTTGGATCCTTGATTCAATTTCCCCAGATTTTCACATAAGCAAAGATTATAGCTAGAATCTCAGTTATGTCACAAGATAGGCAATTGGAAGGAGAGAGTAGAAATGCTATTAATAAAACTAGGTAGAATTCTGCCCACATACAATTATCAATCTACTTGGAACACATTGTATAGCAGTTGTACTTTTTTTCGCTGTGCAATTTAATTCACAAAATAATGAGCAGGGGGATAGTAGATTACTATCTTCGCAAAACAAATAACCATTGAGTGCTAGGAAACTACCCTCATGAATATGGCCTTTCTTCTCAAGGGCAGTCAAAAGCATGGTATGTTTAAACTGAAGAATCTTTACAAGGTTTTTGCGTGTGATTCACTAAGGGATGCCAACCTTACTGTTCTTTAACCTTAAATTATAAAGCAAAAGATCAATATTTTTCTGACTAGCTGTTTTACAAATGTTCCTATGAATAGTTATTACTTTAGCTCTCATCAATAATTCTTTGAAAATATGATTTTTAAAATGACCATATCATTTTCCATTTTAGGGAAGAAGCATTATTTGTTTCTCCTGCTGGCCAGTTACCCAGCTTAGGCTCTTGCCTCAGACTTAAGTCTCTCTCCCCAGATAAGACTCTATTATCAGTCAGTAGTTAGTAAGCAATTAGGACAAGTCATTGTTCTAGGCACAACGAAGGAAAAGACAGGTCCTCCTTCTTGGTTGTATAGAGCATCCTGGAAAAAGGGAGAGGGCTATTATCCATTCTATTTATGGTCAGAAAGAGAAATGGCTACTTGAAATGACTCTGAGAGAGAGAAGAGTGGGAAATAAAAAGGAGTAGAGAGGAAGCCCTTGCATGTCAGGAGTTGGGTCTTTGGGGGGATGTAAAGAGGTAGATGGAGTACTTTGATAAAGATTGTACAAATCTTTGTGAGACAAACCCCACTTCTTATTAAATTGTAAATTTTTAATGGAGTCCTACTTAGAATCTATTACTGAGACACACCTCCCCCGACTTCTACACTTGAAAATTGATCAAGTGGAAAAACCATCTGATTTGGTTTTCATCTCTAGAGGCAAGTGGATTTTCCAAAAATAACCACCGGCTGCGTGATGCCATTTTTCACTGGCAAGCAGCTGAAATGGGTTTTTCACCTACTGTCTTCTCTATTTTTGGTTAAGAGCTCAGAAAAGCACAAATGTAAGCACAACTTAGGAAATATTGCCAGGTTTAGGGGCCTTGGGACTTCAAGCATTGAGTTTGGAAGTTGATTAGCTTTTCATTAAAAGATTATAACTGTGATCACATGCTCCTTGTTTCTTTTAGGTTCTCTGGGACATTTGTTTGGTGTCCCAGCAGTTACCATGCCCCGCTTCACAGCATTTACAAAAGCCTACATGATTTTTAGATTCTCTTCCCTAAGAATTCTCAGCTCTTTGTTAGTAAGGTTATCTGTAGCTTGGAGAACTACAGTACATTTGATGAAAGCATGCAAAACCAAAAATGCTTATTGGACTTTCCTCAACTGTAGAAAATAGACACAAGGGAAGGAAAAAATGTGGTAGAGCTGCAAAGAACATGCCTGTGTGCCCAACCTGGCTCCCTCTTCTTCCAAAGTAGGTGGGCTGTGCTCTGCTCCATCCTTTCTGGCAGTTAAGCATGGTCATGTCACAAAGTCCTCTCTGGGAGAATGAGAGCAGAAATGATGTGTACACTTCCAGGCATGGCCCACAGAACCACCTGTGACATTTGCTAGGACAGTCCTCCAACTAAGTAAAAATCTACATCCCCGTCACAGCTCTGTGCTAATCGTAGGTTACGTGTCTAAAGTAGATAGGAAACACCTACCTCTTCCTCCACATGTCCTTTTTTTGTGTGTTTTTTTATTAACATATAATGTATTATTTGTTTCAGGGGTACAGGTCTGTGATTCATCAGTCTTACACAATTTAGAGCCCTTTCTAACTCCAAATATCCTCGATTTCAAAACTGAGCTCAGAATGCCATTTCAAAATGGCTCTATGATTAGAATTAAGGGCACCTTGGTTGATATTTATAGATATTTGATTATGTATCTGTGCAAGGCAGGTCAGTGTTAGAGGTTAAGAGCTCAGGCTTTGGGGTCAGACTCTCCAGGTGTAATTCCATCAATTTCTGGCTGGATGACTTTGGGCAGATTCTTTTAACTTTTTGAGTCTCGGTTTTCATAACAGTAAAACAGGAATAATAATAGTATCTCCTATGGTTAGTATGAGGATTAAATAAATTAACACCTATAAAAGGTATGAGAGAGTACCTTCAAAAAATGTACCCAATAAACATGAGCTATCACTGTTAATAATTGTAAATACAGCAGGTCAACAAAGCAGGAAACTAACCTTTGAATCTTAACACTTCCCTACATACTTATATTTAGTTTACCATATGCAGTAATCAGTGACTTCTTGTCCCCTTCTGTCTGGAGCCAAGTCTCTGTCAGTGACTATTGCTTGACTTACCTCTTAGCTTGGTGGCTCGGATGGGAACGGACTGAAACAACGAAGGAGGAGCAGCAGATAACAAGTGGGTTTCTAGACAGTAAAATACAGGACAAAGGGAATCTGCTTAAGACTAATTGTAATTCTAGGGGTGCCTGGGTGGCTCAGTGGGTTAAGCGTCTGCCTTCAGCTCAGGTCAAGATCCCAGGGTCCTGGGATCGAGCCCCGCATCAGGCTCCCTGCTCCACGGGAAGCCTGCTTCTCCCTCTCCCACACCCTCTGCTTGTGTTCCCTCTGTCGCTGTCTCTCTGTCTGTCAAATAAATAAATAAAATCTTAAAAAAAAAACCTAATTGTAATTCTAGCCTCATTAGTGCCTATTAATTGCCAGGCTTCCTCTTTGTATAGTTTGGGGCTGAGAGGCGCAGTTTGTAGGGAGCCCATCTGCCTCCCTGGCTCTTGGCCCCATGTGTTCTCTGTGGGGGGGTAGTCTGAAAAATGACCCAGTGAGCACATTTCCGGGCTACAGGAATGCAGCTGTCGTTAGCCCATCATTTTCAAGCCTTCTGGAAAAGGAAAGAGTAACTCTAAAGACCTAAAGATACACACACTAGAAAGTCCCTCAGGATTTTTGTGCAGTGTGGGATACGAAGTTTGCATAACAATAGCTGAGGTAAATTGGAAAAAAAATACATTTTACTGTAGAAGACCCACTTTTGTTAATGGACAGGATAATTGCAAGATAGAAGGCTGGAGTTTGTGGGCCCTTTGTATTTTTTTCTGCATTATCTCCTATTATCTGATGTGAAAAGAGCCCTAAATTCTATCCCCGCATCTGTCTCATCTGTATCTCTGCAGGCCTGGGGTGGAAGACTAGCAGAGAGAGTAAGAGTATGACTTTATTACTTATCCCATCTGTGGTCACATTAGCCAAGTCTTGAAGGCTTGGATTCCTCATCTCTAAAATGGGGAAGTCCTGGTCCCTCTCACTGGGTTGTTGTGACAGCTAAATGTACTGTGCATGGCAAGGGTTTACTTCAGTGCCTGACAAATAGTAGAGTTCAGTAAATAGTTGCGTTGGTTGTTTGTGCAGTAGGGTGTGCTTTCAGAATATGTGTGTGCTGTACACGTAATCCTGTACATCCAGGCAATTACATTAGTGTCTTGAGAGTGGATCCTGAATGTTCTGATCTACTTGTTTATGAGGAATAAAATATTAATTGGGGTTTTCAGGAATGATGTTCTATACACAACAAAAATATATGGAAAACCCAGGATGCTACGTATCCCACAGACTGTGTAAAAAAATCTCTTATATCCGGGGTGCCTAGGTGGGTCAGTTGGTTAAGTGTTGGACTCTTGGTTTTGGCTCAGGTCATGATCTCAGGGTCATGGGATCGAGCCCCACATTGGACTCCACACTCAGCTTGGAATTGGCTTGGGATTCTCTCACTGCCCCTCCTCCTGCTCTTGGTCTCTCTCTCTCGACTCTCTCTCTAAATAAATAAATAAAATCTTTAAAAAAAACCCCCAAACTCTCATGATTCATCTCCCTTTCTGATTTCTCCCCCTTTGGATTTCCCTCCCTTCCCCTATGGTCCTCCATGCTATTCCTTATGTTCCACATATGAGTGAAATCATATGATAATTGTCTTTCCCTGCTTGATTTATTTCACTTAGCCTAATCCCCTCCAGTTCCATCCAGGTCGATACGAATGGTGGGTATTCATCCTTTCTGATGGCTGTGGACTCTGGGAAACAATCTGAGGGCTTCAGAGGAGAGGGGTGGGGGGATGGGGTAGCCAGGTGATGGGTATTAAGGAGGGCACGTGTTGGGATGAGCACTGGGTGTTATCCGCAACTAATGAATCATTGAACACTACATAAAAAACTAATGATGTACTATACAGTGGCTAACTGAACATAATAATAAAAAACCCCCCCAAAACAAACCCTCCCCCCAAACTCTCATATCCAAAAGAATACAAAGCAACAGCTAGAATTGATTCCTAAGTTATTATGAGGCTGCTGCCACATAATGATTTTAATAGCTATGAAAATGGTGTATACACTCTTATGACCCCCATACTTTATTCACTCAATCTTTTGTTCACTCATTTTGCAAATGTCTAATTTAATTCTTAGTTGGTATCAGGCATTGGAATAGATGCTGGAAATACCATGATGAACAAGGCAGACATGTGCCTGCTTATATGGCTTTAGCATTTGAATGGGAAATACAGGCAAATGCTGTTAAGAAAGAAACTGAATTATTAAAAATAATTGTAAATTGTGATAAATACTATGAAAGAAACCAACAGGAATCTGAACTAGGAAGTAACAGCAATAGAGTGGGGGGACAACTGCATTATACTCAGGAAAGGGCAGAAGGAGCTAGCCATCTAAAGAATGGAAGGAAAGGCCAGTCCAGAAGGAAGAAACACATGTGCAAACACAGGTGCATAGGTTGGAGATGGTTTGGGCCAGATCATGCAGGGTCCTGCAGCCATGATAAGGAGTTTAAATATTATCCCACAGAAGGGAAGCCATTAGAGGATTTGTTTGAGCAAAAAAAAAATACATGATATTATTTATATTTTAAGCTTACTCTGGCCTTTGAGTGGAGAATATTCTTCATGCTGAAAATACATCCCTGTGTCTTATTCATTTTATCCCTGGAAGTTTGTACCTGTTAATCCCCCTCACCTCTTTTGTCCATTCCCCCCCATTCCCCTCCCTTCTGGTAACCATCAGTTTGTCCTCTGTATCTATGAGTCTGTTTCTGTTTTGTTCTGTTTCTAGATTCCACAAATAAGTGAAATCCTATGGCAATTGCCTTTCTCTGTCTGACTGATTTCACTTAGCCTAATACTGTCTAGGTCCATCCGTGTTGTTGTAAATGGCACAATCTCATTTTTTTTTTTATGGCTGAGTAGTATTCCATTGTATATATACCACATCTTCTTTATCCATTCATCTGTTGATGGACATTTAAGTTGATTTTTTATCTTGGCTATTATAGATAATGCTGCCATGAATATTGGGATGCATATGTCTTTTAAAATAGTGTTTTCATTTTCTTCACATAAATACCAAGAAGGGGAATTGCTAGATCATATGGTATTTCTATTTTTAATTTTTTGAGGAAATTCCACACTGTTTTCTGTAGTAGCTGCACCAATTTACATTCCCACAACAGTGCACGAGGGTTCTCTTTTCTCTACATCCTCATGAACACTTATTATTTCTTGTCTTTTTGATACTGGCCATCCTAACAGGTGTGAGATGATATCTCATTGTGGTTCTGATTTGCATTTCCATGATGGTTAGTGATGTTGAGCATCTTCTCATGTGTCTATTGGCCATCTGCGTGTCTTCTTTGGAAAAATGTCTTTCCTAAGTGTGCATTCAAATGAATCAATTTCAGGTGAGGCCTGTCCATTGGAATATAGGCTCCAGAGAGCAAGAGTCTTGTCTGTTTTCCTTACCACTATCTCCATGGTGCTTCGTACGTAACAGATTCTCAAGCAATACTGATTAAATAAATGAATAAGAGGATGAGCTCAGTTGTTAACTTTCTCTGGTAATATTCAGTTGCTCATTTAAAGGCACTGAGAAGATAGAAGGTGAGACTCACAGAGGACTGGGAACGATGATAGAGAGCAGCCAGGAAGTTGGGGGTATTAGCAAGGAAATGATTATAATGATGAGCCATAGAATCAAGGATGGATAAGAATAAAAAGAAAGCTAATAGATAATTAGCTAATGGATAACCAGGAAGTGGTTTGGAGGTCATTGGGAGGTCAGAAATTTTGGCACTAGGGGTTACTGAGAAAATCTTCTGGAAGAATAGGGCCATGATAAGAGAGTGACAGGTTTGAAATTGGGGTTTGTGAAGAAGGTCAGATGCCTAGATGACCATGTCAGGAGCCCAGGTAAAGCAGAGGAAAAGGTTAGTGATCATGTGATGGTCAAAGAGCTGGCTTTTCCTTGTCTTTAGTATCATTTAATACATTATGCTTATGATCCTGGCCATATGGAAAAGTAGAACTGGAAGATGAATTCCTGATAATATAAATGTAAATTTTCTACTCTCTATCCCCAATAAACACATATAACCAAGCATGACTATCATGGATGTAAGGATATTGACATGGTCATTGGGGAGCCAGTGTATATATATACTCTGTAGGGACTTGATCAACAGTCACACATAATTGAGTCATTTGGAATATAAGATGGCTAGAGGAAAGGCTTGACTGGGCACAGGTATATATTTAAGCCCACTGAATGGGGGTCAGTGAACTGTAATTGTTGAAAATCTGAATACGGTATCATTTTGCCAAATATGGAGTAATGTTCTTAGGCCTCCATTACACTAGGGTAGATTGTCATAACAGTTATTAAATTCTTGGTTTTTTAAATCCGATGCATTAAGGATTGGTGGAGCAGGTGATAAGAGAATCATCAGAGAAGTTTGTGGATTCAAGAAAAGAGGGGCCTATGCCCTGCTTCCTTTTTCATTGCCCTGGGAAGGTGCAAGCTGTCCCATATTATCAGAATTTGGAAGAACAGAGATCAGATATCCAACCACACTGGGTGTCGAGGAGGAGGGGCCTGAGGCACAGGTCTGGATGAGGCACTCTGGATGGGGTGTGGGAACAGTAAGATGGCATTTTTTCCACGTGGCTGCCAGTAGTATGGACAAGGTGAGAAAAGACAAGTACATTTGGAGGGGCCTCATGCCTTGGGGTGTGTGTGTGTGTGTGTGTGTGTGTGTGTGTGTGTGTGTGAAACCGTCAGTAGGTGTCTCACGGACCTGAAGACTAGAGGGATGTAGATATCTGAACAATTTACAACCTGAAAGATGCCAGCATATCTTTATCATGGTCAGGTTGACAAGTCCCACCTCATATGGACACTAGAAACTCTCATGGGACCAGCAAGGGGAGGAAACCTTCAACTGGTGAAAAAAAACTCTGACTTGATGAAGGTGATTTTTTTCATCATCATATTAAATGGAATTTGAAATAGAGATTAAGGTGACATAATGAAAAATTAACTCACACTTTCTCCGTATTTGCATATTGGATTGAAAAATTCATACCTGTTACGTAAAAGATACTGTTTGTTTTAGTTATGATATTGGTATGGTTGCTAGTGAAGACCCAAATAACAATAGCTTAAAGAAGATATAGGGGGACCTGATTGGCTCAGTTGGTAGAACATGCGACGCTTGATCTTGGGGTTATAGGTTCGAGCCCCACACTGGGCATAGAGATTACTTTAAAATCTTTAAAAAGAAGGTATAAATATACTTTTGTCTCAAATAACAGTCTGAACATCAAGCAATACAAGACCAATATGATGGCTTCATAATACTGGGGATCCTATCTTGTTGCTCTGACATCCTCAGGGCACTCTTTCCACCGAATAGTCTAAGATGGACGCTATGGTTTTTGTCATCACAGCATATTTTGGCCAACAGGAAGGCTAGTAATGTGGAGAGCACAACTTGTAAGTTGCAAGTATCGCTATTTCATCCCGTGGACCAGAACATAGCCACATGGCATAATAGCTACAAGGGAGCCTGGGAAATGTGCACGTGAGCTGGTCTGCCATGTGTACAATTTTGCCAAGCTACAATTTTGGGGGAGATACTACCTAAAGGAAAAAAAGAGAGAACCTATTTTGGAAGACAGTTTGCTGTTTCTGGTACTCAACGCTCTTGGTGCCTTGGGGGACTGGATGAGGTATTGAAAAAGAAGCAGCATAGAGAGCATGAGGCATTCCTGCTTTGAACAGTGACTCCTTTGGGAATGAGAGTGCAATTTCTACTATTAATCCAGGGGTGGGCCCTCCCATGGGTGGGCCCTCCACCCCCTGGGCTATTTAACTTTTGACTTCCCGAATGAGCTCATGTCTGGCCCTGTCCTAATGGCTTCTTCACTTGAGCACTAAGTGCTGGAAGTGCAATGGAAGTGCTCTTGAGCTTCTGTGCTTAAGTTAATTTTTGTTAGCTTCTGGGTAATGGATCTGATTTATTCATATTATTATTGTTAATAATACAATAAAAAAGCAATAATTTATAATTATATAACAACTATAACTGTATGTATGTATTTGGTGGCCTGTTTACATCCATGATCTAGTTTGTTCTTCACAGACTTATTATAAATAAGGACTTAAGTACTAGTTGTTGAAACTCTCCCTTTCTTCTCAGATTTTCAGTCTGAGCACATTCCAGTTCTCCTGTTTCTCCACTGAATGACTTTTGGGGCTACATACCTCTGTTCATTTCTCCCCAAATCCTTTTTTTTCTTCTTTTCATTTTTTTGGGCCCGATTCTAGGCTATTTCCTGTGGGTCCTTTCTGGAGTCTTCTGAACATATTGAATTTATTTTCTCTCCTTGGTTTCTCTGCCATTCTCCTTTCTCATCCTTCATACCCTGGTTTCTTTGAATTCATGGCCATTTCTCTAAAGCAGGTCCTATAGGAGTCCTTAGGTCTTCGGAGAATAGCTTCTCTTTTGTCCTATCCCACTTGTTGACCTCAGCTTCCCGCCCCCCCCCCCCCCATTTTTCTTGGCCTTTTCTCCTACTCGTCCAAATATATTCCTTGCTTTTGCCCATGTCTCCTTTCTGAAGTAACTTGAACTGCCACCCTTTCTTTTACCGTACTAGTAAGCGTTCCCATATCTTTTGGGATCCATAACCAGATGGAGTTATGTGACTACATCTTATCCGTTTTTTCTTGCTTTTTCAAAGTGGCCCAGGAGATAGCTGCTTCTTGTCTGTAATCTGGGCCTGATTTGGGGCTCTGCCTGTGACACAGTTTCTCAACTCTCCTGCTAGCAGCCCTTTATATTTCGATTTGATGTGCCCCAGGACTTCTGTTCACAACAGTTTCCCAGTGCCTTGTACATCTAGAGCTGTTTTTCAGAGTTGCTGAGGCTAAGATGATAGCTTATCCTTCCACATTGCTCCCTCCCTGGCTGTTTCACTTCCAGCCTATGGGGCCACTCACTCGCTCACTCCTTCTGCCTATCTGATGACAGGGTAGCACTCTCCTTCTGGGCTACTGTTACCTGGTCATCAGGACACTGGGGCTGTCTTCCTTCTCTGGGATAGACTGCACTTTCAGTCTTTTGATTTCAATGAGTCAGAAATTCCAAGGAACTGGAATCTGGACCGTGTAATGTGGAAGCATGAACTGCCTGAACTCTTCTGAGCCCCAGCACTGATGTTGAGAGCTGCCGTGGAGAAAGAGTCTGCCATGCTGAATGGTGAATCCTCTGCAGATCTCACTGGGCTCTCATGCATTTGGGGTGCAGTGGGGTTCTGACTTGTTAAATTATTTTCTTCATGGCAGAAATGTGGATCCGCACGTATCTTCAATCAGTATGCACTTACGTGGTTTTGGATACTGTGGGACAGCTTTCTCTTTATTCTTTTATAGAAACATAACAAGTATGCATGAATTCATATTTGTTTATGAAAAAACACTTATGTTTATGAAAAACTTCAAGTGAGGGATATTTAGGTAATACTGGTTTTCTCCCCTTGCTGAATATATGTGACCTATTTTCTGAAAAAAGTTGCTGTGATTTAGTGACAACTTAGAAAATAGTAGTGAATGATCAGTCTATTAACCCTTTTTCTTTCCTATTGGAAGAAGAAGTGTCAGAATGGATGGGTGTTCAGGTTCCAGTAGGGAAATTTCTAGAAAGTCTCCCTTAATAGTCATCATCTCATTTGTTCACATATCTGTTTGGTCAGTTATTTACCTCTATGATCATTATCTATTTACAACTCTGCTTCCCTCACTGGAGTGTGATTTGCACAAAGCAGTGATATTGTCCTATTCTTGGTGAATGGCAGTTGTTGGAATCAAACAAGCATTTATTTAATATCCATTAATAAGTCAATGAGGACATGAGTCAGAGGAAGTAATAAGTTTGTGGTCTTGGGCTGTGTGATAACTTCCTTGGGTCTCACTTTTTGCACCTGTGAATTGAGGGTACGGGCAAAGCAGAAGGAATAAAGAGGGTTGGAAGTGGTTTTGGGTGCCTCTGAGAAGGGACCTTTTTCCTGGTGAGGAGTGAGAGAGTATATGATCCAAAGGCAGGGGAGATCTGTCCTTCATAGTGAGTGATCAGGAAAGATGAGTCACAGAAGATCTGGCACCCCTTATTGTGTGGTGAGAACAGAGTAGAAAATGTGGACATGTTGTGTCCAGACAGAGGTCCTGACACAGCTAGCAGGTTTCTTACAATCTGAGACTGACAGGGGAGAGCATCTAAATATTTTCCACACACCTGCTGAGAGGGTCAGAGGAATAGCTGAAGGAGGCCCCAGGACCTACAGAAGCCTCTCATTGGGAGGAGGGATACATCTGAGGGAGATTGCACCTGGCCAGGGACCATACCAGATGTACATGGCTTTGCAGATGTCACTAGGGGAATGGTGCCAATCAGTGACTGGAAGGAACCAAGATGCCATAGTAGATGTCAGTGTAGACAGATGAGATCATGATCCCAGGCCATTTCCCTTGCTCTGATGCTAAGTATTACCGTCTGTGCCCCTTCTTTGTCCTTGGAACTTAACTGCAAGCCTAGAGATAAGGGTTGAGACAAGAAAACCTTGACTTGATTGACTTTACCCAGAAGTGTCTGATTGAAGTTTGAGAGAGAAGTAATGGAAGCAGAAATGGAAAGTTTGAGAGAGAAAGTAAGGTCATATATAGAAGACAAAGTTGAATTTTGGCATACTTGAGTTTTGTGGGTTGAGATTCTGTACCTCCTACATATGTGAAATGTTAATGCAGCCAGGAGCAGTGAACACTAACTGATGACAGAGAGTCCAGGTGGTGACTTTAGAATGCAGGGGCGCGAGCAGGGATTATCCTGGCTGTGGTTCTCCAAGCATAGATTTTGGGTTTCATTTCAGGATCCTGCTGATGTCCCTTCAGCCAACCAGTAATCAGGATTTTATGTTTCTTTCTTGTTCTCATTTATAATGTCCATAATTTACATATATTTGCATTTTAATTTTTCTAACGGAAAGAATTGAATAAATATGCCATCTCTGCATACCGCTGGAGCAAAACGCATCAAACTCCAGTGGTATGAATAGAGGTCACTGTTGACATACTCCTTACTTTAGCCCCTGCTGATTTCCTAAGCTATGGGTGTATTTTCCTATTTGGCACTTGAATCAAGTAATTTTATTCTATTTTCATTTTTCCTTCTGTTGTTGAAAGATTCTAGATGAACAGCCTAGGCCAGGTCCTTCATTTTACAGATGAAGAAATGGGGCCACAGAAGTGACTTGTCCTAGACCACTAGTAATGGTTAGTTAGGGATAGAGGTAGTTTGAGAACCCAGATCCCATGATTACTGTGCTTTTCCTCTTATGTCCTTATCTTACCTGTCCCTTTAATTCTGGAGACAGCTTCCTATCTTATGGAAACTAGCTTTTTTTTTTTTAAGATTTTATTTATTTGAGAGAGAGAGAGAGAGTGAGAGAGAGTGCACGAGAAGGGGTTGGGTCAGAGGAAGAAGCAGACTCCCCACTGAGCAGGGAGCCCGATGCGGGACTCGATCCTGGGACTCCAGGATCATGACCTGAGCCAAAGGCAGTCACTTAACCAACTGAGCCACCCAGGCACCCCGGAAGCTAGCTTTCATAACACATCTCTGATAAAAGCAATGAAGACTTACTTTCTCATTGGTTGTTGTAGTTAAAAAACGAGCCTAACAATTAAAAATTTTGATGATTTCAAAGTACAAGTGCAGCTGATTGTGGTTGGGTTGTGTTGAGGATGAGGACAGGAAGGAATGGCTAAGGAGGTATCTTAATCTTCAGAATGAGAATCAAGGGCTACTGTCTAAAGTTAATGGAATAGAAAATAAGGCTTAAATGAAATATGCAAGATAATGAAGTATTAATAAGTACCACGAAGATCTATCAATCATCTATCTAATGTTTATCTCTATATGTCTATGTCTCTATCTATACCCGAGTCTCCTTGCAAGCTATTTAGGGAAGTAGGAGAATATTTTCTCTTCTCTAAGTTGAGTAGTTTAGAGTTTAATGAAGTTGATAAATCAAGGAAGAGAGGTTACAGCACATTGCCTAGAGTTACAGAAGTAACAACCATGGGCAGTAGAACTAAAAACAGGAACAGTTAAGAGGTTGTCCTGGGTCACAATGGGTGGTGGGGAAAGTTGCTCTTGTGTTTGGCTTTTCAGCACAAATCTTCCATAGTATTTTGTAGGTTTCCCAACACATGGTTGTGCTGAAAAAAATGTATGTATTTTATATTTTGATTGGGATTAGCCAGTATAGGTTTCCTCTGCTCCCTGAAACTGGAGCATTCCTATGAAAGCTTTTGTAAACCGAGATGGGGTAAAATGAAGGAGCAGATTCCATTAAAACCTTTTAAGCATTCCCAGGTTCAAAATATAACATCTCTTAGGCATTTATGATACCTTTGGATGTCCTGCTAATGGATACACAAAATAAATCAAGACAGAGCACAGTTTAAAGCTATGGTTGTGTGATGCAGAGTGTAGCTCCCAGGGAGGGCACTTGGGGGTCCCACCCTTGTTGCTCTGGGTGGGCACTGCCTCTCTAAGGCTTGCTACCAAACAAAGCTGGATTCTGTTTTCATTTTTCTCCTTTTTTTCATCAAAGTGAAAATCCTCCTCACATTTCTCTGGATTAGTGAAAACAGGTACTAATGCAAGTCTTTTGTAAAAATGAAGTGACATAATGTGAACTTTCGAAAAGTGGGGAAAACCTCTATACCTTTCAAATAGGCAGGACCATTTACATTTTGCTAGTGGAGGATAAGAATACTCTTTCCCCTATGTATTTCCCAAAGGTGCACATCGGTTTCTTGATATTTATTGATTCTTGGTATTGCACACTTATTTTTTGTAAGAAGAAAGGGGTGATGTGTCTACTTCTCAACAAATCACTGGCAAGTGGAAAAGCTCTCAGTGATTGACAGACACAAATCACTGTTAACCCCCGAGTTGGGGCTCAGGTCACCTTTCCTCTACGTCCTGCAGTGGAGAGATGGGTAACTGAACAAAAGCAGGGTTCTCTTATGAAGGGAGAAAGGAAAAATAGATATTGGGAAGGCTATCAATGGTCTGCCATATTTAATAACACTTTTAGCTTTAGAATCTAAATCAGAGAGCAGTGTCACCTTTCTTTTGGTTAGTTTTTGCTGGTATATCTTTTTTCTTTCTTTACTCTCAGCATGACTATATCACTTTATTTTAGTCATCTCCCTTGTAGGCAGGATATAGCTGTATTTTGGTTTTGTTTAATTGTTTCCCCTTAATCTGAAAGTCTTTTACTTTTAGTTAGTATGATTGCTACCTTTACACTTAGGGTTATCGATCTAATTGGATTTATTTCTGCCATATGATTTTTCTGCTTTCTGTTTATTGTGGGTTTTTTGTTTTTACTTTTTATTAAAAAAACTTATACATACATAAAAATAGTGTGATAAATCCCTATATTCATCTCACATAGATGTGACAATGATCAATGTTTGCCACATGGACTTTATTTAACCCTGCCCTCTCCTTTTTGGTGGAAGGATTTTATTTTTATTTTTATTTATTTATTTAAAGGGTAGGCGTTACACAGGTGTTTCCTCCCTCCCTCTTTTCTTTTCTTTTCCTTTCCTTTTTCTTTTCTTTCTTTCTTTTTTTCCCTCTTTCTCTCTCTCTCTTTCTTTCTTTCTTTCTTCCTTCCTTCCTTCCTTCCTTGGTTTGTTTAAGCCATTTTTAAAAGTAATCTCTACCCCCAATGTGGGGTTCAAACTCATGACCCTGAGATCAGAGTGAGATGCTCTACCAACTGAGCCAGCCAGACACCCCTGGCTGAAGGATTTTAAAGCAAATCACAGATATCATGACATTTCACCTTAAGTGTGAATTATTGAGTTTTATTTTTCCCTCTACTTGCTTGAAATTACATTCATATTCTATTGTTTTAAACACACATAGTCAGTATAGCCACTGTTCTTCCAAACAAGGCACAGACTTTAGAACTGACTTTCCCTCTTACTCTTACTATTGAGTTCCATCCTGGTGTTTTAACTAGGCTAGGCTCAGCTGTACTATGATAAATAAACCCTGAAATCTCAGTCACTTAACAGGAAGCTGTTTTCATGCTTATATTCCAGGCTCATATTGATTGAGAAACTTGTCTCCAAGCAGGACATCAGGGAACCAGCCTGCTTCCACCTTATAGCTATGGCATCCAAATATGTCACTTACGAAGTTTCTGGTGAAGGGAAGAAAGAGCTAGAGGATTTGGGGTGATGATTTTAAGGGCCAGGACCTTAGAATCCACTCACTTTCCATTTCGTTGGCCTAACCCAGCCACACAGACTCCAGGCCCTCTGAGATGATAGCTGGGAAATGCAGTCTTACTATATTTTTAGAAAAAGGTCTATATAGCATATCAACTCTTATTTAAAATTAACTTTTTAAAAACTGCTTGAAAAAAGATTAAAATTGTTTTACTTTTGGCTGGATCCCCCATTCTATATCTAGTATTAGTGAGGAAGCTTTTGGCTGCTAGAATAGGAAAATCCTAACTCACAATGATTAATCAATAAGGAAATTAATTATCTCCTGGGTTTGCTTCAGGTGTGGTACAAAGCAGTCGCTCAGCAATGTCATCAAGGACCCAGGCTTTTCCGTCTCTCCATTTCATTGGTATTAGTATTGTCTTAATTCCAAAACTAATTCTGACATTACCTCAGGGTGGCCTTCAGTGTAACTGGGGCTATCTCCTTGCCTTTCCATGTCTACCTGCTACCCCTGGACCAATGACTGTGGCCAGGGACAGATCGTTTTTCTCTTTGACTTAGACTACTCAGGAGCTGAGTTTGGTGTACATCAAGATACATGATGATTGGTCTCAGTGTTGGGTGTCTCAACCCCTCAGTTGTCCCTTTAGACACATGGTGGGAGGGAGTGGCTAGTTGTTTAAAATGGAAGTTCTGTTATTAAGGAAAAAGAAGACAATGAGTGTCGGGTTGGCACCAGCAGTGTTCACTAACACTTTGTTGTAGCAATGAAAGAGGAAAGTGGGATCTACCTATGACTTAAATGGAGGGGCCTAATATTATCTTGCTACCAAGGCCATTTCCTGCAAGTAATAGTACATCACTCTGATAGTTCCCATGACAACATGCATTCAGGTGAGTCATCACTACTGGTACTTGTTGGTGGCCCAGGAAGAACATAATGACATTTATACTATTAGTTTGTTAGTGAATATTATAAATCTCTGATCTTAATTTGAGGACCTAGAATAGATTACATGACAGGTAATGATACTACATAAATGGGAGCATCTAAGCCAGTATTTGTTTGATGTTGGGAATGTGAGGCAGCTTTGGAACTTATAGAATAATGAGGGAGCTGTTGCAAGACATCTGGTTGGATAGGCCTGGAGATTATGGTGAAAATTTTAGTAAGTCATTTGAGATGGTATAAAAATTGAATAAACATTTTATATATTAATTGCACGAGTAGAAAAATACATCAGAAAAAGAAGTGCAGTGTTGACTGGATACCTGAACTGCAATGTACTTATAGTTGTGGGCATCCCTTCCCCCAAATTAGAGAAAATGTTAGACTCATAATGAGTATGAAGCAGCTGTTCCATCAAGCTGTTTTCCAAATGGGCTTTCACCATTATTGTTGTTGTTAGAGAGGGAAGTGATTTGAGTGTGAATGTGAAAATGAATTAATGTTGCCTGTCAGGAAACAAAACCAGTGCCAGGAGATCAGCTTATGCACAGCTGAAAGATTGAAAAAGAAAACTCTGGGAAATCAGAGAGCTAAAAAGACAATGATCCCAAATTCACTCTCGTCTTAGAGTGTGGAAGTCAATTTTCTACTCCAGAGATGGAAACAGCATCAGATAAGGCACTTTGGTCACCAAATCCAGGCTAACTTGGAGACTAATGGTAACACTAGCACTAAGATCGTCTCATTCCGAGCCTCAACACCAGATGAAAACATTTCTTCCTTGACCATGTGAGTCAGTCTGGGATAGGGTTGCCAGATTTAGCAAATAAAAATACAGGATGTCTAGTTAAATTTGAATTTCAGATAAAAAATGAATATTTTTTGGGGGGAAAAGTATGTCCTAAATGTTGCATAGGTCATAGTTAGATGAACAATTATTCATTGCTTATCTGAACTTCAAATTTAAGTGGGTGCTCTGTGGCAACCCTAATCTGGGATAATTAATAATACCCTGATACCCAGAACATTATGATATGGTTGGTTTTGAACTTTTCCCTGAAATGCCAACATTGGACTCTTACTAATCCTTCATGGCAGGTTATATTATATATCCCATCCCATATTGTCTTCTGACAATGTGACATGAACACTCCTCCACTGAGAGATGGGGTCTGGGTGGGCTTTGTAACTGCTTGACCAAAAGAATATGACAGAGTGACACTCCGTGACCTCTGAGGCTGGATTATTTAAGGTAGGACAACTTCAGTAGGCTCTCTTTCCCTTGGTACATGCACTGTGAGAGTGCTGAGCTGACTTGTAAGAAGTCTGACTACCCTGAAGCCACCAGGCTGGAGAACCACGTGGCAAGGTCACACAAAGACAGTGAGAATGCCTGAGGTGCCCAAGTATTCCAGCCCCTAGCTATTCATGTCTTCTCTGCTTAGATAGTCTCAGCTTTGAGATGACCCTAGTTTTTTGTTTTTTTTTTAAGATTTTTAATTTTTAATTTATTTGACAGTGAGAGAGACAGCGAGAGAGGGAACACAAGCAGGGGGAGTGGGAGATGGAGAAGCAGGCTTCCCGCGGAGCAGGGAGCCCGATGCGGGGCTGGATCCCAGGACCCTGGGATCACGACCTGAGCCGAAGGCAGATGCTTAACGACTGAGCCACCCAGGTGCCCCAGAGATGACCCTAGTTTTAACCACTGACTCCAACCTCATGAAAGACCAAGCTGAATTTTCCCAGCCAAGTCACTTCCACCCACATTTCTGACCATAGAAATGTGAGAGTTAATAAATGGCTTTTGTTTTAATCCACCATGTTTTGGATTGATGAGTTATACAGCCACAGATAGGTAATAGATACTGATTTGGGGGAAGATGAATAACACCATTTTTTTAGGTTAACATCTTATCTAATAGTTTTTAAAATAAGTAGATTTTTCTTCTTCTTCTTCTTCTTTTTTTTTTTTTTTTTAAGAGATAGGGACACAGTAATATGCCCAAATCTTTGTCAGGTTTTTGAAAGTTTTACTCTTGTGTTTTTAGCTACTTAAAAAAAAAGTCTAAATAAGTGGAGGTAGTACTACAGGAAAATTGAATTGTCCATAAGAAAACAAACAAACAAAGCTATCTCCCAGTATTGTATAACGGAATGAGCACTGATAAAGGAGACCTAAGTTTTCTTGGCTTTGACAGTAAATAGCTATTGGATTTTGAGCAAATTACTTATTCTCTAAAACTCACTTCTTATATCTGAAAAATGAGGTATTATCCCAGGTAAAGATGGCAAGTATGCAGCATTCAAGCTACCATTTTCCCTAGCAGGCATCACTAATGAATTGTAGTACTCTTTCCACAGGAAATGACCTTAGAGTCCTCAAAGCAGAACTCCCAGCAGTCAGGAGCAATCAATCATAGTTGGCCATAATGACAAAATCATTTTTTGTCTTTGCAGACCTTGAACATGTCTACTGTTACTTCCAGTGTTAAAATTTAATATCTCTATAATCTAAGTGATTTACCCAAGTTCATAAGGAGTTGCTAAAGTGCTTATGGAAGTCATGTTGGAAATATTTGAAGAATCATGGAGCAACATTAATTGACTGTGCACTGGGTGCAACATAGCTGTGTATGTACTGTTATAGATACAGGGATGAAAAAGACAGTGTCTCAAAGGGAGAAAAGGATACACAAAAGTAACTCCAAATGAGATAGTTTTATCACCCCGATTCAAATTAGACCAATTTTGCTCAGATTGTCAGGTGAAACCACTTAACTGTGGTCTTGAGGACAATGTATGAAAAGAGGTAGTGGTGTGTTTCAGGGTACTTTGTTCACATTTGATCTAAGTATATCTAAAGGATCCGGCTGCAGAGCAGCTCCACATATGACTCCAATTCTGAAAGAAGTCAACCTTCAATTTCTCCCAGGTCCCTATGCCTGGGCTTATTCCCAGGAATCTGTATTCCTATGTAGTACTGTGGACAGCTCCCTCGTTTCCTTACCTGGTTCTCTGCTGTTATTTTAGACCTTCTTTCAACTGTATTGCCATCAGCTGATTTCTCCACACTAGGCTTGGAAACATCTCTTAAAGGCCATCACCAACCCCCCCCCCCTTTTTTTTTACATGCCCTCTTGTTTGATCATTAGCCATTTGTTATCTTTCCCTATCATGACCAAGTTTTCAAAGAGTCTTCTCCAAGCATGTAGTTAGAATTTTTTTCTCTAAATTAGATGAGGTTTCAATGTTTGTTTTTATATAACAAGCTTGCAACCATTACACATAATTTTAAGTTTTCATATTCAGGTGCAAAATCTCAATATAATTTTTTGAACCCTTGAACTATATAACATAAGATTCCCACTTAAATATCCTACACATTGTTTTGTATTAAGTACTGATCTCTTCGTATAGTCCACACCACATCTGAACCAAATAATAAAGTAACTGATCTTGCAAAGCAGAAGAGAGAGGATCATTTCCAGCTAAAAGGACTGGAGAAGGCACTCTAGATGAATGAGCATTCATTCTTGACCTTGAAGGACAGAGAGAAATCAGAAGGCAGAGTAGGGTGGGGTAAGGATGGGGAGGGACGTTCCAGATTGAGGGAAAAGCAGGAGCAGGGCATTAATCCAGAGAAATAGGAGAGTGAAATATATTTTTGCCTGCAGTGTAGTAGTTGTTCCAGTAGAAGAGAGATGGAGGAAACACTACATGGTAGAGGCCCTTGGTATCTGTGGGTTGGTTGATTAAATAATGGAAGGCTACTCCTGTTTCACTTGCTTTCTTAGAGTAGGTGATGTATTTGTGAGTGGTTCTCTGGCACTGTTCTATTTTTGAGAATTAAGGTTTGGAAAGTATGGCTCCCTTGTCTATGTCTCTAGCCTATTCTGTGGGAGAGAAATGTGGCAAAAGGAGATATTCAAAGTGGTGAAGATTCACTGTGCATTTAAATGACCGTTTTAACAATGTGCTTGGAATTCTTCCTTTTCCCACTGTAGACTTTCCCTAACCCTTAACAGTCAATCCTTCTAGTATACACTTAAACACAAATATATACATTGGGCTTCCTAGGTGCCACCAGAGAAGTAACACAGATTTCTTCCACAGAGAACTTTGTCTAGTGGTCATTTTCTATTTATTCATCCATTCAGGAAGTGTTTGTTGAGTATCTATTAGGTATGAGGTACTGTACTTGATATTGGATATAGATTGATATACAACATAGACTATCCTTTGCCGTTAGGGGAATGAGCTCCTGAGAACCACATGTTAGGCATAATCCATCAAGAGAGATTGACATCCAACAGTACACGTTATGACAAATGCCAAGCAGGAAACTAACTGGCTGTAAGAATACAAGAAGATGAAATTGGGAGATTGGATCATGTTGACATAGTCTACTCAACACCAACCTCAGTCCTTAAAAATAACAGAGAAACCTGTTAAGTCAATGTATTACATAGACAACACTAGCTGGTATAACAAACCCCAAACTCTCAGTGATTCCACATCATAGAAATTTATTTCTTTTTCATGTAAAATTCAAAATGGGTGTTTGTGATGAACTGGTGGCTCTCCTCCAGGAGGTGATTTAGCAACCTGATTCCTTCTATCTTGTGGCTTCAACATGTGGTTTCCAAGGTCACTGTGTTCATCAGCTCAAGCCTTAAGCCTTAAAAGAATCTGGTAGATCAAAGTGGCAGATTTTTATGGTCAAGACCTGGATGTGAACACTTTACTTCTTCCCTCATTTTTTTGGCCATACCTATCTGGAGGGGAGGCTGGGAAATGTTTTTTATCTGTGTGTGTAGAAAGAATAGGAAACAGTTTTGCTGAACAGCATGTATGTATATATATGTGTGTGTATGAAACATTACTAAACAGACCATGTATTAGGTCATAAAGAAACCTAAACCAACATAAAAAAGAGAAAATCACACAAGCCACAATCTCTGTACAACACAATCCAAGAAATTATTCTGAATAAAAGTTAGTTTGTACTCCTAAAAATGTTTACATAAACACCCTTGTAAGTAATTATTGGCTTGGTGAGATTATAAAAAACAAAAGTGATAAAATATTTACAAATGAACTACACTGAGAACAGTATAGAAAAAAATCTGTGCTTTGGATTATGGGTGAAGTGGTAGGCAGAGGAGGATGTGTGGCTTTAGATGCATATATCAGCAAATGAAAAAATAGAAATTAATCAAATTGAGTGTTCAATATGAGACCTTAGACAAAGAACAAAATAGAAACAATTAGATGGAAGGACTAACACAGATAAAGATGTGAGCACAATAGGAAATAAACACAAAGCCACTGGAATAGATCAATAACAGCAAAAACTTAAAAACAAAAGACATACAAAATTGGCAGGTTTATCTAGAAAATAGAGAGGAGACACTATAGCATTAATAAGAATGTGAAAGAGAATATAATTGTACATATATCAAATTTTTAAAAATAAATATAAATATTACAAAATATTCTAAAAATATGAAAAACTTGAACAGTAAGTGAATTAGAATATTTTTTGTAAAGTATAAAAGGTTAAAATTAGATAAAGAAATAAAAAACCTGAATAAGTCTAAAACCATAAAAAAATTAAAATTTGCCATATCTTCTTGAGGCTCAAGCAGTTTTATGAGTAAAGTCTTCCAAAACTTCAAGGGGAAGAGAATCCATATGTTCTAGAACAAAACAAAACACAGAACAAAACAAAACATGGCATGATATTCAACTTATTTCAAGAACCTAATACTTCCCTGATCCCAAAACTGGACAAAGGTATCAGACCTGTAAAAATAAGTGTAGGCAATCTCATTTATGGACATGGGTGCAAAAATCTGAAATGAAATATTTACAAATGTAATTTAGTAGTGAAGTCAAAGACCAATAGATCATCGCCAAGTTAAAGGTAATTACAGTGATGGAAGAAAGGCCAACTTTTAAAAATCCATTAATGTAATGACTGCATTAAAGAACTTAGAAGAAAATATCAGTTGATTATCTCATTTTATCATCTCACTAAATTGGAAAAACAGTTGGTAAAAATAAATACTCATTTTAAAGAAAAATCCTAACTAGGATTAAATGAAATTTCTTAAAGTTGGTGCAGGCATCCACATGAAACATTATTCATGGGTTAGATGAAGACTTACAGCAACAGCTTCAATCTATATCTCCATATCCTTCGAGAAACAACATGGAACAGCAAGAATACATAAGATCATACCTGCAGCATAAATAAAGGGCAGAATATATTAAAATTTAAATTACCTGTTAATAAAAAATGAAAAAGCACCTAATCCCAGTGAGTGAGTGCTCATGCTTCTGTTGTGTTTGTGGCAAGTAAAGGCAGCTCAAAGAAAAACCGTGAGGAAGAGAGAAGTGGAGAACCAGGGATGGACTTGATATTGCTTCACAACAACTATCAGAAGGAGAAAGTTCACTGGAAACATAAGCAATAAGAAAGTGTCCTGTTCGATCAGAGCACTGATTACAGGGAAGAGTTAAAAATATGCATGATATGGGGCGCCTGGGTGGCTCAGTTGGTTAAGCGACTGCCTTCGGCTCAGGTCATGATCCTGGAGTCCTGGGATCGAGTCCCGCATCGGGCTCCCTGCTCGGCAGGGAGTCTGCTTCTCCCTCTGACCCTCCTCCCTTTCATGCTCTCTGTCTCTCATTCTCTCTCTCTCAAATAAAAAAAAAATGCATGATATGAGGTTGCAGTCTTTAGAAAGCATAGTTTCTTGGTGAAGAAGCAAAAAGGAAGGGAAAGACAATACTTAGTAACTGGGTGATAAAGGAGAAGAAAAAGTGAAAATTTAAGCTGTTCAAGAGAAAAACGAAGGAAAAAAAGCCCCACGACCGTAATTCCCCCTCCAAAAACAAAATAAAACACCCACAAACAAACAAACACAGTACTAGGAATTAAGGAGTTTCTGAAAAAATAAAAGGATAGAGACATGTCAAAGAGACACAGCAGTCAATTTGAAAGAATGACCAATGGTCAAAGTTGAAGTATTTTGAGCAACAAAATAAAGGATACTGTTTTGGATTATAAATAAAAGTATAAAATAACTATAGATGAGTCCATACTGATGTAAATAAATGATCAAAGAAAAACATAAACTGGGGACAAGAGACAACTTTTTCTATAGAAGAATTCCACATAATATGTGTCGGCACTCCCCTTTCCAGGGGATAGAGCTTAGAACTCCCCTTTGGACTGTGGTCTGCATTCTGTGACTTGCTTCCAAAGAACAGTGTATAGAAAAGGAAAAACAGTAACTTTACAGTGGAGAAATATGGTGAACATTACGTTAAGCAAGTGATCAAATTTCACATCACTAACGATATGGTAAGGATAGCCTGTACCTCATGATGTCATGAGAAAGTCACTTCAACTTTGTGGTATTCTTTCCAAACCCTGTCTTGGTTCTTTCCAAACCTAAATCTAGTCTAATCTGAGAAAAACACTGGACAAACCCAAATTGAGGGATATTCTACAATTTATCTAACCAGTGCTTTTTTTTTTTAAAGATTTATTTATTTTAGAGAGAGAGAGGGTGTGCATGCAGCAGGGAGGGGCAGAGGAAGAGGGAGAGAAAGGGTCTTACCCAGACTCTGTGCTGAGTGCAGAGCCCGATGTGGGCCTCAATCTCATGACCCCGAGATCACGACTTGAGCTGAAACCAAGAGTCAGATGCTTAACCAGCTGTGTCACCCAGTGCCCCACATCTGACCAGTACTTTTAACAATGGTCAAGGTCATGAAGAATTAGCTAAGATTGAGAAAATGCCCAGACTACAGGAAAGACAACTAGATGGCATGTGGTAACCTGAATTGGATCTTGGAACAGAAAAACATATAATGGAAAAACTGGTGAAATCCAAATAAAGCTTAGTGTTCAGTTAAAGAATATACCTGTGTTATTTTCTTAGTTTTTATAATTGACATTAGGGGAAACTGGCTGAGGAGTATACAAGAGCTCTCTGTGCTCTTTGCTATTTCTCTATAAACCTAAAATTATTCTAAAGTAAGAATATGTAAACAAACAAAAACACCCAAACCTATCCAATAGAGAAACTGGACATTGCTCACTAATAGAGGATGGTGTCTTTGAATTAGGTATCTAGAAAATCACCTCAAACTCACAAAATGAATAGGAAAAAAACAGAATAAATCTGTATGAAATTACTATATCAGAAAATGAGAATAATTCTACCTCAGCTAATGAATATTTACCCATCTAAAGAAACAAACACAGCAACCAAGAAGTGTAAGAAAACTGTCAGGCACCACTCCAAGCTGATGAAATATACTGAAATAAGCATTTGGGGATATGATAGCCAATCTTGAATCAGAAATACAAAAATTAAAAACAGAAATAGACTAAACTACATAAAGAAATGAAGAGAGTTGATTAAACTTACTAAAGAAATAAAAGAAAAAAGACTAAATCATCTCACAAATAAAGACTAAATTACAAATTGCCCAAAGGAGAATAGACTCAAAAGGAGATTTAATGAGGAACATTCAAGAAAGATGGAAAACAACCAAGAGAATAAAAATGGGATAAAGATAAAAATGAAAAGGGTTCAAGAGGAAGTGGTTGAAATGGAAGACAGAAGAAATAGAAAAAATGTTTGCTTAAAGCCCTTGAAGAAGAAACAGAACAATAGACCAGAACTAATATTTTAAAACCTCAATTCAAGAAAACTGTTTCAGAAATAAAAGAAGATCTAGATTTACATATTAAAGGAGCCCACTGGATACATATGGAAATTAATCCAGAAAAATTAGCTTTAAGACATATCTGAGAAAAACATATTTAAGAGAGAAAAAATCCTCAAGGCCTCCAGGCACAAAGATCAAATAATGAAATAAAGAAGACACACTGGCATCAGATTTCTCAAAGATAATATAAAAAGGCAACAAGAGAGCAGCTTTTTCAATAAGGTAAAACAAAACAAGACAAAAAAACTTTGAACTAAAAGTTTATATCTAGCCATGCTTTCCTTCAAGTATCAAAGGTATCAGTAGCCAACTTCAAACAGAGCAACTTGGGGAATTCCCATTACACCCACTACTAGTCAATATTATATTGGAGCTATGGGCCAATGCAATCAGACAAGCAAAATCAATTAAGGAATAAGAATTAGCTATTTCAATATGCAGATGATGTGATAGCATACCTGGGAAGCCCTAGCGAATCCGTGACAAAATTAGCTCAAACAATAAAATCATAGTAAAGTACCAGGTTATCAGATTAACATACAAAAATTGACAGCTTTCTTACATGCACATACACATGCACAAAATGAGTTAGACATTATAAATGTAGAGAAAACTCAACATACAGTCTACATATTTAGAAATAAACTAAACAACAAATGTACAAACCTCTTTGAAGGAATTTTAACACGCTCTTGGAAGACTCAAAACTATACTTGAGCATATGGAAATACATACCCCTACACTTGGATGACTACCTGAATTCATGCAGGAGTTTAATGCAGTCCCTATAAAAATATCAATAATTTTTTTTTCTGGAGATAGACATGTTGATTTTAATATTATTTGGAAAAGCAAACACGTGAATATCCAGGCAAGCAGCAAAAAATTAAAAAACATACAGGAGACTAGTCTTATCAGATACTAAAACATAATAGGAAGTCTCAATAGAAAGACTTAATTAAGTCACTGTGATAGTGGTACATGAGTAAACAGACTAGTGACATAAAAGCTTCAGTAAAAGACTCAAGTACATAAGGAAATTAAACATGTCATAAAGGTGACATCTCAGTTATCAAGTCAAAGGTGTACTTTTTAATAAATAGTTCTAAAAAACTTGTTTATCTTTTGGAATAGATAAAATTAGTCCACTCCCTCACACTACACATAAGAATAAACTCCAAATGCATGTGAGTTTTATTTTATTTGACAGAGAGAGAGAGCGAAAGCAAGAACACAAGCAGGGGGAGTGGGAGAGGGAGAAGAAGCAGGCCTCCTGCCTAGCAGGGAACCCGTCGTGGGGCTTGATCCCACATGATCCCAGGACCCTGGGATCATGACCCAAGCTGAAGGCAGACGCCCAGTGACTAAGCCACCTAGGTGCCCCTGCGTGTGAGTTTTAAACATAAAAATGAAGCCAGCTAAGTGGTCCAAGAAAAGTGGGTGAATCCCTTTGTAACTCGGGTATAAGGAGAAGTTTCCTAACTATGAAAATCCAGAGACTATAGAAGAAAAGATTGATAAATTCCACTCTATAAAAATAAAAATTTGTATGTCAAAAAGCACCATAAGCAAAGTCAAAAGATAAATGACAAATGACAAACTGGCAGATTTCAACATATATTGTAGATAAAGGGCAATATCTCTATTAAATATGCAACTCTTAAACATTGAAAGAATAAAATCTAAAACCTGATAGGAATGTGAGCCAATGATATCAACTGATTAACAAAAAAAGATAAAGATTGCTCTTAGATCAATGGAAAGCTCTTCAACTTCACTCATAATTACAGAAATGCAAATTAAAACTATGCTGTGATACCATTTCTCACCTTTTCCGTTTGTGCAAATTAAAAACAGTATGAATAAAAATGCTGTTGGTGAGGCTGTAGGCAAACAGCCACTTTCATACATTATTGGTGAAAATGCAAATTGGCACATCCCGTTTGCCACAGAATTTAGTGAAATCTAACAGAATTATATGTGTTTACTTTCGACTTGGTGGCCATCACATGTCTAGAAATTTACCCTGAAGATATACTTCCCCAAATCTTAAAATACACATGGTTATTCATGGCAGCATTTTAAAAGTTGTAAAATGCAGGATACAAATATGTATAAGAGGATAATTGAATGAACTATAGTACAAATACATAGTGGAGGGTCAGTGGGGAGGAGCTCTATGAATGTAAGTATGGTATGATTTCTGGAGGCATGTTGTAAGTGAAGAAGAGAAAATGCAGAAGAATATTGATAGTATGTCTTTCATGTAAGAGAGGAAATAAGAAAATATATGTGTGTCTGTTCATTTGTGTAAAGAAAACTTAGGAAGGGTGGGTGGAACAGAATGGAACAGATGGGGGATGGAAATGTGGTAGAAGCGATGGAGAGAATGCCACATCTCTGAGTATACCTGTTTGTGTATTTCTAACTTTCAGAACAAATGTTTGTTTCCCACTATATCTATATATTCCATATATAGATATAAAATTATGTACATCAAAACATATAATGTATTGTACATTTCTTATCCTGTTTTTTACAGCTTTTTAAAGTCTGAAATAGGGACTCCTGGGTGGCTCAGTCGTTAGGCGTCTGCCTTCAGCTCAGGTCGTGATCCTGGGGTCCTGGGATCGAGCCCCGCATCGGGCTCCCTGCTCAGTGGGGAGCCTGCTTCTCCCTCTCCCTCTGCCTACTGCCCCCCCACTTGTGCTTTCTCTCTCTGTCAAATAAATAAATAAAATCTTAAAAAAAATAAAGTCTGAAATAATTTCAAAATAAACACTTAAAAATAATACAAGAGGCTTCTCTTTAAAGTCAGAAATCAGTCATTGATTGGTGCCTGTCCTCATTGGCTTCATTACTGCTATTCTGCTTTGCACTAAAAGTCTTAATGTATGCAATCAGGAGAACAAAATACATAATATGCATTAATGTTGGAAGAAAAATCACATATAATTGCAGATGTTGTTTGTCTTATTTGAAGATTAAAAAGAGTCTGGTGACATCAGTTGTACTTCTAAGAGTAAATCATAATGAATGTATGCAACTCAGCTTTCCTATGCACGATCAACAAACAATTAGAACATCCAAGGGAGATGGGAGAAGGTGCCAGTTTGCAGGGGACTGAGGAATGAATGGGAAGCAGGTTATAGAGATTGTGTATGCTGGCAATTCTTTGGAAAATTTTGCTTGTAAAGATCTTGTGATGTGATGGTATAAAGATGCGGGAATGTTGTGACCTATGGGCAAAGTTAGCATCTGAGGCTGAGAGTGGGGTGGGGGATTTCAGACAGGTGAATATGCGAAAGAGTACTCTTAGAGAATCGAAAAACAAGTTTACTTTAGAAATTAGTAGAATTACCAGGTAGTTGAGATTCTCTTTGTGATGTAAGGCTATGAATTAAAAATGAAACCATTCTTCCTGGTTGCTTGTTAGAATTTCTCTAGCAATATATGTATGTATATATATTGTATATACATGTATACATGTATACATGTATATGTATACATATATTGCTATTAAATTTTATTTAAAATCAATTATTTTTTCCTTTTTTAAAATTTAAATTCAATTAGCTAACAGAGTACATCATTATAAATTCAGTTAATTAACACATAGTGTATTATTAGTTTCAGAGGTAGAGTTTGGTGATTCATCCATTGTATATAACACCCAGTGCTCATTACATCACGTGCCCTCCTTAATGTCTGTCACCCAGTTACCCCATCCCCCCCCACCTCCCCTCCAGCAACCCTCAGTTTGTTTCCTAGAGTTAAGAGTCTCTTACGGTTTGTCTTCCTCTCCGATTTCATCTTATTTTATTTTTCCCTCCCTTCCCCGATGATCCTCTGTTTTGTTTCTTAAATTCCACATATGAGTGAAATCATACGATAATCGTCTTTCTCTGATTGACTTACCTCTAGCAATATTAAACTGTTTTTTTTTTTTAAAGATTTTATTTATTTATTTGACAGAGAGAGACACAGCGAGAGAGGGAACAGAAGCAGGGGGAGTGGGAGAGGGAGAAGCAGGCTTCCCGCGGAGCAGGGAGCCCGATGTGGGGCTCGATCCCAAGACCCTGGGATCATGACCTGAGCTGAAGGCAGTCACTTAACCAACTGAGCCACCCAGTCGCCCAATATTAAACTGTTTTGGATGCAGGCACAGAAATGGCGAATGGCTGCTTTGCTTCCAGAGTGAGGGGTTTTCCAGGTGGGTATGATGGAAGGAGAGAAGGGACAAGAGAATTGATAGTGTTTGCAAAGGTGTAATTATAGTGATGGAACATGTCAGCTAAGCTGAACAAGGAAGGAAGTAAGTGGAGGATGAGAGTCTGGATGTAGAAAAAAAAAGTTACAGGACCAGTAGATTAGAAGTCATAATGGGGTTGGAACATTGGCACGTGGGCTAGTGGAAGAAGAGACTGTCTAGAGAGTGAGATATTTGCATTTGGGATGTCAAAGTTGTGCAGTTTTTGGTGATAACAGGGTCCAACCATGGTGTGATTATGAGATCAGGGGGCTGAAGTAAGTCAGGTCACAAAATAAGGAGGTCAAGAATTTGAATGTCCCAGAGTGTCCAGGAGGTCTTTGGTAGGTATGTTGACATTACTGAAGATGATAAAAAGAGTTGGGGTGGAGAGGAAGGAGGGTTCTGGGCCAGGAGCAATATGGTATAGCCAGATGACATAGCCTCAGAGAGCAGGGGCTTTGTGAGAGGGTAGACGTGCAACAGAAAGGACATGGCAGTGGGAAGTAAGGAGGATAACCAGCCCACCACAATATGAAACTTGAGACAAAGCATAGCTTTTATTGGGAAGGCTACCCAGGGATGCTTTGTTCTCAAGGGACAGCTGGATTTCAATTAAATGAGAAGGTAAATGCACAGTGCAAGAGGTTGAGTATGTAGGATTGTTTGCTGATCACCAACATGAGTTGGGAGAGAGAGAGAGAGATCAGAGGGGGATTTGTTCAGATTGGGGATAGAGAAGGGCGGGCACAAGAGTTTCAGTCAAAGTAACCAGGGAGGCTGGTACTGGGATTTGAATCATGATAGGATTCATCCTGATCATTTTCTAAAGGGGCATGAATTTGATCTATTTGGGTGCAAGAAATATGATATTTATTTTATTTTTCTCTATTAAATCATACTTGGCTTTGAGTCTTCCTCTCTGTATCTGATAAGAAATGAAATTTTAGGCATGTTTGTTGATCCCCTTCTACTCTCTGGGATTATAAAGAAGGGGAAGTTTCAGAAAGTTGGGGAAAGCCTTCTGAGTTGTTTTTGGTGATAAACTGCTTATTGGTCCATTGCTTACTTAGATGGTGTTTCATTTGAAGTCAGTTATTCTGCTTAAACTTGTATTTGTTTCACCCCCAGTCCTGTCCCATGAAGGCTTTTGTCTCCAGGTTTGGTCTCTGGGAATCTACTTCCCAGCTTTATGAAAAAGCCCTGGTATCTCCTGGAGCACTGGGTTGGACTTGGGGCACTGGTCTCTGAATGTGGCAGAACCCATTTTCAACCCTCCATATCTTCCCCAAATCCTTCCTAGCTTGAAATTGGGAAAAAACCCATTTTAAACTGTTCATTCCCATGAGCATAGACTTTTGAAACAGCTCCATTCTTTCCATGATTTAGGTCTGGAAGATAAAAAAAACCACACACACACACAAAAACCCCCACAAAAAAACCAACAGAAAACCCCTGCAAAACACCGCTGCTTGCTTACAGGGTAGAAGGAAGGGAATACGACTTTATATTTGGTCATGATGAGGCTATAGGGATATTTTTTCGATCAGATTATTCTCACTTAAAGTTGAATGGGCACTCAGATCTTGTTCTGGGGGCCTTAATACATTACCCATGACATGGAGATGTCATGCTTCCTCTGCTTTTAAGGGCTTGTGTAACTAGGCTGAGGTCATATAGGGTGACGAGGGCACCGTTCTCTCAGACGGGGGGTGACTGGCTTCAGTATCTGGCTCCCCCTCCCTTGGAACTGGCACTGCATATGGAACAGCAGAAACGGGAAAGACTTCCCCAAAACAGGACTCTGGGACTTCTCCACCATTATGCAAATCAGTTAGCAGCAAACACTTGCTTTCACAGTCACACAGTGATGGTGCCCAGAGTAATCATTTCCGCTGCTACCATCCGGTGGGTGTAAGAACTGGGCTCATTTTAAAACATATGACTAATGAGCATGTATCCGGGTGGTCCATCTGGTATTTGATGGGGCTGATCTGAAATGATGGCAGTGGAGCCGAGACCCAGGAGCACAGCTTATGGGCAACGGACCGAGCCTTTGTGGCCTTCTGCTTGTGGGGTTGGTAGTGGGAAGGGAAGGGTTTCATTGTCTCCTATTTCAGTCACAATATCTTCCTCTTTGATAACATTTAATGGCAAGATTTCTAGGCAAATCAGTTACCACATCAATTCATCACCTTCTGTTCTCTGGAAAATACAAACAAGGTTGGACTCAAATAGTTTTGTGTCGGATCAGCCTGGGGTCACTCCACTTCACACCACTTCTCCTTGGTCTTGATGTCACATAAGAAGTAGCACATGAGCATGAGGAACATGGGTTCTTAGAAGAAAATGAACTGAGGGCTACATTCATGGGAAAAACTGAAAATTCAATCATTCACCTTAATAATTAAGAACAGGAAACAGGACTGATAAATGCAACACATAACAAAAGTGTACTTGAATTTTCTATTATACATTAGTTAAGTAAGAGAGGGTAGAGAGAATGTATTATAAATAAAAGCACCATGGAGAGCTAGAGAGGGGAGGGGAAAGGAGAGAGAAAAAGCAGTAAGTTACACTTGTTATCAAATACTCATTATTGTGGAATCTTATTTTATTTACATTTCTATTTCTCTGCTTTTCACCTCCTTTTGACCTATCTCCTTTCTTCCTGGATAGCTTGGAGACCTAAATTTGAACAGAATCAGCTTTTGTAGTATCAATTAAAATGATGATTACCTTCTCCCTTACCATAGTATTTATTTGATTTTGGATTTATGCATAGTTCTTATTCTGATCTCTAGTATTAGCTGGGAGCTTTCTAGAAATAGGATATAACCTGCCCCCTATACCTCTGGTTTCTATTGCTGTTGTAAAAACAACACAAACAGAGTGCATGATCTTATAGTTTTGAAGATCAGAAGTTCACAGGTGTCAGGCTAAAATAAAAATGTCAGCAGGGCTGCCTTTCTTTCTGGAGGCTGAAGAAGAAAATCTGTTTCCTTGCCTTTTCCAGCTTCTAGAGGCCACACACATTCCTCTGCTTGTGCTCCCTTCTTCTGTCTTAAAAACAAGCAACATGGCATCCCTCTGAACGTCCTTCCATCCTCACATCTCTTTTTTGCTGTAGCCCGGAAAGGCCCTCTACTTTTAAGGGCTTGTGAGTTAAGATTGGGCCCACCTGGCTAATCCAGGCTAATCTTCCCATCCCAAAGCCAGCTGATTAGCATCCTTAATTGCTTCTGCAAACTTCAGTTCCCCATCATGTAACGTAACACATTCACAGGTTCCAGGAATTGGGCTGCAGGCATTTTGGGGGATTATTCTTATGGGTAGGCCATTATTATGCCTACTACAACTTCTCTTGTTTTACAATAATGAGATAATTTTGCCTTTAGGCTCACTGGAACCTCTCCTAGTTTTGGATGTTGGACTCCTAATTGGACAGGGTCATACTCCTATTGGGAAGCAAAATGTCTTGAATAGTTTACTGTCATCACTTGAATATAAACTAATCTTTCCAAGTACAAGTGTTAATATAAGTCATTTTGTTGACACTCTTTCTGGTTCACTTGGAATTTTTAATTCTTTTGACCCTGGTCATGCTATATGAAATGAGATCAATGGAAATGACCTTGCCATTTTTCTCCTTCCCTATTTTCATCTCCTGTGTTACCTCCATTCCTACCCTCAGACAATCAGGGATGGCTGCTGTGGGGAAACCAAATATCTATATACAGTGTTATATTTCAGGTATACAATATAGTGACTCAACAATTCTATACCTTAGTCAGTGCTCATCAAGATGAGTGTACTCTTTTTTTTTTTTTTTAAGATTTTATTTATTTGACAGAGAGAGACATAGTGAGAGAGGGAACACAAGCAGGGGGAGGGGGAGAGGGAGAAGCAGGCTTCCCGCGGAGCAGGGAGCCTGATGCAGGGCTCAATCCCAGGACCCTGGGATCATGACCTGAGCCGAAGGCAGACGCTTAACTACTGAGCCACCTAGACGCCCCAAGATGAGTGTACTCTTAATCCCCTTAATTTCACTCCTTTCCCCACCCACCTCCCCTTTGGCAACCACCAGTTCTCTCTATTTAAGAGTTTGCTTCTTTCTTTCTTTCTTTCTTTCTTTCTTTCTTTCTTTCTTTCTTTCTTTCTTTCTTTCTTTCTTTCTTCTTTCTCTTTCTTTCTTTCTTTCTTTCTTTCTGTTTCTTAAATTCCACAAATGAGTGAAATAATACGGTATTTGTCTTTCTCTGACTGGCTTATTTCACTTAGCATTATACCCTCCATCTCCAACCATGTTGTTAAAAATGGTAAGATTTCATCCCTTTTTATGGCTGGGTGATATTCCATTGTGTATATATACCACATCTTCTTTATGCATTCATCTATTGATGGACACTTGGGCTGCTTCCATATCTTGGCTACTGTAAATAATGCTGCAATAGACATAGGGGTGCATATATCTTTTCTTATTAGTATTTTTGTTTTCTTTTGGTAAATACCCAAAATATATAAAGAACGCAGACAGTGCAAGACAAAAAACCCCAAATAATCTGATTGGAAAATAGGCAGAGGACTTAAATAGACATTTTTCTAAAGAAGACATCCAGATGGCCAACAGACACATGAAAAGATGTGCAACATCACTAATCATCAAGGAAATGCAAATCAAAACCACAATGAGATATCACTTCACACCTGTCAAAATGCTGAAAATCAAAGACAAAAAAACAACAAGTATTGGGGAGGATGTGGAAAAAAGAACCCTCATGCTCTGTGGGTAGGAATGCAAACTGGTGCAGCCACTGTGGAAAACAGTATGGAGTTTCCCCCCAAAAATTAAATGTAGAATTACCAGATGAGCCAATGCTTTCTATTGAAACTGTGGGATGTTGTTTGGTTTTGCCCTCCTACCTCCATCTAAGCACCTGCCAAGAGTGTCTTTTCTACATAGTGAAAATTATATGTCATGAAAGGTAATTAATTATGTCCAAGGACTGATGTCATTATATGTCTCTAGCTCGGCCACTCTAAAGAGCATAGTTATTCTTTCCACTTCACGTACATTGTGACCTGGTCTTGGTGGTGTTGAGAGATCCACTCCTCTCATCCGTCCTGCAGGAAATACCCATATCAGAGATACACTCTTAGAGTCCTATTTGGCTGGCCAAAGTATCAACAAAGAGGTGAAAACTGGGTGATCTTTTTTTTTTTTTTTTAAGATTTTATTTATTTATCTGAGACAGAGAGAATGAGAGAGACAGAGAGCACATGAGAGGGGGGAGGGTCAGAGGGAGAAGCAGGCTCCCTGCGGAGCAGGGAGCCCGATGCGGGACTCGATCCCGGGACTCCAGGATCATGACCTGAGCCGAAGGCAGTCGCTTAACCAACTGAGCCACCCAGGTGCCCTGGGTGATCTTTTTAATGCCAGAATTCTTGCATGACAACTTCTGAAGGTCTTGATGCTTGCTTCATAATCAGTTTTTGAAAAGGCAGGCACATGAATCAGTTTTTCTCTGATTCCTGCCTTTAAACCCATTTCTCTTTTCTGTTCCTGGGTAACATCTGGGATGAATTCCATAGTTTTCCAATACTTTTGAATTTTTGAAATGTCTCATGTGAAATGAACATCAGAGCTCCACCTCATATAATCAAATGCTTCTTGTGTCTCTCTAGGGCAGGCCTTTATTCAGGCTTTTCCCAGCCAGCAGAAGGGAAAGGGCACACTGTCTGTTCATGTATTGTCCTTACTCTGCTTTTTCTCCTACTCGTGGTTGATAGATGCAGAGGGAGAGCAGACTCGGTGTGTGTGTGGGAGATACAAAGTCTTCATTGTATTGTCCAAAGGCTGGCTCTCACTTAGCACACTTTGGTTGGCTCTTTTGACACCTTCCCACTGTGGACTTCCATGATAGGCTTTCCTTAGTAGCTGACCTCTTTCAACCCACCCCCATTTGCCCAGCTCTTGCTCTTTGGGGAGCACTTTTGGCCAGACTGATATTCAGCCAAAATGGATCTGTACTGGATATTTCATTGTTTACTGGAGTCCATCCTCATTGTTTGGTGCTGCTGTCTTAGTAGTAGTAAGTACTTTAAATATTATTCCCACCTCCAGCCTGTTTTCTTCTGGGGATGACACTGCCAACATGCAGTCCTCATGGGTGATCTCCTTTCAAAATGACTCAAGCTCACTTACCTCCTATGAGATCCACTTAGTCTGTGGGAACCACACTGGTGTCCTATAGCTTCAGCAAAGCCAGGCTTTCCAGCAGACTTCTTTTGGGAATAGCCAGGCACCCATCTCCATTGTGCCCCTCTCCCCAGATCCAGGAAACAGATATCAAGTATCCCCAGGATCATTTGGGCCTCCTCCTTCTCTAGCTGCATGGCAACATCAAAGCTGCAGAGCTCCTCATTTGAAAGGACAATTGAAAGGAGGAGAAAATACACATCGCTCTCTGCTTTTTTGGAATTCTTGTGAAAACAAGCTCTTCCTCTCCTAAAGCAACTCTAGCCTTCTTCTGTTTGCAGGAAGGGGTGACAGCTGCTAAGTCTGTTTGGCCACATCTTGGCAAGATCTATAAGGACATGCAAGATACCTCTGTTTAGAAATTGCCATCACTTATCAATCATTGTCCTCAGCTTTGGGGTCTCTGCCAAAACTCTGAGGAGACAACAGAAGTATTGTCACCAACACTGAGTACTGTCACCACCAAAGGCAACCTCAATAGTCAGACTGTCCATGCAGACAGCTCTATGCTTTAAATAGAATGCATCCACCTCCATTTGCTGACTCAACAATATTCAGTCAAAGTTTATTACACCCCACATGGACTGTCTACTGCATGTTAAGTATTGACAAAAAAGGAAAGAGGATTTTGCTTTTAAACCATGCAACCAATGAGTTTATTTTTTTAATTTAATTTTATTATGTTGTTAGTCACCATACAATACATCATTAGTTTTTGATGTAGTGATCCACGATTCATTGTTTTCGTATAACACCCAGTGCTCCATGCAGTACATGCCCTTCTTAATACCCATCACTAGGCTAGCCCATCTCCCACCCCATTCCCCTCTAAAACCTTCAGTTTGTTTCTCAGAATCCATAGTCTGTCGTGGTTCATCTCTCCCTCCCATTTCCCCCCACCTTCATTTTCCCCTTCCTTCTCCTAATGTCCTCCATGCTATTCCTTATCTTCCACAAATAAGTGAAACCATATGATAATTGACTTTCTCTGCTTGACTTATTTCACTTAGCATAATCTCCTCCAGTCCCATCCATGTTGATGTAAAAGTTGGGTATTCAAGCAATCTATACATACAATGCCATCCCAATCAAAACTCCAATGACATTTTTCAAAGTGCTGGAACAAACAATCCTAAAATTTGTATGGAATCAGAAAAAACCCCGAATTGTCAAGGAAATGTTGAAAAAGAAAAACAAAGCTGGGGGCATCACGTTGCCCGATTTCAAGCTATATTACAAAGCTGTGATCACCAAGACAGCATGGTACTGGCACAAAAACAGACATATAGACCGATGGAACAGAATAGAGAACCCAGATATGGACCCTCAACTCTGTGGTCAAATAATCTTTGACAAAGCAGGAAAAAATATGCAATGGAAAAAAGACAGTCTCTTCAATAAATGGTGCTGGGAAAATTGCACAGCTATATACAGAAGAATGAAACTCGACCATTCTGCAACACCATACACAAAGATAAACTCAAAATTGATGAAAGACCTCAATGTGAGACAGGAATCCATCAACATCCTAGAAGAGAACATAGGCAGTAACCTCTTTGACATCGGCCACAGCAACTTCTTTCAAGATACATCTCCAAAGGCTAGTGAAACAAAAGCAAAAATGAACATTTGGGACTTCATCAAGATAAAAAGCTTCTGCACAGTGAAGGAAACAGTCAACAAAACAAAGAGGCAATCAATGAGTTTAAAGGCTAGAGGGTGACAAAGATAAAACCTTGACATGAATACCCAAAATACAAGATTCAAAGGTATAGCAAATATGCTATGAAAATTCAGAAGAGAGAAATTATTTTCAGCCCAGAGCATCAGTGAAGGTGTTACAGAAGAGGTAGTGTTTTTTGTTCAACAAGAGTAAGGTTGGTTGAGCTAAAGTAGGGGTTCTTAATCTGAAAACCAGCAGCAAGCGTTAGAGAAAGTTAATTCATCAATAAAACAGACAACATTTTTTTTAGGTGCTCATTGTGTGGTAAGCTTTGTGTTACGTACACGCATGTCATTTAATTTTCACAATAAACTTATGAAAAACATGCCATTATTATTTCCATTTCACTGTTAGGACATTGATTAAATTAACCAAGGTCACACAGTGGTAGGTGATGGGACTGGGATCTGAGCCCAGGGTTTTTCTGACTTTAAAGCTCATAGGTTACAATCTCCCTGAAAGGCAAAAACATCACAACCTAGGGCACGAGTTTATAAAAACGCCCACGAATGAAGCCCAGACGATGTCTACAGAGTTATAGTGTTTAGTCCAGCTGACCCCTTGGTCCTCCCAGGATGATGTTCACCCTTGCTTCTGGGCTGTTCTCCTAGGTGTTCTCACAACCTCAGATGTCCTTCTGGTCTCTTCTCTGCTCAGGCCAATCTCTTACCTCCTTTAAGGCTTACTGTGATGCTTGCCACTATGAAGGCAACTCCAGCGTCAAGATTCCCACCAGCTCAGGCTTCTCCACCTTCCCATCACCTACTGTAATGTCAGCTCACGTCACTGAGTATTGGATGGCATACTGTATTATTTCTTATTTATCTCTTCAGCTAACTGTACATTCTCAGAAGATGAGACTATGTTTTAAGTTCCTTTTGTATTTCTCACAGTGCCTGGGATGTCTGCTGATTAATTAAAGGTTTTGGGGCTATTCTGAGAGTGGACTTGACTGCTGGTATATAAGGTTCTACAGGAAAGATTCAGCAAAAGTTGTGGCAGGGTAACACTACAGGGTTAAGAAACTTCTTGAATTTCAAATGCACCCGAGTGTAAGGAAATGGAGAGGATGCCTGTAGTGCTGGAGAGTCATTGAAGATGCCTCCACAAGGGAGAATGTTGGGTTTGATGAGAGCCAAAGCGACAGCCGGAGAATCCAGAGATTCATGAGATCAGTCTGCACAGAGGAGTGTGAGAAACACGAAGGGCCGTTGTTTTTTTTCCTAAAGTGTTTCCCTTCTCAGCGAATGAGCCGAGGGAATATGTGGTTTCAGAGCTTCCCTTCTGTTCTCCAGTTTTTGTGACACCCCAGCAAATGCAAAGCATTGTACATGCATGAATTTCTTAGTTGAACAGGAAGAGCCTGGGAGGCAATGACAAATACTTCACAGTGCCTTGCTGGCATCTGAGAAGGTTTTCTGAGAGAACACGAGCTCCTACTTCGTGGATTCTCAGGGCACATCTGTGGGAGGAGCTTTCCATAGCAAATATGTACCCTCTCACCATCCACACAGTGCAAATGCCATGAGAATGTGTGAAATCTGGTGCAAACCAAGAACAATGAAGGGAGGCTTAAGGAGGTCTGAAGGAACGCTCATGACCACGCACCTTGCCCAGAACACTGAATGGATGTCCCTAAGTCATATGTGTTATTTTCAAGGCATCACAGAGAATGAATGCAGCAGAAAGAAACTCAGGAAGGCAGCAGGTTGGGGTTAAAGCAAAGACAGTATTACATTTATGAGGAAGTATGAAACAGCTTCTGGGAATGCTCATCTGGAAAAATACGACTATGTCGGTCATTAGACAAAAATGACAATCCAAAATGCATCAATCTTCAAACAGCATTAGAAACCTGTATATGGCTTTCTTGAGAGTCTTCTCACCCCCAGATGAAATCTTTGCGACATGTGTTTACTGCTAAAGAGCCATGGCTGCTTATCTTCTTGGCGGATATATTTAGATTTTGTTCAGCACATGCTTGGTGAAGGAATACTTGCCAAATTAATTCAAGCTGGCTTCAATAAGAGCTTAGTCATGTGGATCTCAAACTGGATGAAACTGATTAATAATAAATGTCAGGATTTTAAGATAATGAGGGAGATGCAAGAAATGTAGAAGAGAAGGCAGCTTCCTGACACAATTTCATTCCTTTCAGAGCAGTATCTGTTTGCCCCACCCTTGCCAAGGAGATAAGAAGGCTGCCAGGTGGGAGGTGGTTGGAGAATGGTAATTATTCGTGAGCTGCTCTTGCTTCTTTGTACATGTGCATGTGTGTAGAAATCATCCAGTATTTCAGGCACTTTGGTGTCCTGAGTTCTGGGACTGTTGTTATTTGGTCCCCTAATTCCATACTGTCTAGTACAATATGAATATCTAGGATGGGATGCTGCCAAGCTCCCCCTGCCCCAGAACTTGCCATAGGCCTCTAGGATGCTCTGAAGGTGGTCCCTTGTCAGGGCTAAGATAAAGCTATGGTCAGCCGGGTGTGGTGGGGCCATAGAGTGAATAGCCCTCTCTCCTATCTGCTATGGCCTTTCCTCAGTTCTTTCTTCTTTTTCCTTTTATTTTGGCCTTGCTTGCTCATTTCTTAAGCCTCTTGCTCCACACACAAGAGGTTCATCCATAATTTAATGAATTAATTCACAAAGATATGTTTTTATGACATCTGGGGGAGATAAAGACAAATGAGACAAGAAGTTCATCATCTAGAGTAGCAAAAGTACAACTACAGTTCAGGGAGACACATGCTATATGCAAGGTGTGCATGGGATGTCACGGACACACAGAGGAGTGAGGATCCCTCCATCTAGGAGACCATATAAAAGGATGAGGATGGCTTTGGATCCGGAGGGGATAATGCATGAAGTGAGTGCTAATGAAGGGCAAGAAAAAAGGCATCCTATTCACTCATTCATCAAATATCTATTTAGCACCTACTAAACACGTGGTGGTTGACTGGTTGCTGGAGAGATATCAGTAAAGAACAGGTGTAGTAGGGCCAGCCCAGACATGCAAACAGACAAATAAACAAATAGGAATGTGCTTTAAATTCTAAAATTATTCCATTCTTGCTCTAAAATACTCTGCTCTGTACTGGCAGGGGTGGAAGATGGAGAGTAAACTTGCCATTTAGAGTTTGCATTTCTTTCAATTCAAAACAGTCTTCTGGAGATGCACTGTCTCTTTCGGTACCTGATCAGCTTTTCAGAGCTTTTCTCCCCTTACCTTGTCTTTCCTTTCTTGCCATTAAGCATGTGGGCACAGGGGGAATTTATTGAACTTACTGGAGTGAAGGAGAAGGTGAAAAGTGAGTCTAGTCTGAGGGGTGTCCCTTCTCTATTGACTCCTACTGACCTCAGTTCATCTCCCCTGCTTTCTAGGAATTAAATTTTGTCATCGCTTCATCTACTGTAGATACGACGTGTAGAATTTGATCTTGGCACAGAGTATGTGTGATGATCATGGCTTACGAGCTGGAGTATTTCCTTTTGCTAATAGGTGTCACCTTAGCTCTCACTGGGGATGTGCAACCTCTGAGGTCTAATTATGAACCTTCCAAATCATGACTCCTCTAGATTATGACTCCTTCACCCTTTGCTATGTGGACATTTCAATCCTTCACCTTAGCAAGCTCTGTCTTTACCCTCAGCCACCTTCCTTGCCCTCTTCCACCCTTTCCCCTTGGAGTATTAATTGAACTCTACGTTCCTTCTACATAACATGGAAGCCAGCGGAGATGTGGGGGGTGCCATTTTCCTTTCTTCTCTGCTCTACTGTCTTCCTATGATTCCCAATGATGATTGGGGCTCAGACCCCTTTGATTTTGGCTTTCTCTCAACCTACCTGATATTCCTATTTTCTTGACCCATTCTCCATGGCTGAGGGTACCAGGCAGCATGTTAATCCTAATCCCTTCCAAACTGGCTCCTTCTTCCAGCAAGAAGAGCTCTCTACTTCTTCCCTTCTATGGACAAGTGGGAGCCTCCTTCATATCATATCCTGAATTCTCTCTCTCTATGGCTTTTGGTAAACTTCTGTGTTAGATCTCTAAGCTTTCTTCTTGGTATATAAGAAGACACTTCTGTGAATTAGAAAAGTCTTTTTAACAGAATAAAGCCTGGCTTTTAAAATTATTGTGTCACACTGGCCTCAGAAACTTATTTTAGAGGGAAAAATCTGAACATTTTTTCCTTCCATTTCATTTCTACTATAGCAATTCTAATGTTCCCTCAAGCATTATATGCCTTAGAGTAAATAGAGGGGAGCTTACCTATAAGGAAGAAGAACAGCAGAGAGCATATTAACATATTTGCAAAATATTTCTCCCCAATCCAGGTGAGTTACTGTGTCTACTTTCACTGAGATTATATTTAGTCTAGGGAGACCAAACATATAAAATGATTCCTGATATTGATAAAAGCAATTAAGATAATACAAGAAATAACATAATAGAGCATGACTTTGTTTGGGTTTGAGATGGGAGTTTCCTTTAGGCTGCCTTTTGTGCTTTATTGTTATGGATTTTACTCTACATATGTTTAATATCCCACAATGATTGTTTTGTAAGCTTTTTATTTATTTTAATTTTCCCACATAGTTACCTTTCCTTTGCTCTTTATTCATTCCTGCTTTGTAGTGTTTCTGTCTGGGGTTATTTTCCTTATGCCTAAAGAAGTCCCTTTAGTATGTATTCCTTTGGGAGTTGGTCTGATGGTGATGAATTCTTTTGATTTTTGTTTCTTGGAAAAGTTTCCAGTGTTCATTTCCTCTGATTACAGATTTCCAGATTGTCAGGCATTTTCTTTTACTAGTTTAAATATGTCATTCCAGGGGTGCCTGGGTGGCTCAGTCAGTTAAGCAACTAATGACTCTTGATTTTGGCTCAGGTCATGATCTCAGAGTCATGAGATCGAGCCCTGTGTCAGACTGCATGCTGGGCATGGAGCCTGCTTAAGATTCTCTCCCTCTCCCTCTACTCCCCCCACCCCTCACTTGCTGGAAGGAAGGAAGGAAGGAAGGAAGGAAGGAAGGAAGGAAGGAAGGAAGGAAGGAAGGAAGGAAGGAAGTAATTCCAGTGTTTTCTGGCTTCCACAATTTATGCTAAGAAGCCAGTTATATTTTCTTATGGTAACTGTATTTACCTCATGGTTTTTTGTTTTGATTTTTTTTTAAATTAAGACTTTACTTTTTCAGAGCAGTTTTTAGGTTCAAAACAAAATTGAGATACAGAGATTTCCTGTATCTCCTATCCCCACACATACACAGCCTCCTCCACTATCAACATCTCCCACCAAACTGGTGCATTTGTTAAAGTTGGTGAACCTACATTGACACATCATTATCACGCATAGTTCATAGTGCAATTATGATTCACGCTTGGTGTTGTCCAGTTTATAGGTTTGAACAAATTTATAATGTTGTGTATCTACCATGATAGCATCACACAGAGCATTTTCACTGACTTAAAAATCCTCTGTGCTCTATCTATTCACCTCTCCCTTCAAATCCCTGATGGCTAATGATATCGTTACCCTCTCCATACTTTTGCCTTTTTCAGAATATCATACATTTGGAATCTTAGAGTAATGGAGGATTTTCAGATTGCCTTCTTTAACGTAGTAATATGTATTTAGGGTTCTTCCATGTCTTTTTGCGGCTCAATAGCTCACTAGTACTCTACTGTCTAGATGTACCACTGTTTATTAATCCATTCACCTGCTGAAGGACATCTTGGTTGCTTCCAAGTTTTGGCAATTATGAATAAAGCTGTGGTAAACATCAGTGTGAGGGTTTTTGTGTGGATGTAAGTTTTTAACTCGTTTGGGTAAATATCAAGGAGCATGACTACTGAATGTGTTTCGTTTTGTAAGAAATCACCAAAATACCCTCCAGTGTGGTTGTACCTTTTTGTATTCCTGTCAGCAGTGAATGAGAGTTCCTTGCTTTGCCTCTTTACCAACATTTGGTGTTGACAGTGTTCTGGATTTTGACTTTTCTAATAGGTGTGTAGTGGTATCTCATTGTTATTTTAATTTTTATTTCCCTGGTGACATATGATGTGGAACATATTTTCATATATTTATTTGGAATCTGTATGTCTTCTTTAGTGAGATGTCTGTTACGGTCTGGGGCCCATTTTTTAATCTGGTGGTTTGCTTTCTTATTATTGAGTTTTAAGTGTTGTTTATTTCAGAAATAGCCCTTTATGAGATGTGTCTTTTACAGATATTTTCTTTCAGTCTGTGGCTTGTCTTTTCATTGTCTTGACATTGTCTCTCACAGAGCAGAAATTTTTAATTTCAAAGAAGTCCAGCTTTTCAAGTATTTCTTTCATGGATCACGCCTTTGGCATTCGTCTAAATAGTCATTGCCCTATGCAAAGTCATCTAGGGTTTCTCCTATGTTACCTCCCAGGAGTTTTATAATTTTGCATTTTATGAAATTTTAGACTCTAAAACTTGTTCTCCATAGCAGCTGCAACATTTTGCATTTCCAACAACATGGCATAAGATTTTCAATTTTTCCACATCCTTGTCAACACTTGTTATTTTTCTGCAGCCCCCATCTTTATTCAGATATAATTGACACATAACATTGTGTAAGTTTAACTTGTACAATAGGTTGACTTAATACACTTGTGAATTGCATAACAATTATCACTGTAACATTAACGAACACCTCCATCATGTTGCACAATTACTATTTCATATAGTGAGAACATTTAAGATCTAAACTCTTAACAGCTTTCAAGTGTATAACCCATTATTGTTAACTATAATCACAGTGCTGTGCATTAGATCCCCACAGCTTGCTCCTCTTCTAACTGGAAGTTTGTACTCTTTGACCAACATCTCTTCATTTCCCCTTACCCCCGTCATTCCCTGTTTACTATCATTCTACTCTGCTTCTCTGAGTTTGATTTCTATTAGATTCCACATATAAGTGAGATCATACAGTATTTGTTTTTCTCTGTGTGACTTACTTCATTTAGCACAATGCCCTCAACCCATCCATGTCATAAATGGCAAGATTTCCTTCTTTCACATGGCTGAATAATATTCCATCGTATACAATGGAATATTGTGTATATATATACATATATATATATATCACATCTTCCTTATCCATTCATCCACCAGTGAATACTTAGGTTGTCTCCGTGTCTTTGCTATTGTGAATAATGTAATAAACATGGGGGTGCAGATGTCTCTTTGATATCCTGTTTTTATTTCCTTTGGATATATATCAGAAGTTGGATTGCTGGATCACATGGTAGTTCTATTTTTAACTTTTTGAGGAACCTCCATATGTTTGCTGTGGTGGCTGTAACAATTTACACTCTCATGGGTAGTGTGTGAGGGTTCCCTTTATTCCATATCCTCACTGATGTTTTAGTCATCCTGCATTTGGCACTAACTTTTTGATGATTGCTATTCTAACAGGTGTGAAGTGCTATCTCATCATGGTTTGATTTGCATTTCTCTGATCATTAGTGATGTTAAGTGCATATTTTCATGTACCTGTTGGCTATCTGTATGTCTTACTTAGAAGCATGACTATTTAGATCCTCTGCCCATTTTTAAATTGGATTGTTATTTTTTTTTTGTTAAGTTATATGAGTTCTTTATATATTTTGGATATGAATCCCTTATTAGATATAACATGGTTTACAAATATTTTCTCCCATTTTGTAGGTTGCCTTTTCTTTTTGTTGATTATTTCTTTTGCTATGCAGAAGCTTCTTAGTTTGATGTAGTGACATTTTTGCTTTTGTTGCTTGTGCTTTTGGTGTCATATCTGGGAAATTGCTGTCAAGACTCATGTCAAAGAGTTTTTCCTTTATGTTTTCTTAAAGGAATTGACAGTTTCAGGGCTGATGTTTAAGTCTTTAATTCATTTTGAGTTAATTTTTGTGAGCGGTGATAGGGCCCCCATTTTGTTTTTCTGCATGTGGTTATACAGTTCCCCCAGTGCCATTTATTGAAGAGACTGTCCTTTCTCTATTGAGTATTCTTGGCTCCCTTGTCAAATATTAATTACAAAGACTTCATTTCTGATTTGGAGGCCTTTTATTTTTCTGTCTTGACAGATTGCTGTGGCTATGACTTTCAGTCTATATTGAATTGGAGTGGTGGGAGTGGGCTCCCTTGTCTTGCTTCTGTTCTTAGAGGAAAAGCTTTCAGTCTTTCACCATTGAACATGATATTAGCTGTGGGCTTGTCATACATGGCCTTTATTATGTTGAGGTATATTCTTTCTACACACAATCTATTGAGGGTTTTAATCATGAAAGGATGTTTTATTTTGTCAAATGCTTTTCCTGTATTTATTGAGATAATCATACAATATTTATCTTTCATATTATTGGTGTGGTGTATCACATTTATTGAAGTGTATCTCGAACCATCCTTGCATCCCAGGGTTAAATCCTACTTGATTGTGGTATATGAGCCTTTTCATGTGCTGTTGAATTTGGTTTATTAGTATTTTGTTGAGAGTTTTTGCATCTGTATTCATCATTGATATTGGTCTGCAGTTTTCTTGTAGTGTCCTTTTCTGACTTTGGTGTCAGGGTAATGCTGGCTTCATAAAATAAGTTTGGGAGTATTCCCTCCTCTTCAGTTTTTTGGAACAGGTTGAGAAGGAAGGAATTTTTTCTCTTATTTACTTATTTATTTATTTCTGTAATATTTCTGTACCATACAAGATTTTCTCCAATCCACTATCACCCCAATATCCAATATTCCCTGTGCTGTACTATTATTTTATTTTTTAAAAGATTTTATTTATTTATTTTGACAGAGAGAGAGGGAACACAAGCAGGGAGAGTGGGAGAGGAAGAAGCAGGCTTCCTGCTAAGCAGGGAGCCCGATGTGGGGCTGTACTATTATTTTTTAAGTTAATTTTTAAAAGAACTGATTTTAAGTGGACTCACAAAATTCTACTTGACAGTTCTGAAATCACTCATTTGTAACACTTAAGTCAAATAAATAAAAATAAAATTTGTGTATGATCTAAAATGACCTTGTGTGCCTCCACAGGAATTCATATCAGACCTCTCTTCTCCATTTGCTCAGTAACATCTCCTAGTTGCTGTAAAAGTACCTTAATCCTAACTCAAAGCTCAGGCTCCACTAATTTCAACCATCCTCAAACTGTCCCAGTTCCCCTTATCTTAGTCAATAACATCGCCCTCCCACAGCTACTCAAGCTGGAAACCCAGGGATCACCCACCCCTAGCTGCCCCACCCTTGGCCTTCACTATATCTAACTCATCATCAAGTCTTGTCAGTTTTACCTCCTAAAAATTTACCTCTTGAAACCATTCTAGTCTGAAAAAACATTGAGTCCAACCCCGCTGCAATTGCTTCCTGACCAGTGTTTAGCGATGTTTTAGTCATCCTGCAATTGGCACTAACTCTTGCAACCAGAGTGCTCATTTCAAAGAACATAATTGTTAGTAAGACCCTCCTGCACCTCTAGCCCAGTTTCACCTGGGGCTCTTCCTACTGGCCTCTTTCTATCCCCATTCTGCCTCACACTGATCAGCCACAGGGCATTTTCACATGTTGATTCTTCTCCCTTCTAACCTCTTCTCTCCTTTATGCTTGTTGTAGCCCATTTGCTTTCTGCTCCTTTTTTGGGTGTTACTCAGTTAGTACCTCCTCAGGGAAAAATTTTTTTTTTAAATTGGAGTATAGTTGACATATAATATTATATTAGTTTCGTGTGTACAATATAGTGAATTGACGATTATATACAATATGAAATGCTCACCATGATAAGCATAGTTACCATCTGTCAACATACAAAGATATTACAATATTATTGACTATATTCCCTGTGCTTTACTTTTTACTTTTTTTCATCTCCATGATTTATTTATTTTATAACTGGAAGTTTGTACCTCTTAATTCCCTTCACCCACTTCACTCACCTTCCTACTCCCCTCCCATCTGGCAACTAACTTCAACAACTAGGTTGAATTCACTTATTTTCACTTCTACTGCCTCAACTCTATCTCATTGCACTTACTAAAGCATGGCACAATTTTCTGTGTATTTGTGTGATCTCTGGGTTAATGTTTGACTTCTTCATTAGACTTTAGGGCAGAAACGGTGTTTCTCTCTCTTGTAAAACCAGTGCCTCCCATGGTTCCTGGCACAAAGGATGGCCTCAGTAAATATTTTCTGAATAAATGGATGAGTTCATAGTGGGTTGTAAGGCTGGAGCACAAGGAGGAGACATAGGCTGCAGTTTTTGCCAAGGGAATAAATTCATTGGAAATATTGTTTAAAAAAGTTTTTCCCCCCCAAAAACAGGTTACATAAATGAGGAACTGGTTGGGAAGCTTTCCTCAGCACCTCTTTAAAGATGGATTGAGACAGAACCAAACATTGAGTTTGACAGATATTTCAAAGAAAAGAGGAAGGAAAGCAGAAATAAAAAGATATTGATCAACAAAAGCAATGTTGAGAAATTAAGAGGAAGCCTGCAGGGAGAGCTGAGAAATAGATTAGAAGTAGAGTCTAGTAGTAACACTGGGTTTATCTGATCTGAGGTGTCATAAAACAAAACAAAACAAAACAAAACAAAACAAAAAAACAACCAATTGCCCTTAATGTCCCACTGTGCAGATCAGAGCAAGAGTAAATGGGTTGGAATGGCACCCAGGGAGTTCTGTTTGATAAAGGAAGTTCTTCTTGTCTTTATGGATGATTGCATCATGGAACTGACCAACAGGGAGGCTGATGACTCTTACTTGGAGATCCTTTAGGAATGAAAGAGACAGCCACTTATCTGGAACAAAGGCAGGTGATAAACTTATCTTACTCTTAACTCCTTTGTGTTTTTGTAATTAATGGCTTTTTCACTAAGGAATTTTTCCCCACCTTTTCTGCTGGAATCTACTCAGAGAGACAAGAGTTTTATCTGAGAATAAAGGACATGTGGTAAAGGACCTGCTCAACTATTTCTATTTTAAAAGAGAAATAAAAGTCTTTCAACTGTAGGGGCCCCTTTAGCTGCCATCCTATCTCTCTTCTCTTCTTGCCAGGCGAAGCTCTTCAAAGATTTGTCTATGTTTGTTGACCTCACTTCTCCATTTATGCCTCTGACTCCTTCCCTCCCCTCTTCTCTGTAGCACTTACAAATGCTACTAATGACATCCTCATTAGTGTACTCAAAAAAGTGTACTTTTCCCCCTTATCTTACTAAAACCATTTTTTATTTTAATTTTTAAAAATATATTCTTTTTTTTTCTTAACATATATTGCATTATTTGTTTCAGAGGTACAGATCTGAGATTCAACAGTCTTGCACAATTCACAGCGCTTACCAGAGCACATACCCTCCCCAGTGTCTATCACCCAGTCACCCCATCCCTCCCACCCCACCCCCCACTCCAACAACCCTCAGTTTGATTCCTGCGATTAAGAATTCCTCATATCAGTGAGATCATATGATACATGTCTTTCTCTTTTTGACTTCTTTCACTCAACATAATACCCTCCAGTTCCATCCACGTGGTTGCAAATGGCAAGATCTCATTCCTTTTGATGGCTGCATAATATTCCATTGTGTGTATATATATATATATATATATATATATATATATATATTCAGAGGGGTAGACGAACCATGAGAGACGATGGACTCTGAAAAACAAACAGGGTTCTAGAGGGGAGGGGGATGGGAGGATGGGTTGGCCTGGTGGTGGGTATTGAGGAGGGCACATTCTGCATGGAGCACTGGGTGTTGTGCACAAACAATGAATCATGGAATACTTCATCTAAAACTAATGATGTAATGTATGGGGATTAACATAAGAATAAAAAAAAGAAAAATATATTCTTTTTTTTAAAGATTTTTAAAATTTATTTATTTGACAGAGAGAGAGACAGCTAGAGAGTGAACACAAGCAGGGGGAGTGGGAGAGGGAGAAGCAGGCTTCCCGCTGAGCAGGGAGCCCGATGCGGGGCTTGATCCCAGGACTCTGGGATCATGACCGGAGCCGAAGGCGGACGTTCAACAACTGAGCCACCCAGGCTCCCCTAAAAATATATTATTTTTAACTAATCTCTATACCCAACATGGGGCTCAAACCCACAACCCTGAGATCAGATGTCACATGCTCCACCAACAGAGTCAGTGAGGCACCCCCTTATCTTACTAAAACTTTAAAGAGCAAACAGGACTTGACCATACCCTCTTTCTGAAATACTCTTTTCTTCAGATTTTTCTGTTGCTATTTTTTGGTGGTAAAATATATATAGCATAAAATTTGCCATTTTAACCATTTTAAGTGTACAATTTCATGACATTAATTATACCACAATGTTGTTCAACCATCACCACTCTCTGTTTAATTATTTTCACAATGTTGGTCAACCATTACCATGGTCTCTTTCCAAAATTCTTTATCACTCCAAACAGAAGCTCTGTACTTTAAGCATTAACTCCTCATCTTTTCTTGCATTTTGTAACACCATACTCTTCTAGATCTCTTGCCCCTTCCCCCCTTTCTCTCTTTCTCTCTCTCCCCACCCTTCTCAGGCTACTTTGTGGGTGTTTTTTCCTTTGACCATTGTTAAAATCTGCACTCCTTGCATACTGTCTTTAGACTCTTGCCTCTCCTTAATGATATACATTTTCTTTGGTAAATATAAATTTATCTTGCAGCTTTAAGGAGCATCTAAATCTCACATTTCTTTCCTGAACCCTTTCATAAACATAAAGGTTTATGTTATTTTTACTTTGTTCATGCTCCTTAGGCCCATTCAGTTTGCCTCATTATTAGTGAGGAGCTAAACAAATTGAAATAGCCTGGATTTATGATCAATGTTTACTACAAAACGGTAAGATCTTTGAAGACTGGAAAGCACATCTTGTTCAGTGTATTACTCCAGGACCTCCCTCAGTGAGGCCCAGTGAGACTCTTATGTATCTGCATAAGGAGGTATGGGAAGCAAAATGGAATTTTCCTAGTGTGTGGAGCTGGAATTAAAAAAAATTATTATTGAAATATAATTGATATACCATGTTATATTGGTTTCAGGTGTACAACATAGTAATTCAGCAATTCTATTCATTATGCTATGCTCACCAAGATAAGTGTAGTCACCATCTGTGACCTTGCAAAGTTATTACAATGTTATTGACTATATTCCCTATGCTGTACTTTTCATCCCTATGGCTTATTTATTTTATAACTGGAAGTTTGTATGTTTCAGTCCCCTTCATCTATTTTGCCCATCTCCTTCCCTCTCCCCTCTGGCAACCACCATTGTGTTCTCTGTATTTATGAGTCTGTGTCTGTTTTTGTTTATTTATTTGTTCATTTGTTTCGTTTCTTAGATTCCACATACAAGTGAAATGATATGGTATTTGTCTTCTCTGTCTGACTTCTTTCACTAAGCATAATACCCTCTAGGTCCATCCATGTTGTTGTAAATGGCAAGATCTCACTCTTTTTTATGGCTAATATTTGATATGGCTAATATTGTAAATATACAATATTATATATATTATATATATTTAGTATATTCCATTATATATGTGTGTGTGTGTGTATACAGACACACACTCATCATCTTTGTCCATTCATCTACTGATGAACACTTAGGGTGTTCCATATCTTGGCTATTATAAATAATGCTATAATAAGTATAGAGGTGCATATATCTTTTTGAATTAGTGTTTTTGTTTTCTTTGGGTAAATACTCTTTGGTAGTGGAGTTACTGGGTTGTATGGCAGTTCTATTTTTAATTTTTTAAGTAAACTCTGTACTGTTTTCCAATGCGTATGCACCAATTTACATTACTACCAACAGTGCAAGAGGGTTCCCTTTTCTCTACATCCTCACCAACACTTGTCATTTCTTGTCTTTTTGATATTAGCAATTCTGACAGGTGTGAGGTCATATGTCATTGTGGTTTTGATTTGCATTTTCCTGATGATTAGTGTTATTAAACATCTTTGTTTGTCTGTTGATTGTCTTCTTCAGAAAAATGTCTATCCTGATACCCTTCCAATTTTTTAAATCAGATTTTTTGTTTTGTTTTGTTTTATTTTGCTTTGGTATTGAGTTGTATGAGTTCTTTCTGTATTTTGGATATTAACCCCATATCAGGTATATCATTTGCAGATATATTTTCCCATTCATTAGGTTACCTTTTTGTTTTGTTGATGGTTTCCTTTGCTGTGCAAAAGCTTTTTATTTTTTGTGTAGTTCCACTTGTTTATTTTTGCTTTTGTTTCCCTTGTTTGAGGAGGCATATCTATAAATATACTGGTAAGGGTGATGTCCAAGAGATTATTGTCTATGTTTTCTTTTAGGAGTTTTATGTGAGATGTGAACACATCTCACAATTAGGTCTTTAATCCATTTTGACTTTATTTTTGTGTGTGGTGTAAGAAAATGGTCCAGTTTCATTCTTTTGTATCTAACTGTCCAATTTTCCCAACATAATTTATTGAAGAGACTGTTTTTTCCCCATTGTATATTCTTGCCTCTTTTGTCCTATATTAATTGACTTTCTGCATTTGTTTCTAGTAATTAGATGAACCGCTACTTTTCATAGGCTTGAAGGAATGGCCTATGTAGGAACATTCCCTGTGTAGACTGTGTGTGCTTGGCAGCTTTGGCTGGATGGCTGGAGCTCTAGTGGGCATAGGCTGGGAATCCTAGGTACTTTTGCTGAGGCTGCCTTGGTGAGATATCTGGAGCTTGGTGGGCATGGTTTGGGAGGTCTGGAGGTGCTCTCTGCAGAGGGCAGCCTGGCAGCACAACTGAAGGTAAAGCAGGTACATGCTGAGGTGGGGTGTCCTGAGGTGCTCTTTGCAGGGGTTGCTCTGGTCAGTCATCTGGAAATGAAGTGGGTTCTGGTCTCATGTGTCCCAGGATGCTTTGTGCCTGTGTCTCCTTTGCAAGATGCTGGAGCTGTAATGGGCACTGTGTGGGAGTGTTCTGGTGTGTGCTGTACTGGGTTGCCTTGTTGGGACTGCTGTAGCTCCAGCAGGTATGGGTGTGATGGTTCTCCTTGGGGGGATTGCTGAGACTGAAGTGGGCTAGCAGCTGGGGCTCCCTAAGGCAGCCAGCTGGCCAGAGTACCCTTCCCTGGAGCAGGAGTTTTTAACTCAGGGGGTCCGATTCCAAAATTTCTAGTTTATCTTCCCCCAAAATCAATTACAGTCGACCCTTGAACAGGTTTGAGCTGCATGGGTCCACTTATATGCAGATTTTTTTTTTTTTCAGTAAATACAATTCTGTAACTGTATTTTCTCTTCCTTATGATTTCCTTAATAAGATTTTCTTTTCTTTTCTTTTTTAAAAGATTTTATTTATTTATTTGACAGAGAAAGACACAGCGAGAGAGGGAACACAAACGGGGAGTGGGAGAGGGAGAAGCAGACCCCCTGCCGAGCAGGGAGCCCGATGCGGGACTCGATTCCGGGACTCCAGGATCATGACCTGAGCCGAAGGCAGTCGCTTAACCAACTGAGCCACCCAGGCGCCCAGATTTTCTTTTCTTTAGCTTACTTTATCATAAGAATACAGTATATAATACAAATAGCATACAAAATATGTGTTAATATATTGTTTATGTTACCGGTAAGGCTTCCAGTTAACAGTAGGCTATTAGTGGTTGAATTTTTGGGAGGTCAAAAGTTATTCATGGATTTTTGGCTGTTGGAGGGGGGTTGGTGCCCTTTACTCCTGTATTGTTCAAGGGCCAAGCATATTATTAAGTAACTTTTATTTAAAATAATTTTAGGGGCGCCTGGGGGGCTCAGTTGGTTAGGCAGCTGCCTTCGGCTCAGGTCCCATGATCCCAGGGTCCTGGGACTGAGTCCAGCATCAGGCTCCCTGCTCAGTGAAGAGCCTGCTTCTCCCTCTCTCTCTTCCTGCTTCTCTGCCTACTTGTGCTCTCTCTCTATCTCTCTGTCAAATAAATAAATAAAATCTTAAAAAAAAATAAATTTAAATTTAAGAGCATTGGAATATGTGCCATCCACAAAAAACCGCTTTGTTTTCTTAGAGAGCTTTACATAGCTCATGATTTGTGAGTGATTCACTAAGGGATGTAACCTGACTGCTTATCTTTCTCTCCAACGGGACTGTAAACTCCTCAAGGATAAGGAGAGTGCTTTCCTTCTACCCCCATTTTATTGAGATATAATTAACAAAGTTTGTGGTTTTTTCCCTTCACTTTTGTAATTGCAATTCCCTATACTTGGAATTTGTTTCCCCCTTTGCTTACTTTTATATTCATATTCTCTAAATTATTTGTTTAATCTCTACACCCAGTGTGGGGCTCAGACTCACAACTCCAAGATCAAGAGCCAAAGGCTCTTCCTACTGAGCCAGTCAGGCATCCCAACTTTTATTCATATTCTTAAAGTCTCTTCTTAGAGGTCACTTCCTCCAGGAAGCTGGTTAGGAGCTCCTCCTAACTTCTCTTGATGTGTTGTCATTGTCATTCCTCCCCGCCCCCAGCACTGTTCCCTAAATTCTGTCATTGATTGAGATTGTGGATTTCCAGGCCCAATGTATAGCAGGCAATCATTAACTATTTGATCCAACAGCGATGACTGTCATTGAATGAAGTTATAAACAAGTGCTGAGGATGTCGAAGTATCTTTGTGCTAACAGATGCGTACTAGAGGTTAGGTTGATTCTGCCAGGCTCTTGCTTTCTGTGTGTGTGATGTCAAAACACTTTACATTTTATTGAGAAATAGTAAAAGTAATGACAAGGCTTTTATGGACAATTAACTGGGAGCTTTAAAACCTATTTGAGACTCAGCCTGATGGGTATATTAGCTTAATTGGTATTTATTGATTTAAGATAAAATCCAATGTAACATTGTTTAAATTGAAGTTCTGCCTTTTTTTTTTTTATTTAAAAAAAAATAAAGAAAGAAATAGCTCCTCTGGGGGCACCTGGGCAACTCAGTCGTTAAGTGTCTGCCTTCGGCTCAGGTCATGATCTGGGGTCCTGGGATGGAGCCCCACATCAGGCACCTGCTCCGCGGGAAGCCTGCTTCTCCCTCTCCTGCTCCCCCTGCTTGTGTTCCCTCTCTCACTGTGTCTCTCTCTGTCAAATAAATAAATAAAGTCTTTTTTTTTTTTTTTTTTTTTTTAATAAAGTCTTTAAAAAAAAAAAGAAATAGCTCCTCTGAAACAGTTGCTTCGGCTCAGTTATTTATAGAGAGTGCAACTTTTCTGGGTCCTCTTGCTCTGTAAACACGAGAAGGAGGCTGTAACGGCCTATTCTGGTGCTGTCTGTGTTCCAGGCACTTTGGATGATGTGCATTGGCTTTGAAGTAGATAGTCTTGATGCATTTCATGGAAAGGAGTCTTGCTGAAGAAGAGCCAGCTACACTGAGCAGGGTACCAAAGGGCAGTGTGATGTTATACATTTCTACAACATCCCATACTCGGGAAATGCTTCCAAGCCCTTGTTTATAGGAGTTCCATAAAGAAGGGCTTGGAAATATTTCTTAACAAAACCCCATGGTATGTGTGTGTGTATATGAATATATATACCCATATATATACACACACACACACACATATACGTGTGTGTGTGTGTAAAATATTTTATTTTATAGTCGTAAGACCTCAGCTTTCAGTTTCTTCATATTTACAGTGACCCTAAGATCTTGGCATCTGGAGATATTTCAAATATGCTTCATGTCTAAAAAATGTATTGTTTGAATTCCTTTTTATGAGACTAATTCTAAAAAAAAAAAAGAATCTTAAAAACCAGATATCAATCTTGGGAAAATATCTACAAATCAGTTAAAAAAAAAAAAGGGAAAATGGGCAAAGTATGTGAATAATTTCCAGTGCAAGCACAGTAAATGCTAATGCACATGATAAAGCTCACTTACACTTATAAGGTAATTGCAGATTAAGATAATTGCAAGTAAGATAAAATTGAATTGGGAAAGATGAAAGAGATGTAAAGGTATAAAAATTAAAGATAATTTCCAGTGTTGGCATGAATAGTGGCATGGTTTTTGAGTGCTTACTATGTTCTAGATGCTGTATTTAGTTCTTTACTGTTACCAATACACGAGTCACTATGGAAAACACTTGTGGTAGATAGTATTGTCAACTCACATTTTACAAATGAGGAACCTGGCAGAACGAAGATGTAGAATTGTCCAAGGACCTACGGCTAGCTAGAGACAAGGCCAAAGAGTTTGATAACGTGACCAGGATCCACATTGTTTTGTGAACTGTTATTTGGTGAGAGCATGTTGCCACAAATGCCTACTGGGGTTGAATGTTGGTGTAAATATTGTGGAAATCAAAACTGATCTCATTTTGGGCTCTGAAAGCTCTGCTTTGGCTCTGCAGCTGATGATCACATCTGCTTTTCTTGCTTAGGAAGCTTCCTTATATCTTCTCCCATATACTTTATCCTTTTTGTTGCCCTAAATATTCTTGCTACCACTCCATCTTACAATGTAATGCCTTGTGTCAACATACATCTGTCCAAGAATCCACTTACCTAGGTCCTCATCTTTGTTAACTGTCATGTTTCAAATCAGTTTTATCTTAGGATGCCATTCTGTCTTCAGCTCAATTATACATAGGATGTGTAAGTCTAAAAAAACATGATTACTGTGCAGATACAAAACCATAAGCAATTTTGTTGCATTTAATCAGTCATTTAAATTCACTGTGAATTATCTGCTGAAGAGGCACCAAGAAATGAGAGTCTTTGAGAAGAGTATGCATCTCAGTGATAGAGGAAGAAGATGGATTCAATAAGTTTGGTGGGTGTCTTGGAAAAGTTGTCCCTGGATCTGGGATGTGAGGAAGAGTCTGGGCATTCATGTACCACAAAGAGCACTGGGTCTCCAATATCAGATATTGGGCCTCCAATATCAGAGCAGGAAGAGACAAGGCCCCCAGTAGGCTGAAATGACCACCATCAGGAGAGATGGGATTGTCCAAAAGTCATACTTAATGATTATGCCCAGAGTCAGCTCTGGCCTAGAGGATCCCATGGGGCGGATAACTCAGAAAAAGGAGTAGTCCTTGCTTGGGGTGACAGGTTTGCAATGTCTCCCTATGTAAACATCTCCATTAGATAGTTTTAACCATCAAGAGTGGTATTCTTTGACTTGCCTTGCTCCTCTGCACCCGAGCTGCTTCTTAGACAGAATATACCTTAAGTTGTGGGTCATTCCCTGCTTCTTGGCCCCCATCTTTCTGACTCAAGAAGATGTATCCTATGCCTTTTCAAGCTATGCATTCTCCCATCCCATCATGCTGGTGTATACCACCTTGCTTAGGAATATCCCTCCCGCTTACACCTGGAGAATTACTGCTCTAGATAAAGAGAAAGAGCTTAGGAAACATATGACATGATCTATTTTGCCAAATCAGGAACTTCCAAAACTTAAAACAAAACAAAACAGATTTATCTGGAGTGAGTGCGTGCTCTTCCATATCAAGCTGCTCGAGGCCTGAGAGACAGATGCATACTGGTCTGATCTCCTTCTCTTCAGCCTCCCACCAGGCGTCTGGCACTCTCATTCCTGTGAGTGCAGTTCTGTGGCATGAATGACAATGTAGCCCTGCTACTTCATTTCTAGATCTCTGAACAGTGCCGAAGAATAGTCTCATGGGCTGTGCTTACTTGAATAAGGACAAGCCTTAATTTATAATGGTTATGTTAAATTTACTTAACTTTACCATGGAGATAATTCAAGGTAAGAAGCATTTTGAGTTATTCACTAAGGCAGTTTAGTTAGCTGTAGCTCCAGAAACGCATACTCCTGTTTAACTCTGTAGTCCATTGAGACGCATTTATCTAGGGAGAGAGAAAGTAGGCACGTGCTTGAGCATTCTGGAGAAAAGCAGCCTCTGTACATTGAAAGCAATGCAACAAAAAGATTGTTTTGGGGAAGTAAGGCAAAATCTGATCGAGTAAATGTAGGGCTTTGTTAGAAAATGGAATAGTAATTAATTAGAAAGATCCAGCAATAGTAATTAATAAATAAACTATCTGACTCAAATTCAAAATATGCGGACTTTGGCAAATTAAAGTAGTTGAAATATAGACCCCCTCCCCCAAAGCTATTATTATAGTAAAATTAAGGAAGAATGTTCTGGGGCCCCTGGGTAGCTCAGTTGGTTAAATGCTCAACTCTTGGTTTCAGTTCAGGTCATGATCACATGGGTCATGAGATCAAGCCCCTGGTGGGCTCCACGCTCAGTGGGGATTCTGCTCGAGATTCTTTCCCTTTGCCCCTGCTCTCTCTCTCTCTAAAATAAATACATAAATCTTAAAAAAAAAGAAAGAGAATGTTCTTCACCTGTAATTCTGGTTCACTTGATCATTGAAATGATCTCATTATTTTATTTATTTATTTTTTTAAAGTAGGCTCCACACCCAGCATGGAGCCCAACACAGGGCTTGCACTCATGACCCTGAGATTAAGACCTGAGCTGAGATCATGAGTCAGATGTTTAACTGACTGAGCCACCCCATAACCCCAATCTCATGATGGTTTTAAGTTGTATCTCCAATCACTACTTGATCTGGTTTTTATGTATGTTTATTTTTTCCAGACTGTGCCCTCTTTTGAGAATTGTCTGTATCCTTTGCCCATGTACCTAGGGAAGCCTTGTTTTTTTTTTTTTTTTCTCTCTTCAGTTAATCATCTTCTTTACAATATGTTTTGGTCTGTATTTCGTCATCTAACACACTATCCAGCACATTATAAGTGTTCAGTAAATACTGATTTACTGAAAAAAAGAGGATGTGTTGTATATTTAGAACCTTTCCCTTTGTATTACTGATTTATTTTCTCTGGCACATGAATTAACTGATATGCTTGTCACTTTAAAATATATTCCAGTTCTATTTTCATACCAGCAGAACATTTTCTTAGGAATTTTTATTTTTCCAATTCTAAAGCTTTCCATGATTAGTATAAATGCAGAAGAAATTTAAAATATTCTATAAGGCTGAGATCTTTCAGAAAGAAGGCAGACATGTCTGAATTGGGAATGCTCCTCTCTGCTGATAATAGCTCTCTGCTTGTCATGGGATGCAGGTTGTTATGGTGAAGGGGAGGTACTTGAAATTGGAAAGGAATGTAATATGTTAATAACAGAAAAGGTTTTAAAAATGATACGTAATTTGTCAAAGTATTCTTTAAAATGGGTTTGATTCATTGAATTGCCTGTTGGCTTTATAGGGGCAATAAAATCTCCCAAGTTATTGCAAGATGAATTAATCCTTTGTCATTTTAATGCTTTATTAGCAGTGTTAGGGACCATGATTAATGAAGGACATCTTGTAGGAACATATTGCACCCACTCCATGTTGAGCTCATGTCTAGTATCAAGGCCTCTGAAGGATTAGATTTTTTGGCGCTGAAACACTGCTGAACCATCTTCCTGAGCCTAGACCATCATGATTACTACTAGACCATCCCCAAGGTTGGCCTTTCCTGCTTTCAGATGGTCTTCTCTACCACCTTTCTTTTCTCCCACATGCACATTTTCTGATTTTACCCTTAATTCAGCCTCATGCCTCTGAATGTCTGATAAACTAGAGAAGCTGAAGTAGGAGCCCTATAAAACTTTAGTCTTCTCTCTTGCATAAGCCCTAATGACTTATACACACACTTTATTTATTTTATTTTATTTTTTTAAAGGTTATTTATTTATTTATTTGAGAAAGAGAGAGAAAGAGAGGGAGAATACAGAAGGAGAAGCAGAGAGCCCAATGCGGGACTCCATCCCATGTCCCCAGGATCATGACCTGAGCCGAAGGCAGAAGATTAACCAGTTGAGCCACCCAGGCACCCCTTATACACATACTTTATGGATGAACCTCAACCTCACTACCTTTGCTATTGATGATTAGTTCATGTACTGACAAAGGAGTAAAGCCTGACGATGGTGGTGTTGAGTGGAAGGGAAGCTGGCAGCTTGAGATGAATTGGCATCATCTGTTCCTTCCTTCATTTTTTTTTTTTTGCCCTTCTATTCAATACATTTTTGAGGACTGATCATATTATAGGCACAGTGCTAGAAGACTAAGTCCTCATGGAGCTTAGAGGTTAGTAAGGAGGCAGGCATAGTTATAATGAAACAATCACACAAATAAGGAAGTAATTGCACTGTTGGTGGATGCTATCATGGAAGCAGTACAAAGCATGGAGAGCCTATAATAGGGACAATGCCTGAGTTTAGGGGAAGCTTGACTGGAGATCTCACACTTGATCTGAATGTGAAGGCTGAATCATGTTAACTAAGTAACAGGGGGAAGGAGAAGAAAGAATAAATGCACTTTTTTAGGTAAACAAGAGAAAACGGTCATTGTAGTTCAGTTTTTGTCCCAGAGATGCTGAAAAGTTTTCCCTCTTCTCTTTGGGAACTGCTTATATTCCCGGCACTGGGAGTGCTGAGGTGACCTCTCATGCTCCTTCAGGTTTCTTTGTGTTAATGTGCCATTACCGATGGCTATTGGCACCTGTCTCTTCTGTGAGATGCTGTGCCATTGGGCAAATCTGAATAGTTCTTGCGAAGTACAACCAACTTTTCAGTAACCAAGTCTTGGTTTTACTCCCCTATTCTTATCCTGGGTCTTCCTGAGACTGTGGGGCTGCCTAGATCCTTGGTCCTGGTCTACTGTGAAGCCAGTGGCTGGGAGAACATGGAGGGGTACAAGTGCAGGGCAGGACTGGGTGAAATGTTAACCACAAGCATAGTGGTCTAGGAGGGAGATGGGTTTGACTCATAATCCCGCTATGCCAGCTTTACTAATGATTCCAAGTTTTGCCAGAAGGATTCAAAACATTCATAGATGGTGTCAACTATACTCAAATGAAAAAAAAAAAAAAAACAGAGGAATGTGAAATACTTAGGACAGCAGCCTCAGAACGACATGGACATAGGAAGGTTGGGTAAATACTGAACTAATGCATGCTCTCTCTCTCTGTCTCTCTCTCTCTCTCACACACACACACACGGAATGAAGGGTTTACACTAAGGTAGATATACGTGTAGACAAAGGCAGAGACTGATAAATGGTGGCATTGTTTGCAGATCGAATGTGGCTTGTAGTGGCTGTTGTCAGCACCAGGAGAACTGGGATAGTGTTTCGTCTTTCGTTCAGAGCAATAGTGAGCTAGCTCAGCCCATGACCTGCCTTTTCAGGATGGCTCTGCAGAACATGGAAATGCTATTTAATTCACGCTCACTTTTTGAGTGAAGATTCTGCATCTTTTTAGAGGTCTCAGGAGACTTGACAAAAGCAATACCATAGTTATCCTGAAGACTGTTTTCACGACGAAAGGAGAGCCTGAAGTGCTCTCATGCACTGCATATTTTAGAATAATGTGTTTCTTGGCGGCTTCTTAATTTTGTAATAGGCTTGGCTTCTAAGCTTTATTTCTGAACATTGTTAGAAAGATGTAGAAGAAGAGCCAAATTTAAAATAAGTTTAAATACTTTTAATTAATATTCAGAATTATAAAATGTTTTCATCGATGCATAAGATGACATTAAAAAGGGATAGTTTCGCCCCATCCTTTCTTACTTACACTTGTGCCCTTGAGTGTTATTGCTAATAATTTGTGATTGCTGATAATCACAAAGACTATGTGTGTTAGCTATTAGTATCTCTTTCTTTACAGTCATGTATACATACACATGTACATGTTCACAATACTCTCACACAAATATATGCATGTGTTTTTGAAGTGCATGAGATTCCATTGTATATATTATTAAGACTTTACTTTTTTTCTTCAACAACATACCATAGACATCTTTTCATGTCAGACAGATATAACTGATTCTGTTTAATGACTGCATGGTATTCTTAGTCGGAACATTTCATGGTTTATTTAATCATTTTCAAATGCATGGACATTTAGGTTGACTTCAAGGGGCTGCCTTTAATAAAATACTGCCATGAACATGGCTTGGGTATACTTGCACAAGAATTTCTTTTTTTTTTTTTTAAAGATTTTATTTATTTATTTGACAGAGAGAGACACAGCGAGAGAGGGAACACAAGCAGGGGGAGTGGGAGAGGGAGAAGCAGGCTTCCCGCTGAGCAGGGAGCCCGATGCGGGGCTCGATCCCAGGACCCTGGGATCCTGACCTGAGCCGAAGGCAGATGCTTAACGACTGAGCCACCCAGGCGCCTCTTGTACAAGAATTTCTTTAGGATGTATTCCTACAAGTAGGTTGCTGTGTCAAAGGTTGAACACATTTAAAATGTTGATAGATACCAAGGATAGAACCATAGAGATATGGAAGTACTTCCTTGTCTCTTTTCTCTCTCCTCCACTCGCAAAAGGGATGCATCCATAATAGTGTGCCAGGGCACAAAGCTAGGGTGTCTGAGGATAGAATGCTGTATAACGGAGAGTCAGCCAGCCAGTTTTCCTGCTTGGCACTAGCGTTTGCATTTATAAATAGAGAGGGGAATATTGAATTTGTTATTACTCAAGCTGTTCTAAAATTGCTTCCCAAATATTAAAAAAGCAATTTGATTTGTTTTCCTACCAATTTCAAATCATGTAGTCCATACGGATCTTGAGAAGATTGTCTCTGACTCTCATAGCCTTCCTATTGGTCAGCTCTGGCTCTCTTTTTCTTTACTGAATCATTTTTCTCTTGTTGGTTCTCTTGTCTTTCATAATATGTAATGACTTTGCCAACTCCCTGCTGGAGGTCCTAGGCTACCATTTGTAGTTCCACTCCTACCATGGTTAATGATTTCTTAGAAATGCCATGATGGTAAAGGTACAGACCTTTTTTTTTTTTTAGGATTTATTTATTTATTTTAAAGAGATAGAACAACAGAGAGCGAGGGCGCAATGGAGAAGGGCACAGGGAGAGGGAGAGAGAGTCTCAAGCAGACTCCCAGCAGAGAGCAGAGCTCCACGCAGGGTTCAATCTCATGACACTGAGATCACTACCTGAGCTGAATTCAAGAGTCGGTTGCCTAAAAGACTGAGCCACCTAGTTGCCCCAATTACAGGCCTTTATTAGAGTAAAAGGAAATAAAAATTATGTCCCCCTTTTTGTAGAGTCTGTCTTTTCTTATCTACAAAAACCCAAGTGATGTTGGTGACTTTTGTTTATTCCCTCTGCCCCTATTTTAATAGGTCTGTTAGTCTTGTTAAAACCAGAATCATGTTTCTGTTTGCATTTATGTAGCTCAAACATATAAACTGATTTTTCTTTCCTTTTTTTTTTATAAAAGGAAAATGCACAGTGGGGAGCGGCAGAGGGAGAGAGAGAATCTTATGCAGGCTCCCATGCCCAGCATAGAGCCCAAAGCAGGGCCTGATCTCATAACCCCGAGATCATGACCCAAGTCAAAATTAAGAGTTGGACGCTTAACTAACTGAGCCACCCAGGTGCCCCTCTACATTTAATTTTTTGAGGAAGTACCATACTAACCTCCATAGTGGCTGTACCATTTTACATTCCAACCGACAGTGCACACTGGTTCCAGTTTCTTCACATCCTTGCCAACAACTTGTTATTTTCTGTCTTCGTGACCCTAGCCATCCTCATGGGTGTGAGGTGGAGTCTAATCGTGGTTTTGATTTGCATTTCCCAAACGATTATTAATGCTGAGCATCTTTTCAACTGCTTAGTGCCATTTGCAAATCCTCTTTGAAGAAATGTCTGTTCAAGTCCTTTGCCCATTTTTAAAATTGGATTTTTATTGTCATTATTGTTGAGTTGTAGGAGTTCTTTATATATCTGGTTATTGATCCCTTGTCTTAGCCACTTTGCACTGCAGTAACAAAAATTTTTTTTTGTCCTAGAAAATCTTTATTTTTCCTTAACTTTTGAAGGATAATTTCCCTGGATATGGAAATCTCGATTGCTGAGATTTTCTTTACAACACCTTAAATATTTTACTTCGCTCTCTTCCTGCTTGCATAGTTTCTGAAGAGAAGTTGGATGTAATTCTTACCTTTGCTCTTCTTTTGGTAAGATTTTTTATCCTCTGGGTTCTTTCAAGATTTTTAAAAATATATTTGATTTTCTGAAGTTTGAATATGATATGCCTAAGTGTAGTTTTCTTGGCGTTTATCCTGGTCGGTGTTCTATGAGCTTCCCTGGTCTGTAGTTGGGTGTCTGACAATTACCTCAGGCCATTGGAGCCTTTCTGACTTTATTCTCTTCACACGGTCTTTCCCCTGCACCTGAGCACACCAAGCACACCAAGCTCCTTTCTAATTTTAAGATCTTCATTCTTTTGTTCCCTTTTCTTGGAATGCTTCTGCCCTAACTTTGCCTACAACTTCATTTTATCCTTCAGGTCTGAGGTGAAATATAGAGGAAGAGACAAAAGTGGAAGTTGACAGCTATTGGTTCTCTAGCTGAAACTCTGGTCTACTTTCTGTTGCCTCCAGCTGACTGCCAGGAAGGCATGAGTTCTGGTAACTTCCTAGGAAAAATAATTATGGGTGTAAAGTGGAAATTTCTACAGTTTGGAAAAATGGACCTCCAGAGAGTAAATATGTAAGAGAGTGTTCTGAAAAAACTTGAAGGACAGGGATTACATTATTTAACTGTTATGTTTATCACAGCAATGGATATTTGTCACTTGAATAATTTATAGACATTTGCCATTAATATATGTTCATTATAAGAGATACTTAGTGGTAGGTTGATTTTTAAGTATTCCAGTTGCATTAAAAACAATTGCTGGTGAATAGCTTAGTTTCTAGATTGATCTACTGTGTTTCTGTATTTTTTGGACCTCTAATAATACATTCATGACATTCATTTATTTATGAAATAACTCATTCATTACTATACATTTATTGAAGACTCTACATGGTGCATGATATGGAATTATAAAGAAGAATAAGAAGAATAAGGATCACTTCTGTCCTCAAAGCTCAGAGTTTGGTGAGGGAAATAGATTTGTTAAGAAAACTTCATGTTGGGGCGCCTGGGTGGCTCAGTTGTTAAGCATCTGCCTTCGGCTCAGGTCAGGATCCCAGGGTCCTGGGATCGAGCCCTGCGTCGGGCTCCCTTCTCAGCGGGAAGCCTGCTTCTCCCTCTCCCACTCCCCCTGCTTCTGTTCCCTCTCTCGCTGTGTCTCTGTCAAATAAATAAATAAAATCTTAAAAAAAAAAAAAGAAAGAAAGAAAACTTCATGTTGTGGTATCCAACACAAGAACCAGGAAAGAATGTTCATCAGGCTCCACTCTAGAGACAGTCTGAATGAACTGTGAAGAGAGAAGTAGTCCTGGTTAGAGTGAGTGGTGTGAAGCAGGGCAGGAGGATATAGAGATATGGGGAGAAGAGGAATGGCAAAATTAAGTGAGAGAGTCGGGGAGGGCCAGCCAGAGGGCCATCAGGCCCTTGAATGCCACACTGTTTGATTTGAAGTTTGTCGGCCAGATACGCAGTGACCGTGGGAGTGACCCAACCCAACCATTGTTCAGACCAACCCAACCATTGTTCAGAGACATACTTCTGGAATCAGTGAGGACAAGGACCTGCATCAGTTGTTAGCCGGTTGGCTGAATTAATCACCTTATTTCCTAACCTTCCCAGGTGGTGAATGTATAAAATCCTTTGTTGCCACCTAAAAAATAATATAGCTGCTCCCTTTTATGGGAAAGACAGCTGAACGACAATTAAATAGTCAAAACAAAAATTCATCAGAATAATTCCTTTCTGAAAAAAACCAGCCACATCAGTTGAAATGAGTTATGTCCGTCATGTTATTTTTCTGTGTATCATTAAAGGTTTTTTTCTTTTCCATTTAAACATTCTACCAAAGTTTTTAAGATCTCTGCCTTATAACATTGAATGACTGTCTGTGTCCTATACAGATTTTAAATTCACCAAGATTTGGGCCTTGTTTTTGGCAGAAGAGAAATAAAGCTAGCACTTAGGTGTTTACAACATAATGTGTCTGTCAAGAATAAAAACACTGAAGCACACAGACTTCTGCAAAGGCCTTTTATGTTCTGTCACTCACTGCTTGCATTTCTACACTCAGGACATTTATGAACACTCGGGAGATTCACAGTCACCCCCGAAGAGTCAGTGCATACATTTACGGGTCTAAATGAAAAGAGAACGTTATGAGTGAAAATTGCCTTCCCCTAAGAAGGAAGGGTTGTATAGCTGTTTTGTCAGGGGCATTTTACTTCTTTTTCTCCATCACTGGATCTAAGCAGAAGCAAGGGGGAGACAGCCTTTCAGTGCTTGGAAGCAATGTCAGTCCTTCTGAGAGCATGGGAAACATCAGGATTGGTTTGGTTTTTATAAAAGGTCACTCTCATCAAGTGATTTAGAGCATATTTTGAAGAAACATGTTATTTCCGTGAAAGAGGGTTTCCCAACTGAGTGGTTGGAAAATCTTTGACAAGTCATCCTCATAGGCAAGCACATCGAGATCAAAGAGAAATGCTTGTTTCCTTTCTACCTTCTCCAGGATTATTTTTGATTGGGGGAAATGCTAATCTCATCTAAAAAAGGACTCATACTGATGTCCCAGTGTGACCATATGTCTATTTATGATCCTAAGGGTTTTTTTTTTCCTTTTTTGATTTTTCTTTGTTTGTTCAATAAATATTGTGGGTTTTTTTGTTTGTTTGTTTGTTTTTGTTTTTGGGCTCTATGATCCAGCTGACCATTTGGACAGCCTTTGTCGATCCAGTGAGGTTTAACACTGGCTAATGGACCACAAAAGAGAAGGTTTATTAGGATTGGCAGCTGTTATGTCCTGTACCCACTTGGAAATGTTTCAGAGTCCAGGCTTCTTTTTAGCCTGCCCAACCAAGGCCCAGCCTCTGCCTGGGAAGTCTTATGGTGGCACATGTCCAGACAAAAAAGTCCCCTCCTGCTTCTGGGATATGAGACTCTGAGCTTTTCTTTGTCTTCTCAGGGGCAGACAAAGTTTCTCTATTAAGGCACAATTTAAAGAGAAATTACAGTTTCTCTAGAAGGACTGTATGTCATGATCACTGACCAGTAGATATTTAAAGAAAATCATGGTCAAAACACTCAGCATTACAAGGTCAACCCTCAGTATTACAAGGGACTTTAAAGGTCACTCGGTGTTGAATCTTTTCCACAGCATTCTGAGAGTTCCCACTTTAATCCTTTCTGTAGTGGGGAGCTTCCTGGTTCCCTGGGCTGTGACTGCACTTGTCATGACATTTAGACATTGCTTTCCTTATTTCTGTCTAAAATCTCTTCTTTTAACCTTCAACCTGTTTGTTCCAGTCATACACTTTGGAGCCAAGGTTAGCATCTGATTGTTTAGACCAGAGCTTCTCAAACTTGAGCTTGCTTGAGAAATTGTTGTCGTATAGCTTCCTGGGGCCCACCCCCAGACATTCTGACTCAGTAGACCTGAGGCTCTGCCAGCATATTTGCATTTCTAATAAGCTCCCCAGTGCTGTGCATTACCAGATTACCACTGAGCATCTAATTTAGACTACCCAAGATCTTTCCCCCTTCCTTTGGGAACTGCACCTGCCTTTTCCTTTGGGGACTGACTTGTTTCTTACTGCAGGCAGACTGCCAGCCAATCCTCTCCACCACCTACCAGCCAACAGGTGGGCGTGTGACACAAGGGGAGGGTGACTTTGGAGAATTTGAAACAAGGGGAGAAAAAAGGAGGAGCTCCATTCATTGTCCCTTTGACCACAACTACTACCTAGGTCCGTGGGCCTGCCCTACTGGGGTGGCTTCTTAGTCTAATACTCAAATTTTCCATTTATTCTTTGAACTACCTCCTATCCTTTGAATAAGTGATGGTTTTTCTTCTGGTTCCGCTTCAGCTTTTTCTCCTTTCTCCTCCTTTTCTTCCTCTTCTTTTTTATGCTAACGTGTTAGTTTCTACTTCTTGCCACCAAAAACCTGAACAGAGATGACACTACAAAGTATACACCTGCTCTCTTGACCGTAGCACATACTTCCACATAAAGGCAATGTTGACTCATTCGTCAGATCCAGTGCCCTACTTCTTTCATTGGTTCTTTGTAGAGCACGCTTTTTGTTTCCACACTCTAATGTTTTCTTTTGGACCATCTAATAGTTATCTCCATCCTTTTTCAAGCGTGTTAGACTGAAGTCAGGCCAATGCTTTGCCAGTTCAATAGGGCATGATCCAGATGACAGAGAAGGAGAGGTTTAATGCCTCTACTGTGTGGGCACTGTACTCTGATTCTCTCATTGGATGAGAACGGAAAAATGGACAGTTAGGTAGGAGTTTATTTGATCAGTGTCAACAATGAACAGAGCTCATCCAATTTCCAAAGTGGATCTTTTGTCCTGGATGTTTAAGTTTGGATGTGATTTCCCCTCTCCCCTTAGTGCTATGTAGATAAGATAGAATACTAGAAATCTCGCACTTCTGCTGACAGGCAAGCAGGGAAATTGGCCTGAGGTGGCAGAGAAAGCAAGGGGTTTTTGGCTAGCAGGTACTCAGGGCTGGCCTGTGTAAAGGAGAAGGGAGGGTAGAATATTAAGGACTCAGAGCCACCATTGTGTGCTGAGAGAGTGTGTTAGCAGTCTGGAAAATGGTAGAATGTAAACTTCTCCTGGGATTTTCCTTAAACACAGACAAGACATTTATTTACAGGCTCTTAGACCTTCTTCATTTGGGGAGAGTCAGAGAAGTCTGAGAAGAAGGCAGGGATGCTCAGGAACATTAGGAATTTAAAAACATTATTATTGATATTCCATGTAAATACTCAGAATTTTAACGCATCTACTTGATATGCATATTCATAACTAGTCATTTCTTGGGCAGGAACTTCTCTGGCAATAACAAACGGTCCTCTTTGTTCTCGATAGTGATTTTGAATTTAAAGCAGAATGACACAAGCATTTGTTCATTTCCAAAAAACAGTTGTAGGGATGAGAGGAATGATAGGGTTTTGGATCTTTCCTTGACTTTACTTAAAATTATTGCTATGTGTTCGGGAGTTAGGGTCAGGCTACTTCTCCCTAGAAGAGTGGGGTTGGACGGAGGGTGATGCTTTCACAACAAAGGCCTCCTCTGGTGCGTAGAGGTCTGCCATTAGGATGGCCCTTCAGAGTTGTCCCATATTAATGCCATGGGGTTGAGCCTTTGGAACTCCTTATCAACTGGTCACTGGATGTGGGCTGCCCTCGGCAGGGTGTATGGCCTTGGGTAAGGTGGCCCCTCTGTCTGACTTCACTTCTCATGGAGGGCTTCAGCTGAGAGCTGTTGGGTGGCCACACTCCACTCTCCCTTGCTCCCCTCTCTGGATTGTTCTGAGACACAGTTCACCCGTATGCTGCCTGTGTTGCAAAGGTGTGGCCAGCTTAGCAGCACACCCCCTTGTACATACTTTCTGCCTTCTCTACTTCATTTCTCTTTTCCCTGGGAGTGACCTCACACTAAAATGCTAGAATGGCTGCTTTGCCTTAGCTTCTGGTTTCTAGGGAATCCAGGCTAAAACCAAATGACCTTATTGAGATCTCTGGACTTACAGAACTGACGTTATAAGGGGGCCCTAAGGATCACCTAGTCTAATCCAACTTTACAGGTCAGGAGACAGAGCCTCAGAATGGTTCCATGAATTGAGTGCATCCCAGACCTAGAACCTAGGCTTCCTGACTCCTGGACCCATGCTCTTCCCACCTGTCACATCTTTTTTTTTTTTTTTTAAAGATTTTATTCATTTATTTGACAGAGAGAGACACAGTGAGAGAGGGAACACAAGCAGGGGGAGTGGAGGAGAAGCAGGCCTCCTGGAGCAGGGAGCCCGATGCGGGGCTCGATCCCAGGACCCTGGGATCATGACCTGAGCCGAAAGCAGACGCCTAACGACTGAGCCACCCAGGCACCCCTCACCTGTCACGTCTTACCTACTCTAACCCACTTGGAAAGCAGCATTACCCCTCGGAAATGGCCCTGTGAGGGGATCATACCTTGGACATGCAGTAGCTGGGGCCCAGCCTGGCTACAAATGTGCTTGATCTTTTAGTGGCATCTTGTATGAATTCCACCCCCCCCACCCCCGCCCCACCAGCCCTGGAATTTTCAATAGTAGACAGTCTTTAGACTGTTAAAGCTGGTCAGAATCAAAGAGAACATCAAGCCCTGTGGTTTCCAACCTATCTACCCTTAAGGATCCCTTCTGCTACTCCCCTTCTTCATCTCTGTTCCAAAACGTCCTTTTACAAAGATTTCTTCTGAACTGCTTTATAAGACATAAATAATTTCCATTTCTTTAATTGACTGAAAACAAAACTTCCATTGGAGTTGTTGATGTGAGCTTACTGTCTTACATGTTGCTTCTACTTGATGAAGCCAGCTTTATGGAATCCTTCTGGGAACCCCAGTGAGCAAGCCACTAATCTGATCTGCCCCCCATTCCTACCCTCCACTGACTGCCCCAGTGGGGGCCTAGCAGAAAGCAGAGCCTGGACGAGAATCTCCTGACTAGGCTCTTCCCAAGTTCACAACATTCCTCCTCAAGGGACATCTTATCTCTCATTAGTTATTGTCAAGGTCCCTCCTGCTGGTTATTACCATCACTACCCAAATGGTTTTGCCTGAGGTTCCCTGTGCCTCTCTGTTCTATGGTGATTCCTTGGGCATCCATGCTTGAGCTGCCATCCTTCCTCCAGGAGGCTCATCCAGGAGAACACGATGTGGGGTCTTGTCAGTTAAACTCCATTTGGTATTTCTGTTTCCAGAAGCAGTTATTGGTGAACTAGCCCTTCCAGACTGCTCAGTGCTGAACTGTGTGAAAGACCAGGAGGGAAGGGACACCCTTCAGTGGCCCCCTGCCTGTCCATTTCAGGTGTGTCTGTAATTGGATTTCCTTGAGAAGAGAAGCCTTGAAGCTCAGGGGGAGAGGAGCCTGAGGAATGATTTTATGGGAGACATTTTGCTAGGAATGAATGCGTTTATTTATTTATTTATTTATTTATTTATTTTTAAAGATTTTATTTATTTATTTGAGACAGAGAGAATGAGAGACAGAGAGCATGAGAGGGAGGAGGGTCAGAAGGAGAAGCAGACTCCCTGCCGAGCAGGGAGCCCGATGCGGGACTCGATCCCGGGACTCCAGGATCATGACCGGAGCCGAAGGCAGTCGCTTAACCAACTGAGCCACCCAGGCGCCCTGAATGCGTTTATTTAGCTGTTAGGACTAGTTAATTCAATAGATGGATTTTTTTTAATAGTTTCCTATTATTAGACTAGGAATCAAGAGAATTAGGTTCTAGTCCTTCCTTCTGCCACTCATTTGCAATGCCCTTCTTGAAAATGTCTCAACTTCTTTCTGTAGGGCTCTGTGTCTTACTTTGTAAACAGATAATAATACCCATTTTAGCTTTCTGGCAGTCCCTCTCTCTTGATTCTCCATGGGTAACTGCATGACAGCCTCCTAACTGGCTGCCCCATTACTTTACAAAAAGACCATTCTCCACAGTGAAGTCAGAGTAATATTTAAAAATGTCAATTAGACTGTATTGCTCATAAAGCTTAAATCCCTCCACTAGCTTCCATGAGATTTATCGTAAAGTATGAATGTTTTGTTCTGACCCTCTGCTCATCCCAGTCCTCACCTCCACCCATGCTCTGCTGGAGCACCATGTTCTGTCTGTTCTTTGCAACATACCTACTTATGTACCTGCCTCAGGACCTTTGCATTAATGTTTGCTCTGCCTGGAATGCTTCTCTACTCCAGGCTGCCTCCTTCTTGACATTCAGGTCTCAGCTCAAAGTATTTCCCCTTCATACCTACCCATAACCTTTCTTTCTTCTGTTAATCTTTATCACTACCTGAGATTATCTAACTTAAATAAATTAATAAATAATCCATACAGGTAGGTTTTCTCCCATAAAACACAGCCATCAGGCAGGGCCCATGTCAGTTTGTTCACTACTGAATCTGTTTCAACCACTCTCACAAAGTAGACATTCATAACATGTTGGATGCTTTTGTTCATATCCTGATGTTTATTGAGCTTCTACTATGTTCTGCTCTAGCCATGAGGATTAGCACAAAGCCAATTAGACAAAGCCTCTGCCCTCATGGAACTTCTATCCTATGGGGCTGGTCTGGGGGAGGAATCAGCAGGTAGCATAAGGTAAGATGTAGTAAGGAGGTCTGTAGTGTCAAGGGCATGATGGAGGTTGGGGGAATTCTCATTCGCCTTTGATGAGAGACTTGAAGAGGGAGAGGGTAAACCTTGAAGGTGGGGGCGGGGGTGAAAGAATGTTCTGGTCAAAGGCCTTGAGGTGGGGTGTGTACTTGGTGTGTTGGAGGAATAGCAGAGAGAGGCTGGTGGAGCTCTTTCAGGGGGAACGAGAGGTGGGGGATCAATTGAGAGCAGGTGGGCTCTGCTGGGCAATGCAGGGGTTGGGCTTCACTCTGAGGGAGAAGGAGCCCTTTGCAGAATTTGGATCACTAGTGACATATGATCTGTCTTACTTTCTAAACGAGTCACTCCAGCCCTTGTGTTGTAGATAGACTTAGTAAGGAGTGAAAATAGGGAGATACTTAGGAGACCAAGGGAGGGTTGTTCTGAGTCTAGGTATATTTCCAGGTGAGGCAGACAGAATTTGTTGATAACTGCAAAGTGGGGTGGCAGAGAAAAGAGTCAAAGTTGAATCTCAGGTTTTGGCATGGGAAATTAGAAGACCAGAGTTGCTCTTCACTGAGAAGGAGAAAGTCTGTGGGTAGAGCTGATATGAGGGAAAAATCAGACTGCATTTTTGGGGAAAGAAGACATAATCTTAAGGTAGTGTTGTCACCAAGATGGTCAGTTCTAGACCTTCAGGAGGCCATTGACAATTCGTCTAGTTTTTCTACCCTAACATCCTCTGCCTTCATTTAAAAACTATTCTTAATTTTAAAATTTCTTTAAAATTTATTTGTGTGCATGAACACGTGCATGCCCATTTGTGCGTGTGTGTGTGTGTGTGTGTGTGTGCGCGTTATGGGACATATATAAATGGCTGGAGGGCATGAGCAATTTGTGCGAATAATTGATAGGAGAAGCCTAGTTTGGGCATGTTGCTACCTGGGATGGTCCCCCTTCTCTGCTTTCCATCTCATTTTGGACAGTAGAAAACCAAAGCCCAGAGAGCTACAGTGGTTTGTTGGAAGCCAAACAGCTAATGAGCAGTGGAAACAGCTCTGGAACTAAGGTCTCTGCTCTCTCTGACCTTTGCCCCTTCCCCAGTATCACACTAATTCTGTACCATTACATCTTATTACAACTGGCATGTCTTGGATAGCAAGGTTAGAACTAGGTCGAGTAAAATACACACGTTGTTAAAGACAATTGTGTCCTCAGAAATGCTTGAAATCTCCCAAAAGCCAGAGAGGAGAGGAGAGAAGGCAGTGTGAATGTTTATAGTCACAAGATGCAGAGCACTAAGCATTTGCCTATAACTCACCAAAAAACTTGAGTATTTATTTCCTCTTCTTTATGCTTGTAAAGCATCAGGAAGAGACAAGCTGTTCCGTTCAGAAAGCACAGAAAAAATGCTTCCGTGATCTGAGGCTGCCTGTAGCATATGGGATAAATTCCTTGGATTGAAGATGCAAACATTCAACAGACCATCCCTCCTCCCAGAGTCCCTGCCTGTGACAGCGGGCTCTGCTGAAGGACTGGCAGACTGCGTGCCTTGTCGGGAGGGAGTGCTGAGTCTGGACTCCCCTGCCCGCCCCCCCCAACAGAGGGGTTTTTGCTTTGCAAAGCTGCGAAAGGTCAATAAAAAATTGGCATGCTCATCACTGTCCCTGGATGTTTCTTAAGGTTGGAAAGTGAATGGTATAAATGTCCAATTAGAGAAGAAAGACACTTGCACATTTAATCTTGGAGGGGGCTGGGGATCACCCGGTCTCATTATCGCTTCTGCTACCTACAGTCTTCCCTGACACTTCTCCTCTTACTTTCCAATAGCCATGCCAGTCAAGTGCACTTGAGCAGCTGAGCGGTGGTTTGCTGCGGCTTGTCATTGATATAGAGGTGACAGGAGGACCAAAGCCCTGGTTCAGGTTTCTTTTGTACTCCGTGGGAAAAAGCCATCAATTCAGAGCCGGTCAAGGATCACGATGAGACTTTGGCTCTGCTAGATTCCTCTGTAGGAAACTCCCTCCGTAAAAGACAGACTGAAGTATTCCTATAGGTTCCTATAGAAATCTTCTGGGGAGGCATGGTTTTTTCATGCAGATGAGCCACCCCTGTTTTGATGCATTTCATCTTCTGAGCTTTTCCTGTAGTGCGTGGGAACTTGATTGAGTACTGTTCTTGATATTTTAAAAGCCAATACATGAATCCTAACAATTCTTCATTAATTCCCAGGCTTCTAGGGGTAAAACACTGCGGAAGAGAATATTAAAAAAGAAAAAAAAATTCCAAAAAGCCCCAAGCACAGAAGTCTGTAGGATATTTTGTTGTTGTTGGGGAAGCGGGGTGGAACTTGGCTAATCAGCAACTATCCCATGGATTTGAGAGAAAAAATATCAGTCTTTTTCTCACAGGGCATCAGGGACCACATGGCAGAATAAAATATGGACAAGTAATAATGCTGAGTTTACAGGTGGTTAAAGGCTTTCCTGCCCACATAGTGGAAATTATCCTTTGTATTCCAAAAACTTTCCTGCTAATTCACAGGGAAGAAGATGCCGGCAGGCTGGGTTGAAGAAATGCAGAATGTACCAGAATGGCTAACTTCAGGTGTGGACAGTGGTGTTTTCAATTCAGACCTCGGGCAATGCTCTCCTGTAGGGGGTAGCTTCCAGTGCGGTGGCAGGCCTTGGCGCCTTAGTTTTTCACTCTGCTTCCGGTAAAATAGCATTAAAAACAGAACCAGAAACCTGTTTCGAGGGTAATAGCACAACACCATGCGAGTGAAGGGAAATCCCTCTGCTAACAATGGAAGCCCTGGTGTCCTGGGCGCTGGCGGGAGGTGCACACAGAACAGTCCTGTGCGCTGCCCGCGGAAACGCGCAGGATGCTCGGCGGCCACACCACAGGCACCGTGGCCTGACATCCTCACGACATCCAGCAAGAACATGAACATCTGGTTCCCCCACGTGTCATGTACCGGAGAGAGGACAGACCATGCAGGAACTGGAAGGAGGCAGATGGTGGCTGGGTCTGTCATGGCCAGGACTGAGCTCTCCTCATGAGCAAAGTGGCTACTTTGTGATGGAGGCGACTGTGCTCCCAGGGACTGAGTTTCCACCTCAGAAAAGGAGGTTTGAGACTGGTGATACCACTGGAATCAAGTCCACCATGCAAGAAGTATTTCTGCTCAGGCTCCTCAGGACACATAGTGTCCATCCATCCAGGGCTTTCCACAAGGATATTCTATCTGAACTTCTTGAAGTCTCCTTCTGTACTTCTAGGCTCCTTTTATGCAGCAGAGAGGATCTTAAGCCGCTCTCTGACTAAGCCAGGAACAAGTGGTTTCTTTTCTAAAGCTTTAAATGCTGCCCCAAAGCCATTTAACAATTATCTTGTTAATTGGGAGACTATAGATTTTGTTAATTGGGCTTCGGTATTTCTCAGTGCCCTTCCCAATTAACCCAGTTTCATTTTGAGACAGGGAAATTCCCCAGTGGGAAGGGGGTAACCCCTTCTAGTGCGGGCTTCTCACAGTGGAGAGATTTTTTTTTTTTCTCCCTGTTTTCCTAACACACAAAACAAAGCAAGCAAACCTTACAATTGGCCATGGTAAACGAAGCCCACGAAAAGGAGCAGGAGCAGAAGTGAAGCTCCTGGTTCACTGCAGGGGCCAGTGACCAAGCTGACAAGGACACTTGTCGCACAGTGAGGGGCCCCTGCTACAGCAGTTCTTCCGGAGTTGAATTCCCAGCGCCTCTGAGAAGGGAGCAGGATAAAGAGGGAAGAAGAGGAAGAGACAAATGAGGCCAAAGCCCGAGGAGGGGAAGAACAACTGAGTGTTCTCAATTATGAAAAAGTCCCGGGGTGGATTTATAGATCTATATTCCTTTTCTTTTCTTTTTTTTTTGCTAACAATTTCTCTGTACAATTTTCATTTCTTTCCTCCTCCTTCAGCTTCTCCTCACATGTATTATTTTTTAAAAAATATTTTCTAGTTTTTTCAAAAAGATATTTTTTAAAATAATTTTTTTTAAAGATTTTATTTATTTATTTGAGACAGAGAGAATGAGAAAGAGAGAGCACATGAGAGGGGGGAGGGTCAGAGGCAGAAGCAGGCTCCCTGCCGAGCAGGGAGCCCGATGTGGGACTCGATCCAGGGACTCCAGGATCATGACCTGAGCCGAAGGCAGTCGCCCAACCAACTGAGCCACCCAGGCACCCTAAAATAATTTTTAAAACAAATATAATGGAAATGCATTTCCATTTCTCCTATTTGATTCATGTCCTCACTCTGAATGGTCCTCTCTACCTTTTATGTTCTTTCCCATTTCTTTTACTCTACTGTCCTTTTCTTCCCACCATCTCTAATCTCTTTGGATATATATGAGATATGGGAAAAGGATTTCCAAAGCCACAGGCTCTCCAACAATTGAGAGATAGTATCTTTCTACAACAGTTTTGGTCTTAGAGGCAAAACTTAGTTTTGTTTTAGGGGCAAAACTTCTTTGTTTCTTTCTTAATAGATATGAGTTCACTCATTAAACAGTCACAGAGCACCTGCTGGGCTCTGGTCACTGTTGAAAATGCTGGGAATACACAGATGAATACGATAGTAAGAGCAGCTAAGTCTAGGGGTGCCTGGGTGGCTCAGTCAGTTAAGCATCTGCCTTTGGCTCAGGTCATGATTCCAGGGTCCTGGGATCGAGCCCCAGCATCGGGCTCCCTGTTCTGCGGGAAGCCTCTTTCTCCCTCTGTCTGCTGCTCCCCTGTTTATACTCTCTTTCTGTCAAATAAGTAAATAAAATCTTAAAGAAAAAAGCAACTAGCTCTTGCTGTGCATATACTCTATTTCAGGCACAATGCTTAACAGTTCTTTTTTTCCCCCTCTGTTCATCCTCACAACCAGTCTTATAAGGAAAGTCAGTTTCTCCCATTTTCTGGCCATTGCCTTTTAAGTGTTGGGACTGCAATGGGAACCCAACATTTGGGCTACAAAGCCTCTTTAACACTTTGCTTGAGTGCCTTCCTTAGTCCTTGCCATAGAGTAGCCTGTGTTCTAGTGGAGGTGAATGATGCGTAAAGTGAGGACCATTGCAATAAAATGTGTGGGATGCTGTGTGGTACCATCATGTACAGGTGGGCAGGTTGCACACTGTGCAACTCCAGGAAGTGTCATTCAATTCACATATCCCTTAGAAATGTGCAGTGCTCTATCAGGAGTCATACAAATAATTTGATTGGGGAAAATTTAATAAGAATTTTAAGCTAGTAATGAGGATTAACTACTAAAGGCAAATAAAGAGAATTTTAAAGACTACAGAATTACAGATATAGGACTCTAGTGTCCTGATTCCTTTCTGAAATCAGAAAGGGCTTATGGCATGAAAAACTGTGTTTAGCAATTATAAAGAATATTTCATTAACATCTCAAGTGCAGATTAAGACCTTAACATTGCATATACAAATTAAGAGGTGTGAACAGGAAATGGACTGTCTGAGAGATTTTATTTCCCACAAACAAACTAACATCAGTGTGCCCATGTGTGCCACACCTCCAGGCCAGAACTTCCCTCTAGTCACAGCCATTATCCAAACAACTACTGTAGGTGAAAGGACACAGGGACCCATCTCATTTAAAATTAGCCTGATGGTACCCCCAAGCGTTGTCACATAGCTTGTATTGCAATTGTCATTTGCCCTTCACATTATAGGGAACCAGGTGGCTTATTTAAGAACCAGTCGACTCCATTTGTGGTTATGTTATAACTGCATTATTCTAAAACTGGTTTTTGCAAGATGGTGGCTTCTAAACTTTATTCTGTCTTAGAATAAACGCAGTTTCCCCAGGGTAATGGTATGACTGCATCATCCTCATAGGAACAGGATATGGCAAACATATACCAGGAACAGGTGGATTGGATTGCTCGGGTAGATTTCAAGACCTGAGTCATTCTAATTCTTAAGCAAATTGGGTGCATGCTGTGTGCACTTGTGTAAATGGTAATTTTGTCCTCTGGGTTCTGCTCACTTATTTCTGTATATATGCAGAGGTATCATGGGACTACTGAGGCACCTAGCCTTGAGGCTGGGAAGAACCCCAAGTGGCCAATCTGAAAAAAAACAGGAACCCTTGCTCTTCCTGCTCGTCTTTTCTTGGTCATTCAAGAGGATATCCTGTAACAGCATCTTTGCTGCCTTCCTTCATCCCATAGGAAACAGGGTTAGCGTATACCCTTGGTTACTTGGCTGGTTGCTCATTAGTTACTTCTGATGGGAAGAGTATACAAGGCATTGAGTCAAGGCATGGGAGGCAGATCCCATCCCTGTCTTTTTCCTCTTTCACTGGGTGTCCATGTCATATGAGAACTGATGGATTGCAGAAGGCTGGAGATGTGTTTGTTTTGTTTATCTCCAAAGACAAAGCAATGTACTCTGGTGTTTGTGTTTGTGAAATTAGAAACCATGGCTGAAATCAACAGGAGGAGGTAAGAATTAAGAGTACGTGCCCATGCCTTTGTATACATTAGTTTTCTAGGTCAGCAATACATCTGTTCATTAAAAAATAACAATAAATGTGATTTTATGTAGAAATTCTGAGAATGGTCTTTTTTTTTTTTTTTTTAGTAAAAGGGCAAAAGATGTATTTGATCTGAAAAGAAACCAGAGTATAGTCTTATTTTTTTCAGCCTGGTGATGAGATGCCAATTTTTAAAGGCCTTGAGGGGATTACGCAGCTAACTCATGAAGCCAAAAAAGGAGCAAACTCTTCTGCATGTTGAATGTGTAGGTGAGTTTTCACTTGTGTAAATACTGCCCTAGTGGGAAAGGAAAGGGTTTCTGGTGTGCAACTGATAATGAATGCAAAGTCACTCACAGAATAGGCTCTGGACCCACAAAAGGGTTTGTGGAATATCGTGGTAGTCTCCAGCATGAGTACATTGCCAAACTCAGATTTGTTTGGATGCTTCTGCCTACTCTTTTTCCTTTTATAATAATAATTTGCACATATTTAAACTACATAATGTAATATATTATGTGTAATACACACACACACATCAAGATATTATATGTTTATGTGACTGAAATGAAGGTGGAGGGACACCTGATCTCATCAGGGAGCCTCTAAGACCAGGTAACTCCCACTCAGAGCAGGGCCTGGGTTTTGTAGGCTGAGCAGAAGAGATGGATGCAAGTCTTTGTGATTTAGTGGTTTTTTTTTAAATAAAGATTTTATTTATTTATTTGAGAGAGAGAGAGAGGGAGGGAGAGCGAGCAGGTGGAGGGGCAGAGGGAGAAGAGGAGAAACAGATCCACTGCTGAGCAGATCCATCCCAAGACTCTTGGATCATGACCTGAGCCTAAGGCAGACACTTAACCCACTGAGCCACCCAGGCACCCCTAGTTTTGTTTTGTTTTGTTTTTAATTGAAGTAGATTTGACATACAGTATTATGTTGGTTTCAGGTATATATCCAAGTAATTCAAATTTATATACATTACAAAATGCTCACCATGATGGGCATACTTAATATCTATCACCATACAAAGTTATTACAGTTTTATTGACTATATTACTGAGGCTGTACCATTCATCCCTGTGATTTATTTTATAACTGGAAATTGGTACCTCTTAATCCCCTTCCCCTGTTTTACCCATCTCTTCGATCACCATCCTGTCTGGCAACCACCAGTTTATTCTCTGTATTTATGAGTCTGTTTCTGTGTCGCTGTTGTTATTTGTTTATTTGCTCTGCTTTTTAGATATAAGTGAAATCATATGGTATTAGTCTTTCTCTGTATGACTTACTTCACTTAGCACAGTACCCTGTAGGTCCGCCCATGTCGTCACAACTGGCAAGGTTCACTCTTTTGTGGTTAATTCCATTGTGTATACATGCCATATCTTCTTTATCCGTTCATTTATGAATAGATAAACTTGGGTTGTTTCCAATCTTGACTGCTATAAATAACGCTGTAATACACATAGGGGGTTGCCTATATCTTTTTGAATTAGAGTTTTTATTTTCTTTAATATCCAGAAGTGGAATTACTGGATCATATGGTATTTCTATTTTTAATTTTTTCAGGAACCTCCATACTGTTTTCCACAGTGGCTGCACCAATTTACATTCCCACCAGCAGTGCACAAGGAGTCCTTTTTCCCCACATCCTCACCAACACTTGTTGTTTCCTGTCTTTTTGATTTTAGCTATTCTGACAGGTGTGAGGTGATACCTTATTGTAGTTTTGATTTGTATTTCCCTGATGATGACTGATATTGAGCATCTTTTCATGTGTCTGTTGGCCATCTGGTTGTCCTTTTCCAAGGACAATGTCTACTCAGGTCCCCAGCCCATTTTTTAAATGGATTATTTGGGTTTTTTGGGGGTGTTGAGTTGTATAAGTTCTTTCTATATTTTGGATACTAACCCCTTATTGGATATGTCATTTGGAGATATCTTTTCCCTTTTAGTAGGTTGCCTTTTTTTTTTTTTTTTTTGCAGTTGATGGTTTCCCTTGCTGTGTAAAAGCTTTTTAGTTTTATGTAGCCCCAATTGCTTAATTTTGCTTTTGTTTCTCTTGTCTGGGCAGACAGATCCAGAAAAATGTTGCTAAAACCACCATCCCACAGTTTACCACCTATTTTTTCTTTCAGTTTTATTATTTCATTTCTTACATTTAGGTCTTACCTTTGTGCATGGTATAACAAATTGGTCCAATTTCATCTTTTGCACGTAGCTGTCTAGTTTTCCCAGCACCATTTATTGAAGAGACTCTCTTTTCCCCATTGCATATTCTTGTTTCCTTTGTCATAGATTAACTGACCATGTAATCATGGGTTTATTTCTGGGCTCTCTATTCTGTTCCATCAATCTATGTATCTATTTTGTGCTGTACTGTCTTGATTACTAGAGCTTGATAGTACAGTTTGAAATTAGAGCTTGTGATACCTCCAGCCTTGTTCTTTCTCAAGATTGCTTTGGGTTCCATAGAAATTTTAGTATTATGTGTTCTAGTTCCGTGAAAAATGCCATTGGTATTTTGATAGGAATTACATTGAATCTTGCTTTGGGTAATACATTGCTTTGGGTTGTATGGACATTTTAACAATAGTAATTCTTTCTATACATGAGCGTGGTATATCTTTTTACTTATTTGTGTCATCTTCAATTTCTTTCATCTATGTTTTACAGTCTTCAGAGTCTAGGTCCTTCACCTCCTTGGTTAAATTTATTCCTAGGTGTTTTATTCTTTTTGATGCTGCTGTAAACAGGATTGCTTTCTTAATTTCTCTTTCTGCTACTAGTGTTTAGTGTATAGAAACAACAGATATCTGTGTATTAATTCTGTATCCTGTAAAATTCTTTTACAAAGACAATATCCATCATCACCAAAAGTCGTCTCATGCCCCATTGTGATTTCTCCTTCCAACCTCTCACCCCACAAGGCTGTCACTGATCTATTTTGTCACTATATATTTGCATTTTTGAGACTTGTATGTAGATGGAATCTTACAGTATGAACTCTCTTTGTCTTCTTTCATCAGCATCATTATTTTGAAATTTATTTATGTTGCTGTGTGTATTAATAATAGTTCACACCTTTTTATAGCAGAGTGGCATTCCATTGTTGTTTGTCCATTCACCTTTTAATGAATTTTGGGTTGTTTCAGGTTTTGGTTGGTGTTTTATAATAAGTTTTGAAGTGAGGTGGTGAAAGTCCTTCTGTCTATATTGGAAGTCCTTTGCATTTCCATATGAATTTTAGAATCATCTAGCCAATATCAACAAAAAAAGCCTTCTGGTATTTTGATTGGGATTGTGTGGAATCTGTAAATTAATTTGAACAAAATTGACATCTTAATATTATGAAGTCATTTGATTCATGGACATGTTATATTTCTCCATTTATTGAGGTCTTCTTCAATTTCCCTTAGCAATGTTTTGTAGTTTTCAACGTATAGGTCTTGCACATACTTTGTCAGATTATATCCTAAGAATATTATAGGTTTTGACTCAATTTTAAATGGTATTTAAAAAAATTCAATTTCCAAGTATTCATTACCAATATATTAAAATACAGTTGATTTTTCAATGTTGAACTTGTATCTTTTCATCATGCTAAACTCACTTGCTAGTTCTCCTAGATTATTTTATAGATTCCATTGGATTTTCTACATAGACAATCATGTTGTCTGTGAGTAATGACAGTTTTCCTTGTTCCTTTCTAGTGTGCGCATTGTGTTTTCAATTTCACCTTGTTGAGTTCTGTAGATTTATTATCCCTACCTAAAAATATTCTTCAGCTTTGTTTTTAGACATGGGTTAAGTTACTTGGATATGGTTTGATCTTTTAATGTCAGTTTTAGGCTTCTGCAGTCTGGTGGACATCTCACACCGAGTGCTGTCAAGGGCACCAACTTCTGGTTTGCTTCTGAAACTTACAAGTGTAGAAGCAATGGCAGTCACCTCAGTTTTCCTTGAACCATATTATCTTTATTTCCTTTCTTACCACTTCAAGAGTAAACCAATATAAAAGCAACCTGGAAACAAAACTGAATAATCAGTCTTATCCATCTCCTGAAAGATTCTGTAGCAACTCTGAGTCTCCACCTGCTCCTGTATTTTCTTCCACTTTATCTCTCTATGTTGCATTACAGGTAATTTCCTTAGATGGGACTTCTAGTTTCATAATTCTCATTTCACCTATGTCTAGTCTGTGGTTTAACCTACCCACAGAATTTTAAAAAAATTCTCTTAGGTTTTTCTCTGAAACTTTTTGATAGTTATTTTTCTTATTAATATTTTTTATTCCATTTAAATTTATGTAAGCATTTTACTATATTTATTTTGTATTGCATATCTGATCATTCCTAGGGCTCTAATTCTGTTGGCAGTTGTTTCTTTGATTCTCACTCATGACAGCTTGAGTAATCATATACTTTTGGATTTTGAATCTGTGTTCTGTGGTGCTTTACCTTTGGGAATCTTTTGAGCTTGGGTGGATTACATTTTTCTGCAGAGTCAATCTGGGTTTGCTTGTAATTGGTGCCCTGGATAGCAATCCAGTTTTGGAGTTCTTTAAGTTAACATCTTGCTTATTTTTCCCTAAATGACTTTGGTGGTACAAGTTCAAGTCATAAACTCAGGTGAGGGAATGCATGGGATTAAAAGTGCTCAGGGGAGATTTTTCCCCCTCTTGAGCTCAGACTAAGACAGACAAATTTTCTTATTCTCTCCATTTGCCAGCAAGCCAATTTTATTATTTTTTCTATTTTATTCTTCCACTGAATGTGTAGCCCTAGCAAAACTGGGGCTTTATAGAGGAGTCTCAGTTCCAACTTATACCTTGCCTTCCTGGCTCCTGTGTGGTTGTCAGAAGGCAAGGCTCTTGGTTGCCAGAATTGACAAAGATACATAGGTTGGCTGTAGCTAATACTTACCAACTACTTTACCATAGCTTCTTCCCCTTTGCTTCTGAACTTTTCCTTAATATTTTTAAGCTTAGCTCTACATTTTAATGTGTGAAAACTATATTTTATTCAGCATTTCTGTGTTTTATGATTTTTGGGTTTGGAGGGATCTTACTTCTTATGCTACCTAACATACCTTTATATATATTAAGCAAGCTAGAAGGACATTAGTTTTTTTTTCCTATTTAGCATCCACATTGACACTGGAATGCTCACCAGGTCCATATGTCAGATGACCAGATGTCATAATTATGAGGTACTGAAAGGTATGAGTGGGGATTCTATCTCATGGGGGGTGGTTGACAATGGTATTCTCATTTATTTTGTTACTTTTTGCGTACTGTGGGGTATGGAGGTCTACATGCACTTGGTTATATGGATTTATGATTTACATTAGCTAGTTTCAATTAACACCCACAAAAAGGAACATATGGCTTTAAAAAATTCCTTCAAATAAGCTATAGATTGAGACAATATTACCAGGACAAGCACATGGAAACAGCAAGAGAAAGGCAGAGCTGATGATGCTTTTGTTTCTAGGGTAAGATCAGTCTTATTTTTAATCACTACCAGAAGTTAAGATCACTTCTTACTTCCCCCTTTTTATTTTCTGTAAAATACGGTCTAGTATAATTGCCAGGTCTCTGAATCTCTTTTCTACACAGCTTTCCCACGTTTTCCCTTCAGCAGTGGTATAGTGTAGTGCACATGGGATATGTGTGAGTCAGACTTCCTGGGTTTGCATTCTGGCTCCACACCTTCCTAACTCTAAGACTTTAGCAAGTTCCTTAGCTCCAGTGCCTCTGTTTTAATCACCTGTAGTCATGTGTACCTCACAGCTTCTTGTGAGGATGAATGAATATGTGCAGAATGCTTAAAACAATGCCTGGCTCATAGCAGGTTTAGAAAGACTGAGCTCCTGTCACAGAGCAGTTATGAAGTACAGATGAGAAGCTGTATGTAGAACTTTGTTGTAAAGAGAGAAGTGGTATTTTTTTTAAAGATTTTATTTATTTATTTGAGAGAGAGAGAGAGAGATAGGGACAGAGATAGTGAGAGAAAGCACAAGCAGGAGGAGAGGGAGCAACAGACTCCCTCCTGAGCAGGGAACCTGATGCGGGGCTTGATCCCTGGACCCTGGGATCATGACCTGGCCAAAGGCAGATGCCTAACTGACTGAGCCACCCAGGTACCCAGAGAGAGAAGTGGTATTAACAAAACAAAGGATCATGTGGGTAATTCTCTAAACCTGGTGCCTTTCTCTAGAATCTATCAGAATGATAGAAGGGAGAGGAAGCTGGATAGCAGGAAAATGTTTAGGGAGGCTCTGGTCTAGTAGAACTAAATGAAAAGTAGAAATTGTGTTATTCTAATGTTAATATACTGAATAGTGCTACTGTTCAAGGTATTATAACAAATATCTCATTTGCTAGGAAGCTAGGAGGGACTAGTTACTAGAAAATGCTCTAAACTGTTAACACCCAATTGAATAGAAAAAAGATGGAAATAAACATTTGAACATCAGAATTAATACTTTCTGGTCAGCCAGTTTTTAAAAAGATGTAAATTGCGGTAGAATACACACAACATAAACTTTACACACCTTAACCATTTTTAAGTGTACAGTTCAGTACTATTAAGTAGGTTCTCATTGTTGTGCAACCAACCTCCAGAACTTTCATCTTGGAAAACCAAAATTCTATACCCATTAAACAACAGCTCCCCATTTTGTTCTCCCTGCAGCCTCTGGCCACCACCCTTCTCCTTTCTGTTTGTGTGATCTTTCAGTCAGTTTTTTTTTTAAAGATTTTATTTATTTGAGAGAGAGAGAGAATGAGAGAGAGAGCATGAGGGGGGGAGGGTCAGAGGGAGAAGCAGACTCCCCGCCGAGCAGGGAGCCGGATGTGGGACTCGATCCCGGGACTCCAGGATCATGACCTGAGCCAAAGGCAGTCGCTTAACCAACTGAGCCACCCAGGTGCCCATGTGATCTTTCAGTCAGTTTTAAAACCTCAGGCTGTCTTTGGGTAGACTCAGTGCCAAAGAAGGAAAATGCCTTTCTGAAGCATTTATTTTTTGTGTGGAATCATCCCATGGAACTTAGGAGAATCATCAAGGATCACAAAGGTATAGCAAGTGCATTGATTACCAGCCAAAGAAAGGATGTATGTTTTCATTTATAAACAAGCTAGCTCTTAGAGAACAGTTAAAAACTGTTTAAAAAGTTGAAATTCTCTTCTTCTGTGTTTTGTTACTTGAGAACATTGCCACCTGATCTCTTGTTTGAAAGTTTGATGACTACCAGCCACTGGAACTCAAAATTTAAGACCTGAAACTAGAGCCTTATTCAAGGAAATGCTTCAGGCTCCTCAGTCTCTTTAGTAGCTATGACCTTGGGATTCCATTTCATCTCCAAGCCAAAAAATCACCACTTTCTGGGGATAGCGACTTGCCATTTGGGGCTCTGTAGGAATTGTAATTTTTAGATCCTTCCATCACATAATTTAACTTTTTTTTTTTTAAAGATTTTATTTATTTATTAGAGAGAGAATGAGAGACAGAGAGCACAAGAGGGAAGAGGGCAGAGGGAGAAGCAGACCCCCTGCTGAGCAGGGAGCCTGATGTGGGACTCGATCCCGGGACTCCAGGATCATGACCTGAGCCAAAGGCAGTCGCCCAACCAACTGAGCCACCCAGGCGCCCCGTTAACTTTTTTTTTTTAAAGATTTTATTTATTTATTTGAGACCGAGAGAGAGCACAAGCGGGGAGGAGGATCAGAGGGAGAGGGAGCAGAGACTCTCTGCCAAGCAGGGAGCCCACCTCAGGGCTTGTTTTTAGGACCCTGAAATCATGACCTGAGCTGAAGGCAGACCCTTAACTGACTGAACCACCCAGGCGTCCCACATAATTTAACTTTGAACACTTTTCAATTTCAAGAAATTTCAGAGCAGAGTGAGAGTAGATTGGTATCCATTACAGTATCTGGTGCATACTAAGTACCAGTGAATATTCTTTATGAACAATTATATGACAATAAATGACTTACTAAAATTTTTTGTTATATTTAAGATACATGGTAAGTCAGACAGCCATTGGAAGCATCTGATCCTAAAATAAATAAGAACTCATCCTACTGAGATACGTAAAATTACATTATATCATGCATAGTACCTGTAACTATGTCATTCACATGGCACTGCAGGGAGGACATTTAAATATTAAAATTTAATACTGATTTACATTTTTATTTAAATATGGAAAATAGATTTGTTTATCCTATTGAGATGGAATCCATTTTACTACTGGATTTTTCTATTTTCAAATTCCCAGGATTGAAATAGGAGGCAAACTTTGCCTTGTTACCTTGCAAGGATTCTGATATTCTGGCGGCCAGAGGCAACCACATTTTTTTGTGTGTGTCCCTGACACTGATGGTTGTGTGGTCTTGGGACAAACATCCATCCCTTTGCTCCCCTTCTTCACATGCATGGTAAGGGAGATCACAGTGTCTTTCCTGAGTGTGTCTCAGAGAGGAGTGGACATTTCAGCTTAAGAACAAACATCTTCCCTTCAGTAGCTGCCAGCTGAATGAGCTTGTCTCTTTTTTTAATTTTTATTTTATTTTTTGAATTTTATTTTATTATGTTATGTTAGACACCAGACATTACATCATTAGTTTTTGATGTAGTGTTCCATGATTCATTGTTTGCGTATAACACCCAGTGCTCCATGCAATATGTGCCCTCTTTAATACCCATCACCCGGCTAACCCCTCCCCCCAACACCCTCCCCTCTAGAACCCTCAGTTTGTTTTTCAGAGTCCATCGTCTCTCATGGTTCATCTCCCCCTCTCATTTACCCCCTTCATTTTTCCCCTCCTGCTATCTTCTTTTTTTAACATATAATGTATTATTTGTTTCAGAGGTACAGGTCTGTGATTCATCAGTCTTACACAATTCACAGCACTCACCATAACACATACCCTCCCCAATGTCCATTACCCAGCCACCCCATCCTTCCCACCCCCCTCTACTCCAGCAACCCTCAGATTGTTTCCTGAGATTAAGACTGTCTTATGGTTTGTCTCCCTCTCTGGTTTCATCTTGTTTCATTTTCTCCTCCCTACCCCTGTGATCCTGTGTCTTGTTTCTCAAATTCCTCATATCAGTGGAGCTTGTCTCTTTTTAAAGAGGCAGGCCCTCTTCAGGGTGCATTGCTATGAGGTGATGAAGAAGGCCTCTTTGTAGCATTTCCTCTGTCAAGGTGAGGCCCATTCAGCTATTGGTCTGACTCTGTTGCCCATTCCAGACACTCCCGGGACTCTGACCCTTTCCCTGGTGGAGCTCTTCTGTCCATGGATGCACATCAAGGAGGCAGGACGTTCTCTTCATCACACACCATGCACACCGGCTGTGGACAGACACATAGCTGGCTTCTTCCAAGTGTCTTTCTTTTGTTGAAAAAGATCACCATCTACAGTCCTTGATACAATAGAAAAGAAAAAGAAAACAGAGACAAGGGAGTTTTAATTACGGAGGATTATTCCCAGGCCAGAAATCTGCCCATAAACTCAAAGGAAGAGATATAATCAAAATAATGCGACACTATCTTTCAAAATTTATCTGACTTTTATTTTTCTTAGTAGTTACCATCTATAACTAAGACGATGAGGCTATTTTGTGGGGGGAAGGAGAGGTGAGAAGGATAGACCCTACGTAAAACAACAGCTGGCTTCAGTTACCAGACTTTGGGTGAGTTATTTCTAAGATACTTCTGTATCACCAATGCCAGGGAGCATCTCCATGAATCAGTTGATCACTAGAAAATATAGATTTCTTGAAGGCAATGGAAACTCCAGAATGTCTACATAGAAGGGATTTGGAGGAGCCATGCTGGTTGGAAGGGAGGGCTTCAGGACAGGTCTTAAAACTGTTGGCACAGCAAGCACAGGATTTTTGCTTTTATGTGTTTATTTGGCATGGCTTTGGAGGTACTGATAGAGAGGCTGTAGAGATGATAAAGCCCTTCAGATCACTTTCTGGTGCCATGGTTATACATAAGCTTCTGGAGAAGTGCTCCAAGAGGCAGCCAAAATAGACATGGAAATGTCTTTATCTGACTTAATTTGACCAACCTGTGTGAGTCAGCTGCAAGTAGACATGACCAACCATTAGTCAGCAGCAAACATTATAGCAGAGAGGCTCCAAAAGGAGTGAGCTGTGCCCTGCTGTTTGAGTCAGTTGTAATAGGCTAGTAATTTTTGTTTGTTTTTGTTTTTTGGTAAAGGAGTTAAAGGTTCTGGCTTCTGGTAGCAAGGCAACTGATTATAGGCTGTTGACCCTTGGAGAAAAAGTTTTTGACCTAAAAGTTGAAAGGGCTGTCAATGATGATTAGCCTCGCTATAATCATTGAGTGCTAAGGAATTTTTAGACAATGTCTCATTTTGTCCAATCAAGTAGGTGCTGTTATGAACTCCACAATATGGATGAGCAAATAGAAGCTTGTACGCGCTACATCGCTTGCCCAAAGTCACACAAGTATTCAACCCCGGGGACCCTGGGCCTATCTGGCTCTTGAGCGGCTCTGTGAGACTGATCACATTTAGAAGGCCACATCACAAAGGAGCAGTCTCCCTAGAGGGTGGGATGGGACTGGAAGAGGGATTGTGTGAGTGAGAGAGCTAATGGCTAGTCCTGAGGGTTGTGTTTTTCAGATTTTCATAGGTTCTCTAGAACTGGTTTATTTTTTTGTCCTTTTACTCACAAGATCAATCTTCAAGAGCACAATCAAGGGGAAAGGCAAGCTAGTATGAGGCTCAGTTAGCCAGTGATAGAAACTGTTTGAATAAGTGGTTCCCAAACTTTGAAGTTAAAAAAAAAAAAAAAATCACCTGGAGGCATATTAAAATTGCAGATTCTCACTTTCTCCCTTCAGAGAGTCTGATTGTGTAGGCGCAGGGCCTGGGAATCTGCATTCTTAACGAGATCGTCCAGGCAGTGGACAAGATCGTCTAATGCTTGTGGACCACACTTGATGAGGTCCTAGCACCATCACCACCTACTGGCAGTGTCCCTGAATTGCAGGCCAAGAGGAAACTGCCAAGAAAAATTAAATGGCTTCCTCCAGGTTGGAGTAGCAATTCTGACATGCAAAGAGATAATACTGTCTCAGTAGTACACTTTTGAGTTGTTGAAGAGAGTATGAGGTAATGTGTCTCTTCTGACCTCACGATGCTACAAGCTTTTGCCCAAATGATTTAGGATTATTAACTTTTTTTGCTTAGGTCATAAAAAGAAAAAAGAATCAAAGTGCTTAAAGATAAATAGATTTCCTTTTGTTTCCCAGCCAAAAACACATATCCAAATAAAAATCCTTCTAAATGTCTAGAGATCGCTTTGCTTGGTATGATGAGTACCAAGATGGGCTCCAGCATTCTCTCTCCAGCTATATAAGGTTTGTATTAACTAAAGAAATTTTCCAATCTGCTGGAAGGCACTATAACTCTTTTTTTTTTTTTAAAGATTTTATTTATTTATTTATTTGAGAGAGAGAGAGAGAGAGAAACAGCATGAGAGGGGATAGGGTCAGAGGGAGAAGCAGGCTCCCTGCTGAGCCGGGAGCCCGATGTGGGACTCGATCCCAGGACTCCAGGATCATGACCTGAGCCGAAGGCAGTCGTTTAACCAACTGAGCCACCCAGGCGCCCAGGCACTATAACTCTTAAAACAAGAGGACAACCCTCCCAAGGCAGTCCAACACTGCAAGAAATTCTAAAAAGTAGTCTCTGGTGACTTTCTGCTTTTTTCTTTTTGAAGTTTGCATTGTGATAAAAGCCTTCCTACTAGGTAGGATGAACATGCCGGCTGCCAGTTGACTAAGCTGATCATTTATTTAAATTTAATGTCTCAACGAGAAGTGTCACTGGCATAGCAGTTCAGTCCCTTGGCAAAGACCTGGCCAGGGAGCACTGTCAGCAGCTGCTATTACTAATTTAGCCCAGTGTCCTGCATTACATTTAAAGATTACCACCACTCAGCAAAGTGCTGTGGTATTATAAGATGCTCAGACAGGAGAAGAGCCACTCAGAGGGCTCCCAGGGCAGTGGGAGCTCTCAGTCATATTGTATTACAAGGCTAGGAGAAACGGCTCTAGCATTTGAAAGTAGGATGCGACATTATTACATGTAATTAACTAAGGACTCCTTGGGCAGTGGCCCAACTTGAGATTTTATCTGACAGGGTTGCCGAGAAAGGGAGAGGAGGAAGGAAAGACCTTATTTTAGTCAGGTTAGGGAAAAAAATGTCAAAGGTCAGTGTGTTGATTGAAGAATATGTCCTGTATAGTGAGAAATGAAAAGCAGTTCACATAATACAAATTCTTCCACTTCTGTCACTTGAACGAACTATCTGAAGCAATCATTTTTCATCTATTTCCTACAATAATGTTGGTCCACAGGGTATTTATTCCTTCCTTGTGTATTCTCAGAGAGCTAGAAAGAATGTTAAAGAAAAGGCAGAGTATGAAGTGAGTTGAGGCCAGCTCCCACCGAAGTCAGTTTTCAGCTTTAGGGCGGGAACGTACTCTTCTCTGTGGAACAAAAAGAAACACGTTTGGACAACGCTTTGGTAAAGTCTTTGAGTGATAAAAGCAGTTGCAAAACTTGGAAATAATTCCCAGACCTGAATATACTGGTTAATGCCTTTCCAGACCTTTTTCTTTCCTCTTCTTTGTTTAGGATGAACATTAACTTTATAAAGAAACCGACACTTGTATTTGTAACATATGGTGGTTTCCGATAAAATGCAAGAATTCATCTGCCAATCTAGGATTTATTTTCTTATATTTTTGCCTCAGGCTGGTTAAACTGCTTTGCATGACAACAGAAATGTAATGTGTGACTGGGGGAAAGCATTTCTTGAAAAGACAGACTACAGATCGTCCTATAACTTTGAGGATTTAGGTGTTTGTGAATTGAATGGCTTCTATTAACTATGGTGGGATTATTTCAGAAAAAAACAATTGAGTGCCTGGGTGGCTTAGTTGGTTAGGCATCTGACTCTTGATTTCGGCTCAGGTCATGATCTTAGGGTGGTGGGATTGAGCCCCAAATCAGCTCTATGCTCAGTGGGGAGTCTGCTTGAGATTCTCTCTCTCCCTCTCCCTCTATGCAACACCTCCCCACCCCTAAGCTCACATGTGCTCTCTCAAACAAACAAAAACAAACAAACAAACATATCCCCCCAGCTCGCATGCGCTCTCTCTCTCAAACAAACAAACATATCTTCAAGGGAAGAATGAGGATAGAATTGTGAATAAAGAGTTATATAGACATGAGAACAAAATTATGTAGCCTCGTGGGAGCTTAGGGCGCCAGTTCCGTGTAAAGGTTTTATGGGTGCTCAATGAGCACACTTCGCAGAAGCAGCCCTGAAGGAAACATTCCTATGAGAACTCTGGGAGAAACACAAGACACTGAAGGAGCGTTCTGAAAACCTAAAACATAAATAACTTTACTATACTACATAAGGTTTTAGCTATTGTTCACTGGCATTTTATTTTATTATTTTTATTTATTTGACACAGAAAGAGAGAGAGAGCACACAAGTAGGCAGATGTGGGGCTCAATCCCAGGACCCCAGGATCATGACCAGAGCTGAAGGCAAGACGCTTAACTGACTGAGCCACCCAGGCGCCCATCACCTACATTTTATTTTTAACCACTATTGGCCACCTCCATCCATTACTTGTCCACTGGATGATTGTCTTTGGGTCAAGCTCATCCCAGGCACAAAGTTCTATCTCTTCTATCTCTTTTTACTTTAAAGGACAGTGTTTTCTCTTTGCCGAATGGATCTGCAGGCCCTGGTCTTTGGCCCTGGCCCTGTGTGTTTCTCCTCCTGTTCCTCCTGCTCTGAGCTGAAGTGGGACTCTTCACTCATTAATGCGGCCAACACCTTCATTACGTAGGTCACAGGATCCCATAGGGCTTGTTCCCCAGCCCATTCTCTGAAGCTGAGAAGGTATAAGCTATTTAGGCTAGATTTATTTAGATATTAGGGCTTCCATCTCTCTCCCTCTCTCTCCCTTCCTTTCTTTTTTGAAGTAGGAAGGAGCTCTAATTGGCTTTCTTTTTAAAAAAAGTTTACATATTTTAGGTCAAAATTTGTTATGGCAACAAACTCCCTGGGTATGATTTTCTAGCCTAACAGAAAGACCCCCTTTTTTTTTTTTAATTTTTTTTTTTAGATTTTTTTTTTTTTAAGATTTTATTTATTTATTCATTAGAGACAGAGAGAGAGAGGCAGAGGGAGAAGCAGGCTCCCAAGGAGCAGGGAGCCCGATGCGGGACTCGATCCCAGGACCCTGAGATCATGACCTGAGCCGAAGGCAGACGCTTAACCATCTGAGCCACCCAGGTGCCCCAGAAAGACCCCTTTATGAAGAAATGTTATTTGTATTGGATATTGCTTGAAATCCGTTCCAACACCGAGTTTTTGGTGAAATAAAAGAGAAATGTGGGGCAGAGGGCACAAGGGGTGGGGGTGAGGTGGCGGGGTTGGGGAGGGCTGGGAGGCAGGAGACAGGGCTGTGCTTAGCTCTCCTGTGCAGAACCCCTCCCAGAGCTGGGACAGACACTCCGCCCTCTGGGCCTGAGCTTTCCTATGGGGACATGAGAGCTCTAAATTTAGGAGCTCTTTCCCACTCTCTAGAGCCCATCATTCTCTGTATTTGACATGGATTTACTTGGACTTGTGAATTTTTGAGCTCTCTAATTCTTGCTTTCCTTCCTCTCTTAGTCTCTCCCTCCTTCCCATCCATCCTCTCCTCCCCCTTCCTGCTCTCCCTCCTCTTCTTCATTTTCCCCGAGCATCCCTCTGTACCTTTATTTTGCTTCTCTATTTCTTAGGGTCCATTCTTTTTTTTTTTTTAAGATTTTATTTATTTATTTGAGAGAGAGCAAGCAAAAGCAGGGGGAGCCGCAGAGGGAGAGGAGAAGCAGACTTCCTGCTGAACAAGGAGCCTGACGGGACTCAATCCCAGGTCCCCAGGATCATGACCTGAGCTGAAGGCAGCAGCTTAACCAACTGAGCCACCTTAGGGTCCAACTGAGTGCCCCTCTTAGCATCCATTCTTTTACAGCAGGTAGATGGAGGATCAGAAGCGTTAAGTGATTTTTCTAGGGTTGCACGGTTAGTGGCTTGGTAAGACCCTAAATGCATCTTTAGAATTGGCCTCCCTTTCTGCTCTCTTGTGTGTCAATAATTTCCCTCTTGTTTTGTGCTGGTGATTCTTCTTAAAGGTAATATGAAGCCCTCCAAAACTAAAGGTGAGTGCAGATGATCAGATTGTACATTTTTTTTTTTTTTTAAGTAGGTTCCATGCCCAGTGTGGAGCCCAGGGTGAGGCTTGAACTCACAACCCTGAAATCAAGACCTGAGCTGAGATCAAGAGTCAGATGTGTAGCTGACTGAGCCAGCCAGGTGCTCCCATATTGTACTTTCATTTCAGAACACAGGAAGGGGCAAGAGAGGGGTGGACAGTAAGAAGCATGCAGTGAGGGGTGCCTGGGTGGCTCAGTCGTTAAGCGTCTGCCTTCGGCTCAGGACATGGTCCCAGAGTCCTGGGATCGAGCCCTGCATCGGACTCCTTGCTCGGCGGGAAGCCTGCTTCTCTCTCTCCCACTCCCCCTGCTTGTGTTCCCTCTCTCTGTGTGTCTCTCTCTGTCAAATCAATAAAGTCTTTAAAAAAAAAAAAAGCATGCAGTGACTCTTCACCCGACGAAATGGGCATGAGTCAGGTTTGGGCAACTGAAGAGGATGCCAAAAATGTTTGTTCCCACGAGATACAGGAATGTGAGTGAGGTGTGTAATTGCTAGAATTTAATTAGTGAAGGCACTGGGGACCAGCGACCACCACTATCACCCAAACCCGTTTTCTGATCTCTGCTCCAAACACCTGCTAGGGTGACCTTGAGCAAACGACCTCAGAACCCTCTTAGGGCCTGAGCTGTGTATAAAGTAATGATCTGTTAAGTATCAGTAATGATGATGATGATGATGATGAATCTTCCTCAAGGCAGGGAGACTGGATCTTTGAGGTCCCTCTGGATCCTATGTTCTCAGATTTGATTTGATAACTGAAAAGTAACCTTGGACAGACATCGTCAAAACTGAAAAAAGCCTTAGTTAGGGCACCATGTAACCCGAGGATTAACAAAATAGCTGGCCAGAACCAGGTTTTCCTTGGGCACCTGGGTGTCTCAGTCGGTTAAGCATCAGGTCAAGATGCCAGCCTGGGGTCTTGGGATCGAGCCCCACTTCGGCTCCCTGCTCAGTGGAAAACCTGCTTCTCCCTCTGCACCTCCCTCCTGCTCATGCTCTCTCTCTCTCTCTCTCTCAAAAAAAAAAAAAATCAGGTTTTTCTCATTCTGAGCTGAAAAATAGTAGTATACCTTGGTACTTAGAAGGCAATTTCTGCCCCTCTTTTTCTGGCTCTATGGTTTTGCATAGTATTTATAATTAGAAGTGAATTAAAGTAATTTTTTTAAAAAGTAAACCATTTTCGGGATGCCTGGGTGGCTCAGTCATTAAGCATCTGCCTTCGGCTCAGGTCATGATCCCAGGGTCCTGGGATCGAGCCCCGCGTCGGGCTCCCTGTTCCGCGGGAAGCCTGCTTCTCCCTCTCCCACTCCCCCTGCTTGTGTTCCCTCTTTCGCTGTCAAATAAATAAATAAAATCTTAAAAAAAAAAAGTAAACCGTTTTCTTGGTTCTTGCTCGCACTTACACATGCAGAGCTCCAGGCACCTGCAAATTCTCCCAGGTGGTTGCTTGTGGGACCCCTGGCTTCTCCACCCTTTGTTGCTACGTCTCCTTGCGGCCGGGCTTGTCACCTGCATGGCGCAACCTCTGTCTTTTGGCCACCCTGTGTCCCGCTCCCTCTTAGGTGGGTGTTGCTGTGTCATGAGATGCCGCGAAGCCCTGGTCCCCGTGTGATCTGAGCCCACTGACAACGTGGGGCAGAATCCTTCGTGGTATCGCACACTTCCGAAGGCTCCTGGACGGTGCTGCTGGTGTCTTGTGAGACCGTGTGCTTCATTTTCCCTTATTCTTTCTAGTTCCCAGATAGGGTTCCAACTCTGAGTACTGAGCGGGGGGGGGGGGGGGGGGGGGGGGCGCGCCCATGTGATGGCAAAGCTGGAAGAGAGACATCGCGATACATACACAGCCATACCCTGCTCTATTACATGTTGCGGATGCTCTGTGCGTGTGTGTGGTTTTTGTTTGCTGTTGGTTTGTACAAAACGCACGTGTCCGTGGCAACCTGAGCGAGTCTTTTGGTGCCACTTCCCAACAGTGCTTGCTCACTTAACGTCTCTGCGTCACAGTCTGGTAGTGATGTCACTATTTCAAACTCTTTCGTTGTGACTGTATGTGTTACGGTCGTCCGTGATCGCTAATCATGGCTTGCGGGAAGTGCGGGCCGTGGTTAGCATCCTGTATGCAACAGGATGTATTTTAAGGTAGGAACGTGCTTTTGTCGGACATCATGCTGTTACACACTTAAATAGACGGCCAGTAGCGTGGAAACATCGCTTTTATGTGCACTAGGAAATCAAAATTTCATTTCACTCGCCTTATTGTCATGTTCGCTGGATTGCGGTGCTCTGGGATGGAAACTGCAATATCTCCGAGGTATGCCTGTACTCGGATCCCGGCTGAGGCTTTGTTCTTGGACCGAACACCCGTGTGTGTCTTGGATGACCAACTCTCCTGGTCTCCTGGGCCTGCGGAGTTTCCCAGCATGGGGACTTACAGGGCTAAAACCAGGCCAGTCCCTGGCACATGGCAACCCTTGGCCACCCTAACGGTTCCCCTGATATCCCCTCCCCAGGGGTTTCTCAGAGGCCCCGGGGGCACAGTTAGCTCTGCACCCCAGCGATGCATGTTGCTCTGACCCAAAATAGGACTACTGCTTTCTACTGACACTGATTTTAGCCTAGAATAAACAAAACCTGAATGTCTTCATTTTTCCTTATCCAGGGGGATCCACTGGACCTGATACAACACCCAGAAGAGGCAGCCCTCCTCACCTCGTTTGGTGGTCAGAAGTCATGGCAAAGTGCCAGGAACTCAGCAATCTCAGTAAATATTTAATAAAGACAGTCAGGATCCTACACAGACCTCGGCCTCCTTAGGACAGACTCGAACCATCTTCCTAACAGAGCAGACAGATTCTTAACCATTTCCATTTGCCTGCCTTGAAAGCATCCCCCCACCTCCCTCAAGGGGGCTTTTCACTTCTTTCGTCATTAGATCAAAATGTGCAATATTATTTTAATTCATACCACCTGGATATTTGAACCAAGCTGACAGCTTACAAAATCAATCAGTTTCTCAGTTTTGTCTTTTAAACCGTGTGGAGGTAATTCAGCCTGCTGCTAATCACTGTCTATTTAATTACGATGCGTGCTGATGTAAAACCAAGTGCGAACACAGGTTGCAATTAATGCATCATGTCAAAAAAGCTGTTGAAGTGTCTGTGCTCATGGGATTGGGGGATGGAAGAAGCCCCAGAGGTCATTTAGCTACTTTTCCCACGGTGGGGACTTCGCGCCACATTTACACTGCGCTTTGCATATATCTCTCGTGATGACCGTGTCACAAAGAGGTAGAAAAGATTGACACTAATATTTATCCTTTAGCCACCAGCTACCAGACCTGATCTGGGGAGATGACATCCATGGTTTCACTTAATCTGCCCTGCGGCCCTACAAGGCAGGTCCTTGACCCCTATGTGCAGGTGAGTTAATGATGCCCGGAGAAACAAAATAATTTTTCCCAAGTTGTCACAGCTCGTAGGTGGTGTAGGGATGAGCTGAACCCACATCAGGTTGGCAGGGATGCCCACGCTCTTGCACCTCCAATGTCAGCTGCTCTTCTCTGGGGGAGGAAGCTGAGACTCACAACGTGGCTTGGCCAAGGCTCAGTTATAGAATGTGAGGTCATGAATTGGCCGGCTCATTGATGATGGAAGAAATGGAAGTTCTGAGAAGCTGGGTTGAGCTTGCCGCCTGCTGATGGTGGCCTGTGAAGCCAGGGGCCCCCCACCCCATTCCGTGGCTCTAGTGCAAGAGCTCAGCTTCCCCTCTGCTCTCATGCACAGCCCACTTTACAGAATCCACTTCAAGGTGACTAATTGTGTGCCTGGAGCTTTGCTTCCCTCTAAGGAAGGTAGGGGAGTAAGTGATGGAGAGTTAGGGTCTCCCTCTGCAAGAACCCTTCTGCCATTCCGGTGTTTAGGAATTAGCTTCCAAAATCTAGGCAAAATGTGGCCCTTCCCTAGCTACGGTGCAGAGCCAGGATGACTTTGAAAGCTGTGGACACACATACACTCTAAGGAGGAATCTCAGGCTGCGTGAGCAGAGTCAGATGTTTTGCAAAATTGGACGTAATTCCAATTTTTTGAGAGTGGAGTTGTTTGTGACTCATGCTTTGCTTGCTGGTGCTCCTCAAACTTCAGCTCGCAACAAGAACCTGGAGGGCCTGTTAATTCTCAAATGCCTGGGTCCTGTTCTAATCCAGGATGTCGGGGTGTGGCCGAGAATTTCCATTTCTCAGTAGCCCCTGGGAGGTGCAGGGGTGTAAGGCCCAATTGCCAGCCACACCCCAGGAGTGCCACATTAATGCACTTGTGGAAAGCAACCTGGCCTCCACGTGACAGCCAGCTGGGGACCAGAGCACCTAGGCATTTGAACGTGGCCATCCTTCTTTAAGGTTTTCGTTTTTAGCCAAACATAATTTATGAAGAAGGAACCTGAGGATTTCTATGAGTGAGTCCTTTTGTTGCCAATTTATTTTGCATTGTAGACAAATGTAGATCATGTAACTTACGCATACATTTGGTTATATGATGGGTGAAATCCTGTCTTCTGAAATATGACAATTGACAAGATAGTAAGACTGCACACTAACCCCACTTTTCTGCACAGTGGGTGCTGCTGGTGGTTTGGGTTTTGTTTTAGGTAATCCCAGTGTGAGTGTCTACAGCGTTTCCATTGTTTTTTTTTTTTTTTTTTTCCGTAGAATCCTCTGTCCTTCACACCAGGTTCATTTGTAGACTTCACTCCTTACTACTGGCCCCTGTCTTTCTGATCCTCCCCTTCCTTTCATTCCAGGACGACTGAAATTCCCAGGCACAATGATGTTTACATGAATTCAATCTCTTTATCGGTGGCTATTCACTGATTAGAAGGTCCTGGCAGTGCAAGGGAGAAAGACCCTGTTAAAGAAGTACTAATCAGTCGAAGGAACCAAAGGCTGAGGTGAGGAATCACCTTTTAAACTGCAACTTCTCCTTGACCTCATTTGCAAACGGCCTGCCAAACATTGACGGCACAGAAACCAGGGAGGGCAAGGAAGTAGTATGTTGTTTCCCCTACACCTTCGGAGATAATGGTCCATGCTGATCTGTGATTTATTTCTTGTACTGAAAGCTCAGAGGGAGGGAATCCATTCAGTGAAACAGAAAAAAGGAGACTCCAAAACACATCTTTTTAATTACTGGAATAAAATGCAGACTCACAGAAGGGCCTCTTGACAAGATGTCGCCATTACATTTGATAAACGGGTTGGGGAATTTTAGGATGGTTGCCTGCAAAGTTGACCTAAAAGAGCACACTTCTTTGAGAACTGGAAAGACCTGATTCTCAAGCAGAAAATCACATCTCTGGGGTGGAAGAGGTCTTCCCACGATGCAGTTACTTGTGTTTACACCATTCCCCCTCCTGGGCTTGTGTCCACTGAGCCACCCCCTTTTTCCTGCTCCCTTGAGTTATTCCACTCACTTTCTGCTGGCGTTTTTCTCATCCCAAAAGGGGTGTGGGGGGTGAGAAACTGGACACAAATACTTCTTTTATCATCTGCTATTTGGGGAGGTATTTGAGGCTGTTTGTGACCCTTATTTCGTTTAAATTGTTTTTCCATGCAAATGTTTGTTCTCTACCTAATTTTGGTCACTTTGTTGCAATGCCCTTTTACAGAACAAGACCAAAAATAGGTGCTGGTGTCACCGAGTGGAAATTTGCTTCCCAAATGCCCTTAATTGTCCTTCATCCCGTTCTCTCTCGTCAGAGACCTGTGGCTGCTGGTGCTTCTGGGAAGGAATATTTTCCCTGCTTCTGACAGATTCTTCCCTGAGTGCATTGACCCCAAGCCCTCTAATTATGGTTAAGTGTCCTGGAGTTATGACACCTGAACATAGATGGTCCTTTTACAGCTAGGTTTTCTTCTGGCAGTTTACTATTTTGACTTGTTTCTTATCAACAATTATGTAAAAAGACTTTTGATGGCTATGACAAGGTCCACTGGATTGATGTATCACACTACTTTTAACCATTCCTCCATGCTGAACATTTAAACTTTTTTCTTCATGTACGTAATCCTTTACTTGTTTCTGCTTTATTTAAGCCAAAGATATTCCCAAGTGTGTGTGAGATTATTGGGTATTAATATTTTTATAGCTCTTGAAACGGTTTGTCAAACGTATTCCAATGTGTGAGTGCAGTTTCACTGTGATGTTGGCAGAATTTGGTGTTACTATTATTTTGTTTCACTATCTTAACAGATATAAAGTGGTACCTGTTAGTTTACAATTTTCATTTGTTTCATAATTAGTAGGGTAGTACATTTTTTAATACATTCATTTGCCACTTGTATCTATCATTTACAAAATGGCACTTTATCTTGGTAAATATTAGTTTGGTGAACACTGAGTTGATTGGACACATTCTAGCCATGGGTAGGATAGGAGGGCAGGGAGGGGGAGAAGAAGGGAGAGAGAAAGGAAGGAAGAGGGGAAAGCTTGTATCCCAACAATAGGCATTGGCAGAGCTTGACCTTGCTCAGAGATGGGCCCATCTTACAAAACCTGTCCCAAATTAAAATTAGACTACCACAGGGGGCAGTCCAAATATACAGGTGTTAGGAACCAAAGCCTTCTGTTTATTCTTTGCTTCTTTGTTATGAATGTGTTTAGTGTTACCATATGCTCTTCTCCCTTTGAGATGGGCATTTTGCCATGTGTATAATGCTTTGAGACTATTAATTACTCTGTATGAAATAAGTTATTATTACTGTGATTCTCTTCTTTGATGATTCCAGTTCTCCAGGAGAAGTGGGTTTTTGTTTTGTTGGTTTTGGAATAGGCTACTTCTTATTTTGAGGCTTAGGTTCAGAGATAGGACCCATAGCTATGGTGAGCTTTCATGATAACCCAGCTCTTGGGGGTCTGCATAATTTGGGGAAGACATTTGTCACTGGTGACACTCTTGGAAGCCTTGGACCTGCTACATGGCTTCTGCTCTGCTTGAGGACATTCAATATTTCCAACATATTTTTTATGGCTAATGCTAATGAGGATCTATAGACTCCAAGATATGAGCAGCCTATTTTTCTGCCTCTAAGTAGGACAGCCAGCAGGTGGGTTTTTTTTCATTCATTTGTTCAATCATTCATTAGTTCATGCATGAATCCAGCTCATGTTTATTGAAGAACTACAGTGCCAGGCATCCTGCTAGGAAATCTGATTCAGAATTGTTTAGGGAAGGAAACACAGCCATGCTTCCCTTTGGTCTCCTGCTGCTAATTCTCTGATGTCTGTCAGGTAATGGTTCAGAAAGTAGCAAACTAACTTTGGCTAATCCAACACGCAACCTCACCCCACTCCTCCAGCACATGCAGGCTGTTAAGATCCTTGAGCAAAGAAAGGAGTTGGAGAAAGATACGTGACTTCAAGATCTGAACATGGAGAAAATGAACACCTCATCAGAAATGGGATCAGGGCAGGGAAGAACAAGAAATAAATACTGGTCAAAACCCTGGTGCTTTATACTGTTGTGAAAATTACAGAGGATGGCAAATATAAAGCACCTGATGACCTGATTTGCATTTTCTGAGGGTCTGTGACTACTAGGTTGATTGGATTGCAGGAGAACAAGAGAGGTTGAGAGACTAGGCAGAGGCTATGGGAGTGTTCTGAGTGATGGTAAGAGTTTAGATTACACGGTGGAGATGGAGAGAGGTGGACAGAGCACAGATATATTCTAGAAGTTGAAGTGACATGGAGTTGATGAATGATTGATTGTAGAAAACAGGACAAAGGGAAGAATCAAGGCTGACTTATGGGTCCAGGCTTAAGCACATGGGTGCTGCCATTTATTACATCATGAAGGACAGGAATGAGGGGTATGCTGGGTAGGGGGACAAGTTTGAGTCTGTGTGTGGGGGGAAAGGGGAAATTCTGGGACCATCATTTTGAGAAATCTTGTCTGTAGGTTTCTCTGGACACACAGGAGAAAATAAATTGGCTACTTAAATGTGGGTCATCTTCCACAAAGCTCTCCTGGTTGGATAGATGGGTTCAATTTGCAAAGATTCCCATCTCCTTTAAAAAGTTGTGATTCCATTCAGGCATGGAAGAAAGCCATGACAAGAAAGAAGTATATTATAGGTGGGTGGAGCAAGATGGCAGAGGAGTAAGAGACCTGGATTTTGTCTGGTCTCAGGAATTCAGCTGGATGGGGATCAAACCATTCTGAACACCTACAAACTCAACAGGAGATCAAAGAAAAGAATAGCAACAACTCTCTGAACAGAAAAGCAACTACTTTCTGGAAGAATGACAGGACGGAAAAAATCACCTCAACAAAAAAAAACAAGAGATAGTGCCGACTGCCAGGGACCTACTCAATACGGACATTAGTATGATGTCATATCTAGAGTTCAGAGTCATGACTTTAAAGATACTAGCTGGGCTTGAAAGGGGCATGGAAGTTATTAGAGAAACTCTTTCAGGAGAAATAAAGGAACTAAAATCTAAGTCAAAATCAAAAGGGCTATTAATGGGGTGCAATAAAAAATGGGGGCACTAACTGCTAGGATGGATGAGGCAGAGGAGAGCATCAGTGATATAGAAGACCAAAGAAGGAAAATAGAGAAGCTGAGAAAAAGAGAGATAAACAACTATTGGATCACGAGGGTAGAATTTGAGAGATAAGCAATACCATAAGATGAAACAACATTAGAATGATTGGGATCCCAGAAGAAGAAGGAAGAGAGAGAGGGGCAGAAGGTGTATTGGAGCAAATTATAGCAGAGAACTTCCCTAATTTGGGGAAGGAAATAGGCATCAAAATCCAGGAGGCACAGAGAACCCCTCTCAAAATCAATAAAAATAGGTCAATACCCCAACATCTAATAGTAAAACTTATGAGTCTCAGAGACAAAGAGAAAATCCTGAAAGCAGCTCGGGAGAAGAGATCTGTAACCTACAATGGTAGAAATATTAGATTGGCAACAGACCTATCCACGGAGGCCTGACAGGCCAGAAAAGACTGGCATGATATATTCAGAGTACTAAATGAGAAAAATATGCAGCCAAGAATACTCTATCCAGCTAGGCTGTCATTGAAAATAGAAGGAGAGATAAAAATCTTCCAGGACAAACAAAAACTAAAGGACTTTGCAAACACAAAACCAGCCCTAGAAGAGATATTGAAGGAGATACTCTAAGCAAAGAGAGAGCCTAAAAGCAACATAGACCAGAAAGGAACACAGACAATATACAGTAACAGTCACCTTACAGGCAATATAATGGCACTAAATTCCTATCTTTCAATAGTTACCCTGAGTGTAAATGGGCTAAATGCCCCAATCAAAAGACACAGGCTATCAGATTGGACTAAAAAACAAGACCCTTTGATAGGCTGTCTGCAAGAGACTCATTTGAGACCCAAAGACACGCCCAGATTGAAAGTGAGGGGGTGGAAAACCATTTACCATGCTAATGGACACCAAAAGAAACCTGGGATGGCAATCCTTGTATCAGACAAATTAGATTTTAAACCAAAGACTGTAATAAGAGATGAGGAAGGACGCTATATCCTACTTAAAGGGTCTATCCAACAAGAAGATCTAACAATTGTAAATATCTATGCCCCTAACATGGGAGCAGTCAATTATATAAGGCAATTAATAAGAAAAGCAAAGAAACACATTGACAACAATACAATAATAGTGGGGGACTTTAACAACCCCCTCACTGAAATGGACAGATCATCTAAGCAAAAGATCAACAAGGAAATAAAGACTTTAAATGACACACTGGACCAAATGGACTTCACAGACATATTCAGAACATTCCATCCCAAAGCAACGGAATACACATTCTTCTCTAGTGCCCATGGAACATTCTCCAGAATCGATCACATCCTAGGTCACAAATCAGGTCTCAACTGATACCAAAAGATTGGGATCATTCCCTGCCTATTTTCAGACCACAGTGCTTTGAAACTAGAACTCAATCACAAGAGGAAAGTCAGAAAGAACTCAAATACATGGAGGCTAAAGAGCATCCTACTGAAGAATGAATGGGTCAACCAGGAAATTAAAGAAGAATTAAAAAAATTCATGGAAACCAATGAAAATGAAAACACAACTGTTCAAAATCCTTGGGATGCAGCAAAGGCAGTCCTAAGAGGAAAGTATATAGCAATACAAGCCTTTCTCAAGAAACAAGAAAGGTCTCAAATACACAACCTAACCCTACACCTAAAGGAGCTAGAGAAAGCACAGCAAATAAAGCCTAAACCCAGCAGGAGAAGAGAAATAATAAAGATCAGAGCAGAAATCAATGAAATAGAAACAAAAAAAACCCAGTAGAACAGATCAATGAAACTAGGAGCTTGTTCTTTGAAAGAATGAACAAGATTGATAAACCCCTGGCCAGACTTATCAAAAAGAAAAGAGAAATGACCCAAATCAACAAAATCATGAATGAAAGAGGAGAGATCACAACCAACAGCAAAGAAATACAAACAATTATAAGAACATATTATGAGCAACTCTATGCCAGCAAATTCGATAACCTGGAAGAAATGGATGCATTCCTAGAGATGTATCAACTACCAAAACCGAACCAGGAAGAAATAGAAAATCTGAACAGACCTATAACCACTAAGGAAATTGAAGCAGTCATCAAAAATCTCCCAACAAACAAAAGCCCAGGGCCAGATGGCTTCCCAGGGGAATTCTACCAAACATTTAAAGAAGAATTAATACCTATTCTTCTGAAACTGTTCCAAAAAATAGAAATGGAAGGAAAACTTCCAAACTTGTTTTATGAGGTCACCATTACCTTGATCCCCAAACCAAAGACTCCATCAAAAAGGAGAATTACAGACCAATATCCTTGATGAACATGGATGCAAAAATTCTCACCAAAATACTAGCCAATAGACTCAGCCATCAGAAAAGATGAATACCCAACTTTTATATCAACATGGATAGGACTGGAGGAGATTATGCTAAGTGAAATAAGTCAAGCAGAGAAAGTCAATTATCATATGGTTTCACTTATTTGTGGAACATAAGGAATAGCATGGAGGACATTAGGAGAAGGAAGGGAAAAATGGGGGGGGGGTGTTGGAGGGAGAGATGAACCATGAGAGACTATGGACTCTGAGAAACAAACAGGGTTTTAGAGGGGAGAGGGGAGGGGGGATTGGTTAGCCTGATGATGGCTATTAAGGAGGGCACATACTGCATGGAGCACTGAGTGTTATACAAAAACAATGGATCGTGGATCACCACATCAAAAACCAATGATGTATTGTATGGTGACTAACATAACATAACAAAAAAAAAAATAAATAAAAATTAAAAAAATATACTAGCCAATAGGATCCAACAGTACATTAAAAGGATTATTCACCACAACCAAGTGGGATTTATCCCTGGGCTGCAAGGTTGGTTCAACATCCACAAATCAATCAACGTGATACAATATATTAACAAAAGAAAGAACAAGAATCATATGATCCTCTCAATAGATGCAGAAAAAGCATTTGACAAAGTACAGCATCCTTTCTTGATCAAAACTCTTCAGAGCATAGGCATAGAGGGTACATACCTCAATATCATAAAAGCCATCTATGAAAAACCTACAGCGAATATCATTCTCAATTGGGAAAAACTGAGAGCTTTCCCCCTAAGGTCAAGAACGTGGCACGGATGTCCACTATCACCATGGCTATTCAACATAGCATTAGAAGTCCTAGCCACAGCAATCAGACAACAAAAAGAAATAAAAGGCATCCAAATCGGCAAAGAAGAAGTCAAACTCTCACTCTTTGCAGACAATATGATACTTTATGTGGAAAGCCCAAAAAACTCCACCCCAAAACTGCTAGAACTCATACAGGAATTCAGTAAAGTGGCAGGATATAAAATCAATGCACCAAAATCAGTGGCATTCCTATACACCAACAACAAGACAGAAGAAAGAGAAATTAAGGAGTCGATCCCATTTACAGTTGCACCCAAAACCATCAGATACCTAGGCATAAATCTCACCAAAGAGGCAAAGGATCTGTACTCAGAAAACTGTAAAATACTCATGAAAGAAATTGAGGAAGACACAAAGAAATGGAAAAACGTTCCATGCTCATGGATTGAAAGAACAAATATTGTGAAGATGTCAATGCTACCTAGAGCAATCTACACATTCAATGCAATCCCCATCAAAATACCATCCACTTTTTTCAAAGAAATGGAACAAATCATCCTAAAATTTGTATGGAACCAGAAAAGACCCCAAATAGCCAGAGGAATGTTGAAAAAGAAAAGCAAAGCTGGCGGCATCACAATTCCGGACTTCCAGCTCTATTACAAAGCTGTCATCATCAAGATAGTATGGTACTGGCACAAAAACAGACACATAGATCAATGGAACAGAATAGAGAGCCCAGAAATGGACCCTCAACTCTATGGTCAACTAATCTTCAACAAAGCAGGAAAGAATGGCCAATGGAAAAAAGACAGTCTCTTCAACAAATGGTGTTGGGAAAATTGGACAGCCACATGCAGAAAAATGAAACTGGACCATTTCCCTACACCACACAGAAAAATAGACTCCAAATGGTTGAAAGACCTCAATGTGAGACAGGAGTCCATCAAAATCCTAAAGGAGAACACAGGCAGCAACCTCTTTGACGTCAGCTGCAGCAACTTCTTCCTAGAAACATCATCAAAGGCAAGGGAAGCAAGGCAAAAATGAACTATTGGGACTTCATCAAGATAAAAAGCTTTTGCACAGCAAAAGAAACAGTCAACAAAACCAAAAGACAACCGACAGAATGGGAGAAGATATTTGCAAATGACATATCAGATAAAGGGCTAGTATCCAAAATCTATAAAGAACTCAACAAACTCAACACCCAAAGAACAAAGAATCCAATCAAGAAATGGGCAGAAGACATGAATAGACATTTTTCCAAAGAAGAATCCAAATGGCCAACAGACACATGAAAAAGTGCTCAACATCGCTCGGCATCAGGGAAATCCAAATCAAAACCTCAATGAGATACCATCTCACACCAGTCAGAATGGCTAAAATTAACAAGTCAGGAAACAGCAGATGTTGGCGGGGATGAGGGGAAAGGGGAACCCTCCTACACTGTTGGTGGGAATGCAAGGTGGTGCAACCACTCTGGAAAACTGTATGGAGGTTCCTCAAAAAGTTGAAAATAGAGCTACCATATGATCCAGCAATTGCACTACTGGGTATTTACCCCAAAGATACAAATGTAGGAATCCAAAGGGTTACGTGCACCCCGATGTTTATAGCAGCAATGTCCACAATAGCCAAACTGTGGAAAGAGCCAAGATGTCCATCGACAGATGAATGGATAAAGAAGATGTGGTATATATACACAATGGAATATTATGCAGCCATCAAAAGGAATGAGATCTTGCCATTTGCAACGACGTGGATGGAACTGGAGAGTGTTATGCTGAGCGAAATGAGTCAATCAGAGAAAGACATGTATCATATGACCTCAGTGATATGAAGAATTCTTAATCTCAGGAAACAAACTGAGGGTTGCTGGAGTGGAGGGTGGGGTGGGAGGGATGGGGTGGCTGGTGATAGACATTGGGGAGGGTATGTGCTGTGGTGAGCACTGTGAATTGTGCAAGACTGTTGAATCTCAGATCTGTACCTCTGAAACAAATAATGCAATATATGTTAAGAAAAAAAAAAAGAAGATAGCAGGAGGGGAAGAATGAAGGGGGGGAATCAGAGGGGGAGATGAACCATGAGAGACGATGGACTCTGAAAAACAAACTGAGGGTTCTAGAGGGGAGGGGGGTGGGAGGATGGGTTAGCCTGGTAATGGGTATTAAAGAGGGCACATTCTGCATGGAGCACTGGGTGTTATGCACAAACAATGAATCATGGAACACTACATCAAAAACTAATGATGTAATGTATGGTGATTAACATAACAATAAAAAGAAGTATATTATAAACTTTTCTAGCCCCTGGAATTTTCTAGTCACTTGTAGTGTTCATAGTAGTTCATACTGAACATTCACACAGCTGTCACTGAATGGCAAGCAAGAACTCACACACACTACCTCATTTAATTCTCACCGTAACCATATTAAGTTAGCTTCTCTTACTCTTCCTATTTTACAAATAGGGAACCTGAGGTATTAGTAGGCTAAATACTTGTCTAATGTCCTACAGATAGTAAATGGAAAAGTTGAGGTTTGGACCTGGCAGTCTCGTTTCAGAATGGGTGCTTCCAAACACTAACTAGATGCCACAGAAGAAAATACCCTAAGAATTAAGATTGTTTTCTCATGCTGAATGCTTACCTTTAATTTAAAATCATGCTGAATTTCTTGGTTTTTGAACTCAGGTTAATCTCTGTTTCTCTAGGGGCTGATATTGATGGATGCTCTTGAGTGTATTCACCAGAGAGAAAGATGGTAAACAAATTAGGAAGGAAGAATATCCTCTTTTTTGGGTGGCCTGTTTGTGTGTATGTGGGTAGGTGTGCATATACATATGACACAGACATACATGATCACTCACATAGGCATCTAAAAGTATGGCATCTGGGTATTGTAAGAGAGCTCACAGTGTGTGTTTTTACAGGAAATAGACTCAGAGGATTAGGTTACCCCACACAACCTGCTAGAGGCTGAGATAGCACCAGAACCAAGTTTCACAATTCCTAGGCCGCACATACTTTTCCTCTCTTGTATATAGTGTGTCATCTCCATCCACCTCCAAAGAATGCTCCCTTCCTAGTAATTCTGTGTGAGAAGTTTGGGGAAGAAGTAACGATGGTAGACAGTCATTCATTTAAAAATAATCACAGATGTTGGGGGCACGCCTAGCTGGCTCAGTCAGAAGAGCACGTGATTCTTTATCTTGAGGTTGTGAGTTCAAGCCCCACCTTGGGTGTAGAAATTACTAAAAATAAATAAATAAAAATCATCACAGATCCTCCAGAGTTAGCAACGGAGATTGCAGAGAACTCTGAGAAACCCTCACTTTCATCTGAGATTTGTCATCCTTCTGAAGGTCTTCAGTTAATTGTTCCTGCCACTGTCTCTAGGTGGCACTGTTTCCCTTTAACACTACTCTGAGCAAGCCCATGCTATACTTCGCTTATATAAGACGAGGTAAGGCTGAAGATTGCAGGAACATCTTCACTCCAAGGTAGGGGAATAACTACGCGTCTGCAACGCACAGAGGCAATCCACTCTGCTTCTTGTCCAGTTGCCCCAATCAGAGAAAGGGCTCCAGAACCCAACAGTTGATGAATTGGAGAAACAGAGATGGTAGAACATGTCCCTCTGGGGAGAAGTAAGGAAAGTATGATTAGAATGAAGGGAACCAGAGGGATCATATTCAGAGTTTGGGAAGTGTGGGGAACCAAAAGTCAATAAAGCAAATTCATTATTTCAAACTACAAACCCTAGAGAGTTAAGGAAAGAGCAACACTAGGCTAGGTAGCTTAGTGGAAGCATCTTGCAAGAGAAACAAGAAATAGCTGGGACCAGAAGGATGTGGCTGTGAAACTGTGGAAGCTGGAAAGATCTTGGGATAGAGAAAAAAGCTTGAGTTTTGGCGAGCATCTGGCCATGCAGAGTAGATGGATGTGAAGAACCAGGAGTGACTTGTGGTTTTGAGTCTTTCTGTAAATGAGGAGATGAAAGATGGGTCCATCCACCATCATAGAGGTGAATGTCCTTTGGCAGTGGGAGACTTTTTGAGGAAAGAGCCCCCGAGGAAGAGTTGTTACAGGTGCATCCTGGGAATTAGGAAAACCCACAGAAGACTGTATTGGTGATTTCAGTGAGAAGGAAAAACAGGGCTGGGATTTTATCACTGCACACATAAAGCCTTTTCTTCTCCTCTCTTTTTTTTTTTTTAGTTCATTCGAGACACAGAGATACAGAGAGAGAGAGAGAGAGAGAGCATGAGCAGGGGGAGAAGAAGCAGAGGGAGGGGGAGAAGCAGACACCCCGTTGAGCAGGGAGCCCGATGCGGGGCTTGATCCCAGGACTCTGGGATCATGACCTGAGCCGAAGGCAGACACTTAACCATCTGAGCCACCTAGGTGCCCCTCTCCTCTCTAACTTTAACTAAAAAGTGGTGCACAGGCTTTCCTTCAAGCTCTGCTTCTTGAGGTGTGTTTACACATGATATGAAGGAAATACTGGTATGTATTTAGTTTTTTGTTTCTATTTTTCAAGCAGGAAATGATTCTTTTTTACTAAGAGGGACTTTGGGTAGACATCCTTCACTGAAGGATGCTGGTCTCTCTCTGCTCATGTGGAGGGCTCAGAGGAGAGAAGCAGGGAGCTGCAGTGTTCTCTGGCATGCATCTTATGCACAGTGCTGAGTAAGCAAAACCTCCAGCAGAAATCAGAGAGTCAGTGACCATACACTGGGCAAAGAGAAGCAATGACCAAGACTTAGTTTCAAAAGTTATGAAACAAGAGGGATTTCTCTAGAAAAATTGCGCTTCTCAGAAGAGAGACAGAACAGCATAGAGAATGTTCCCTTAAGTCGGGGCTGCCATGTGAATTACAACTATCATTATTATTATTATTTTTTAAAGATTTTACCTATTTGACAGAGAGAGACACAGCAAGAGAGGGAACACAAGCAGGAGGAGAGGGAGAGGGAGAAGCAGGCAGACACTTAACCATCTGAGCCACCCAGGCTCCCCACAACTGTATTATTTTTTACAAAGACTTATATTATGGAAATTTTCAGTCATCCACAAATATCAACACACTAGTATACTCATAATTCAATTTCAGCAATTTCCAACTCATGGCCAATTTTGTTTCACCTGTATCTTCCTTTGCCCCCATATTATTTTTGACGTATAGCTCAGACATTGTATTATTTTATCTGTAAATATATTTTTTAAAGATTTTATATATTTATTTGAGAGAGAGAGAACTCAAGCAGGGGGAGTAGCAGGCAGAGGGAGAAGCAGGCTCCCCGTTGAGCAAGGAGCCCGATACGGAGTTTGATACCAGGGCTTGATCCCAGGAGCCTGGGATCATGACCTGAGCAGAAGGCAGACCCTTAACTGACTGAGCCACCCAGGTGCCCCTTTATCCGTATATTTTTCAATACAGGTGTATTAAATACCTCATCAGCATTCAAACTTCTAATTGTCCAGTAAATGTCATAATTTTTTGTTTGGTTTAAGCCCAGATCTAAATAAGATACACCCACTATGATTGATTTATCTGTCTTTTGGTCTTTTAAGGGCTATAGGTTCCCTTCACTTTTATTTTTATTTATTCTTTGCAATGAGTATGTGGAAGACAACTATATTCTTTAAGTTGTCTGGATGTAAGCATCTCTGTGGCAGAGACTGGCTGAACATTCACCAACCCAGCTTCCTTTTCCTTTCAGGCACGCAGCCGAACCAAATTTCCCAGTATTCTTGTAGTTAAACAGGATCTAGTGACTGAGCTGTGACCAATAGAATGTTGGTGGAGCAGATGGGTGCTGCTCCTGCCTGGGCTATTAAGACCTCCCATGTGCCCTCACCATGCTCTTTCCCTTTCCTTAGTTAAACAGAATCTATGCATTATAGATGGTGGAACTACGAAATGCAAAGAGCTTGCATATCTGAATCAGCACTTGGAGAATAACACCTGCCTGCCCAGGAGAACCTTCTGTTTTGCTGAGTTTGCCTATAATATCAGCTAGCATTTCTTCAACAAATAAAATTTTATATGAATCTCACTGTAGAGTGGTTCTCAACTTGGGTACATATTACAAACACCATGGGAACTTTTAAAAAAGACTAATGCCTGGGCTTTGGCCCAGGACAATTAAATCTAAATCACTGAGAAGGGTTCAGGATATTTAAATAGGGTGTTTAAACAGAGCATAATGTGTAATTCTAACATATTTCTAGGGTTGAGAATTACTGTTAGTGACTGCGGGTTCTGTTATACTTAGGGACTCCTTTTCTCATTTCCCTAACGTGCTGAGCTAAAAAACCCCTCTAGATATTGTTCACCTTGTTAAATACAGATTCTAGGCAGGATACACGCTCCCTGGTTATAGTCAAGGTTCAGGCATGTCACGTGGCAAAATTAGGCATATAGCTTCTCACCCCCAGTTGCCTGCCATTTTAATGGCACTTGTTCTTTCTGGGGCACACTGGTACAACCAGTCTTGAAACTCTCCATTGTAATCCTCTGTTTACATGTACATTTCTGCCAGGAGATGACGAACCTTCTTGAGAAGAAGAGCTCAGTGTCCTATTCCTGTGTCTGTTGACCAGAACAGTGGCAGTCATATAGTAGGCTTTTATTACATCCCACTGATGGTTGAATGAGTGAATGAACTTAGCACAAGGAGATTATGGAAGCAAGTCCAGAGAGGAGTCATTCTTTGAGAAGGGAGAACTAAGTATGAAGAGAAATAAGAAAATAGTTGACTCAAAGCAAGTAAAGCAAGAAGGCTTCTGGTAAATTAGGTTTGAAGAAGTATACACAGAAGAGAAGGAGTGAGATCCACAGCATCCTTAGAATCATGAGTTATACATGGTAGCAGATAAAAAAGCAAATGTCCACAGCATAAAATGGTGGACTTGGAAGGGACCCCAACATTGATCTAGTCCAGTGAGTTCCAGATGTGTGGACCCCTGGGAGTCCCTGAGACCTTCAGGGAGTCTTCAAGGTCAAACTTTTCATAATATAACACATGATTTGCCTTTTTCATCATGTTGACATTGCATCAAGGGTACAAAAGCAATGATGGGTAAAACCATAGCTGCTTTAGCCCACATCAAGGCAGTGGCACTAACCTGTACCTGTAGTCACTGTATTTTCCACTATTGCACATCCACTGTAAAAAATAATAAAAAAATAGCAGTTTTAAGAATATTCTTGACGAGACGGTGCAAATTATTTTATTAAATTTTGGCCCTTGAGCAAGTGGCTTTTTACTGTTCTGTATGACCAAACAAGAAGTAGTCAAGAAAGCATTTCTGCTGCATGCTGAAGTATGAAGGTTGCGTCTAGTAAAAGCACTTGAGTTGCAAGCTTAACTAGCCACTTTTTTTCATTCTTTACCATTTTTATTTGAAAGAATGGTGGACAAATTATGGTTATGCAGACTTGGGAAGCTGGTAGACATTTTCTTGAAAATAAAAGAAGTAAGCCTAATAGCTCAAGAAAAAACCCTGAAAGTATTTGTGTCCAATGATAAAACTTTAGCTTTCAATCAAAAATTAGAATTTTGGGGGCACCTGGGTGGCTCAGTCGTTAAGTGTCTGCCTTCGGCTCGGGTCATGATCTGGGAGTCCCGGGATCGAGCCCCGCATTGGGCTCCCTGCTCGGCGGGAGGCCTGCTTCTCCCTCTCTCACTCCCCCTGCTTGGGTTCCCTCTCTTGCTGTGTCTCTCTCTGTCAAATAAATAAATCAATCTTTAAAAAAAAAATTAGAATTTTGGAAAACAAGTGTCTACCACTATGCTTAATAGCATCCTATAACTTAAAGATTTTTGGATGGGATTGGTGATGATACTAATAAACATAATTTTTTTTGATGTTGTACAAAGTAATGTGTCCACATTTGTAGAATCTGTAATAAGCCAGTGAACCAATATTTCCAAGTGACCAATGAGTGCTTTTACAAAGTCAAATGTGTCAAAGTGACACCCAAAGTGCAAGATGGCCCATGGATGTTCATGTAAAAGGATACAAAAGTTTGTTGTAGGGCTTCTGCATTGCAACTTCAAGGAACTAACCCTATGAAGTTTGGTAGAGCATCATGGATGACTGTCGGCAATTCTCTGCAAAGGCTATTAAAATATCCCTCCCTTTTCCAACTACAGATTTCTGTGAGGTTGAATCTTCTTTACACACTCCAACCTAAAAAACATGTCACAATAGATTGAATACAAAAGCAGCTGTGAGACTCTAGTTGTCTCCCATTAAGCCAGACATTAAAGAGATTTGTAAAATTAAAGACATTTCTCACTAACTTTTTAGTTTGTTTTGGAAGATGGTTATTTTCCACAAAGATGTTTTGTAGGTTAACATGTCATAGGATTTACTGGACCTAATTTAAAAAACTTCCCTGTTTTAAATCCTAGTATGTTAAATATTGATGGATGTAGTCTACCTACACAAAGATTTTGGGCTCCCCTGTAATTCTCAAGAGTTTAAAGGGGTCCTGAGACCAAAAAGGGCTGGGAGATCCTGTAGTCCATCACTGTCATTCTGATGGGGGAAAGGAGGTGAGAACCACAGAGAGAGACAGAGCATTAACAATTGCTGGGATAAGTTGCCAAGATATAAAAGATAGTGTGGAAGAAAGTGCTTTCTGACAAGAAAACAACCAAACAATTCCTTGCTGGGAGTGCTTCTCTTGAATGTTTTTATAACCTGGAAATGCAGTTGTCATCAGGGGAGATTCTCAGCTTGAATAATGTATGGCGTGGTGCAACTTACCAGAAACAAGTGTTTTACTTTATTATGCTAAACTTAAAAAACCTTCTGTATGCATCTCCATCACTTGTCTTTTTGGGAACACAAAAAAGAAACAACAGTAACAAAAGAAGAGCCATAGCTATAGACAAATGAGTGACTTATGGAAATTAGAGTTGGTTGGTGATTAACTGGGGGCAGAAGTCCAGGGTCCTGGTTCTCAGCCCAGGTGACTATAGGAAATAAGAGAGACATGAGACCCTCAGTAGCAACGTTCTGCTGAGACAGATGTGATGGGGGAGCGCAGGATGCTTTAAAACACATTTCCTGCAGACCATGTCACTGTCAGACACAAGAAGGCTCAGCCAATCAAAACCTTCCAAGGACCAGCAATGTTGAACTTTAAGTCATGCACCATTGTTGGAGGTGCTTGGGAAGAGAAGCAGAAGGGGTCTATGTCTGCGGAAGTGGCAGAGAAGAGGGTGATGTGGGTCTGGGGTAGAGAGTGTGGTCGTACAGTATGCTGTTCACCTGGAGTCACTGAGCATTTTAAAGATTTTATTTTTAAGTAATCTCTATACCCAACATGGGGCTTGAACGCACAACCCCAAAATCAAGAGTCACATGCTCTACTGAGCGAGCCAGCCAGGTGCCCCATCACTGAACGTTTGAAACGAGAGAGATCAAGGTCTCAAAACCTGGATCTGGGCTAGAGAGGCCCCCAAACTGGCCTCCACTAACCACGTACCTCCCCACAGGACAAAGAATCTGCAGGGTCAAGAGAACTTTCTCTCACTTAGTCCATGCTGCTTACTTGCGGGCCATACTCTGGGTTCTAAGTTCCTGGAATTCTCTACACAAACAGCCCCCATCCTGTATCCAGGCTGGACCTGTCCTGAGAGGGTGACACTCTGAGGGATGGTGATTTGAAGGGAGGGTGGGTGGAGTTTGGACATTTGTCTGTGGTGCCCCCACTCCAGCACGTGAGGTCCCTTGTGATATGGATGGAGCCAAGAGCCATGGATGTCCTCATCTGACATTATTCCTGCACAAAACTCCGAGGAGTCTAAGAATTGTAAGTGAATCTGACCTCTAGTTCATCACCTTGTCATTGTCAAGGTAGGGAGACAGAACATAATTTTTTAACAGTGGGATTCTATTTGGACTCTTGTTTGGGGCCCCACAGATGTTAGGGGCAGATCTATCCAAACCATGTTTGCAGACATGCTGGCTGACCTTTCGTCCTGGAATGTTCCCAGTGAGCCATGGTCTCTTGTCTCCAATCATTTCGTATCCAGAAACTCAAACTGCAGTATCATGACTTTGCTCACATGGTGAATTCTCAGCAAAATAAACATGTTTGTATCTGGACATTATATCAGAGAATTTGGCTAGTCATTAGAGTTATCAAGGGGTCAAAGAACCTGTCCCTAAGGGGGAACCACCTGGACCAGTGGGCCATGTTCCAAGCTAGTGGACGTAGAGTGGATGTCCTCTCAGGAGTATCCAGGATGCTTTCTTGTGTTGTTGCTGGAAACTTCCCCACACATCAGGCCAGACAGATGGCTGCCCCAGAGCAGGGTCACTGACTTATCTGCAGCTCACCCCCATGAGCAAGGCCTGCTGATTCAGAGACTATCAGACCCAGTGGAGCAGTGCATGGAACCAGAGCTCCTCAATCATGACACTGTCTGGGTGCCCGCCATACATTGGAGAAATGCCTGTTGACTCACCATCCTAACAGCAGATGGCTCAATTAACAATCAGAACTGTGGCTACCGCGGGGAGTTAAAGATAGGACGTTCTAAATCTTTGCAAGTCGCTCATAAATATAGCTGCCATTATGGAGTGCGTCCTATGTGCCACTAGGCACTTCGTGGTCACTCTTTCCTTAATTTGAATTCACAGAGCACTGTTCTGAGCCAGTGCCATTCTAAGCATTTCCAAATGTTAATTCATATAGTCCTCGTCACGAGCTTATGTGGTAGACATGGTGCTTAATTCCATTTTATAATCGATGAAACTGAGGCACAGAGTGGGTAGGTATCATGCCCAGGGTTGGTGGTAAGTTGGGGGCACAAAATGCAGACAGCCTGCTTCCAGGGATTAATATACTTAATCCTCCTGGGAGCCCTTCAGGGCAGACTCTATTATCCTTGCATTTCAGGAGAGGGGGACATGACGCCAAACCCTCTGGGCTCCCCAGCTCCCCTGGGTGAGTGAGTTGGCTGTGGCTGAATAGCAGGTGAAAGGTATTGGGCTTGAATCCTGTCTACCAAAGTGGGTGGACTGTGAGTGCCCCCTTCCCCTTTCCTGAGCGTTCTGGATGAACAGGAGTTGGATGCATATCGGAAGACTTTGACACTTGTCGAAGTCAGGCCCATGTGCCATTTCCATTTTGGGATAAGAGCCTACAGATGGACTGGGAGAGGCCCCATGATCACTTTTGAAATGCTTGAGATACAGGAAGAGGAGAGATGGACGTTGCAAGGAGCTCAGTCAGCCATGCTGCCTAATGGCTTGGAGACTTTTGGTTCCTGAGTGTTCAGCTGACGTATGTCTCCACCATAACCGGAATGGTTGAAATGAAATGCTTCACTGTCCCCTGGAAAGAGCACTGGTTTTGGACACTGGCAGGCCTCAGGTTTGCTCGACCTCCCGAGGACTCCTGGTCTCCTCCTGTGTAAAATGGGGATGCTGCTGACCATGCTTGGGTTGAGGTGAGGACAGGCACTGAGCAAGCAGCCCATACAAATGCTGGTGTCCTCTCTCTTCATTAAGAGCCTCGCATGAGCTCTGCAAGGACCTGTAGCAAGCTCCCTGCAAAGGGGATCTGGCAAGTGAGGAGAGTGAACCTGGACTCCGGAAAGCAAAGCGAAGACCTCCCTGGCCAGCAGTGCGGCCTGCTGAGTCCACTGACGTAATGGCTCAGGCAGAAGGCCCAGCTCTCCCTGGCCCTAAGCCTGGGCTGCCTGTGCCAACATGGAGGAGCCAGGAGGCCTGGCCGGGGAGGTCTGGCCATCCTTTCTCTTCAGGCCAGGGACTGCCTCTCTATGCTCCCAGGGCTTCTGGGGGCCTTTGCAGAAGTGGATTAGGGAAATTGGTGCCAAATTTCTCTTTCTCATTCTATCCTGTGGGTTGTGTTTTGTGTTGCCAGATGAAGACAAATGAGCAGTAAAGCCATTCCTGAGGAGCAAATCAAAATTGGCAGTTTGCCCCCTGGGCCAGGGCTGCAAAGGGCCAGGCAGCCGAAATGTCACCGTTTTTTGTATTCTTTAGGGGACAGTAAGGAGCCCAGGTCTAGAATTATTTCTGAAGCCTTTCCTTCACTCTCCAGCCTGGCTTGGAGGTAAGAGGGGGGGCTGGAGCATATGCTCCGTATTGATTTGCATTTGCACACTTTCCTGCATCCATTATCCCACCTCATTAGGGCTTGGAAGGGGAAGCAGGGCCAGTGTGGCGGCAGCATGCGCTTTCCTGAGCCCTGTGGAGAATTGTCCCAAACAGTAAGTGAAAGTTGTGAGGGCCGGCCAGGAGCTGGCAGGTGGCTGGGCACCTCCGGGCCCAGGCCCAGCTTCCACGGGTCCAGCTACGCCCGTGTTACATGGCCCAGCAAGGGTGCATCCCAGGCCCGGTGGCTCTGTGACTGATGATCCCACTGTAGCTTGCAGAGTCTCCCCAACGCCCTGAGGATCCCCACATGTCTGCACTCCTGGTTTTGCGTTCCTTGAGCTGTAAAGCAAATGGTTAGAAATAAAGCCACTCTTTGCCTCTTCCATGGATGGGAAAGGCTAAAATTGACCACCTTTTAAAGTGGGGGTGGACAGAAAGCTATCATTTGGTTCTTAATGAAAATGACATAAGGAAAATCCCAAGGTGAGGGTTGAAGAAGTGGGAGTGTGGTGATGGGCTAGGCGGTGGGGGGAAACTTGCCTGCATCACTTTCAGGCACACCCCAAATTTATAACCAAATGAACCTCAGTTGTATTTTGTGTCCATGTATGAAAAATATACATATGGGTATGTATGTATGTGTAAGTATATAATCAACCACATCATTAAAATACAGGTATGGAAGTGGCCCAGGCCTTGTTAGACCTCTGAACATCCCTGCCCAGAACTATACTCAAATGCCTACATGAACATTGCTTTTCATTCTTTTTTTTCCCCCCACTTTTTTCTCTCTCTGAGAATGCAAATTGGAGTAGGGGGGAGGGGCAAAGGGAGAGGGAGAGAGAGAATCCCAAGCAGCCTCCATACTCAGCACAGAGACCAATGTGGGGCTCAATCTCACAACCCTGAGATCATGAACTGAGCCTAAATCAAGAGTCGGACATTCAACTGACTGAGCCACCCAGGTGCCCCACTTTTCATTCTTTGATGCCTGTCTTATGGTTTACTTCCAAGACTTTTCTCCCTCCTTCTTAAGTGGAGACCTGGTTTCTAGATCTGCTTCTGTCACTCATCAGCTGTGTGAGCATGAGCAAACCAAATGGACTCCCCCGAGCCTCAAATATTTCCTCATGTGTTGAGTAGACGGCACCATATTGATTGACCTAGTTATGGTATAGACGTCTGGTGAAAATAAAATGACCCAACAATACCTCCAGCATGCTTTCATAGTAAGGTGCTCTGTAAAAGTAGAGTGGTATCATTTGGGAATGAATAGAGCCATTTTTCTCCCTTGCCTGTGAAAAATTGTCTTTATTGATCATCTATTGAATCTTTTCATTAAGGTAATCTGTACTAGCTCTGGGTCTGTCATCAAGAAAGCATTGCAGACCGAAACCTTGTCTTTGGAAATAAAAGGAGTCCTTTATAATCTTCCTCTGAGGGTAGGAATCAAGGAAATTCAGGGCTTATTGTGGAAGGGCTGTGGAACAGTGTGGTATTTCATGATTGTTCTTGCTTTCATCCAGAATGGGAAGTGGGCAATGGAGCATTTGCTGACCTGCATGGTGGTCCTGAGGAGAGAGGGGTCCAGGCTGGAGGAACATCAGGAAGATCATGGGGGCTGGTGGCAAGAGGTAAGGTCCAGTCAGCCCTGGGACTTTGGCACAACCCAGGCACAGGATGAGAACATTATTTCATAGATTCTAATTTCCACTGAACAGACCCAAGTTGTCAGGACTCCTTTTTACCCTGTGTCCTCTGAGAAAGTTTTCTTATGGGCCCTTGTTTTATCAGCTCTAAATTAAGTAGTTCACAGTGCCATTTGCTTTAAGGTAACTTGAAAATAAATCATTAGGCCCTAGAACACACAGTACAGAAAAGTGAGGTGGATTAGAAAGTAAAATCAGGCATCAGGATGACAACAGTTTACCCTCATGGAAAGGAATATTCCGCCAACTGTTCCCGTAGACTTGCCTTTCAAACATCCCCTCATTACCATTTTAAAACATGTGCTTATTCAGCTGCTCTCCAATTCTGCAGTTTGGCAAAGAAAAGTTGGTAGTATTAGCCCTTCTGTTGTAACTCAGGTGTGAGGCAAGTGGGTCCTTGGCAAGGCAGGGCATGGGAGGGGCATAGAAGATGGTGGGGGTCCAGTTACAGAGCCCCAGCCTCTGGCAGCCCCAGATACACAATGGGGAATGGGATACCCGAGGGGGGTGCAGGGGTGATTGCAAACTAGGACACCAGGCAGCCTGTGGTTTCTGCTCCCAGGCCGTAGGAGCACTCTGCCTTCAGCTTGTGAGTGACACCCCATCCTAGGAGAAGATTCTGGAAGACCACACAGAGGCACAGTATCCACACCCAGCCATATGGACTGTGACCCAGGTTGGGCTCAGGCTCTAGATAGGGCAGCAGTCTCAAAGGAGGCGGCGTCACCTAAGGCCTGCCAGGATCAGGGGCTAAGCAGAGCTTGGCGGAGGGGTCAAAGGAAGGCTTGGGCTTGACCCTGCTGTGCCTAGGCTGGGTGGTCCACTTGGCAGGCCGAACAAAAGCCCAGCCATCTTGATGGGACTACTAGTAACAGATCAAACCCCTCTTGGTTGGCTCTATTTGGCGATTAGACCCAGGATTGGGGCTGCCTGAATCTGAAGGATGGATCTCTCAGGAGATGCCCTACAAGGATTTGGAGAAGATAGAGACTGAGCTTTGGTGATAATATGGCTCCCTTAAATATTATTTGCTGCTATCCAGGGACAGAATTATAAAGCAGAGGAAGTTTCCTTTTGAAAAGAGTGTCTTTTATACTTTTAACACTACCTTAGATGAAGATGGGGCACAGATTGGCTCTGAGGGTACTTTACCCTTTCTACCCACCCCACCCACAATCATTTTCATGAGTTTGCTAGGCTGGTGGCTGGAGTCAAGAGTAGTCAATAAGCATGGCAGGGTTCAAATAAGACTTTTGACCTTGGCCTCATTAACTCTAGGCTTTAATCAGTTGGGTCAAACTCTCCATTGGATGGGAGGTAGTTTTGACAACTGCCACTATTTTGAGGAGGCAGAAACTGTGCAGAGAAGTTCTGTCATAACTGGGGAAGGGGCTGGGGGTGCTCATGAAGGTTGTTGGGCTCGGGCGCAGGGGTGGTGGTGGTGGGGTTGGACCATGGGTCAGTGTTGTATAAATACGAGGACTTCCCTTGGAGGTAACAGAAAATGAAGCCACAAGAACTTGACTCTTATATCTCCAAAGTGGGTCTAGTCTTGTTTGAAAAGGGTTTTGAGTTCTGAACAGTATTCTGTTCTTGAGAATGACAAACATACCTGGCTCAACTGAATTCAATAGGTATTTTTCTTAATTCTCATGATTCTTTGGCCAGTATTAGCTGAGTAAGGACAGCGTGGGTGCCTGAATACTGTGTGTGTTCTGTGAAACTCCCCCAAGCACTTAGTATGACATACAAATAATACATAAGGGTGATCAAGATGATGACGAGGTACATTTTCTGGACATAAACTAATATGTCATTATCCTGCTGAGGGAGCAGCTTCCTGTTGGATGCTAAATTATTCTTTTTATTATATTTAAGGCACAATGTTGAGTGATTTACTCCTCTTTGTAATTAGACCAGGTGATTAGAGAATCTTTCAGTGGCTCTGCTCTTTCCCTTGAATAATACGCTCTCGGGGAGTCTGAAGGCAATGCACTGCTTACCAAGCTGAGAAACATTTAGAGTTAGGTTTTAATATTTTTGCAAAGTGAAAAGAAAATGAAATATTCTCCAGAGATCACTATCAATAATATTTGTGTAAAAATGCAGCAAAATTCCAATGGCTGGTCTACCTACATGGCAAGATGTTCTACATTGAAAATAACAGTTCCTCAAAATACAGCTATGTAGAGTTAGGTCGGATATCTCAAATTTCTGGAGTCTTGCTCTAATCTGAGCTTGTAAGAGGGCAAATCTGATGCTAGAGTGGTCCCAAGATGGGACCCACCAATGCAGATTTCATTTTCAGAAGGGATATCTATTTTTCATCTCTACTGGTCCAAATCACCCATAGCACTCCCTTCAGAGGTGGACCCGCCCTTGGAGGGTTAAGCATGACAAAGGGGCATCCAGAATGCAGTGGTTTGAGCACAAAGCTCCCAGTGAAACTATCAGGAGCATCCTCTGTCTGCAGCCTTTTGCCCTGTGGGCTGTTTGGGAGAGGGGGAAAGGCAGGCTAAAACTAGTGTCTTCAATCATGATGTGGTTATCTCCAGGATCATGCAATTTTGTACTGTGTGTGAATTTAGCATGCATGTCCATGGGTGTGTGTTTGGGGAAGATAATGGCCAGGAAGTTGGAGAACAGGGGGATACCCTGTGATAGAGCTGCCTGCTCCAATTCCCAGCTCCCAGTGTGGTGAGACTGAGACAAAGATGGAGCCAATTAAGTTTTACTCACACATTAGTTTTTGATTTTTCAGTGCCAGAGCTTCTTAAGATGTTTTCTCTATGACCCCTTGTTTTGAAATACTTCATCTGCCAAGCTGATCTGTGGAATACAGCATTCATCGTATCTTGACATTATCATTGTTCTCTCGTTGGCTTGATGTTCTAGCCAATAACAATAGCAACAACAAGAAAAAAAGAAAGATTGGTTGGTGTAATTTTACCCTGGGTATATGTATAATTTCCACTGGTATTTTTGAAATACTAACTATAGTTTGATGAGTTTATATGATTTCCTTTGTAATTCATAGATGTCCAGGCAGGCAATATAGGAAACCACTCTCTGATCTAATATGGGTGCTTTAGTCCTCTTGTTCACAGAGTGCTTCTGTAGGACTAGAATTTCAGCCTATATGGGGTTCACAGAGCAGCATCTGCCCTACACAGATGCTTGAATCTTAGACCTTTAAGTGTTGGTTAGCTTTGTTTTTTTTTGTTGGTTTTTGTTTTTAGTGTTGATTAGCTTCCTGCTAACTGTCGCATTCTAAACTGCTCAGTTATATGACCCTCCAGGTCCCCATCATCCTCCCTAAGCCAGTAATATTGTGGCCCTGATGCCAGATCCCAATTAATGTGCAGTGGGGTTTTAGTTAGATATGGTGTTTTATTGATTGATTGATTGATTGATGCAAAAGGTTGGTTTATTAAAGCATGGGGACAGGACCCATGGGCAGAAAGAGCTGCTGCACCAGGGTTGTGAGATATGGTGTTTTAAAATGTTTCTTGAAATTCATTATGTGGTATATCATGACAGAGTCTCAACCTACAAGATACTTAGCAGACATCAGCTTTGGGGAAGTCTCTTTTCTTAGTGGTGATATTTGGCAACTTCAGAACCTGGTGATTTCAGTCTTAAAGACGCACTTCTGTGTTATTGGGGGTAATTCTGCTCCTAGGATTAGCAGAGAGAGCACTTTATTGTGTGTTGATGGAAATGCATGAATTAGTGGACCTGAGGGTTCTTGTGCAGGTTTAATGATATTGACACCATGTTTGTTCATGAAAAAAGATGGGAAACATGATATGGTGAACCAAAATGACATGATAATTCCCACTTTAATGTTCCCAGAGACATAGCTCCAGTAATTTCTCATTTATGCTATTTACAGATCTGACTTTCCCCTGGTGTAACTCCAGCATTCTAGGAAAAAATCACTTATGTTAAAGGTGACATTGCTTTCTCTTTTGGAACACGTACTTGGCAAGGAATTCATTAGCCAGACAGGTGTTTAAGTCACTGTCAAATTGCAATTGCTTTTTTTGTTTGTTTGTTTCTGCCTATGGGAATAACACAAGCTATTAGATGTTAATAAGCAGCAACTAACTTCCTATGACCTTTTCTGAGTTTAGGCATCTGAAAGAAACAGCAGCTGTTATTTCAAGGTTGCTTATCATTATTGGTTTCTTTCTACAAATTTAAAATGGTAGGAGCTTGGAGGTAACCTCAGATGAGTATGCTTAGGGCGCTGGTTGAAAACTCTCTATCAAGAGTATAAAATCAATGCAGGAGGCATTTGGGAGCCTCTCACGAGAACGAAAAACATCAAACAGCACATGAAAGAGTTGATAGCTGCTGTGTAATTGTATATTGAGGATTGAGAAGGAAGAAAAGTGGGAGGGCTAGACTTTACAGGAATGCTGGAGAAGTTGATGCACAAGTAAAAACGACATGGATGGAAGTTGAAACAAACAGGGCAGAGGGATACATTTAAGTCTTATCATTTGGCAGAACTTGGCCTTTTAGGCGAGTTACGTAGGTAAAAAAAAAAAAATTGAAGATGTCCCCATGGTTAAGACATGAGAGAACAAATTGGAAATGCCAGCCAATGGGAGAAGATGAGGAGAGGGATAGAGAGGGAACACACGGTTGCGTACTTTTAATGGCAGTGAAGCATTGGAGTGGAAAATGTGGAAAGTTAGAGCTGAAGGAAGCTTAGCAATCACTTAGACTGCTCATCCCAGAGGTGAGATCAACATTCAATGAGTTGGCTAGTTAGTGACACCCTTGGGACTACCGCCCATGTTTCTTGGTTTGTGTTTTCTATCAAGGTGCCTTGTCAAGGCCTCATGGAAAATAAATGTGGGAGAAGAATATGCTAATGTTTGGGGCATCCATGGAGCAGGCCAAACCAGAGGTCAGGATTGTGTTTATAGGGTGGCCACCAGAGGTTTCAGTATGAAGCAGAGTTCAGGAACAGCTCCTTTTGAAGCAGGGGTATAAGATGGAATATGTATTGGAAAAGACATTCAGCTTCGAACATTCAGCCAAAAACTCTAACAGTAGGACTGTGCACCTGCAGGTTTCTTAAGTGTGTGTGGGTTCCTGCGGAGCTCAAGCCTGAGTGGAGCCAGGGTTGGGGGGACACAGGTTCTGGGGCTCCTACTGAGGGTGCTCCACGTAGCTGTAACATATCTAAGAATTTTAAAGTGATCCTGTAGGAGGCCCCCCAAGGCTAGCCAATATGTTACAGTGCTAGGTCACATGTATCAGTTGCCTTGGTTACTCTGACTAGAGATTTAAAAATTAGCATGGTAAACCTGGGGACTCCCACTAAACTGTCAAGTAATACGGGAGAAGACTCTGGAGCCTTAGTTAATTCAGTGAGCTGGTCAGAAGCCAAGATTGGGTATTTTGAGAGCTTGAGGGCTTCTCAGGGTGAAGTAGGGATGAAGACTGTGGTTAATAGGCAGTGACTCTGAGGGTTAACCTTGACTTCAGGGACGTCACTGGGCAATCTGTGTCTACTCTGAGTGGCAAAGCAGCTCGTGGAGTCTCAGTTGAATCTTTCCCTGGGAGCTGTTTCTGAGGGGGAGCTTCTAGCTCTGCTTAGTAGTTCTTGAAGAGCTTCTTGGGTCTGGGCCACAATATTTCATTTGCTGGACTCTTGCCTGGGGGTGGGGAGGGGTGGCGGAACATCTGAGCCTGGTTTATAAACGCATGGCCCACTTATGTGTAGGAAGCTCAGAGAACATATTAGGGCTGGTTTCAGAGGGCTTGTTAATGTAATGATTTCAGTGGCAGAATAGCCTAGTGATGAAGAGTGTTCAGACTTGACTTTGGTACCTTAGTTCTGTGATCTTGGGCACGTTATTTAACCTCTCTGAAACTTAGATTCTTCACCGGTAGAATGGACATAATAAATAAACCTATAGCATTGGGCTTTAAGGATAATTAAATGAGACAATGGGGTGCTTAACCCTTTGCCTAGCTCATGGGAAGCATTCCTTAAAATGCCAGTTATTGTTATTATTGTGCCTTCTGGTGAGTGAGAGTCTGGACTCTAGACTAAAGAGACCTTTGGAACTCTCAGCCCTGGAGTGCTGAGCAGTGGTCTCATCTCTCAGAATATAGTAGGAAAAGTTGTCTCAGGCTTAAAGGAAACCCCTCAAGCCTCCATGAAGTCAGAAGGAAGAAAGAACATGGACATAACAGATGACCTCTGCACCATCTCCTTTTACCCCTTCAAAAATGGGGTTTTTGTGTACTTTGTATAGCTCTGAACGCTGGAATTGACTGGTCCCCAACATGGAGTTTCCGGGAGCCCCAAAGGTGGGCTCTCTGGTTTTGGGCACCAATAGGAGCACCAGTATTTGAATGTTTAGGGGAGACAGAGATTCAGAAGACAGCCCAGCTTCAGTGGCCCAGAGGCAAGAGGCAGAGACCACATGGCATGTTTGTGGGCACTTGAGATAGTGGGTTTCAGAAATGGCTGGGAGGAAGAAGGCTTCGCTTTTGGGAGGATCCCAGGGCTAGGGTCCTGACATCAGAAAGGATCACTAGGAGTGAATTCCTACTACTTCTGGGCAGTGTGTCTCTAGAGATTCGGACCCCTGGGGGATGAAGAGGGTGCCCGTAGGGCAGGTCAGTAGGGCAGGTGTGCCCACAGAGGGGAGCCCTGCAGAATCCAGGGAATCCTGAACAGAGAGTTCCCAGTGTCTGTGGAGGTGTGAAGAGTCACTAACAGTGCCTTTTACTTGCTGGCTCTTTATAATATGTTTCATGTTGAGAAGTAAAGAAATATGACCATTTTACTAAAGGGCACTAGTTTCTTTTACAAAATGAATTGTATTTATGTATTCAGTGCCTTGCTAAGGGCTTGGGAATGGAAGACAAGGCCCCAAGGTATGAGTTTGAAAGAGACAACAAAGAACTGAACTATTCTGCATCAAGGGACATAAACTTTTGGATGGTAGAAGAGAGGAAAGTTGAGATGGGACCAGGGAGAGAGGACTGAAATATGGTTTGGAAACACTGTAGGAACCTCATGAATGCCTTGGTAAATGGGGCCCAGGGAAGACCAGAAACTACAATGTCTCATATTTTACTTTAAGCTGTTTCTCTTGCTGTGTTCTCATCCTCTCCTTTCCTGGAAGCTTTCAATAATGTCTGCTTCTCACCTGCATGCTTTAGTGAGCTTGTCCAAGAATGTGTGCAAGTCAAGGGATGTGATCCAGGTCGCTGGTTGGGTGGATGCAGTGAGAATCACCCATTGGCCAGCTCTGTGTATCATGTACTTGAGAATTAGGAGGAGAAAAAAAAAGCAGGAGCTCGGAGTGGTCCCAGTTTCTTAAAAGTTTCATTTGCTCACAAGGCAATGTAGAGAAAGAGACATTTTAAGCACTGACATGAAAATAGTTTCTTTGACAAAAGTCTTTACCATTTTCAGTGTTCTTAGGCACTTAAGAATTGTTTCCTTTCATAAGACAGAAGTTCAGTTGAGGGAAATGTTCAGCAATTACTGTCAATAAATAGATGGGACAGGGTGACATATTGTATCACTACTCTTGAGAGGGGCCCTTCTGGTGACGTGTTCTGAATCACCATGTCTGGTGGGATCTTAGAGCCCCATTAGCATCTTCTTCCCATAGATCACAATTCCCCACATTCTGTTATCAATCCAAAAGCAAGGATTTTACATCTTAGATTTTCAGAGATCTTTATACAAAGTGATACCAGGTTCAGTAGAATGGTTCCAGATCTTTCTAGTTTATTTTTTTGCAGAGGGACAGGGGAGCTTGGCACTCCACACTAGTCATTTCTTTTTATCTTCTATGCCTACTGGCTTAACCGTCCTTGGGTTTCAAGTGCCATGTCCAAATGTCAGCCTTTCCAAATCTCTGTGTGGTCAAACAGGGCTTTCCTTTCTCCCTATTTTTAGTGCACATTTGATCCATCCCTGGTCTCGACATCCAAGAGATCTTCAGCAATTTACAAGCTCTGCTGTTATGAAAAATAATGAATATTTCCACATTAGCATGTGTATCCTTATGGATATTTTTCCTAGTAAAATAGCTTTCAGGTTAGCATACAAATGAAAATGCCTTTAAAAATGTAAACTATATATAGTTTTAATATATAAATCCCCTTTCGGGGTGCCTGGGTGGTTTAGTCTGTTGGGTGGTCGACTCTTATCTCAGCCTCAGCTCAGGTCTTGATCTTGGAGTGGTGGGTTCAGGCCCTGCATTGGGCTCTGCACAGGGCATGGAGCCTACTTAAAAAAAATTATATATATATATAAATCCCCTTTTAAATGCCTTTCATTTCCAGCTATAATACATTTCTCTATGATTTACTATTTACTCCTCCATTTCTTAAACATCAAATTCTACATAAAAAGCTTAAAAAGCAATATGCCCTAAATTATCAGGTTCCCCTTTTACCGATCCCTTGGTTCTAATTTTCTTTCCATTAGAATCCTATCTGACAATTTCCAGTGGCGTCAGAATGTTCTGCCTTTACTGTGAATGATCTTTGAACACAAGAGGCATGCCAAGTAACTCCCACGGATAAATTTAAAGAGTTTAACATTCTTTAAAAATGTTTCAAAATTTGCTTTTTAAAATGTAGTATCTTTATATCATTTTGAAAAAGACATTAAAATCTTATAAATACACAGGATTGACTTTTCTATGCTTAAGCCTAATATACTTTGGTAAACAGAGTATGGGGGAGAACAACAATACAGAAGTCACTGTTGTTTTCTGTCATGTCTTCAGAGGACACGATGGCTGAATTATTGTTATTGTTGTTGTTTTAAATAAAATAGCTCCTAGCATATTCTTACACAAAAACAAGTGGTGGATCCCAAAGCTCTGGGTGGACGTGTCCCCTTGGCTGCAATTCTAGTGAGTTTGATGGGCAAGGCCACAGAAGGGCCAGAGCAAGGTTCTCTAAACAAGGGGCCCAACACAAGCATCTCACTTGTCCAGTTTAAAGGCTGTACAGTATCAGAGGTGGAGGATGGATGGGAGATCCAATAAGAAATGGGGTCAAGTCTATCAACTGTATCAACACTATCAACTTGGCTAGATTTTGATCTATCAGGATCGCTGGTCCTGAAGAATATCAGGTTTTATTTTACTGCTAAATCCTCCCACCCCCAAATAATTAACTGTAACCAGTAATGATATAGGGTCATACCATCCATGTTCTGGAATGACTCCCAAGAGAAAACCCTCAAAGAGAAATCCTATTTAAAAATTTTTATTTAGGGGTGCCTGGGTGGCTCAGTCATTAAGCATCTGCCTTCGGCTCAGGTCATGATCCCAGGGTCCTGGGATCGAGCCCCAGATCAGGCTCCCAGCTTGGCGGGGAGCCTGCTTCTCCCTCTCCTCCCTGCTCATGCTCTCTCTCACTATCTCTGTCTCTCAAATAAATAAAATCTTAAAAAATAAATAAATAAAAATTTTTATTTATTCTTGTAAAGTATTACATGATCCCAGCCCAAAATTAAAAGGATAAAAAAGATATTCAGTGAAAAAAATAAGTCTTTCCTTTATGCCTACCCCAGCCACCCAGTTCTCCTTTCCAAAGACAGACATGATTACCAGTTTTGTGTGTATCTTTATAGGGGTAGTTCTATGAATTTACCACTTAAAAAAAAAAAGTGTATATATATATATATATACTGTTATGCACCTTGATTTTTTTTTCACTTAATATAACCTGGAGATTCCATACCATCTCAGTACACTTGGAGTTCCCACAAAAAATGGTAATTGCTCCCTCTATCCTTAGGTTTTCCTGTTAGTTGAATAGCTATCCTGTAGTTAAAGATGTAAGAAAGAGGATTCTATAATCTGAAAATCAATAAAACTTTCATATTGTATTTTTCACATTTCTTCTTCAAGCATGAACTTCTGATGATTTAATATAAAAACTGAGAGTTAAAAATACAAAAGTGTCTTATCCAGAACCATATTTAAATTCAATTTCTAATTCAGTTGTAGTTTTTAGTAAGTAGATGAAACACTCAGACAATCAAAGATAAAAACCAAGTAGATTATCCTGTTGAGACTTGTGAAGTAGGAAGACACGCCATCAAAATTTCCCTAATATCCCTGATAAGACACATCTGGGGCACTTGATAAATTAACAGTTTCCTAAGCTCCTCCCTGCCTAAGAGAGCTCATTCAGTGGGTCAGAGTGGGGGATGGTTTGTAGCTATAACAAGTATATTTCAGGTTACGGTATTAGTTATCTATTATTACCTCAAATTACCTCAAAATTTCATGACTTAACACAACCATCATTAAGTATTATCTCTTATGATTTTTGTGGGTCAGTTGTTCCCACAGAACACAGTGCACATGGCTAGTCTCTTCTTCTTGATGTCTGGGGCCTCAGCGGGAGGACTCATGTCGCGGCAGGAAGCACCTGAAGCCTGTTCACTCACGTCTGGCAATTGATGCAGATTGTCTGCTGAGGGCCTGGATGACACCCATATAGGACCTCTGTATGTGGCCTGGACTTCCGCACAATATGGTGGCTATGTCTCAAGGGCAGTTGTTCTCAGAGAGGGGTGGGGGACAGCACTTGGCAGAAGCTGTATCCTTACTATATCCTAGCCTTAGAAATGTAATAGCATCACTTTGACCAGACCTCCTACTCCATTGGTTGGGGCAGTCAACCTCCCCCTGCACCAAGCCAAAGGAAGAAAACCTAGATCTCATGTCCTTGGGGGAGGAGTACACGTCATATCGTGAGAAGAGCATGTGGGATGGGATAAATATACAGGTGTCACCATTTTTGGAGTATACTCTGTCTCAGGCTACTCTATGGCCACAACAATTCATAGTCCCTCGTGTATAGAACACACCCATCCCCTCCCTTGGGACTCCCAAGTCTCATCCCATTACAGGATCTGGCTCAGGATTGGGGGCTAGAGGGTGGACTGTGGTGGCCAGACTCTAAGATTGCCGGTCCCCAGGAGCCTTATCTCACCTGTACTCATGGCTTTGGGTAGTCTCCCACATTGGATGAGGCTAACCCATATGACCAAAAGAATACAGCACGACTGAAGTGAGTGACTTCGAAGGGCAGGCTGTAAAAGGCATTGTGGCTTCTGCTAGTTTTGTCCTGCTCTCTCTCTTGGAAGCTAGCCCCATGGCTGTGTGGATGCCCAGCAGCCATGAGGAGAGGAACTCGGGCTTCCTATACAACGCCATTACTACCTAACTTGTCAGGCATGTGAGTGAGCCAACTTTGACGTTGATATTCAAAGTCCCCTGTCTCGCCTTCCAATGATTGCAGCCCCTATGGATGTTTCACTATAACCCCTTGAGAGAGTCCCAGCCAGAACTGCCAGCCATGCCTCTACTGAATTCTTGTCCCAATAAGTTTTGAGGTGACATGTTTCACAGCATTAGATAATATAGCTCCCCAGGTAAATCTCATTGTCACCAAAAATTGAGAACCCTGGCTTAAGACTGTTGTTTTTTAGGCTCTCAGACTGACGATATATGAGGAAGAGAAGATAATATTCAGCTGAGTAGTGATCATTGATTTTGATCATTGCACACAGGCACCAACAGAGGTTGGTTTTAAAAAAAAAACAACACCCAACAGTACCCCAGAAAGAAGTAGGGAGTTTAGCTACATTTTCAAGTATTTCAGGAAAAGCACTTCTGGACCACAGGTCCGTCAGGAAGAAGACTCCACCATGGAAAATCTTATCCTCAGATTTTGATTTGAGTTTGTATATGTCTTGGCAGGTATTAGCCTTAATTCCTCCAGGAATACAACTACAGAACACTGTGTTTAACTCTTACTTCTGAGATGAGGTCCCCATGCAAATAATAGTTTCCACCCTAGTTGTTTTTCCTGTGGGCTGCATGTCAGTTAGTAATTATTCTCCCAAGGAAAGTCTACCAGACCGATTCAGCTCTTCACATCCCTATAGTCTGCCAGGCAGTGGGGCTGAGAGTGTTTTTGAAAGTGTGGAAACAGTCTTCCAGGGAGAGAGTTTATGGTGATACCAACCACAGACTATATTTTCAGTATTGTAGGTTAACAAGGTATTAAAATATCAAACAATCCTTAAATATTCCATGACTTTTTCCTTTGGAAAGGGGGAATTGAAATGTCAGACATGATATTTTTTTTATGGTAGGAATAATAGAAAAAGTTTTAAAAGGTAGAATTAATTAAAATTTGAAAGGTAGAATAAATATAAAAAATTTTCCCAGAGAGAGTGGTAAGTGGGTTTGAAAACCCAAGAATAAACTTAAGATAACACTTGCATCAACCATTGGCTGTTGTCTTTTTTATCTGCAGCCTTTGTGCCCCTCGCTACTGCCTAACATTCACTCAGTTAGTGATCATCAGTAAGCATCCATCCTAGGTGTGGGTGATGATGGAGGACCATGGCTCTTTAGGACATATTCTCTGCCATCAAGTAGCTGAGGATTGTGTAGAAGAAATAGAGACACATAGATGTCTGTGATATAAGATCCTAGGTACATAAGTGATAAATGAATGCTTGGGTATCCTGAAAGGAGATTGCTTGAGACCTGGTTCTTAAATAATAGCTAAGAGTTTTGCAATTTGTAAAAATAATATGGATTTATTACAGAAAATCAAGCCAATACAAATAATTAAGAACAACTGTTATTCAACCCCATAGAAACAATGCTATTTAGAGTTCAGCTAATTCTTTTTATTCTGCCTTTCTAGTTACCTAGATACTATCAATCTATTCATTACATTTGAGAAATAAAATTGGGATTACATTATATCCCTTCTGTTATTTTTTTAATATACGGAGAACATATTTCTACATTGACAAATATCTCTCTACATTTTTAAATGACTGCTTATTTTATTATTAAATGCCCTATTATTGAATGTTGTTTCCAATTTTTCCCATTATAAATGGTGGTAATTAAACATTCTTTTAGCCAACTTTTTGTTCATATCCATAATTTCTATAGGATAAAATCCCAAATGTGAAATTTCTGCATTAAAGTGTATGTGAAATTTTACAGCCTGTTGACAATTGCTTTCCAGATAGGTTGTACTGGTCACATTTCCATTCAGGATATGCATAATTTTGATAGCAGTGGTGGAGAGGGAAGACCTTCCAGGCACAGAGAGGGTATAAGAAATAGGATTGACAGAAAGTGTCAAGAAAGTTTGGCTTAAGCACAGATTCTGTGCAGGATAGTGGCAGAGAATATGCATAGGAAGGTTGCTAGATTGTGGAGGGCTTAAGTGCCACAGTTTGGCCATATATATAGATATATATATATATATTTTTTTTTTTACTTTACTGAATTTTTGAAAAAGGACAGTGAAATAATTAAAGTAAAGCTTTTAGGACATTATTCTTTAAAAATGTGCAAGGTGATATTGTCAGAAAGACCATTTAGGAAGTCAAACCTCAGTGGTGAAAGAGAATAGAACATTCTCTAAGAACAGAAAATAAACGAAGGATATATGAGACATTTGGAATGTGAGAAATAAGACAATGTCAGAGGTAACTATAGGGTTTGGTGTCCCCTTGAAATGATACTAAATGTCACAGGTGACTACAGGGTTAGGGTATACTTGAAGTGATACTGATATTAAATGAATTAGTGGAAGCCATTGGATTATGAAGGTTAGAAATAAGAGTGCTAGAGGAGGAAGATAAACTTCTGCTTTGGATATATTGTATTTAAAGTGTTGGTGGTTAATCCAGATAGAGTCTGGTGGAAAATATGAGATTTCAATTTGAGAGAGACATCAGGCCTGGAGAAATGAAAGGTTTGTTTGTAATTTTAGAGATTTTGTTGTTTTTTAGGCTCTCAGATTGATGACATATGAGGAAGAGAAGATAATATTCAGCTGAGTAGTGATCATTGATTTTGATCATTGCACACAGGCACCAACAGAGGTTGGTTTAAAAAAAAAAACAACACCCCAAAGTATTAGAAATATCATTGCCTAGTGCCTCCATAGGGATGGGTATAGTGATTGTTCCCCCGCACCCAGGCCTGAAAATCTCATAATTCAAGGGGCCCTGGGTAAAGTAAATAGATGGGTCTTGCCTCACTGTAGGGAATAATTTGCCCTGGAGTTAGCACTGCTCTGGTTCTGACTAATAGTTCTTAAAAGAAAAACCTGAAAGGAGCAAACTGTCTCTGAAGCCCAACTTCTTTGCAGAATGAAGCTCAACCACATTTATAAGAATACAAAAAAATCTAGCATTTAACAAGGTACTATTTACAATGGCTAGAATTCACTAAAAAAAACTTATGAGGCATGCAAAGAAGCAAGAAAATACAACCCATAATGAGGAATTAAACCAATCTGTTGAAATTGACTCCAAACTGATACAGATACTAGAATGAACAGATAAGGACATTAAAATAATTATTGTTCAAAACAATAGGTAGAGACATGGAATATATGAAAAAAACCCAAACTGAATTTCTAAAGATGAAAACTACAGTGTAAGATAAAAATTGTTTGGGATTAATTGCAGATTAGACATGTCAGAGGAAAAGTTTAGTTAACATGGAAGGCATTGAAATAGAGAATATGCAAAGTGGAGCACAGAGGGAGAAAAAATAAAATGAACAGAACATTAGTGAACTGTGGAGTAATGACAGCAAGGTTCCTAACATACCTATAATTGGAGTCCTCAAAGGAAAGATGAAAGAGGTGGGGATATGAAAAATATTTGAAGAAATAATGGCCATAATGTTTCCAAATGTGGTGATAATTACAAATTCACAGAAGATCAATAAAACTCAAGGACAATAAACATGATGAAAAACACACCAACCTATTCAAATTGCTCAAAACCAGGGATTATGAGATCATCTTAATGGCAGCTGGACAGAAGAAAAGGACATGTTACATACGGGGCGGGGGGACAAAGATAAGATTACAGCAGATTTCTCATAAGGAGCAATACAGGCAAAAAGACAGTGGAGCAACTGGGGGCAAAAGCTGTCAAGCAAGAAGTCAATGTCCAGTGAAAATATCTTTCAAAAATAAAGGCAAAATTAAGATTTTTAAAGATATACAAAAACTGATAGAATTTATTCAGCAGATCTTTACTTTAAGAAATGTTAGAGCTAGTCTTCAGGTAGAAAGAAAATAATACCCTTTGGAAATATGGAACGACAGAAAGGGATAAGAGCATCAGAAATGGTGAAAACATGCTGAATATATAAGATGTTTTCTTATTACTTAAACCTTTTAAAATGATAATTGACTGTTTATAAGACCCTTTTCTTATTATTCTTTTAAAATAACCAATAACCAATCACAGTTTAAACAAAAATAATGCCAATGCAGTGTGGATTTGGCAACAAATGTAAAAGAAAATGTGTAAAAAAATAACACAGAAGGGGATGCCTGGGTGGCTCAGTGGGTTAAGCATCTGACTTCGGCTCAGGTCATGATCTCAGGGTCCAGAAACTGAGCCCCATCTTGAGCTCCATGCTCAGGGAGGAGTCTGCTTGTCCTTCTCTCTCTCTCCCTCTCCCTCTGCTCCTCTCCCAACTTGTGCTGTCTCTCTATCTCAGATAACTAAATAAAATCTTTAAAAAATAGCACAAAAGTTGTGAGAGGAGAAATAGAAGTCTACTGTTAGAAGGTTCATGTACTATACATTAAGTGGTACAAAATCACTTCAAGATGTATTCTAAACCCAAAAGCAATCACTAAAATTAGCCAAGAAAGGAGTTATTAAGAACCATAAAATAACTAATTTAAAAGAAGCAGAAAAAAAAGGAAAAAGAAACAAAGCACAGGTGAGACAAATGAAAAACAAATAGCAAGATGATAGATTTAAACTTAACATTTAAACTTACACTTAATGATCACATTAAGTGTAAATGGCCTAAACAGTCTGATGAAAACACAAATAGCACCAGACTGGATTAAAAAACAAGACCCAATCATGTTCTGCCTACAAGAAACACACTTGAAATATAAGGACGCAGATAGATTACAAGCAAAGGATGGGAAAAAATTTCTTTGCTGACACTAATATCTGGCTATATTAATATCAGACAAAGTAGATATTAGAGCAAAGAATATTACTAGGATAAAAGAAGGTCATTTCTTAAACAGAAAGGGTTTGATTAATCAAGGGGAGATGATGATCCTAACTTATTCAGTTTGAACAATGAGGACATATTATCTAACATGGCAGGAAATGCAGAGGTATCTGCTTCCAGGGGCAGCTAGTTCAGTAGCTCAAAGACATCATCAAGGACTCAGGTTATTTCCCTATTTCTGCTCTGTCATTCCAAGGATGTCAGTTTGGTCCTCAGACTGGTTTCCCTAATAAATGCAAGACGGCTACCATCATTCTAAGGGATATATCCAGTAGGAAAAAAAGGAATCTCTTTTTTCCTGATTGTCCTGAGCAGACTTCTCCTCAAGTATTATTTATCAACACTGGATCACCTGTCCACCTATAAACTTAACCTGCAGCAAATGGAATGGTATCACTATGTTTGGCTTAGATCAGTGGTCAATAAACTTCTGGAAGGGGTCAGATGTCAAATGTTATGGTTTTACAGGCCATATAGTTTCTGTAGCAACTACTCAATTGTGCTATTGTATGACAAAAACATTAATAGACAATGTGTAAATGAATGATGTAGTTGTAGTATATTCTTATTTACAGAAACAGCCAATGGGCTGGATTTGACTTGTGAGCCATAATTGTGAGCCATAAGACTTCTGACTTAGACTAATCAGCTGGAGAGGGTAGAGGGCTAACTTCCTTGAGGGTTGTATACTTAAAGTTAGTTCTCTAAGCAAGGAAATTGCAAGGAATGAATAAGTGATTAACATATCTGTCACACGCTGTATCCCCATTCCTCTGAAATACAGTTATCAGATGCTCGAGACTGGTTGAACGAATGACATGGTGACTGACCTACAAACTGATATGGTAAATGAGCACCTCTGCAGATAGCCTCAGCTTTGATTGTTTGAGGCTAAGGGAATTGTTTTCAACAGTCTCATCTCCTTGCCCTAGGTTTCTTGCAAACTCTTGAGATAAGATTCTTCTCATTTATAATTCTTACATGATACAATTGGCATTAAGCTCGAAAGAAACCAGGTGAGGGAAAGAGATCATGGTGCTGAAGTCATATCCCTGCTTCCCCAAGATGATATCCTTGCCTCTCTCAAGTCCCTTACATCAAAGTTTCTCAGCAGTAGCAACACAAATAATAAATTAAAAGGGAAAAGATCAAGCATGGCAGCACATGGCTGAAAGGCTGAATTATGATGTTATGAAGAAAGAGAAAAGGAGCCTCCCCTCCCCCCTGCTTTTAAACCTAGGGTTATATTTCTTCACTTGGTTAGTGAACACAGTTCTGTTTTCTCTGCAAATGCATTCTTTCCGAACTGTGAAAATTTGTGGGTGCCTGCTAGGATGATTCATTTCCCCAAAACATCCAGCAATAGGGGGAGTCATGTCACCCCTTCTAATTGTAGGTTTGGGGCACCCCTTCCTGCCACTAGCCAGGAGTTATCATATTCATGAACCATTTGTTGTTCATCCAGCCATGATCCTAAGGAATTGGAGCCAGGAAGGCACTTTTCTCAAGAAACGACAGATCAGTAGTTAGCTTTTAAATGATTTTATTACTGGAATGAATTCTAGGAAGTGAAACCTCAGGGTCAATTATAAAAATTGTCTATAGAAGTAAGAGCTCTCAGTAATGTTGCCTTTAATTTAACAGAAACAGAATATCTCAAACATGCTGAAGATGCTGATTCCAGTTCTATGCCCCTTACCTTCAGTGCAAGGACATTGCGGTAGGATGCAGTTAAGACATAGGGAACACAGTGAGTGGCCTCTGGGCCCAGGCTTCTAGGTTCAAATCTCAGCTCTGTTATTGACTAGCCTTACAACTTTGGTCAAGTTGATCAAACTCTCCAAGCCGCTATTTACTTTTAAAATGGGTACAATAATAACACCTACTGATAGAGGTCAGATGAAGAGACTCCATCTTTGTTGAGTGCAAAGGAAGGGAAAGTGGTGGAATGATTGAGAGGTATAGGGACCATATTATTGCAATAACAGCATGGAGAATGAAAGGCATTGAGAGCTGGAAATGGTGCTCTGGTGGTTATCCCTTCATGTTCTTGTTTTGAACAGAGAAAAAAACTAAGGATATTTCCTGGGCTGCCTGGCTCAGGAAGTAAAGGTGTAGGAGGTTTGCTTCCCTCTGGTCCACCCATTTGACTGGGTTTCCAGGGAATCCAAGGTGGGATCCCATTCCTGGCCATCTCTGCTGAGACCTCTGTGTTAGGCTTTTCAGGATTTGGTTTGTTTTTCTATTCTCTCTTCTCAAAGCAGAGCCAACCCTGAAAAAACAAATTCTTGAATCTGTGTTTTAACCTAATGTAAACACTGGTTTTCTCAGACAATATTAAGAAATATGAGCCAATCTGGGGGAAGTTTTAAAGAATAGCATAAACATTATTGTGGAACATTTTACAGAATGTTAAATTCTCCGAATCTGACAAATAATAATAAATATTCCTATTTTACTCATGCTTTTTAATTTCAACTATCTACTTAAATCACTTTAATTTACATAAATATGTGTTAGGTTCCTGAATACATGGCTTTCTTCAATCCATAATGACTATTTTTCCATTTTAGGTTGATATATTTATCATTACTCATGCTTTTAGGACAATTGCATATGGTTTTCTTTCTAAAGTCTTGTTCTCAGCTTCTTGAATTGGTCTTGTTTCAGTTCACAATGGCCAAGGTACATAGAGTCACTGTCTCCAGAATTGTTGAGATATTATTCTGTCTTTTCCAAAGATAAGGAATTTAGGATGGTTCCTGGGGCCAGCAGGCCTTCTCTGTATCATATTCCATGAGTTACCTTTAGTCCCTTCTTTTATGTTTACTGATTGGAGATTGAAGAATATTTTTTTCACATATGAATTTTAATCATTTTAAGTGTGGCTTAAATTAAAGGGCTGGACATGCAGGACTCATGACAAAGAGGAGACTGAATCATTAGGGTAGAATGCCAAGGCCAAGTGCTATTTTCTGTTGATGGCCTTGAGAAAGTCGCTTTGTGTCTCTCAGTTTTATCTGTAAAATAATAATTTAAACACCCATATTGCAGATTAATAGAGTATCAAGTTCAAACTTTTATGCTGAAACTGCTCATTGGTATTTGTCTAGCTATTTAGGGCTCAGTTTCTTAGGCATCTTTGCTAGTGATGTGTATTGTGACCCAGAGCACCCATTGATTAACTCAATACCTCCTTGGTACAGTAAGAAAAACATTTTTTTCCCCAAAAGTTGGGTTTCCTGGCCCCAAGGCTGTGGCCTCTTGTGCCTCCGTCTCTGCTCAGGTATCAGTTTAAACTGTAGGAATTCTACTAAGATTCTGTCTCTCTACTCTTTCTTTCTTTCTTTCTTTTTCTCTCTCTTTCTTTCTTTCTTTTTCTCTTTCTTTTCTTTCTTTCTTTTTCTTTCTTTCTTTCTTTCTTTCTTTCTTTCTTTCTTTCTTTCTTTCTTTCTTTCTTTCTTTCTTTCTCCTTCCTTCCTTCCTTTTATTCATTCTTTCTTTCTTTCTTTCCTTCCTTTCTTTTTTAAGATTTTATTTTTATTTATTTGACAGAGAGAGACAGCAAGAAAGGGAACATAAGCAGGGGGAGTGGGAGGGGGAGAAAGCAGGCTTCCCGCTAAGCAGAGAGCCCGATGTGGGGCTCGATCCCAGGACCCTGGGATCATGACCCAAGCTGAAGGCAGAGGCCCAATGACTCAGCCACCCAGGAGCCCCCCACCATAAAGATTTTATTTATTTTTGAGAGAGAGAGAGTGTGAGCACACAAGTGGGGGGAGGGGCAGAGGGAGAAACAGACTCCCTGCTGAGCAGGGAGCCTGATGTAGGACTTGATCCCAGGACCCTGGGATCATGACCTGAGCTGAAGGCAGATGCTTAACTGACTGAGCCACCCAGGCACCCTCTACTCTCTTTTCTTTCCCTTGGTTTTACAATTATGATCTTTTTTTCTTTTTGCTTTCCTATAGCAACTTCAGAATGGATTTTGCAATATCATTAAATATCAGAATTAAAATAATAATCCTCCTTTTTCATGGACACTTTTCCTTGAGGGAAGTCTTTAGATAGAGGGTGATCAAATCCAGGGTAAGGCTTTATTTTTATCAATTCCCGCCTCACTTTGTTCCTGATGTAACAGTGACATCTTGTTCAATCTGCATAAGCGGCTGTGTAGAAGAGGAAATTGCAAAAGGAACATGAATCTCTATCATGCCTTTCACTAATTTATGCATGTGGGGTTCATTTCCTCCAGCAGAGCCCAGGATTAGAAGTGATGGATGCCTCCCTGGGGCCCCGATCCATCATGAGTTGAATGTTCTGCCACATCTTTAAGAAATAGCCCAGTTCTTTGAGATGCTGCTTTCTCTCTTTATTTTCTTCATTGTTTCCTCCTTACAGACATTATCTTTCTTCAGTAACCTGGGCTTTACTATGGCCCTGAATAACAGAATCACTCACTCATGAATGCATTTATCCTTTCTTTAATGTACTCATTAAAACTGCATGGAGGATCTACTCTGTGCTAGACCCTCTGCTAAACACGGAAAATAGGAATCTGGAACTAAATTAGTTCCAGCCCTCAGGCTTTCTAGGCTTGGAGAGGCAGTGGATGGATGAACCAGGTGATGCTTGTCATAGTTCCATGCTGGAAGAGCTTGTCTCTATACTATTATTAGTGGAAAATAGTATTAGCTGATATTTCAAAGTTTACATGGTGAGCCAGGCACTGTTCTAAGTTCTTGGTATGCATTAACTAATTTCATCCACACAACAACATTATGAGGCAGATACCATTTTATCTACTTCTGTTGCTGAGAAAATTAGGCATAGAGTATTGAAGCAACTTGCCCAGGGTCACAGAGCTGATGAGTGTTATTTTTTTTTTTTTCCCAAAAGAGAGGGGAGCTGTACTGGTGTTGGGTGTTGTGTTAGTTAGTGATTAGATAGATAACACTCTTGTGGTTTGGGCACAAGGGCTGCCTTTAAAAGGTATAGATATTGGATTTCTACCCTGGTGCTCATGTGGGGAGGAGTCAGGGCCTAGGAAAGCAGGCAGAACTTAGATCCAGAGGAGGGGTCATTCCTGCCTTTCCGTGGGCCTTGCTCTTTTAGGCTTGGGCTCATATATGCCCAGCTACTACTCAGGGTGCTCCTGCAGGGTGGGGCTGCTGATTGCCTTATGATAGGAAGTCAGCCCTGAGGGGAACGTGGGACTGGGGGCGAGGGCCTGTGGGTTCCCAGAAGAGCTGTTCTAAAGAAGAATTATAACAAGCCACAATTGGGTCAATAATGATGACCATCATGATCATGATGGCTACTATTTATTGAGTACTTCTCCAGCAGACAGGAGAATGTTCAATGCTTTGAATATATTAGCACCAACCTTCTAAGCAGGCAATGAGATAGCTATTATTTGCATTTTATAGGTGAGAATACTGAGGAGCAGAGAGGTTGAATCATTTGCTCAGGATCACACTAGTAAGCAAAGAAGTTGCCCCAAGGAATTGAGGAGAAGGCTTGCAGTCATGCTTGGTCCAGAAGTATTAGGGGAAGGTAGGGCTCAGCGCCAGACTGGCACTGGTAGCCATGGCCCAGGTGTGCAGTGGTGATCAGAAACAGTGTGGACATCAGCTCAAGAGGGGCCTTGAGAGAAGGGGCAGTGAGATGGGCAGTGAGAGCACAGGGGGTGGCCCACTGTGACGTTGAAGGAGGAGCTGGGGCACAGCAGTGGGGAGAGGGAAGTTGTGGCAAGGGCATCCTCGTATCAGACACCGACTGGGACTGCCTGAGATAGGAGCGTAAGTGTGAAGTCCTGAAAGACGGCAGGAGGGGGCTACAAGCTCGCAAAAACTACTTACACATCAATGTAATCAATGTATTCCCATTTCCCAGATATTTATTGAGTACCTATTATATGCCCAGGATTGTTCTGGGTACTGGGGATTCAGTAGCGGAATAGAGCACACAACAATTTCTATCTTCACAGAGCTTATATTCAAAAAGGGGAGAAATCCAATAAAGAAGAGAAATAAGTAAATGCAGTACCTGACATGGTAAGAAGCGATATGTGCCGCAGACAAAGAAAGAAAGGTAAAGCAGGAATAGAGGATAGGAGATGAGTATGTGTATGTGTGTGTGTGTGTGTGTGTTGTGGGTGGGGCTTTAGTTTTAGATAAGAAGTCCAGAGAAGACCTCACTAAAAATGTGACATTTGCTACAACCAGAAGGTGAAGGAGGTGAGAGATGAACCATACACCTGGGGAAGAGAATGGTAGGCAGAGAAGGAGCAAGTGCAAAGCCCTTAGGCAGGACAGTTCCTGGCTCGTTTGAGGAATGGCCAGGAGGCCATGGTGGTGGCTGAGGCAGAGTGAACTGAGGGCAGGATAGCAAGAGAGGAGGTCTGAGAAGGAGGGCAGGAGGCAGAGAAGATAAGGTCATATAGATTACTGTAAGACTCTGTACTTTTGTTCTGTGTGATCTGGGAAGTTAATGCAAGGTTTTGAGGGAATGTCATCTGACCTACATTTTTAACAGGAGCACTCTGGGTGCTGGATTGGAAATGAGGGGGTCAAGGGAGGAAGCAGGCAGATTACTTAGATGATACAATAATCCACTGAGATAAGATGGTGGCTTGGGCCAAGGACGTAGCATGGTGGGTGGTGAGTAGTGGTCAGATTCTGTGCATAATTTGAAGATAAATACAAAATGTTTTTCTGCTGGATTGGATGTAGGGTATGAAATGAAGAGAGGAGTGTAGGATGCTCCCTGTGTTTTTGGCCTGAGCCTTTCAAAGAGTAGAATTGCCATATTCTGTGATAGGGAAGTTTGGGAAGAGCAGATTGTGGAGTATATAGGATGAGGGGCTCCAACTTGAATGTGTCAACTTGGGCGGCCCCTTACATATCCAAGTGTTGGTGTGTGCTCATGTGTGCCCACGATTGTCGAGACTGGGGATACCTTGAATCAAATCAAAGAAAGTAAAAAACGTGTTGAAAATTCTTAGAGGTAACAGACAATGTGAAGTCTTGTGATGTCATGTCACTGATGTTGGTCACAGGTTCTGGTTAGATAAATTTATGCTGGGGAAAGCCTTGAGCAGGGTAAGTCCCTCAGCAGAGTGGGAGCATGGTGTATTCCCAGAAACATGCTTTTGAGAAACAATGTCTTGGACTCACAGCTCTAAAAATATCAATGTTATGTATGTGGATGGTCTTTCCTTTCTCTGTGGTACCAGTAACACTTCTGGAACTTGCAACCAGTTACTGTTCTTTGGAGAACCCCCTGGATTTTCACTGTTTGAAAGTCCAATTCAGACATGGTCGAGTATTCATATTGTCCAGGTTGAGAAAGTCTCTGGGTCGAAACTTCTGGTAGATCTGGCTTTACTGCTTGCTTTTCTTTCCACCTTTACATGGGTTGTCAACAACTTCTCAAAAGGTAAACTGGATGATTTGGTGCTATGCTTTTTGTAACATTTTGAGGCCCCTGAGTCTGACGACATTAATGGTAAAGGGGTGCAGGATAGAATAAGGCAAAGATTTGGAAATGCTTTACCTGAAACAAGGACCATGCTTCTGACTTGGATCAGATAAATTTAACTACATTTTGGAAACCCAGAAGAATTCATGCTCCTTCACCCAGAATGGTCACTATTTACTCTATAGCAGAGAGGTATCAATTATGTGGGCTCTTGAGTCAGTTAATTTTGATTTATTACTGATATTGCTATAGCTATAGGCAGAGGAACTCTCTTTATATATGACTGAAGAGTTCTAAAATGTTTGCAAGTTGAAAAAAATCTTCTAGGCATTTCTGGGTGGCTCAGTCAGTTAAGCATCTGCCTTTGGCTCAGGTCATGATCCCAGGGTCCTGGGATGGAGTCCTGCTTGGGGCTCCCTGCTCATTGGGGAGGCTGCTTCTCCTTCTCCCTCTGCCCCTCCCTCTACTCATTCTCTCTCAAATAAATAAATAAATAAATAAATAAATAAATAAATAAATAAATAAATAAATAAAATCTTTAAAAAATATTTTCTAGACCTGCTATGAGGCCGGCACTTTTAACCATAAAATGAGTTAAGGCATTTTTTCCTGTAAGGTCATTGAACTTCAGTGTATGCTTATTTTATTAGATTCATATCTTGGGCATGCTGCTTTATTAGATTACTTTTTCTAGCAAGGTTCTTTGTTAATCATTGCATCTGCAGTAGGTAAGTTTTGAGAACAAGAGATTGGTGAGAGCTTCTAAATTCATTTACAATAGAGTGTTGTGTCTGGGCTGTTGTGTCTCCCAGTGAGACTCTGAGCAGTAGGAAGTGACTGGGAACTTCAGAGACCAACATTTAATAGGACTGGGGGTGACAGTAGAGATGAGTGGAGTGGAAGATGAACTTCATTTGCTTAATAACTGCATTAACCAGTCTTGATCAGCACACATGGTTTGCTGGAGAGTAAAATCAAATCATACCTTGTCTAGTCTCCTTAGATTACGGCTCCCACTGAAAACCTAGGGAGTAGAGGAGGTTGGGGCATTCAAGAGAAAAGCATGGTTCCTGGACTTTGTCATGAATTGCAAAGGACCCTGGACATCCAATACTGTGCTGGCTAGCAGAGAGTTGAGTTGCAGGGCAGACATGCCTGGCCACCTTGAAATGAGGACTGCAGGTGTGGAAGCCATTTATAAAAGCCAACACCAGAGCACTTGTGAGTCTTAGAAGACCAAAGGGAGGGGTGCCTGGGTGGCTCAGTCGTTAAGCGTCTGCCTTTGGCTCAGGTCAGGATCCCAGGGTCTTGGGGTCGAGCCCCGCACTGGGCTCCCTACTCCACAGGAAGACTGCTCCTCCCTCTCCCATTCCCCCTGCTTGTGTTCCCTCTCTCGCTGTGTCTCTCTCTGTCAAATAAATAAATAAAATCTTAAAAAAAAAAGAGAGACCAAAGGGAAATTTCCCTGGTGGATATTCCAGGGAAAACATGTCTTTGTTTCACATTACCATTCTGTACCATGTATATACTATTTACCACTTTGTTAAAACGTGCAAACAATGTGAATGGTAATGCTTGTGGATGAGTCTTGATGGTAAGCCTGAGCATGTCCTTGGTTTCTTAGGTTTCTTTCAAGGAGGAAGAGCACAGAAGTTAAGTGCCCCAGGGAGATCAGCTAGTGTAGGGCTTAGGGAGAGAATGAGAACTCCCTTGGGTTGGGGTAGATACATACCAGAAGGGGTGAGACCTTCCCATGATTTAGCTAAATCTTACTGTTGGAGCAAATTGATCTTGGAAGAAATCTCTACAATCCTTCCCTACTTGTGCAGTCCTAAATTGAATGGATATGAATCTTAGGGAAACACTTTCAGGTTACTAGCAGGGCAGAAAGTTCAATATTGACTTGTCGGGCAAAAATTTTAAGAAGAATCTAGATCTGCTCTGTCCACTATGGTAGCCACTAGACCCAAGTGTCTATGAACTCTAAATTAAATTAGTTAAAATAAATTCAGGTTCTCAGTCACACTAGCCAAATTTTAGGTGATCAGCAGTCACATGAGGTTAATGGTTATTGTATTGGACAGCACAGATAGGGAACATTTCTATCTTCACAGAAAGCTCTATTGGTCTGGTGATCTGGATCATGAAAAGCCACAGCTTTTCTGTTTCCTTTAAGGAAAGGACAGACACAGGTGGAAATTATACACCTGGCGCAGGTTAGGTGCTTCTTTTTTTTCTTTCTTTTTTTAAAGATTTTATTTATTTATTTGACACAGAGAGACACACAGAGAGCAGGAACACAAGCATGGGGAGTGGGAGAGGGAGAAGCAGACCTCCCATGGTACAGGGAGCCCGATGCGGGGCTCGACCCCAGGACCCCGGGATCATGACCTGAGCCGAAGGCAGACGCTTAACAACTGAACCACCCAGGAGCCCCAGGTTAGATGCTTAAACACACTTCCTGGCTTGGCAGGGGGAGGTTCTTGGAGTCTGAGCTGCATAACCAAGTAAGTACAGATAGCCCTTTTCTTCCTCCTCTATCTCTAAAAACCTAAGGTAAGAGTAATCTTTGTTCTTTTGAGGGGCGGTTCCACATGGATTTGTAGGATTTTTGTATATATCCTAGAACAGAGATTTTCAAACTGTGGGTCATGACCCATTAGGTTGTAAAATAAATGTAGTGGGTTATACTAGCATTAAAAACAAATAGATCAGCACACTTCATGTGTAGTAGGATTAAATATTTTGTAATATTTTGATTCAGGTATGTATGTGGGTATACAGGTTCACTGGGTAAAAATGTGTATTTTACTGAGTCATGTTTAAAACCTGTTTGAGAGACAGCTCTGAAGTTGACAAACTATGAAATGAACTATCTGAGGCCCTAAAGCAAATGGCAAGCAACAAGTAAATGCTAAGAATCTCATTTATTTATACCAAAGACCACTTATTAGGTCTTACTTAAAAGCCATTGGTAGAAGCAAAAGCCTACAGGGCGTTTTGCTCCCCTAGGAGATCTTTAGGGCAATATTGTAGTGGTGTGTGGGGGCTGAATAGGTAGGACGGGATAATCCCTATTCTCTAATGTCCTTTTTTTTTTTTTTTTAAGATTTTATTTATTTATTTGACAGAGAGAGACACAGCGAGAGAGGGAACACAAGCAGGGGGAGTGGGAGAGGGAGAAGCAGGCTTCCCGCGGAGCAGGGAGCCCGATGCGGGGCTCGATCCCAGGACCCCGGGATCATGACCTGAGCCGAAGGCAGACACTTACTGACTGAGCCACCCAGGCGCCTCTCTAATGTCCTTTAATAGCCAATAGCAAGTGCATTTTGGAAGCAGGTATCTCGCAGATGTGAAGTAGGTATGTACTATTCAATCACATTTCAGTACTTCATTCCTTTTTTGTTTGAAGCAGTTTTAGCTGCGGTTACTTGTCTCATTTCCATGGATTCTGCTGAGTCAGGTGGTCTGTATGTTAATTTGTATATATAATTTCACTTCATTGATTTTTCCTTGTGTATCATTAAGCCTTGAGTAAGAGAGGCAAGGAGAGTTCTGTTCTCTGATACAAAAAGACCTATGCTTTTCCCTCCTTGTTCTAAGAAGTATAACAGAGTGCTTCCCAGGATTGTAAATGGAAGGAATGTTCTTCTTTGTTCTCTGACTTGTGGATTTTCTGTCCAGGGTTGTTTTTTTTTTTTTTGCCTAGTTTGGGAAGAAAATGGCTAACACACGTAGTTTGATTTGTCTTGCTGGCTCCAACCCTACAATGGCCAGAGGAAAAGGACTCTGCTGAAGAATAGGTACCAGCACTCTGTATTTGGAAACAGCAGTTCCCACCCTAGAGAATTTCTGAAAGGATGTAACACTTAGCGCTCCCAGAGAATTCTCATTTGGTTATTTGCTTGTTGTCTGATGTCTGTTGATGAGAATATAAGCTCCGTGAGAGCAGGGACCTTTGTTGTTGTTGACCACTGTCTTCATGCACCTGGGATGTACTTGGACCTAATAGGCACCCAGTATAATCATTTCATGCAGTGATTCTCCAAGTGTGGTCCCCAAATCGGGCACAGTAGCCTCACTGGGGACGTGCTAGGGATACACCTCCTCAGGCCCCAGCCTGACCTACTACATTGGAAACACTAGAGGTGGGGCCCTGCTGTCTTTGGTTTCACAAGTGACTCTGATGAACACTGATTTTGACAATCTTGGGTTTAATGAGTCTTAAAACTGAAGTTGAAGTGAAGGCATTATGGGGGAGTTTTGTGTGCTCTTTTCACATGTTGGTTTTCTTATGTTCCCATCTAAGGTCTTACAGAGTGGGTTAAAAAAGAAGGGACTCAAATTGTATTTTAGAGTAAGCTAGAAACTTACTCTAACTATTCTAACCAAACTTTAGCCAGTGAGCTTGTCTCTTGAAACCTTCATCTGTTAGTCTTTAAATTCTTGATTTGAAGTCATCTGCCCCTATCATGACTGGGGGGAAAAAAGAGTACCAAAGGTGCTTATTGATTTTTGAGGGTGCCTGGCTAATATTGATCATGGAAGCTAACTCTGATACATAAAATTTGAACTAGCAATTTGCCTTTTCAAAATCTATCCTAAGTAAATGGTTAGAAATGCCATTACCACTAGTTAAGTATCTGTCTGAAATATTTAGCTATTATAACCTCTAAATGTCCAACTATAGAAGAATAAGTAAACAGAATTATGATACAGGCTTTAGATTATTATGTAGCCAATAAAATATTCTTAAAGAATTTTTTTTTTAAAGATTTTATTTATTTATTTGAGAGAGAGAGTGAGAGAGAGAAAGAGCACAAGAGGGGAGAGCGGGAGAGGGAGAAGCAGACTCCCCGCCGAGCAGGGAGCCCGATGCGGGACTCGATCCCGGGACTCCAGGACCATGACCTGAGCCGAAGGCAGTCGCTTAACCAACTGAGCCACCCAGGCGCCCTTAAAGAATTTTAAGTGACCTGAAATGCTTAATATCTAAAGGGAAACTAACAAAACAGTTCACAAAGCATCATGTTTTATGAAAAGTATGTTTGTAAATAAAATGGTATAGAAAAAAAGGAGATAACATCATAATATGGATAACTTTCTGGAATGTGTAAGACTATTGATTTCCTTAACTTTTCTTTCAATTTTGGATTTGTTTACAATGAATATATTTTAAAATTAGAACAAAAATGTATATTTTGTTACAAAATACTAAAAAATTAAGAGAAACTTATTCTTCTACTGTGCTATTCTAACAGCTATGTTCATATTTTCATATTTTGTTCTAATTTTAGTCCATATGTATTTTTTTATGATCATATTTATCAATCACATTTTCTCATTTTATAAAGGGCCCTAAACACGGGGACTTGAAATTTGTCAGTTCTTAGTGTATTCTTTCTCAAACTGATATTTTAGGATTGCAAATTTCTTGATGTAGTCTGAACAGTTCCAGAACAGTTAGTGCCTGAAATGTATTTGAAAAAGGAACACATTGCATAGAACACTGTCAGATGAAGAGGTGCTTCTAGGGGGGTATTTCCGGAGTAGAAGAAAAGGGATCTGAATCAGTGCAGCTAACTTTTCCCAAGAAAGATAAGAAGATGAGGATAGTATGTGGGAAGAATGGAAGGGCAGAAGGATGGGCAGAGGTCTAGAGAGGGTCCTGAAGCATGACCCACCCTTCCATGAGGGTGGGATTGGGGTTCGCACCCACAAACACCCAGTGTCATTTCTGTTCCAAAAGCCAAGCAAGTCCTGCCTCTGCTTTTAGGAAACTTACTTGATTGTTTATATTTTTTCTTTCTTTCTTTCTTTCTTTCTTTCTTTTTTTTTTAAAGAGTTTAAGTAATCTGTATACCCAATGTGGGCTCAAACTCACAACCCTGAGATCCAGAGTTGCATGCTCTACTGACTGAGCTAGCCAGGCACTCCTCTTTTTTTTCCCCCCGCTGAATGAACTATAATTCAGGGGGAAAAAAGAAGAATGGAAGTAGCTTTCAAAGCCAGAGTCTAAGTAGTGGAAAAGGAGATTTAGACCATTTCAAATAATCAGGGCACATACCTGGGGTGGCAATTCCAAAGGTTTTCCTTTGGAATAGCCAGTGTCTGAGAACTTGGCCTCTACCTTGGAAAGTATATACAATTCTGGCTACCACGCAACATAATGGGTCTAATACTTTTGAGTTTTACTGTAAAAAAACACATGTAAGTCTTTGGTCCATTTGGAATTTTCACTAATTTAGGAAGTCACCCATTCTTCAGCCCCCCCGGCCCGCTCCCAGATTGGTGGGTAGTTGACCTAATATCATTCATTGATATTTATTATATACTAAGTCCCTTATATATTTAGGCTTATTTCTAAACTTGACTCTGTTGTACTAGTCTCTCTAGGCAGGCACCCCAGTACCAACCATTCCATTTGTAATCTGTTTGTAATGTTTTTATGTAGGTGAGGTTAATTCCCTGTTAGAATCTTCTTGTTCTGTTTTTTTTTTTAAATAGCAAATTTTGATTATTTTATATATGATCTTAAGAGTCAACCTGTCCTGGGGTGCCTGGGTGGCTCAGTCGGTTGGGCCTCTGCCTTCGGCTCAGGTCATGGTCCCAGGGTCCTGGGATGGATTGAGTCTGGCATCGGGCTCCCTGCTCAGCGGGGAGTCTGCTTCTCTTTCTCTCTCTGCCCCTCCCCGCCACTTGTGCGCTCTCTCTATCAAATAAATAAATAAAATCTTTAAAAAAGGGGGGGGGAAGTCAACCTGTCCAACTTCAAAACTAGTGAGAACATTGCTATCTTTACACTTCTGCGTCTTCTCCAAGAATAAAGTATATCTCTATTTATTCCCCATCCTCTGTATTTTCCTTTAGCATTGCAAAGTTTTCTTTCTTTCTTTCTTTTTTTTTTAAAGATTTTATTTATTTATTTGACAGGGAGAGACACAGCGAGAGAGGGAACACAAGCAGGGGGAGTGGGAGAGGGAGAAGCAGGCTTCCCGCTGAGCAGGGAGCCCGATGCGGGGCTCGATCCCAGGACCCTGGGACCATGACCTGAGCCGAAGGCAGACGCTTAACGACTGAGCCACCCAGGCGCCACTTCTTTATTTCTTTATCTAAAATGGGATATCTCTTGCAAATTTCACATCCATGTATTTTATCTTGTTGTATATAAGTGACTTTTTTGTTATATTTTGCAATTGGTCATTGTTTTTATAGAATAGACCCATTGATAATGATTCATTAATATAATAACCCAATACATTACCAGATCCTATTACCGTTTCTATTAGTTTTTGTTTGATTTTCAGGTTTACAGGTTTACAGGTATCAAGTCCTATATTCTAAAATGGTGTTCAGCTGCCCCCCAGTTTTTGTCTTTTATTAAAATATAAATATTAAAATATAATTAACATGCAATGCTATATTAGTTTCACATGTACTGCATAGTGATCTGACAATTCTGTACGTGATTCTGTGCTCGCCATGGTAGGTGTAGTCATTTGTCACCAAACAACATCATTACTATATTATTGGCTATATTCCTTATGCTGTACTTTTCATCTCTGACTTGATCATTACTGGAAGTTTGTACTTCTTAATTCCCTTCACCTACTTCATCCACCACCTCTTACCTCCTCTCTGGCCACCACCATTTTATTCTCTGTATTTAGTCTGGGTTTTTTTGTTCATTTGTTTTGTTTTTTAGATTCTGCATATCAGTGAAATCCTATGATACTTATCTTTGACTTACTTTATTTATACTACCCTCTAGGTCTATCTATGTTGTCACAAATAAGAATATCCCATTCTTTTTTATGGCTGAGTAATATTCCTGTGTGTGTGTGTGTGTGTGTGTGTGTGTGTGTGTGAGAGAGAGAGAGAGAGAGAGAGAGAGAGCGAATGAATACTACATCTTCTTCCACCCATCTATTAATGGACACTTGGGTTGCTTCCATATCTTGGTTCTTGTAAATAATGCTACAATAAACATAAGGATGCATCTATTTTTTTGAATTAGTGTTTTTGTTTTATTTAAGTAAATACCCAGTAGTGAAATTATTGGATTATATGGTATTTGTATTTTTACTTTTTAGAGAAACCTCCACACTGTTTTCCACAGTGGTGCACCAATTTACATTCCCACCAACAGTGCACGAGGGTTCTCTTTTCTCCAGGTCCTTGCCAATGCTGTTATTTCCTCAATTTTTACATCTTTTATTTCTCTTGGCTAATTTAATCGAGTACATCCACAAATGTTAAATACTTGTTTCTTTTTCTTAAGTAATGGATACAATGGAGGTGTTTATAATTGTTAGGATGATTGCAAAGATGAGCATGTGTGTGATACTGTGTTCCCAAAAGCTCTTCTAAGTTTTTTATATACATTAACTTCACATTCAGAATGGCTGGCATTTGACTTGAAATTATGTATTTTATCATGCAGTCGAGTTTCCATATACTTATATTTTATTTAAAATTATTTTTCTTCATCTGTTCTAGATTTTAAAAATGCAATGCCATTTTAGCATCTGTATAACTGATAATATAGTGTGCTTTTCTCTTTTGACATGTTGATAGAGTGAATTATATTAATACATCTTAATAGCAAATCATTTTGGCATGGTTAGTGATACATCATTCTTTGTGATTCTGGCTTCTTTTTGCCTCTATCTTTATATAGGATTTTTTGCATTAATATTCATGAATCAGATTAGACTAAAGCTTTGTTGTTGGTTTTTTTTTGTTTTTGTTTTTGCTATACTAGATTTCTGTATCCATATCATGCAGGCTTTTGAAAAACCTTGGCAGTTCATGTTCTCTTCATCTGTGTTGGAAAATTTTTAACAATTGAGTTTGTTCCTTGAAGGTTTTAGAACTCACCTGTGAGATGATCTACACATAGCTTATTGTAAAGTGTTTTGGTTTGTTGGTTTGTTTGTTTTTGGGTAACAGTCTTTTCCTACTGATTTTCATTTTTAGTGTCAGTTTTAGTAATGTATATTTTCCTCCCCATTTCTTTTTGTTTTCATTTTTATTTGCATAGCAGAGGCTTTGAGAAAGCATTCTCATAATTATTCTCTGCTCTTTACCTCCCCACGACCCCACAGTTCTAAATAAAGTTGTTTAGGGGCTTATTCTATATCCCTTCCCCCACTTTCCAAACCAGTTTTACCCTTAGAGGTAACCTTGAAGTTCTGGTACTTGAGAAACATTACAGCTTTTTGTTAGCATGCTTTTTAAAAAAGTCTTTGCAAAACATTGACTTGGTTCTTGTCAAGAATTTGGGACCTCTAAAATTGGTTTGTTTTTAGATGGAAAAGATAATAGAAAAGTGAGGTAAGATGATCAGCCTCACTGCATTGCAGGGGAGAGTTTGGAAGGCATGAGAGCACTTAGCAGGGAAAATGGATTTAGTCTTAATGACATACTACTGTTCTTGGGAGCAGAGGCTTTTAGGTTGGAGTGGTGAGTTGATCCCTTCTGGCCAGTGGACTTCACAGACCTAAAAGAACACATAGTGCTCTTAATTCCATGTTGATCTTGAGTGATTTTCACTTTGATTTTCCCTTTTACTTCTTCACCCCATTGAAATTAATAGGATTTGGAGGGCAGGGTAAGGAAGAGGAATGGTGGGATTTTCACTTGTTTCTGGGCTTGGCAACTGGATGGATGCAAGAGCCACCATTAAGTAGGATCAGAAAAAAATGAGAAGGAATTGATTCAGTTGGAAAGGCAAGGAGTCTGGTTCCAGACTTGCAAAGCCTCTGAGAGGTCAAGGGTGAGATACCCAACCTGTATTTTGACACCTGAAGACTTAAGACAAGAGTTTGCCAGGAAATATTTAAGACTTCAGATTCTTTTAATTTCACACACAATTACTGTCATTGCTCTGGTTTTCCTTGCTGTTAGTCTTTTTTTAAAGATTTTATTTATTTGACAGAGAGAGAGCGATCAGAAGCGGGGTGGGGGGGGCAGAGGGAAAGGGAGAAGCAGGCTTCCCGCTGAGCAGGAACTCCCCCTGCCCCATGCAGGGCTCGATCCCAGGACCCTGGGATTATGACCTGAGCCGAAGGCAGACGCTTAATGACTGAGCCACCCAGGCACCCTCCTTGCTGGTAGTCTTGATGGTCTATGATCTTACTGAGATTAAGATCCTTCAAAGTCCTGAACAGTGTCTGGCAGTGTTCTTGATACTTTGTTCTCCTGGCTTTCTCCTTAGACACTTAAATTCCACAATATGACCCCAGGGCTGGTCCAACTGAACTATTTTATTCTCTGAACACTTTATCTCATGACTCAAATGAACTGCATACATTTGCTCTCATAAATTGCCCTTCTGCCTGGAAGACAACATCCCCAAAACTTGAACAATCCTACTTACCATTTCTTCCAGACCAACCTAAATGATGCCTCCTCTGTGAAATATTCCACACCGCCCCCTGGAGGGTTTTACAGTTCCTTTCTCTGTTGGCTCACAGTGTGTTCACTAATGACCCCAAAATAGTCTGTTTTCCCATCAAACGTATTAAAGAACAGACTCTTGATAGCACAGATTCACTTCTGTGCCCCTACAACCTGGGTTGGTTCTGGCATGTAGTGAGTGCTCTGGCTTGTTGGTTAAATGAGTGGGTGACCTTTTAATCAAAATGATAAATAGTGACAGTTTTAGGTTGAATGATCAGTGTAGATGAATGCTGAAACAAGCGGCTGAAATGATTTGGGCCAGCCATAATGGGTGTACTCAGTGCTGGCACCTAGCAAACAGCCAGGTCCACCCAGCTGCTGGGATAAGGTAAGCCTTACACTGATCAGACCACAGCAGCCACTCTGAGTCCACCTGCTCCCTGTCCCTGCACTCTGTGTTCCAATTCTCTCTTCACTGAATTTAAACTCTTTCACCATATCCAAGACCACAATCCCACCTCCACCCCCCGGAGCCCTTGAAGTTGCTCTTAATCCCACTTAATTAGAATCTTTTCATATCCTGACTGGCCTTGCGGTATCTTATAATATTTGTTCTCAATTCCACTTCCTTTGTCTGAGGCATGAACTCCTGCCCCTCCCAAACCTGAAGAATCCACCTGCTGGGCGAGTAAGGAGATACCTGGTAAAGCCAGGTCTGATCTCCTGTGAAGGGGAAATTGACATGAACAACCCTTTAAATGATTGTTTTATCTCAATTCCCATTTGCATCATAATTAGACCAAGATATACACAAAGGTAAAATATGGATAGTGATTTTAAGGTTTTGAGGGAATAATCTGTTGGTTTGGGCTATCTCAAAGACAAACGCTTATTTTCTGTAAGAGGGTAAATGATGACCTATCATTTACAGCTGGCGTGGTTCCAGAAGTTTCTGAGATCATGGCGATTACCCAGGCAGCGTCAGCCACTGTTGGTTCTGTTGTGAACTCTCTGGAGAGTGTCCTGAGGGTAAGGCTTGGAAACAAATTCAAGACCTGTTGCTATGTAATGAGTCCCAAGAGGCTCTTGGCTTCCCTAGTATTTAACAGCATATGAATAATGTTAATGGCCATAATTGCTAATTGCTCAACAAGGAAAATCAAAAGCCCCTGTAAAGAGCAAGGGAATGACTGTACTTTGCACAGTGAGTGACTTATAAGAGGATAGGAGGCCCAATTACGGCTGAAAGCTCAGTGTGAAGAGTTAAAGAAGTAGCTTTTCAAATGGTTTTGTTGGGTCTTATTTCAGGGACATAAATGTCTTTCCTCTTTTTCTCTGTGCTTTGATTTTGCCATTAAGTATAAAGGAAAATCACTGAGTGGGAGTAATAAGCTAACATTTAGCACATCTGTGCTATGAAGACACTATATGGATTAACTTCATGATGTCTAAAGGTTATTGTGACATTATTACCTCCATTTCATGGGCAAATACACTGAGGCACAGAGAGGATTAATGATTTTGTGTATATGATGCAGGTAGTAGTGACAGAGCCCCAAACTCTAGAACCTGCACTATTCTCACACTGCAGCTTGAATCCACATTTGCTGCTGGGCTGCCAGGTCCCAAAGGGGAGATGACCAGAAATAAGCTCTTGGGCTGAACTTTGCTCAGAAAAACAGGCCATTGATTGTGACAGGGAAGGGGAGGCAGGTGATGGAAATCCATGCCTTTGGCTGTTGGGGGAAGAATGAAGAGAGGGCTGGGGGTGGCTAGAGGCTAGCATGGATTTGGACACTGCAGAGCTGATCCTGGAGCGAACAGTTCACCAATGCCTTGTATCAAGGAGCACAACAAGATGAGCTGCGACTGTAGATTGTTTTGGTGATGCGGAAGGGGTAAGAATCCCAGACCAGCTGGAAGGCAAGGGAAGGCAGTGAGAGAGGGGTAAAGAACACCTTGCTCAGCTGAATGGTAAAGAAATGAGTCAAGGCTGTGGCTTCCTCGTACTGTTTTGATAGAATCCAAGGAGACTGAGGAAAATCCCGGCAGATGAGGCTGGCAAGAGCCCCTGTGGTGACCTTATAGCAACATGGTTGACTTGACCCAGCAGATGGGAGGGAGACACCAAGAAAGAAGAACTTAGAAGAGATTTTCACAAATTTAGTTGCAAAATTTCTATTTCTTTGGCTTCTACAGTCAATCTTGCAAAAATGTTTTTAAGTAGAGTCAGAGTCCTATACTTCTTTCTCTACATGAACTTTTCAATATTCCTCACTTTGGGGGCTCTCATTTCTTCTGATGTCAAGATCCTGGGGTTTTACAACTAAAGATTGGCACTAGATACGTGGGGAGTTATCTAGGTCATGTTTCATGATTAATGTATTCTACCCTCAGGACATTAATAGCTTCTTTTCACTTAGAACCAGATTTTTTTTTTTAACTTTTAATGACCTTTTAACCTATTTTCATATAAAGTAAGACTTCTCCTCTGGGAATGACAATTCCTTAATAGACTTAGTCATACAAGCTCTTTATAGAGAAAAATATTTTTTTTGTGGGGGCTTGGGGAGAACATCTTACACAAAGTTTCTGTGTGTTTGGAAAAATGTGTAGTTTGGCCCATTTTCAAGTAATGAGAACTCTAAATAGAACTGTACTGTTAAAAAAAAAACTTAGTGGTTAAAAAAATTAGAAAGCTTGCTCAGATTAAAAAAAAATAAATGGAAATAAAAATAGGAACGCAAATGAGTCCCAGATTTAGCAAAGATGACAGCCCTCTTTAATGCCGCCACCCTAAGCCACCCTTTGTAAACTCTTTTCTGTTATATGTTTTTAATGGAAAGCAGCTGCCTTGGAAGGCATTGTTTACAATGGATCTCTGTCATAGCTCTGCATTGTAGCTATAAATAATGTCAACATGTTCTCCTATCCAGCCGCCTGGATGCTGATGCCACTCATCCATACCAGATGAGATTATATTATTCTTCCCAAAACATATTCATTATCCTCTTGTGCTGTCCCCATCCCTGAGGATAATGATGACCCTTTGTAACACCATTCATCACCGCCTGTAATTGTCTGCAGCTGAGGCTGTTGGCCCTTTGGTCCTCTCCCACCTAACTTCTCGTGCCCAGTGATACCATGTCTGCTCTGCCTTCTTCTTGATCTGTTTCTTCAAAATGTCTTCATCTTTTTTGGTACGGACCTGTGATTGTAAAAGCAAAACAAATGCAAGGTACATTTATATTAGCATCTAACATTGTCGTGTGGTTGGGTAGTTTGACCCAGTAAGGGATGAGTTGCGAATGGAGAGTCTACAAAGGATCTTGAAAGGTGAGTAGAAGGTCGGTAGTACAGTCTGTGATACAGGGACTTCAAATATGCTTTCTGGGAGAAGCTAGAGTAAATGGAGGCCATTCACTCAAGTGACATTATCTTGTGTCCATTCTCCCCAGTAGATGGGGGAGAGTTGGGGGGGAGGGGGTCCTGGATCTGCCATGCATGTATGTTTTTTCTGGACAAGAGAGGACTTCATTTTTTTTGGATTCTTGGGTTATGAATCACATAGGTAAAACAAAGGATGAATACATAGCAACATATTAAAAAAAGAAGAGTTATCAGTGGAACTGAATATGAAGAATACTTGAACAAAAGAAGGCAGGTGAGCTTGAATTGGTGGGGAAACTAAGCTCAAACAGGTCTAAGAGGAGATGGTCAGTGCCTATACAGGCAGATTTGGAAGTTCTTTAAAATTAGCTTGGGGTATCAGGTGCAGAAGGTGGTCCTCAGAGAATGGGTTTTGGGATCAGCAGGGGACCTAGCCTCCCCCTACAACCTTGGCCAGTGGGAGGAGTTGGAGGGCTCCCTCACCCAGAGGAATAGTCACTTGTACAACAACACACATCTCCTTCCCCACAGCTGGAGAAAGACTGTGATAAAAACACAAATGATGTCCACAAACAGACTAATGGGGATTCAAACCCCAAGAAAACCCAGCAACCCAGATCTCCAGATGTTTGAAAACCACATGCCACCAACTCAACAGAAGACCTAATATCTGAGGTTATGATGGATTTTTAAAAGAGCACATTTGTTGTCTTTTATGAGATGAGAGGGTATCATGTTTACAAAGGAAGAACAGTTCTATATTACAGTAAAATACTTAGAGACCTTGGGACTCAGAAATAAGATAATCGACATTGAAAATTTAAAGCTCTATTAACCTGAACCACAAAAAAAGAACCATGTGTGCACCAAAATAATGATAAAAATATTGAGAATATTTTTCCCAGAACCAGCACAAAAAGGTACAAAAGCAAAGTGTATGGAAGAAAGGTGAAACCAAAAGACTTATATGCTTCAGAGTCTATCAGATAGAGCTCACAAGAAGGAAAATGGCAGATGGCAATTCCTTAAAAGAATTGAAAGTAATTTCCACAACTTAGAGGGGGAGACCCTGAGTTTGAATGAATACACAGAGGCCTGGCAGAATGGAAGAGATAGAAAACCTCCCTGGACACAGCAGGGAGAACTTAGAAAGCACCACACTTAAATGGACATTTCCAGAGAACACTCTCACCCACCATGTATGCATATATATAACATATAACCTATATTCTGGACAACATGAAAATGGCAACATTCGATGCAGGAAGGCAAAGAATTTGAACCTAGACTTAGGTGTGTAATCAAAGTCTAATTCATGTGTGAGAGCAAATTATCTTTTTTTTAGATAAAAGATAAATTTCACCACCCACAAACCCTAGTGAGAGAAGAACCAGAAAGTATTCCATCAAAAAGAAAAATATGCCTAACAAGAAAGCCATGAATTGTAAGAAATCAGAGTGAAGAAGAATAGAAGTTATCGATCCAGTTATACCTAAATAATTGTTCATTAATAGAAAAAGATCTACATTATCTTTATGTGAAATTAGAATGAAAGGAAGTATGAGCTAACATTTCTTGCTCAATGAGATAATGTGATGTTAACTAATTGATGTGATAAGACAATAAATAAATATCGGTATACAATTATATGTTTAAATTCCAGACCGTTAGAATGGGGGAAAACCCCCCAATTAGATGACTTTAAATACAAAGGAGGAAAAGAAACAAGAAAACCTAGTAAATAGAAAAATAAGGTGGCTAATATAAGACCAAACATACCACTTATCTTGTTAAATGTGAACAGATTAAATTCTGTTCTGAGAACAGAAATTGAGATTGGATTTAAAAAATCAAGCTCAGAATATTTTAGGAAATTTCTAAAACAAAATGAAACCAGAAGGTTGGAAATCAAGTCATGAAAAGAGACACCCAATGTATGCCTTTAAGTGGAGATGGTGTAGAGGAAAGTAACAAGCAAAAATGGAATTCAGGGAAGGCACTACAAGGGACATACTAATCCAATGAATCAGTCTGAAAATTTGAATGACAAATCTTTACAAACCTAGTAGCATGGATTTATGGTGTGTATGGCAGAACATAAAAAGTGAGTAGGGAGAGATGGACAAATTCATAATCAGGGTTGGGGCAGACTTCTTAAAAAAAAAAAATCTCAGCAAAAACCTCACTCAGAAATGGAAAGATTGAGTAGAAAAATGAGTTATAATATAGAAGGATGTAATCTACAAATTTCACCAAGTGGTTATATATACAAATTTGTAACCTAAAGAGATTTCTCATATACACCTTCTGTTCACAGAAAAACTGAAAAAGAAAAAAAATCAAAACTAAAATGAGAAGCTATTGATGACCTAGAATGAGAGAATTCTGATGACAAATAGAAAAAGTCTAAAAACACAAAAGGAATAAAATTTTAAAAGAACTATAAGGATATAAGCAAAAATAAGAAAAATATAGACTGTATTAAAGTATAAGACTTTTTCCCTTTAACTGGACTATAGAAAATTTCTGAACTAATTTGATTAGAAATATGACAAAGAACCAAAATTTTTTATATAATGAAAAAAGTAGAATTTACATATTTTAGGAGATTTAAAAGAACAAGCATAACATTTTATAATAAACTTGAGAATCTAGAAGAAATGAATTAAACTAATACTGAGTCAAAATGCAATATATCTTAATAGAGCAGGAAGCATAAAAGGGAAAATAGAGTAAAAAGAAAAAAACTCCATCCAAAAGATGATCTTTGTGCTATGAATAATAATAAAAAGGGAAGTCTAATAATCATGGGTAATTATAAGTGGATTTGTCTTATGAAAGGAGAAGTAAAAATGTTCTTTTTTTCCTGTATTTCTGCTAGGAATTCCTGAGAAAAAATGAAATGGGCTTTTTTTAAAGTCCTTTCCAGAAAGCTCTTCAGGTTCTTACAGAATTTGACAATGAAGTTGTTTCTCACTTAGCAACTCCAAAATACTTGATTTTTTTCACGGGAAACAACTAAATCATCATAATCATAAAACAATCAGGAGGAAAAAAAAACGCCCTTTCTTTCTTCTGTAATATTTGAATCTGAAAGGGAAGAAGCAAAGATTAAAGTAGTAGCAATCATATGAAAAAGATGCCCTGTTATCTGGACTCACCCACAAAAATGGAAATGGAGGGTTTCTAAAATTTTTTTTCACATACACGGAATGGAGAACATAGGATACCATTTAATGCATTATTTTTTTACTGTGTTTAGTTGATGAAAACAGCGTTGGAACACTAAGGAATGCTGGTGTTAGAAGATGGTCCTCCAAGCAAGCATAAGTGATGAAGTGTCAGGTGAAAGTTACATTAAGTTTGGCACACATCATTAAACGGTGTCTGATAGGAGCAGATGTTCAATTTTTCACACTGAGAAGGTGGTCCAGGAGATTCTATTATACCATAATGTGATGTAATGGCATAATTTTCCATGAAAGTAAAATAAGCCATCCATCTTCAATGTGGCAGTGGGTATCTATTTGTCAAGTCTCCTGGTAATTTCAATGTTCCTGTCTTCATTGGAAACTAAAGATAAATCTGAAGGTCCTGAATATCCGTTGGATACATTTGTTAATGATCTTGTATTGATACAGTGCTGGAGGTGGGTAGCACCTTTCAATATCTAATAATGTTATAAGTGGTATTCTTTAAGGCTAATTTTTTTCAAGTTTACCATTATATCCTTTTATACCCCTTCATTCTGCCTCCTTCCTATGTCCTGGAAGTCATGGGAGAGTTGCCAAAATATGAGTGTGGTCAATTCCGTGGAGGCATTACTCCCTGAAAGCTCTCTTCTTTGCACTTATTTTCAATTCTTAGGCTGGGTCCTCTAGTCAGCTATTTTGGATAGTGATGTTCATCATCCTATCAGTTCCTCAATTTTGTGTCACTATCTCAAAAAGTAGACAGACAGCTGAGGCCAGAGTGGATGTGTAAATTCAACTCTACCAACTTCTAAGGAAAAAAAAAAGTGACAGAGAACAAGAAAAACAAAACTGCACCAAGTCTACTCCCTCAGCATACCTAGAAGTCAGGGACTGTGCAAACCATGAATTAGTAGGAAGTGGAAAAATAAATGCAGAATCCCAGCATGCTGTCTCCCATGCTCCCCATGGCAAGCCTTTGGGGACTGCATGGGCATTTCAGCTAAAAATTGCATGGAGGACCTAAAATGAGGAGGTGGCAGTGAGGAAAATAACCCATCAGAAACTACCAACAGAAAGCAAAAGACTGTGAAAATATACAGAAAAGTCTAGTTGTAGGTCAGAGCACTGACTATGGAAGAAAGGACCTCAATGGACAAGGAACATGAGTAGACAGTCTTTCAGAGGTGTTATACCCAAGCAAAGAAGAGGCTTAAAGCAATGGAGAGCCATACTTGAATATTGTCTATTGCGGGGGGTGGGGAGGCGGGAGGTAGGAAAGTTTAGACAGAAAAGAATCAAAATATCAAAGGACACACACACACTCTGCCTCCCATTTCCCTTTTCATTTTTTTTTAAAGTTTATTTATTTATTTGACAGAGAGAGAGACATAGCGAGAGAGGGAACACATACAGGGGGAGTGGGACAGGGAGAAGTAGGCTTCCCGTGGAGCAGGGAACCTGATGCGGGGCTCGATCCCAGGATCCTGGGATCATGACCTGAGCGAAAGGCAGACGCTTAATGACTGAGCCACCCAGGCACCCCTCCCATTTCCCTTTTTAAAAACTCAAACACATGGTAAAGAAATTACTTCTTACTACGCTGATAGAAGAGGATGTTCTTGAACTAGAAATCTCACAACCCAAATTGTTGGCTCTGTCCACAGAAATGCAGAAGCATAGTTTCCATCTCTCTCTTTTTAACAACACTGCTGCAAAATAAAACAGAAAATGAGAATAATCTAAATATTCAACTGGCAAAAATTCATCCTCCCCCAAACCAACAGCAATACAGAAGGAAGCAGAAATGCAACACATCAGACTAAACTAAACAGCCTCAAACAAGCATTTGGGCTTATTGGAAAACACTTTGAATCAAAAGCTCAGGAACTATGAACATTAATGACAAAAAACTTGAGATAATGAAACAACTTGATTGAACTCAAGGAAGAAATGGAAGAAAAAGTTAAAATTGTATCAGAAATGTAGACTAACTTACAAGTTGCCCAGAGAAGTACAGATGAAAAACATAATCAAGGACATTGGAATAAACTAATAAACAACTAAGAGAATGACAATGAAATAATAAAAAAGAGCCAAAGATAAGATGAGTGATTTGGAAGATAGCCAAAGAAGGAATAACATGTAATATAATTGGTGTCCCAAAGAACAAAAGCAGAACAGAATTAATATTTGTAACTGTCAAAACACTTTCTGGGGGCGCCTGGGTGGCTCGGATGGTTAAGCGTCTGCCTTTGGCTCAGGTCATGATCCCAGGGTCCTGGGATCGAGTCCCGCATCAGGCTCCCTGCTAGGCGGGGAGCCTGCTTCTCCCTCTGCCTCTGCCTCTCTGACTCTCATGAATAAATAAATAAAACATTTAAACAAACAAACAAACAAACAAAACACTTTCTGGATGCAAAAGACTTGAATATACATATTGAAAGGACTCACTGGCACCATTTTAAATTTACCCTTAATCATCAATTCAAGGTCATTGTCTCATAAAGCTACTAAACAAAGATTAAGAATCTTAAGGACCATGAGGGGAAAACAAAATAACTTATAAGGAAAGATAGGTAGACTGGCATGTGACCTCTCAAAAACAAAAGAATGTAGGGAGACATGGAGGAGGCTTTTTCAGAAACTCCAAAGAAAGTGTAAACCCAAAATTTCCCTCCAGCCGAGCGGCCCTTTAAGTATGGGAAGGGAGGGAAAAATAAAATAAGATGAAAGCAGAGAGGGAGACAAACCATAGAGGCTCTTAACTCTAGGAAACAAACTGAAGGTTGTTGAAGGGGAGGTGAGTGGGGGGATTGGGGTAACTGGGTGATGGATATTAAGGAGGGCATGTGATGTAATGAGCACCGGGTGTTATATGCAACTGATGAATCACTGTACTGTACCTCTGAAACTAATGATACACTATGTGTTAATTAACTGAATTTAAATAAAATTTTAAAAAAGTATCCTGGCTATAGAGAAACAATTTTAAACACGTAAAAGCTCAGGGAATTCTGTATCCATAAGTCCTTTTTGAAGAATCTACTGGAAAATGAACTCCATTCAACCAAGAGATGACCAGGGAAAATTTAGCAGAAGGAGTATGGACAACATTTAGTAATTGTAGATGGAAGACAGGAACAAAGGGGAGAGGGCATGATAATATATTTAGAAAACCCTAAAGACCTCCATCAAAAATACTGTTCAGACTAACAGATGAATTCAGTAAAGTTGCAGGATGCAAAATCAATATACAAAAACCTGCTGCAATTTCTTTACACTAATAACAAACTATCAGAAAGAGCAGTTAAGAAAACAATGCCATCAAAAATAATAAAATACCTAGGGATAAATTTAACCAAGGAGGTGAACTACTTGTATATTGAAAATAAGACATTAATGAAAGAAATTGAAGACACAAATAAGTGGAAGGTATTCTTTGCTCATGAATTGGAAAAATTAATATTACTAAATATTACTGTCTAAAGTAGTATACAGACTCAATGCTATCCCCATCAAAATTTCAATGACAATTTTTGCATAAATAGAACAAACAAACCTGAAACTTTATGAAACCATGAAAGACCCCAAGTAGTCAGAAGAATACTGAGAAAGAAGAAAAAAGCTGGAGGCTTCCTTTGCCCTGATTTCAAATTATATTACAAAGCTGTAGTAATTAAAACAGTATGGTGTTGGCTTAAAAACAGATGTATAGATCAGTGGAACAGAAGAGAGAGTCCAGAAATGAGTCCACACATAAAGGGTCAATTAATTTAAGACAAAGGAACAAAGCATATATGGTAGGGAAAGCACAGTCTCTTCATTACATGGTGCTGACCCAATTGGACAGCTATATGCAAGAGAATGAAACTGGACCTCTCTTACACCATGCACAGAAATTAACTGAAAATTGATTAAAGATCTACATGTGAGACCTGAAACCATAGAACTAGGAGAAAACACAGGTGAAAAGCTCTTTGCCATAGGTCTTGGTGATGATTTTTTTTTTTTTAATCTGACACCAAAAGTAAAAGCAAGAGCAAAAATAAACAAGTGGGACTATATCAAACTAAAAAACTTTGCATAGCAAAGGAAACCATCAACAAACTGAAAAGGCAACCCTTTCATTTTTCATGGAATGGGAGAAAATAATTGCAAATAATATATCTGATAAGTGGCTAGTATCCAGAATATATAAGGAATTTATCCAACTCAATAGCCCCCAAACCCCCAAAACAAACCAAAAAACCCAACAAAAACCAAAACCAAACTATCCAATTTAAAAATGGGCAAAAGATCTGAATCGACATTTTTCCAAATAAGATCTACAGGTGGCCAACAGGTATATGAAAAGATGCTTGTTATCACTAATCAAGGAAATGCAAATCAAAAGCACAATGAAATCTTAACCCACACCTGCTAGAATGACTATCATTGAAAAGACAAGAAGTCTTGGCATGGGTGTGGAGAAAAGCAAACCCTCACATATAAATTGGTGCAGCCAATGTGGAAAACAGTATGGAAGTTCGCCCCAAGATTAGAAATAGAACTACATATGATCCAGTAATTCTCCTGGGTATTTACCTAAAGAAATAAAAACAGCAATTCGAAAACTGATCTGCACCCCATTTCATTGCAGCATTATTTCTAATAGCCAAGATATGAACACAACCTTAAGTATCCATCAGTGGATAAATGGATAAAGAAATTGTGTGTGTGTGTGTGTGTGTGTGTCTTGTATACATGTCCACACAATGAGATATCATTCACCCATAAAAAGAGAGTAAGGTCTTGCCATTTGTGACATCATGGATGGACCTTAAGGGCATTATGCTCAGTGAAATAAGTAAGAACAAAGAAAATGACTACATGGTCTATCTTATATATGGCTTCTAAAAACAAAAACACTCAGCTCATAGAGAACAGATTGGCATTTCAAGAAGAGGTGAGGAGGTGGAGAAATTTTTTTTTAAATAGATAGTAATAAGTATTCAGAATAAAATGTTATGACACATGCTAATCTTATGCATTCTATATTCTGATAAAGTAGAAATAATGTGACTAGAAAGACAGAATAAGTTCTCTAATTATTGCATGGGCATTAGATGGGGGTTAAGAACACTACATCAAGGACTAATGAAGTACTGTATGGTGACTAACATAACATAATAAAAAAGAACACCATTAAAAATGCATGAATGATATAATGACTTAAGAAACAGGGGAATAAAGGCATTTAAAACAGTCCAAGTAGAAAAGTAACCATCAAAACAAAAACAGATCTTCTTATATACCAAGATAAAAATTGAAAACAAAGTTAAACTTTATAAAGAGAAAAGAAATTATAAGTTCTGTAGGGTAATTGAAATCAAAAGTTGTAGTCTCATCAATAAATGTTAATGGGCATAATATACCTATTAAAGAGATGTTCAATTGGGCTCATAAAGGAAAGCCCACCTATAATCTGTATACAAGAGACACATAAGACAAAATCATTCAAATAGGCGAACAAGAAAGAGGTAGACAAAGGTATACCAGGCAAATGGAAACGGTAAGAAGGCAGGATTAGCACATTAATATCATACAAATATAACTCAATTCAAAGAAGACCAAACATAAAAATAAAGGATTTTTTAATGTTAAAATACATAATTCACAATTAATGTATAACAATTACGAGTATCTGTATACCTAAAATCATAGCAATCATCTCCATGAGGTTTATAATTGGTAATTTCAAAACATTTACAAAACAGACAAACCTATGGATAATGTAATCAAGAAACAAAGAAAGAAATCACAAATACACAAAATAGGGGTGCCTGGGTGGCTCAGATGGTTAAGCATGGGCCTTTGGCTCAGGTCATGATCCCAGATTCCTGGGATCAAGCCCCGCATCAGGCTCCCTGCTTAGTGGGGAGCCTGTTTCTCCCTCTCCTTCTCCTGCTCCTCCTGCTTGTGCTCTCTTGCTTTCTCTGTCAAATAAATAAAATCTTTTAAAAAAATAAAACCCCCCACAAATACACAAAATAAGAAATGGCAAGAGAGAAATGTCCAAAATTTCCAAAATGATACTTAATATCATCAGACTATTCACAAAGGGCATCTAGGTGGCTTAGTTGGTTAAGCATCTGACTTGATTTTGGCTCAGGTCATGATCTCAGAATTTTGAGATCAAGTCTTGTTTGCTGGACTCTGTGCTGAGCATGGAGCCTACTTAGGATTCTCTCTCTGTCTCTCTTCTTATACTCTCTCTAAAAAAAAAAAAAAAGTTCATGAAATGCAAGGAGACATAAAAAAACACACTAATAAAATGACACTTTAGGACATGAAAAGATCAAATTGACAGAAAAAGTAAGGATATAGAAAATCAAAACATCATAACCAAAAGGTATTTTATGGCACATGGAATTTTGTACCCTGATATACATGATACATGTTTATCTCAAGCACAGGTAGAAGGAACACTAAAAAAAATTAGGTAACAGAAAATGTCAGTGGACATAGTAAATAACACTATTGACTTCCATTGAAATAAAAGTAGGAATTATTAAATCTTAAGCTTATACTTTATAAGGAGGGATACAGTATGAAGTGACAATTTGTAAAAACCTGTATGATTATAAAATATAACTAAAAAATCTGCATTATTAAAATAGACAAAATACACTTAGAGCAGTAATGAGAGGAACATAAGTAGCACAGAAATTTCTTTTAAAGATTTTATTTATTTGAGAGCACAAGAGCGTAAGCAGGGGGAGCGGGAGAGGAAGAAACAGACTTCCACTGAGCAGGAAGCCCGATGAGGGGCTCGATCCCAGGACCATGAGATCATGACCTGAGCAGAAGGCAGATGTTTAAGACTAAGCCATCCAGGCATCCCAATAGCACAGAAATTTTTATCAATAAAAATGAAAGAATACATAAACGACATTCCAAGTGCAGAAGTTAGAAATAATCCCAGTGTAAAGCAGAAAGAAGAAAGCACAAGGAAAGAAATGATGATAAAAGCAGAAATTCATGAAAAAGATGATAAACAGCAGATCTAATTAATAACTAAAACACCTGGTAATTTCAAAACATTAAGAAAATAGACAAGGCTATGGATAACATAATTAGGAAACAAAGAGAGAAATCACAAATATACTAAATAAGAAACGGCAAGACAGAAACGTCCAAAATGTTAAAATATCATCAGACTATTTTGTAGGCCTCTTAGTAAATAAATTTGAAAATATACGCAAGAAGTAGAGAATTTCCCAGGGAGATACAGTTTACCAAACTGACCGAGTTAAATAAGTAAAACTTAGACAAATTCCTCTAGAATAAACTGAGAATGTTTTCATAGAATTAACCCATAAAAAGTACCATGTTCAGGTGGGAATTACAGGGAAGTTCTAGCAAACTTCAAAGAGCAGATGATCCCAATGCTCTGTGAATTATTTGGGAGCATTGAAAATGAAGGAACACTTGGTAATGTGTTTTATGAAGCAAGTATAGCGTTGATAGGTAAAGTCGATAAAGACAGTAAAAGAGATAGTTACAGATATCACCAATGAATATTGATGTAAAAGTTCAAAATAAAATATAGTGAACAGAATCCAGGGCTATTATAGGAAAATGATATGTAATGACCTTGAGTTTATTTTAGGAATGTTAGGCACAAAATTTGAAAATGCATTAATATCAAAATATGTCTAAGAAAAAAACCCCAAAGGGTTGACTCTACAGATACTGAAAAAGTATTAAAAAAATTCACCACTTATTCCTGATAAAATGCACTCAAGCAAGTAGGAATTGATGGAGACTTTTTTTCTTTAACATGATAAAGTACACCCTATCCTGAGGATAGGATATTCTATCTTTTTTTTTTTTACAGCATTTTATAATTTCTTTTTTTATTCTTATGTTAATCCCCATACATTACATCATTAGTTTTAGATGAAGAGTTCCATGATTCATTGTTTGTGCATAACACCCAGTGCTCCATGCAGAATGTGCCCTCCTCAATACCCACCACCAGGCTAACCCATCCTCCCACCCCCCTCCCCTCTAGAACCCTGTTTGTTTTTAAGAGTCCATCGTCTCTCATGGTTCGTCTACCCCTCCGATTTCCCCCGCTTGAAACAGTAGAGGCATTTCCAATAACCTGAGAAACTAGGAGTAAAAGTATCTGGGAATTCTTTTTAGTAGTCTTGTAAATTTATTCTAAGGTTGAAATTCTGTCAAAATACAAATATGGAGAACGAGGTTACTAATGCTTATTTTCTTTATCAGGACCAGGGACACATTTTTAGCTATCTACTCAATATCTATTTCTCCTGTCTTTTTTCTGAAAGTTTTTGTTTTGTCTTGTTTTTAATGAAATCTGAGATCAAATACCTTTCCTGTAATTCAATTTTGTCCCCTCTGATAAAGTGGAAGTTTCTAGGTAGGGCTTCTAGGAAAATTTCCAGAAAGGAGCAGGCTTGGCTGATCTAACACTCGGGCTTTTTGCCCTTCTAATATCTTCCTGCAGGGAGGTGACAGCCCAATTGTATCCACAAGGAGGAAAGGCTAAGCCTGAGGATAAAGGAACAGAGAAATGGAAGGAACTTGAGTCCCTGGTGAAGTCATCGGGTCTTTATATCAGCCATTGATGGCCAATTTCTGGATGTTCTACATAATAGAAACAGTCCTCTTCCTTACTTGGGCTGTGTCGGTGGGGTTCACTCTTTCTTGAAGCTGTGTGAATTTTATAGGTTTTTTCATATAGGTATGACATATACTTTCAATGTCACAGGATTCTTCAGAGAAATGAGAATTAAAGCAATTGAGAACCACCACTCAAGACCCAAAGATCCAGGGTTAAATCCCAAACTGCATCTCAAAGTAGAGGTTTTAGGGAGTTCACGCTCTGTGGAGAGCCCCTCCAATGCTTGAGGAAAGCATAATGCCATCAGCTTAGATGAGGTTTTCGTTCTTTGTTGCTGTATCAATTCAACACTCTTGGTTGAGAAGCTACTGTGTGAAAACTACTGGGACATAGAAATGTGTCTCAGTAGTTTACAAGGACCTTCTGATCCTGCGAGCAAGTAAGAAGTAAGTGCTTTAAGAAGTAAAAAGCCACTCAGGACATTATGATAAAGGTGTTAATGTGCAGCGTAGACAGCACAAGTTATATCTACATTCAAAGACATGAACTGGGGTTGAGTGGAAAAGAATTCACGGAGGAGGTGCTATCTGAGTGAGTCTTGGCAGAAAGATAAACTTGGATCATTGAAAGGCATAGGTGGGAAGGCATTCTTGGCAAAATACATGCCAGATACCCATGGGTAGAAGTTATAAAAAAGTGACATTTAGGGACACTAAGGCAGGCAGTTCTTTTGGAGTGGAGCATTTTTGACATTATAAATTCTTCAACAGGATATAATCTGACTGAAGCAGAATTTTAGAGTTTCCTAATACGTAGGAGGAGAACACAGGAAGCTTAGAATCAAATAGGATGATAAATTTAGTGATCTCAATCATAGGTGGGGGTGTAAGAATGGGAAAGCCACATTCGAGAGCTATTTCTGGGGAAAATGTACTTACGTTTGTATCTTGTCAGATTTAGGCTTGGATCACAAACTTGCCTGAGGTTTTGCACCTAATTGCTTGTAAATGATAGCAGTGTCATTAACAGAAACTGGTAATTGGAAATGGAGATCTTCTCTTGGAGAGAGAGGAGGGAGAAGTGGAAGAGGATGGAGCTGAGGTTAACTTGGCTCAGATGTTGAGGGGCCATGAAAATATTCAACAGTTGCTTGGAGATACTGTGTTTGTAGCTTGGAAGAAAGCTCAGGTCTGCAGAGACAGACTTGGGTGTCATTTGAATGGGTGTCATTTGAATAGTTTAAACTGTGTGGATGGCTAATCTGTAAGAGGAAATGGATGGATTTAGAACATGAGAAAGTTGGAGTATGGATAGTAGAAGTCTGAGAATGAAGTATTGGGCAATGCTATTTACAGAAAGAAAAATAAGAGAAGCCAGTGGAGAAGACAGAAGTAGGAGAAGTGCCCCCCCCCAATCAGGTGGCACATTTCCCCCAGGCCTAGAAGGTGGGGACCTCACTAACTGTGGCATCTGCTAGGACCCCTGAAGGAAATTCTTACATGTTCCATATTTTAGATGATCCCAAACATGAACTTCAAACTTGCTCAAAAATCTACCCAATCCTTTTACTAGATGGGGTAAGAAACACAGAAGCTAGAATTTGTTTGCAGCTTTATTTTGTTTGGTGTTTATTAAAACCAGTATATTCTTATATCAAATTTATCAGAATAAAGAGGATTTTGTGCCAACTATACACTGAGACCTCTCTCTGGAACAACATGTATATTGTGTTTGTGTAAATATTATGTAATTAGAGCAAAATTTTAAGAGTTACACTATAGTGAACTTTATAGGTGAGTTAATTTAGCTTCTATAACCTAGCACTGGTCATTTCTGATGTATGTTCTGCCTTGTCCTTGCTCAGATACCAACCCATGAAAACATCATTATTCCTATAGATAAAATTGAAAGCACAAAATGCTTCACTGTGTAGATTCAGGAAGATAACACAGACAAAAGTAGGGATTTTGGCAACTCCACATATCCTCCTTTAACCAATAGAACATATTCAGGAGATGTAGGGAATCCAAACTTGTGATTTCTTTTTTCATTTTAGGCATAAAGGAATGGCAGTTATTTTAATATTTGTATCTTAACTTTAATAACATTACTTCTGACTCACTGCGGAGAAATTCATTCTGTACCGATGATGAAATCTGGATTATATACAAATTTTAGCAAAGACTTTTTAAAAATACAGTTTTGAAATGATGTATCCTGGGGTGCCTGGGTGGCTCAGTTGGTTAAGCATCTGCCTTCGGCTCAGGTCATGATCCCAGGGTCCATGGATTGAGTCCCACATCAGGCTCCTTGCTCAGCAGGGAGCCTGCTTCTCCCTCTGCCCTTCACCCTGCTGGTGCTCTCTCTCTCAAATAAATAAATAAAATCTTAAAAAAAAAAAAAAAGAAAAACAATGTGTCCTGGAGCCCTAGGTTCCCCTTATGCCTACTGCATTGGTGGTGGGATGCAAGAGGCTGGTAGAAAACCACCACTTTGATCTGTTTCCTGTGTTATTCTTTCCCTACATGGTTTGGATTAAAGGAAATCAAGAAGTCTTAAAACATAGGGGATAGAGTTAAAATTATTGGTTTAATATCCTTTTCTACTAATTGTCTATATTGGTTATGGGTGAATTTTCAATTGAATTTTTTCCTCCTTTTGGGTGGTATTTTCCTGCATCTTTTAAAGATTTTATTTATTTTACAGAGAGAGAGAGAGAGAGAGAGAGTGCATGCATGCAGGGGGAAGGGCAGAGGGAGAGGGAGAGAGAATCTCAAGCAGACTCTGCGCTGAGCACAGAGCCCGACCGGGGGCTCTATCTCACGACCCTCAGATCATGACCTGAGCTGCATCCAAGAGTCAGATGGTCAACAGACTGAGCCACCCAGGTGCCCCTTACTTTCCTACATCTTGCGTGGCTGGTGACTTGTTATCTGTTTACGGACTGTGAATTTTTCTAACAAGGTATTCACCAATACTTCTGCCCTTTTGTTTTTCAAAAATTCATTGTGTGTAGGACTTCTTGTTTTGTATGAGTAAGTCAAGGTTGTGAATTTGTCTCAAGACTGCTTTGGTTTTCCCTTATTAATTTTTTTATGTTGTGTTCTCATTGATGCTTTTTTTCTGTGTAGTATATTATTGCCATTCCCTATGCTCTTTGTTCTAAGCTTGGAAGAAAGCTCAGGTCTGCACAAGTAAGTGTTTTAACTTGCCAGCTTATTTTTTTTTAAAGAAACCTTTCTTAATGGTTATTTGAGAAAGGTTAATACATAAAGTTATGCTTAAATTTCTAGTTTAATTGCATTTTGTTCAGTGGTCCCAACTCGTATAATTCTGCTTTTTGGAATCTGAGGTTTTGTTATGGCCTAGTGATAATCAACTTCTGTATGCATTTCATGGATGCTTAAATTATTTATTCTCTGGCAGGATACAGATATCACTTACACATGTGTATATATATGTGTGTGTGTGTGTGTATGCACACACAGATATATATAATCAAAGTTAATGTTATTCATATCCTCTCTCTATATTTTATCCACTTGTTCTCTGAATGATGAAGGGTGAGATCTTTAAAGCATATGTTACAAATGACCAGCAACATGCTAGGTTATCTTTTGTTTGCCCATGCAATGTTATTTTAAAAATTAAACTAAACCATGAACATTTGAAAGCCAGAGAATTTCCTATAACCTACAGATTTTTGACTTCCTTTGACAAACTAGAGAATCTGCCAAACCAGCAACCTCATTGCCATGCAGAAATGTTTGACTTAAACTGAGAATTGTCTGCTTTTTTAAGATGGTGCATGCATTCTCCCATCTCATGAGGACCTCCCCTGGTACCTGAGGACTCTGTGAATATGAGTTCCTATATATCTTTGTTCTTGCTCTATTATATTGTGGTGGAGTGGAGGAAACTGGGGGGGAAAAATTAACCACCAGAGGTGGTAAATCAAAAATGACAGACTGAGAAGGCATCGTATTTAAGAAAAAAATAATCTAGTCTTTATTCTTCATGTAACCTATTGGACCACTTTTGGAGGAATATGTTTGTAATCCATATAACCGTGTTTTTCTGTCAATTTCTTCTTAGATTTTTAATCAACTTTATTGAGATAAAATATACATACAATAAAATGATCCATACACATGTATGATTTGCTGATGTGCACAACAGGAAAACCACCTGTGGAATATAAACCTGCACAAACATGGCCCCAGTCAAGATAGGGAACACTTTCATTGGCACCAAAAGTTTCCTTGTGTCCCTCTGGAGTACATCTCTCCCTCTGCCCCTGCCCCAGACAACCACTTACCTATTTCCCATCATTATAGATTGTTTCATTTTCTAGACTTGTGTATAAATGAAAAAAAACATAGGATGTATTCCACCCTCCCCCCTTTTTTTTTTTGGCCTGGGTTTTTTCACACAGCCCACTGATTTTGAGATGCATCCATAGTTTTGTTTGTATCAGCATTTTTTTTTCTTTTTATAACTGAGAAGCATTTCATTGTTTGGTTATATGACAATCCATTCGTCAGTTAAAGGATATTTGTTTTCTTACCCCCATTTCAAAATAAATCTGTTGAGATGGTTCACATACAAGTCTTTGTATAACATCTGTTTTCATTTCTCTCGGGTAGGTCCCAAGGCATGGAACGACTGGGTTGTATTGTAGATATATATTTAATTTTTTTTTTTTTTGAGAGAGAATGCTAGCACATCAGTGGGGAGAGGCAGAGGCAGAGGGAGAGAGAGAATCTTAAGCAGGCTCCATGCTGGGGATGGACTCAATGCAGGGCTCGATCTCAGGACCCTAAGATCATGACCTGAGGCTAAATCAAGAGTTGGACGCTTAACCGACTGAGCCATGCAGGTGCCCCTATATTTAACTCTTTAAAAAACTGCCAGCTTCCAAAGTGGTTGTACATTTTTACATTCCCATATATGGTATGAGTTCCACTTGCTCCATATCCTTGCCAAAAGTCTTCATAGTGTTAGCCATTCTCTGGTTATGCAGTGTTATCACATTGTGGTCATAACTTCATGGATGGCAAAGGATGTTGAGCATCTTTTCATGTGTGTACTGGGAAATGTCTGTTCAAGTCTTTTGCCCATTTTTATTTTGCTTCCTGAAAACGAGTTGCAAGACTTTGTATAAAGAGACAGCAAGATTGTAAACAATGCTGCAATAAATGTAAGGCTGCCTATATCTTTTTGAATTAGTGTTTTTGTTTTCTTTGGGTAGATACCCAGTCGTAGAGTTATTGGATCCTGTGGTATTTCTACTTTTAATTTTTTGAGGAAACTTCATACTATTTTTCACCGTGGCTGGACTGCTTTACATTCCCACCAACAGTTGCACGAGAGTTCCTTTTTCTCTACATCCTTGCCAACACTTGTGGTTTCTTGTCTTTTTTATTTTGACCATTCTGACAGGTATAAGGTGATCTCTCATTGTGCTTTTGAACTGCATTTCCCTGATGATTCGTGATGTTGAATACATTTTCCTGTGTCTGTTGTTCTTTTTGAAAAAATCTCTCTTCAGGTCCTCTGTCCACTTTTTAAATCAAAAACTGTTTTTTTTTGTGTGTGTGTTGGGTTGTGTAAGTTCATTATATATTTTGAATATTAATGCTTTATTGATACATCACTTGCAAATACCTTCTCCCATTCAGTAGTGGCCTTTCCCTTTTGTTGATGGTATCTTTATTGTGCAAAAGCTTTTTATTTTGGTGTAGTCCCAATAGTTTATTTTTACTTATTTGTTTCCCTTGCCTCAAAAGACTTACCTAGAAAAATGTTGCTATGGCCAATGTCCAAGAAAAGACTACCTATGTTCTGTTCTAGGATTTTTATGGCTTCAGGTCTCCTACTTTGTTGTCTAATCCATTTTGAGTTTATTTTTTGTGTGTGGTATAAGAAGGTGGTCCAGTTTCATTCTTTGGCATATAGAGCTGTCCAGTTTTTCCAGCACCATTGATTGAAGAGACTATCTTTTTCCCCATTGTATATTCTTGTTTCCATTGTCATAGATTAATTGACCGCATAAATATGGGTTTATTTCTGGGCTCTAGTCTGTTCCATTGATCTATGTCTATTTTTGTGTCCATACCACAATGTTTTGATTATTCCAGCTTTATATTATCACTTGGAATTTGGGATTGTGATGCCTTCAGCTTCGCTGTTCTCAAGATTGCTTTGCATGTTCAGAGTCTATTGTGGTTTGATACAAATTTTAGGTTTATTTGTTCCAGTTCTGTGAAAAATGCTGTTAGTATTTTGATAGGAGTTGCATTACATCTGTTGATTGCTTTGGGTAGTATGGATATTTTAACAATATTTTTCCAATTTATGAACATGGAACATCTTTCAATTTGTTTGTGTCATCTTCACTTTCATCGTGTTTTATAGTTTTCAGAGTACAGGTTTCTCACCTCCTTGTTCAAGTTTGTTCCTAGGTATTTTATTCGTTTTGGTGCAGTAGTAAGTGGAATTGGTTTCTTAATCTCTGTCTCTGCTATTTTGTTACTATTGTCTAGAAACACTACTGATCTCTGGGTATTAATTTTGTGTTCTGTAACTTTCCTGAAGTCATTTATTACTTCTAGTAGTTTTTTGGTGGAGCCTTCATGGTTTTCTATGTATAGTATCCTGTCATATATAAATAAACCTTTTCCTGACCAATATGGATGCCTCATTTCTTTTTGTTGTCTGATTGCTGTGGCTAGGACTTCCAGTACTATGTTGAATAAAAGTACTGAGATTGGACATCCTTGTCTTATTCCTGATCCTGGAGGAAAAGTTCTCAGTTTTTTACCATTGAGTTTGATGTTTGCCATGGGTTTTTCATATAAGGCCTTTATTATATTGAGGTATGTTCCCTATTATCCCACTTTATTGAGAGCTTTTATCATGAACAGATGTTGAATTTTGTCAAATGCTTTTCCTGCATCCATTAGATGATCACATGGTTTTTATCCTTTTTCTTGTAATGTGATGTATCATACTGATTGATTTGCAAATATTGAACCACTCTTGCATCCCCAGAATAAATCCCACTTGATTGTGATGAATGATCCTTTTAGAGTATTGTCGAGTTCTGTTCTCTAATACTTTGTTGAGGATTTTTGCATCTGTGTTCACTGGAGATATTGGCCTGCAGTTTTCTTTCCTTGTAGTGTCTTCATCTGGTTTTGGTAAAATGGGTCATTGAAGAAATTAAAAAATATATGGAGGCAAATGAAAATGAAAGCACAGTGGTCGAAAATCTTTGGGACACAGAGAAAGCAGTTCTAAGAGGGAAATATATAGTAAGTGATACAGGTCTACCACAAGAAACAGGAAAAAGCTTAAATAATCTAAACTTACATCTAAAGGATCTTGAAAAAGAGGAACAAAGCCCAAGCTGAGTAGAATTAAGGGAATAATAAAGATCTGAGCAGAAATAAATGACATAGAGACTAAAAAAAAAAAGTAATAGAAAAGATCAGTGAAACCAAGAGCTGGTTCTTCGAAAAGAAAAAAAAAAATTGAGGGGCGCCTGGGTGGTTCAGTCGTTAAGTGGTTGCCTTCAGCTCAGGTCATGATCCCAGGGTCCTGGGATCAAGCCCCATATCGGGCTCCCTGCTTATTGGGAGGCCTGCTTCTCCCTCTCCCACTCCCCCCCTGCTTGTGTTCCCTCTCTCACTGTGTCTCTCTGTCAAATGAATAAATAAAATTTAAAAAAATTGATAAACCTTTAGTTAGACTCATCAAGAGAAAAGAAAAGGACTCAGATAAAATCAGAAATGAAAGAGGAGAAGTAGCAAATGACATCACAGAAATATAAAGGATATAAGAGAATACCATGAGAAATTATATGTCAACAAATTGGACAACCTGGAAGAAATGGATAAATTCCTAGAAACATACAGTTTTCTAAAACTGAATCAGGAAGAAATAGAAAATCTGAACAGATGGATTACTAGTAATGAAATTGAATTGGTAATCAAAAAACTACCAAAAAATAAAAGTCCAGGACCAGATGGATTCCCAGGTGAATCCTGGGACACACTTAAAGAAGAGTTAATACCTATTCTCCTCAAACTGTGCTAAAAAATAGAAGAGGAAGGAAAGTTTCCAAGTATGTCCTATGTAACTCCTTTTTTCTTAATATAATCTATACATGTAGACTTAGAGTATTGTTTTAAAATTGTTTTATTATACATCTTTCAATTATTTTATGCACATTTTGTTAATGTAACTATCTAAATACCTGTGCTCAGTGTTGTGTATAAAATGGTGTTTATAATATCACCTTTTCATGTTTTCATTTAAAATTTTTCTCACCTCATGTAATTGGATATCTTTGTGTGTGTGTGTGTGTAAGGATAAATTAATGTAAAGTTTTGAGTATTTGATTATCTGAGAAAGATCTTCTATTTTCTCATGTTTATTATAGCTAAAGACTCAGAATTATTAGGAATTATTAGGTTGCAAACTTCTGTTTAGGTAAGATGTGTTTATTGTCTTCTGTCTTTCGTAGTGCAAAAAAACCCCAATTTCTTGAGAAATTTCTTCCATTAAAAATACTTTTTTTCAAGCTTCCTTGCATTTTTTCTTGGTGCTTGACATTTAGATGTTATATGTAGTATATCTTTGTTAATTTTAATAAACAGTATTATATGGTAATGATAGAACTCTTCAAAATTATTGTTCTTTTAGCTCAAGCAAACATTCTAACCTTTGACTGTTTTATTTTGTTCTTTTCTGCTAACATTGTCTATTACCAGAAATTCCAATGTAACTCTCCAACCTTTAAGAAATCTACTGGAGTTGGTGTGTTTTATTGTCTTTTGTGTAATACCTTCCTAATCTACACTTGAAATAGCAGAGTTGCTAATATTATTACCCAGACACAGCGTATTGGTAAATACTATGACTAGTCATCATTACATACATTTCAGAGGTTTGGAGTAGTAGTTTTCTCTATCATAGCAATTATAACTGAATTCTAGATGTTTCCTAAGCCTTTTTTTTTTTTTTTTTTTGCGAGGAGAGATTACAAGGTAGAATATTTTTTTCTGTGGCAAAAGAAGAGAATATATTTTATCTGTGGATACCTTCTTTAATAATAGAAGAACATATAGTCTTAGAGTAAGTGTTGATATTCCTTTCACATTAGTAGGAAAAGAGACCTCTCTGAGGAAGTAAAAACTAACATGAAGCAAGAGAGGTCGAAATTCGATTATTAACAAATGGTATATGAGGCATGTAATGCTTTTCAGGTACACATTTTTAAAAATGCCTGTAATCTCTAGGCTGACCCTTCATTATCTCTCTTCATTTATGTCCTGTTATTCTTCTCTCATAATTTCAATTGTTATTTTGTCTGCATTCCGAGAGGTTTGAAGTTTGTCTTCCACATAACTGATGATATTTTTCAGTAACCTAAAATATACTTTTTTTTTAATGCTTCCCTTGCTGATCTTAATTCTAATGTTGCATTTAAATTTTACAGTAATTTGTAACCCTAGCCACTTCCTTTTTTGGTTCTACCTTTACGTTGGTTCTAGTGAGATTTTCTGTAATGTAAGTTCTCCCAAAACATGCTTATCTTCCTCTCTGGTGTGTATTTTCAGAAAAAAAAGTTTTTCTTCCCTTTGAGTGTTATGTCCTCATTTATGTTGTAGAATCTCTCCTTAACCTCATGTTGATTGTTTGCAAGAAGGGATAGGCTTGTACAGAGGTAGTTTTTGTTAACAGACTAAATGGTTAGTTTTCCCTCATCCCTTCTGTCTTTTCTTCTGTGAATTAATTCCATCCATCTAAGATGTTATCCTGAAGGACAGATAGATAGATGTTCACAGCTCCATGGCCAATTCTTGGTAATTTTCCGGTGTGATTTGGCTGGACTGAGGGAGATCTTCTCTTTCTCCTGCTTCCTCATTGTCTTTTACTATCAGACTCTTCATAAGGGAACATGGTTGATGATTCTCTGCTTGTCAGCACCAGTGCATACCAGCCTCCCAGAAAGCAATGCTCCGGGATCTTTTACTTTTGCTCCTGCTTATTATCAAAGATGTGGGGTTTTGCCTGCTTTGCATCCACAACCAATATGTCACATTTGTAGATATTCACTCTACGTATTTATCAGCCAGGTGTATTAAAAAAGGCACTGATGAGGAGAGGGGGGACAAGACATGCCTTTCACGCAAGCTGATTTGAGGATTTGATAGGGAACACCTTATTTTAGATTAGAGAAAATCCTTTATCTCTGAAGTAAAGGTTGCCATTGCTGTCGTGTAGAAAGTTCCCATGTTGTCTTTTTCTGGCTCTTCTATTTCAGATGTGTTTTCTCTCTTTTTTAGTCACAATTCCTCCAGGAGTATTGCAAGCAGGTATTCAATATTACCTGTGTTGTTCTACTTTGCATCTCTTAGGCTCCTATGAATATTTTAATACATGGGTGAAGGAAGGAAAAACAGATTCATTTTATTGCCTTTTAAATTAAGAAGTCTCAGATTTCCTTCATTTTCACATAGTGTATATGGTGTTTCACCAGTAACTGTGTCCCTCTGTTTGGGTTGAAACATTCTGTGCATTCAACTGGAACCTAGTGAAGCCCGCAGAAGACATATGTAGGCAGCAGGCATTTTTTTTTGTGGACTTGGTCCCGTGACACAGCGTGACACATGTCACATGTGGGATATCTAACAAAAATTCATAAAACTCTTCAATAGGTGGTGGTTCAAAGCAATTAAATTTAGATTGTTTATTTTGTGGAGAAATAGGGTCATAAGAGGGAGAATTTATTTCTTGCTGAAAGGAATAAGGGGGGGATATGCTATGGGACCGTTGTCTTGGAAATGAACCTTAATGGTACACAAAGTATGAAAATTTGGCATGTTAAAAAAAAAAAAAACTTTGGTGTGGTGTGAAGGAGTAAATGCTGATATCTCCTGTTAATCCACATAAGACATATTCTAAGGGTGCTGGAAATCTGGAAACCGTTAGCATTGTCGGATGCTGTGAGGCACCATCCAGAATGTGTAACAGCCGTCATATTCAGCTGCTTCCCAGACATCTCCGGTGACTCTTACCTTTCTGTCCACGCTGACACCCCCAGTTATCTGGTTCCATGGTGTTGTGTGTGTGTCTTCTCTAGCCTTGATTTATCCAAGATCAGGATCAATAGTAGTCGGTGGAAAAGAGATGAGCGAAAGCAAGAGGTGTCTCCTTTCAGCAACGTGATGATAATATTGAGACTGCTTAATGCCTCGAGCAGTTCACCCAGTGTAATGGACGTATGTACCAGCACTAGCCTGACCTATGTGGTGGCCCTCAGGGAAGCTGTAGCAAATCCCAGGAAACGGGACATTTTTCATGTCTGCATTAGCAAACACTTGCTGTAGCTTTTCAGAGACGAACAGTGTTAGAAGTTTGCTCTAGCAAACACAGAATGCCAGCGCTGTGAAGGAGCTCACAGGTCACCGGCTTCCTTCCCTTTATTTTACAAGTGAGGAAATGGAAACCAGGGCAGATGAAGGGACTTCTCCAAGATCAAATGTGAGTTTGAGGACACATTCTGGGCCCGAACCCAACTCGACTAGGTTCTAGTCCAGCACCCTCTGTCTCTCCATGCTTCGCTTCTGCCAGGAAAAACCCCACTGGGAAAGGCAACAACAACAAAAGGCAACAAAAAATTGCCTTTAGTGTAGTATTAAAAAGTGCTATATTGCTTGGGAATGTAAATAAGGAGACAGTCAAGGGAAAGAAAACTTCTTCAGGTTTAGAAGCAGAAGTGAAGAGGAGGCAAAGGGGAAACTTTGTTCTTATCTCACTTTTCAAATCTCTTTTATTTAATAGAAAAGTCCAGGAAACTTTTTACAGCAGAAAGCTTCACTACACACGTACTGTAGTGCCCAATATCCCCCATCTCCCACTTTTTAAACAACAACAGTCCAGTCCTTGGTATGGCTAATGGCAATTTCTGTTTCAGCTTTTGATTGCATCTCCCATCTCTTTGCTTATCATATGTATTTTTGTAATACCAATTAAATCACTTTTGGAAGGTGACAGGAATAAATGCACTGATTTAAAACTCTTTTTCCATATTTGGATTTCATTAAGATCATTGTTGTCTTCTTCTCTCGATTAGGTCATTAGTTAGCCTCATGAGTGGATTTGAAATGTTCCCATTAACCCTCAGTTTCACCAGGGTAGATGATGAAGCCTCTAAACTTGGTATAAATATCTTAAATTATTATTTTCCTGATTAAAAAAGAAGCAGCTTATGAGGAGGGTAAAGGTGGGTTCTGCTAGTTTAATTGATGAGAAAGTAAAATATTTGTTTTATGTACTTCTGAAGGAAGGAGAGAGACCTACTCCTGGTACTTTAATATGCCTTTGAATTAATCAGTTGCATATTGAAAAGAATTCTAAAGATGTCTGTCCTGTGATCTTTCTCCTTTACTTGAATGGACTCTGAGCCTCAGCCACATGGACTAAAATGCCCGAGTCTCATGGGAAGCTCTCAGTTTTGAAACTTGCCTTGAGATGAAATTCAAGTCCAAGATGAGCAGAATTGCAATCTGTTGGGCCTTAGTATATACGTAAGGAGAATTTAATTGAAGAGACAAAGGTCTCTTAGCTTGCTTAGGTCATTGTCCTATGAGCTAACAGACCCTCGGTTCCAGTTGTGTTTCTCTGTGAGCTTTGGCATCTTAATGAACCTCTCTGCTGCCATGGTTTTTATCTGACAAATGATTTAATAAGGCTGTTCTACCTACTTTATGAGGAACGATGAGGTATTTTTGAACGTGCTTTAAAAAAAATGGCTTCACCAAGTGGTATTCATTAATTTGTGCTCTCAGGAGGGTTTCCTCTTTTCATGGGAACCATTCCTGATGGGCTTTCTTTCACTGTCTTCTTTCCATGCACCTCATTTCTAATTCTTTTTTTTCTTTGAGATGTGGGTTTTACAGTATTGGCTAATTGGACATGGCTGATAAAACTGAAAAGCAGATGTTCTGAGCTTAACCATCACATGACTTCTTAAACTGTCCCAACATCTGGAGGGAAAAGAACCTTGATCATTCTATTTGCGAACTAAACATTCAAGAAAGCTTGAGTATTTTCCATGAGTTGTTGCCGTTAATCAAATTAGACACAAGCTTTTAGCCAATGGAATACATGCTGTATTCCAGAGGCTTTTCCACAAAGGGATCCTCAGAAGTTATGTTCTACTGTCCTGACGAGTGTGCAGGAATCCTTTACTTAGCATTGTTGTGAGAGCATGTGTAGCGAGGTGGATCTAAGGCCTCTTTGGTGAACAAAAATGAGCCCTTCTCTCTGAGAGGAATGGAAGAGCGGGAGGTTGAGGACACAGATGGAGGATATAGAGAGAGGAGGGCTCAAAGATGTCCAGTTGGAGAGTACCTGGGCAGGAAGAGCACATACTCCTCACCCAAGGCAAAAATAAACAAAGTGACTTTTGTTCCTAATGTAGGGGGGGAGCTAGGTGGTATTCTTCTGAAGCTAACTATTTCAGGGTGAGAGAACTGAGTTGCATGTTATATGCATCTGCAGTATCTTCTCTTAGACCTCAAAGAGCATTAGGACTCCAAATGGCAGGTTGAGTTTCTTTGGAAAGCTGGTAGATACATAGGAAATTAAGGTACAAGTCAGAGGCTCAGATTATTTTGAGTCCTTAAATATCTGGAGAAGAAATTAATTTGAGGGGTAAAAGGAGGTGGGCTTTAGTTTTTCCAGTGATGAATGTATTGGGTCACATCGTGGGCTCTGGTGACATAGCATCCTGGGAAGGCTCGGCACAGAAGCAGCCAACCTCTGAGTTTGATTACTTGAATCGGGGACTGAATTGAAGGGAAGCCTCTTCTGCTTTCCAGGAAAAACAATTCATTTAAATTAACTTCTGACCTCTCTTTTTTATCAGCTCTTGAAGACCAGCTTCACCTTGCTCCAGGCTCATTTCGGTAGTGCATAATCACCAATCTTTTATTTTCTCCCCTTCTGACTTGCCATCTAGTTAGGGTCTCTGACTGTGCTTAGACAAGGTCTCTGTGAGCCTTCCCACATATGCATGGAGATGACATTTGCCAGGTTTGGGTTTGCGCAACTTGTTAAGTGGTGAGTGGTTTTGCCTGCTCTTATTTGATCAGGAGCGTGAACTCCTGCAGATGGCAAATATAGTTTGTTTTCAGGAAATCTGTGTGTTGTGTGGGAAAGAACACTAAAACAACAGTGAGGGACCTGACTATTGCCCTCCATTCTCACATATACATTCTTAGGTGTACAACCTCTTTGAGGAACGATAATGATAATTGATGGGAATGATAAGGATAATAATAGATGATCTTAGCACTGACATGTATTAATGTCACAACTCTATGAGGTGGGTACTATCATTATCTCTATGTCACAGATGAGGAAACTAAGGCACAGATCATTGGAACTTATCCCCATGCTCACTCAGCTGGTACATGGCTGGGTGGGGATTTATAATCAAGCTGAAGGAAATGCTGAGGCTGTCTTAGTCACCGAAATCTACCTAGACTAGTTACTGGAAGGGTATAATGAGGGAGTTCTTCTCTTATTTATGCAGAGGATGGCATCTTTTGTCCTGGGATGCCTTGTATCTACTAATTCAGCCTCCCATTGAATTTGGGGTTTGTAAGGACGATCCCTTGTTTGAACAAATTCTTCCCATTATACTTGATGGAGAGTGCCATGCCATGATGTTTTCTTCCCAAATCTAACATTTAACTCAGGGCAAGACACCAAAATTACCTTGCCTGAATTCCCTTTAGTATGGCATCCTCGACATCTTTGCTTCAAAGCCTAGCCCTCTAATTTTTTATGGGGTTTTATTATGTATTACTTATACACCGAGCTGCTTCTATTTAAATTATGCAATCTGATACATTTAGACATATGCATAGACCCATGAAGCTATCACGGTAATCCAAGAAAATGAAAATATCGTATCCTCACAGAATTGCCACACACCCTTGAATGCCAGTACTTAACCCCATTCCTGAACAACACTGATCTGCTTTTCATCTCCAGATTGGATTCTGTATTCTAGAGTATTTTATAAATGGAATCATACTGTATGAATTATTTTCTCTGGCTTCTTTTGCCTATACCCAGAATGATTATTTGAGCTTCATCCATGCTGTTTTATGTAAGAGTAGCTCTTTCCTATTGCTAAAATTTTATCATTCTATGAATATACCACAGTTGGCTTATCCGTTCACTTATTGATGGACATAGGCATTGTTTACCAGTTTTTTTTCCTATTACAAATAAAGCTGTTACAAGTATTCATGAACAAGCTTTTCTTCAAGTTTTATAAGGCAACATACAAAAAGTTGTAGTATATTGAAAGTGTACAATGTGATGATATGATATATGCATATGTTTCAAAAGAATTTCCACAATCAAGTTATTAACACATCCAACATCTCTCATAGTTACCTTCTTTTTTTCCTTTGTGAAAACACTTAAGATCTACTTAGGAAATTTAAAGTATACAATACAGTATTATTACTATAATCACCATGCTGTACATTTTATCCTCAGAACTTGTTCATTTTGGAACTGAAAGTTTGTACCATTTTACCAACCTCTACCCATTTCTCCCACCCCCAGCCCCTGGCAACCACCATTCTGCTCTGTTTGTAGGAGTTCAACTTTTTTTTTAAGATTCCACATATAAGAGATATTATGCAGTATTTGTCTTTCTCTGTCTGATTTATTTCATTTTGCATGATGCCCTCCAGTTTTATTCATGTTGTCAAATGGCAGGATTTCCTTCTTTTTTAAGACTGAATAATATTTCATTTTGTCACAGACCACATTTCCCTTATCCAGTCATCTCTTGATAGCCCCTTACGTTGTTTCTGTGTCTTGGCTACTGTGAATAACGTTGCAATGAAAACAGGAGTACAGATATTTCTTCAAGATGGTGATTTCATTCCCTTTGGATATATATGCAGAAATGGGATTGCTTAATCATATGGTAGTTATATTTTTAAATTTTTTGACAAACCTCCATCCTGTTTTCCATAGTGGCTGCATCAATTTCTATTCCCACCCACAGTGTGCAAGGATTCTCTTTTCTCCATTACCTTACCAGCATTTGTTATCTTCTTCTCTTTTTGTTAGTAGACATCTTAACTGGTGTGAAGTTAATGGTTTTGCATTTCCTTGATGATTAGTGATGTTAAACACTTTTTTATATATCTATTAGTCATATGTATGTCTTTTTTGGAAAAATACCTATTCGGTTCCTTTGCCCATTTTTTAATTGGGTTATTCGTTTTGGGTTTTTGGTTTTGTTTTGCTACTGAGTTGTATGAGTTCCTTATATATTTTGGCTATTGACCCCTTATCAGATACATAGCTGGCAAATATTTTCTCCCATTCTGTGGGTTGTGTTTTTATTTTGTCAGTTGTTTCCTTTACTGTACAAAACCTTTTTAGTTTGATGTAGTCCTACTTTTTTGTGCTTTTATTGCTTTTACTATTGTGTCAAATCCAAAAACTATTGCCAAGATCAATGTCAAGGAGCTTACTTCCTGTGTTTTCTTCTAGGAGTATTAGGTTTCCAGGTTTTAGATTTTATTCTATGTATTTTGAGTTGATTTTTGTATATGGTGTGAGATAGGGGTCCAGTTTTTTTCTTTTGCATGTGGTTGTCCAGTTTTCCTAACACCAGTTATTGAAGAGACTGTCTTTTCCTCTTTCTGTGTTCTCAGCATCTTCGTTGTTAATTAATTGACCATATATGTATGAGTTAAAGTCTAGGCTCTCCCGATGAGTTATGTCACTACCCTCTTATTTTGATTACTGTAGCTTTATAATATAGTTTGAAATCAGGCAGTGTGATGCCTCCAGTTTTGCTTTTTTTGCTATGCTTCCTTAAGCTATTCAAGGTCTTTTGTGGTCCATAAGAATTTTAGGAATGTTTTTCCTTTTTCTGTGAAAAATGCCGATTGAATTTTGGTAGAGATTGCATTGAATTTATAGATCACTTTGGGTAGTATAGACATTTTCACACCATCATTCTAATCCATGAATAGAATATCTTTTCATTTATTGGTGTTTCATTCAATTTCTTTCATCAGTGTCTTACAGGATCAGTGTACAGGTCTTTCACTTCCTTGGTTAAATTGATTTGTAAATATTTATTTTTTGATGCTACTATAAGTGGTTTTGTTAATTTCTTTTTCAGATAGTTGTTACTGTATAAAAAGACAATTGATTTTTGCATGTTGATTTTATATTGTGCAACTTTACTGAATTCATTTATCAGTTCTAATCATTTTTGGTGGAGAATTCAGTTTTTCTCTCCATATATGATTTTGTCATCTGCAAATAGAGACAGTTTTACTTTTTCCTTTCTGATTTGGATGCCTAAGTTTTCTTTCTCTTGCCTAATTACTTTGGGTAGGACTTCCACTACTATGTTGAAAACAAGTGGTGAGAGTAGGCACCCTGGTCTTTTTGCTGATCTTATAGAGCTTTCAGCTCTTCACCATTATCTATGATGTCACCATATATGGCTTGGATCATATTGAGGTATATCCCTTCTATACCTAAAATGTTCAGAGTTTTTATCGTGAAATTGATGTCAGATTTTGTCAAATGCTTTCTCTGCCTCTATTGAGATAATCGTACCATTTTTATCCTTCATTCTGTTAGTGTGGTGTATCACGATTACTGATTTGCGTATGTTGAACCATACTTGCATCCAAGGAATAAATCCCACTTGATCATGATGTGTGATCCTTTCACTGTCCCATTTAATGATCCACTTAAGGTCCCATTTTTCTTTGAGTCTCTGAACAAAGATAATTCACAGAAAGCTTGCCAGGCATCACCTGTTTTATTTCATTATCCTTTGGGCTTGTAATAATTTCAGAGGTTTTTTCCCCAAGAAGTTGTCCCACCATATAGTGACATCACCCATGTTGTTTTCTCTAATCCTAAAACCACAGGTGATCTCAGTGGTCTAAAATCAATGAAACTGAAAGAAATTCTAAAACTTTTTTAGCTATTACAGTTAGAACAAAAGTCATGGAAAGAGAGAGGGGAAGAAAGAAGACAAGCTGATGGAACAGGAAGAAAAGTAATTTCTCAGAGGTCCTGCTATTTCTTCATGTCTTGCTTCCAAAAGGAATACACTGGTATGTAGAGATGGAGCTTAGGAGAAGGAGCCAGTACAGGGGCCTGAAGCAGGGTTGGCTAGAAGAGGCAGGACAAGAGCCAGGAGTGTAGCCTCATGGATGCCCAGGGAAGATGATTCATGGAGTAAAGAGTGAGCAAAGGTCAAAGATTGTAGAGATTTGAGTGAACAAAGGACAGAAATGATCACTGTGTTTGGCCACATGAAGGCAGTTCGTCTTGTGGTGTCTCAGGTGCCATGGTGGATGGTAGAAGCATGACTAGGAAGGATCGAATAGAGAATGATGGAGGACGAGGTAGAGGCGTAACTACTGACAGTTCTTTGGAGAAGCTTAATGGCAAATGAGAGTGTTGAGTAGCTACAGTAGGAGCAGTTGCCTTGCCCCCTAGTTACCTTGCTCTATTAAGGGTCACATCAACTATAGCATATAGTCTCAAAAAGTAGATGAGTGTCCCGGGGCGCCTGGGTGGCTCAGTCATTAAGCATCTGCCTTCAGCTCAGGTCGTGATCCCAGGGTCCTGGGATCGAGCCCCGCATGGGCTCCCTGCTCGGCGGGAAGCCTGCTTCTCCCTCTCCCACTCCCCCTGCTTGTGTTCCCTCTCGCTGTGTCTCTCTCTGTCAAATAAATAAATAAAATATTAAAAAAAAAAAAGTAGATGAGTGTCCCTTTCTCCAGTTGGAGAAAATGAGAGGAGGTTTGCAAGGTTTTCCAGTTCTACTGACTCCTGGAGATTATAGGAAATATTAAAGTTTGTGATTATACCTTGTCCAATGAAACCCACCCAATGTCTTGCAGATATTTAGCCCCTAATGGTGTAGTTGTAGCAGGTGAGGAAAAACATAACAAAAGTTCTTATTCTAATGCTTAGCTTCTACTAAATGATTGTTTTATTTTGATTTTTTTAAAGAAAAGCAGGCTTTATTTATTTATTTTTTTTGAAACACAATATCCACTGGAACAAAATCATCACACTGTAGGCTTGTGGAATAATTTGTCATTTTCATTATGTAAGCAGTTTGGTGCCAAACTAAAAATGCTCCTTTTGTCAGAGGAATGCATTTCAGGGCCAAATGGTAGAATCATTTGCATTTTCTTCAATGTCTGTCCTAAACAATTTTTTTTTCTTATTTTTATAGCAGTGATAGGATTCTGGTCAAATTTATTTCTGGTCAGTTTTGGTGTCCTCTAATGCAGTATTGCTTGAAACCTTTTTGAGTATTTATCTTCTACCTCAAAGAGGAGAGGATTTTAAGAAGCCTTTTGATTTCTTTCAGAGTTGGACAGATGTGTCTGTGATACCAGATGATCCAAGGAGGAGGTTACAGAAAGGCAGGAGCAGGGGACACCCAGAGGGTTTTAGATCACTCTGACTTGTTAGCACATCATGGAGGAGAAGGTCATCCACCTTTTTTTCCCCCCAAGAAGAGAGCAGTGTTACACTTTAGTTATAAATTTCAATGTTACATAACATTGTAAACAAAAAAATTCTTCCTTTTGGCTAAATAAATATCTCTTTATGATTTTCAAATTTTATTTCAAGGAAAAATGTTAGGCAAAATCTCCTGGATTCGCTTTTTATAACTACAATGTTGTTGACCCTAGTGTTTATCTTGGGTTCTGTTGTAATCCCTACCTCTCTTATTTCAAAACTAGTGTGGTTTGTATGGGAAGATCATGGTTTCTTTCTTCTCTAAATTCTGTATTTGTCTCCCCTGAGAGTCCATTTTGTTGATATCCATTCCCTTTGTCAACATTTCCTAGCTATTTTCTATTTTATTTTGCTTCTTAAGATTCTAAGTGGTAAATATTACTATGAATTGATAATGAATTTCTATTAAATCCTGTCTTTGAAATTTTGAAAAATATCACTTGTAAACAAATCACTTGTAAACCTGGATTGGTTAAGCTAAAGAAATGGTGCGGAGTGCCTCGGTGGCTCAGTCAGTTAAGCATCAGATTCTTGATCTAAGCTCAGGTCCTAGTCACAGGGTCATGAGTTCACGTCCCCCATTGGGCTCCAGATGGGCGTGGAGAAAGAAATGGTGAATAAAGCTGTAGAGACCAATATGCAAAGGTAAAAAGTTTTCATTAAAAAATTAATTTTTATTTTTATTTATTTATTTTTTAAAGATTTTTATTTATTGAGAGAGAGAATGATAGAGAGCATGAGTAGGGAAGAGGGTCAGAGGGAGAAGCAGACTCCCTGCTGAGCAGGGAGCCCGATGTGGGACTTGATCCTGGGACTCCAGGATCATGACCTGAGCCGAAGGCAGTCGCTTAACCAACTGAGCCACCCAGGCGCTCCTAAAAAATTAATTTTTAGAAATACGGGAATGCATGATCTCTAACTGCTCTAAATAATTCTTTTATTACTTATCTGGTACTAAAGAGTTTCTTTTTTCCTGGCTAAAATGCTAAAAACTAATAACTGTCATTCAGTACAATATCTTGTAATGTTCTGCTCTTAAACACATTTTGTTATTGAGTGAGATATTTTTGAAAGCTGGCTTCTCTTGTTTTCTCCTGACTTTTAAGTTCTTAATTGCAATATGTGTTTTGTCTCACAGTGATTCTCAATAGCATGCTCTTTTAAAAATGAGCTACTTTTTCTCTGCAAAAAGCAGAACTTGAAAATACACATTTGGAAATGTTCAAATGTACATGAACTAGAAAGAATAGAACAATAAATCTTCATTTGCTTAATACTTGGTTTCATCACTTCCCAAGACTTTGCCCTATTGGCAGTTTTTATCCATCCTTTATTTTCCTTTACTGACGTTTAAAAAAAAATTTTTTTTTAAAGATTTATTTATTTATTTTAGAGAGAGCATGAGCAGGAGCAGCAGAGGGAGTGGGAGAGAGAGAATCTCAAGCAGACTCCCCACTGAGCATGGAATCTAATGCCCAATGCAGGGTTCAGTCTCACGACTCTGAGATCACGACCTGAGCCAAAACCAAGAGTTGGACCTTAACTGACTGAGCCATCCAGGTGCCCCCCTTTGCTGAAGTATTTAAAAGCAAACTTCACACATTATGTTGTTTCACTCCTACACACCTTGGTATCCTTTTCTAAAAAACGTGAGCCATAATATAACTGCAGTGTCATTATCATGCCTTTCATTTCTTGTTACCATGTGATATCTCTTTCTTAATCAGATTTATTCCAGTCGCCACTAAAGGTCATTTTATAGTTGGTTTGGTTGGATCAGGACCCAAACAAGATCCACATGGTAATTTGGTTGTTGCTTTTCCTAAATCTTTTTTAATCTGGGGTAGTTCCCTTTTTTTCCCTTTTCCTTTCTCCAGGTGGCTCTTTGCAAAAACTAAGTTTGCTCTTCAGAATGTTTTCCCTTTAGATTTGTCTGTTTGCTTCTTTGTGGTGGTGTTTAACTTGCTCTTCTGTTCATCTCTTTCCAGTAAATGAGAGATGTGTTCAGGCTTGATTTTTTTTTTTTTGGTTCACTCATTTTGGCAAGAACACTTAACAGGAGGGGCTGTGTGCTTCATGTTGATCCTCTTGTGAGGCACACAATGTCTGGTTTTCTCACTTCTCAGGATGATAAGTTTGATCATTGGTCCCTCCATTGTAGTGCTCTCTGTCATCCTCTTATCTGCATGCCCCTATCCATTGGTGACTATTACATGGGATTTCAAAATGGTCATTTCCTAGTACTATTTTTCCTTCTACATCAGTTAGCTTAAATTCTTTGGTAAAGAATAAGTTTTCCCTTGTTAAACAGTCTATAGGATTACCCTAACATATATTTATTCCAGAAAAGGTGGAATAAGTATTTAATTCTGTTTTTTCCTTTTAAAACTGCTCCTTTAGCCTGATGGACAGTTTGCTGCTAACAATTTCCCTGCAGAACCTGCAGCCAGCTGTCAGGCAAAGTAACTGACCGATTTCCCTGTGTCTGCTAGACCCAGCCAGTGAACACTTGATTAGAGCATTGCCATGGGGTTCCTGAGACTTACAGATTAAGAGCAGCCCTCTCTGAAAAGCTCCCCGAAATTATACACCAGATTAGATTGCGAAACTGAAAATGTTTGTAGATTGTTAAGCCACTGATTTAAGGTGTGTTTTCATAGCATGCTAACCATGCCACGTGAAGTGTCACCCGTCCTACATCCCCAGCTTGACACAGATTTACTTCTCATTTGATTGATGTTCTTTCCCACCAGTGGTAACGCCAGAAGACAGACTGGGTCTGCTTGGCCTCCCAGTTTAAGTAGCTATAACTTGTCTGTTTTTAAGAGACAGAAACTCAACTCAAACTATATGTAACACAAAGAAAATTTGTTGGAAAGACTATGGGGGTAGCTCATAGGACTGAAGGGCAAGTTACAGAATGTTTAGCTGCTCTAGGGATTTCAAGGACTTCAGTTGGACTTGAATGTCTTAACACTGTCTTTTCTTCTTACCTGTGATTGACAGTTTTGTTCTCTTGAACACTTCCATGTGGTGGTGGCCATGGCAACTAGCCACACAAGGAGTGTTTTTTTAATTAACTTATTTTATTTAAATTCAATTAGTTAACATACAATGTAACATTATTTCAGATGTAGATTTCAGTTATTCATCCATTGCATGTAACACCCAATGCTCAGTATATCACATGCCCTTCTTAATGCCCATCACCCAGTTACCCCATCCCCCAACCAACCTCCCTTCTAGCAATCCTGTTTGTTTCCTATGGTTGAGAGTCTCTTATGGTTTGTCTCCCTCTCTGAGTTTGTCTTGTTTTATTTTTCCCTCCCTTCCCCTATGCTCCTTTGTTTTGTTTCTTAAATTTCACATATGAGTGAAACCATATGATAATTGTCTTTCTCTCATTGACTTATTTCGCTCAACGTGATACCCTCTAGTTCCATCCATGACATTGTGAATGGTAAGATTTCATCCTTTTTGATTGCTGAGTAATATTCCATTGTATATATACACCACATCTTCTTTATTTGTTCATCTGTTGATGGACATCTGGGCTCTTTCCATAGTTTGGCTATTGTGGACATTGCTACTATAAACATTGGGGTGCAGGTGCCTCTTCAGATCATCACATATGCATCTTTGGGGTAAATACCCAGTAGTGCAATTGCTGGGTCATAGGGTAGCTCTATTTTCAACTTTTTGAGGAACCTCCATACTGTTCTCCAGAGTGGCTGCACCAGCTTGCATTCCCACCAACAGTGTAAGAGGGCTCCCCTTTCTCTGCATCCTCACCAACATGTGTTGTTTCCTGACTTGTTCATTTTAGCCATTCTGACTGGTGTGAAGTGGTATCTCATTGTGGTTTTGATTTGTATTTCCCTGATGCCAAGTGATGTTGAGCATTTTTTCATGTGTCTGTTGGCCATTTGGATGTCTACTTTAAACAAGTGGCTGTTCATGTCTTCTGCCCATTTCTTGACTGGATTATTTGTTTTTTGGGTGTTGAATTTGATAAATTCTTTATATATCTTGGGTACTAGCCCTTTATCTGATATGTCATTTGCAGGTATCTTCTCCCATTCCATAGGCTGCCTTTTAGTTTTGTTGACTGTTTCCTTTGCTGTGCAAAAGTTTTTATCTTGATGAAGTCCCAATAGTCCATTTTTGCTTTTGTTTCCCTTGCCTTTGGAGATGTGTCTAACAAGAAATTGCTACAGCTGAGGTCAAAGTGTTGCTGCCTGTGTTCACTAGGATTTTGATGGATTCCTGTCTTACATTGAGGTCTTTCATCCATTTTGAGTCTATTTTTGTGTATGGTGTAAGAAAATGGTTCAGTTCCATTTTTATACATGTAGCTGTCCAATTTTCCCAACACCATTTGTTGAAGAGACTGTCTTTTTTTAAACATCAAGACTCTGCTTGGCCTGTTCTGAGACATGTGCTCACCTCTAGGCCAATTTACTGTCTTCAGGAGAAGTGGGTGTTCTGGTTGGCCTACTTTGGGTCAACTGTCCATATCTCCATATATCACAGGAGAGAACAGTGATGGGACCCTCTATCCTAGATGAGAAGATTAAATCTCCAACATCCAAAAAAGTATTTGCAAATAGCAGATGCTTACCAAAATTTTGTAGAAGAATCCGTGGGACTCAAGGAAGACTGCTTTCATGTAATACATTAGGTTTGTAGAAGGAATCTATTTTGACACAACATATTCCGTAAAGTCATGCTGACTTCTATTTGCTCTTTGGGTTCTTGGATCCTCAAAACATAATGCTTAAACTTGCTGTGTTTTTATTTTTCTTTAAAAAACACTCTGTTCCAACCCTCACAAAGTCTCAAAGGTAATGTTAAATTCTCAAGTTGAAGCCTTTATAATGACATAATTAATTTCTCTAGTACTAAAAACAGTGGGCTATCAGAACTTACAAACCTCACCATGTTTCAACATGTATTCAAGTGCTAGGTCCTTTCCTGTTGGTCATGGTACCTGGACACTTTTTTGTGCTTCAACGTGAGAGACAGTACACATGAAGACTAAGCCAAACAAAACTGTTTTCTTTTCAACTTTTTTCATCAAATGATTCTTTTTTATTCCAACAAGTAGAAAGGTATTTTTTTCTGTCATAAAAATGACCACAAAGCTGTCATCATCGTTTCCTGAGCTTGTGTGTAACTCATCTTAGACTGATAATTATAACTCCCTGCTATCTGATGTGCGAGACCTCACCTCACTTTTATCTAATAAGATATTATGACCCTAAATTCATTCTTTATATGTGGATTCATTCAGATAACTTAAAATCATGGGACTCTCTAGGAAGAAGCAGTGCTTTTCATCAGTAAGCAGAAATGTATATTTCTTTCATTTCCTAAACTAATGAAATCTTGATGCAACTGGATGCAATCTTTCTTTTATTAGTAAATATATCATAAAATATTTCATATAAAGCTTGGGGCCTATTGGCTGTGAATAATTGTTCTTCAGTTTTTCAAGTTCTTCAGTCTTCCTTGGACTCCTCACCATCATTGTAAAAAAGATTTTGGAGTCATTTAAAAAAATTTAAGTAAATACTCAAATGCCTGTAACAGTTCATCTCCTTAACTATTGTCAGTGTGCAATGTCAAAGGGAATTTCACATTTACAAGGTAGTGGAGTGTTGAATTTATTGTCCCCGCTCTCCCATCATGGTAAATGTTCATCTAGTTGCTAATGAAATCTGTAGCAACATCACGTTGTTTTGATGGCTTTAGATACAGGAGAATTTGGAAGCCAATCTGCAGTTCATTTAACTTGTGCCCACACCATCTGCTTATCTGCATCCCTCAGCCAGCCAGGCTGCTTCTTTTCTCCTAGAGTCTACAGAGATGATTAACCTGGATGAAGATTCCTGGCAGCCTCAGTTGACTTCCTGAATCTTCCACACCATCCAGAATTCCCTGGTGGAGGCTGGCAGGATATTTGGAAAAGCAAAGAGGCTTTTTTGGCTCAAGAGAGAGTAGACATAAATGTCAGCTGGTGAACCATCACCGAGGAGAATGACTTCAGGGTTCAAGGCTTGTTGGAAATAAATTTCAAGTCACTGGCTAACTATAACATAAAACCACTAAGAAGAGAAATATTCTGGGCTGCTTCATCTCCTATGATTATTCTGTAGCGACAGGAATAGTGTAGTTCAACTAAGTGTAATGTGCCAACAAATTGTTTTCAAAGTCACTTGGAGGGTAAGGTAGGTAATTATTTTCTTCCTTCCTGAACTATTGCAGAGACAAGTTGGCCCTAGAAGTCTGATTCCATTGGATGATAGGGGCTATGCTTTTTAATATGCCTTGGGATATCATTGAATCAAGATCCATTATATGGGGTTAGCCAGGGCAGCGCCCTGAGTGACATCAAATTTTCTCTGAGTGAACCACAGAGTGTCTGGCCTTCAATTTGTACCATGAATATGAGTCATGGGCCGTCCCTGCCATTATTCCCCATGTATGTGGTTTCAGTCATCATGTCCATTTGACCTTTGGACTACGCAACTGCCAGAAACTGGAACTGCCCATTTGTCCAAGTCAGAAGCAGGGAAGAGTGTGAAAACTGATTATGGAACGCAGGCCTGTAACTCAGAGGTGAGAAGTCCCTTATTTCAACAGCCCTCAGGCAGCAGAACTTTCTCTTGCCCTGTTGTCGGGCTGGTGCTGAATATTCTACCACAGTGCACACAGATCCATCACTGGGACATCAGTCAGAATAATTCATGGTGGTCATATGTTTCCTTGTGTACAGCCTAATAGCATCTTTTTACATTGGACATCTGGGTGTCTTTATTGGCAACTGGTGAAAAATACTTTTCCTGAGGAAAGTTCCCCATATTAATTACAAAGAAAGAAGGGAAAAAGGAAAATAAGAAAGACAGTTCTGGGGCACCTGGGTGGCTCAGTCATTAAGCATCTGCCTTCTGCTCAGGTCATGATCCCAGGGTCCTGGGATCAAGCCCCACATCAGGCTCCCTGCTCCATGGGAAGCCTACCTCTCCCTCTCCCACTACCCACACTTGTGTTCCCTCTCTCGTTGTCTCTCTCTGTCTGTCAAATAAATAAATAAAATCTTAAAAAAAAAAGAAAGACAATTCTGAGATTACTGCATATCAAGACAAGGGAGTGGTTTTATGATAAGAGTCCTGACACTGCAGATGAAGGCATCCCATTGGACATGATGATTCCTCTCCTTCAGACTCAATTGTGTGGAGTTAATTGACATTTCTTGGCACCACTGCCCTGGGCTGACTCTCTCAAAATTGTGAAGTCAGTCATGCATGTTTTCCATGCCTTCCAGCTTCCCTTTTTGAGCACAGTGTCTGTCTTTCTGACCCCCTCACTACAGCATTCCTCAGAATATTCTCCTTGGGGCTGCTTCCTTCACTGCAGCCCCAACCTCCCTCCCTCCTATACATTGTGCTAAAAGCACTACTGCAGTTATAATCCTACCTAATATTTGCTGAAATGTTAGAGATAAGGGGTTATTGATTAATTTGCTTCCTTTTTTTTTTTTTTTTTTTTAGCAGAGGATTCCAGGATATCCTTGATATTGACACCATGAAAGGGCCCATAAATAGTGGGATATCACAGTCCAAGGTACTTAGCCCCAAATTTTGATGTCAGTTGAAGTAATTAACTATATTCTCTTGCTCCTTAGAGGGTGTTCCATTGTGACCAGTGGTTGACATCACCTGGGAGCTTACTAGAAAAGAAGACTCTTAGGCTGTATCCCAGACCCACCGAATCGGAGTCTGCCTTTTAGCAAGAGCCCAAAGGAATGATTTTTCACATTAATGTTTGAAAAAATAGACCTAGGCCATACCGAGTTTGAGTAAAAATAAATGCCATCCTGGAGCCTGGTCAAGACAGAAACAAATGATCCTGCCATAGATGAGAGCAGGAGAAGCTTTGTAGGGAGCAGTGGCTCTCCAAACTTAGTGTGTGTAAGAATCATCTGGAAGCCTTCTTGAAACATAAATTGCTGGGCCCCAACCTCAGAATTTCTGACTTAGGTCTGGGGGGAGCCTGAGAATTTGCATTTCTAGCCAGTTCCCAGGTGATGCTGATCCTATGGTTCTGGAGACACACTTTGTAAAGCAGTGACCTATAGTGATGTGTGTATTGGGAAGAGTCTATGCTGGTCGGGGCCCTGGACAGAAACTCTGTAGCAGGAGCTCTGTTAGGCCCTTACATATACATGAGGAACACTTTATTCAGAAGCCTCAGATCAGGATTTAAGGGCAGTCTTTACCACATCCTAGGTTATGTCTTATTTTCATGATTTCTTGAGATGTCAGTGATTCTAATTGGAAGATCTGAGACTTGGGAGATGGGAAGGGACATGTGATGATGAATTGGGAATTTTTTTTTTTTTGAGGCAATCGAGGAGTTCTTTCTCTCAAAGTTGACCAACATTGTTCCTGCAGGTGGACCCAGGCACACTTCTAACAACTGATTACCCCTGATATTCTTAATTTACTGGGTATTGGAAAAATTCAAAGTCTAACTTCTCAGCAGTGTGAAGTAGCCTGGAACCAAATGATAGAGAAATTCCAGTATGTTTGGAACCCAACTGTAGAGTTTCGGTCTTTTGAATTTCTACCAAATGGGACAAATACATTTCTCAGTCCATGTGCAACTCTAATTTACAAATTACTGCACTGTTTGCATAGATGAGCTGTTAATGTCTAGGAATAAGTACACTCAGGAACTTGGTGTTTCTGAAGTTATGTGTGGCAACGTTAAAAGCTGAATCTGTGTTCTAATGAACTTTTACATCCGTTGTGTGAATGATGGATCAGGTATCAGGCATGAGAGTAGAATCTGATCATTGGTGTCAAAGCTCATACATATTTAAGAACCTTCACCATGTCAACCTGAAATGTTACCAGTTCTCTTGTTAAGGAGATACCCCTTCAGGGAAAGGAGAACTGAAGGGTCAGGTTAAACCTTCCAGAGACACAGGTGAGGGTAGAGGTGGGCAGGTTTATGTCAGAATATACTGAGAAGTGAAGAGAGAGCTAGGGGTTGGTCATGATGAATGTTAAGAGTAACCATAGGTGATGTCTCAAGGACAGGAACAACAATAAGAAATAAAGAAACAGAATGTAGAGTCTGTGGCTGTTGAAGTTTGTCAGGACATAATGTTGCTTGTTTCTGAGAACTGCCTCCTGGTATATATGCCTTTTCTCTTTCCTCTTGGTGTAGTTTTACAGGTGAAAGAATTTCTCTGAAGGGTTTTTTTTTTTTTAAAAAAAATAGTATTCCAGAACCTGGGAAAATTTTTCAGGTTTCCTAGATTTATTTTATATTTTAAAACCTAAATTGAAAAACAGTGAGGCTCTGGTCTAACCCACAGGTGAGACGTGAGGGCACTTGCCACAGCCTTGTGAAGTGTGTAGGAAAGTAGGAGCTTGTAATCAAATAGAATAAGTAACTGGGATGATTCCATACAGCTCCGGGGAGTTAACGCTGTTGCTTTCTCTCTAGGCCCTCTTGCCAAAACCCTGCTGCTTTACTTCTCAACTAAAAATAACAATCCTCTGTCCTACTTTTTGGTTATTAACATTTCTTAATTTGTAAGGACTTTTCTCATTTCATGGCATCTTCTAAAAGCTTTATTTCCCTGGGTTTTAGCTACTGTGTCTCTAAGTGAATTACAGTGAAAGCCTCCTTGTCTAATACCTGGCAGTCCTGCAAAAATCAACATTGTGAATGTTCATCTTCCGTAATGCCTGGGCGGGTTAAAACCAATTCTGTTGGAAAAAAGGATCTAGACCAGAGTGAAGTTGGTTCTGTGAAGATTAGAAAAGGCATGATGTTTTATTCTGTCACAGAACTTCTCCAGGTAATGTTAGTATCACTGGGTTTAATGTTGAAGAATGAGAAGGTGACAGTCTGGCACAAAGTAAGCTGACTTTTAGTTATCTATTTTTACTAATTGGACAAGCATGACAAATACATAAAGATCTTGTAAAAGCAATACATGTCTATTTTTGAAAACTCAGAACATGCAGAATATATAAAACAGGAAAGCAATTAATTATGATCCCACACCACAGAGGGTACCACTCATTTGTTCAATGTGAAGAATTTAAAATATATTACAAACATTTGTAACCCTGTTTTGGCCTTTCTTCATGCATGTATTCAGTTACTTACTGCAGGGAGGTATAATGACATGGTGGCAGTCTGGCCCCTGCTGACTTTGAGTAGCATTGGTTATGGCCAATGCTTTATTCAAAGGAAAGGCAAGAAGGTAGCAGGTTTTAGAGCAGAGGCCTACTCTACAAACAAGCAAACCATGCTCACTAGAGACTAGATTTGAGTTGGTAAAACCAATGACTTTTCCTGATCCCCATGTTTAGTGTTGCCATAGGTAACCTGCATCTGTTTCCTCTCTTCCCTTGACCCCAGGATACTACCCTGGACCTTGTTCTCCCTCTCTATCCCCACTGACGCTTCTACCTCCACTGTCTGCTTATTGAGGTTCCTTCCTAGGCTCAGATTTTAGCCCTCTCCTTCCTGCATGCTTCATCTAGATGACAACTATCTGTTCTTTCTGCTTCAACCATCACCTCCGTGTGGTGAGTTCCAAATGTATGTAGCCAGACAAGACCCATTGGTTTTAAGCCACCCATGCATCTTTGCCACTGAAACTTACCAGGTACCCCCTCATGTGAAGTTCTGGATCAGGCACTGTGTGTGGCTAGGAGATAGGCAGTGTGCCTTCTTGTCATGGAGGTTATGTTCTAGAAGGACTAGACAGACCACAGCCAAGTGATCAAATAATCCTGTAATTTAAGATGGCGGCAAATGTTTGTGAAGATTAATAAAGCAGAGTGATCTGAGGAAGAGAGATGGGGTAGCACATACTGTGTTAATAAGGTGGCCATGAAAATCTTGCTAAAAAGATGACATTGGAGCTGAGACTTGTCAGAAGAGGCTGACCTTGTAAAAATCTTGGAAACGCTAATTCTAACAAATGAAAACAGAGCAAGTGCAGAGGTCCCAAATGACAAAGGTCATTAGATGTTTTTTCAACCAAAAGGAAATGTATTACAGACTCAGGAGCAAAAATAGTTAATTCCAATTACAGTAATTCCCAGGACAGAGAAGTATGGAAAATGATGAGAACATCCTACAGGGGAATCTCATGTTAATAATATGCTGTAAAACTTTTATAATATCAGTCTGTATTATTTTATAACATTATTTTTAAGGTTTACAACTGTATTCTATTTTATGATTATGCCATAATATGTTTAACCAATAGCCTTTTTATGAATTGAATTCCACAGAATCATTCTTTTTAATTACAGGAATTCCCAGTGTCTCAGAAGAAAATTATAAACACCAGGCAAACATGTAAGAAAGCAACATAAAGACACTGTCAGTGAGCCAATGTGGGTGGGAAATCACCAACCAGGGGAGCTCACTCCTCCTCTTATGGTTCTGTGATTGTTTCAGGGGTCTTATTCCTGTTGTTCTGCCCATACTGTAAGATTATTTTTTAAAATTAACATTTTAATTTTGGGATAATTTTAGATTTACAGAAAAGTTATAAAAATAGTATAGGGAGTTCCCATTTACCCACACCCAACTTCCCCTATTGTTAACATCTTACATAACCAGGGTATATTTGGCAAAACTCAGAAATGAACACTATTGACTGAACTCCAGACTTCATTAGGAATTTCAATAGCATTTCCACTAATACCCTTTTACTGTTCTAGGGTCTAGTCCTGGAGCCCACATTGTGTTGGGTCATCTCCTTAGTATCTCTCCTGGTTTTTCATGAGCTTGACTAATTGGGGAAGTACCAATCCGATATCTTGTAGAATGTGTCTCATTTTGGGTTTGTCTGAATTTTTATTTCTCATGAATAGACCAGGATGGTGGGTCTGGGGAAGAATGCCACCAAAGTGCAGGGCTCGTCCTCTCATTCTGTATTCAGAATACATGGTATCAGCATGCCTTATCATCAGCAATGTTCACCTTGATGGCCCAGCCAAGGTAGAGTTCATTAGGTTCTCCGCTGTGAAGTTACCTGTCCTCCCTCTTTCCAGTCTATCTTTGTCACAAATTAGTCACTAAGTCCAATACACATTCTATCAGGGTGTGGGGAGTAATGGTGGGATGGAGTAGACAGACTAGGAACTATAAGGGCCATCTCCATAAAGTGGGTTATCTGCATAAATTACTTGGATTTCTTCTGTAAAGAAGGTTTGTCTCTTTTCCCTATATTTATTCAATCAAATATTTATCAGTGGAGACTCACACATATTTATTTTATACTTGGGCTGACAATCTATTAATACATTATTTTTAGCCAAAATGTTCCTGTTTTGGCCATTGGGAGAGCTTCTTTCCTCATCCTTTGGGTTTTTGAGTACTTGTTTACTTTGTGTTCATGTTCATCTTGTCTTTTCTCTGCCCCAGACCCTGAATCAGCCATTTTTTCCCAAGGTTCTCTATTTCCTTTGATAAGAAAATCATATTTAGAAACCAAGATCTGGACAATCAACAGTCTTGTGACAATTTCCAAGCTTAGTTACAACATTGTTGCTTTTAATATCTCTTGAGCTTACTCTTGGCACCCATCCTTCATGACTCCTTATGATCAATATTCTAGAGGTGGAATTGCTGGGTTAAAGGGAATGCAAGTAACATTTTAAGGCTTTCAATATATTGCCAAGTTGTCTTCTAGAAAGAAGATATTCATTAATATGAATGAGTGGTATCAGCATTTATAGTTTTGGGTTTTGAACACCCAGTAAACTTCATTTTCCTACTAAATGTGTATCTTAATTCCTCTTTACTGCCAACACTAGTCTGAGCCACACTCTCCGCTCACCTCGATTACTGCAGTGGATTTATAACTAGTCTCTCCCTTTTGTATTCCTATTATCTACATTCTTTAGAGAAAAGTTGGAGCAATGCTTTGATAATGTAAATAAATGAAACAAAATTATGTTCCTGCCTTAAAACCTTTTAAGAGGGGGGTGCCTGGGTGGCTCAGTCAGTTAAGCATCTGACGCTTGATTTTGGCTCAGGTCAGGATCTCAGGGTCTTGGGATCAAGCCCTGTGTAGGGCTCTGGCACACATCCGTCAGGCTCAGCACAAAGCCTACTTGAGATTCCCTCTCTCCCTCTCCCTCTACTTCCCCCCTCCCACCCCAGCCTGTGCTCTTGCTGTCTCTCTCTCAATAAATCAATAAAATCTTAAACAAAATAAAACATTTTAAGAGTGCTCAATGCACATAAAAAATTTAAAAAAAAAAAGAGTGCTCAATGCACAGATAATATAAAATCTTTCATATGGATATAAGACCTTGGGTGTCTCTGGTATCCTCTTATGCCCTTGTCCCCCTTACATAAGTACATAAGGAAAGTCAATTTTTTCCTGATGTTTGTCCGCTGTGCCAACCTGTTTTCTGCTTCATGGCTTTTTCATGAATTCTCCCCATTTTCCACAATATCTCTCCAGCCCCCAAATAGTAAATTTCTAGTACTTCCTCTGGTCTCAATTCCTTAATCCCTAGTATAATTCTGCCTGAAAATCCTCCCATAGTTGCCTATACATTATTTTAGAAGCACTTCTCACAGGTTCTGATTATAATTACTTAGTTATTTAATATTTACCTTCCCAATCAATTTTAAACCTGTGAGAGCAAAGATGGTGTCCAGTTTGACACCTAGCAGAGCTCCTGGCACTTAGTAGGAAATCAGTGATTATTGGTTGGATGAATGTGTAACTCATATCTTGAATTAATTCAGCTAATCATTTTCTAGGAGGAAATCTACATTAAATAAGGTGCTATAAAACTTTATTTCCTGATACTTAGGAGATTATTAATTGTTGTATTTGAGAAGTGAAGTAGATCTATCTATTTTTTATTTAGAATATGATCTAGAGGAAAGAATGTACTTTTGCAGGTAAGGGTTAGAACATTTATGATGCCTCTGGTTTACCTTGCCAGTTTAGCCTTCAGAAAGATACCAGTTAACATTTGGCATTCCATGAGAGCATGCATTTTTCTGTGATTTTTCTTGGCAAATTATATTTTCTAAGGATGGCCATAATAGAATCTCCCTTCTCACATGGTCTTTATACAATAAAACTTTTTAAAAAATATTTATTTTAGAGAGAAAAATAGAGTGAGCGAGCACGCAGCGGGAGCGGGAGAAGAAGAGAGAGAATCCCACTCAGACTCCATGCTGAGTGCAGAGCCAGATGTGGGGCTCAATCCCAGGACTCTGAGATCATGACCTGAGCTGAAATCAAGAGTCCAATCCTTAACTGACTAAGCCACCCAGGTGCCCCTATACAAGAAAATTTTGATAGTCCTCCCATTGAGTGAAGGTTTTTGTTCCCTCCCTGTGAATCTGGGCAGGCTTGTGACTTCAGTGGATTTGATAGTGACTCTCAAGCCTGGATCATAAAAGGTCATAAGTTTCTACCTGCTTCCCTTGGGACCTCTGTCTTTGGAGGCCTCCAAACAAATGCCACATGGAGACGATACAAGTAGTATTCTGGCCCACAGCCCCAGATGAGTTTTTAGCTAACAGCCAGCATCTCATCTCAGCCATGTGAGTGTAGACCCCTCCAAGCAATTCCTGCCCCCACCTTCCAATCACTTCCAACTTTTGGGTCTTGCCAGCTGAGGCCCCATATACCAAGAGAAACAAGCTGTTCCACTACGCCTTTTCTGAATTTCCCGACCCACAGAATCCAAGAACATAATTAAATGGTGGTTTTAGGTTGCCAAAGTTTGGAGGACTTTGTTATGCAACAATAGGAACTGAAAGAAATTTCAACATTATGATTTTCAATTTTTCTTACCTTTCTCAGTCTGAACATAGAAACCTATCATTTACATTCTTATCCCTTTGATTACTAGTAAGATTAAATACTTCTTTATAGGAGTATTAACCAGTTGTATCTTTTTGCCTCATTATTATCCTTTTCCTAATTTTCATGGATTATTCTCCTTTTGGATTTGAAAGAATTCATTATATATCATGGATATTAAACTTATTTTCTGTTACATGTTCTGAATATCTTGCTCTTTTGTTGTGTTGTTTTTACTTGTGTTCACTCTTTAAGGTCAGGCTTGATTATTTTCTACTTGTTCTTTCTTGTAAACTCATGACCTTTGAGTCACTGTCTCTCTCCCAAACCATTTATATTTAATCTCTGCTTCTGTGTTAAGAGCACTGATTTTCCTCAGCTAAGAAGATGATTGCCCTTCCACTTCTAATTTTTCTTACAACTTTGGTTAAGTGTATTTTCAAAAGTTATATTTTAATAAAGCTTAGATTTATTTGTAATATTGAGCCTCATTGAGAAGAGTTATTTAGTATAACCTTACAGTGAAAAAAGGCTCAGTTGTAAATTGATGGAAGCCAGAGATTAATAAGAGAGATGTGGGACTGCTGAAACTTATAAATTGAGTTGGTAATATATATTTCTAAATTAAAAAAAATCTATGAGGAAATTATTGGTAAAGAAGCAAAAATCCAATGAGGTGTGACTGATCTCTTCTTTTAAATGATGAAATGGGCAAATCCAGGTGTAAGCTGGGTAGAACAAGCATAGCAGAAATGTGGAAAAAAAAGTCAGTCCAAATATAAAAGTCTGTCCCATCAATTATATTTCAGAAGAGTCACTGGATAATTAGAGAAAGCCATGGGCAAATATGAAAGATATCAAAAGGTACTTCCTTTTAATATCAAGGTATCTAAATGCCTGAATTGTAGTGTTAAAGCCTTAGGTCGACCCTGAAGGTATACCCGATGAAAGATATTTAACTGGAAGCATAATGATTAAGGTAGATAGAAAGGCACATGTAGTTCAATTCTGGCTCTGAAGTTTGGGTGTATATACAATGAATATTGGTCAGTGAAGATTAACAGAAAGTCATCTTAAATACCTATGAATTTATATTTCTTTAAATCCTGTTCAAGTGAATCTTTCCAAGAATGATATTTTCTGGTTCTTGGCCAATTATTATCAGATACATAGAAAAGCCAATATAATTGAGAGGAATCACAGTATATTCTTTTTTTTTTTTTTTTTACAGGAAAGGGTTGGGTGCTCTGGGGAGCAAGGTGAAGGAAGGTTCTTACTGAGTCCCCAGAATGTTCCTAAGGCAAGGGTGAGGGTGAGGTGACACTAGGGAACCATTATGTGTTCCATAGGTGCCTTATTGTTGGCCTCGGAGTGACTTATTTTATTTTATTTTATTTTATATTTTATTTTATTTTATATTTTATTTTATTATGTTAATCACCATACATTACATCATTAGTTTTTGATGTAGTGTTCCGTGATTCATTGTTTGCATATCACAGTATATTCTTTGCCTTCAGATAGTGTTACAGGAAACACAGGTCTTATAGATCTTGAGGTTGTAACAGCTAAGGATATCTTCTCCCTCCCCACCTCCCCCATTTACTTACTGTCAGCTTATCCTAACTGCAAACCCATTTCTTGGAGGAACAAGCTATGTCAACAAACATGACAAGAGTCAGCATCAACTGCTACTCAGGAGGAATCCATCCAGAGTGAAAGGGTAATCCATCAAATTTACTTGCAAGATTAGAAAGAAATGTAATTGACAGTAAGCATGTATGTAATTTTAAAACCCATTTGTACATAATGCAATGTTTGTTGACTTAAGGGTGTTTTTGGAAACACTCAGAATAATTTCTCTTTCATTTAAGGACTTTAAACATGTAGTGTTCTTAGGAACAATTGACAAAGTATGCTCAGTGCTTCCCCTTGTAAAGGGGCTTCATCTATCAGGCATGATTTCTTTTAAATAAAAATGTTTTCCCAATAGTGACTGGCTCCTAGTAGGTGTGAAGTGGTATCTCGTTGTGTGTTGCTTTGCATTTACCTGATGGCTCATGTTGTGGAGCATCTTTTCTTGTGCTTATTGACCACTTGTATAGCCTTTTTGGAGTCATGTCTATTCAGATCACTTTCCCATTTTAAAAATTTGGTTTATCTGTCTTTCTATTATTGAGTTGTGAGCATTCTTTATATATCCAGGATATAAGTCCCTTACCAGATAGACAATTTGCAGATATTTCTCTTATTCTGTTGGTTGTCTTTCCATTTTCTTAATGCATCCTTGGAAGCACAAAATTTTTGAGTAGTAATAAAACCCAGTTTATCTTTTTTCCTTCTTGTGGCTTATGTTTGGTTTCATATCTAAGGAGGCTTTGACTAACCTAAGATCATGAAGATTTGGTCCCAAATTTTCTTTACAACCTGTTAGCAAAGTTGTCGGGGAATAGCTAACCCTCATCCACCTCAAACTTTTGGGAGACCACTTAATCTGCCAAAAATAATCGAAAAGTTGTGCTTGATCAAATTGCCTAAGGTGATTTTGGAACACCTCTTTGAGCCATAGAATGGAAACTTAATGAATAGGTTAAATCAAAACTCAAGATCCAGATGAGACCAGCAACATAGTTTTGAAAGGAAATGCAAGCCCAGAGCTTGCTGCTCACTCAGCTTGCCATCAGGTTACTAAGTAATACCTGTAATAATTGCATGGGCCATATTGCTATATTCCCTGCACAAATTCCCACAGTCCCTTTCTATATAATCAGGTGAACAAAAACTGGTGTTAAAAAATTTAAGAAAAAGGGGCGCCTGGGTGGCTCAGTCGTTAAGCGTCTGCCTTCGGCTCAGGTCATGATCCCAGGGTCCTGGGATTGAGCCCCACATTGGGCTCCCTGCTCAGTGGGAGGCCTGCTTCTCCCTCTCCCACTCCTGCTGCTTGTGTTCCCTCTCTCACTGTGTCTCTCTCTGTCAAATAAATAAATAAAATCTTTAAAAAAAAATTTAAGAAAAGGAAAATGTCATTGGTCACCTAGGACTTAACTTGAAAAGGTCCTAGATAACTCAGCACTCTTGTTAATCAAAATTCCCATGGCTTTAACAATTCACAGCAGGAATTTTCAAATGAGTCCAATGAGTCCAAGCCTTCTGTTCCATGTGAGCATAAGGGGCTTATGAGGCAAAGTCATTTCCCTGCACAACTGATTAAAATCCATGCCTTCGTGCAGTGACATTCTAATTTCCTTGATTTTAATCCTTCCCCAAGTGTCATACATGGGAGAGTTGTTATGAATATCAGCAATTATCAAATATAGTAAACCTGCTAAGCACCACAGAGGGAACACAGGTGAGGCCACACTGGTAGCTTCAGCGAGTATGAGCCCTAGAGCAGTCTCTTCCCACAGCTGCCATATAGAGAGCAGACTACAGGGTTTCCTGCCAAGTTAGACTGAGGTCAGAATCACCCACTCATTTGCTTCATTAGAGACCAGATAGCTGGACCCTCCGACTCTACAGATGAGAAGATTAACAATCTGACAGGGGATGATTGGGAAGGACAAGAAAAGTAGAGTTGACTCTTGAACAACATGGATTTGAACTAAGCAGGTCCACTTATTTGTGGATTTTTTTCAATAAATACTGTAAATACATTTTCCTTATGATTTTCTTAACATTTTCTTTTCTCTAGCTTACTTTATTATAATAATATAGTATATGATGTGCATAGCATACAAAATATGTATTAATTGTTCATGTTATCAGTAAGGTTTCTGGTCAACTGTAGGCTATTAGTAGTTCAGTTTTGGGGGGAGTCAAGAGTTATATGTGGATTTTCCCACTGTACAGGAGTCAGTGTTTCTAACCCCTGTGTTGTTCAGTGATCAGCTTTGTATATGTGTATATTATTTATACAACATAGCCAACCTAATTTGCATCTTATTTACACAGCTTGTCCGTTTTAAATTCCATTAAATCTCCCTCTCCAAAAGGAAATAGGACAATAGAAGAAAATCAGATAGAAATATTCAGTCATCAAACAGCAGTCCAGTATTTTGTAGGTATATAACTCATATCTGATGTCAATATAATTTATGGTTGTTATTATTATACAAACTTGGGTGCCTTGTAACATTATATCAGTCACTTTAGTGATGCCTTGGTACACAGAAAAGTAAATGATGCCCTACCAATTTGTTTTTCTTTATGCTCCTGGAAATTGATGAACTTCATGATTCTTAAAAATGATGACCCATACACACATCCAGTCTTAGAGCACACATAAGGCATAGAACATACATGCATCCAGGCAAAGAACAATAACTTTATTATAATAATGTAACAATAACATTACTGCCTAAGTAGCTGATTCCTTGTCTTTTAAAAGTCAGCTCTTTTCATGATTCCCAGGCATCGGTTTATATAGGAGTATTCTAGACAAGTAGATTGAAATGGAAATAGGCTATGTACATGAGTAAAAATGGCAAGAAAAGGGCAAGATATACCACAGGTTCTAACCAGGGAAATCAGTCATGAAAATCTTGCCATAATTTACATCTTCTTATTTTGTGAATTCATTTTAACAAAATATTGTAGCTATGGTTATTCTTAATATTCTTGTCCTTTATCTTACACTAGAGTTACATGGCTAACACATGTCTACGTTACATTATTAGGTATTCTGAATTGGAGTATATACTTCATCAGTGTGTCTTATAGTTTCATAAGTTTTCATTTTATTAATTTGCATCCTTAAAGAGGTCCTTTCTGCCTTCCTTATAAAGCAGGTTTAGTGGGGATAAACTCCCTCAACTTTTTCTGGAAAAGTGTTTATCTCTCCTTCATTTCTGAAGGACAGCTGTGTCAGGTAAAGCATTCTTGGTTGGCAGGGTTTTTTTTTGTGTTGTTTGTTTTCCTTTTTTTTTTTTTTAAATATTTTATTTTTTTATTTGACAGAGAGATAGCGAGAGCAGGAACAAAAGCAGAGTGAGTGGGAGAGGGAGAAGCGAGCTTCCCGCCAAGCAGGGAGCCCCATGCGGGGCTTGATCCCAGGACCCTGGGATCATGACCTGAGCCGAAGGCAGAAGCTTAATGACTGAGCCACCCAGGCGCCCGTTTGTTTTCTTTTTTTTTTTTTTAATTTTTTTATTCTTATGTTAATCCCCATACATTACATCATTAGTTTTAGATGAAGTGTTCCATGATTCATTGTTTGTGCATAACACCCAGTGCTCCATGCAGAATGTGCCCTCCTCAATACCCACCACCAGGCTAACTCATCCTCCCACCCCCCCTCCCCTCTAGAACCCTGTTTGTTTTTCAGAGTCCATTGTCTCTCATGGTTCGTCTACCCCTCCGATTTCCCCCGCTTCATTCTTCCCCTCCCGCTACCTTCTTCTTCTTCTTTTTTTTTTCTTAACATATATTGCATTATTTGTTTCAGAGGTACAGATCTGAGATTCAACAGTCTTGCACAATTCACAGCGCTTACCAGAGCACATACCCTCCCCAGTGTCTATCACCCAGTCACCCCATCCCTCCCACCCCACCCCCCAACTCCAGCAACCCTCAGTTTGTTTCCTACAATTAAGAATTCCTCATATCAGTGAGATCATATGATACATGTTTGTTTTCTTTTAGCACTTTGAATATATCTTCCCAGTCTCTCCTAGCCAGCAAGGTTTCTGACTTATGGGGGCTTCTTTGTATAAGAAGAATTGTCTTTCTTTTGCTGTTTTCAAAATTGGCCTATTTGTATTTGTTTTTAGATATTTTGATTATAATGTGCCTTGGAAAAGATTTTTTGGCATTAAAATTTTTTTAGAGATTTAGGAGCTTCATGAATGTGGATGCCCAAACCTCTCCCCAGATTTGGGAAGTTCTCAGCCATCAGTTCTTTAAAGATTTATTTATTTAAGAGCGATTGAGAGAGAGTGTGTGAGTGTGGGGAGGGGCAGAGGGAAGGGGAGAGAGAATCTTAAGCAGCCTCCACACTGGGCATGAACTCAATGCAGGGCTCAATCTCATGACCCTAAGATGTTACCTGAGCCAAAACCAAGAGTTAGACGCTTAACTGACTGAGCTGCCCTGGTGCCCCTCAGCCATCAGTTCTTTAAATAACTTTTCTGCCCCCTTTTTCCTTCTCTTTTCCCATGAGACTCCAATAATATGCATAAGTTGTTTATCTTAATGGTATCCCGTAGTTGACACAGGCTTGACTCTTTTTCATTTGTTATCTGACTGGATGATTTCAAATCACCTGTCTTCTCCTTCATAGATTCTTTATTCTGCCTGATGCGGTCTGTTGAGATGCTCTCTGCTGCATTTTTCATTTTATTTGTTGTATTCTTCAGCTCTAGAACTTCTGTTTGGTTCTTTTTTTTTTTTTTTTAATGATTCTGTTTCTCTGTTTAACTTCTTGTTTTGTTTGTGTATTGTTTTCCCAATTTCATTGAATTGTCTTTGTGTTTTCTTGTAGGTCACTGACGTTCCTTAAAACAACTATTTTGAATTCTGTATCAGGCAAATCATAGACCTTTGAGGTCAGTTACTAGAAAGTTATGTTCTTTTTGCTGGTGTCACGTTTCCTGATTTTTCCTGTTCCTCAAAGTTATGTTTTGCTGTCTTGCATTTAAAAAGCAGTCACCTCTTCCAGTCTTTTGATGGGCTTCAAGAGAGAAATACCTTCCATCTACTGTTTTAGGGGTTCTGAGGTTTCTCAGACTTTTCTTTGTATACTTCTGCTCCACACTTCTTGTTCCCTCTTGGCAGGGAATTCTTAAGATGGTATGCCTTCTTTTGATCCAGTAAAGCCAGGCCAGTTGCTGACAACCTCCTGTTTGCTTTCCCTGTGGTGGTAATGAATGTCCCAAACTGACAGAATCAGGCCGCCTGTCCTCACGTGCTCCCTAAACATCTGTGAAGACTGAATCTCATTGCCTTTGGGGGTGTGCATTGGAAGTTGGCCACAGTGTAGGGGTATGTGTGGGTGAGTTGTGCAGAATGTTAGGGTGCCTGCAAGGCAGTTGGTGGGATCTCTAGGAGAGGCATCCCCAGTGGTTTAGGGATGGGCTTCCTAATGGAGTCCATGAAATGATTAGTAGGATCTATGTCCCTTTGATGCCCTCCATGAGACCTAGTCACTCTTTTGTCTCCCAGTCACTTGGCACACCTCAGAATTCTGGAAGGGGTGAGAAAGAAATGGGACTCTTTGGCAGCATCCTGCACAGCTAGAGAAGCTGGGTGTTCACTCACATACCCTCAGTTCCCCTATTAGAGAAATCATGAGCCAGAAAGTTCTCTCTTGGCACTATACTGCCTTGAGTGAAGAATGACAGAAGTAAAATGAAACTGTTGTTTTTACCCTCTTCATTACATCCGATGTTGGATGTTTTTTTGCTCCATTGGTGTGCTGGAACTTCTCCACTAGACTCCCTGACTTCCACAGAGGTACTCTCTTGGTATTTGTTAAAATCGGCGTTCTTTGTAGGAGATGGTAGAAAACGTACTTTGCCATTTTGGTGACATTAGTGCACAAGTCTTTTTTTTTTTAAGATTTTATTTAATTATTTGTGAGGGAGAGAGAGAGGGTGCACAAGGAGGGGGAGCAGCAGGCAGAGGGAAGAGCAGGTCCCCACTGAGCAAGAAGCCTGATGCAGGACTCCATCCCAGGACCCTGGGATCATGACCTGAGCTGAAGGCAGATGCTTAACCAACTGAGCCACCCAGGTGTCCCAGTGCACAAATCTTAACACCACTCTTTTCACCAATATAAGTATAATATTGAAATTGCTTGAGCTCATGAGGAGAGCCTCTGATGTTGACCAAGATAGGGAAGGAAAGCTGACTCTCAGATTAAATAGCTCTCCTCTGCTGGAGCATGTATCTGCAGTGAGGGCAGCTGTGTGTTTTTTGGAGTGTTTCTTTAACTGTCATGTTCCTTATGTAATACTATAATAGTTTAAGAGTGATTTGCAAACACTGTAACTGGGTGGGTTGGAAGTTGCAAAAAATGGAAACTGTTATTTCTTAAATGGCTTATGAAAATAGAGGGAAATACATGAAGTTAAATTTTTTTTAAATTCTGATTTTATTTATGAAATTGAAGATAAGGGAGATCTAACAAATTCCTCCAAATCTAATAAGTAGTAGAATCCTAATTCAAACTTAGGCACATCTACACAAACCTGTAAGCAAGTGAGATTTTGGGGTCAATGGACTAATACAGGAGCATGATTATAACTTATATTGTGTTTTCTCATAATAGTTAAATTTCATCTTTATAGTGTAAGATGCCAAACTGTAAATCTCTGATCTTACAAACTCTGATCAGGATGAAATTATTAAGATTTTTGGGTTTTAAAACATTTCCATTTACAGATACTTTTTTTTTTTGTGCTTTATTTTTTTAAAATTTTTTTATTATGTTAATCCCCATACATTACATCATTAGTTTTAAATGTAGTGTTCCATGATTCATTGTTTGTGCATAGCACCCAGTGCTCCATGCAGAACGTGCCCTCTTTAATACCCATCACCAGGCTAACCCATCCTCCCAACCCCCTCCCCTCTAGAACCCTCAGTTTGTTTTTCAGAGTCCATCGTCTCTCATGGTTTGTCTACCCCTCTGATTTCCCCCCTTCATTCTTCCCCTCCTGCTATCTTCTTTTTTTTTTTTTCTTAACATATATTGCATTATTTGTTTCAGAGGTACAGATCTGAGATTCAACAGTCTTGCACAATTCACAGCGCTTACCAGAGCACATATCCTCCCCAGTGTCTATCACCCAGTCACCCCATCCCTCCCACCCCACCCCCCACTCCAGCAACCCTCAGTTTGTTTCCTGAGATTAAGAAGTCCTCATATCAGTGAGGTCATATGATACATGTCTTTCTCTGATTGACTTATTTCGCTTAGCATAATATACTCTAGTTCCATCCATGTCATTGCAAATGGCAAGATTTAGGTTTTTTGATGGCTATATAATATTCCATTGTATATATATACCACATCTTCTTTATCCATTCATCTGTCGATGGACATCTTGGCTCTTTCCACAGTTTGGCTATTGTGGACATTGCTGCTATAAACATCGGGGTGCACATACCCTTTTGGATCCCTACTTTTGTATCTTTGGGGTAAATACCCAGTAGTGCAATTGCTGGATCATACGGTAGGTCTATTTTCAACTTTTTGAGGAACCTCCATACTGTTTTCCAGAGTGGCTGCACCAACTTGCATTCCCATCAACAGTGTAGGAGGGTACCCCTTTCTCTGCATCCCCTCCAACATCTGTCATTTCCTGACTTGTTAATTTTAACCATTCTGACTGGTGTGAGGTGGTATCTCATTGAGGTTTTGATTTGGATTTCCCTGATGCCGAGCGATGTTGAGCACTTTTTCATGTGTCTATTGGCCATTTGGATGTGTTCTTTGAAGAAATGTCTGTTCATGTCTTCTGCCTATTTCTTGATTGGATTCTTTGTTCTTTGGGTGTTGAGTTTGATGAGTTCTTTATAGATTTTGGATACTAGCCCTTTATCTGATATGTCATTTGCAAAGATCTTCTCCCATTCTGTTGGTTGTCTTTTGGTTTTGTTGACTGTTTCCTTTGCTTTGCAAAAGCTTTTTATCTTGATGAAGTCCCAATAGTTCATTTTTGCCCTTGCTTCCCTTGCCTTTGGCGATGTTTCTAGGAAGAAGTTGCTGCGGCTGAGGTCGAAGAGGTTGCTGCCTGTGTTCTCCTTTAGGATTTTGATGGAATCCTGTCTCACATTTAGGTCTTTCAACCATTTGGAGTCTATTTTTGTGTGTGGTGTAAGGAAATGGTCCAGTTTCATTCTTCTGCATGTGGCTGTCCAATTTTCCCAACACCATTTGTTGAAGAGACTTTTTTCCATTGGCCAATCTTTCCTGCTTTGTCAAAGATTAGTTGACCATAGAGCTGAGGGTCCATTTCTGGGCTCTCTATTCTGTTCCAATGATCTATGTGCCTGTTTTTGTGCCAGTACCATACTGTCTTGATGATGACAGCTTTGTAATAGAGCTGGAAGTCCGGAATTGTGATGTCGCCAGCTTTGCTTTTCTTCTTCAACATTCCTCTAGCTATTCGGGGTCTTTTCTGGTTCCATACAAATTTTAGGATTATTTGTTCCATTTCTTTGAAAAAAGTGGATGGTATTTTGATGGAGATTGCATTGAATGTCATTTACAGATACTTTTAATAATAGTTCTAGAGAGTAATTAAGGGTTACACCAGATTGTCTTTTTAAAAAAATTTTAATTCCTGTATAGTTAACATACAGTGTTAGAATAGTTTCAGGTGTACAATATAGTGATTCAAAACTTCATACAACACTGGGTGCTTATCACAAGAGCTCTCCTTAATCCCCATCACCTATTTCTCCCATCCCCCCCAACCTCCCCTCTGGTAACCATCTGTGTGTTCTCTATAGTTAAGAGTCTGTTTCTTGGTTTGCCTCTCTCTCTCTCTTTTTTTCTTCGCTCATTTGTGTCTTAAATTCCACATATGAATGAAATCTTATGGAATTTTCTTTCTCTGACTTACTTTTTTTAGCATTATACTGTCTAGCTCTATCCATGTTGTTGCAAATGGCAAGATTTCATTCCTTTTTATGGCTGAAAAATATTTCATTATATATATATATATATATATATATATATATATATATATATATACACACACACACATCTTTATACATTCATCTATTAATGGATACTTGGGCCACTTCCAAAATTTGCCAATGGCAAATAATGTAAAGATGTATAGATGTAAAGGTGCATGTATCCCTTTGAATTAGTGTTTTTGTATTTTTCAGGTAAATACCCAGTAGTGTGATTACTGGATCATAGGGTAGATCTATTTTTAACTTTTTGGGGAAACTTGGTACTGTTTTCCACAGTGGCTGCACCAGTTTGCATTCCCACCTACAGTGTAAGAGGGTTCCTTTATTTTCCACATGCTTGCCGACACTTGTTGTTTCTTGTGTTGTTGAATTTAGCCATTCTGACAGGTGTGAGGTGATAGCTCATTGTAGTTTTGATTTGCATTTCCCTGATGTTGAGTGATGCTGACATCTTTTCATGTGTCTGCCATCTGGATATCTCCTTTAGAGAAATGTCTGTTCATGTCTTCTGTCCATTTCTTAACTAGGTTATTTGTTTTTTGGGTGTTGAGTTGTATAAGTTCTTTCTATATTTTGCATAGTAAGCTTTTATAAGATGTCATTTGGAAATATCTTCTTCCATTCTGTAGGTCACCTTTTACTTTTGTTGATTGCTTCCATTGCTGTGCAGAAGCTTTTTATTTTGATTAGGCTCAATGGTTTATTTTCTTGCAGTTAATATTTATCAGATACTTTCTTTGGAAGAGGCTTTGTTAGTAAGCATTGGGGATGTGGAAATAAATAAGATGCTAGCCATGCTTTCAAAGATATTGCCCTCTAGCAGAGGAGATACACATGTGAACAGATAATTAAAATGCAATGTAAAATGCACAAAGTTAGAAGATAAATATTTACATAGGTACCTAGAGGAGCCAAAACCACCATGAATGGGCAGATTGGGAAAACCTTCACAGGAAAAGAGACACTTGATTCTAGTTTTGGAGGCTGGGCAGGAGCAAAAGATAGTCTGAGTAAAGGGCCAGCACAGTGAAGGCAAGGAGTTACAGCACACAGTGTTGGAGGGACCAATGTAAGCACAGGGTTGGTGGGTCATGAAGCCCTGTAGCAAATTTGGCTGGACATTGGGTAGGTAAGGACTAGGTTATAAGCAGCTTTCAGGCTCCACAAACGAACCCAAGTAATTAGAAAAAATATTTCCATTATTTCACTTAGTTGCTGAGGATGTCTTTAGAGGTACTGACGTTCAATTGAGTCATAGAGTTTTCCCTTCTAAAAAGCCAAGGTGCAAAAATGACGAAATGTTATTAAGAAAGTTAAGTTTCTTAACTGAGACCACTGATGGTACAGCTGAGAAAGTGGTGGGATTTGACTTTAAGTACTTTGCCATTAGTATTTTCAGGATCCTTTCTTGATTTCCCTAGGCTCTGGGTGGGTGGTTTCACTTGGCTTTCTCTTCTATGAAAGCTCAGGTTCCCATTCCCTTCAACTCTCCTCTTCTTTACTGATTTTATCAAACAGGATATCAGTATCAGTGGCTTACTTTATCACATTAGGCTGCGAAGGTGAAGAGGTGAACAAAATATTGACCAGAATTCCTGCAAGAGAAAGCCTTGACTTTGGCAGAAATACTTGGATGTCCTGCATGGAAATGGTATAACCTTGGATATAATACTTGGATGTCCTGCATGGGAATGGTATAACAAGGATGCTAAAGTAACACAGAGGACTCAGATTCAGCTAGGACTATGAAAAGAAGAGCCATTCATTTTGTTCCAGAGAGGGAGGGAAAGGGAAGGAAGGAGGAGATGGGGGGTGGGAATGAAGTGAGGGCAAGAAGGGAGAGAAATGGAAGCTGTGGGAAGGAAAAGTGGGGTTGGAGAGAAGGTAACAGAAGACTCTCTGCTCTGAGGTCACCCAAATCTTCAAGTAAATGTTGTCTGAACTCCCACAGTGCTTGGTGAATGGATTGTGTATGTGTATGTTTGTAAATCATTGTAGAGGGTCACATGACAATGGATGTTGGAGGAGAGGGGAGATTTAGCCAGAAGGACATAAGCCTTTGAGTATTAGTAGAAATCTTGAAGAGAATATTACCTTTCTCCTGGCTTTATTAGAGCCAATCCTACTCAAGTTTGAGGAGGATTAGAATGGAGAGGATTCTTATCTACCATTTGGACTATAGTTCCATTTTATTTTTATTTATTTATTTTTAAAGATTTATTTATTTTAGAGAGCAAGCAAGAAAGGGAGTGTGTGCGAGTGAGGGGAGGGAGAGGGAGAGGGAATCTCAAGCAGAGTCCCTGCTGAGCGCAGACACTGATGCGGGGTTCAATCTGAGGACCCTGAGATCATAACCTGAGCCCAGACCAAGAGTCTTACGCTCAACTGACTGAGCTGCCTGCTGCATTTTAAACATGGATTCATGGAACACTACATCAAACACTAATGATGTACTGTATGGTGACTAACATAACGTAATAAAAAATAAATAAAAATTTAAAATAAACATGGATTCCTGGAAATAACCTACCAAACAAAAGAATAACTATAAATTTGAGAATTTCAGGTTGGGGGCAAGTAAGCTTTTGAAAATTCGTTTGTTCAAACCTTGGCTCACATCAGCATACTGAACATGTGTTTTCCACTCATTAAGACCAACCTAAAGTAAAGTACTCGAACTGGACCCTCAGGTGAACTTTGCTCCTGGGGGATTTTGTGTTCTTCAGTCATGTTATCTCTGTACTCTACAAGAAACTGGTAGGACAGCCCTCTCCTCTTCCTGTGTTGCACAAAGGGTGTGACCTTTGAACCTCTGCCTTCCCAGGGCAGATACTTCACAAGTAAGAGAAAAACTATCTGATCAGGTATCCCCTTCTCTGCTCCCTCTCCTGCTGCAGGGAAAGTGATCAACCAGCAGCAGGTACCAGCCACAGTTAACTGTACTTGCTTGGAGCTATTGAAAATGCTACTTCTGCAGTAATGAAGAAATTCACATTTCCCCTCCCTCCACACAGGACTCACTGGAGAAAGAGGTAAGGAAGTTGATATACAATCCTTTTAGATGCTCTCTGTTAGACCCAACTGCTTTCAAAGGATGAATTTTGAAACCAGAGAGTGAAGGAAGAAAAACAACAAAGACTTTTAGGTTCTGAGTGATAGAGAAAATGCACTTCCCTTCTTGCCTTCTGGCTGGGGAATCCTGTTGGCTGACTTATAATTTGGAGAAGAGATTTCTTGTAGGCTTTTCTTAGGAAATTTCCCAGATTTTCTTATACTTATGTATGACATGTTGGCAAGTAGGAAAGTTTAAATTCAAATTCCATGGGAATGAATGAGTACAAGAATCATTACTGTAAAAATGATAGTTCTATGTATAGTTCATGAAGTAGCTTAGTTTTTGACCATGTTACTTTACTATTATAAATAAGTGAACCATTAATTGCGCTTTGGCAAATTAGTCAAAAATATTCCTAATGAAATTGTATTTATCCCCGTGGGATTTGGTATATGTAATAATAGTGATTAGGATGACAAAAAACCAGAATTTATTAATGACCTGCTAAGTACTCACAATTTTGCCAAGACTTTTTCCTTTATGAAAAAATAAGAGATATTGGATATTATGTTCATGAAATTTTCATTTTTAGTTAGGGAGAAGAATGTGAAATGTAAACCACATAGTGCCTGATCTGAAGGGGGTCCCATTAGAGAAGTATTGGTGAAGATTGGGATTATCAGGGAAAGGCGGTTGAGCTAATCTGGATTTGGAAAAAAGATGTTTTGGATGAAAAAAAAGAGTATGGGGTGAAGAAATATTACTGGAGAGCTTGTAAGACAAGACAGCTAGCCACCCTTGAGTAGAAGGCATGTCTCCAGGAGCAGAGGGTGATATAAAATTGTAGGGAACTTCAGATTCACAGGAGTCTTGAAAGACAGATTTTTTTTCTTAACATATAATGTATTATTCATTTCAGGGGTATAGGTCTGTGATTCAGCAGTCTTACACAATTCACAGTGCTCACCATAGCACATACCCTTTTCAATGTCCATCACCCAGCCACCCCATCCCTCCCACCCCCCTCCAGTCCAGCAACCCTCAGTTTGTTTCCTGAGATTAAGTCTCTTATGGTTTGTCTCCCTCTCTGGTTTTGTCTTGTTTCACTTTTCCCTCCCTCCCGCTATGATCCTCTGTCTTGTTTCTCAAATTCCTCATATCAGTGAGATCATATGATAATTGTATTTCTCTGATTGACTTATTTCACTTAGCATAAGACCCTCTAGTTCCATCCACATTGTTGCAAATGCCAAGATTTCATTTTTTTGATGGCTGCATAATATTCCATTTTATATATAGACCACATCTTCTTTATCCATTCATCTGTTGATGGACGTCTAAGTTCTTTCCATAGTTTGGTTATTGTGGACATTTCTGCTATAAACATTGGGGTGCACGTGCCCCTTCGGATCCCTACATTTGTATCTTTGGGGTAAATACCCAGTAGTGCAATTGCTGGATCATAGGGTAGCTCTATTTTCAGCTTCTTGAGGAACCTCCATACTGTTTTGCAGAGTGGCTGCACGAGCTTGCATTCCCACCAACAGTGTAGAAGGGTTCCCCTTGAAAGACAGATTTGACTGTGGTAGAATGTTGATGTTATTGAAGGTTTTTGAACAGAAAAACAATTGATTCAAATTGATGGGGAAGTCCTCTTTTCCCTTTCGCACACTCAGTGAACTCTACTGATGCTTAATAATTCTGTGCTAGGTATCACACATAGTCTCTGCTGCTACTTAAAACATCTGTGCATTGGAGGAGTCAGGACCTCCCTGGGTTTATATAATCCCTTAACCAAAACTCTCTCACACTTTCAGACTCACTCTAGCTGTGCTATGATACTTCCCCATGTCCACCTGGAATTATCACATAAGAAGAAGTAGGTTTCAGTTTGCTGAGGAGGGTCCTGGCAGAGAGTGGTTAATGGACTGCATGCAGGATGCTTGGTGTACATTCTGTTTGGAGCTGGAACTAGAGGACTTTGCTTTTTTCTTAAATAAAATATTTAGAAATGTCAGTGCTGATTTCTCAGGCTAATGGCCTCATTGACTTCGTTCATTTCTGGTCCAAAAAGAAAGAAGACTTTTCAAGTCCTAAAGATAATGTTGTCCCCTGATTCCAAGCCAAGAACATAGAGTGATTGATGTTCCTCAAAGTGTACTTCTCAAGTTTTGCCTTGAATTCATAGTTACTTTTTCTGTTGTATTGACTCCTGAAGTAGCTTCATTGAGAGTCAAGGCTTCAGGAAGAGCATGTTCTCCTGACTTTTCTGACTGGATCCTCTTCTCAAATCTGCATACCTTGCTCCGTTTTCCATTTGAACTGTAAATAGAGAATGTGGATTTGAGTTGAGTATAACACTGTGGAAAGTTCAGTGAGGCACAGAGAACCATTTCTGTACTGTAAAGGTGCTTGGATAGTCAACTTCCCTTCTGGGCTCCCACTGTGTTCAAAGCTTGGTAGGCAGTGAGGAGACTGACAGTCCTCTTCCCAGGAGACTTGACACCATGAGTTAAAAGACCCCTATTTTTCTGCTGGAGTTTGAGATTGCAAACCCTTTCCAGTCCTGTGAGTCTTTAAGGAGGTTGTTGCTCTTAGGAATGAATTGTCCAAAACTGGATGCAATCCATGCCCTCCCCCAACCCCCTTTTTAAAGATTGATATCCCTGAAGAGGGGAACAGTTTCCTTTCTAGTAAACTCTTCCGTCGCTCTTGCAGGAAGAAACTTTCATGTTTGCTTCACTGAGACAACTTTTTTTTTTTTTTAACTTTATTTGGTTGGTTTTTTCCCCTGTATCCTAGTTCTTGGCTTTGAATATAGCTCTGAGTTTTTGTCAAAGGGAAGATTCATACCATCAGTTTACAGGGATTCATCTGGCCCTAGAGTCACTCAGGAGTAATTTACTCAATTAGCAGCCCTGGCAGTTAATTGCTTATTCATTGGAGTCTGAGAAAGAAAATTTAAGCTCACTAGCAATTTGACATCTTAGGAGGACAAAGAAATTATATACATTTAACTTTAATAGCATTATTATTGCTATATTATGAATCTTATTGCTATAAGTGGTTGAAGCACCATGAGCAATGCTAAATAGGAGCACTGCCTGCCATTTCTTTGAAAATAAATATTAATACAAACAGCTGATAAATACCGCATTCAGTTATAATGGTAAATATAGTAAAATTGAGTAAATCTCTGTTGATGAGAATGATCCTAAATAATTCTTAGTAAATTTAATGAAATCAGTGGGCAGCCTTTAGGATTTATCAGAGCATTTTCTTTGAAGAGACTTTATCACCAAATATGAACAAATACACATTATATATATAATACATATAAATATATGCTAATATATAATATATATTTATATATTAATATATTTAATTAAATATACATTAAAATATGTATATTTGTGGTGGTCATGGTACAGTCTTACAAAATAAAAATATTACTAAGATTGACAAAATAAAAATATGGCTCCCCATCTTTATCGTTCCACTATCGTCTAAGCATTCCTAGTAAGATTTCTCTTTTACTGACCTAAGGGATGATGAAGAAGGTTCTGGACTGATGGCAGGAGGTGTGGATTACATGATGAGCTCTGCCTCTGATAAGTTGTGGAACTTTGCATGAGCCATGTTCTTCTGTAAATCCCATTTTGACACCTATAAAATTCAGTCATTCAGCCAATGAGCTGAGGAAATAGCAGTGAAGAAGGGAGACATGGTCCCTGTTCTCAGGGAGACAATATTGCCAGAGGGTGATATAGACAAATGAATGACCAAGGTGATTTCAGATGGTGAGTGCTGTGAAGAGCATAAGAGTAGTGGGCTGGGTTAATAACTGAGATACTTCTAGCCTGGGTGATCAGAGGAGAGCTCTGTGGCACAGTGACATTACAACTGAGCCCCAAATGACAAGGAGGAGCCAAGCCATGAAAGAGTTTGGGAAGAGGCATGTGGAACAGCAAGCAAGAAAGGCCGATGGCCAGAGCACACGTGGTTTGTTCTGGAACAAAAAGGCGGTCAGTGTACATGGTGGGTGATGAGGAAGGGGGCAGGATATGGAGAAGACTCAGAGGCCAGAGTGGGGCAGTGGCTGACTCTGTAGGGCTTTGGGGGCCATGAAAGAGGTTCTTTTAAGTGCATGAGAAGTCATTGGAAGGTTTTGAACAATGAACATTAGCAGATTGTTTTTATAGAACCCTGCCTGCTCTGTGGGAAAATGGGACTACAGGGGTCAAAAATAGAGGCAGGGAGGCTGCTGAGGAGGCTTGCACCTAATCGCACTGGGAAGCAATGGGATCAAACTCTGGTCAATATTTCATTATCTTTGAGGGTGTAGATCTTCTCTCTCAAAAAGTCTCAAATACACTTGTCTAGCTTTAAAAATTCTCAGGACATCCAGGGGTTGCCTCCAGCTAAGAATGGACACTGTAAGTTGCCTTCATCTTCTGATATAGTGTTTAAATGTTTTCTAAAAAGAGGCTTTTTACATCTTTTTGCATATTTACATTACCATGAGAACCAAAGAATAATGAAACATAAAGGAAAACAGGTTTGTTAAAAGTTCTTTCTGTTCTGTCACTTGATTCTTTCATTAATGCATAAATCACTACTAAGTTTTTGTGTGTGATATTATAGCAAGCTAATTTTTTTAGGGCTTAAAGCGCTTTATCAACAGTTGCATCATTTCTGATACTCAAACATTTTGCAGTCTGTTTTATTACTGCCCATTTTAGGAGTAGGAAATATTGAAAAGTCAGAAGATATCAGGTTTTTATGACGAAATGAGAAAAGCATTTTTACTATACCCCCCCCACATATACTAAATAATAAAAGGAGTAGAAGGAACTCCAAAAAGTTCAAATAACAAAAAGTAGAGAAGAAAATCCACCTTGAGAGAAAAAAAAAAAAAAAAAAAAAGAACACAGCCATAAACCCCAAACATAAAGTATAAAAATGATCTGCCAGACAGAGTATAATGTGGACTCAGGGTAAAATGATGGGAGCAATACCATGTAGCTCCTCTAAACCCAGGGGCAGGGGAGCCACAAAGTCTGAAGGGGGTTGAATGCAAGGCAGTAGGGAGTAGGGAGGGTGGAAGTAAATGGCATTCCCATCTGAAGAGGACAGCCATAGCTCAGATAGAACCAATTTTTGCCATGCAGAAAAATTGCCATTGAGGATTGCCAGATATCTGATTTTTTTTTTTTAAAGAAGCTGGAAAGATGGATTTTTATATGAAATGTTCCTATCTTTCAAACACTGTGTGGGCCAAACAAAATTATCTGCCAGCTGGATTCCATCTGTGGGCTGCCAATCTGTGATCCCTGCTCAAAAAGTAAGTGGCATAATTCTCAAAGGCCCATGTAATGATTCTTTGATTAGATGGATGAGACATATGAGTGGAAGAGAAGAGTCCCCAGAGATAGCTAATTCTCCATTATGACAAGATGGGGAGGTAGAGGTTTTTATGCCTGGGTTTCCGGGCAAGGGATTGCATTAGGAAAGGAGGGCGAGAGAGAGCCACAGCCTTGATGGACAGAGTTCTGGCACTCTCAGGGCTCAACGTGAGCTTCCCTGACTCCCCCAAGTGTGAACACGGGGTCAGGGCGATGTGGCTCATGGCAGAAGACACATCCAATTATTTGAGTGTTGGAAACAAACCCAGACCCAAACTGGAACTGCCTTAGCTCCTTGGCCTCACCCTTCTCTTCCTGCTCTTTAGCAATAGCTGGTCTGGATGGAAGTGCTACAGAGAAGATTAATAACCAGGAAGCAGCTGCACAGCATCACCGCAGAGAGCAAATGTGTGCAAGTCAACCAGCACACATTTACGCCAACCTTTAAATAAAGCAGTGGAAGCCAAGGGAGGAAGAGCATCCCTTAGATCAGAACTCTTCTGAGAAAATATGGGAGAATTCAGACTGATGCCCTTTTGTAGTTTCAAAGACACTAAAGACAATAAATAGTCTTCAAAACAACGCTTGAGGAAGAAATATAAAACATCAATGAGAAATGCAATAACATGGGAAAGAGGTGGGGCTATGCGTTCTCTTCAAAAATCGCTACATCAGGGATGTGCGTCTAGTCAGAACTAGAACATTCTTCCCTTCTAGTTCTCTTGTTCCTCTTTCCCGTAATCACCGTTCTTCAGACACAGAGGCACCTCAGTGCATGGATGCATCCACTTCCTTCCTATCCTTCTCTCCTTTCCTCCCTCTTTAGGCAGATTTCACAGCCCATTGTTACAACAAGACTATCGTTTTTGGGATTAACTTCCCTTTCCTTACTTGTGCTTTAGATACCAACCTTACCCACTTTCTCCAAAAACACAAATTAGTGACTATGTTTTCTCTATTTTCTGTATTCATCCCTTCCCTCTCAACAGGACTCTATCATCTTTGAAAAAGGCTCAAATTTCTCTCGTTAAAACAAAAATACAACAACCCCAACCAAAGCAACACTTGCACCCACATCCACTGCCAGCAACCGAATCTCTTCCCTTTTCACTCCTTTAAAACAGGCTGCGTCTTTTTCCTTGACTTCCTTGCTTTGTTCTTTCCAGTTTGCCCCACCTCTCCACCATGTTCCTTCTGCTAAAGCCAGCAGTGACCCCTACGTCTCCCTCTGCAGGTGACAGTTTTCAGTCTGTTGTCCTCTCAGTTGGATTCAACATTGCCGACCACTCTACCCACTTGAAACCCTCTCTCCTCTTGGCTTCGAAGGCTCCATGTGTCTTGTCACTCAGCCTGTCTGGCTTTTCCTCCTTTGTCTCCCTTAGAGGCTTATCTTTCTCAATCAGCCATTGCACACTGAAGCTCTTTGGGGCTGCCGCTCCGATTCCATCCTCTCTCCCCAGCTGGTGACAACAGTAATCACCACTTCAGTCATCACGCATGAGCTTGATACTCTCAGAATTCACATTGCCAGCCTTGTTTTCTCCCGTGCCTCCCCTCCCCCTGCCCCTGGGGCGAGTCACATTTTCCTTCTGGCTGGGCCAGTGCTCCTCAGACTACCTGTGATGAAAGAATAGTTGTTCTTTAATTTTCTAATCCATCACAGACTGATGCTTTTATAAGGATAATAAAAATGAAATACAAGAAAAATAAAATGAATAAAAAAGACACAAAATACAAGTTTTGCATTTTATTAGATCCAAGAGATAGACTATTACTCTGTCAAATTGCTCTAAAAACTTCTAAATGCCTCTCCTCAATTACTGTCCCACTGTTGTTACAGAACTGTAACAAACCGTCCAAGGACTGGAATGGGTCTGAAGACTCTGGTTTGCATTGAACTCTTGTCTTCCTTTGCCTGGTGCACCTATCAGATTGCAGCTCAAAAACCTCTCATTTAGGAAACCCTCTCCTGAGCTCCCTAAGTCACTCACACCTATTATTTCCTAGCCCATGTGCCTTTCTCCTGTAGCACATTGAACAACTCTTACATTCATAACCTTTGTAGCCTCCATGTAAATTCCATTATGGCTGGAACTGGGTTTCTTCTTTTTCTACTCAATCTTGTATTCTTGGCACAGAGCGGGCACCCAAATCACTTACTCATCATGTAGAGAGAACAAGTGCACACAGAGTTAGGTGAATACAGAGGCAATAGATAATTCTGCCCAAAGGTTTCAGGCAAATTCACATTTGAATAAGGGCTCCAGGTGCAGACGGTGGGAAAGAACATTGCAGGTGCAGTTATCAATGTATGGAAAAGCACGGATGCACAAAAGCACAGAGCTTGTCTGAGGAAGGGGTACTATTTGGGGGCGCTTAGAGCATGGGATGTGTTGGGGTGAAGAAGAAAAGGCTGTGATAATTTGGTGTGAGAATAAAGAGGAGATGATAATCTGTTGTTAAAGTCCTCGGATGCCAAACTAAGGTGTTTAAATTTTACCACCTATAGATGGAAAGTCATTAAATGATTTATGGCAGTGGAGTTCATGATTACATTTGATTTTGTCAAACATAATTAGGGGTGATCCATGGAGGCAAGATCGAAAGGGACAAGGCAGGAAGCTCTCAGAACAGTCTAGTTCATGAGTACCTGGGTGGCCATGGGGAAGGAAGGGCAGCAGTGGGGCTGGGGAGTTGTTTAGAAGGTGGCAACTCCAGGATGAGGCTCCCAGGGTCTTAAGGATCTGGGGACGAGGAGGAGCCACTCTGGATTCATATTCAGATGGCAGCATCGTGGGTTTCTGTTTCGTGGCTCCAACTCTCTGACTGTGGCAGTCTTGGCCTCACAGCATGTAGAAGTGAGTTCTTGGAGTATACCTCTCAGGAGTATACCTTCTCCTGTAGCACGTTGAACAACTCTTACATTCATAAGCCCCTGAGTCATAATCCTAAGCACAATTAAGCTTACTCCATCTGATTGGACATGTTGATAATAACTTACACTTCGTCTTCTGAATGGGACACTCATCTTCATCAAAGATCATTTCCTTTGAGTAACAAGAGGCAGTGGCCAACTTAGTCCCTTATGCTTGGATGGTAATCAGATAGTTCTACTTTGGTCTATGGTCCCATGGCCTTTGAAATATTGGCATCGGAGTGGTAAACTGTACCTTCTAGATTTTGGAGAAGTTGCCCCATATCCCCCCAGATGTCATTTGACCTTGGTCAGTCATTCTGTGCTCTTCAGGAGAGCTGGTGGGGACTTTCACCAGCCATGGGTCCCCAGATGGAAGCCAGGCTATCAGCTGGGAATGCAGAGTGGGCAGAAGTCATGGTGGAGTGGGTATCACTGAGCTCAGGGTGCTGCCTTCTTGATTTCAAATAGGTGGTTAATAATGCTCACCTCTTTCCTGACTTTCAAGAAATATGACTGCCACTTTTTGATTTCCTAATTCAGCTGCCTTATTCTATATGTGTCTTTTATTAAAAGTTGCCTCATGCTCTCTTAGAAGTTTGTGGGGTGAGCTTCATACATAAATATCTTCACCCTCAGAATCTTCATGGACATCGTGTGTAAATAACACTAAATCCTGACACAATCTGCTATATTGGTTTTTTTGAAAACAGAATGGTTATTATTCTAACTTCCATGTTTGATACCTTTCGTGAAAACTGGACCAAACTTAGGACAGAGGCTTTTTCAGCCTCAAAGGGTATTGTTGTGGAAAAATCTGACTGAAACAGATGAGCTGATTCAGCTTGGTGTGGTAGTGAGAAATTTACTGTGCTTTACCTAAGTGATACCCACTGCATCCTTAGAGACTCGTCTTTCCTGGTAGAACCAGACCTGAGTTTGCCTCCCTAAAGAGGAATGGCAGATATTAAGATAATGAGCTGAAGGTGGGAGGAGTGAGGGGGTGAGAGAGCGCCTAGGAGTCCTGAAAAAAAAAAAAGTCATTTTTTTTTACTCTTTCTTATTTTTCTACCTGGATTTCTGCTACCTGGGAGGAGGCTTACACTCTGGAATTCTTTCTGCTCTTATCCCAGTGGACTCTTTAGTTGTTTACATTTCCACAGCAGGTAAATGAGGTTTTTGCTTGGACTTCCTACAGCTTCCAGATGGAGACGCATCCTGAAAAGTAAACCAAGCAGGCTCTCTAGCCTTGGGGGGCAACAAGCTCTAGTTAGTTTGACCTCAAGTAACAGAGTCAGCAGATTGAGTGCTGGGGGCTTGGCTGTAAGCCCTCACTCCTGTCTGGGCAAAGTCAGGGTGGAGGGAGAGAAGGGTAGGAACCGTCCCCATTCTCTGTTGCTGCAGCTACACTGAAGACTGTCAGTTGGGGTGGAGGGTTCTGGGAGTGGAGACAGGCAAGTGTTCCCAAGGTACGCAAAGAGGAAGTCACAGCTGCCCATAGGTGCATGCAGGGAATTCTCCCATGTCCTCATTCAGCTAACTAGAGTTAAAGCATCCTACTCATGAAATAGCACTTGATACTCAGATTAGGACAAAAAATATCATGGGGAATCCATACTCAATTAAAAAAAAAGCCAGACTGCTTGGTCTTGGGATAAAATAATCTGTCCAAAGCAAACAACATTAATGATCTCTATCAGGAAAGGCTGAGACTCAAGTTCTCTATCTCCAGCCATTCTCCTTTGGAGCCCGAATTCTCTCAGAACGTGCTGCAGGAGTAAATAGTCTCTCCCTCTGTGGCCATATGGCACTTGGCCCTTGTGTTCAAGTGACACTTAGCACATTGTAAGATTATACTTTCTTCTCTAGTCAGAGGCCCTTGAGGGCAGGAGCTGCTTCTGACTCCTCTTTATGTACTCAAGCTTTATGGGGAGCAAAGCCCAGAGTTTGCATTCCATAAGCATTTGTGGAATTAGTTGAATGATACTCCCTGCTCTTGAAAGTTTCATGAGGGTTGTGAAGCCCACCTGGGTTGGTGATAGCGTGTGGCCTCTCTGTGGGAGGGAATCATCAGGACTATATCTAGAAGTAGGGTCCCTCATCCCTGATGACTCACCCTGAGCTGAAATGAGTCATCTTTACATGCCCTGATTGTTTGTTCTGAAAAATCTACAAGGTTCTTTCCTACTACTCAGAGACCATATTGCTAGCCAAAGCATTTGGGTTTTTTTGTTGTTGTTTTTTATTGTTATGTTAATCACCATACATTACATCATTAGTTTTCGATGTAGTGTTCCATGACTCATTGTTTGTGCATAACACCCAGTGCTCCATGCAGAATGTGCCCTCTTTAATACCCATCACCAGGCTAACCCATCCTCCTACCCCCCTCCCCTCTAGAACCCTTAGTTTGTTTTTCAGAGTCCATCGTCTCTCATGGTTCGTCTCCCCCTCCGATTTTCCCCCCTTCATTCTTCCCCTCCTGCTATCTTCTTCTTTTTTTTTTTCTTAACATATATTGCATTATTTGTTTCAGAGGTACAGATCTGTGATTCAATAGTCTTGCACAATTCACAGTGCTCACCATAGCACATACCTTCCCCAGTGTCTATCACCCAGTCACCCCATCCCTCCCACCCCACCCCCCACTCCAGCAACCCTCAGTTTGTTTCCTGAGATTAAGAATTCCTCATATCAGTGAGGTCGTATGATACATGTCTTTCTCTGATTGACTTATTTCACTCAGCATAACACCCTCCAGTTCCATCCATGTCATTGCAAATGGCAAGACCTCATTCCTTTTGATGGCTGCATAATATTCCATTGTATATATATATGCATGCCACATCTTCTTTATCCATTCATCTGTCGATGAACATTTTGGCTCCTTCCACAGTTTGGCTATTGTGGACATTGCTGCTATAAACATCAGGTGCACGTACCCCTTTGGATCCCTACATTTGTATCTTTGGGGTAAATACCCAGTAGTGCAATTGCTGGATCGTACGGTAGCTCTATTTTCAACTTTTTGAGGAACCTCCATACTGTTTTCCAGAGTGGTTGCACCAGCTTGCATTCCCACCAACAGTGTACGAGGGTTCCCCTTTCTCCACATCCCCGCCAACATCTGTCGTTTCCTGACTTGTTAATTTTAACCATTCTGACTGGTGTGAGGTGGTATCTCATTGAGGTTTTGATTTGGATTTCCCTGATGCCGAGCGATGTTGAGCACTTTTTCATGTGTCTGTTGGCCATTTGGATGTCTTCTTTGGAAAAATGTCTGTTCATGTCTTCTGCCCATTTCTTGATTTAGCCAAAGCATTTGAAAGAGACTGGATTTGAAAGAGAGGTCATGGATTAATTAATCAAAGATTTGAGCCAAAGTAGTTACTCACATGTCTTGCCTTCCCTCCTCCCTATTCTCCCCAATAGTAATTGAGTGACTGCTGTCTGTTGGCATTACATGAAGCACTGTGGAACAATGGTGAGCATTTGCATGCTTAGGAAAAAATGGGTCTATCAAAGTTGCTGATAATGGAACCCAGGAGCTCTGCGACACAGGTAATAGTCTTTGATGCTCTTTGTATCTAGGGGTGATGCATCTGGCAATCATGGATGATCACATTGGTCCTTCTTCATTAGTTTATTTGTGTGATTATTTTATTAATGTTAGTTTTACGTCCACCCCCCAGTGGGATGTATGCTCCTTGAGAGTAAAAACTGTGTCACTTTTTGCTCACCATTGTTCCACAGTACCTCACATAATGCCTACAGACAGTGGTCACTCAATTACTATTGGGGAGAAAGGGGAGGAGGGAAGGCAAGACATGTGAGAACCTACTTTGGCTCAAATCTTTGTTTGATTAATTAATCCATGACCTCTCTTTCAAATCCAGTCACTCGATGTCCTTCTGTGTCACAGAGTTCCACAGATCTTACTTGTACTTAAAGAGGGATTTTCTCCTAGTAATCTCTATCCACCAGATATATATATTATTTAAAAGTAATCCCTTTGATCTCTTTCAGTGGGACAGGGTAGTGTTGAATTACAGTCTTCTCTCGTAATTAAAAAATGAGGAAGAGACCATGACTTTCCAACGTGGAGAGTTAATACATTCCTTCTAAGTAAGTAGACAGCAGGTTTGGAGACTGACATCTTTAAAGACAGCACATGGCACCTGTCTAATGTCATAGTATTCAGTAGGGATGCTGTTGGTGCTACTTCAGTGAGGAAATTTTCCCCTTGCAGCATGCTTTAATGGCACGTTGCAGGACATCCATGGCTGACATTTACTGAATGCCAGCAGCGTGTCTCAATCATTGTGACCACTAATGAAAGTTTCTCCTGTAATTCCAATTACCTCTTAGTGGGAGGAACATGGTATTTTGTGCTGGGTTGAGAACCACCAGGGGGAGACTCTACAGAAACTAGAGATGCTTTTGCTTCCTCTGGATGAATCGTCCCTTTAGTGTTACCATTTGGAAAGTACATTTTTCATTCCTAATGTGTGATTCACTTCAATGAACTCAAAGCCATATTGTAGGGCAGGAAGTTCTCTCACTGGCTATTAAATACTGAATACTACCGTTCCCTCTGAGTAAGCAAAGCCTCCTCATTTTCTGACGGTGCTTTCAGGCATTAACAGTTTACTGAGAGAGATAGATGCTAGTACATTTGCCACACTCTTGTCTTCCCTGGCTATATCCTAACTTGGATTTTTATTAAATTAGTCTAAGTGGCTAGATCTGTAATGGTGGCAATCTATGAAAGGGACTTCACTTGAAGTTCTGAGCACTTTCCCCACCTTAGCAAAATGGCTCCCTCAACACCTTCACCACGTGAGGAAGAGGGTGTGTGTGTGTCTGAGGTTGGTCAAGGGGAGAAAGGAAGAAGAGAAGCAGGGAACACAGAGAGAAGACTAATATCATCTCCAGCATTTATAGTTGACCAATATCTAACCAACCAGAAACAGGGATAGGTATGTTCTCAGAGCTGGCCCTCAGATTCTACAGTGGTGCTGAGATGCCACCTGACTCATTAAGCAGGGTCAGACCAGTCAAAATCCCACCTCCTGAGGTGCACTGGGGTGTTTTCTGTATGCCCAGGCATCAGGCAGCTTAACTTGTGACACAAGCTTTGGGTTAAGAAAATACAGAAATGAATGCTTCTCAGAGATTTTTCTCGCAGTTTTTCATTACTGCCTGACTGACCATAAATTTTGAGTCACTATGAATAAATGCTAGTAAAATAGTTTCCATGTTATTTTTGAAAGAAACCTCTTATTTTAATACCATCTTTTATTCTTAAATGCAAAGCACAGGGGCACCTTAGTGGGATAGTCAGTTAAGCGTCTGACCTGGTTGTGGCTCAGGTTGTGATCTCAGGGTTGTGAGTTCGAGCCCCCACGCCGGGCTACAGTGGGCAGTCTGCTCGAGACTGTCTCTCCCCTTCTCCCTCTGCCCCTCCTCCTAGCATTCTCTCTCTCTAAAATAAATAAATAAATCTTAAAAAAAATCTAAAGCACATACAATGAAAACTCTAACAACACTGGTAGTAATTCAATAATAAATAACTAACATCAGATTCAAAATTTCCTTTCTTAGAAGCCAGTACTGAAACAATTCCTTATCCTTTTAGCAAGTTCTGTGCATTAACACTTGGGTGTATGATGGTCCCTGGTTGGCATCACAGCGTAGTGATAAAGGGTAGAGGCTCTAGGTTTTAGTGTACTGGGTTCAAATTCTGACTTTGCCATTTACTAGTCATGAGACCCTGAACAAGTCAACTTACTTTCCTGTCCTCAGTTTCCCCATCTCTAAAATGGGGATAATAAGAGCCCCTCCATCACAGGCCTTTTGTGATAACCAAGTGAACTCCTATATGTAAAGTTCTCAGAACATAATAGAAAATACAATACAGTTGACCTTTGAACAACATGCGTTTGAACTGCATGGGGTCCACCTGTATATGAAATTTTTTTGGTAAATAGAGTACGTCACTGTAAATGTATTTTCTTTCCCTTATTTTCTTTTCTCTAGCTTTACTATAATAATACAGTGTATAATATATAGAACATCCAGAATGTATGTTAATAGACTGGCTATATCACTGGTAAGGCTTCTGGTCAACAGTAGGTTATTAGTAGTTTAGTTTTTGAGGTGTGAAAACTTTCATGCGGATTTGCGACTGCATGGGAGTCAGCGTTGTTCAAGGATCAAGTGTGTAAGTATTAGCTATTTTTGGTTTTCTGCACCTTTCATGGGTGGGTAAAGCTTAATTCAAAAGTTCTTCTTTCAGTTCTTTTTGTTATACACACTGATTCCTTAATGTCTTTTTGTCATTGTCTTATCCATCATATTAAAAAAATGTTACCTTGGGGAAGAAGGTACTCCAAATGTATCCTTTTGCTTTCTCTCTGTCTCTCTATCATGTCTGCTCTTTTCCTCCCACAAAAACCTTCAGAACATGATGAAATTGGAGAGATGTTTCTTATTTCTTCATCCATCTCTACCCTTGGGGTGTCCCCACCTCTGGGAACAGGCTGTCTACATGAGACACACCCACCTTTCAGGCGCTCACAGATCCCCGGACCTGCTTGGTTTTTCTTCACTGTTCAAAGTCTCTGGCCCAGTCATTGACCCCAGGTTGGGAAGCTAATGGTTGATGATGGACCCCATGTGTTCCGCCATATCCTGGGGTCTTTGCATTCTGTCCTTGAATCCCAGGAGAGTCAATACCATACCACAAATGAATGAAATCTCAGTGATGGAATTTCAGACATCATGTCATGGCAGCTGCAAAGATTATTTTTGGGCAGGGCCCCTTCTTAGCATCCCTCAGAATGTACCATGTAGGCAGCTGCCCAGCCTACTCATCTTTCCCTTATGCTTCAAATGGTGAATGAGACAAAAAGAAGAGCTGGCTCCTTTAAGGGAAGGTGATAATAGTGTTAAATAGTTAGCCCTTCTCCTCTGGATATGGCTACATCCAGCCTCAGAGGGAAGTTGGACTGTTGATAAGGAAAAAAACTTCCTTACTCTTTGAGAAGTAGGGCAAGTGAGGAATGAAAACATGAACCAAATAGAAGTTTAATTTATAATTTACTGAGTAGCCAAGGAATACAATTTGTCCATAAAAGAACTTAATCCAGAACAAATTATTCCAATCATCTCCTAAAAAGAGTTAACTTAGAAATTTAGAGAGTAGAACAAGTTCGGTGCTCATTAGGTTGCACCAACTTGAGTCCTGGAGGAGTCTGTAAGATTTTGTTTTTATTTTTCTAAAGAATTATATAGGTCTAGATGAAAAGGACCAGGTTTTGAATTTGTTCTCCTAGGACCCATCTTTTTCAGGAATGATGTTGACTTTTTAATTTTTTTTCTGTTTACCACCAACTGAAGCTGTTGAATGTGTAGCATTGGATATTGTGGTAGATGGTCTCCAGAAATAACCACCTGCAACCCTCCTATGTCTCTCACATCAAGAGGTGGGGCTTGGACCTTTGAATATGGACTGGCCTTGGAACTCACCTTGACCAATAGAATGCATCACAAGTGATGTTCTGGGATTTCTGAGCTGAAGCTGTAAGAGAACTGGAAGCTCCCACTCCCCTTCTCTTGGAGCCCATTTGCCCTGCAGTGGGTTAAATCCAGGCTAGACTGTGGAGTGGAGTAAGAGTCCCTGGAAGATAAGAGGGTGCTTTGAATATTCCAGGCCCAGGTGAGCCCCCAGTTGAATACAGCCGCATGAATGGCCACAGCTACCCAAAAGAATTCCACAGCTGAGATCAGTCAACTCACAAAATTGTGAGCAATAATTAATCATTGGCTTACGCCTCTGAGTGCTGGGGTGGTTTTTAATGCAGTGATAGCTAACTAACACAGGGGTTGATCTTCCCTGATTCCTTCCTTACCCTTTTCACTTCTTCTCTCCTACACTTCACCCCAGGGACTTGTCTGAACTGAAACACAGTTTTTTCAGACCCAGGGGCAGGAGGGGCTCAGCTGAAGGGAATGTGCGCCAGTGATCCTCCAGGAAAGGGTTGCAAGGTCAGCTTCAAGCAAGTCATAGTAGAGTCTTTCCTTTGGGTCTGAGGGATGTGAAAAAGGATTTGCTCTCTTGTATGGCTGGGGTTCAGAATACAAACTGTCTGATTATAAATCAGTGCAGCCTGCTTCAGCTAGGTATAATAATGCTGCAGCCTACTGGTTTCTGCTATGTTTGGCTACTCAACCATAACTGTAGTTATTCATACATGGTAGCAATAAATTGAACCACTCAAATGTGCCTGTAAGAGAGGGACTTCATTCCTCTTCCCTTTCCTTCTTTTCCCCTCCCTTCCCTTCCCATTAGCACTTGGGTAAGAAGTGAAAGTCAGGTCACCTACACTTAGATCCAAATTCTTTGTGCCTATAAAGCTATAGGATAGAGTTTTCCACTACATTCTCCTCTGAATGTCAGTTCTGTGAGATGGGATGCTAATAGCTGTTATATAGAAAAGATTTATGGGCAACTAGTACGTTAAAAAATATTAATCAGAAGTCTTTGTTTTTGTGTGTGTGTGTATTTTTTTTTTTTTGCTGGATTTTTCAGTCTTTGATAGATTATTTATTTATGTATTTATTTATTTAAAATTTTTATTATGTTAGTCACCATACAATACATCATTAGTTTTTGATGTAGTGATCCACGATCCATCGTTTTCATATAACACCCAGTGTTAAAACTCTGGAGAGTTTTAATCAGGAAAGGATGTTGTATTTTGTCAAATGCTTTTTCTGCATCCATTGAGAGGACCATATGGTTCTTCTCCCTCCTCTTATTAATGTGTTCTGTCACATTGATTGATTTGCGAATGTTGAACCACCCTTGCATCCCAGGGATAAATCCCACTTGGTCGTGGTGTATGACCCTTTTAATGTATTGTTGGATCCTATTAGCTAGGATTTTGTTGAGGATTTTGGAATCCGTATTCATCAGGAATATTGGTCTGAAATTCTCCTTTTTGATGGGGTCTTTGCCTGGTTTGGGGATTAAGGTAATGCTGGCCTCATAGAATGAGTTTGGAAGTTTTCCTTCTGTTTCTATTTTTTGAAACCGCTTCAGTAGAACAGGTATTATTTCTTCCTTGAATGTTTGGTAGAATTCCCCAGGGAATCCATCAGGCCCTGGACTCTTGTTTTTTTGGGAGGTTTTTGATCACTGCTTCAATCTCGTTACTGGTTATTGGCCTAGTCAGGTTGTCCATTTCTTCCTGTTTCAGTCTTGGCAGCTTCTAGGTTTCCAGGAAGGCCTCCATTTCATCCAGATTGCTCAGTTTATTGGCATATAGTTGTTGATAATAATTTCTAATAACTGTTTCTATTTCCTTGGTGTTAGTCGTGATCTCTCCCCTTTCATTCATAATTTTATTAATTTGGGTCCTTTCTCTCTTCTTTTGGATAAGTCTGGCCAGTGGTTTATCGATCTTATTAATTCTTTCAAAGAACCAACTTCTAGTTTCATTGATCTGAACTACGGTGTTTCTGGTTTCTAGTTCATTGATTTCTGCTCTAATTTTAATTATTTCTCTTCTAATGCGTCGCTTAGGCGATTTGTTGCTTTTTCTCTAGTTCTTTAAGGTGTAGGGTTAGTTGGTGAATTCGGGATTTTTCTGTTATTTTGAGTGAGGCTTGGATGGCTATGTATTTCCCCCATAGGACCGCCTTTGCAGTATCCCATAGGTTTTGGACCGATGTGTTTTCGTTCTCATTGATTTCCATGAATTGTTTAAGTTCTTCTTTGATTTCTTGGTTGACCCAAACATTCTTGAGCAGAGTGGTCTTTACCTTCCAAGTGTTTGAATTTCTGCCAATTTTTTTCTTGTGATTGAGTTCCAGTTTTAGAGCATTGTGGTCTGAGAATATGCAGGGAATTGTCTCAATCTTTTGGTATCGGTTGAGACCTGATTTGTGACCCAGTATATGGTCCATTCTGGAGAAAGTTCCATGTGCGCTTGAGAAGAATGAGTGTTCTGTTGTTTTAGGGTGGAATGTTCTGTAAATATCTATGAGGTCCATCTGGTCCAATGTATCATTCAAAGCTCTTGTTTCCTTGTTGATTTTCTGCTTAGATGATCCGTCCATTGCTGAGAGTGGAGTATTGAGGTCTCCTACAATTAATATATTGTTATCAATATGACTCTTTATTTTAGTTAACAGTTGGCTTATGTAGATGGCTGCTCCCATGTTGGGGCATAGATATTTACAATTGTTAGATCTTCTTGTTGGATAGACCCTTTAAGAATGATATAGTGTCCTTCTGTGTCTCTTATTACAGACTTTAGTTTAAAATCTAATTTGTCTGATATACGAATTGCTACCCCAGCTTTCTTTTGAGGTCCGCTGGCATGGATGATGGATCTCCATCCCTTCACTTTCAGTCTGGATGTCTCTTTAGTTTCAAAATGAGTCTCTTGTAGACAGCATATGGATGGGTCCTGTCTTTTTATCCAATCTGCAACCCTGTGCCGTTTTATGGGAGTGTTTAGGCCATTCACGTTGAGAGTGATTATTGAAAGATATGAATTAATTGTCATCATGTTGCCTGTGAAGACATTGTTTTTATAGATTGTCCCTGTAAATTTCTGTTGTAGATCACTCTTGGGGTCTTTCTCCTTTTATAGAACCCCCCTTAATATTTCTTGCAGGGCCAGCTTAGTGGTCACATATTCTTTCAACTTCTGCCGGTCGTGGAAGCTCTGCCTTGCCGGATAAAGTATTCTTGGCTGCATGTTCTTCTCATTTACTACCCTGAATATGTCTTACCAGGCCTTTCTGGCTTGCCAGGTCTCTGTGGATAGGTTTGACGTTATTCTGATGTTCCTCCCTCTGTACGTAAGGAATCTCTTCCCCCTAACTGCCCTTAAGATGGTTTCCTTGGTTCTAGGATTTGCAGGTTTTACTATTACACGCTGGGGTGTTGGCCTGTTTTCCTTGATCTTAGGAGGGGTCTTCTCTGCCTCTAGGGCTCGAATGTTTGTTCATCCCCCAGATTAGGGAAGTTCTCAGCTACTATTTGCTCAAATACATCTTCTAGCCCTCTCTCTCTCCACTCCCTCCGGGATTCCAATGATTCTGACATTGGAACGCCTCATGGTGTCACTTATTTCTCTGATTCTCTTTTCATGGATTCTGAGTTGTTTTTCCCTGGCCTCCTCTTATCCCTTTTTATGTATTATATTGTCTTCCAGGTCGCTTATTCTCTCTTCTGTCTCAGTTACCCTAGCTGTTAGATTATCTAGATTGGATTGGATCTCATTGATAGCATTTTTAAGTTCTGCCAATTCCCCTTTTATTTCTGCCCTTAGAGACTCTATGTTGCCATTAATTGATTTCTCCATTCTAGCCATTGTCTTCACAGTTCCTAGCCTGAATTCCATCTCCAACATCTTGGTTATATCTGCATCCATTTGTAAGTCTGCAGCATAAGTCATAATCTCTGAGTCTTTTCTGTTTTGGGGGCTCCTCCTCCTAGTCATTCTGTTGATGGGTGTTTGAGGGAATGTATAGAGTCCAAATTATTGAGCAGAACCCAAGCAAGATGCACCTGTTTTCTTGGGACCTTTGGGTTGCTGGCCTCTTGTTTTCCCAGCCTGTCTTCTGCGGGAGGGGCCTGCCGCGCTGTTACTCAGGCAACCCTGTTTGGGCGGAGTTGCCCTGCGCCCCTGTGGTGGGGGATGGGCTCACTGGCAATCAGTCTTTGGGGCTTTTGTTCTCTGGCGCCTTTCCCTGGCGGCTTTCCGCATCTCTTCCGTGAGTCAGAGCAGAAGAGATGGTTTCCAACCCTCTGCCTCAGAGCAGAGAGACCTCAGTCTGTTCTTCAGTGAGCTCTCCAGGCCACACTGTCTCCGTTTCTGTCCGTGCTGCTATAAACTGCAGCGTCCTGGGTTGTGCACCCCTCCGCAGCGCTCCCAGTCCTGCCTGCAGGTGGGGGCACGTCTCTGCCTTTTGTGCTTCTAAAACCGCCAGCCGCTCCCAGTTCGCATACGTGACTCTGCTGCTTGGGGTCCTGTCCTGGGGACTGCAGTTCACCCGCACGACCCCGGCGCACTGGGTTTCCGTCTTGGAGGCTGCAGTTCGCGTGTGTGCGACTCCCGCTCAGGGTTTCTGTCCGGGGGCTGCAGTTCGGGTGCGTACGACCCCTCCGGTCTGGTTTTCCACCCCGGGGGCTGCCCTAAAGTCCTTTCCCAATGCTACCGGTCTGCGAGTCTGTGCCCGTCCGCAACGCGTGAGGCTGTCACTCACCGGCGGTGTAGGATCCCCACGTCCAGGCTCCCTCCCGCTGCCGTTTATCCTCCGATATCTGCCCGCAGGATCACGGCTCTCCGCTTCGTACCTCAAAACCAACCGCCTGCGATATTTTGTTTGTAGAGATCCAGATCTTCTTACATCTCAGGCTGGTTTCGTGGGTGCTCAGAGTGGTCTGGTAGATATCCAGCTCAATTCCGGGGACCAGCTGAAATAGGGTCCCCTACTCCGCCATCTTTCCCCCCTCCCAGTCTTTGATAGGTTAATATGCGTTGGGAATCTCAAGGTGGGGTGTGTTATTTTGCTTTTTAAAATTATATTTGACCATTGCAAGTTCTCCCTTCACCTGCAAAAGAGAAAAAAAGTGGCTCAGTCTGTTGGGCATCTGCTTTCGGCTCAGGTCATCATCCCAGGGTCCTGGGATTGGGTCCATGTTGGGCTCTCTGCTCTGCGGGGAGCCTGCTTATCCCTCTCCCTCTGTCTCTCTGTCTCTCATGAATACATAAATAAAATCTTAAGAAAAACAAAAGAGAAAAAAAAGCATTTCTAGGGGCCAGTATTGCATAGAAGATTCTGTGGGCACTGCTCGTTTGTAATAGGAGACTGTTGATGGCATGTGAAGACATACTGCTGGAAACTCAGTCACACATTTGCATGAAGGAAGTGCAGATGTTATGATCAATTATCTCTTGAACTAAGACAACAGTAGAAGTGATATCCTGCCAGAATATCAGATGAACACCTTTTATGGAAATCAGTTCTCTTTCCATATGGAGAGGGGGAGAGTAAAGGATCCTTTAACACATGTTTATTTCTCATTCTCTTTTTTGAATATCCTGCTCTATAGCAAAATGTCAAGAAAATGTTTTCACAGTCTGTCTTGCCACCTAGACTGTTTGGGTGTCACTCGATAGCGGTAATCATACTGACCTCAGGCCCAGGATTCCCCTTTCAGACTTCTTTACAGGGCAAGAGCCAGAGAGACGTGATTGTGGTCCCCATGCCCTACCACTGTGCTCACTGAGTACTTGCTTCTGTCACCCTGAGTGTTTGACATCGACAAACTCTTTACCCCTTGGTGGTAGATCAGAGGTTATCCCCTTGCTGGCTGATCATGACTGTTGCCTGATTTCTGACCCTCAGCTATAACCTGATGTGAAATTCTGTCTTGTGGTGATTCTGGGTTCTGACCCAAACTGTTAACAGTCTCATTGTATTCCCACATTTCCTCAAAATGGAATATTCTAGGCTGCTAGGGAAGGTGGATCTAGCTACAGGCTGTGGCAACTGGAAGGAGAGTCTGCTCATGCTAACTGAACTTTGGCCTTAACTTTTTATGCAAGTGATGCTTCCAAAGGACATCTAAACTTGATAAAATCCCATTGTTGCATTGTCCAAGAATATTGCCCAGTGCAAGGTGGGATTCATCTAGTAGTGTATGCTGCATAAGCCTGCCTTTTTATCTCAGGGCACATACTCAGACTCATGACCCTAAATTAAGGCTGTAAAGCTGCCCTTTTAGAGGTCTAATGAGAATACATATAGAGTCTCCAGACTAATGGAACACAAGTACCCTATAACTCTAAATGCAAGGATGTCTGGTAAAACTGGGCTGGAGACAAGGCAAAGGATAGAGGCTGAATTCAAATATCCTCTTTTCTCCTCTGCTGAATCGAAGACAACCGAGCCCGCAATGTTGCCTTGAAGGGAGTTATTCCTCCAAATTCACTGGTTAGAACCATACGTCTGCTTCATAAAGGAGGACAGAAGAAGATGGAATGGCCACAGTAGTGACCATCCTGCCAGATGTCACAAGTGATGCTCCAAAAAAGTCACATTAGTGAGTCCTCTTCCCTCGGTAAGGATTGAGTAAAAGAGTGGAAAGAGCATAAAGCCATGGGGACCCCAACATTCTTACCTTGTAGGAGAAGGAGCTCAAGCTGAAAACTGGTAGAAAGATAAGATGGAGAGCCTTTTGAACACAAATACACATTTTCAAAAATGTAAATCCCTCCACATGAGATGAAGCAGGAAATAGCAACCTGCTGATTACAAATGCTGTGTTGTCATGGAAGGAGAAGGTAATCAAGTGTGTCGATTTTACTGCAGTATTCCTTCAAAGCGTGCAATCTGGGATAGGCTGTGGCATAGCCTTAAGGCTTGGAAATATTTCCTTACTTGGGGCTGACGCTCACTTCTGTTCCAAAACCTGACACTTCCTGACACCAACCCGAGGAGTAGTGTGACTCAGTAATGTCTCGTTAACTTGTCTTTTGAAAGGTGTCTGTCAGCTGGTCATCTGCTTATGAATGGCATATATTCATTTCAACCAAAAGACAGCATTTCAGACACGCCAAAACTGAAAAGTCCAGAAGTGCAAAGGTTCCAATACTTTGACATGTCCTAGTATATTATGAAGATATTCAACAGCCTGTTGAGAAAATGGGAAAAGAAGTAGAAGGGATGAAGCCAGCATGCAATGACTAATGAGCATATAGGGGAAAGAATAAATCGGACTTAAAGACAACTGGAAGGAGAGTCTGCTCATGCTAACTGAACTTTGGCCTTAACTTTTTATGCAAGTGATGCTTCCGGAGGACATCTAAACCTGACAAAATCCCATCATTGCAGTATCCAAGAACATTGCCCAGTGCAAGATGGGATTGATCTAGTAGTGTATGCTGCATAATTACTAGTATTGTATGCTGCATGTTCAAGGCTTTGGACTAGTTGGATGAGCCAACGATAGGCATTTTCTTTCACTGCCTTATGCCCATGTAATATTCCCAACCTTTCACAGCATGCAAACCACATACAGTTATGTGAGAGAGAAGCATTACCTTGCTCATCGTGCAGAGACAAAAGGGACTCAGGGAGGTTAAAATGACTTGTTCATGGTTGCTCAGCCCACCAAGTCAGAATCTGAACACAAAGCTTCTGACTCATAAGCTCATTGCTCTTTACACTCCCTATCATACCTGCCCCTGTCTTTGCATGTGTTCCCTTTGCCACCATGTCCCCTTGAATCCATCTTGGATGTCCTCCCTAGCTCCCTATTTTTATTGGAGCCTAGAGCTAGGAGGGAACTGGAATCAGTGGAGGTCCAGGAACAGGTTTGTGGATAGTGTTGTTGTGGAAGCTGGCACAGGTTGGATGTGACCTTGGGCTGGTTTGTGTCTGTTGAAAGCTCTTCAGTTGGTTCTGTCCTGTGTCATGGGGGATCTTCCACTCTGGGCGATGACATGGGGGAAGGTGCAGTATTTCCAGCCAGTCTGTCTTTTTTTTTTTTTTTTAAAGATTTTATTTATTTATTTGAGAGAGAGAATGAGAGAGAGAGCACATGAGAGGGGGGAGGGTCAGAGGGAGAAGCAGACCCCCTGCTGAGCAAGGAGCCCGATATGGGACTCGATCCCGGGACTCCAGGATCATGACCTGAGCCGAAGGCAGTCGCTTAACCAACTGAGCCACCCAGGCGCCCAGCCAGTCTGTCTTTAATATAAAAAAGGAAGTAATTTCTTAAATGGAGCTGAGCAGAAGGCCTACAGAAGCATAATGAAAAGTCCCAGTATTTCTGGTAGTTTCTTATAAAAACTAAGCTTAAAAGGTGAAAGGAAAAGTGAAAATAAACTCTAGCTTGGTGTCTGCATTCGAAGGTATGTCACACGGAAGTCCTCAAAAGTGGGAAGTTAATCTTATTTATTATCTTTTCTATGATTTGGGATCAGTGAGAAGTGAACAGAATCCCTTGTAATTTGTTTTTTTCAAGGCCACATCAGACTTTGATGGAGACACAGAGGGGCAGGATAGTCTTTCTGAAGCTTCAATTTCAAAACCTATAATATTAAAGGAAAGCTAAAACAAGCTCTCCTCATTTTGCATGAGTTTCTCAAATGAAATTGAAGGGCTTTTTGCAAATATCCTATTTTGCCTTGGCAGGGAACAGAATGAAAAGTCTCCTGGGGAAGGCAGGGCTTTATAACATTTTGCAAGAGGCGTTGATAATTATGTGGGTTGAACTGTCCTCTTGGTGGATCAGATCTCAGCTCCAGATAACCACCGTTGGTTTTTTGTTTTGTTTTTAAAGTATGAAACATTTGAAAGAGAAAGTACAGAGTGAAACAATAAACTGTGTGCCCATTGCCTGCCTCTATCAGATTCTACCCTTTTGGCATGTTTGTTTCAGTATAATTTAGAATGAATGAAGTGTTATAGGTTCAGGAGAAGCCCACTGGTACCCCTCCCCATCCTTATAGCCAACATACCAGTATCTAGAAGCTGATGTTCATTTTCCAGTGCTTAGCTGGTGCAGCCACTCTGGAAAACAGTATGGAGGTTCCTCAAAAAGTTGAAAATAGAGCTACCATACGATCCAGCAATTGCACTACTGGGTACTTACCCCAAAGATACAAATGTAGGGATCCAAACGGGTACATGCACCCCGATGTTTATAGCAGCAATGTCCACAATAGCCAAACTATGGAAAGAGCCAAGATGTCTGTCGACAGATGAATGGATAAAGAAGATGTGGTATATATATATATATATATATATATATATATATAATGGAATATTATGCAGCCATCAAAAGGAATGAGATTTTTGCCATTTGCAACGACATGGATGGAACTGAGGGTATTATGCTGAGTGAAATAAGTCAATCAGAGAAAGACATGTATCATATGATCTCACTAATATGAGGAATTCTTAATCTCAGGAAACAAACTGAGGGTTGCTGGAGTGGTGGGGGTTGGGAGGGATGATAGACATTGGGGAGGGTATGTGCTATGGTGAGCACTGTGAACTGTGTAAGACTGTTGAATCACAGACCTGTACCTCTGAAACAAATAATACATTATATGTTAAAAAAAAGAAAAAAGAAAAAAGAAAAGATAGCAGGAAGGGAAGAATGAAGGGGGAAAAATTGGAGGGGGAGATGAACCATGAGAGACTATGGGCTCTGAGAGACAAACTGAGGGTTCTAGAGGGGAGGGAGGTGGGAGGATGGGTTAGCCTGGGTATTAAAGAGGGCACATACTGCATGGAGCACTGGGTGTTATACGTACACAATGAATCATGGAACACTACATCAAAAACTAATGATGTATGGCAATTAACATAACATAAAAAAGAAAAAGAAAAAAAAAGAATAACATTTTCCAGTGCTTGTTGGGATTATTTATTTATTTTGGCAAACTTTTTAATTGAATCACATAGGAAAGTGAGAAATCACAAGTGACATGTAATGATACATACATCAGATAATCCCATCCACCTCAATCCACATTTACTAAGGGAATATACCCATGTAGTTACCACCTAATCAAGATACAGACTTTTACCAGGACTCCAGAAGCTTCCTTTGTGCAGCCTTGTTGAACTTGACTAGTTTTGCCTGTTTTTGAACTTTATGTGAATAGAATCATGTCCTGTTTTGTGATTGGCTTTTTATGCTCCACATTATGTTTGTGAGATGGATAATGTTGTTGCATATTACTGGTTCATTCTTCCCCCTGCTGTATGTTGAATTTTATAAATACAGGCACACCTTGGAAATACTGTGGGTTCAGTCCCAGACTTCCACAATAAAGCACATATCGAAATAAAGTGAATCAAATGAACTTTTCAGTTTCCCAGCGCATCTAAAAGTCATGTTTCTACCATACTGTAGTCTATTAAGTGTGTAGTAGCATTATGTCTAAAAAAAAACTTTAATTAAAAAGTACCTTATTGCTAAAAATGCTGACCATCATTTGAGTTTCCGCAAGTCCTAACCACCCATCACATATCAGTGTAAAAGATAATTAAAACAAAAAGTTTGAAATATCGCGAGAACTACCAAAATGTGACACAGGGAGACAAGTCAGCAAATGCCATTGGAAAAATGGCATGGATTGAATTGCTTGTTGCAGAGTTGCCACAAACCTTCAATTTGTCAAAAAAAAAAAAAATGCAGTATCTGCAAAGCACAATAAAGGGAAACACAATAAAATGAACTTTGCTTGTATACAGAGTTTACTTATCCCTTCTGCAGTTGGTGGATAGTTGGGTGTTTGGTTATCATGAATACTCACTGCTGCCTGGACCAGAGTTGGCACTAGGGTAAGGAAAGAAAGGTGCCTGCCTATGCTGGAAAATTTAAGGAAGCTCCCTCTCTTCTGACCACACTGGCACTTTCTTGACCCCGAGAGGGAGTGCCTCCTTAAATTTTAAGCACTAGACATCTCTCTTACTTCATCCTGCTCCTGTTACTGGCCAGGAGCACCTTGTCTGTCTTTGCGTGCCAGCACTCCTGTTAGTATGTACCTAGGAATGGAAGTGATAGATCAGATCTGATCAGCCTTTAATGGTCCTGTTAAAGTGTTCTGAAGTGATTAAACCAATTTTGCATTTAATAGTTCATGAGATCTCCACATACTCCTCTTTGCAACACTTGATATTGTCAGAGATTTTTGTTGTTGTTTATTGGTCGTTTGGATTTTTTTTTTGAAAGTGACTAAGTCTTTTTCCAATTTGTAATTGGATTATCTATTATTCTTGTTGTTCACTTGTAAGAATTCTCCATATTTTGGACACAATCTTTTTTGGTGGTATATGCATTTTAATGGCTTCTTTCTCTTTATGGCTTGACCTCTCGTTCCTTAAGAGCTTGCTTTGATGAACAGAAATGGTATCTTTTTAATGAATTCCAGTTTATTAATCTTTTATTTATGGTTATAGTATCTTTTTCTCCTGCTTAGGAAATCTTTGCCTAACCCAAGGTCACAAAGATATTCTCCTACAGTATCTCCTAGAATCTTTATTGTTTTTATCTTCAATATTTATATCTAGAATTCATGTGAAGTTAACTTTTGTGTGTGATGTTAGGAAGGGGTCAAAGCTAACTTTTTTCATGTTAACCAATTGGTTTAGTATTGAAGAGATTGACCTTTCCCCACTGTGTTCCAGTGACAACATTGTCATGACTTACGATTTGCTTCTAGATATTATATTTAGTTTAGTCTATATTTGTCTCATTTAAAGGAAGTTTCACTTTTTCCTGTCCCATTTTTATGCCTCTTTATTTCTTTCTCTTGACTAACTGCAATGGCTAGCCCCTCCACTACAATTTTGGGTAGAAGTGGTAAGAAGGGACATCATTGTGTTACTCTGGTCTTAGGGAGAAAGTGTTGAGTATTTCAAAGTTAGGCATCTAATCAGCCATAGGTCTTCCTTGGATGCTATTTATTACATTGACAAATTGACTTCTGAGTTTGTATTTGTATCATGAATGGTTGACAAATTGTGTTAAATACTTGTTTAACATTATAACCTATTTAAATGATTATATGATTGTTTTGTGATCTGTTACTCTGGTGAATTACACTGTTTGAGTTTCATAAATTAAGTTAATCTTGTATTCTTGAAATAAAAGCCCACATGTTGATGACATATTATCCTTTTAAAAATAAATTTCTATATTCTATTTGCTAACGATTGAGTCTAAGTTCATGAGGGATACCTGTCCCTTATATGCTTTTTTTCTTTTCTTTTCTTGTCTCTTCCTTCCTTTCTTTCTTTCTCTTTGAGAGAAAGAAAGAGAGTGTGCATGTACAAGTGGGAGGAGGGACAGAGGGAGAGGAAGAGAGAGAATTATAAGCAGACTGTGCTGAGCAGAGAGCCTGATGCAGGGCTTGATCTCACATCTCTGAGATCATGACCTGAGCCAAAATTAAGAGTCAGATGCTTAACCAACTGAGCTGCCCAGGCACCCGACCCCACTCAATGTGCTTTTTTTTTTTTTTTTTAAGACTTTATTTATTTGACAGACACAGTGAGAGAGGGAACACAAGCAAGGGGAGTGGGAGAGGTAGAAACAGGTTCCTGCAGAGCGGGGAGCCTGATGCAGGGCTTGATCCCAGGACTCTGGGATCATGACCTGAGCCGAAGGCAGACGCTTAATGACTGAGCCACCTAGGCACCCCCAATGTGCTTTTCTTAATATCCTTTTGTGGTCTTGATCTCAGCATTAGGCAGGCCTCAGAGAACAAGCTGGGGAATGTTGTCTCCTCCTCCATTTTTATTTATTTATTTATTTATTTATTTATTTATTTATTTATTTATTTATTTATTTATTTATTTTTAAAGATTTTATTTATTTATTTGACAGAGAGAGACACAGCGAGAGAGGGAACACAAGCAGGGAGAGTGGGGGAGGGAGAAGCAGGCTTCCCGCTGAGCAGGGAGCCCTATGTGGGACTCGATCCCAGGACCCCGGGATCATGACCTGAGCCGAAGGCAGACGCTTAATGACTGAGCCACCCAGGCGCCCCTCCTCCTCCATTTTTTAAAAGAGTGGATATAAAATCAGTATTTTTTTCCCCCTAAATGTTTGATAGAATTCACATTTGATAGATGGTTCAAAACCATTTTGGAGTGTTCTTTGTGGGAATTTTTTAAATTACTAATTTAATTTCTTTAATGGCTTTAGGAATACTTATATTCTCTATTTCATGTTGTGCCAGTTTTTTAAAGGTTTTTTTTGAGGAATTTATACATTTAGCATGTGTTTACAAATCTGTTGGCATAAAATTGTTCATAATATTTGTTATCCTTTTAATTCCACAGCATATGTAGTAATAATATTGTCTCTTTAAGTCTTGATATTCAGAATTTCTGTTTTCTCTATTTTTCAATCAACCTTGTTAGCAATTTTAATGTTATTCTCTTTCATAAAAGAAAAAACTTCTGACTTTATTCATTTTCTCTGTTTGTTTTCTATTTTATTGATCTCTGCTGTTATGTTACTGTTTTTTTTTCCTTCTACTTCTTTTGGGTTCAATTTACTCTTCTTTCTGTAGCTCCTTAAAGTAAAAGCACAGTGCATTGATTGTACCCTTTCTTCTTTACTAACATAGGCTTTCAAGTTATAAATTTCCTTTCAAGTACTGTTTTATTTGCATTCCACAAATTTTGACCTGATTTTTTCATTGTCATTTAGTTCAAAATATATTTTAATATTTTCATTGTTGTGTCATCATTTTAAAAATTTTTCAAATATTTTATTTGGTTTATTAAATTCACATTTTATGTTGAAACATTGCATAGCAAAAGAATTATAGTTACAATTCCTTGACACCATGACAGCATTATTGTGGTAGCACTGGATAGATGAGGGAAGCAGTATCATCTTTAATTCCTTTATAAGTGTTTATAAGTGTTTTATTTAATTTTTAAGGGTTTATAAATGTTTTGTTTAATTTATAAATATTTGGAGAGGTTTCTAGACATCTTCCGATGAGAAGTCAGTCTTCATTATCATTGTTTTGTGCATAATGTGTCTTTTTGTCTGAATGCTTTTAAAAATTGATTTGATTGAACTGATTTTCAGAAGATTGAATATGATATGCCTAACTGTGGTCTTAAAAATATTCTTTTTTTGGCTCTTCTGGACTTCTTGGACCTGTGTGTTTGATTTCTTTCATCAATTTTAGAAAATTGTTAGACATTATCTCTTCAAAATGTCTTCTGGTCTATTTTCTTTCTTCTTTTGTGGCTCTAATAACACATACATTAGGTATTGTTTGATGTAGCTCTGATGTTTTTTTATTTTTTTTACACCCTTTTCCCCATTTGTGTTTCAGATTAAATAATTTTACTGAATTATCTTCAAGTTTAATGACCTTTTCCCCTTGTGCTGTATCCACTCTACATATAAGCCCATAAAAATGATTCTTATCTCAGAATTCCCTTTTGGCTCTTTTTTATAGTTTTTGTGTATTTGTTGAAATTACCTATCTTCTCATGCACATTATCAACATTTTCCACTAGATTCTATAACATATTCATAGTTACTTTAAAGTCTCAGTTTGATAATTCCAGCATGTGGGTCATTCTGGATCTGGTTCTGTTGACTATTTTCTCTCTTGATGACTGGCCACATTTTCTTGGTTTGTTTTTTTTCACATGTCTAATAATTTTGAGTGAAAAGAAAATATTGTCAGTAAAAGAACAGAGACCATAAGTGAATAATATCTATACACTGTTGTTAATTGAATTGTGTCTGCCCAAAAGATATTTTGAAGTCCAAATTTCTGGTACCTGTGAACGTAAGCTTATTTGGAAATAGGTCTTTGCAGGAATAATAAAGTTAAGGTGAAGTCGTATTACATTAGGATAGGCCTTAATTCTAATGACTGGTGTCCTTATAAGGAGAGAGATTCAAAAAAAAGAGAGACATTCACAGGAAAGAAGTCCATGTGAAGACAGAGGCAGAGATTGGAGTTATGCTACCACAAAATAAAGAATGCCAAGGATTGCCAACAACCCCCAGAAGCTAAACAAGGCAAGAAAAGATTCTTCCCTTGAGTCTTCAGAGGGAGTATGACCCTGACAACACCTTGATTTCCTACATATAGCCAACAGAACTGTGAGAGAATAAGTTTTTGTTGTTTAAGACACCCAGTTGTGATTAATTGCTACAGCAGCCCTAGGAAACTAATACACACCCAGAAAAGAGCATGCCTCCTCTTCTTTAAGTCTCTTGTATGACATTAAGCTACTTTCATCTCTAGTTAAACTAGACCTAGTTATTGCTAGGTTTTTGTTTTGGGGTTTGGTTTGGTTTGGTTAGATTCAGTTCATCACAATTTTCAAATTAATTGAGTATGGTATCAGAACTTTCCTTTCATCAGCACTTGGAATCCGATTGCCTGGAGGGCATAAGTGATCTCTCCTGCCTTTCCTCCAGTCATTGACTACTGTTTAGTATTCAGTGTAAGACCTGCAGTGCCAGTGGGGTGTCTTTCACTTACCCTGCCTTCAATCAGTAAGCCCTTCATGCCTTTGACTCAGGGAGGGTCTATCTCAGTGCTCATGCTCTGCCACCAATCATTCTCATGAGCAGTTGATGAACTGTGGACAAGAATTGACAGATGAGGGCGCCTGGGTGGTTCACTTGGTTAAGTGACTGCCTTCGGCTCAGGTCGTGATCCTGGAGTCCCTGGATCGAGTCCTGCATCAGGCTCCCTGCTCTGCAGGGAGTCTGCTTCTCCCTCTGACCCTCCCCCCCTCTCATGTGCTCTCTCTCATTCTCTCTCTCTCAAATAAATAAATAAAATCTTAAAAAAAAAATTGATGGATGAGTGCAAACTAAACCATCATACCAATCCATACTTGCCTTTGAAAATGTGTTAAAACATTGGCTGTTTTCTTTTTACCATGCCTATAGTAGCTTTCTGCTCCTTCTGTGGTTGTGCCAAAGATAAAAGCAGTGATCTATTCTTTCCTAAATAGGACTTCCTGTTTCTGGGATTTTAAGTCATTAGCTTTCTTTGTGATCCTAACTTGTTTATGAATTTTTTCAAAACTGTTTTTTATAAGATAGATAGTTTATTCTCATTGTTTGGGTCTGCATCAGAAGTCCCAAAGACCACCCAAGGTCTAGCGATTCATTTGAAAGACCCACAAGACTCAGAAATTGTAACACGACCTGGTTAGTTTTTACAGCAAAATGATACAAAGAAAAATCAGCAAAGGGAAAAGGCACCATGGGGTACAGTGTGTAAGAAACCAGGCACAAGCATCAATAATTCCTGTCTTAGGGGAGTTGCACAGAATGTACTTAATTCCTCTAGCAACTAATAATGATAGCACATGAAAAATTTTGTGTATCAGGGAAGCTAGTTTGAGCCTAAGTGCCCAGGGTTTTTGTCAGTGGTCAATCACATAGGCATGCAATGTCTTCACAACCAATTAGTTATTGGACTCTAGGCCCCCAGAAGGAAAGCAGGTGTTTACCACAAATCACTTGTTGCCTTTTCATTTTGTTGATGTTTTTCTTTGTGTGCCAAAGCTTTTTATGTTGATGGAGTCTCAATAGTTTGTTTTTGCTTTTGTTTCCCTGGCCTGAGAAGACACATCAAGAAAATGTTTGCTAAGGCTGATGTCAAAGATTACTGCCTGTGTTTTCTTCTAGAAGTTTTATGGTTTCAGGTCTCACATTTAGGTCTTTAATCCATTTTGAGTTTATTTTTTGTGTATGGTGTAAGAAAGTGGCGCAGTTTCATTCTTGTGTATGTAGCTGTCCAGTTCTTCCAGCACCATTTGTTGAAGAGACTGTCCTTTTCCTCATTGTATATTCTTGTCTTCTTTTTCATATATTAATCAACTATATATGGACCCTCTATTTTGTTTTATTGATCTTTATGTCTATTTTTACACTAGTGACATACTATTTTGATTACTGTAGCTTTCTAATATATCTCAAAATCAGGGAGCATGATACCTCTAGCTTTGCTTTTCTTTCTCAAGATTTCTTTGGCTATTGGGAGTCTCTTGTGATTCTATTCACATTTTAGGATTATTTGTTCTAGTCTGTGAAAAATACCATTGAAGTATTGATAGAGATTGCACTGAATCTGTAGATTGCTCTGGGTAGTATGGACCCTTTAACAGTATTAATTCTTCCAATCCATGAACATGGTATGTATTTCCATTTGTTTGTGTCATCTTCAATTTCTTTCAACAATGGTTTATAGTTTTCAGAGTACAGGTCTTTTCCCTCCTTGGTTAAGTTTATTCCTAGATATTTTATTCTTTTTTTTTTAAATTTTTAAAATTTTATTATGTTAGTCACCATACAATAAATCATTAGTTTTTGATGTGGTGATCCAGGATTCATAGTTTTCATATAACACCCAGTGCTCCATGCAGTACCTGCCCTCCTTAATACCCATCACCGGGCTAACCCATCCCCCCTCCCCCCTCCCCTCTAAAATCCTGTTTGTTTCTCAGAGTCCACAGTCTCTCATGGTTCATCTCTCCCTCCAATTACCCCCCCTTCATTTTTCCCTTCCTTCTAATGTCCTCCATGCTTCTTATTGGTATAATTGTTAATGGAATTGCTTTCTTAATTTCTCTTGCTGTTACTTCATTATTAGCATATAGAAATGCAACATATTTCTGTATATTAATTATGTATCCTGAAACTTCCCTGAATTCATTTATTCTAATAGTTTTTTGTTGTAGTATTTAAGGTTTTCTATGCATAGTATCATGTCATCTGCAAATAGTGACAGTTTTACTTCTTATCAATTTGGATGGCTTTTATTTCCTTTTTTTTTTTTGGTCAGTTTGCTGTGGCTAGATGTAGGAGTGCTGACAATACTGACTCCATCTTTGGCCCTCCATTTTGTTTATGTCTCCATGATGACCTCTCTTGGGGCTACATATTCTGGGTCTCTTGGTGATGAATATACATAGGGAGATTTGCTTTGGCCTCCCATGAACCCATTAGAGATAATAATTTTACCCCTCCTGACACAACAGAGGGCACCTGAAGGTCTGTTAAATGTTAGCTGTCAGTTAGGTTCATGTGAACCCTTTGAAGTGTGTGGGAATTCTTTGATCTCCCTACAGTGTGCTCCTGCACATTCCCTCATTCTTTAAATCTGTGAACTAAGGTCCAGATTTTGCAGAGAATAGCTGCACAACTGCCAGGATTGTCATCCACCCCATCATCCTTGTTAGTTACCATGAATACAGCTGTGTTTAAACTGTATGGAGTTTTCTGCTTCGTTTTCTGGATTCAAAGTGCCTTCTCATTAGAGATCCTTTATTGTCCCTCCCCACGTTCTAACACTAGGGCTTCCAGTATTGTGTTAACAAAAGTGGCAAGAGTGGACATCCTTGTCCTATTTTTGATCTTAGAGGAAAAGCTCTTAGTTCTGATGTTAGCTGCAGGTTTTTCATAAATGACCACTAAATCTTTGTTGACAGTTTTTATCATGAACAGGTGTTGAATTTTGTCAAATGTTCTTTCTGTATCTATTGAGATGAGTATATGATTTTTATCCTTCATTTTTGTTAATCTGTGTATTACACTGATTGACTTGTGAATATTAAACCATTCCTGCATTCCTGTAATAATCTCACTTGATCATGGTAAATGATCATTTTAATGTATTTTTTAATTGATTTGCTAATGTTTTGTTGGGGATTTTTGCATATGTGTTCATCAGGATATTGACCTTTTTCTGTAGTGTGTTTGCATAGTTTTGGTATCAGGGTAATACTGGCCTTATTTGGAAGCTTTCCTTTCTCTTCTAATTTTTGAAATAGCTTTGGGACAACAGGTATTAACTCTTGAATTGTTTGGCTGTTAAGCCATCTGATCCTGGACTTTGGTTTTTTGGGAGTTTTTTGATTATCAGCTCAGTTTCATTACTAGTAATGGGTCTGCTCAGATTTTCTTTCTTCCTGAATCAGTTTTGGGAGACTGTATGTTTCTAGAAATTTATCCATTTCTTCTTTATTGTCCAGTTTGTTGGCATATAAATTTTTATAGTTGTCTCTTGTAATTCTTTGTATTCCTGTGGTGTTGGTTGTTACTTCTCTTTCCTTTCTGCCTTTGATTATTTGAGTTCTCTCTTTTCCTTGGTGGGTCTTGCTAAAGTTTTATCAGTTTTGTTTATCTTTTCAAGGAACCAGTTCCTCATTTTATTATTTTTTTATTGTCTCTTTTATTTATTTTGGCTCTGATCTTTATTATTTCAAATCTTTCTACTAACTTTGGGCTTTATTCCTTTTCTAGTTACTTTAGGTGTAAGGTTAAATTGTTTATTTGAGATTTTATTTTTTCTTGAGGTAGGCCTGTATCTCTATAAATTTCCCTCTTAGAACCACTTTCACGGCATCTCAAAGATTTTGGATCATTGTGTTTCATTTTCATTTGTCTCCATGTATTTTTTGATTTCCTCATTGATTTATTCATTGACCCATTGGTTTTTTAAAGATTTATTTATTTGAGAGAGAGAGAGAAAGAGAGAGAGAGAGAGAGAACAAGCAGGGAGAGGGGCAGAGGGAGAGAGAGAATTCTCAGGGGGCTCATCCCACTGAGACCATGACCTGAGCCAAAATCAAGAGTCTGACACTTAATTGACTGAGCCACACAGGTGAACCCCCCACCCCATTGGTTGTTTAATAATGTGTTGTTTAGCCCCTATGTTTGTTGTTTGTTTGTTTTTTGTTTTTGTTTTTGTTTTGTAATTTCTAATTTCATACCCCTGTTGTCAGAAAATATGCTTGGTAGGATTTCAAGCTTCTTAAATTTTTTGAGTCTTGTTTTGTGGGCTAACATGTGATCTGTCCTGGAGAATGTTCCATGTACCCTTGAAAAGAATGTGTATTTTCTTGTTTTTAGACAAAATGTTCTGTATATCTGTTAAGTACATTTGGTCTAATGTGTTGTTCAAAAACATTATTTCTTTATTGACTTTCTGTCTGGATAATCTATCCATTGCTATAAGTGGGGTGTTAAAGTCTCCTAGTGTTATGGTTTTACTGTCATTGCCTCCCTTTATGGCTGCTAATATTTGCTCTATGTATTGAGGTGCTCCAGTGTTGGGTGCATGAACATTACAATTGTTATATTCTCTTGTTGGATTGATCCCTTTATCATTATGTAATGTCCTTCTTTGTCTCATGTTACGGTCTTTGTTGTAAAGCCTATTTTGTCTGATAGAAGTATTGCTACCTCAATTTTTTTTCAAATCCCATTTGCATGCAATATTAACTTTTTCTATCCATTCACTTCCAGTCTTTGTGTCTTTGGGTCTGAAGTGAGTCTCCTATGGACAACATATAGATGAGTCTTGTTTTGTTTTGTTTTTCAATCCATTCCATCACCCTATGTTTTTCGATGGGAGCATTTAGACCATTTACATTTAAAGTAATTATTGAGGGCCACCTGGGTGGCTCAGTCAGTTGGTTAAGTGTCTAACTCTTGATTTCATCTCAGGTCCTGCTCTCAGGGTCCTGAGATCAAGCCCCGCATCAGCTCCATCTGCTGGAGCTTCTCTCTCCCCTCCCTGCCCCCCCCCCCACCCCATGCTCATGCTCTCTCTCAAATAAATAAATAAATCTTAAAAAATAAAGTGATTATTGATAGGTATATACTTACTACCATTTTGTTTTTTTCTGGTTGTTTTTGTAATTCCTCTCTGTTCCTTTCTTCTTTTGCTCTCTTTCCTTGTGATTGGTGACTTTCTTTAGTGTTATGCTTGACTTTCTTTTTTTTTTTTTTTAAAGATTTTATTTATTTATTTGACAGAGAGAGAATGAGAGACAGAGAGCACGAGAGGGAGGAGGGTCAGAGGGAGAGGCAGACTCCCTGTCGAGCAGGGAGCCCGATGCGGGACTCGATCCCGGGACTCCAGGATCATGACCTGAGCCGAAGGCAGGCACTTAACCGACTGAGCCACCCAGGCGCCCCTATGCTTGACTTTCTTTCTCCTCATTTTTTTGTGTATGTATTACAGGTTTTGGTTTGTGGTCACCATTAGGTTCATATATAACAAAAGGATATAAACTTTTTATGACTTTTGAAATATATTGTCATATATATTCCAAAAAAGCAAAATCTTAACATTTTAAAACTGCAGACTCATCCTACTAGTGTTTCAGCTGCTAGAACCACCTCTTTTTCCTGATACTCAGTCTTTAATCTTTTTGGACTCTGGGTTCCCCATCCATCTTTCAGGTACTCACTATCTTCTCATTGAACTATACTATCCTCCAGACCAGATATGAAGCTCTGAATGCTGACAGCCTGCCAACACAAGAAGTGAGTAGAATTTGGGGTTATACAGACCTGGGTTCAAATCCCAACTCCATTGTCTCCTGGCTGTGTGATCTTGGGCATGCCCTTTAACTTCTTGGATCCTCAGTTTCCATATCTGTAAAAATATGATAGTTTCTACCTCACAGTATGGCTGTGGATTATTTGGGTCAATATATGCCAGTGCCTCCCTGGGACTTGAAAGTGTCTGTGGTATTTTTCTAGTGCCATTGAAAGGGTAAAGGCTCAGGGAGATATTCTCTTTTTTTCTTTTTCTTTTCTTGTATTTTTTTTTTTTTTTGGTCAGTTATTATTGTTGGTATTAGTTTAATCTGCTATGTACATTCCAGACAAAATACACATAAAATGTGTCTGTTATTGAAGAAGCACTATGGTAGAGGCATGGACCTTTTTTCTGGGATCTGATTTTGCTGGATAGACAATAGTGGTGGATGGTACCATCAGTTGAACTGAATTGCCAAATATGCATATTTCTCTTTTAAAAAATTGATTTATTTTTCTTTTATTAATAAGTTTTTGGTTTGTTTTGTAAAGAGTTTATATTTTGAGTAGTTTTAGATTTGTAGCAAAATTGAGGGGGAAGTACAGAGAATGCCCATGTACCCTTTGCTCCTGTACAGTCTCCCCTCCTATGAATAGTATGAGTGCTACATTTGTTACAATAGATGAACCTATATTGATGCATCATAATTATTCACAATCCTGGCTTACCTTATGGTTTGTTCTTAGTGTTGTACATTTTATGGGTCTGGACAAAAGGATAATGACATGTGCCCATCATTATAATATCACACAGTATTTTAACTGCCCTAAAAATCCTCTGTGCTACACCTAAGACATTCCAGTTTGCCCCCCAACACCAGCCTCTAGCAACCACTGATCTTGTTACTTTCTCCATAGTTTTCCTTTCCCAGAATGTTACATATTTGGAATCATAGGGCATATAGCATTTTCAGTTGGCCTATTTCACTTAGTAATATGCATTTAAGCTTCCTCCATGTCTTTTTATGGCTTTATAGCTCATTTCTTTTTAGCACTGAATATTATTCTATTGTCTGGATGTACCACAGTTAATTCATCCATTCATCTACTAAAGGACATCTAGATTGCTCCAAGTTTTGGCAGTTATGAATAAAGCTGCCATAAATATCCACATGCAAGTTTTTGTGTCGGCATAAGTTTTCAGTTCCATTTGCTAAATGACCAAATACAGAGATATGTTTTGTACCATCTGAAACCAGCCTCACAAACCTACAGATTTTGGCAGGTTACTCAGAATTTGTAGAAAATAGGAAGTTAATATCAATTTTTAAAAGATATGTGCTTCCATAAAGTCATACCCAACAAAACAACAAAATTGAGTGGCCAATGGGTAATGGCACTGGTGATACCAAAAAGAAAACAAAGTCCCCATCTTGGAATAGCTTCTGCTTTGTGAGAGCGTCTGACTTGTAAACAGATCAGTTCAACCCAGTGAGGTAAATGCTGTCACAGCAGAATGTATAATGTTCTGTGAGATCAAGAGGAGGGTCACTAAGCTTGTTTGGAGTGGGGTTTGATCATGAAAGTCTTGGTTTTAGAACCATGGCTGGTCCATCATGATACAACCAGACACTGAGAAGAAATTATTGACCCTTTCAGCAATGAGTTCATTAGCCAAGCAATCAACCAGAAAAATCTATTAACCACCAAATATTTTTCAAGTTAGATGTTTTCAGGAGGGCAGACATGTGTCCTTTCTGGTTATGATCAATATGTGCCAAGGGTCCCAGTCTGCAAATACCCAGAACAAAGATTAAGACACCAGAGAGTAGAAAACCCCTGTTAGGAAGAGGTTGTAACCTCCTCAGGTTAGCTGCTTTTATTTGCTCTGTGGTCTTACTGACTTGGGACATCCTTTCCATGTGACCTGTGATAACTGCCTTCTTCTCTGTTTATTTGGTTGAGTTTGAGCTCTCTAGTTATTCTGCAATGTCAGTCCTGGCTCCTCAAAGTCTCCTTGTCCACTTATGTCTAGGTTTGACATGTGTTCTTTTATACTTTTAGCCTTTCCTTCCCTAGCACAGTCTCATATCTTCTTGAGACTTTTTGTTCATATGTAAAAATAAAGGACTTTGGCATCCATAGAGTAATCATAAGTAGGCTTTTCCAAACTTCAGAATGTTCATCCTACTTGGCAGATATTAGTTACACACCCTACCCTTGCTTGTGAACTCAGTGACTTTGAAGCCATAGCTCTTTCAAGGGTGACTTTTTGTGGAAGTCAAGTTCTGCCAAAAGTTCCTTTGCATTGCTAAGGATGAGGTGTTTCTTTCTTATTTTTCTAAATGCACTGACTTTCAGTTAGCTCAAAGGTCCTTGAGTTTCTACTTTTATAGTTTAGAGTTGATAAAAATCCTGTTTGTTTCCACTGTCAACCTTTTACTAACAATTCTTTTCATGGTACCTTTTAGGGGCTGGTCAGTGAGATCCTAGTCTAAGCTACCAGTGTAAAAGCTCCTCGAGTAATCCAAGAGTTGTTGCTAATTACATCAGTTAATCTTCTAGCAGAAGAGAATGCCACAGGTTTGACAGGGAGCTGTAAACTTCTGGGAATCACCCAGACAAAATTGCCAGACAACAAATACTCTTTTCAAGTCTATAGATATCATTGATGTGGGTAGGGGTGAGTTGTTGAGGAGTAATAGCTAAAAATGATGAATTAGCTGCTATGGTTAAGATTGTGTCTACTATGGCCATCGAAAATAGTAAGTGCCTCAAAAGACCTAAAATTTTTCTCCGGTAAGGGATTTGTTGAGTATTCCTGCCCACGAAGTTCTCAGCAATAGTCAATCTGGCTCTATCAGTAAGTCCTATGGGTCAGGCAATATATCAAGTGCTAAGTGTTATAGTGGTTAACAAGACCATAATAATCATAAGTTACAGAAGTTTCCAGTGTATAAGGGATAGAGGAAATGGAAAGGTAACAGTTTTTATATGTGGTGGGTAAAAGAAAGAGGAGCTACAAGATGATTGGGGGAGAATGTTCAGGGTCCATTTATGTCTAAGTCAATAGACATATTATCAATGCTAGTAATAGCTAACTGAGACTTTCTGGAGCTGAGTTGGGGGAAGAAGTGTGTTTGGTAGGTACGTGCCTTCTTTAATACCCATCACCGGGCTAACCAATCCCCCCTCCCCCCTCCCCTCTAAAACCCTGTTTGTTTCTCAGGTCCATAGTCTCTCATGGTTCATCTCTCCCTCCAATACCCCCCACCCATTTTTCCCTTCCTTCTCCTAATGTCCTCCATGTTATTCCTTATGTTCCACAAATAAGTGAAACCATATGATAATTGACTTTCTCTGCTTGACTTATTTCACTTAGCATAATCTCGTCCAGTCCCATCCATGTTGATGTAAAAGTTGGGTATTCAGCCTTTCTGATGGCTGAGTAATATTCCATTGTATATATGGACCACATCTTCTTTATCCATTCATCTGTTGAAGGGCATCTCGGCTCTTTCCACAGTTTGGCTATTGCGGACATTGCTGCTATGAACACTGGGGTGCATATGGCCCTTCTTTTCACTACCTCTGGGTCTTTGGGGTAAATACCCAGCAGTGCAATTGCTGGGTCATAGGGTAGCTCTATTTTTAAATTTTTGAGGAACCTCCACACTGTTTTCCAAAGTGGCTGTACCAACTTGCATTCCCACCAACAGTGTGAAAGGGTTCCCCTTTCTCCACAACCTCTCCAACATTTGTTGTTTCTCTCCCTGTCCATTTTTGCCATTCTAACTGGTGTAAGGTGGTATCTCAGTGTGGTTTTGATTTGGATTTCCCTGATGGCTAATGATGATGAACATTTTTTCATGTGTCTGTTAGCCATTTGTATGTCTTCTTCAGAGAAGTGTCTGTTCATCTCTTCTGCCCACTTTTTGACTTGATTATTTGTTTTTTGGGTGTTGAGTTTGAGAAGTTCTTTATAGATCTTGCATACCAGCCCTTTATCTGCAGTGTCATTTGCAAATATCTTCTCCCATTCTGTGGGTTGCCTCTTTGTTTTGTTGACTGTTTCCTTTGCTGTGCAGAAGCTTTTTATCTTGATGAAGTCCCAAAAGTTCATTTTTGCTTTTGTTTCTCTAGCTTTTGGAGATGTATCTTGAAAGAAGTTACTGTGGCGGATGTCAAAGAGATTACTGCTTATGTTCTCCTCTAGGATTTTGATGGATTCCTGTCTCACATTGAGGTCTTTCATCCACTTTGAGTTTATCTTTGTGAATGCTGTTAGAGAATGGTTGAGTTTCATTCTTCTGCTTCTTCATGTGGCTGTCCAATTTTCCCAGCACCATTTATTGAAGAGACTGTCTTTTTTCCATTGCATGTTTTTTCCTCCTTTGTCAAAGATTATTTGACCATAGAGTTAAGGGTCCATACCTGGGTTCTCTATTCTGTTCCATCGGTCTATATGTCTGTTTTTGTGCCAGTACCATGTTGTCTTGGTGATCACAGCTTTGTAATATAGTTTGAAATCGGGCAACGTGATGCCGCCAGCTTTGTTTTTCTTTTTCAACATTTCCTTGGCGATTCGGGGTCTTTTCTGATTCCATACAAATTTTAGGATTGTTTGTTCCAGCACTTTGAAAAATGTCATTGGAATTTCGATCAGGATGGCATTGAGGGTATAGATTGCTCTGGGTAGGATAGACATTTTAACAATGTTTATTCTTCCGATCCATGAGCATGGAATATTTTTCCATCTTTTTGTGTCTTCTTCAATTTCTTTCATGAGTGTTTTGTAGTTCCTAGAGTATAGATCCTTTACCTCTTTGGTTGGGTTTATTCCGAGGTATCTTATGGTTTTTGGTGCTATTGTAAATGGAATCGTTTCTTTCATTTCTCTTCCTACAATTGCGTTGTTAGTGTATAAGAAAGCAACTGATTTCTGTGCATTGATTTTGTATCCTGCCACATTACTGAATTGCTGGATGAGTTCTAGTAATTTGGGGGTGGAGTCTTTTGGGTTTTCCACATAAAGTATCATGTCGTCTGCGAAAAGAGAGAGTTTGACTTCTTCTTTGCCAATTTGAATACCTTTTATTTCTTTTTGTTGTCTGATTGCTGTTGCTAGGACTTCTAGTACTATGTTGAACAACAGTGGTGAGAGTGGGCACCCTTGACGTGTTCCTGATCTTAAGGGAAAGGCTCTCAGCTTTTCCCCATTGAGGAGGATATTCACTGTGGGTTTTTCATAGATGGATTTTATGAGCTTGAGGAATGTTCCCTCTATCCCTAGACTCTGGAGAGTTTTAATCAGGAAAGGATGTTGTATTTTGTCAAATGCTTTTTCTGCATCAATTGAGAGGACCATATGGTTCTTCTCCCTCCTCTTATTAATGTGTTCTATCACATTGCTTGATTTGCGAATGTTGAACCACCCTTGCATCCCAGGGATAAATCCCACTTGGTCGTGGTGGATGACCCTTTTAATGTATTGTTGGATCCTATTAGCTAGGATTTTGTTGAGGATTTTGGAATCCGTATTCATCAGGGATATCGGTCTGAAATTCTCCTTTTTGATGGGGTCTTTGCCTGGTTTGGGGATTAAGGTAATGCTGGCCTCATAGAATGAGTTTGGAAGTTTTCCTTCTGTTTCTATTTTTTGAAGCCGCTTCAGTAGAATAGGTATTATTTCTTCCTTGAATGTTTGGTAGAATTCCCCAGGGAATCCATCAGGCCCTGAACTCTTGTTTTTTGGGAGGTTTTTGATCACCGCTTCAATCTCATTACTGGTTAGTGGCCTATTCAGGTTGTCCATTTCTTCCTGTTTCAGTCTTGGCAGCTCCTAGGTTTCCAGGAAGGCCTCCATTTCATCCAGATTGCTCAGTTTATTGGCATATAGTTGTTGATAATAATTTCTAATAACTGTTTCTATTTCCTTGGTATTAGTCATGATCTCTCCCCTTTCATTCATAATTTTATTAATTTGGGTCCTTTCTCTCTTCTTTTGGATAAGTCTGGCCAGTGGTTTATCAATCTTATTAATTCTTTCAAGGAACCAACTTCTAGTTTCATTGATCTGATCTACTGTGTTTCTGGTTTCTAGTTCATTGATTTCTGCTCTAATTTTAATTATTTCTCTTCTAATGTGTCGTTTAGGCGTCGTTTGTTGCTTTTTCTCTAGTTCTTTAAGGTGTAGAGTTAGTTGGTGAATTCGGGATTTTTCTATTTTTTTGAGTGAGGCTTGGATGGCTATGTATTTCCCCCTTAGGACTGCCTTTGCAGTATCCCATAGGTTTTGGACCGATGTGTTTTCGTTCTCATTGATTTCCATGAATTATTTGAGTTCTTCTTTGATTTCTTGGTTGACCCAAACATTCTTGAGCAGAGTGGTCTTTAGCTTCCAAGTGTTTGAATTTCTGCCAATTTTTTTCTTGTGATTGAGTTCCAGTTTTAGAGCATTGTGATCTGAGAATATGCAGGGAATCGTCTCAGTCTTTTGGTATCAGTTGAGACCTGATTTGTGACCCAGTATATGGTCTATTCTGGAGAAAGTTCCATGTGCGCTTGAGAAGAATGAGTATTCTGTTGTTTTAGGGTGGAATGTTCTGTAAATATCTATGAGGTCCATCTGGTCCAATGTATCATTCAAAGCTCTTGTTTCCTTGTTGATTTTCTGCTTAGATGATCTGTCCATTGCTGAGAGTGGAGTATTGAGGTCTCCTACAATTATAGTGTTGTTATCAATGTGACTCTTTTTTTGGTTAACAGTTGGCTTATGTAGATGGCTGCTCCCATGTTGGGGGCATAGATATTTACAATTGTTAGATCTTCTTGTTGGATAGACCCTTTAAGAATGATATAGTGTCCTTCTGTGTCTCTTATTAGAGACTTTAGTTTAAAATCTAATTTGTCTGATATACGAATTGCTACCCCAGCTTTCTTTTGAGGTCCGCTGGCATGGAAGATGGATCTCCATCCCTTCACTTTCAGTCTGGATGTCTCTTTAGGTTCAAAATGAGTCTCTTGTAGACAGCATATGGATGGGTCCTGTCTTTTTATCCAATCTGCAATCCTCTGCTGTTTTATGGGAGCATTTAGGCCATTCATGTTGAGAGTGATTATTGAAAGATATGAATTAATTGTCATCATGTTGCCTGTGAAGACATTGTTTTTATAGATTGTCCCTGTAAATTTCTGTTGTAGATCACTCTTGGGGTCTTTCTCCTTTTATAGAACCCCCTTAATATTTCTATTTATTTATTTATTTATTTATTTATTTATTTATTTATTTATTTATTTATTTAATTTATTTGACAGAGAGATAGAGCCAGAGAGCACAAGTGGAGAGAAATGCAGAGGCAGAGGGAGAAGCAGGCTCCCCACTTGAGCAGGGACCCCGATGCGGGGCTCGATCTCAGGACCCTGGGATCATGACCTGAGCCGAAGGCAGATGCTTAACCATCTGAGCCACCCAGGCGCCCCACCCCCTTAATATTTCTTGCAGGGCCAGCTTAGTGGTCACATATTCTTTCAACTTCTGCCAGTCAGGGAAGCTCTGCATCTCTCCATCCATTCTAAATGAAAGCCTTGCCAGATAAAGTATTCTTGGCTGCATGTTCTTCTCATTTACTACCCTGAATATGTCTTGCCAGGCCTTTCTGGCTTGCCAGGTCTCTGTGGATAGGTTTGACGTTATTCTGATGTTCCTCCCTCTGTACGTAAGGAATCTCTTCCCCCTAACTGGCCTTAAGATGGTTTCCTTGGTTCTAGGATTTGCAAGTTTTACTATTACATGCGGGGTGTTGGCCTGTTTTCCTTGATCTTAGGAGGGGTCCTCTCTGCCTCTAGGACTCGAATGTTTGTTTCATTCCCCAGATTAGGGAAGTTCTCAGCTACGATTTGCTCAAATACATCTTCTAGCCCTCTCTCTCTCTCCACTCCCTCCGGGATTCCAATGATTCTGACATTGGAACGCCTCATGGTGTCACTTATTTCTCTGATTTTCTTTTCATGGATTCTGAGTTGTTTTTCCCTGGCCTCCTCTTATCCCTTTTTATCTATTATACTGTCTTCCAGATCGCTTATTGTCTCTTCTGTCTCAGTTACCCTAGCTGTTAGATTATCTAGATTGGATTGGATCTCATTGGTAGCATTTTTAAGTTCTGCCAATTCCCCTTTTATTTCTGCCCTTAGAGACTCTATGTTGCCATTAATTGATTTCTCCATTCTAGCCATTGTCTTCACAGTTCCTAGCCTGAATTCCATCTCCAACATCTTGGTTATATCTGCACCCATTTGTAAATCTGCAGCAAAAGTCATAATCTCTGAGTCTTTTCTGTTTGGGGGGCTCCTCCTCCTAGTCATTCTGTTGATGGGTGTTTGAGGGAATGTATAGAGTCCAAATTATTGAGCAGAACCCAAGCAAGATGTACCTGTTTTCTTGGGACCTTAGGGTTGCTGGCCTCTTGTTTTCCCAGCCTGTCTTCTGCGGGAGGGGCCTGCCGCGCTGTTACTCAGGCAACTCTGTTTGGGCGGAGTTGCCCTGCGCCCCTGTGGTGGGGAATGGGCTCACTGGGAATCAGTCTTTGGGGCTTTTGTTCTCTGGCGCCTTTCCCTGGCGGCTTTCCAGGTCTCTTCCGTGAGTCAGAGCAGAAGAGACCATTTCCAACCCTCTGCCTCAGAGCAGAGAGACCTCAGTCTGTTCTTCAGTGAGCTCTCCAGGCCACACTGTCTCCGTTTCTGTCCATGCTGCTATAAACTGCAGCGGCCTGGGTTGTTCGCCCCTCCGCAGCGCTCCCAGTCCTGCCTGCAGGTGGGGGCACGTCTCTGCCCTTTGTGCTCCTAAAACTGCCAGCCACTCCCAGTTCGGGCTCGTAGGACTCCGCCGCTTGGGGTTCCATCCCGGGACTGCAGTTTGCGAGCATGGGACTCCGCCGCTCACCGCTCTGGGTTTCCACTCCAGGGGTTGCAGTTCACCGTTGCCACCCCGGCGCACCGGGTTTCCGACTCGGAGGCTGTGGTTCGAGTGGGCGCGACCCCGCCGGGTCTGGTGCTCCACCCCAGGGGCTGCCCTAAAGTCCTTTCCCCACTGCTACCGGTCTGCGAGTCTGTGCCCGTCAGCAACGCGTGAGGTTGTCACTCACCGGCGGTGAAGGATCCCCACATCCAGGCACCCTCCTGCTGCCCTTTATCCTCCTATATCTGCCTGCAGAATCACAGCTCTCCGCTTCGTACCTCAAAACCAACCGCCTGCGATATTCTGTTTGTAGAGATCCAGATCTTCTTACATCTCAGGCTGGTTTCGTGGGTGCTCAGAGTGGTCTGGTAGATATCCAGCTCAATTCTGGGGACCAGTTGAAATAGGGTCACCTACTCCTCTGCCATCTTTCCGCTCTCTCCCCCTCTTTCTTTTTTTAAATTTAATTTTATTATGTTGTTAATCACCATACATTACATCATTAGTTTTTGATGTAGTGTTCCATGATTCATTGTTTGTGTATAACACCCAGTGCTCCATTCAATACATGCCCTCTTTAATAACCATCACCAGGCTAACCCATCCCCCCACCCCTCCCCTCTAGAATCCTCAGTTTGTTTCTCAGAGTCCATAGTCTCTCAGGGTTCATCTCCCCCTCCTATTCCCCCCCTTCATTTTTCCCTTCCTACTATTTTTTTTTTTAACATGTATTATTTGTTTCAGAGGTACAGGTCTGTGATACATCAGTCTTACACAATTCACAGTGCTCACCATAGCACATACCCTCCCCAATGTCTATCACCCAGCCACGCCATCCCTCCCACCACCCTCAACTCCAGTAACCCTCAGTTTGTTTCCTGAGATTAAGAATTCCTCATATTGGTGAGATCATATGATACATGTCTTTATCTGATTGACTTATTTCGCTTAGCATAATATCGTCTAGTTCCATCCATGTCGTTGCAAATGGCAAGATTTAGGTTTTTTGATGGCTATATAATATTCCATTGTATATATATACCACATCTTCTTTATCCATTCATCTGTCAAAGGACATCTTGGCTCTTTCCATAGTTTAGCTATTGTGGACATTGCTACTATAAACACTAGGGTGCATATACCCCTTTGGATCCCTACATTTGTATCTTTGGGGTAAATACCCAGTAGTGCAATTGCTGGGTCATACGGTCGCTCTATTTTCACCTTTTTGAGGAACCTCCATACTGTTTTCCAGAGTGGTTGCACCAGCTTGCATTCCTACTAACAGTGTTGGAGGGTTCTCTTTTCTCCGCATCCTCGCCAACATCTGTCGTTTCCTGACTTGTTAATTTTAGCCATTCTGACTGGTGTGAAGTGGTATCTCATTGAGGTTTTGATTTGGATTTCCCTGATGCCGAGTGATGTTGAGCACTTTTTCATGTGTCTGTTGGCCATTTGGATGTCTTCTTTGGAAAAATGTCTGTTCATGTCTTCTGCCCATTTCTTGATTGGATTATTTGTTCTTTGGGTGTTGAGTTTGGTAAGTTCTTTATAGATTTTGGATACTAGCCCTTTATCTGATATGTCATTTGCAAATATCTTCTCCCATTCTGTTGGTTGTCTTTTGGTTTTTTTTACCGTTTCCTTTGCTGTGCAAAAGCTTTTTATCTTGATGAAGTCCCAATAGTTCATTTTTGCCCTTGCTTCCCTTGCCTTTGGCGATGTTTTTAGGAAGACGTTGCTATAGCTGAGGTTGAAGAGGTTGCTGCCTATGTTCTTCTCTAGGATTTAGATGGACTCCTGTTTCACATTTAGGGCTTTCATCCATTTTGAGTCTTTTTTTGTGTGTGATGTAAGGAAATGGTCCAGTTTCATTGTTCTGCATGTGGCTGTCCAATTCTCCCAACATGATTTGTTGAGGAGACTGTCTTTTTTCCATTGGCCATTCTTTCCTGCTTTGTCGAAGATTAGTTGACCATAGAGTTGAGGGTCCATTTCTGGGCTCTCTATTCTGTTCCATTGATCTATGTGTCTGTTTTTGTGCCAATACCATACTGTCTTGATGATGACAGCTTAGTAATAGAGCTGGAAGTCCGGAATTGTGATGTTGCCAGCTTTGCTTTTCTTTTTTAGCATTCCTCTGGCTATTCAGGGTCTTTTCTGGTTCCATACAAATTTTAGGATTATTTGTTCCATTTCTTTGAAAAAAGTGGATGGTATTTTGATAGGGATTGCATTGAATGTGTAGATTGCTCTAGGTAGCATTGACATCTTCACAATATTTGTTCTTTCAATCCATGTGCATGGAACGTTTTTCCATTTCTTTGTGTCTTCCTCAATTTCTTTCATGAGTATTTTATAGTTTTCTGAGTGCAGATCCTTTGTCTCTTTGGTTAGATTTATTCCTAGGTATCATATGGTTTTGGGTGCAGTTGTAAATGGGATTGACTCCTTAATTTCTCTTTCTTCTCTCTTGTTGTTGGTGTATATAAATGCAACTGATATCTGTGCATTGATTTTATATCCTGCCACTTTACTGAATTCCTGTATGAGTTCTAGCAGTTTTGGGGTGGAGTCTTTTGGGTTTTCCACATAAAGTATCATATCATCTGCAAAGAGTGAGAGGTTGACTTCTTCTTTGCTGATTCGGATGCCTTTTATTTCTTTTTGTTGTCTGATTGCTGTGGCTAGGACTTCTAGCACTATGTTGAATAGCAGTGACTTCATTTTTTTAAATTTATTTTTTATTATGTTCAGTTAGCCAACAAATAGTACATCCTTAGTTTTTGATGTAGTGTTCAACGATTCATTAGTTGTGTATAACACCCAGTGCTCATCACAACACCATTTTTAGTGTGTTCACACACAGCAATGTTTGCTTCAACCCAGCAGGTTAAGCTTGGATCCTCATTATAATAAGTTGCCATTTTTGGAAATCAAATAGCCTAAAACTTTGCATTGAAGAAGAGGCTCTGCCCCAGCTTTATCTATTTGTTCAGGCCAACTTATTTCATTGACAGACACCAATAGACAAATTGGGAGAGGCTAAAATGTTGGGCTCAGCAATGTTATCGATACCTGTGTGGATGTGTTTCCTTTGTATGTTTTAATTTTCAGTGCCCGTCAGGTTGCTAGAAAGAGATCTCAAGATAGGGAAGTGTAAAACTAATTTCCCAGGCTCTAGAAAAGATAGGAGAATGCTGATCCAGCATTTGTGTGTCATTCAGCCTCTCCTTTCCAATGCAGCAGTCATCAGAGTCAGCATCTCTTCTTTTTAATGATTTTTGTGCTTTTTGTTTTTGTTTTTGCTTACATGTATGAAATATTACAAATTCCATAACACTTGGAGAAATGTGCTTTCTCAAACTCTGCCTGCTTTTATATTTGCCTAGTCATGTTTCAGTATGTACTTCCATTTAAAAAGTTGGGGGAGGGAGAAGGGGAGATAATTAATGAAGTATCCTGGAAGAGGCAAGATGGGATGTAGTGTAGTACATGAATACAGGGATTTGCTTTAGCGAAGTGGAAGGGAACAAAGATAAGTGTGTTTGTTTCAAAAGCAAATAATAAGGTAGGGATAGTAGCAAGAAGGTAGGGAACAGAGCTAATCTTTGTTTTCTCAGTGAACTGTGTGGTTGGATCATCTAAGTGTAAAGTAAGTTTCAAGAATGATCACAAATCTTGGGGCACCTGGGTGGCTCGGTTGTTAAGCGTCTGCCTTCGGCTCAGGTCATGATCCCAGAGTCCTGGGATCGAGCCCCGCATTGGGCTCCCTGCTCCGCGGGAAGCCTGCTTCTCCCTCTCCCACTCCCCCTGCTTGTGTTCCCACTCTCACTGTCTCTCTCTCTGTCAAATAAATAAATAAAATCTTAAAAAAAAAAAGAACGATCACAAATCTTAAAGAAAACAAATTCATTATTATTTGTATATTTTTGAGATGCATCAGTCTCAATATGCAAGTAGTCCATATTGCTAGAAGATGTTATGTAATTTAAATTGCAAGTTAGATACTCTTTTTTGATTGATTATAAAAAAGCATTAGTGAAGAAGCTCTTTACTGTTATCCTAGAAACGTACATGTGAATTGGAAATTGTACATTGAATCTTCCTTTCTTATTCTGCATTATAATATCTTAATACACTTTATCTGACTGATCTTCAGGTGACAGTGACTTCTAACATGCTTACTTTAATTTCTCTTTTCATGGCTCCCACCCAACATTTTTATTGAATATTTATCTATATAAACATATAATGCTTATCTATGTAGAAAGCCTATATAATTGGTGGCATAATTGTTTTGTAAGTTCAGCATATTGTATTTTATTAAGTAGGCATATCTGGAGCTTAGCCTCCAAAACTGTTTTGTGAATTAATGAAACTTAATATGATAGGTCCCATTGTACAATATACTCTGAAAAGTACTGTTTAGAAATAATACCAGAATGTGTTTGAAAAGGAAGAAAAATAGGAAGAAAACACATTTTTGTCATTCTGTAAATAATTTTCTCTTTGAGTCTGATGAGTAGAAGCCAATGAAACACAAAAGGAACTTATTTTCTGTTAATTCCTTCGGAAAACTTAACAATGGCCTTCATCCTTTCTCCCTGGGTTAGAAACATGGTTTTGGTAGAGAAGAAGGGTTCGCTTGTTTTATCAAATTAAAATGAAACCTTCAAGACTAAATGAATGCAGAGAAGAATGATGTACAGTCATGCCTGGATTGCACACTGTCCAAATTCAAAGAAAAATCCCATGGTTCTGTTCATGTACCAGGCATGGGCATGGTCTCACATACTCTTAGCTCCCACCCTTCTTTCTCTCAACTGATTTGTAGAATAGGAGATCAGTTCTCAATCAAGAAACCAACAAGTCAAATTACTGAAACTTAACTGAATTAGTCATTCCAAAATTATCTTAACTCTTCACAACATTTTAATTTGTTATTTGATGTTTACTAATCAGTTCCTATTAACCATAGAAAGGTTGTTTCCTTTTTCTGGTGACTGATAATAACAACCTGTTGTTGATAAGCTGTTGGAAACAGAACCCCAAATCATGAGGATGTTGCACATTCCAATGACGGTTCATTTCTGTGTATTTTTGGTACAGGGATATTTTTGAAACAAGGCAAGGGCACACGCTTCTGAACTGGACATGAATTGTTTGTCATAAATTATCACACATAATGAACTCTGAAAGAACCAGATGTTCAGTACACTTTTTACTTGGGGCATCCTAAAACCAGCTGAGATACAGTGAACTTTTGAAAAAAGTTATTTTTAAGAACAGTATGAAAAACTTGCACCTTGGTCAATAAATTTATTTTCAGTTTTGTCAGTTATATCCTTTGCAATTTAAAATATACTGTATAAGCCATTTATGTATCTTTTAATTTTTAAGATACATATTCATTCTAATAATTATCTGGCTAACTCCTTCATAATTGTGTCATACTGTATGTGGTCTATGTTGTCTGTGTACTATATGTGGTCTATATATAGGCTTTCATTCTTAGGCATGTTTTAAGTGGAGAATTTATCCTGACTTTTTATCTAAAAGGCAACATAATCAGTCATACCTACAAATATAAATGATGCTTATTCTCTCCTGTCTCCATTCACGGCCTTTCATCCCCCTTTGGGAATGGGGAGGATAGTACATCCTAGAAAGCATGGGGTTCTGTTCATTTTGCAGCCTGTGATGCTTGCTGTTTCAGTAAGAAGTGCTCTTAAGAATCCAGGCCCAAAACTTTTGGAAGTCTAAAGAATAGAAATCTAGGGTATTAGTGCAGGAAGATATCTGAGGTAGGCAGAATTCTAAGATGGCTCCAAGATTTCCACCCCCTGATGTACATGCCCTGTGTAATTTCATCCAATTGAGTGTGAGTGTGACCATGATTATAATGGATTTCACTCTGTAATTAGTTTACATTCTAGGACAAAGGAAAAGGGATTTTGCACATACAATTAGAGGTCTCAAAACAGTTGACTTTGAGTAAATAAGAAAGGAGATTAGAGAATGGAGGATTAGGAGGGCCTTACCTAATGAGGAGAGCCCTTAAAAGGGACCAGTCTGTCTTGGAAGGAAGATATGCAAGGAATGAAAACAACTCTCCAGCTGCCCTGGAAGAAAGCAAACAGCCATATTGTGAATTGCCTACAAGAGCCACATGGCAAAGAATTGTGGGTAGCCACTTGGAGCCATTGGCCAACAACTAGCAAGGAAACAGGAACCTTAATCTCCTACAAGTGCAAGGACCTGAATTCTGCCAAAAATCTGCATGAGCTTGGAGGAGGACTTCCAGCCTTAGATGGAATTACGTCTTTGGTCAACACCTTGATTTCAGCCTGGTGAGAGACCCCAGGCAGAAAATCCTACTGACGCATGCCTGGACTTTTGACCTACAGAATTGTGAGATAAATAAATGAGTATTGTTTTAAATCATTAAGTTTGTGCTCATAGCTACCCAGCAATAGAAAACTAATAAGAGTTCTTAAAGCCCACGCATCTTACTCCGTATTTGAATTACATCAGCATGGAGTAGAATCTTAGGATCTTCTACTCTTTGGGAATCATCAATGGTAGGCAAAATATTGAGCGAAGACAGGGTCTTCTGTGGGTAGACTTATATTTTGCCACAATAGGGAGTGCCTGTAGGGTGCAGTATTGGACAGCTCATAGTAGACAGGGGTGAAACAAGAAATGGAGCCATGGGAGGGAATTGAAGAGAACCTTGATTAGTTAAACAACTTGAAGTATGCGTATCCTATCTGTAATTGAGTGCATAGAAAACCAGTTTACAACTGCAGGCTGACTAACCAAGCTCAGTGTTCCTAGTAAAGGTAGTAAGTGGTTCCAGGGTCGTATAGTGTATGCAGTGTATACAACACTTAAGGAAAACATGGATACTGATTTTGGTCTTTAGATAAAGTGGTCACCTTAGGCTTAAGAGTTCCTATGTTATAGAACACCATTCTCAATTTTAGATGGAAATCTTTAGGATACCAATGTATTTTTATATGCTTTCTTCTTGACTTCCATCCCTCAACTTCATTCTATAAACCAAGTGAATGAATGAATCTCATTTTTACCAAGGACTAATTCCTTGCAGCCAGAATTGGATGACATATTTTGTTTGATTGTTACCATGATTAGTCCAATTCTAAACTTGACGTCTTATATTATAAATTTTATACTGTACTGTAGGATTTATCCTGTATTGTTGGATTGCATAGGCAGACATTGGCAAACCCAAGCTTCCGATCTTACTCTGATTCTATTGCTGTGGCACTTCCTTTTTATTCAAGGAATTCCTGGTATAGTACAATCCCTTAAGGAGCTCTATAAAGTTCCAGAATAATCTTTTTTTTTTTTTTTTTAAAGCCATAACACTGTTTTGACAGTGATGTTTATTCAAGTAGAGCTAAAACGTGCATATCCATATAGGTGATAACTGGGACAGGATATCCACTAATGTGAAGGAATAGCTCAAATCAAATGGTGTTCCCCTATTTACATTACTAGTAGGATGAAAGCCATTATTCTTAGTGCTTTAGATAGTTGAAAATTCCTACTTATAATGCCTAATCTCTGTATCAAGTAAATAAAAAACAAAATTAGGGATTGAGTTTTAGATATGTTTCAAATCTATCAGAAGGAGAGTAGACCACACTTTGAGAATCTCTGCTGTAAGAGAAATCATTTACCCCTGTTAAAAAGGTTGTGTGGGGAATATAGAGAGTGGCATGCTAAGTCAATGTCAAATCAGTGGTCATGCAAAAGATGATCCTCAGTACCACAGAAATGCATTGATGAGATTAAGACAAAACAAAACGAAAAAATAGGATCCTGTACAGTTCATAGGAACTTAGAAAATTGAGAATTGAAATCTGCAGAGTTATTTGGCTGGCCTTGAAACTGACCAAGTCACCTGACTTTCTCCCTTTTCTTTGGCAAGTGGGCATTGATCTAAAAAGGTCTTGTATTCCACTGGAGAGGTGATAAGGCTTGAATGTGAGTAACACAATTCTATTATGCCTTTGCTCTTCAGTAATCTCCTGTACTACTTCTAGGCAGTGGGGTCCATCTAGGGTTCACAGGTCAGTGGCTTATAGGCCATAATCCCACTCCCATGTTGTTTGCTAAAAGTCAAAGGCCACCTAGAAAACTTAGGCCATCCAGAGTTCATTGTGATATGTTATTTTAAAATGGTAACCAGTTGTAGAGTACATTCCAGAAATACCCCTTGTTGAATATTTTTCATTACGTCTGCACCCCTATATATATATTTTTAAAGATTTTAGTATTTATTTATTATTTATTTTTATTATGTTCAGTTAGCCAGCATATAGTACATCATAAGTTTTTGTTGTAGTGTTCAACAATTCATTAGTTGCATATAACACCCAGTGCTCATCCCAACACATGCCCTCCTTAATACCCATCACTCGGTTACCCCATCCCCCCCTTCTGTAACCCTCAGTTTGTTTCCCAGAGTCCAGAGTCTCTCATGGTTTGTTCCCCTCTCTGATTTCTTCCCATTCAGTTTTTCCACGTTAAAAATAGAGCTAGCCTATGCTTGCACTACTAGGTATTTACCCCAAGGATACAGATGTAGTAAAAAGAAGTGGCACACGCACCCCAATGTTCATATATATTGCATAATATATTTTTTTATGATGAATTGTAGCAAGTTGTTGGAGCAAAGATGAGACTCATTTATTTCTTTAAGTTTTTATTTAAATTCCAGTGAGTTAACATACAGTGTAATATTAGCTTCAGACGTACAATATAGTGATTCAACACTCCCATACAACACCTGGTGCTCATCAGGACAAGTGCCCTCCTTAATCCCCAACACCTATTTCACCCATCCCCCCTCCTCCTCTCTGGCAACCATCAGATTCTGCTCTACAGTAGAGTCTGTTTCTTGGTTTGCCAAAGATGAGACCTGTTTCATATGCCCCTCCTAGCAGCATGAGTATTGACTGTCAGAAGTGAGCTTCTTTCTAGTCCTGCATGCCCTTGCTTATCTGATAAGGACTCAGGTTCTTGCCATTTTTTTTTCCCTTTCAGAACTGCTATGACCCTCCTTCAGTATCGCTTACTGTGAGGTCATTTGTCCTTCATTTGTACCACCCTGGGAGTGAACACAAATACAAATGTGAGAACTGGAACTGAACATTTGACATCAGTGCTATTATTGGAATGTTATGTGTCCTTCTGGATAATAACTTCAAATTAACATCATGTGGGACAGCTTATGATCCAAGACTAGCACAGTTTCAGTTGCCACATGAAGAAAAAGTTCTGTTTTGGCTTAGTTGGGTAATTCATTGCAAATGCTTTGCGGCCCCTCATTTGATAGTAATACTGAACATTCAGAAATTGTATGCAGGGATTGTACCATACCATCAGGTGCAGTAGAAACACACACACACATACACACACACACACTCATGCACACAAATTCGGATCAGCTTACCTGGAGGAGGAGTTAAGGGCTCCTTTGTCTATTTTGAGGGGTATTAGAAGTGCTTCTACCCCCAAATAGCTTGCCTTTCCTTAAGGTCAAGGTCTTGCCTTTACATTAAGTCCACCTTCTCAAACATGGCAAATTTTATTTTCAATGCAAATGCCCCTTGGTAGAGGCAAAGTATTGAGTCATAGTATGTTAGTACAAAGGATTTTATGTTACTATTTGCTTCTGGTGGTAGAATAAGAGGAAACTAGAAAGTGTTAGTTTTCTGGGTAGGAAAAGCAAAATATCGATTAAGTCTTGACTTTTGCCTGGGATCAGCCCATGTGGCATTCACATGTGATCTTTGTGTGTTTGACTGTGTTTGTGATATTACCATTCTCCAGCACCTTAATCCTAATAGCACTGTTAAATGGGAAGGAAGTGAACACTCTGGTTTGAATGAAATTTTATGACTATCTGACATTTTCATGGGTGCCTCCTATGACCACAAGTTAGTCTTAAGGCTCTTAAAAGTCAACCCTGTTTATTGAAAAGACAAGAGGCAGGGCTGTTTTCCCTTCTTCCAGCTTTCATCCAGCACTCCTAACACGGCAGGGAGCTCTGGAACTATTGACACCAGCTCCCCTGGGTATCAGAGAAGGGGAAGTTGGAGTCTGCTTGTCCCTGCTGGGCTCCTTCTGCAAGCCCAGACTTGGTTCTGTCCCTCTGCCATCCTTTGCAGGGGCTGGAAGTGAACCTTCCGGCCAGAGACCTAGCCTGTCATGTCATGGTATTCGCTAGGCCTCCCTCTTTTACGTGAGAAAATGACATAAAAACAGAACAGTGACTGGGATTAATCCATCCTGATGGTGGCATCCTAAAGGCATGGCTCATTACTTCCTCTCTTGTGGTTCCATGGAAATAATCTGGTTCCTGTCCTTCGTGATGACTTCTCTTCATTTCTCTGAATTATTCTGTAACCTTCTGATAAACACTCTTTTTGATCAACTTGGCCACTTGCCTGGAGTCCACATTGCTTTTCTGAAGCTCTTTCCCTAGAGGCTGGGTTCAGTGTCTTTCCGTTACCTGCTCTTTCCAACAATGGACCTACTCATCTGACTTCCCATGTTGTGTATGAACTCCATATGTGTACTTTCTTGCTAAGTGGAAGGTACTCCTTCCCACCACCCCTACCCCCCACATCTTTCTCACTTGAACCGGAGCTGAACACATCTGTTAGACCCTATGCCTTGTGACATGGGTGTCCCACTCTGCAGGGTCTCTGCCTCTGAGGTGGTGAATGCAGCTATCCCTGTGTGGCATCTGTCTTCCAGTCTCAGGTTATTGTCAGTACAGGGGCTCACCTACCTCATGTGAGAGAGAGAGAGCAGAGGAAAAATGTGTTCCTTTTATCATGCTGAAAGGAGGGGACATGTAGAGGATGATAGAAGTTTAGAGTAGGACAGATGATTCCACAGGAAGAGGGATAAGAGGAGAGGAAAAATGAGGAAGCAAGGAAAACTAGAAGCAGGAAGACAGAGAGGAAGACAGGATAAGAAGGTAGGACATTGCAGAAAAAGATGTGTAAATAACAATTTCTAAAAGGCTTGCTTAATGACTTTCTTGTGTGCTGCCTTCTCAAGAAAGCTTTAAAGAAGACCTTTGCTTTTCAGGGTTTAACAAGTGGGGATTATTTTTCTTTTGAAAGTGATTCTGTGCTAGGAGATAGTTGGAGGAGGGAGCACATAGGGCTAGTTTAAGTTGGGATGCATTTCTTACTGCGCATTCTCCTCTCCAGTGACAGGAAGCTGGTAAGGGGGAAAAATATCTTGTGGAGGTTGGAGTAGAGAGGATTCTGTTACTATAGGATGGTATTCCTGCCCTGGACATTGCATGAAAGTTATGAACAAACTCCTACCTTATTCCAAATTATATTCAGTTTTAGATGTGTTTTATTTTTAGTCATACACATAAACTCAGGACCAGTGGTGAACATAGGCCTAGGCATGGTGCCCCAGTATTTCAGAAAGGAAATCCTCCTCTGCTCCAGCCTCTCTGACCTCAGGCCACTTGGAAAACTCCAGAAATACAAACCGTCCCCTTGAGGTAGATATGGGCGGCATAATCAAAACTGCCTTGCACTGTGAATTCATTTATTGTACTGATAGTCTTCACAGCTCTCTGAAAACCCACTCTCATGGATTAGGGCTCAAAGAGAGGAGAATTTTTTGGAACTTGGAACACATATTGCCAGCATGAAGCCCCCGAGCACCTGGACATGTGGAAACATTGTGGTATCAAGAAGGCCCAGAAGTTCTCCCAAGAAAACCATTCCTGGGCAAGGTTCTTTTATATCTTTATCCTGGCACAGTTGTGGGCCATTAAAAAGTTATGTTTCTTTTTGGAAGCCTGCAAAGGGTAACTGGTGTTTTAGTGATGGTTTTCAGAAATGTGCATCTTGTAGTGATTAGGGCATGACTGTTGAGATTCATTCTTGTGCTGCTAAACTTAGAAGTGGAACAAGGAAACACATTCTTTTAAAGTTTTTAAGGCTCAGAAAAGCTTCCCGAGAAGCCCATTTTCCATTTTAGTGAGAGAAAAACGTACAAAGAAGGTCAGTTAAAAAATTCATAAAGGCTGCATTATGCTCAGTGGAAACAATTCTTTGAAAAAGAGAGGAGGTTGGTGCTTAAAGATACAGTCATGACCATTTTATAGAACCCTTCTAAGAAACAGGACCAAGTGTCTTCCCAAGTGGAAAGAATTTTAAAGAAATGGGAAGTGATCGGTTTTATGATATGTATATAAGAATAGCAGGTTCCATTAGGACTTGTGCTATCAAAAGCATGGATGTTTCAGATAAAAGGATGTGTATGCCATTTACTCATACTGATGTTTATCTGAGAGCATTCTGCCATCATGAAGAGCAATTCAGTCCATATGAGTCATTCATTCAGGTGGCTTTGTGAAAGTCAAATCAGAATTTCCTGGCCCCTGCTTCTCAAGAGTTGTGAAAAATCACCATGGGACACTGCAATGCATTTTGGTTGTACATAGTATGATATGAATAGATAGCTACATGTATGGCCACCATGACTTGTGTATCATTGACCCAAGTTGAAACTGAGCTGCCAACACCCAATATAAACAAGTAAGAATAAAGCAGGTAGGACTGATTGATCACCACTTTCTTGTTTCTAGGTGTTTCATTGGGAAAAAATCAAGTGCTTCCTGGCACTCCTCTGTCACCCAAATTTATTCCTATGTCAGTAGATGAGCCTTCCTCAGACCACAACTTAGCCCAGGATGCTGTCTCACAGTTTCTGCTTGAATGCTTCATTATTTATCACAGCATTGTCTTGGATGTTGAATGTAAGTAAATCTCCATCAAATCCAAAGGCTGAACATATCCTACAGATGATTTGCGACATTGCCCTCTTTGTGAAGGTGAGAGATTGTAGACCCAGGGAGGGAAAATGACTCCCCTAGGTCCCAGTAGTAGGATTAGTACACAATAGGACCCAATAGTAGGTAGAATTTCTGACTTGGGCTAGATCTTTATAGATTGTTTTGGCCATTTTGTCCTATGTGTTAAATCTTAAACTTTTTGTTAGCGCTTTTTCCAGGGATCTGAAATTCACTCAGGAAAGAGGGTCCTTTGTTATTAAGTTAAAGAATTATATAAGATTAGAGTGAGGCAAGACTATTCCGAAATGGAATTTTGCTGATTGATTATGTTATCATCTATCATCAAAGAAGAAGAGCTATCTAATAGCTAACGATTTTGTCTTTGAAGAGCTTTATCCAGTGGAATATTGCCAGCGACATCATGATTGTGTGATTACATTTCCAAAAGTATTTCCTCCCCCTACTTTCATGCAATATGCCTCATAAGGGGCCTCTCTAGAAAGTCATTTTGAAGGGGCTTCCTGTTTATAGGTAACATTTGAAACAATAAAACAGGAACAACATTGTGTTCCTCATCTTCTGTCCTAAATCGAACACACTTATGGGGAAGGTAATTACATTAACCTTCAGAATGTATTAGTATTTCTCTCCTAAAAACATAAACTCTTTTCCACATTGAAGATATTTGTGTCTTATAAAATTTGACAGTGTTGAAAGGTAGCCAAAATGTTGAGATCCTAGCTATAAACTAAGAATATCTTTTCTTCCTTGACTTTCTGTTTCTCCATGATACAATCCCACCTAATCCTGACACAGCCCAAAGCACCAGTGTGCTTTTACATGAATGACATTCCCTTTCTTAGGGTTTTGCCTAGAGATATTTTCCGGGGTTTTCACAGTCCCACTGCCGACCCCTCTCCTTGCCTACCTGTATTGATTTATTCATCAAACACTTATAAAAACCCTAGGATGCTTATATTGCTTCTCACCCTTATCTGTCCTGCTTTTTAACATCTTGAGAGAATGAATTTTGTGCCAGGCACTGGAGCTATAGCAGGGAACAAAGACAAGTAAGATTCCTCATGCCAGGGAAGTTATATTTTAATAAGATAAGACTCATAATAGATAAGCAAACAAATCAATTAACAAGTAATTTTAGGTAGTTATAAGAAATAAAAGAAAATAAAACAGAGAGCCCTCTGTGAAGAGATTGTATTCACCCTGAGATATGGATGAAAAGGAGCTCGCCAGAAAAATCTGGGGAAAAAGGATACTGGGCAGAGGATATAGCAAATACTGAGACTCCTGGGTCAGAAGTCCTTCCTGAGTTCTAGTTATTGAAAGAGCGGCTGAGCACAGGGGTGTGTGGTATAAGACAAGGTCAGAGAAGCAAGGAGCAGCCAGATCGCCTTGGATGTATAGGTCATGGTAAGGGTTTTTGAATTTATTCTAAAGGCAATGAGACTCTGTCGGAAGGGTTCAGGGAAATGGGCGTTTTGGCATGCTTGACGGTGAAGGTATATATTTCTCAGGAACACCTGGTGTCCTGTGTTTTTGGGTTTTTTTTGTTTTTTTTTTTTTTACCTTCATGTGAGTTTTGCCTTGGTGGTGCAGAGTTTGGTTCAAAGCAAGCCTGATGGCTGCCTACATTATCTTTTTTTTTTTAATTTAATTTTATTATGTTATATTAGTCACCATACAGTACATCATTAGTTTTTGATGTAGTGATCCACGATTCATTGTTTTCATATAACACCCAGTGCTCCACGCAGTACATGCCCTCCTTAATACCCATCACTGGGCTAACCCATCCCCCTACCCCCTCCCCTCTAGAACCCTCAGTTTGTTTCTCAGAGTCCATAGTCTTAAAACCTGTACATGGCCCATGTTGTTGGCTAAAAAGTGGCACCACAAAGATTCCAGGTCCTACTCTCTGGAACCTGGAGCATGACCTTATTTGGAGAAAGGGATGCAAATATGACTTTGCAAATATGACTAAATGACAGATTTTTAAATGAGGAGATAATCCAGGATTATCTGAATGGACCCTAAATGCCATCACAAGTCAGTGAGAGGCCGAGGGACATTTCATAGGCACAGAGGAAAAAATGATGAGAAGACAGAGCAGAGAGAGAGTTGATGATGCTGGTTTTGAAGATTGGAGTGACATGGTCACAAGGAAAGGAGTGTCCTGCAACCACCAGAAGCCGGAAGAGACAAGGGATGGATTCTACCCTGGAGCCTGAAGAGAGCATGCAGCCATGCTAACACACTGATTTCAGCTCAGTGATAGTGATTTCCGACTTCTGGCCTCCAGAACTGTGAGAGAAAAGTGGCTCATGTTATAAGCCACCATGTTTGTGGTAACATTACAGCTGCCAGAGGAAACTGATGCAGTCCTTGTAAATATTTCTGGAATGGTGACTTAAGCCTCAAGTACATATGGAGCTTTCCTACTTTCTACAGCAGTGTCCCTGGCATCTGTGTGCAGCTCTTCTACTGGGGATTCTGGAGACCAACGGAAATCAGTATAACAGATGGGGCATTTGTCCCTCCCCTTTATGGCCACTTAAATTTCACGATGACTTTGTGTACAGTCTACCTATAGCCTACTGGAAACTCTGTAGAGTATCTTAAGTAGGGCATCTAATCTGTGTGCTAAATAGAAAAGATCACTTTGACTGCCGCATAGAGTGGATTGGAAAAGAGTCCTAATGGAAATACTTGCAGAGGGTACATTAGGTTTTAGAGGGAGAAATGATGCTGGCTTGGATTAAGGCTGTAGCATTGGAGGGAGAGAGAAATAGATTTATGATATGTTTTATAGATTGAGTCAAGAAGACTTGCTGAAGATTTGAGTGTGGGGAGAAAGAAGAATCAAATTTGACTCTTTGGTATTATGATTGGCTGAAGTAGGGAGGAAATGGGGAGGGGCAAGTCTGGGGGGGCAGAGATCAGAGTTCTGTCTGATACGGTAGGAATGAGATTCCTATGAGATGCTGTTGTGTCTTTACTTGAGACGCATGTTCAGTCAGTTCGTTTGAAATTCCTGTGAGATCTGTTTACATCGCTCTCATTCTTGTTGCTGCCTGTCTCCATGCATACCCATTAATTTAAAAAATTCAGATATGTCAAATCTCTGTTTCTTATAAGCAGAAGCCACTTCTCTTAAAGAGCTTATCAGCTAATGTGTGCAGCTGGCCCTATACATAAAAAGATAACTCAGTAATAGGGAAAGAAAGTTAAATCCTTATGTTTGTCAGTCACACAAATGCCATGGACAATAAGCCCTCAAGAGTTTGGGGAAGACACAATGATAGTAGGCTGAAGTGCTTGGGAAAAACTCCCTGGACAAATTGGAATTTGATTTTGGAAAGGAGGATTTGGAATGCATCCAACCCCCCTTAGAACCAGATTAGCATAATTACTGACAAGGTCTTACCCTAGGATTTTGTTGGTATTGCCTCCAAGTTCCATTTCAGAAAATTATTTTTGCCCTCAATGCTTCCAGATATAATAAATGAACTTCTTTTTTGCATCAAGTGTGTAGAGAGGGATGTATCCTATTTTTGCAAGGGTATCTTAAGATTTAGATTTGAATTAGTCACCTAATTTAAGTGGAGATGACCTGGATTGTGATAAAGCCGCAGTGTATGACAGGAATATTGAGATGGTAGGTGATGTAGTGAGTGAGAAAAAACTGCTTGTTCATGAATGATTGTATGTATGCATTAGAGAAGCATATGAAAGGAGTTTCTGAGTACTGTTGAGAAAATAGTGTTTTTAATTGTGTGGGTACTTAATAGAGAAACCAGAGGCATTCAATGAAAGCTTTCATTGTAATGAATAGCATAGATCAGAAGAAGCGGAAAATGTAAGAAATCAGAGATTTTAAAGCTACCAAAGCTTTATGGAAAAATAGGAAAAAGCAAGGTGGAGATTTGTCTATGCTCACAAAGACCAAAATAAGATGAGTCAAGAATACAGTTGAATCTCAACCAACTGAAGGCTGAACTATTCCTAGTTGCCCATAAAATAGGGCTCTCTTCTCACGATAAGGACAAAATAAGAAAAGCAACATGTAAATGAAGTAAATTATAATTAGAGGTAGAGCCTCCACCTTGGTGGAAATTGTAGGGAAGATTTTGGGAGGAGTGAGTCTATGACATAATCATTTCAGCTAAAACCCTGTGTAGGGTATGTGATTTTTAAAAAAGATTTTATTTATTTGAGAGAGAGAGCACACACCAGCAGGGGTAGGGACAGGAAAAGGGAAGAGCAGACTCTGTGTTGAGCATGGAGCCTAACATAGGGCTTGATCCCATGACCCTGAGATCATGACTTGAGCCGAAATCAAGAGTCAGCCGCCCAATCGACTGAGCCACCCAGGCGTCCCAGGATATATAACTTTTATTTCCACCATAGACTTTGGTCTGTGTAAATACGTATCCACATCATCTCCTTTTTTCTACGTGTCATCCCCACTGCCTAGAAGGAGTTTTGGACTGGGAGATGTTGGGAGTTCACTCTCCTAGCTTGGGATGGAGGTGGCTATGCAGCCTGCTTCTTAAATTGCTAATGTTGCCTGTACCAATCGGGAGGATTAGGGCAGGCCACAGTGGGCAGTTGATGTAGAACAAGACAGGGAGTCAAAGTAATGGTTGTTGTAATTTTATGAAAAGAAAGTTAGGCTTATAAACACCAAACTTCAAAGAGTTGTGAATTTTCAGGTCTGTCTTTCCAAACTTTGACGCTTCTAGCATTACCAGTGTTTCTCTGGTTTCAGCAGACTCCAGGAAAGACTGTGACAGCAAAGAACAACACAATCATGTCATTCAGAACTTGAAAAGTGTGTAGCTGCTCCAGGCATCCTGTAAGTTAACGGGGTGTTCACCTGATAGATTTGTGCTTCTTCCTGATTTTTCTCCAAAAGGAAAGATATAAATAAGGATATCAATTAATCTTGACCTGCATTTAGAGTTTCTTCACAGTTAAAAAAGAGAGAGAAATTCAGTCTTCTTAGTACTTGTTGCAAATAAAATTATTAGAGATATGGGTTCAACTGACAAGACCAGGTCCTTCCTTGGGATCTGTTAGAATGGTCAGACAGACAATGGGAAAATTGCTACCATCTCGTCTTTTAGGATCTTTATAGTGAGAGTAATAGAAAGTCAGACTATCTAAGACTTACAAATAAAAATAGTATAAACCCATTATAAATTCCTAACCAAGCATTTATTTAAGTACGTATTAGCATAATATATAGGAAATATAGGGAGATAGAGCAACTAAAATACCCAGGGAAACACAAACTCACAGTTCAAAATAGACACCTGAGGAATACACACACTCAACAGAGTGGTCCGCAGACTGTAGTCCATGAGCCAGATCCAGCTCTCTACCCTTTATATACAGTCCCCAAGCTATGAGTGGTTTTTACATTTTAAAGAGTTGAAAAGGAAAATACAAAGAAGGATGGTATTTTGTGACACATTAAAATGATATAAAATTCACATTTCAGTGCCTATAATAAAGTTTTATTGGGACACAGCCATGCTCTTTCATTTACGTATTGTCTATGGCTGCTTTCATGCTGCCATGGCAGAGTTGAGTCGTTGTGACAGAGACCATCTGGCCCATGGACCCCAAAATACTTAACTATCCAGTCCTTGACTGAAAATTAGTTTGTTGACCTCAGCTCTAAGAGAAAGACCATAAACTGAAAAGTATATCCAACCTAAAGCAGGATTATTGGTAGAGATCTTAAAATAAATGTAGTAAATATATTTAAGAGATAAAGGAAGCTATAAGCAATAGGAAAAGAAACCTAGTTATATTTAAAAAACAATTGGACATATTCAGTATGGAAAACATAATAGTTGAAATAAAGAACACAACATGGGCACCTGGGTGGCTCTGCCAATTGAGCAACTGACTCTTGGTTTCAGCTCAGGTCATAGTCTTGGGGTTCTGGGTTCCAGCCCCGAGTCAGGCTCTGCCCTCAGTGGGGAGTCTGCTTCTCTCCTTCTCCTTCTCCCTCTGTCCCTCTCCCTGCTCATGCTCTCTTTCTCTCAAATAAATGAATAAATCTTTTTTAAAAAGAGCGCAATAGATGAGATAATCACCAAGACTGACAGTGCTGAAGAAGGAATCCATAAGCAATGCTCACTCCTATTTGGTTAATTGAGATAAATGCTTGATTCTTTCCCTTTGATTACTAATTTTCTAAATATTGGATTGGTTCCTTGTCATCCTCTTAAGTTAATCAATTAGTTTGTAATTATTATGAACTCAAGGATCCATAATTCTTACCCTTTATGAAGTTCAAAATTTCCCATATTTGGCCAGGGGAGGAAGCCTCTTCAAGTTGGCTCCCAGGTCTGTTGATGCGACAAGCATCCTCCCTGTGTGCTGTGATATCATCTTGTCCATCTTCCGCTCTACCTGGAATTAGCCATTGTCCAAGAATCCCTGGTTTCTTGTGATTGGAACTAGGATTTCAAGACTACAATATTTGTACCAGGGATATTTAATACTACTATGTTGGACTTTGTTCTAGCCTATCCCCATAGTCTGAACTATAGTGTACATGAGGGTACATGTGTAAGAGAAGACATGAAATAATGCTGATTCTCCCAATTTAAATTCAGGACTGTGGGAATTTTACTTAACATGGTCTGTTATTACTTATGTACCTCTTTGTTTCACATTAAAAATATCCCAGAAATGATCAATTGTTTTATCCCCCATTATATACACAATAGTCTGAGAAGAACAATACAAATATTACCACCTTCATTGTGGTTAATGTGAATATATGCATATACTCTTCCTATTCTCCCTCTATATAATTGTATTGTATCTGCACTGTTGGACTATATAGCCATTCGTTACTATACTTTCATTTTTAATCCTCATTTACAATTCTGTTTTAATGTATTTAATTCTTATAACCAATGTTTATATTAATGTCTCTCTAGATACTTTGAATGTTTGAACACATTTTCTATAGTTGATTCTTCGTAAAATGTTGATGGCAATAATATTCCCTCAGTTCATGATGTCGATAAGTTTATGTCCTTTATACTTGAAAGTAATTTTGTGGAAAATGAAAATCTTGGCTTACATTATAATTTTTTATTTAGTATCTTAAATTTATTATTCCATTATCATCTGGCATAAAAGATTGCTGTCAATGTCCAGTGATAATTCAATTTCATTTTCATTTTCCTTGTAAGTCCCTTGCTCTTTTGGCCCAGCTAACAGAAGGATTTAAAAATTTTTTTTAAATTGAAATTCTAGTAATTTTATCAGAGTAGAATTCCTTTCGTTATTTTATGTCTTCATATACACACATATATGCATTTCAAGAAATTTTCTTGGGTTATATTTTTTTGTATTCTGTTCCCTTGGTTTTTTTTTTACTTCTTCTTTAGGGAGTCCTGTCATCTAGATATTCTTTTTTTTTTTTTTTAAAGATTTTATTTATTTATTTGATAGAGAGAGACAGCCAGAGAGGGAACACAAGCAGGGGGAGTGGGAGAGGGAGAAGCAGGCTTCCCGCAGAGCAGGGAGCCAGACGCGGGGCTCGATCCCAGGTTTCTGGGATCATGACCTGAGCCGAAGGCAGACGCTTAATGACTGAGCCACCCAGGCGCCCCTAGATGTTCTTTTTCTATCATCTATCTTTCTACTTTCTCATGAATTTTTAAAATCTGTTTTCCATTTAAAATTTTTTTCTTTTTTCTCCTTCTACTTATCTTAAGCTTATTGTTTTATTTGCTCTTCTGTTCCTTTAGTTCATTCTTTATCTTGAAAATCTATTTGCTTTTATTTCACATTTTTCTGTATTCTGTCACCTCATTTCCAAGTGTTACTATTTCAGATTTATGCTCTGTTTCACATCTTGTATCATTTCCTAAATTAATTTTAGCTTATTTTTAAATAGAGTTTTATGGTTTTATTTTTGTGAACATGCCTTGCAGGTGTACGTTCATTTTAGGCATGCTATTCGGCTTCTTCTCTCTTTCTTTTTTTTTTTGTTATGAGAATCCCTGGCTCTTTTCCCTACCCTGACATTTATCTGGAGATTCTCTTCCTTTGTCTGTTTTTTTTTTTTTTTTCCCCTTAATTTCCTCCCACACAGTTGCTGATGTCATGCAGGTCCTATGGCTTTTGGTAATTTGTCCTCAACCATTTGTTTTTGGGGATTCCCAGGAAGGGATACCTTGTTACTTAGTTGTGCTGTAAAAGCTGTTCATGGGTTTTACATTTTAATATATATTTGAATTTACTTCTCAACTCTAGAAGACAGAAAAAAATAGCAAAATACGTAATAAAGGAATCAATAAAGACAAAAGCACAAATTAAAGACAAAACAACAAAAGAATTAAATTGATCAACAAAACCAACATCTTATTCTTTGGAATGAATGACTAATAACAAAGTAAACATGACACCGGACTGATTCATAGAAATGAACAACATGAGGAACAAAGTTGTGATTTGATGGACGCAACATTATAACCTTTAATTTGAAAGCCCAAACAAAAGAAGTTATTTTCCAGGTAAATATAAAATATAAAAACTAGCTCAAGAAGGAGAAAACTACATAAACCAATGTGCAAAAAAGAGTTAACATAGCAGACCTGAAACTACTCTCTTTAGAAGTACCCACTTGTGGGTTGGCTCTTGACTAGCATCTGAGATCTTGGCACTCGATCCATTCCCCGCACTGATATGAAAATGTTTCCTGTTGAAGGTGGTTCACTGTGCTTCAGACTGTGAAATCACTCTGATTTATGCTGAATTACCTGCTTTTCTTCTGGGAATCTGGAATTTTGGAATGTGCTAGACAGAATGTATCTATATGACCAACCCCCATAAAAAGAACTTGGGCACTGAGTCTCTGATGGCCTTCACTAGGCAGATGCATTGCACACGTGACTGAATTTTTCATTGCTGGAGAATGGAACATGGGCAGGAGCGAGAGAGCATAAAGAAGCTTGTATGTGGGTGTGTCTTTCCCTTACTAATATCTCTCTACTGTAATGAGTCTTAGCTTTGAGTACAACTGCCTGCTGGGTCCCATGATTCCTCCCAGTGAACCTCTGAATGTTGTCCTCCTAGTGAATGACACACCAACAATTCTAAAATACGTGCAAAGGAGAGTCAAATTTCTACCCCTCCTAAAACTGTACCAGATTCCTACAGTTGCAGGGACATACTCTACCAAATGTTTAAAATATTAGACTAATTGAAAGCCTTTATTGTCTTGTTTTTTTCTTGATATATGGATTTCCAAGTAGGATGTGTGGATTTGTCACATTCTCCAGTATTTTTTTTTTATCAGTTTACTACTTTTATCTAGTTTCTAGTTCTTTATTTCAAGTCTGCTGTTACACACAGAAAGATTCATGATTGTTCTATCTTTTAATATTTTAATTCAATCTTAATAATTAGAATATTTTTATAGAACATGAGCTCTGAAGTTATATTTCCTAGATGTGTATTTTCACTCTTCCTTGATAGCTATGAGATCGTGCGCAAATCACTGAAGTTTTTCTGAGCCTCAGTTTCTTTGCATGCACCAAGTACTCTTATCCAATATACTTAGAGTACATAATCTACTTACCAAGTATTCCACAAGGTTGATATAAGGATTAAATTAGATTATGCACTTATAATAAAGTGCTAACAAAATGACTGGTACATATAATTCCTTTGAATGTTAAGTACAGTTGACCCTTGAACAACGAGGGGGCTGAGGGCTGTTGACCTCCCGTGCAGTCACAATCCATGTATAATTTTTGAGTGCCCAAAAGCCTAACTACTAATAGCCTATGGTTGACTAGAAGCCTGACTGATACCATAAACAGTTGATTAACCCATATTTTGTGTATGTATTATATGCTGTGTTCTTACAATAAAGTAAGCAAGAAAAAAAAGAATGTTATTTAGAAAAGCCTAAGGAAGAGAAAATACATTGACAGTACTGTGCCACATATTGAAAAAATTTATTGAAAAAATCCACATATAAGTGGACCCATGCAGTTCAAAGCCGTGTCATTCAGTGGTCAACTGTATAGCTATCTAGTGGAGATTTAAACCCACTGGCATTTATTATGATTACTGATGTTTAGAATAATTTCAACCTATTAAGAGTTATCCTGCAATGAGTGAATTTATCTATTCATTCATTCACACACATATTTACTTATCAATGAATCTTCAGTGCCAACTGGTATTCTGGGCCATGGTATTTTGTGACAAATAAGAGAAATGGGATTGTACTCACATGAAGTGTACATTTGAGTGTTATTAAAGTACAGCTAAATGAATGTAATTTTTATCAGCATCTGGAATATTTCTCTCCTCCAGTGAAGCCAAGAATTTGGCTTCCTTGTGAAACCCTCCCCTCCAGTTCATCTACATTTTAATATACTTGGGAAGTTTTACTTCAGGATGTGGTTATTCTTGTTTATAAATATACACTTTAAACAATAGTTGTAAGTTTTTTCAACTAATATCATCCTTTTAAATTTATACTTTGTTTCTCTTCTAGTGGTTGTGGTAATGATTAGACAATTGGTATAGTATCAACCAATTGTGCAAGTAAAATCTTTCTCAGATCTACGAAGCAAAATTTGACATGCTAGAACTGTGTGCGATTCCCAGCAATATTTTTCTTCTCTTCTTTGTGCATATGAAAGTCTTTATTTTGTCCCCAGGACTGAATAGTTCTTTGCTTGCTGTGAAATTCTAGAATCAAAATTACTCTCCTTCAGAACTCGGCAAATTCTTGCTTCTAGTGTAACTTGGAGAAATTCTGTTAGTTTATTTCAAAATTATTTTTAAAAAGAAATTTCCCACCCCTAAGCTAGAAGCTTTTGTGGGTTTTCTTTAACTGCTGGTAGCCACCAACCCTCCATTTCTATGATTTTGTTACTTTCAGAGAGTTATATACATAGAACCACACAGTATGTAACTTTTTGAGATTGGCTTGTTTCACTCACTCAGCATTGTTACCTTATGGTTCATTCAAGTTATTGTGTATATCAATAGTTTGCTCCCTTTTTGAGGACTGTTCTATGGTACGGATATACCACTGTTTCCATTGTGGGGCTATAATGACTACAGCTCTTATGGGCGTTTATGTAGAGGATTTTCTGTAAACGTGTCTTCATTTCTCTAGTATAGCTTCCCAGAATGCAATTACAGCATTCTATGGCAAGGGCATGTTTAGTTTCTAAGAAAGTGCCGTACTCTTACCTAGCGTGACTTTGCCATTTTATATTCCAATCAGCAGTGTATAAATGATTCCGTTCCTCCACATCCTTGCCAGTATTTGGTGTTATTACTATATTTTAGCTATTCTAATACATGTATAATGAGATCTTTTTAGGGTTTTCCTTTGCATTTTTCTAGTAGCTGATGATTTTGAATATCTCTTCTTGTACTTATTTGTCACCTGTGTGCTGAGTTCAGTGAAAAGTCTATTCATGCCTTTTATCCTTTTTGTAATCTAATTTTCTGGATTTCACTGTTGAGTTCTGGAGTCCTTCTAGATACAAGTCCTTTGTTGAATGTGGGGTTCGTAAATTCTTTCTCATAGTCTTTCCACCTTCTTTGCAGACTCTTGTGGAGCAGCTTTTTATATTTTGATAAGATCCAGCTTAGCAGTTTTTCCTTTTATGGGTCATGCTTTTGATGTCAAGTTTAAGAACTGTTTTCCTGAAGCCCTCCATGTCCTGAAGATTTCTCCTTTGTTTCTTTGTAATAGTTTATAGTTTTATATTTAAGTCTGTTACCCATTTTGAGTTAATTTTTATATGAAGTGAGGTTTTGTTTGAAATTTATTTTTATTTTGTCTAAGGATGTGCACCTGTTAACTTCTCATACTTCAGGAGTATGTAGAAATATGTGAATACATGTACAGCTTAATGAATTTTCACAAACTGAGCACAGGCATGTGACCAGCATCTAGATCCGAAAGCATACTATTTCCTTTTACTCGCCTTTGTGCTCCATTGATGGGGTACTTTTCCTGTTTTTAAACTTTATATTAATGGAATCATGTAATACATGTTATTTTGTTTATAGCTTCTTTCATTAAATATGGTTTGTGGGTTCACCTGTATGATGGGTAGTTCCAAATCATTCATTTTATGACTCTGATATGAACACAGTTTAATTAATTTATCCCTTTCCGTGTTGAGATATATTGGGGCTGTCTCCATCTGGGGACCATTATAAAAAGTGCCACTTTGATTATTTTTATACATGTATTTTGGTGAACAGTTATAACCATTTCTGTTGTGTATATACCTAGAAGTAGAATTGTTAGTGGGCATATATGTTCAGCTTTAGTGAATGCTGCCAGAGAGCCTTCCAAAGAGGGGTTCCAATGACCTCACCTCCTTGTCTACCCTTGATACTTTCAGTCTTCTTGGTTTTAGCCAACTGATGGATATGGGTCCCATTACCACTTATTTCCTTTTTAAAATATTTTTAAACTTTTAATTTTGGAACAGTTTCCAACTTCTCAAAAAGGTCTAAAATGAATGAAAAGAATTGTCATATACCTTCACCCAGATTCCTCAAATGTTCACACACACACACACACACACACACACACACACACTGTAGGCATTGCCCTTGTAGCCCTAAATACATCAGTATTTATTTCCTAAAAACAAGGACTTTCTACGGCATAACCACAGTCCAGTGATCAAAACTCAAAACACTTACATGAATATAGTGCTATTATCTTACCAACAAACCTTATTCAGATTTTATGAATTGAGGCACAATTGGTCTCTCTACCCAAAATAGTTGCTCTGGTTTGAGAAGCTGCCCACTTCTCTGACCTCACCTTACTCTGGCCACACCAGCCTTCTTCTCCCAAAATATGTCAAGCTCATCCCAGGCTTTGAGGTTTGCATTGGCTGGTCCTTCTCCCTGAGGTTTTCTTTTTTCCCGGATATCCTAGACTTGGCTTAAGTATGACTTCCTCAGAGTACCTTCCCTAACTGCCTGGACAATGGTAGCACCCAGTCACTCTCCGGCATTATCCTATTTTAATAATCTGCATAGGGCTCTTGACTAGTTGACATTCAGTTTGCTATCAGTTTTGTATCATCTACCGCCAGGAACATGAAAGCTCTGTGAGGGCTGGGAACTTGGCATTACTGTTCTTGACTCTATTTCCATCGTTGAGGATAATGATGGACACATAGTAGGTTCTCAGTACAGGTGTACGCCCCACACGAATGAACTGATCGATATTCTCCATGGACGTCGCACCCCAAACTCTGTCTCAGATACCACTTTATCCTTTTAGGACAGTCTTCCTGAAATGCTTGAAATAGTTACACCAGATGTAATTTTATCAAGAACCAGCAATGAACCTGATCTCCCAGAACAAGTAACTTTGCTCTACCAAGAAATGCTCTACTAGGAAATGCAGAAAGCTACAATATGATGAAGGCTGGACAATGGGAACTGGTTCAGGCCACCATATATGATAACAGTGTGAAATTGCTACAATGAAGAGACCCTAGATCACCTATAAGACAGAAATTTAAAGAGAGGGTAGGTGCAATTTGCCCTCTGCACATGCTTCCCTCAGGATAAGTCTACTTTTAAAATGTTCTTTTTTTTTATGTTATGTTAATCACCATACATTACATCATTAGTTTTTGATGTAGTGTTCCATGATTCATTGTTTGCATATAACACCGAGTGCTCCATTCAATATGTGTCCTCTTTTTTTTAATTTAATTTTATTATGTTATGTTAATCGCCATACATTACATCATTAGTTTTCGATGTAGTGTTCCATGATTCATTGTTTGTGTATAACACCCAGTGCTCCATTCAACACGTGCCCTCTTTAATACCCATCACCAGGATAACACATCCCCCCACCTCCCTCCCCTCTAGAACCCTCAGTTTGTTTCTGAGTCCATAGTCTCTCATGGTTTGTCTCCCCCTTCAGTTTCCCCCCCTTCATACTTCCCCTTCTGCTGTCTTCTTCTTCTTTTTCTTCTTTTTTTAACATGTATTATTTGTTTATTTGTTTCAGAGGTACAGGTCTGTGATTCAACAGTCTTACACAATTCACAGTGCTCACCATAGCACATACCCTCCCCAATGTCTATCACCCAGCCACCCCATCCCTCCCACCTCTCACCACTCTAGCAACCCTCAGTTTGTTTCCTGAGATTAAGAATTCCTCATATCATGAGGAATTCTTAATCGCAGGAAACAAACTGAGTGTTGTTGGAGTGGGGGGTGGGGTGGGAGGGATGGGGGGACTGGGTGATAGACACTGGGGAGTGTATGTGCTCTGGTAAGCGCTGTGAATTGTGCAAGACTGTTGAATCTCAGATCTGTACCTCTGAAACAAATAATGCAATATATGTTAAGAAAAAAAAAAAAGAAGAAGAAGAAGAAGAAGGTAGCGGGAGGGGAAGAATGAAGCGGGGGAAATCGGAGGGGTAGACGAACCATGAGAGACGATGGACTCTGAAAAACAAACAGGGTTCTAGAGGGGAGGGGGGTGGGAGGATGGGTTAGCCTGGTGGTGGGTATTTAGGAGGGCACATTCTGCATGGAGCACTGGGTGTTGTGCACAAACAATGAATCATGGAACACTTCATCTAAAACTAATGTTGTAATGTAAGGGGAATAACATAAGAATAAAAAAATTAAAAAAAAAAAAAAAAAAAAAAAGAATTCCTCATATCAGTGAGGTCATATGATACATGTCTTTCTCTGATTGACTTATTTCACTCAGCATAACACCCTCCAGTTCCATCCACGTCGTTGCAAATGGCAAGATCTCATTCCTTTTGATGGCTGCATAATATTCCATTGTATATATATACCACCTCTTCTTTATCCATTCATCTGTCAAAGGATATCTTGGCTCTTTCCATAGTTTGGCTATTGTGGACATTGCTGCTATAAACATCAGGGTGCACGTACCCCTTTGGATCCCTACTTTTGTATCTTTGGGGTAAATACCCAATAGTGCAATTGCTGGATCGTATGGTAGCTCTATTTTCAACTTTTTGAGGAACCTCCATACTGTTTTCCAGAGTGGTTGCACCAGCTTGCATTCCCACCAACAGTGTAGGAGGGTTCCCCTTTCTCCGCATCCCCGCCAACATCTGTCATTTCCTGACTTGTTAATTTTAGCCATTCTGACTGGTGTGAGGTGGTAACTCATTGAGGTTTTGATTTGGATTTCCCTGATGCCGAGTGATGTTGAGCACTTTTTCATGTGTCTGTTGGCCATTTGGATGTCTTCTTTGGAAAAATGTCTGTTCATGTCTTCTGCCCATTTCTTGATTGGATCATTTGTTCTTTTAAACTACTTCTAAAAGTATGTCCTTGCTGGGAAATTACATTTTAAAATCAAAAGCATCAGCATTTTTTCAGGCTTTCATTTACTTGCTTTTCAGCCACCCCTTTTCCATTTCTTGTTTTGAACACTGTGTGGTTAATCAGATCTTCCAGAATATTAAATTTTATCTGTTTTGATCATCTTGTGGTGAATGATCGAAGCTTATTGCTAAATAGCAGCCATGGAAAGATATTTTCAGTGTTGTGTGAAATTGTAATTGTGCACATTGATACACATATAACACTGTAATAGTTACTCCTTTAGCCTTACACCATACTTATGAGTGGAGATGATACCTTCTTCACAGCCACTCTGTAAATGTGTAAAAATGTTAAATGACTTGCTCAGAGTTGTATAGAAAACCTAGAAAGTAGATCTGTGGGGCAGCTACCTCCTTGGCATGGCTGGCATCAAAATGGGAGTATTGCAAGTTCTGTTCCTGGTGATCAGGACTTGGAGTCAACGTTGCTTTAGTTAATGTATTTCCTTCATGTTGAGTGCAGAATTTTCTGATCAATTAAATTGAGTCACCCTATGAAAACCTTGCACTATTTTTGTCTTAGAGTGTGAAGCTTTCCTCCTAGCTTCCTTGTTCCCAGTCTTTCTGTACATCACAGTCACCCAGGGGCGATGCTGATTCATGGGGTCGAGAGTAAGAATCAGGATTTGTATTCTTAACACTCCCCCAGGTGACTCTTACTAATATTGAGAAATATTTAGTAGTAAGTCAGGATCCAGAGGTGGTTGTCTGATCCCCTGAGAGAGAAATAAAATATGTACTCAGGAAAGGGGTTCATCTCTCAATTGATACAAGCCCTTCTGAGAACAATTTGGCCCTAGCTTGGTATCTTCCATGTGCTTATTAGCCTGTTTTCCTCTCATACATATAATCATAACCTTTCCTAAGATTTTTTTTTTTAACGTACTCTGGGATCAAAAAAGGCCACAGCTACTGAAAAGGGTAAGTGTTTGGTAGCTCATAAGTATCAGAAAGAGCTATAAAATCAAGAAATTGTGCAATTTTGGACTATCAGAAATTAAACTCCCTGCTGAAACTATCTGTTTAGACACACCTCAGGAAACAGATTGTCAAAAGTAGCTTTATGAATAGGCTTTTGCTGGGAAGAAAAAAAAAAAAGGAGAGAAAGCCCTCACAGTGGGTTGTGTTTTTATTTGTTTATTTCTCTCAGCTCTCATACCTGTCTAGCAGCTCTAAAGTTTTCTATTACCCATACCTCAGCTTCATCAGCATGACTAGTATTTTCTTGTGCAACCTTAGTGAGCCTTTGAGAGGCTCACCAGGAAATTATTGTGCCAGGCTGAGTTTGATGATAAGATGAGGTAATAAAAACTTGACTACGAGGGCTCTCCAGCCTCTTGGGTCATATTGTAAAAGATTCTGAAAGTAAACCTCCTTAGAGGCTGAAGATTCGTCAAGCACTTTTAGGTGGAGAGAAGTGTATGCTCACCTTTGCTCTTCCTTCCCTGAGGATCAGAGAGCGGCATTACTCTGTCCATACACTGCATTTCCATGAGACAGGTTATATGAACCGCGAGGAAATGTTTGTGTTATTGAGAGTGTGGCCATGTGACAAGCAACCCTAGGAAGGTGTACGAAAAGGAGAGGCCGGGGCACTTGGGTGGCTCCATTGGTTAAGTGGCTGACTCTTGATTTCAACTCAGGTCATGATCTCAGGGTCATGAGATCGAGCCCCCTGTCGGGCTCTGCACTCAGCATGGAGTCTGCTTGTCCGGCTCTCACTGCTCCTCCCCCAGTTCATGCTCTCTCCTCTCTCAAAATAAGTAAATAAATCTTTAGAAAAAGAAAAGGAGAGGCTTTGGAAGAAGGCAGTCTGGGTTCTGGTTCCTGATACTGACCACTCCTGTTGATTCTCCTGGTGTAAATGTTCATATCTCTGAAAGCGGCTGGTAGACTGGAGCGTGCCAGACATGGGTGATCAACAGACACATTTTATCTGGCTTCCACGTTTTTCTTTCTTTCCTTTGTTTTCTCCTTGCCTTTCTTAATTTCCTTTTCCCCTTCCCCCATCAAATTTAATGCAAAATGCAAATCTTGGGGAAGTTCACATAACAGTGTCTGTTGTTCAGGTTTTCTCAGGAAATGGGAAGGGATGGTGGCACCAGGTCTGTTTTCTGTACTGCCTCCCCTTAGAAGTGGCATCTCCAGGGGCACCTGGGTGGCTCAGATCTGACTCTTGGGTTTTGGCTCAGGTCATGGTCTTAGGGTCATGACCTCAGGTTGTGAGATCAAGCCCTGCATCAGGCTCTGCACTCAGTGCTGTTCTTACTGAGATTCAGCCAATTTTCTTGAATACATGCTACTTGGAGTTTTTGCAGGTCTTTAATGTCCAGGGTTCTAAAGAAGTTGACATAGATCATTTTTGCCAGTATTGTTGCTTTAATGGAGGAGCCAGTTTTTAGAGTGGATTTCCATCTGAGAAGTGATTCTCTGACTTACTTTTAAATCAGTTGTTCTGTGGAATCTTACCTCCTACTATATGGCTCTGAATGAGGTGGTATTAAAATCTTTAGAGCTTATTTTGTCTTGACATTACATCTTGGCACAGATCATCTGTTTTGTGAGTGACAGGACATTTTGAAAGTGGTGATATGTTTCTTTTCTTAGTGACCAGGTGCTTTGGATGGAGAGGTAATAAACTGAATTTGGAGAGAGGTAAAAGTGAAAAAGTCAGCAAGGCATCCTGGAGGAAATGATATTGAAGAAGAGGTGGAATGAGCCGTCAGGTAGTGTTGATGATGTACCGGGGTGTGGAGGAATCATTCGGTAAATAATTATTGAGCAGGTGCCATGGACTAGGTTCTGCTATAGGCCCTAAGGATATAGCAGTAAACAACACCAGCAACAAAAATTCCTGATCTCATGGAATTTATACTCTGGTGCAGAGATGCGGGTAGGGGCACAGAAAACAAATCAATGTGATACGTAGTAAAAAGTACTATGAAGAAAGTAATCCGGCAGGTGAAGGAGACTGAAGGCATGCTGTTTTTTCACAGGAAGATTGGGTAATTCCTTTCTGATAAGACATTAGAGCAGAGAACTGAATGAAATAAGGGAATGTTCCCTGTGGTTTTCCCGGGGCAGAGTGTTTTCAGCATTAACAGTGGTGAGTGCAGAGACCTGGGTTGGGAGCAGGGGAGTGAAGAACCCTGGTTCTAGAGAAGTGGCAAATTTGGGACTTGAGAACTTAGGGGAGAGGAGAAATCCTTGAGAAAAGAAGCTGAGGCTGTCAACTCCTCAGAGAGACGGAGGAGGCAAGGATGAGCAGAATAGTATGGAGTCTAGGTCACTTGAGGCACTTTCGTTGCTGCATTTAGGGTGGACCTGGGGAAGACAGGAGTGAGAGACAGTAGCAGCAAGTGTTACAAGGCTCCCTGGTCTGAAGCTGTTTGTCAGGCGCATGACACCCCTATGAGTGCTGTGCTTGGTGTTACCAGTGCCTTTGCAACTGCTCCGTAGAGCCTTTGTGAAGAGTCTGCTCTGCCTTTCAGAAACAAATGGAGTAAACGTCGAAGGATCAGATACACAGAAGCTTCTCTGCCTAGTCCTCTTCTGATTTCCTAATCTTAAAACCCTCTGGTTGGTCTTAGAGGACCCAGCATTCCACCACCCCCAGGAAAGAGGCCACTAGTGATGCTCCTGCCATAGGGAATTGTACTGTGAACAGGTATTCAAAACAGCCATGTGAAACAGACCCTTAAATGCAGAGAACAAACTAGCGGTTGCCAGAGAGGAAGGGGTTAGAGGGATGGGCAAAATGGGTGAAGGGGAGTGGGAGGTACATGCATCCAGTTAGGGAATGAAAAAGTCACAGGGATAAAAGGCATAAGGAATATAGTCACTGATGTCATAATAGTGTTGTATGGTGACAGAGGGTAGTTGGATTTGTGGGGAGCACCACATAACATACAGACTTGTCAAATAACTATGTTGTATACCTGAAACGAATGTCAGTTATACTTCAATAAAAGAATGCAAGAGTAAATACACTTTAAAAATCAGGGAAAAAAGGCCTTGTGAATATATTTTCATCCTGGGGACTTTGTTGGTACAATACCTAAGCTTTTCCACATTTTTTTTTAACAAGACCCACAATTTCTAGAGCTGTAAATAAAAGATGTGTATTATCATTTGAATTAATTTGAGTTGCTGTGATGTTTCACTAGAAAATTATTGGTTATCTGTTTATTTCCTGCTTTATTACCAGTGTTAGAATAACAGTACTCAGGGACAGATCCCTGGGTGGCTCAGTTGGTTATGAGTCTGCCTTCGGCTCAGGTCATGATCCCAGAGTCCTGGGATCGAGTCCCTCATTGGGCTCCCTGCTCAGCGGGGAGCCTGCTTCTCCCTCTCCCTCTGCTGCTCCTCTGCTTGTGCTCTCTCTCTTTTTCTCTGGCAGATAAATAAATAAAACATTAAAAAAAAAAGAATAATGGTACTCAAAAAGAATTTGTTGAATTAATAAGTGTTAGAAATATTTTAAAAATTTATTGTTAGATGGGAACATTGCCTCCTCTTCTGATGTTTTTAAACCTCTTTCTCTCTAAAGGCTCCTGTACATATGCTTAGGTTTCTCCATCCTCAAAACAAAATGTCCTCCTGTGATTCTTACTCATCTTGGGACTCCAGTATCCCTGGTTCTCACTCTCTTAACCTACACCATTCACTCCTGAAGTCCCTGCAATTTTACTTCCACATCTATAATGCTAGATCCCATTAAATAAACTATTTTTTAATTGCTAAAACCAGTTGATGACTTCAGAGCCTTGTTTTACTTAGCATATATGCTTTCTCTTTATTTACTTAAGCTGCATGACGTATTTCTCTCCTAAGTTCCCTCATCTCCCTCCGAACACTTCTCTTGTTCTGTTCACTCCTTAAATGTCAGTCTTCCCAAGTTTTGTCCTTACCTATTCTTCTCTTCTCTTGCTGTGTTCTCTTCCTACAGAAATATAGTCTAGGGAAGCATCTGACTGAACTCCAAGCACAGACTGGAACAGGCATCTCACATTTAACTGTCCAGCAACCTGGGTTTATTATTTTTCTCTCATTCCTCTCTTGGATATGTTGTTGTTGTTCTTCCTTTTTTTCTTTCTCTTTCTCCATCACTTTAAACTCCGCTTTCTTCTTTACCATCTACATCCAGTCTGTCACTAGAAGCTGCCAATTTTGCCTGCACGTATATCTTGAATCCTGAATCCTTCTCTTCTTCATTCCCTCTGTATCTAATTTGGTTCAGGACCTCGTTGCCTCTAGTCTGTATTATTTGGTTAATCTCCTGACAGGTCCCCTCTTTTCTGCTCTCCTTGTGCCTCTGCTTCAATGAGAGGCAAGCTGGTTATGTAGGAAAGATCAAGCTGACATCTTTTAGGTTATTATTTGCTTTATTTTCCTACTAACCCATCCGAGACTGTAAAAAAGCAGCAATCCTCCTTGGTATTACACTTAATTTGCTAAGCATGCCCTTCCTAGGTAAGTGGCAAATTTGAGCAATATCAAATTTTATATTAATGGATCATTGATCCAGCTAACTCCTTTAAACTAATGTATTATGGTGCTATGGTGATGGCTTGGAGACCTTCCCTGTGTAGCAATTTTGGTTCTCTTGCAAAAGCCATTCCCCTGCTTCTTTTCTAATAACATTTATTTTCCACATAGCCATGTACTTGAGGGGCAGCCAGCCACGTTTCCAGGGCCAGGGCATGAAGCTGGAATTGAACTAAGCCAACTCTGGTGGTCCTTGTTTGCTTTAAAATAATTAGTGTGGGCAAAGGCATATGTCAAAATTCTGTCTGACACTTGACTGGAAATCTGCTGAGAATTTCTGGGAATTGTTTTCTTGCTGATAAATTGAGACACACACAACTGGGAAAACATGGCTCCTGTTTTACCTGCTGGGCATTGTCATCAGGGTTTGTCATGTGATTGCTGGAGCTGCTGCAGCCATCTGGCAAGCATGAGAAGAGCTAGTGGGAGGAGAAGGTCCTTTTGCTGAAGGTGATAGTGTGGGAAAATGTAAATAACTTGGGTCTTAGATAAAGTTTATCAGCTGCTCTACTGCTGAAAATCTTCTGCTGAGGGAAAGAGAGAAAATCCCCTTCTTATTTAACACAAGTGCACTGAAGATTTATGTTTCTTTTGATTGATTGATTGATTTTAAGTTTTTATTTAAATTCCAGTTAGTTGACAGTGCAATATGTTTCAGGGGTACAATATAGTGGTTCAGTGCTTCCATACAACAACCCGTGCTCATCACAAGTGCACCCCTTAATCCCCATCACCTGTTTAACCCATCCCCCTAGGTACCTCCCTTCTGCTAATCAGTTTTTTTTCTATAGTTAAGAGTGTGTTTCTTGGTTTACCTCACTGCTCCCTTTGCTGGTTTGTTTTGTTTCTTAAATTCTACATATGAGTGAAATCATATTTGGTATTCATCAGGGAAATGCAAATCAAAACTGTAACGAGATATCACTTGACACCTGTCAGAATGGCTAAACTCAGCAACACAAGAAACAACAGGTGTCAGCAAGGATGTGGAGAAAGGGGAAACTTCTTGTACTGTTGTTAAGAATGCAAACTGGTGCAGCCATTCTGGAATACAGTATAGAGGTTACTCAAAAATTTAAAAATAGGGGGCGCCTGGGTGGCTCAGATGGTTGGGCGTCTGCCTTCGGCTCAGGTCATGATCCTGGAGTCCTGGGATCGAGTCCCGCATCGGGCTCCCTGCTCCTTGGGAGCCTGCTTCTCCCTCTACCTCTCTCTCTCTCTCTGTCTCTCTGTCTCTCATGAATAAATAAATAAAATCTTTAAAAAAAAAATTTAAAAATAGAACTACCCTATGACCCAGCAATCGCATTACTAAGCATTTACACATAGGATACAAAAATACTGATTTGAAGCGTCGCATGCACCCCAGTGTTTATAGCAGCATTATCAACAATAACCAAACTATGGAAAGAGCCCAAAGGTCAATTGACTGATGAATGGATAAAGAAGTGGTACATCTATATACAATGGAATATTGCTCAGCCAACAAAAAGAATGAAATCTTGCCATTTGCAATGATGTGGATGGAGCTAGAGAGTATAATGCTAAGCAAATTTATATTTCTTGAGGTCAAACTCAACTGATTTCCTAAGACCCTTCACTATAGTGGCATGTGCTTGGTCATTGAGTGTATCACTTCTCATCATAGAAGTCTTGTCTGAAGAACTATTTTCCATGTAATGTGATTTTTTTAAAAAGATCAAAAATCATGTAAGAGTTAAAAGTAAACTTAGAAATCGTATAGTTCAACTTCTAACAAATTCGGTTCCTTTTCTGGAGCTGGGGAGGCATAAAACAGTTCAATCAATACTAATAGTTCAACTTCTTTATTTTTACACCTTAACCTGGGATCAAAATTCTCATTCTCTACTCTTGGGCCCACTTAGCATCACCCATCCTTTTAAATATGGAGACGTCCTGTATGATCATTCCTGCTTTCATTCAGGAAAGGTCCACTTGTTCAGTCACCCAAGTTCTGCTGCTTCTTATATGCCTGCAGATGGCCACTGTCAGTCTCCCTGACACTGAGAATACATGTGTATAAGTGTGTTTGACCCCACAAAAGGCCTTTTGGATTTTTGAAAAGTGGCAGCTGAGTCACTATGAGTGCAGGTCAAGGATTGACACCTCAGGGTTCAAGAAGATTGCTGGGTTTACTTTTGAGCAGACTATACTGGTAAGTGAATTAGCAAATGCAGACAATTACCCAAATAATGTAAGCCAAGAAAAAGCACTTGGCTTTCATATTTTTGATATTACAGACCTGGGGCTTGACTGTATTTGTTTTTATCTCTAATATGTGTTAGTGTAGTCCTGGACCTAGTGGTATGCATGAATCTCCCTGGAATATCCCTTGTTGGGGTCTTTTTTTTTTTTTTTTTAATGGATAGAATAAAAACAGTCTAATGACATGAAGCCAGAGTGGATTGAGTTTATGGAAAAGGAAGCAGACTCCAATGGTGTGATCCCTGAGCTCCAGACACAACGCTTGAGTTTGGGCTATTCAGCTTCAGTCTGATTTTCTTTTGGTTCAGGTTTCGTGGAGATCCCAGCCAGCCCTTAGAAGCAGCTGCTGCACTGAGGAAGCCAAGACTGACCTTGTCTGGGCTCTCCTTCTGATGTGCTGACTAAATGCTCCATCTAAAACCCCACATAAATTCCATCATGACCTCATCTGCCTTTGTCTCCATTCTTTGAGAAGGAAGTGGAGTGAAAACTTAGAGGGACAATATTGGTGGGAGTTAATTGAATTGTACACGTATTTAACATTGAGAGATCCTGCAACAACCCAATGGAAGCTTTCATTTATTCAGATGGATAAGATGTTCGTTGAGTTTCAAGAGGTGTTTTGATTCTCACTGGAGGTTTAATTTCCTTGTCTAGAGATGTCAGTGTTGAATACGATCTTGCCAACTGTTGTGACAGCTTGGTGACCAAAACTGATGCCTCTAGAGCATAAGAGCATAGCTGGGGTACAAAGTAGTGGTTCTCTCCTCCAAAATAGTACTGCCTTTGGAATGTTGATAGGCTAGAGTAGCAGTTTTCTTCCGCTAAATAATCGTTCAGTAGTTCGTAACTGAGCACATCATCATGTGTTATTGGGACAGAGCTGACCTTCACAATTTGAGTTTATTTTGGTGTAAGATAGAAAGTGCCCTTTGACTTTTATGGCTAATAGCACTTCCCTTTCATTCCTAGGCACGTGGCAAAGATATTTGTAGGACCCAGGTAGACAAGAACGTATCACATTTTTCTTTCTGATTCCCTAAGATGAAAGTTGTTTTCACGGTCCTCTCCAGCTATCCATGGCAGTGAGTGGTTTGTCTTTAAGAATTCAATCTTATGTCAACTACCCTTCAATTTTAGAAGCTTGTGTTAGAAACTTTTATCAAATGTATTAAAAATTAGTCACAGGCAATATAGTACTCTACATGGGATCCTGGAATGAAAAAAGGACATTAGTGGAAAAACTGGTGAAGTATGGATAAGGTCTATAGAAAAAAAATTGAAAGTTTTTTTTTTCTTGCTTGCTTGCTTGCTTGCTTTCCTGTGCACGATAACCCATTGCTGATCACTATAGTTATACTAATACCTGTTTTGAGAAAGATAAAAATAAATTTTAAGGTTTTTTGCTTTGTTTTTCATTTAGATGCATTTTCCTACTGCAGATTCTGATATCAAAGGATATGGTTTATTAAGTCCAAATCTTGTCCTGTTCTGGTTAAGCACCATCTTTAAAAAGGAATAGTGGGACATGATTGTGAGTTTGGAGGAGAGAATGAGAACAATTTAGCTGTGACATTCATGACTGAGGTCTGGGGGTGGGGAGGAGGATTAAGGTGCTTACAGACTAAGGTTAAATATAACTCCCCATCCCTGAGAAGAGTTGCCAGGCATGCCAAAGCATTCTTGAATCCTAAATGAGCCAGGCGGGGCTCAACTAACAAGTTTTTTGTTATTCCTTCATCCTGTGCCTGATCGTTTCTTCTTCAAAGTGATTCGTCAAGCCCTGTCTTTATAGTCAACTGGGTGTCCTATTGGGTGCAGTTCTCACTGTACACACCGTTCCCATACTTAGGAGTCATTGGTTCTTTTAGAGATCTGGATGCCATGATGTGTTGCCATGTGTTTGTTTCCTTCCTTCTTTCCTTCCTTCCCTCTCATTTATTCATTCATTCATTCACTCATAATGGGTGTCTTATATTTGCAAGGCATAGGGATAAATAAGAAACACAAGAAACCCTTGGTTTACTAAGGAAGGCCACATCTATATTCATATAATTATAATGCAGTATGGAAAGTGAGCAGAGCCATGGGAGAGGTGTTAGGGCCAGCAGGAACTGAGAGTATGGGCAGGCTTCTTCCAGTGAGCAGAATCAGGGGAGACTTTGTATTTTTGGTTGGAAGTCTGAAAGTGTTGTGGCAAAGAAAAAAAGAGAATTGATTTGAATGAGAAACACAACAGGGAATTTGGTATCCTGGTGGCCTGAGGACACTTACTCTTTTCTTCCTACTTGAATGCATAAAGGACTTCTTGACTTTTTATTCTCTTATTCCGACCAAACCATCCTGATAGAAATTAATCTGTATAAATGGAGATTTGTTTTACTACCCTCTTCTCTACCATAGATATTTGCATGACATCTGTGAAATCAATGCCTGGGTATTATAGCACAGAAACACTTTTCGAGAATTTTCTTATAAGCCTTGGAATTTCTCCTAACTAGAACAAAGAATCTTAAAACCACAGGGATCTTCAGAAATTATTACCTAGGCTGACTAGCTATCCCCACTTCCCAGATGAAGAAACTGGGGCCCAGAGAGGCAAAGGGACCTGAATCTCTCATAAATGACCAAGTTAGAAGGAGGGCATGGATTAGAATCAAGGCTCTTAGCAGCTTATGTAATTGGGATCAAGTCAGCATGAATAATACATGCAGGAGAATCAGGAGAAATGGTAGTGGTGGGGAGACCATTTAGAATTTCTAATACTGCAGAAATGGTAGACAGGTTTTTTTGTTTGTTTGTTTTTTGTTTTTATGTTCAGTTAGCCACCATATAGTAGATCATTAATTTTTGATGTAGTGTTCAATGATTCATTAGTTGTGTATAGCACCCAGTGCTCTTCAGTAGACAAGTTTTTGGAAGCAGCTTCCTTTCTTACCTCCCTTCATTTGTATATGCCCATCCTTCTGCATTGTTGCCACACCATGGAGCTTCTCCTGCCATCTAAATGATACCCAACTAGACAAATTTGCTTCTCAGTCTCCTAGACTGCTCCCTGTGCTCATACTTCCATTTTACTCCTGGTCTCTGTGTGGACTCTGTTTTAACCTTCATTTATTTCTTCTTCGGTGTTCTTCCTTTCTTTATGTAGACCTGGGCTTCTGACCTGTATTATTTTCCTTCTTCCTGAAGAACTCTTAACATTTGTTGCAAAGCAGGTCTAATGGCAATAAATTCCCTCCAGTTTCATTTGAGAAAGTCTTTATTTCTCCTTCAGTTTGGAGGGCTAATTTCCCACGGTACAGAATTCTAGGTTGTTTTTTTTTTTTCCCCTCCCAACACTTAAGTGCTTCACTCCACTCTCTTCTTGCTTGCATGGTTTCTGAGAAGTCAGATGTAATTCTTACCATTGCTTCTCCATAGGTAGGATGTTTTCTTCCCTCTGGTTTCTTTCAGGATTTTTCCTTTATCTTTGATTTCCTGTCATGTGAAAATGATATGCCTTAGTGTCACTTTTTTGCATTCATCCCATTTCATGTTCTGTAAGCTTCCTGGATCTGTGGTTTGGTGTCTGACATTAATTTGGGGAAATTCTCAGTCAACATGGCTCCAAATACTGCTTCTTTTCCTTTCTCTTTCTTCTCCTCTGGTATTCCCATTCCTTTTGTAATTGTCCCATAATCCTTGGATGTCCTGCTACGCTTTTCTTCAGTCTTTGTTCTTTTTGCTTTTTGGATTTTGTGAATTCCGCTGATACATCCTCTTGTGCAGAGATTCTGTCCTTAGCTGTGTCCAGTCTACTAATAAGCCCAATCAAAAGCATTCTTCATTTCTGTTAGTGTTTTTTTTTTTTTTTTAAGATTTTATTTATTTATTTGAGAGAGAGAGAGGATGAGAGGGGGGAGGGTCAGAGGGAGAAGCAGACTCCCTGCCGAGCAGGGAGCCCGATGTGGGACTCGATCCCGGGACCCCAGGTTCATGACCTGAGCCGAAGGCAGTCGCTTAACCGACTGAGCCACCCAGGTGCCCCTCTGTTAGTGTTTTTGATCTTCAATACTTCTTTTCAGTTTTTTTTAAATTGAGATTTCCATTTTTCTGCTTACATTGACCATCTGTTCTTGCATGTTGTCTACTTTATCCATTAAAGCCCTCCTTACATATTAATTAATCATAGTTGTTTTAAATTCCCTAGCTGATAATTCCAACATCCCTTTCATGTCTGGTTCTGATGTTTGCTTTGTCACTTCACACTGTATTTTTTGCTTTTTTTGGTATGCCTTGTGACTTTTTCTTTCTTTCTTTCTTTCTTTTTTTTTTTTTATTGGAGGGAAGACAAACATTTTATAAAATACTGCTTTATAATCCCTGTCCTTATATTTTTTTCTTGATAGCTGGATATGATATACTGGGTAAAAGGAACTATGTTAAATAGGCTTTAGTAATGTTTTGTGGTAGGGAAACCCTGACAGCCTTATGATTAGGTCTATTTTTTAGTGAGCCTGTGTCTCTGGACAGTGAACTTCACAAGTGTTTCTCAGATTTTTCCTTTCCCGTTAGGTGAGACAGAATGGATAGAATGGCTAGAAGGGGTTGGATTTGGATATTTTCCATCCCTAGGTCAGTTAAGCTTTCATAATAACCCAGCATGTTAGGCCCTGGTTCACAAGTTTCCCTTTGTTGAGAAGAACCGAGTACTCTGAGGTATTGAAAAATGGTTCATTTTCTCTTCCTCTGGCACCAAACTCTCCGTATTTACTATGGGAATCTGGTTGAGCTTCTAAAGGTAAATCTCACAATATTGTGAGAACCCCCCCAAAAAAACTGGGTCCCCCTGGAGATTTTAACTCTCAGAGTTGTCCATACTGAGCCTCCAGCATTTCATTAATTACATTTCGGGCTTTTCTACCCTAGCAGTGGTTCCCCACAGTGGTTTCTGCTTGCTTTAAGTCTCTGCTCTAATAAGCTATGTGTCTCTATATTTGCCTATCTGTCTCTCCAGTCTTGGGGGCAGTGATTTGTCCTGTATCCTCTCCTCTCTATGGATCCCAGAAGAATTACTGATTTTTTTCAGTCTGCTCAGCTTTGAATTGTTAGGATAGAGTGGTGATTTCTAAGCTCCTTACATGTGGAACCAGAAACCAGAAGTCTTAATTGTGGATTTTCAGTTAGATCCTTCTTTATGTTTTATTTCATTAAGCTCATTGTACCTAGACCCAGAACAGGCACAAGCCATCTCCTGACCCCCCATTTATAAACGTGTGTGTGTGTGTGTGTGTGTGTATGTACACATCTCTACAGATGGTCCTTGACTTAAGGTGGTTTGACTTAGGATTTTTTGACTTTACGATGGTATAAAAGTGATACGCATTCATTAGAAGCCATACTTTGAATTTTGGATTTTGATCTTTTGCCGGGCTAGCGATACACCTTACGACACTCTTTCATGATGCTGGGCAGAAGCAGTGAGCCATAAGCTACCAGTCAGCCATGTGATCACAAGAGTAAACAACTGATACTTTTACAGCTATTTTGTACCCATGCAACCATTCTGGTTTTTACTTTCAGTAGAGTATTCAATATGTTACATGAAATATTCAATACTTTATTATAAAATTGGCTTTGTCTTAGATGATTTTGACCAGCTGCAGGCTAATGTAAGTGTTCTGAGCCCATTTAAGGTAGGCTATGTGAAGCTATGGCATTCAATGGTATATTCAACGTATTTTTGACTCATGATATTTTCAATTTATGATGAGTTTATTGGGATATAACCATATCATAAATCAAAAAAGATCTGTACATATATACATATACACATATGAATATGTGTTTTAAATTAGAAGTTCAAAGAACATAATTGCTTCACCCATATGGAATCAATAGAACAGCTATTTTCCAAAAATAATAACATTATTCAGAAATGTATTTGTGTTCACCAAAACACAGTGGATTAAGGCGCCTGGTGTAGTTTGCTGATGCAGCTGTAAAAAATCTAGGCAGTACAAAGCATGGGGATGAAATATACATAAAACTTAAAATACATATTTTGGTGTGAGAAACACTTTTTGTTCCTGCTGGTCTGAAAAGTCTCTGATACTTTCAGAATGCTTAGAATAATTGGGTCCCAGTAAGTGGCTCAGTCAGTTAAGTGTCTGACTCTTGAAGCTCAGGTCGTGATGTTAGGGTCCTGGGTTCAAGCCCCGTGTTGAGCTCCATGCTGGGCATGGAGCCTAATTAAAAAAAAAAAAGTTTGGCCTGGGTAAGTATACAGTATTTAGCTCAAAAAATTTAGTTTAGTAAAATGTAGTAAATTCATTCTGGAACTCAAACTGCACCGGGTATAATGAATGCATGGCACCGTTAGTAGACATTATGGTGATTTTGCCAACTGCAAAAAAAAAAAAAAAAAATGAAGTCTTCCTCAAGGATACAAACATCTATATATAGCGGAGAGAAAACAGCAAACCAAGCTCTGACTTTTGGAAAACATAAAATGCAGTGTTGCTCAGTACCTAATAAGTGAGGTAATAAGCACTTAGTAAGTACTTCTATTTTTTATTGATGGGGATCTACTCTGTAGTGGACTGTTTGGTCCTTTATGGCTTATAGTCAACAATTTGGGCTGAAGCACCGATCAGTCATTTCTGAATGTACTCAGATCCTCAACCTTTTCTTTGTATATGGTCTATGGTGACTGCCTGAGGCTAAGCTTTTTTATTTATTGAGATTTTCCTCCTCCTAGTCGCCACCTTAGCTTGTCTGCTCTTTCTAGCCTCACCTATTAATCCCCATCTTAATTTACTGAGCGTATTACTCTTCCAGAGTCATCCCTGCTGTGCCCTCACAGACAACATCATTACCTCTAGCTTGTCATGCCCTGTCTCTTCCTTCATTTGTAAGTTTCTATAGAGCCTATTTCCTCCACAAAGTTTACGTTTTCTTTTCTCACGCATCTCTTCCTCTCTTTGCTCCTGAGCACATATCTGCCCATGATGTAAAATGAAAGTTCCATTTAATTCTTTATCTCCATAGCTGATTGTCATTATATTTTTATGTCTTTTCTGATGGTAAAATCAGACGAATTTTTGTGTAATTAGGGAAAGTTTATTTTCTGGTAATCATTTATGCATGCCCATTTAATATTTAGTATGAACTTCTCATACACATGTTGTTTTTAAGTGCCACGATTTACAGGTTCACTGGGAAGGGTGCAAAACTTTGAAACAAATGTAGGTTTATGCTCACGGAATTCACAACACAGTCTGGGAAGATAGCCAGATGAGTTCACTTAAAATGGGTAGGGACAAGATTTACTCTTTTGAAAGTTTCATTGGTATGGCTAGGTGGAGGGGATGGGTTATTTGTCAAGCAGTTGGCTTGGATCACAGCAAACAGTGGTTAAGAATCGTGATACATAGGAAGGACATCTGCCTTGTACAAAATACCTTGAGTATCAGGGCCTGGGTCAAACCCCATTCTCAGAAGGGTACATGTGATTTTAAGGCCAAAACTCATTCTTATAATAATTAGTAATCTTGTTTATAGTCCAACTCAGCCAAATAAGCCAAGCATAATCCCTGTGTGCAGCAACACATACAGGATATTAACATTTTTTCCCAGATCGTAACCAGTTTTAACAATCTTGGGGTAGGCAAGGTTTTTTTTTTTTTTTTTTTTAAGGCAGAACCCATGATTTAAAACCTTGCTAAGTGTTAGTAACACCAAGTTTAACCCGACATGAATTTTCCCACTGGGGTGTTCCACAGAGGCAGAATCTTGTTGGAGTTAATAAAAATCAAAATTCTCATGAGGCCATTGCCCGTTTAAACTCAGGCTTATACCACCATTCTCAGAAGGGCCGAGTCAACATCATAAACTCCGATTCAAGAGAATGTTTAACCCATGTGGTTTTTCACGTTCTTGAGTCATGCTGAGCACCAGGGAGGACATCCGCTCATCACTGGAGGAGGGGAAGAGGCAACGAGAAAAGATAGCCTCCCTGTGCACGTGTACCTGGGTCCTACCCATGCCGCTAGCTTTCCAGGTGTCCGGGAACCCCATCTCCCCAGAATTGCTCATCTCTGATTGGATTTTATGTAAGATTAATTCTCTCTCACCTCAAATGCAGATTTTATTACCATGATTGCTTTGTCGCTTTCCCTCACTCTTCTCTATTTTTCTTTCTTTTTCTCAACCTTTCTCTCTCCTTTCTCCCTCCCTCCCTCCATTCCTGCCTTTCCCACCCCCCTTCTTTGCTTGCAGAAGGTTGACCCAATCAGACACGTCACATCAGTACTCATCACCTTCACTGGTCCCTGCAAATTCCCTCACGTTGACTGTGCGCCCTCACTTGACATCACTACCCTGTAGGCAACACCTCTCAGTGTTTTATGCATATCCTCTATTTGTATACATCATTGAAAAACACATACTATTCTTTTGTGTGCATGTGTGAGGGCTTATAGCCCTCGATCTGCTTTATTTTTTCTTCATGCAGTTTTGACTGTTTATAATCCATCCATTTTACTATACCCTTCTGAGAATGGGGTTTGACCCAGGCCCCTTTAGTTGCTTCTTTTTGCTGCATAGGATTTCACACAATACCTCCATAGAGTGTCTCCATTCCCTTGTGACAGATACCTAAATTGCCTTCCAAATCCCAAATGCCACAGACAATGCTACAGTAAACATCTTTATATAGTTGGAATGAATCCCAGCAAATGGTTACAAGGAATCACAATCCATGTGGAAGGACCTCTGTCTTAATACAAAATATTTTAACAGGACCTGGGTCATACTGCATTCTGAGAAGAGAACAAGTGATTTCAAGGTCAGAATTCAGTCTATAAAAGCTCGGTTCTGTATAGTGTGTGGCCATTGAAATCTCTACTCCATTAAGTTAGTTGTCAGGTAATGTTTGAATAGAGGTTTCTTTCTTTCTTTTTTTTAAGATTGTATTTATTTATTTGACAGAGAGAGACACAGCGAGAGAGAGAACACAAGCAGGGGAGTGGGAGAGGGAGAAGCAGGCTTCCCGCTGAGCAGGGAGCCCAATGCGGAGCTCGATCCCAGGACCCTGGGACCATGACCTGAGCTGAAGGCAGACACTTAACGACTGAGCCACCCAGGTGCCCCTGAATAGAGATTTCTTAAATGCTTTGAACCAAGAAGTCTTTTAGTCTTGGTGGAAGAGGTGTGTGGGGGTGTGTGTGTCTGGGTCTGGGTCTGAGTCTGGGTCTGTGTCTGTGTGTTGGGGCATGCATGCAATATTAAGGCAGCTTGCAAGTCTACCTTAGCGTTTACTTCAGTTTGTGCGGGGATTTTAAGGTTAGCCAGAAGAGAGAAGTTAGGGACCTCTCAGATCTTTCTGGGGCATATGCATAACCCTGAACATTAGGGTGATCTTTTAGAACCCCAGGAATAGGTCAGAGCTCTGGATATCTCACTCTCCAGATCTTCCTTTAACATTTTGGTCAGGCTCTTGTTTGCCCCCACTAATATCCCAACCTTAAGTAGCTGCATTATTTTTTTAAGATTTTATTTATTTATTTGAGAGAGAGAGCGAGAGAGTGAGTGAGAGCGCACAAATAGGGGGAGGGGCAGAGGGAGAAGCAGACTCTGTGCTGAGCGTGGAACCTCACACAGGGCTTGGTCCCAGGACCCTGAGATCATGACCTGAGCCAAAATAAGAGTCAGACACTTAACCAACTGAACAACCCAGGTGCCCCAGCATTATTTTTTTAAGGTTTATTTATTTATTTGAGAAAGAGAGAGAGAGAGAGAGAGAGCAGGGGGGAGGGCCAGAGGGAGAGGGAGAGAGAGTCTTTTTTTTAAATTTAATTTTATTTAGGGGCACCTGGGTGGCTCAGTCATTAAGCGTCTGCCTTTGGCTGAGGTCCTAATCCAGGATCCTGGGATTGAGCCCCACATCGGACTCCCTGCTTGGCGGGAGGCCTGCTTCTCCCTCTCCCACTCCCCCTGCTTGTGTTCCTTCTCTCACTTTGTCTCTCTCTGTCAAATAAATAAATACAATCTTAAAAAAAAATTAATTTTATTTAAATTCAATTAATTAACATATAGTGTATTATTAGTTTTGGAGATAGAGTTCAGTGATTCATCATTTGTATATAACACCCAGTGCTCATGACATCATATGTCTTTCTTAACGTCCATCACCCAGTTACCCCATCCCCCCAACCCCCTCCCTGCAGCAACCTTCAGTTTGTTTCCTATGGTTTGACTCCCTCTCTGATTTTGTATTGTTTTATTTTTCCCTCCCTTCCTCTATGCTCTTCTGTTTTGTTTCTTAAATTCCATATACAAGTGAAATCATATGATAATTGTCTTTCTCTGATTGACTTATTTTGCTTAGCATAATACCCTCTAGCTCCATCCACATCATTGTAAATGGCAAGATTTCATTCTTTTTGATGGCTGAGTAATATTCTATTGTATATGTATACCACATCTTCTTTATCCATTCATCTGTTGATGGACATCTGGACTCTTTCCATAGTTTGGTTATTGTGGACATTGCTGTTATAAACATGGGGTGCACGTACTCCTTCAGATCCCTACATTTGTATCTTTGGGGTAAATACCCAGTAGTGCAATTGCTGGGTCGTAGGGTAGCTCTATTTTTAACTTTTTGAGGAACCTCCATACTGTTTTCCAGAGTGGCTGTACCAGCTTGCATGAGGGAGGGAGAGTCTTAAGCAGACTCCCTGCTGAGCCTGAGCCTGATGGGGGGGTGGAGGGATGCTTGATCTCAGGACTCAGATCACAACCTGAGTGGAAACCAGGAGTCAGATGCTTAACCCACTGTGCCACCCAGGCACCTCAGCAGCTGCATTATTAAATAATAACTGCTTTTTAAAAAAACAAAAATAAAAATCCTGGGGATGGGGCTTTTCCCACAGAGTAGGCTTCAATTCAGGTGAAAGAACGGCAATGTTGTGCAAAGGGTTTTTTCCCAGGGGCCCATGAGACAAATAGTGACAATGCCCTAGCAATGGGGCTTGTCAAGGAGCACCAATCCCACTTAACCCTCTGTGTTGGCAGCCAGACTGCTGGTTTTCACAGCTGCTGTGGTTGGGAGGCTGCTGGTTTTCAAGGTTACATGGAACTGCCGAGAAGGGGATAGAAGCAGGACTTATTAAATGCTGCAGTCCCTACCATTCTTACTGAGTTTTGCAGTTTTTCTTCAATAGATTGCTTCTTATACTGTTGGCAACCTGGTGTTAACTCCCAGAGTTCTAAAAGCATTGATTTTTACAAATTTGCTTGTACTTTCATTGATTTTATGGAAGAGCAGATTTATGGAGGTCCTTGTTCTACCTTTCCATATGTCCAAACCTTGCATTTTTATCTTAACTGCAAATCACTTCCTAAGAGTCCTGTGGCTTCCTTGAGTCCATGTTTTGTATATATCGGCACTGTGACTCCAAATTCCTACAGGGATCAGGTGGGTGACATACATGAGAGTTGAGCACGTGATAAAGATCTGAGAAGTGGTGGGTGCACAAGCCCATCTCCTCAGATCCTTGGGGATAAGGACCAAATACTGCCAGATCTCTCCATTTAACAAAAGAATTAAGAAATTCAGATTTTTTTTTTTTAAAAAAGGAAATGCTTATAATTTACATATATAGTATACGTTGTTAGATGAAGTCAAACAGCACACCTCTGTGGACCAGATCCCTCTGGCAAGTCCCTGACTTGTGTCCCTTATTAAAGATTAGTGTTGAGGGGCACCTGGGTGGCTCAGTCGGTTGGGCATCTGCCTTCAGCTCAGGTCATGATCTCAGGGTCCTGGGATCGAGCCCCGCTTCGGGCTCCCTGCTTGGTGGGGCTTCTCCCTCTCTCTCTCCAGTTCCCCCTGCTTGCCCTCTCTCTCTCTCTGTCAAATAAATAAATAAAATCTAAAAACTACAAATAAAACAAAAATAAAGATTAGTGATGATACGAACTAGGCATTGTCTTCATATTTCTTTTTCTCACAGGAAATAATACAAAGCCACATGCTCTTCTTCATGATAATTGTTCTTTGTGATGTGGGGGAATTTTTTATAAGCCCCATCTTAGAGGTTTCGTTTATAACTCATTTTGATAAGGAGAGGTCTTTCTTTCTGGGATTTTCTGATAGGACACATGGATGACTTCTGGATAGCTCCCCTTACCACCAGCCTCTCCATATGGTCTGAATGTGTAGACCTGGGTGAGACTCTGTGTTTTTTTTATCAACAAAGTAGTTAGTTTTATGATAGGAGCCTAGAAGAGGTCAGCACATTAAACAAGATCAGTTCTGATGGGATTTTAGTGTGACCTTTTGACATTTCTCTGCTGTTACCAACCGAGCTCTCCCTCTTGAAATAGTGCTCAACTGCAGCCACAACCAAGGACCACACCCCTTGTAAAGAAAGGTGGAATTGGCACAGAAGATCAGCTGTCTTTGTCTTCATGCAGGACCTCATTTAAACCATCTCATACCTGACAGATCTGTTTTCTGGGCTCCTCTCAGTCACTCATTCTAGGAAATGATAAACATTGTGCTGTGTTTACCTAACTCTGAAATGTGGTCATTTGTCCCAAAACCTTGTGAGTGTTTAGTAAAGGCAAGCAGTTAGTTTTCATTCTAGGCAAACTTACATGAGGTTATCTTCTGTCTGACCTTACCCAGGCTGGGGAATCCCTGTGAGTTCGTCTTTCTTTATTAGCTGTGTTGTTACTTCCTGTGATCAATGCCATTGCTCTTTGTTAAACCTTCTCGAATGTTCTAATGAGGCACAGTAAAATAGGAATTGCTGTCAGTTCTCTTCCCCATCAGAGATTTATGCTTTTCTCTTTGGAGTGCATAGCATTAATGATAAAGTAATATTTCCTTGTGGCCGTCCCAGTAATAACCCAAAGAAAGTATCTGTGCATAGACTCACATATAGCTGGGCATCTGGGGGAGATATGCCCCTTCTGAAAGAAGGGACAGAAATTCCCTTTCCAATTTATTTCTCCTCCCCTAGCCCTCCCTGGCAAAGATCAGTTTACTGCTGATTTCCGGCAAAGATCAGCTGGATGTTAAAACCTGTCAATTTTGGGCGCCTGGGTGGCTCAGTTGGTTAAGCGACTGCCTTCGGCTCAGTCATGATCCTGGAGTCCCGGGATCGAGTCCCGCATCGGGCTCCCTGCTCGGCGAGGAGCCTGCTTCTCCCTCTGACCCTATCCCCTCTCATGCTGTTTCTCTCTCTCTCTCTCTCAAATAAATAAATAAATAAAATCTTAAAAAAAAACTGTCAATTTTGAAATGGGTAGGAAAAGAGTAATGAAGTCACAGAGAAATAAAAGTGAGTTTGAAGAGTAAAAGTATAATCAAATTAATTTGTGAGCAGGATCATTATAGGTTGGATTAAACACCTGCCTTTCTGAATGTGGGAAGAGCCAGAAAATATTCCTTTCTAGAATTACAAATTAGGTATCTGTAGCATAACTTGAGGAGATAAACTGCCAAAGACATGTCCTGCTTTCCCAAATAAGCACCTTTTTTCAATGAGAAATAAAACTCAGTGTGTCAAGAGAAAAGAAGACAGGCCACAGACTGGGAGAAATTATTTGCTGGAGACATATCTGATAAAGGACAGTTACCCAAAATATACAGAGAACTCTTAAAACTCAAAAGGCAGAAAATGAACCCCATTTAAAAATGGGCAATAGTCTTGAACTGACGCCCCACCAAAGAAGATGCAGAGTTGACAAAAATTGTGAAAATATATTCAACAACCTATGTCCTCAGAGGACTGCAGATTAAAACAATGAGATACCCCTACATACTAATTTAAAACGGCCACAATCCAGAACACGGACAGCACCAAATGCTGGTGAGGATGTGGAGCAACAGGAACTCTCATTCACTGCTGGTGGGAATGCAAAATGGTACAGCTCTTTTGGAAGACCATTTGGCTGTATCTTAAAAAATTAAACATACCCTTACCATATAATATAGTAATCACACTCTTTGATATTTACCCAATGCAGTTGAAAACTTATGTTCATACAAACCTGCACATGGATGTTTATAGCAGCTTGATTCGTAATTGCCAAAACTTGGGAGCAACCTAGATGTCCTTCAGTAGGTGAATGGGTAAATAAACTGTGGTACATCCAGACAATATTATTCAGTGCTAAAAAGAAATGAGCTGTCAAGCTATGAAAAGACATGGAGGAAACTTAAATGCATATCACTAAGTGAAAGAAGCCAATCTGAAAAGGCCACATACTGTGTGATTCCAACTATATGACATTATGGAAAAGGCAAAACTATGAAGATAGTAAAATGATCATTGGTTGTCACGGAATTAGGGGAGGGGAGAGATGAACAGGCAGAGGAGTTTTAAGGCGCTGAAACTATTCTGTAGGTTATCATTGTGGGTACTTGTCAGTATATATTTGTCTAAACCCAAAGAATGTACAACACCAAGAATGAAACCCAATGTAAACTATAGTTCTGTGGGTGACAATGGCTTGTCAAGTAAGTTTAATCAATTATAACAAATGTACGGCTCTGGTGGGGGATGTTCAAAATGGGGTAGACTGTATATACATGAGGACAGAGTATAAGGGAGCTCTCTGTACTTGCCACTCAATTTTGTTGTGAACCTAAAAAATTAAGTCTCTTTATAAAAACGATGTGTACCATAGGGGCATGGTGTTAGTCTCAAAAAATGGGAAAAGCAATTATTAGCGCTCCAATAATCACCTAAAAGCTTGTTTGTATCCTTACCCCAAGTAGGTTTAAGTCTCAGTAAAAACTAAATAGTGAACATAGTTGGGCAAATGGGCAGGACATATGATAAGCACCTTCCAAATGGGAAATACTGAGTTCTTCTCCCATGGGATATTTGAAAACATTTTTCTTCTCTCCTTTCCATCTCTAATGTGAGTACATTCACCATCCCTTTTATTTCTTCACATTTTGCACTCATGTATTTTTTATAAAGGTAGCAATGCCAAGAACAAAAGCATTAACCTATTGGTAGCTGATGTGGGACAATTAATTAAAGCTTTTAAGTTAGGAGAGATTTCTCAAAACCCCACCCGCTGTGATGGATACTTTATTTCACTAGTGTTTCCAAGGCTTGAATCTGCCCATTTAAGAAGAAAAAAAAAAAAGGCTAGCATCTGGTTATAATTTGGTACTATTACATGTGGAAATAATAGTTTTGGATGAGAATATATGAACCTCCTCTGTGAATGCCTTCTTTCCCCCCTTTGGTTGATCAGAAGGCTACTAGTAAATCTTTTTTTCTTTATAACTCAGAGTCAGCAGCATTGCATGGCATTCTTAAGCAACCACCCCCCGCCCCCCCAACAAAACTGATTGTATCTGAAGTTAGATTTATCCCACTGGGGGCCATCTCAAGATGATTTCACTTGCTGTTCCTCTTAGACTTTCTCTGCCTGCCATTCCAGTTAAACTGAAAGCCTGGGATCTACAAGATAGGTTCCCAGTACCTGAGAGTTATCCAGACTGTCACAAAAGACTGGATCCATTCTAACATTGAGGCACCCAGGAAAGAACTTAGATTCCTTGATGGATTTTATTCTCCAGCCTGGAGGGAGTAAAACAGTCTGAGGAAAGGTCTAGCCACTGGGGCTTCACAGACTATAACCAGATTGGGAAGGGAACATCCTTTTCATGGTGGCTCTGGACCAGATCACTCTTGGATGATTCAAATAAAAAAGATAAAAAATAACAAGTGTTGGCAAGAATGTGGAGAAACCGTATGATAATTGTCTTTCTCTGCTTGACTTATTTCACTTAGTGCAATCCCCTCCAGTTCCATCCATGTCGATGCGAATGGTGGGTATTCATCCTTTCTGATGGCTCATATGTGGACCATAAGGAATAGTGCGGAGGACCACAGGAGAAGGGAGGGAAAACTGAATGGGAAGAAATCAGAGAGGGAGACAAACCACGAGAGATTCTGGACTCTGGGAACCAAACTGAGGGTTACAGAAGGGAGGGGAGTGGGAGGAGGGGGTAACTGGGTGATGGGTATTAAGGAGAGCACATGTGGTGATGAGCACTGGGTGTTATATGCAACTAATGAATCATTGAAAACTACATCAAAAACTAATGACATACTATATGTTGGCTAATTGAACATTAAAAAAAAGAATGTGGAGAAAAAGGAACCCTTGTATACTATTGTTAGGAATGTAAATTTGTGCAGGCACTGTGGAAAACAGTATGGAGGTTCCTCAAAAAATTTAAACTAGAAATACCATATGATCCAGTAATTCCACTATTGGGTATTTACCCAAAGAAAATGAGAATATTGATTTGAAAAGATATATGTATCCCTATGTTTATTGCAGCATTATTTACAGTAGCCAAGATATGGAAGCAACCTATGTGTCCATCAAGAGATGAATAGATAAGGAAAATGGGATACACACATACATACATACATATACACATTATACAGAGTGGGATATTATACAGCCATAAAAAGGATGAGATCATGCCATTTAAGACAACATGGATGGGCCTAGAGAGTATTATGCTAAGTGAAAGAAGTCAGACTGAGGAAGACAAATACCATATGAGTCCACTCATGTGGAATCTAAAAAACACTGAAATAAACAAAAAGTAGAATCAGATCTACAAATACAGAGAACAAACTGATGGCTGCCAGAGAGGAAGGCGACAGGTGGTTGGGCAAAATGGGTGGTTGGGAGTGGGAAATACAGGCTTCCAGTTATGGAATGATTAAGTTACAGAATACAAAACACAGCATAACGAATATAGTCAATGATACTATAACAGGGTTGTAATGGGACTCATGGTGAACATAGCATAATGCATAAACTATAAGATCACTAAGTTGTATACCTAAAACTAATGTAACATTGTGTGTCTACTATACTCCAAAAAAGAAAAAAAGAAAGAAAAACAAAGTCTACTGGCATCTAACAACCACAACAAACAGATACTTACAGACTACTTTATAAAAATAGAGCTACCCTATGACCCAGCAATTGCCCTCCTGGGTATTTACCCCAAAGACACAGAGGTAGTGAAAAGAAGGGCCATATGCACCCCAATGTTCATAGCAGCAATGTCTGCAATAGCCAAACTGTGGAAAGAGCCGAGATACCCTTCAACAGATGAATGGATAAAGAAGATGTGGTCCAGGGACGCCTGGGCGGCTCAGTCGGTTAAGCGTCTGCCTTCGGCTCAGGTCATGATCCCAGGGTCCTGGGATCGAGTCCCGCATCGGGCTCCCTGCTCCGCGGGGAGCCTGCTTCTCCCTCTGCCTCTGTCTCTCTCTCTGTCTCTCATGAATAAATAAAAAAAAATAAAATCTTTAAAAAAAAAAATGTGGTCCATATATACAATGGAATATTACTCAGCCATCAGAAAGGATGAATACCCAACTTTTACATCAACATGGATGGGACTGGAGGAGATTATGCTAAGTGAAATAAGTCAAGCAGAGAAAGTCAATTATCATATGGTTTCACTTATTTGTGGAACATAAGGAATAGCATGGAGGACATTAGGAGAAGGAAGGGAAAAATGAAGGGGGGGAATCGGAGGAAGAGATGAACCATGAGAGACTATGGACTCTGAGAAACAAACAGGGTTCTAGAGGGGAAGGGGTAAGGGTGGGGAGATGGGTTAGCCCTGTGATGGGTATTAAGGAGAGCACGTACTGCATGGAACACTGGGTGTTATATGAAAACAATAGATCGTGGAACATTACATCAAAAACTAAATGATGTATTGTATGGTGACTAACATAATAAAATAAAATTAAAAAAAAAACAAAAACCTTAAACTCTGAATATAGGTTTGCTTTGTATATAGGTAAGCCTTTTGATTCAATCATAATGGGGCATTTTCTCTTCACTTCCCAGGGAAGATTAAAGAGCACAAGTCCACAATGGTCATCTTTTAGATACTCACAAGAGTTCTGTGTCCTAGTGTCTGGAATAGTGCTAGATTTTACAGTTTGTAAAATTAGGACCAGAATCTGCTTATCAAAATAACCTCACAGAAAATCTTGGGGCTATGGTTTTCTTAATATGCTGAAGTGTCTTTGTACCTTTATAGACTTGATACATATAATTGCTGATGGTCACCAATATAATGGATGACAACTTAGTAAAATAGAAATATTTACCTAGCCCACCAAAGGAAAAGATGGCTAAATATTTACTGGTTATAAAGCACACTGGGCCACACTTTTTCCTGGTGACTCAGTCCTGCACCACTCTTTAAAACTTGTTAAAATAATAAAAATGAATATTTTCATAAAACACTGAAAATGTTTAGATGGTATTATCCAGTGGCCACACAGGGGGAGATGCTTTTTGGCTTTGAAGAGTTTAATGGAGAGGAGGTCACATTCCTGTTATTGCCTCACTTTGTGTATAAACTCTCTATTTTTTTGATATTTTATTTCCAGCACTTGAAAAACAGCAACAAATAATCCTATCTTTTACCTACTTCACAAAATCATTCTGTATTTTGAATCCAACACTTTGAGTACCCTGAAGAAAAGTGACGTAGAAATAGCCCTGTCTCCTTCCCCAGTCTTCATTATGTATTTTTTTCTTGGTTCCTGGTAAGATTCTTGCCCAGTGATTAAGTCGAGAGAAACACCTACACATGTTCTGCTCAAATGTATTGGCCATCAATCATTTTATGTATGGTCGAGGCCATCCAAGGCAATCACTCCCCTTTCTTCTTTTTCATGATATATGTGCTGTTGAATAAAAGAAACAAATGAATTATATATTAGGGTTGGAACCATATTTTCTAAAATGTTCTTAAGCAGGAAAGCATAAGAAAAATGTGAAAACCTTTTTTTTTTTTCTTTCCTTTTTCCAGTTTCTAAGCTGTGGACTGAGACTGGGTGCTCTAAAAATGTTTGATTTGGATAATGCTAGAGGAGAATTATATGGTACATTTCTTTTTAAGTAATACTCTTGTTCTCCCCCTTCTTGCTTTATCTCTATGCTGGATATCTCTGTGGTGGATTTCCTCATTCTCTGCCAAATTTTAAGAGTAGAGGTCATTTGCCTGACACTGAGGCATGGTTGCAATTTCTTCTCTGGAGAGGCACCAAGAATGTCCATCTGTGAACTTCTTCCTTCCCTTTCTGTCTTCCCAGCTGTCCAGTCCTTCCTAAAGAGAATGATCATACTACTATAAATCCAGGGGATCTTCATGGGCTAGCTTCCAGAACGTTGAACTTCTTACAGAAGAGAAGGGAGAGGTACAGAGTGTCTGGGGCTTTCTTCGTTCTGGAGAAAATCACTTCCCAGTGATGGGGTGGTACCTCCCTGCCAAAATTACCCACCCTTCTATCTCCAGGCCCTCTCCAAGGATCCTTCCCTGCTCTGGCCTGGATCTGTTCGAGACTCACCTTTTCTTCATATTTAGATAGAAGCATATTAAAATTGGAAAAGTTGGCTCAAACACAGTTCATTTTTCATCTGGTCAAGAAAGCATTTCCTAAACTTTTAGCCTGGGCCCTCCTAGCCCCTGTTACATATCTCTCAGACACTCCCCGTCATACAGAAAGGATCTGATAATATGTCTGTTCTCTTATGTTATTAATTCCTAGGATGTGGTGTACATTGGGCACCATATAACTCCAGGGTAACCATTCATACCATAGTCATTTTAGACTTGTGTGTTTCTCACAGCACTTTTCAGTTGGTTGGCAATAAAGCATCTTGTGAAAGGGGTGGCATTTGCTAGATCTTCAGATAGTGGCATTTGAACTGGTGACAGGGCTGGTCTTTTTCTTTGCTTTATCCTTACAGTAGTAAACTTGACAAAGTAACATGAAATTTAAACAAAAAATTTATAGGATAAGTAGACAAATGAACATACGATGCTCTGAATAAGAACTTTTCAAGCCAGATTAAGGTGTCTGGCTTTTTGTTGCATTCCAAACTCATGTTCCCCTTCCAAATGTTTCTCCAAGTGGCTATGTGAGTACATATCCTTGTGTCATTTCTTGCAGTTTGGGTGTGTCTAAATGGAGTCATGTGTTCCCAAGTTTTGGCTCTTTTTACCCTATTCATTTACCCCACTCCTAGATGTCTCACCTATCCACAGCCGAAGGCCACAAATTAAACTGGCTTCTGGCATTGTTCAAAATGGATCCAGCTTGGCCTTGGGTTTCCCTCTTAAAATGCTGGTTTGTTAGTACAACATCAATTAAGATCCCCTCAGATCCATTAAAGCTAGTGGTGTTTTAATTAGGTTCAGTCAACAGGATTGATTACAAGTCAACAAGAGCAGCTTTGGTGAGGTGAACTCACGGTTAATACATTTGGCTGACTTTCCAAATGGCAGTGTGAATTTAATGAATATAAGCCTACATTTGTCCAAAGTTTGGTCACCCTTCACTGTCAACCTGCAAATTGTGGCATTTAATAAAAACAACATGTGGATAAAAGGTACATACCAAATATTGAATAGGCATGCATATATGGATACCAGAAAATAAACTTTCCTAATTGCATCAAAATTATTTTTTAATAACAAGTGAAGAAGGTAAAATGGCATACGCTTAAAATAACTATGCTATTTCTGGCTACTGGAAAGAAAATGATTTTTAATGTCCTATATTTTTAATTAAAGAAGAAATACATGGTTAATATAAGTAAAGTCATATGAAAATGTGTAGAGAATCAAATACTCTTCTCCCCTTTGACATCTTTCTCATTCAAATGTAAATCCAGATATAGGATTGTTGATAAAAATGAGATCCTACTGTACATGTTTTTCTCCTGCTTGCATTTTTTATGTATCTGTGTATAATAGAGAGCCACCAGGAGAGTGGGTAGAGATCTGTTGTTTTTTTCTCTGCCTACATTCTATAGAATGGACATATCCTAGTTTATGGAACCATTTTCTTAGTATTGGGTGTTCAGATTATTTGCCACTATAAATGGCGATTCAGTAAATATCTTTGTCTTTATGTATTGTCACTTTTTTTTCCCTCTAAGAAACTCTAAAATGGAATGTCTGGGCCAAGAAAGATATATATTTAAAAAATTTTTAAGTACTCTGCTGAAATAATTTTTGTCAAAGTTCTAATAGCAGGCAGTTTTCAGACTAATTCTTAAATGTCCCAGGTAAGTCTAGATCACTTGAAGAAACTGCCATTTAAAGAGTTGTTTTTCAAAACACACAAAATAGAGAACTAACTTCTATATTTTTCTCTATGAATCTATATTTACTGTTGTTTTTCCTAAGAGACTGAACTATCTAGAAAGGCAGAAATACATTTAAGTTCTATAATTATGATTTGAGATGCGTAATTTTACCTCAGAACATTAAAAAAAAAGTTCAAGTTTCATTAAATCAAGCAAACTAAATATGAAATACTAAATGCTCTACCTCATTCCAAACATTATTATGTATCACTTCCATATTCATTATTAGCTAGTAATGGTATCATGCTAAAGAATTCACTGGGACTCACTCTGATGGTTAAATTCTCTCTGGCAGTGGATCCTGTTACCTCACTGCGGTGGGTCCATTCCATGACCTCAAGAGGGAGAATGCACTGGTGGGTTGCATAATAAGCAAGCTAATTTACATTAATTTGGTGTTTCTGAATGTGCTTTATATTTACTTCTGGTAGTATGCAAAATTAATTTAGTTGTAAGAACATATTCTTAATATCAATTGTACTCGAATTTTAGCTCTTTTAATAGGAACTAGAAGAAACATAACTAGAATATCAAACCCCTGATGTCATATATATTTATGTGTATATATACACATACTCTCATATATATGTATACATATTATGTGTGTAATGTATAATTTACTTAATATAAATATTAAAGTAAGTTCAAAAATGAACTTATTGAAAGAGAAATATTAAGTACAGGTGGTACATATATGTATATATAAATATATATATATATATTTTTTAACAAAATATCTTTTGAGTACTTTCCATGAGCCAGATGTTGTTTCAAGCGCTGGAGGTAAAATGAAACCTTCAATCCAGTAAAAATTGTAAAGGGGCCGGAATAAAAATCACTGAAATTAGGGGAAAACTCTGAAAATGTACATGGCTCTAATTTCATTTTCAACTTGAATGCTTAAATCTCATTTGTATAAACATTTTTTTTTAAAGATTTTATTTATTTATTTGACAGAGAGAGACACAGTGAGAGAGGGAACACAAGCAGGGGGAGTGGGAGAGGGAGAGGCAGGCTTCCTGCGGAGCAGGGAGCCCGATGCGGGGCTCGATCCCAGGACCCTGGGACCATGACCTGAGCCGAAGGCAGTTGCTTAACAACTGAGCCACCCAGGCGCCCTGTATAAACATTTTATTACATATCAACACTGCATAGCTAGCAGCCTAACTTCTGCAAACCAGACTACAGTAGCTGAGACAACCTTGCACAAAGTGTGTTGTGCAAACACAATAGTTCTCACCGTTGTAACCGGAACCAGTAGGTGGAGAGGTTGGCAGGCCACCCCATGGCATGCATTTTTGGCGTGGTGCCTGGTAGAGGCTCTGTCGTGTTACCCATATGGCTCCAAGTGAGCCCCGAGCGTTGTCTTCACTCCTGGCTGCTGGGAAAGGAACAGAGCATAGCACCTGAGCATGGGAGGCTTGGTCATCAAAGCCCAAATCTACCTTGCAACTCTTCCACTCGTCATCCTTTGGATCAAACTCACTCAGGAGGCCCCCGCGAACTTTGAAAAAGACTACAACAAGCAGGCTAGCTATGGCCAGGAGAAGAGAGGGAGCAGCCAGCGATCTCTGTCACTTTGGGGACTCGAATGTGAAGGCAGTCTTCAGAGTTGGTCCACCTAATTCTGGAATAATTAGAAAGGTAACTTTGGGTTATGCATATAAGAAATAACATAATACCCATATATGATTATCCTTTGGTCCAGGATGCCATGGGAATGTTTTTTTTTTTTTAAATGATGAACATAAAATGTATTTTCCAAGAAATCCAAGAACCATTAGCCCTTCTTTCTACAGCCATATGTCTCCAATGACGAAACTGTTCTCCTACACTCTCATACCCCCCGTTCACCTGTACGAACTGTTTTCTGCCTCTACCCCCCGGTGGTAGCTTGATTCTCAAGGTCCAGGAGGACCTTCTCATTATCAAATCCAGTGGATTCTTCTTATCACTCATTCTCTTTTTTCTTTTTCCATTATTGACTTCTCTCCCTCTTACTAGTTTTGTAGGAAATGTTATTGATGTTTTTGTAATACCAATAGCCTCAAACACAATATAAAGCACTCACTACATGTCAAGAACTAATCTGTGTAAAATACAAATATTAATTCAGTCTTCATAACAATCTTATGGGGCACACCTCTTATTAACCCCATTTATAAATGAAGACACTGAAGCATAGAGAAGTTACGTGACTTGCTCAAGGTCACACAGCTCGTCAGTGATGGGACTGAGGTTTGAATTCAAGCAGCCAGTCTTCAGAATATGTGTTCTCATCCTCTGTGATATGCTGAATCTTTACTTCATTTCTATTTTGAGCCAAATTCTGCTGAATTATGGAAACTTAATCAGAGTTAATTTATGGCAAACTCATTTTAATTCAGATTTTTCTCAAATTAGAGCTCTTCCCACCTTCTCCTCCTCTGGATTTCAGGGAGGTTCCATAGAGTCTTATGTGAAGTCAGGACATGAAGGGCGTGGGGAGCATCTGGTGCCCCTTCGTGAGTTCATGCCGGCATTGCACAGTAAGCTGAATGTTCGTGGTCATTGTTACTCCTTTGCACTGCATTCTGTCATCCTGGGCCTGTTTCTTTTCCATACTTCTGTAAGGAAATACACTGCTTGAGGCTTAGACGTCTCTGTTTTCTCAGACTCCCTTTTATGATCCACCTCCTTGTCAGGGTCCTATGCAAAACCCCAGAGTGCCGGGTACCTTCCACACTCAGAAAGGAACTGCTCCATAGGTTCCCACACTCTGAAATTGGTGAACATAACTGGTGGTGAGTGTGCTTCCTCATGACTCAGATCATGGCAGGAGGCAACTCTGCCTCTCAGACCCCGGGGATCTAACTCTGCCGTTCCTTCTCCTACCCTCACCTGCCTTGTTGGGAAACTCTCCTCCTCCTCCTCCTCTGACCTTTGAAAGGTTTCCCCTCTTTTGCCACCTTTTCCATCCTGTCCTCCCTATCCCTGGACTTCTGTGGCTCTGGTGGGTTGTTTCCTTTCTCCTTGACTTCATTTTTTCTTGCTTGCTTGAAGTCACAGGCCAATCCTAATCTCTATTCCTATTTCACATAGTCTTGTATCTCCTCTCTATGGCTTCATCAGTCATGTCTTTCTGACTCCAAAAATCTAAATCTGTATTCTTTATTTTTCTCCCAAACTTCAATCCCAATCCCTGTCTACCTACTAGACACCTTTACTAGGCTTCACCTTAAACTAAATTAGTCTCAAACCAAACTGACCATCTTGTTTCAAAACTGGATAGAAAGTTCCAGTTCTTGTTTGTGGGTATGCGTCCAGGATGAGTAGGGCCTTCTAGTTAATAGGCACCTGGTATTTGTTGAATGGATGAATGGATGCTTATCAAAGGGCTCATGACCTCTATGTTTCTGCTACTCTAGCACCTCTGTTATCATCCCCTTCTCTCTCGCCATTCAAGTTGGTTATTATAATGGAAGGAAAAAGAAGTTGTAGTTAGTCTCCTTTTGCTTGTTTGATTTCCTGAAGCTGACCATCTCTATCTTACTAATTTCTCACTGCCGATTTAATTTGTTTGCTTATTGGGTTTTATGTGTTAAAGATTGTTCCATTTGCTTTCAAAAGCTTGCCCTCTCGTTACTTTTGTGGGATTAGAGATCCAGGTTCTTCAGACCTCTCTGGTTTCCTCCAAACCAGGCTCAGGACCACATCCTCCTCTAGATGGTGATTCTGACAGATGTCCAGAAAATTTCTGGAGTATATTAGTTAGCATGCACCAGTAGGGTGTGTGTGTGTTTGTGTGTGTGTGTGTGAAGGGATTTATTATAAGGAATTGATTCACATGATTATGGAGGCTGAGAAGTCCCAAGATCTGTAGTGGGCAAGCTGGAGACCCAAGAGAGCAAGAATATAAAGGTCTTAGACGCAGGATAGTCAGTGTTGTAATTGTCATCTGAGGCCAAGTCCAAAGGCAGGAGGAGACTGGTGTCCCAGCTGGAAGACAGGCAGAGAGAGAGAACAGTCTGTTATTAAGCCTTTTTGTTCAGTTCAGGCTTTCAGCATATTGAATAAGGCCCACCCACATTGGGGAGAGCAGTGTTTTACTCAGTCTACCAATTTATATGTTAATCTCAACCCAAAACACCCTCACAGATACACCTAGAATTATGTTTAACTAAATATCTGGGCACCTTGTAGCCCAATCAAGTAGGCACATAAAATGAGCCTCATAGTTATACGTGTGATAATGCTAGGAATGTATGATAATGCTAAGAAATAGCCCCCAGTGCCTTCAGTTTATTTTAATGTGGTAGGCTGTATTGGATTCACATTTATTTCTGTATGATATTCCATTAGTGAATGTACTTTATTTATTCAATCTGCTATCAATGGACATCTGACATTGCCTTTTTTTTTAATTATGAAAAGTGTAGCCATGACCCTCAGTATTCCTCTTCTCCTTTTAATGCTTTAATTCTTCCTCTTTGGTTTCCCAAATCATCACAAATTGACTACCTCTGTCTATAGCAGGTGGTAAGCATGGCTGCTGAGTTTCATGCTCCCCTTTGAAGATTTTTTTATGGGCAAGATCCTGCCAAGTACCCTTCCATAGAAGTCTATGTTCTTTTGTCCTGCCAGAGCAGAGCCTGAGGAAATAGAACTTCTCACAGAAGTGACCACAGCAAAGGGCATGGTGTGATGGGGGTGTAGTATTGTTTGCAAGTGCAGTCCAGCAGAAAAGAGTAGGTGGAATCATGAAAAGAACCAGACGTTGTACGCTGAAAATGGGCTCCATGGCTGAACAGAACTGTGAACTAGAAAATCTGCTTCACCTCTCTGAATCTCAGTTTCCGTATCTGTAAAATGGGACAGTATCAATCGCCTGCCATGATTGTTAGAGGAATGAAAGTAGTAATATGATATTGGTAGGTACCAGGATATTCACCAAAATAGTCTCTTTTCCTTGCCTTTTTTGCTCTATTTCCAAAAAAGTAATTGATGGCAAAGCATTTTGGGTTATGGGTTAGAGTAAGGTAGACATGTTCTCTAGATGTATGGTCATGTATGAGTACCAGTAAGTTTTGAGCTGAGTTATAGCCAGGCACCTAGGATCTCTCTGTAAGCAGAATGTAAATCACTTTCCTCAAGATGTTTCTCGTTGTTTGCCAGAATTCATTACCAGAGAGTTTCCAAAGCGCTATCCATTACGTCAGGGCCAGTAAGTGCATCCATGGCTTTTCAAAGAGGTAAACTGTCCAAAGTTGAGCAAGTTATTAATAAATCTTCTTTTGAAATCATTGCTGCCAACGTGGTTCCAGACTAGAAGAACCATGGGCACTTTAGCCTCTAGGAAGTGGCTGTCTGCATTAAGTGGCCAAGTGGCACTCAATCACGTGCCCATTTGTGGCCGCCCTGACTCTGACATTGACATTATATTTAATGGCTAAATAAAAGATCATTTTTCCTTCTAATCTGACTGGAAAAGAGAAAAGCATGTACTTAAGACTACGTTGTGCCATCGAGGGACACCCATCAGGGAAACTGACACACTGAACTTTAAAACTCGGATTTTTAAGCTTTGAATAACTGGGTCCTGGGATTGAGCCCCCCACCCCCGTGTGTCTGGGCTCTGTGCCCAGCAGGGAGTCTGCTTCTTCCTGGCCCTCTGCCCGCGCCCCCTCCCCAGCTCATGCTCTCTGTCTCTCTCAAATAAATAAATAAAATCTTTAAAAAAAAAAAGAGTATTTATCTTTTTTTTACTGATTACTTGTAGCTTTTATCTTATTTCATCCTAATTTTTGACCTACCCTGTTCTGCCACCTGCCTAATTACCTACCAGTTACCGTATATAATGGCACTTCAGGGAAGGCAGGAGGTTTTCACTAGAGTGGAGAATTTTAATGTAATGCAAACCCTCACTTTTATATCCACAGATTTACTTAAAGCAGGGCATACCGATTATATATTGTGAAGTAGTTTTTCCTTTACTGTGGGGTATGCTTAAAACTGTGGCATTGAACATGAATATATTTAATACATTTCTTGCAGTTTTTCTTAGCATGGTATCATTTATTTGAGGAATATAGTTTTTTTTTTTTTCCTCTTAAGATGTTGTAATTTTTCTCTCAAAGATTTTACAAGCTATCCAAATCTGGAGTAGGGAAGTAGGAGCTGTACACTGGAAAAATTTATGTATATTTTTAATGGGAAAAGGTCAATAATGAAATCTGTCTGGTTTCTCCCTATGGAAAGTATCAAGAAGACAGGTTTGTAGAGATTTGAAAAAAATGAAATACATTTTAAAAGTTGGGAAAAAATACAAGTTGGGAAACAGTTTGATTTAAAATATTTATTTTCTGTTCTAAATTAAATATAATAGTTGATTAAACTGGCTGCTTAGGGAATACAGATATTTGGTTAATACATTTTTATGTTATTTTTATTAACACTAATCATTTAGTTTGTTAATGACAGGGAATCCTCTATATTTATCTTTGTTGAAAAGTTGTTTACAGTTTGATCTTCCTTTCCTTGGACCTCCACAACCTTTGTATGAATTTTTATAACAACATGCATGGCATTGCTATGACTGAGTGGTCATTATTTGTGAACTCATCTGCCTATTGGATTCTGTACTCTCTGAAAGAATTTTCTTTATTCATCTTTGTGTTCATTTGCTGCCTAATCCCGGAAATTTTGGAATGAATACATGGATGAAGTTAGAGCGTAGAGGGTTTATGGTACCTCATTATTACTTCCATCATTGACCATTTATCCCTTCATTGTTTTATATTCTGGAACCCCCAAAAGGAATTGTATAGGTGAAGATGGGCTAGTATTTGGCCTTAGTAGCGGGAAACAATAGGTTCCTAACTGGAGAGTTGTTGGATTTGTTTAGGAAATTAATAATGGAAAGACGATGGGAAGGAAGAAAATTTTTCGTCTAAGAAGTATTAGGACCTCTCTCCTTGACCAGGATGACATAATGGCTGGGTACTTATTTCCCAATGAAATTCAAGTGCCCACAGTAGGTACCATATCATGCATTGACTCCATACATTCAGAGACGATTAGAAGGAATTGTGAGAACTGTTCAGCACAATTCAGTACAGAGAAGGAAATGGAGACCTTGTGACCTAACATCTCACATCAACTTAATGGTGGAGCTTAACTTGATCACTCGTCTACCAGATCCAGTGCTGTGCTCCAACCATCCCCCCCAATTTGCCCTGATGGTTTTTGGATAATTGCTTCTGTTTGTTGAACCAGAATGGTCAGCTGTGACAGCCAGTATGTGCTTATCTAATTTTTCAGAGTCTTGAAAATTGACACCTTCTTGGATGTACACACATCCTTCCACCTTCCCCATGGATAGAGACTCTTTCCTGTTGGACAGTTTCCCACTTGAAGGACCAAGTAAGAACCTTACAGCAGGTGGGAATCGGGAGGCTATATAGACCCAACTTCTAAACCTCGAACAGAGCATAGAGTGATGCAGATTTGATGGTCTCTGGGACGTTTAGGTGAAGTAAAACATGAGATTTCCCTCATTATTAATGCAACATTTTTTTTTTTACGTTTAAGAGAAGTCCATTAACGCTGTCCAGTTCTGTTTCGTCTTTAAGGAAAAGTGTTTCTGTACCTCAAGCTAGTGATTTCTGCCTCTCTATCTGTAGCTTGTCCACTAAAGTGAGCGTTCTCTAACAGACATCAGAAGAAAAGTTGGGCTTGCATATACTCTGGGGACTCTCAGCCCAATCACGGGCAATCAGTGTACAGAATTAGAGACAGGGTTCTGAGAGAGAAACATCATGCCATCTACCACCATCTTATCTGTTGGGCTTAGATGCTTTGCAAAAGCAAGATAGCTTCAGCTTGTGGTAATATTGCTCTTACAAAGTCCTACAAAAGACACTAGAGTGTGGGGCGCCTGGGTGGCTCAGTTGGTTGAGCATCCAACCCTTGGTTTTGGCTCAGGTCATGATCTTGGGGCCATGGGATCAGGCCCCGCGCTTGGGGGGTGAAGGTCTGCTTGAGATCCTCTCCCTCTTCCCCTCCCCCTCAAAATCAATAAATAAAATATTTTTTAAAAGATACTAGAGTGCAATGTGACCAGTAAAGTCATCTTGCTGGCTTGTAATGTAGGAGGTCTCATCCGTAGACTTCTCAAGCATAGTGGCAATTATTTGCAATTAAGAAAAGCTGTAGTAGAGTGCATCCCCCCTGGGTTCAGGTTCTTTGCCATATGACTTTATAGCTCCTTCCACAGAAGAGGTGGGGTATATTTTTCTGCCCCTTAACTTGGAATTCCTATGTGGTTTGCTTTAGTCAATGAGATGTTGGTGGGCATGATGTGATGAAAAGCAGGGGAAGTATTGTAGTCTTGCTCTTTGCCATGATCAGAAGAAGATACCTATCTTGGCCACTGAGTCTGAGAGAGGAGGAGAGAGATGTGAAGCAGTCACCTCGGCTTAAATTAGCTAACTACCAGCCTGTGCACATGCTCATGAGCTAAACAGTTATTGTATGCCACTGACATTTTGTGGTGGTTACATAATATTATTGTGGCTATAGTTAACTGATACAAACATATTTCTTTAAGTAAAGTGACTGTTTAAATTTCTGTCCTAACTGGGATTTTTTTAAGTAAAAGAGACACTATTAATAATTACAGGGGACAACACATGTAAACTAGGACCATCCTGGGTAAACCAGCATGTATGACCTCTCAAAACCCAAGAATCTCTAAGCTTTTGTTAGGCCTAGGAGAATTCTTGATGTGTCAGATTAAATAAGTTGCAAATAAAGGAATATACTCCATTTTCATTCACTTTACTTCTTTTGTTAAAGTTTATTCAGTGCTTGCTAGGAACAAAGCTGATCTTAGGTGGCTTACACTTGAGTAGGGGAGGTTAGAAATGGAAAAAAAAAATTATAATTGTCTCATCTATTGGCATTTGTGGATTTTACCATTAGTGTTATAACTTGGTCAAGCAACCATGTCCATGGCTTGTAGAAATGTGAAATTATGCAGGGGTGTGACTCAGAATTGCTTATACCTTCATCCTGGCATGCAGAGGTAGTTAATAACTTAGTGAGTGGGCCTCGCCAACTGGTTTCCATTTCCTACACAACTCAGCCTACATGTTCTATTCAATTTCTTGTAACTCCTGTGAACTAGAAAAAATGCTTCCTTGTGGAAAACTGTGACCACCAGCGTACAAAAATTATAGTGAAAAGCTGAAGAGGAGGCAAACTTGTATGAATACAGAGGTCAGAAACATAAAACTCCCCAAAGAAATAGAATTTGGGAGAAAGCCCGAAACTATAGAAATCCTTCTTTACAGACGTAGGGGTTAATCTCTCTGGAACAACAGGGCACCTGGGTGGCTCAGTCGATGAAGCATCCAACTCTTGCTTTTGGCTCAGGTGATGATCTCAGGATCCTGGGACTGATCCCCATGTCGGGCTCCAGGCTCAGCGGGGAGTCTGCGTGAGATTCTCGCCCTCCATCTGTGTCTGCCTCTACCCGCCCCCCCCCCCCCCCCGCCCCACACTCTCTCTCTCTCCCTTTAAAATAAATAAATCTTTTTAAAAAAATCTCTCAGGAACAACAAAGATTTACAATTCTAAACAGTGGAGCTACACACATGTATACACATACACAGACATACATATGTACATACCCATGTTCCTCATGGTCAGCAGAGAACACTACATGGAAATGGGAAGATAAAAGGTAGGGCCTGCAGGCTGGTTAGCTTCTTTTTTTTTTTTTTTTTTTTTAAGATTTATCCATTTGTCAGAGAGTGAGAAAAAGAGAACACAAGCAGGCTGGTTAGCTTTATTAAACTTCATAGGGGCACCTGGGTAGCTCAGTCAGTTAAGCATCTGCCTTCAGCTCAGGTCATGATCCCGGGGTCCTGGGATCGAGCCCCGTATCGGGCTCCCTGCTCAGCGGGAAGCCTGCTTCTCCCTCTCCCACTCCCCCTGCTTGTGTTCCTTCTCTCGCTCTGTCTCTCTCTGCCAAATAAATAAATAAAATCTTTTTTTAAAAAAAACTTCTTTGTAGAAATAAAAACACATAGCAAAAAGTATACAAATAAATGAATTACCACAACATGAACACATGTATGCAACTCCCAGTCTGCAAGACCATTGGAGTGGGTTTTAGGTTTGAATTGCCAGTCAGACTCATCCTGCACAATTAGGCTTCTGCAGCAGCAACTTTATTTAGCTTTTTTACCAATCAGGCGGTAACTACAGCTTCATCCCAGAGACCTCAGACACTCTGATGTAGCCTCTGATGTCCCAAATCACCACATGCAGATGCATTTTGGTCACCAGTTTGATGGAGACTAACACAAGTGTGGATCACATCCACATAGGGAGACACCCAAGCTCGGGGACCTTCAGCTTAACTACTTTGCTAGCCATGTAGCTCTATTCTTTTGTCCTTAAATCATAAGTCATACAATGAACAGTCCTGACATCAAAGCACAGTGGAGTAAAGAACATTCATGTATCAGTATTCAGTATATGGCAGGCCCTGAGAACCCTATTCCTCAGGGTTGATGTTATAGGAAATAAAATATGCTCCCCATCCCCCAAAAAGTCCTCCTTATGCTTCTTATTAACAAACAGTTCCTCCTAACGATCACTACCATGACTTTACTCCTGAAGATTATTTTTTAAGTTTACCTAAAAGAATAATACAGCACACACTTCTGTGGCTGCCATCTTTTGCTTAGCATCACGTTTTTGAGATCCATCATATTTTTTTTCATATTTCTAGTTAGGATCTCATTGTATGCATATACCATAATGCATTCATGCTATTGCTGATTGACATTTGGATTGTTGCTAATTTATATAACTCGAATAAATCATGTTGCCAGGCATGTTCTTGCAAATGTCTTTTGGTTCATATATGCGTGCATTTCTGTTGGATATCTGCCTAGGAACAGAATTGTTTGTCCTAGGGCAACATCACATGTCAGTAGATATTGACAAAATGTTTTCCAAAGTGGTTACACCAATTTATACTTCAATTGATCCTAGGAAGTAGTGGATGAGAGTTCCTATTGATCTACATGTTCTACATGTAGGGGGCAGAAAAAGTTTCCTTCCAACTTTCTAGGTTCTTTGGCCGAATAATTAAATTGACGTAAGACAGATGAACACAGGGAAAAACCAATTTAATTTCATATATACAGGAGCCCCCCCCCAAAATATGAGACTCCAAAGTTACCAAAGTAGGCGGCTTTTACACCTCTTAAATGAGGAAACAAATTCGTGAAGAACTGACAGGACAAAGGGGTTTGGGGCTTGTGGTAGTAAATTAGCAAAGAAGGAACAGGTTTGTTTATACAGCTTTCTCAGCCCTAAATTCCTCTCTCTGACGATAAGGATGCCTTGTACTCTCTTTGTGCAAGGAGGTACTTTCACGGGGGAGACACATTTCCTGCTTTCAGGGACACAAGGGCCAGACGGTCCTTCTTGCAAAGACTGTTTCTCAAGGAACTTTAATTCAAAATAGCCAGTATCACAATAATCATATATTCTGCTCCCTTTCATAGGACATTTGCTATTATCTATAATTTTTATTACCACTCACCTTGTGGGTGTATAGTGGTAATCTTACACTTTTAATTTCCAGTTCTCTGTTAAATCCTGAGGTTTAACACCTTTTCAAATATGTCCCGCCGTTTGAATATCCTCTTTTGCAAAGTACCTGTTCACATGTCTTCTGTATTTCTATTTGAATATCTGTCTTTCTCTTTTTCATTAGCAGGAATTCTTCATAAATTCAGAAAGGGAATCCTTTGCTGATTATAAGAACAGCGGATGTTCTCCCTCCTCCCTGTGGTTTGTTTTTTCAGATTTTAATGGTGTCTTTTAATGAACAGATTTTCTTAATCTTAATATAGTTCAGTTAGGAAACTTTTCCTTTTTGGGTAGCACTTGTATATTTCTGTTTATGGATTTTTTTTTTTTTTTGGTAATTCAGCTTATGAGACTATTCTCTAATATAATCTTCTAAGTGCTCCATTTTTTTACTACTTTAAAAAATTAAACCCTGATAGGATAAGTAGTCCCTTCTTACTCTTCTTTGGGAGTGTTTTGAATGTCTGCAGATTTTGAAATTTTTTTTACAAGATTATTTATTTGAGAGAGAGCACGTGCATGCACATGTGTGCGAGCAGTGGGACAGGGGCAGAGGCAGAGGGAGAGCGCGCGAGAGAATTCCCAAGCAGACTCCCTAATGAGCGAGGAGCTCGATCTCCTAGCCCTGAGATCATGGCCTGAGCTGAAACCAAGAGTCGGATGCTAGAAAAGATGCTGGCTGAGCCACCCAGGTGCCCCTATTCTCCCCTTTTGTAGTGTTTATGTAAACTTTAGAGTTAGCTTGTCAGTTTCCCCAAACCATGCCTACTTGAATTTCTATTGAGATTGCATTGAATCTGTAGGTCATTCTAAGGAGAAATGATTGACCATGATCCTCACAGCAGTAAGTTAGTGGATCCATGCACAAAAATATCTCTATTCATGTCAGTTTTAAAAAAATTACTCTCAATAATGTCTTTTGATTTTGTGATTAGGGATCTTACAAATGTTTTAAGATTTAATTAGGTATTTGATATTTTTGATGCTGTTGTAACTGAAATCTGTTTTCAAATTTTATTTTCTCATTGTTGCTGCTATAAAAATACGATTAACTTTTGGATATCATCCTGTTACCAGCAGTTTGGGTCAGTACATTTATTAATTTGATCATTTGTATTTTCTTTGGCATTTTTATATATGTAATATGTCTCTTACAAATAACAGTATTATTTCCTCCACTCTGATTCTTTTACCTTTCTTTCTTCTTCTCTTTTTACACTGAGAAGGACCTTCAGTGCTGTTTAATACAATTGTGGTGTTAGTCAGCATTCCGGTATCATTTCTGATTTTATAAGGCAAAATTTCTAACATTTTTCTCTCAAGTATGATTTTGCTGTAGGTTGTTTGCATGTATATGCTTCCTCCTTGCTCAGATCAAGAAATTTCCCTTTGGTTCCTGCTTTGCTCATAGTTTTGTGTGTGTGTTTTTTTTTAATTAGTATGAATGGATATGAATTTTATCAAATGCTTTTTCTGTCTGTATCAGTTGAGATGATCACATTTTCCCCCATCTATTCTATTACTAAAGTGAATTTAATTATTTTCAAATGTTGAACCACCTTTTCTGATCTCTTCATGATATATTGCCAAATTTGATAATTTAAAAACTCTTTTTCACCAATAATTATTAAATGTGTAGCTTAATTTTGCTTCCTTTTAATAGGCATGACTAGTTTTGATATCAACATGATGTCAGTCTCTTAAAATGATCTGGAAATTTTTTCTTTTTCTGTTCAGAAAAGTTTGAGCAAGATGGGTGGTAATTTTTCCTTAAATAGTGAGTTCATTGGTAAAGCCATCTGGATCTGGATTTTTCCTCATGGATTTTTAAAAAATATTTATTTATTTATTTTAGAGAGGGAGCGAGAGAGCGAGCACAAGCTGTGGGAGAGGCTGAAAAGAGGGAGAATCTCAAGCAGACTCCACACTGAGTGCTCTATCTTATGACCCGGAGATCATGACCTGAGCCTAAATCAAGAGTAGGCCACTCAACCAAATGAACCACCCAGGCTCCCCCTCATGGATATGTTTTTAATTATTGATTCAATTCCCTGATAGTTATAGGGTAGTCATTTTATTCTATTTGTTAAAAGATTTTTTTTTAGGAATTTTTATTTCATCGAATTTTGATAAGCATTGGTATCCAAATCTTGGTAATACCCTCTATCATTTTAATGTTTGCAGGATCTGACCTATAACCTCTTCTCATCCTCCATATTGCTTATTTTTTCTTTCTGTCCTATTTCTTAAATCATTTTCACCAGGGGTTTATCACTTTGATTCACATTTTTAAGAGATAATTTTTTAACTTTATCTTCCTTATAATTTTGGTTCCTATTTTATTTCTTTGTGTTCTTCATTGTGCCTGATTTCTATTCTTCTTGAGTTTGATATGCATGACTTTTCTAACTTCTAAAGATAGAGGACTATAATATTGATTATTTAGCATTCTTCTTTTCTAATGAGAGCTATTAATATATGAAAACAACATAAGGCTATATAAATGAGAAGCTGTATCAATTCCCTTCTAAGATCCCTTTGCCTGCATCCTATAAATGTTGTTCTTTTTATATTAATTTATTTCAAATAGGCTTTATTTCCATTGTGATTTATTTTTTGATTCATGGTTGGTTTAGCCATGTTTTGGTTACCCTACAATGATTTGGAGATCTTTCAGTTACTTTTTTTTTTTAAAGTTTATTTCTAGCTTAATTCTGCTGTGGTAGGAAAGCATACCCTATATGATTCCAATCATTTAACAGTTTTGGAGACATTTTGTAGGCAACATAAGATCAATTTGTTCACATGTTCTCCAGTTCTCTGCAAGTAATATCTATTCCTAATACTAGACATTCAGTTGCATCTGGCTTACTTGTTGTGTTGGTCAAATCTTTTATAAGCTAGTTGAATTTTTTTTTTAAGATTTTATTTATTCATTTGACAGAGAAAGAGAGAGAGAGGGAGAGCAAGCAGGGAGAGGGGCAGAGGGAGAGAGAAGCAGACTCCCTGCTGAGCAGGGAGCCCAATGTGGAACTCGATCCCAGGACCCTGGGATCATGACCTGAGCCGAAGACAGATGCTTAACCAACTGAGCCACCCAGGAGCCCCAGTTGAATTTTTTTTTTAAAGTTTTACGTACTTGAGAGAGAGAGAGAGAAAGAGTGCATGCACAAAAGGGGAAGGGACAGAGGGAGAAGGAGAGAGAGAATCCTCAAGTAGACTCCCCACTGAGCATGGAGCCTGACTCAGGGCTCCATCTCAAGACCCTGAGATCATGACCTGAGCTGAAATCAAGAGTTGGAAGCTTCGGGCACCTGGGTGGCTCAGTCGTTAAGCGTCTGCCTTTGGCTCAGGTCATGATCCCAGGGTCCTTGGATTGAGCCCCACATCGGGCTCCCTGCTCAGCGGGAAGCCTGCTTCTCCCTCTCCCACTCCCCCTGCTTGTGTTCCCTCTCTCACTGTGTCTCTCTCTCTCTGTCAAATAAATAAATAAATAAATAATCTAAAAAAAAAAAAAAGAGTTGGAAGCTTCACTGACGGAGCCACCCAGGTGCCCCTGAATTAATTTTCACCACCTCCTTTTATCCTCTATGAATTTGTCATTTGTACATGGTTTTATTTTTCTTTTAATAGTTAATCCAGGGATTATAGTATGTGTCATTTACTTCTCAGTGTTTATTACAAATTTGTACTTTTCTCTCTCCCCTGAGAATGGAAAGATTTTAAAATTCTGTAATTCTCTTCATAGTTAACACTATTGTTTTGGGTGTGTATTTACTAAATATATGTGTGAATCCCAGTACATCACTATTAATAGTTTCTCCTGTTAATGTTAATTCAAATTTCCACGCTTTGTTCTTTTATGTCACTCTTCATTTCTTATATCTCTGAGTTTCTCCCTGGCATTGATCTTTTCTTCTGCATGAGGAAATCCCTGTAGTAATTCTTTTATTTTTCTAGAAAAACATTTTCTCTTCCATTTATTTTTGAAGGAAAATATTTGCTGGTTATGAAATATTAGATTGGTAGTTACAGTTTCTTCGCTTCCTTTGAAGTTAGCTATCCATTCTGGTTTTGCTTCTTTGAAGATTATTTTTAAAAGCTAGAGTATAAAAGACAGATTATCTTTTCAAAAAATGTATAGCTTTCTGTGATACATTTTAGTGTTGTTTTTTAAAGTTTGCATTCATCATGTTTGGTGTTCATGGACTTCTCTGTTTTGTGACTTGATAGGTTTTCTTAGTTTTGACGAATTCTCACCTATTATATTTAAAAATATTACTTCTGTTCCATTTTCTATTATCTCTTTATTTTAGGTTCTAATTACATGTATGTTAGATTTTTTTTTCAGTGCAATACACCTACATTCATTTGTCTCCTAATTGTCTTATATATTCCTTTTCATATTTTTATTCCTTTAAAAAATTTTGTTCCATTATGGATATTTTCCTGACATTTATTCCAGTTCACTAATTCTCCCTGTCATATCTAATCTGCTTTTAATTCTATCTTTTTATATTTATTTATTTGAGACAGAGAGAATGAGAGAGAGAGCACATGAGAGGGGGGAGGGGCAGAGGGAGAAGCAGACTCCCCGCCGAGCAGGGAGCCCGATGCGGGACTCGATCCCGGGACTCCAGGATCATGACCTGAGCCGAAGGCAGTCGCTTAACCAACTGAGCCACCCAGGTGCCCCTAATTCTATCTTTTTATTTGTTAATATCAGTTATTTGATTTTCCTTTTTCAGGATTTTCAATTGATTTATTTTTCTTTATGAAAAAATCTTAATCTTCAGTTTTTTCAAACATATAGAGTTAATTTAAAATCTGTCTGATAACCCATTATGGGTTTATTTCTATCACCTGTTGTTTTTCTTGACTTTCTATGTTCTTTTCTCTCCTCCATAGCTGGTGAATTTTTTTAAAAGATTTTATTTACTTATTTGCCAGAGAGAGAGAGAGAGAGCACAAGCAGGGGGAGTGGCAGGCAGAGGGAGAAGCAGGCTCCACACTGAACAAGGAGCCCCATGCAAGACTCGATCCCAGGATCCTGGGATCATGACCTGAGCTGAAGGCACATGCTTAACCAACTAAGCCACCCAGGTGTCCCTATAGCTGGTGATTTTTAAGCTTGGGTTCATTTTATGGGAAATCAGGTATATGAAATGATTTAGAGATAATGGGAAACCTAAAATTACATGTTCCCTCTTATCATCCTTTGCAGGAGATTTATTTTTGTTCTTATGGAAAGTCATAAGCACTACCAATCTGGATCATCTTAATCCAGTTAGGATTGGAAATGATATCAATCTGGGGCTTAGGGTCTGAAACAGGGTCATTTCCTAGTTTACTTCTCTTGCTGAGGTGTCAGTCTCCCCTTCCTCCTTTGTATATCCTGAACTCAAATTCATGTTATTCCTTCAAAAGCTCTGCTCAGTTTCTCAGTGTCTCTGCAGACTCTGGAGAAATTGGCAGACAGCTTGGATAAAACCAGCCCACAAAATTCTGTTCACTTATCTACTTCTCCTTTGTCTCCCAGATATTAACCAGCAATTATTTGTTGTTGTTGTTGTTGTTTTAGTCCATGATACCTGCAAATGGGTGTTTTCTTATAATTTTTTTTTCTAGTTATAGTTTCATCAAGAAGGTTGGTCGAATTTCATTGTCCATCATTACTAGAAACTGAATTCTGTGTTTAGTAAGATTTTGATTATGTGAGGGGCGCCTGGGTGGCTCAGTCGTTAAGCGTCTGCCTTCGGCTCAGGTCATGATCCCGGGGTCCTGGGATCGAGCCCTGCATCGGGCTCCCTGCTTGGGCGGAAGCCTGCTTCTCCCTCTCCCTCTGCCTGCCACTCCCCCTGCTTGTGCTCTCTCTCTCTGTCAAATAAATAAATAAAAAATCTTTATAAAAAAAAGATTTTGATTATGTGAAAAGTATCATGGCCCATGCACGACATGAAAGGAGTCCAGTTTGGTGATTTCGGCAGAACTCGACTAACCTGTGTAAAATAGAATGCTGTGTGGAGAGAACAAGGAGAGCCACTGTCCATTGGGGCCAGATGATGGGTGGGCTTCACGTGCACAGATAGAAGCTTGGACTGCATCCTGTCGGTGAGTGGTGAGATGCTCAGGATTTGGGAGTGGGGGAGAGAAATTATTTAAGTGGCATTTTAGAAGGATGAATCTTACGGATTACTGTCTTGCATGCACTGATATCACACAATATTGAATCTGATGCCAAGAAAAGACCTTAGTCTCACAGGAAGAACTATATTTTGAATACCACCATCAGTTCTTGTAGCTATTCTTGCCCAAAAGTTATTTTCTATAGGCAACACTTATTTTAGACTTCGGAATCAGAAGTAATTTCGGTCGGGATGCCTGGGTGGCTCAGTCGGTTAAGTGTCTGCCTTGGGCTCAGTCATGATCCTGGGACCCTGGGATCGAGTCCCACATCAGGCTCCTTGCTCAGCGGGGAGCCTGCTTCTCCCTCTGCCTGCCGCTCCCCCTGCTTATGTGCTCTCTCTCTCTCTCAAATAAATAAATACAATCTTAAAAAAAAAAGAAGTAATTTTGGTTGATGGGCTGTTCTCAATATTTATATTAAAAGTCAAATAGCCATTGATGAAAGGGGCTATTTGCTTCCTTATACAGTGGAAGTCTCAGGGGTCCTAAAACTTGATATGTCTAACCTGTCTAACCTGCTTCTTAGATACCTGCAGATATCTTCACAGAATTTGCTTAAGTCATTAAAAAAAAAAAAAAATCCTTGCATCTTTATCATGCTTAAGTGCCTCCTCCTCATGGCAGATTGTGGTCTTTATTTACATTGCACATATCCCTTCCTTCATTAGGGAAACTCCAGTGCTTTGGAACTGAGAATTTCAGGGCTATAGGAACATTAGAACTCCTCTCTGTTCAGCCTCCTTAATTTACAGATCTGGAACCAAAGCCCAGCTTGTTTATGGAACTTATACAAAGTCCCACAGCTGGTTAATGGCAGAGCTGGAAATACAACCAGAATAATTTGGATAGTAGCCTACTAGAGCACTTTTCATTCCAAAACAAATGTTAAAAGATCTAACAGGTTACATCCAACTATAAATACATAAATCAGAAGGTTAAATAGCAGATCAATAGTTTGCAGATAGGAAAATACTTACGGATGTTTAAAATTTTTGTGTGGAATTCCTACGTAGACTAGAGATGGGCTTTAGGGTACCCCCCAAATAACCTTCATTATACCGTATCATACGCATTTGTCTGGTCAAGGGAAGACTTTCTTCCAGTTCTCTAAGGAGTTCATGAGTCAGAAAAGATGAAAAATCACAACCTAAAACTTCTTAGATGGTTGGAGTTAGCATGTACCATTCATTCATTCAACTCCGTGCCAGATACTTTGTTGGAGGCTCAGGACACAGAGATATGTGAGACAGTTTCCTCGATGAAGGACCCTACATTGTTCTGGGGAGACAGATGTATTGTTACATGAAAAATAAGTGATACAGATTACTGGTTAGAGGAGTTGATCCCCAGTTCATTTCTTTATCAGACCAAGATCACTATGAGAGGCTGGATAGGAAATTGAAGCAATCCCAGAATTAATCTAAGATTTCTGCTTTGAGTCATGTGGATATATCCAGATACATTCCCCAGATCCAGAAATTATACAGACACATTGCACCCGAACTCTGGAGAGGCAGACTTCTGGATTCCTACATGAGAGACTCATGTCTTATCCATTTCTGGATCTCATCTGTGGTAGTGTAGGGCACATACAAGGGTCCTGTTAACGTTTGTCAATATTGTCTTAAATCATTGACCCATGGGCCCCACCTTACTGCCTTACAGAGAAGTTAGCAAAGTTAGTTGATTTTTCCCAAGGAATAATTGAAGAATTTTTATTTTTCTATGGCTGGGCTGAGGCAGTAAAGAAGCTAATGGCTTGAACAATTCACTACATCACAAGGGCACAATGGACATGCTTGGATAATTTTTAACTGCATCAAATACAACATTTCTTAAATCTACAATGCCAGGAGCTTCAGCTTGTTTGGGTGCCAAAGTACCCTAAGTTGCTCATTTTATGAAGATAATAAAAATAACACTAAAACCCAAACACTTTTAACACTTTTCACTGGTTCCTGAAGAGGACAGGGAAGGGATACATAGCAAATGTGGGTTTAATAATCAGAGTCCGTGAAATTGCAAAGCATTTTCCCTGAATACAAGTGACATTTTCCTCTGTCCTTAAGGGTGAAAAGCATGTAGCCAAAAAGTAGAATATCGACCGATACTTTTAGAGAAAATAGTTTCCCCAAGAATGGCATTGGACTCGTGGTAGTGTTCATTTACTTTGAACAGAAATGTCTGAAGACCCAGTAGAGAACATGCATAACCTTATGAGGACAAAAATCTTCTTTGGACTACCAAACCCCACTGCAGTTTGGAAAACTGAAAAACAGTGCCCTAGTTTCCTTGGCGTCATTTAACGACATGGATGTAAAAAGCGGCTGTTCTGATTTAATTTTATTTTTGAGTTCAGCATGAGTCTGGCTCATAGAACAAGGATCTATTGAGTAGCATCATTTGAGTAGTGCTAGCTGAGAATTTAAGGATGAAAAAAACATATTCCACTTACTTTTAAGACTGAAAATCTAGCAGTGATAAAATTATTTTCTGAGCTCCGTCATTAGATGAAGCTGCAACGTGATTACAGTTAAAAAAAAAAATCTGATCAAGTGGGGATGCTGGGTGGCTCAGTCAGTTTAGTGTCCGACTCTGGGTTTTGGTTCAGGTCATGATCTCAGGGTTGTGAGATCGAGCCCCAGGTCAGATTCTGCCCCAGCCCCCACTCTAAAATAAATAAATAAATAAATCTTTAAAAAAATCTAAAAAATGTAATTTGGATAGAGTAAAATGTGCCCATTTCAAGTGTGCAGTTCTGTGAATTGATACATATATGCACTCATGTAAGCACCATCTAAATCAAGACACAGAAGATGTCCACTGCCCAAGAAAGTGCCTTCATAGCCCTCTGGAATCAATTCCTCTCCTCTTCCTGACCTAGGCAACCACCAATCCAATTTTATCATTATGGATTTACTTTGCCTCTCATAAATGGAGCCATAGTATGGACTCTTTGTTCGACATTTGTTGCTCAGCCTAATATGTTTTCGATTCATCCATGATACTGTGTATATAGTTCATTTCTTCCTTTTGCTAAGTGGTGTTTAATTTATGGATATACCACAACTTGTTTATAAATTTATCTGTTGATGGATTCCCCGTCCCCCCCACCCAGTTTTTGGCTTCTATGAACATTTATATAAAAGTGATTTGTGGACATATACTTCTCATTTTTCTTGGGTACATAATTAACAGTGGAACTTCTGGATTATTTCATAAGTGTATGTTTACCTGAAGAGGAAAACGTCAAGACGTTTTCCAAAGTAGTTGTACATATATTATATCTCTATGTAAAATGTGACACTTAGCAGTGTCTTTTGAATACCAGAAAGTTTTGATAAAGTTAAGTTTATCAATAGTTTATTTTATGGTTCCTACTCTTCATGTCCTATCTGTGAAATCTTTGCCTGTCCCAAGGTCAGAGAGACTTTCTTCTGTATTTTATCTGAACCATTTCCTAGTTTAATTTCTTAAGCCTGGGTATCTGATAAATTTCCAGTTAATTTCTCTATGTGGTCTGAAGCGTACAGGTTATTTTTGCTCTCTGAATATGGATATCCAATTGTTCAGTTTCACTTGTTGAAAAATCCTTTCTTCGTTATATTGGTGCACGTGAATATACAGCACACAGACGTGTGTGTGTATGTACTTCTGTATGTTGCATATATGGTATATATATTGTCTCTGAATATTAATACATTTATTTATGGACTCTGTTTTGTTCCCTTGTTTTATATGTGATATCATGATGCCCTTATCATACTGATTTCACATAAACCTGTTTTTCTTTCTCGAGATTGTTTTGGCTCTACTAGGTCCTTTGCATTTCCCTTATACATTTTTTTTAATCAGCTTGTCAGTTGCCAAATAAATACCTGCTGGAATTTTAATGGATTAGAGTCTAGAGTCTGGAGATGAAATCAGGGAGAGTTAATGCCTTAACCCCATCCTGAGAACTCCAATGCATGGGCATACTATACTTGAAAAATTCGAGAACCAGAAAGGTGAGTGCCCTGGACAGATGTCACATAGTCCGTTGATGGTAGAGATGGAGGATGTTGAGCCCGTGAGACAGCCAGTGACCTGCTGGATTCTTCAGCCCAACATCCTTAAATGTGTGTAGATTGTAATGGGCCTTCAGCTGTTTCGTGTCTGATTTGAATATTTGGTCCTCTCCTGCCTCTCAGAGGGCACTTGTCCTTCTCAGAGTACTACTCCTCACCTCGTTGAGCCACTTTGGAAATATTAGTTCAGTGACAGGGAAGAAGTGGTGTCTCTTTATGCAGCTACACTACGGTTGTCTGATGTCTAAAGGAATGAAAACATAGTTGCCATTTGAAAGGTTTCAAGAAATGCTGGTATCAGAAGTCTCTCCTAGGCTCTTGATCCCAGAATGGATGGACCGGAGATAGCTAGGGTGACAAATGGCAACTGCTGTGTGCATTAGTGAAGTCCACATGGGGTTTTCAGGCATGGTGTCGCTGGCCCCCTCTTTAGTTCGGGAGGCACGGATGCAGGGGGATGATCAAACAGGACCTGCAAATCCCATTATACAGAAGAGCAACCTTCTTCCTTCTTGGCTGTAAGTTTCCTTTTTCACTCAAAGCTATTTTTTTCTTATAAAAAACAGATATTTTTTCTTTAATTCATCTGTTGGTAATTTATTTCTTAGCATCCTGGAGGAGCCCACTCTTCCCTTTTTTCCTTCAGGTGGCCTTACCTCGGCCGCTGAATTTTTAATTTTTTTGTAATGTCTCTTCTGATTTCGGAAGAAACTCAGCACATCAGGTAATTTCTCTGGGCCTCTGCCTGAATACCCGATAAGATGATTGTTAGAAGGTGAAGGAGGGGGGCTCCTGGGTGGCTCAGTTGTTAACCGTTTGCCTTCGGCTCAGGTCATGGTACCAGGGTCCTGGGATCGAGCCCCGCATTGGGCTCCCTGCTCCGAGGGAAGCCTGCTTCTCCCTCTCCCACTCCCCCTGCTTGTGTTTCCTCTCTTGCTGTGTCTCTCTCTGTCAAATAAAATCTTTAAAAAATAAAAAAGAAGAAGAGGGTGAAGGAGGGACAGTAAGCTATCCTCCAGACTGAGAAGGCACTTGGAGACTGGAAAATGGAACAGGTGACTCCACACAGTTTTACCCAGTTTTATTTTATTTTTTTAAGCATTTATTTAAATTCCAGGGAGTTAACATAGAGTGTTATATTAGTCTCAGGTGTACAATATAGTGATTCAACACTTCATACATCACCCAGGGCTCATCAGACAAGTGCCCTCCTTAATCCCCATCACTGTTTCCCCCATCCCCCACCCACCTCCCCTCTGGTGACCACCACTGTGTTCTCTAGAGTTAAGGATCTCTTTCTTGGTTTTACATAGCTTTATTCAAGTTAACTTACAGTGAGGACTGGGCAGGCCATTATCCCGGCACTGTGAAGCTATTCTCTTCGAAGTCTAGACCTTCCTCCACAGATTTTACAAAGCCAAGGGGCTGTGCGGAGGGCTCTGTGGGTGAGGTCAAAGGTTAGTGGTGCCAACCGTGCACCAGAGGGGCGATCAGAACAAGCCCTTCAGCATTCCACCCACGGCAAACATTCACCTCCACAGGCCTAGAACGCAAGGCCCTGAGGGGTTCACTGTGGGGACATGAACAAGATGGAGTCAGTGGTTGTCAGCTCTCCTACAGCTGGTTCGGAAGTGTGACTGAACATGAAACAGGACGTAAATTTGCCACCAAAGAGCCCTGAGCCTTCATGCTGCTACTCCGTCAAACACAGCGTGTGACGTAGCCCAAACAGGCACAAACACGACTCCTTGGGCTTCGAGGAGCCTCAGAGCCCTTTGCAGGAAGGCCTCTCCGAGGGGGAAGTGAGGCAAAACGTTAACTCCACATAGAGCGCCATTTCCTCAAAAACCCTCCTCAGCCATGTTGCTCGCCGAGTCTGACGTGACCCAGTCGCTTCTCTATTTCCCTTCCCGTCATTTCACATCTTCACTCCTGAATCTTCTCCACACGCCTCCATTCTTCTCTTAGAACCATCTACCCACTCTTCTCTGGGCTTGTTTCCTCATTTCGGCTTCTTTTCATTGCCCTTGGAGGCACACCAGTGGACCCACCCGGCCGGGCTCCTTCTCAGAAGGGGAGGGCGAGAAAAAGTTGGGGGAGGTAATGGATGTTTTAGCTGATGGAAGGACCCAGCTATACGTGAAGAAACTGAAGAGAACAGAGTTGTTATGGGAAACAGTTCTCTTGGTGGGCGTCCCTCCAAAAGACACAACCAAGCCAGATAATAGGAAAAGGAAGGGGTTTTTTTGCTTGTTTGTTTGTTTGTTTTACTTGGAACGAGTAAAGGAGGACCCTGGGGATATCTCCCAAAGCAGTGTCTCCTCAGACAACAAAACCGGGAGGTTTTCAGCAAAGGGTACGTGCGTATTCATGAAGGGGCTTGAGCAGTGGGGAATTCAGTCGGAAATTTGGGCAAAAGTCATCTTAAGAGGACAGAACCCAGGTCTTAGTTGATTGGAGTCATGAGGGTCGGCAAGGGTCAGCACCATCAAGTCTCTGACTCCTGGTAGTCTGGTGTTTCGGGGCTTGAAGTGGGTTAAATCATGCCAAAAAAGGCTCAAGAATGTGCATTAGGTCAATCTCTACTTTAAAACAGCTCTGGGTGTTTTGCCACTGATTTGCTGTCTCTGATACACTCAGGCCATCTCCTGGCCTGGTAGACACAGTTTGTCTTTGCTTTCCTTCATTCCCTCAAAATCATTGACCACTGAGGTTTTCACATTTCTGTGTAATTCCGGCACCTCCTAGGAAGAACTGTGTCCTGTGCTTGGGCCAGGGGTGCTGGTCAGACTTAGGTCACGAAAATGGCTGAGAGCCTAAAGTGACTCCTCTCGCATCCAGAAAGCTCTATCTCATCTTTCTTTCTCCCGGTATTCCTAAGCCAGCTTATGGAATGGTGGCCCTTTTGCTTGTGAGCCTCTGGAAATGTGGGGAAAAACCTGATTTTGGAGTTGTTAGGAGACCACCCCCACCCCCACCCCCAGCCCCAGCCTGAGCTGTTGCCTGTTACCAAGGTCCGTGTCACCAAATACCAAAACTTGAGACCTGGTTTTGTCCCCCGTAAAACAGTGATCATTTCTCTAACAAATTCCGCTAGTCATTCTGTAGATAGACATTTGTAAGATTGACTTGTTCCGTGGAGGCTGACGATATTGTTGAATCAGGGGACATAAACCATAATCATCATGGTTTCATGGGCACCGTCGTGGGAGAGTAAAGGATGGGAGGGAGACCGGCAAATGCAGCAGCCCACCTTCCTGGGGAAGCCAGGACACGTTTTGAATGGGTACTGATATTTGTTGAATGAGTACTGATATTCGTTCTATCGTGCAAGGTGGGGATTTGATTTCCAGAAAGGAAGCGCAGTTCCTGTTCACCAGGCTTACATTCAGATGCCTTTCGGGGCCAGGCGAGTGATATAAATATGCAAAGAGGAGTGGGGTGGGCGGGGTACTGAAGGGGCCTGTGGCAAGCTGGAGAGTGTGTGCCTGTTCAAAGCTGTTCAAGCTCAAAACAATTTTTTAAAAGCTCGTCTGACCAAACAAACACAAAGCTGTGGGCAGATAGTGGTGATTCTGTGCATAATGTGTTCGAGGAACACATTGTAGGATCGCTTGGGGGTGGAGCGTAGGGGCGGTTAGCATAGTCAGGGGAAGGTACCAGGGAGGAGAGGGATTTGGGGGTAGACGGGAAGGGCCGAAGGAGTCTGGATTTTATCTTGCGGAGGGCAGGCAATTGCATTCTTCAGTTAGGTGCAGTGACATAATAAGGTTTGTTTTGTAGGGTCAGGTATCACCCTGAAGAGGTAACGTGAGTGAAATCAGTGGGTAGCCAGCACAGTGTGTTGAGAATGGGAGGTGATTTTAACCCCTTATGTGGAGCGTGGATGGGGTCAGGGTTGGACAGCCTTGTGTTTCCTTCTGTCCTTGTCATAGCTTCTTGGTCACTCAGCGGTCTGGGTGAGGAGGGGATGTGGGGTTGGATCTCTCTGAGGCTAACCTCTTGTCTGCAAAAAATGGGCCCTGAGCCCAGCCTCAGTAAGCCTGGACATTTCTCCTGGGTCTGCATGCACAGGATTTCCTGCTGCCCCCATGGATGCCTTTTTCTGTGAGCGTTCAGTTTTCTTCCTTAAGAGAAAAAGCTACAAAAACAGACTTAAATCTGCAGGAATGGTACTCCATGGGGGGAAAAAAATGAAATAACAACACTAATACATCTTACAACTTCTAGCCAGGATCTGTTAGGATGCTGCTATAGCAACCCCAACAGAAAGGATTCAACAAACCCCCACCGGATCCCTTCCTGAATCCATCTACCTGACAGTCTCCCTCCTGGTGAGGCTGTCTCTCTTATATTACACCCACTAAGTGAAGATCCAAAGCAAAGAGACAGAAAATAACATCTTCTAACAATCTGCTTGTCATTTAGAAAAAGCTCCCCATATAAATGTCATGGAAACAAGCTGTTCTTGCAGAAAGAAAAGAAGAAAGCCCGGCCTCACTTGATTCCCTTTCAATTTTAATCTTCCTAATAAAAGGGTAACAGAAAGCAAATGTTAAGTGTTTGAAAGCAAATATCTCTGGAGCTTGGCCTCGGTGTGGTTCAGCTGTGTTCAGCCTGCTGGTAGGCTGCAAGCAGCGGGAGCCCCAGATCAAGCTCTCTGGGAGAAGATAAACTGGCTGCTCAAGATGCCATCCGTAGGACATGGAGAACTCAAAACAGACTGACAGGAGGCAATAGGTGTTTTTCTCCTACTTGGGACCAAGGGTTCTTGCTAGGATGCTGGCTGCAGGGTCTGCCCATTTCCGTTCAGTTAACAAACATTCGTGGGCACAAAGCATGGACAATTCATTGTGCTTTGATCCTTTGGGGGATGCCCAGATACACACGACATTGTTCTCTGTGGGTGAGCGGGCTTATGTGTCTCAGCTACGGCACAAGGACGGTGTTGTGGAAGCTGGGAGCCCAGAAGAAGGAGCCTTTATTTTCTGCCGGGATTAGCGGGGAATGCACTAGAGGAAGCAGCATTTGAATTGAGTCCCAGAGGGAGAGGTAGGATTATAACCACAGGATTAGGGGAGCGAAAGGGAACGGCAAGGAACACGTTAGATGAAAGCAAGGTCAAGAAAGCGAAAGAGGAATATTTGAGGTGAAATAATGGAAGGTCCTGAATAACCTATAAGTGCAGTCCTATGTGGACTGGAATGGTTCAGAGATGTCTAGGGTATGTGTGGTTAGCCAACATCCACACCCTCGAATCCCCTGACATAGAAGTTTCCTGAGAAAGGAACTTAAACCCTGTCTCTGCTTAGGGTTGATCTCTATGGACATGCATAGCAAAGTGGTGCGAGAGGCCATCAAGAAACTAGCTTGTAGAAAGAAACTGCAGACCCTCTAAAAAGAAACTTCTTTCTAGGAAAATAAGCATGGTGAGTTAGACTCAGCCTAATGTTCTGGGGGTCAGAGAGGAAACCTAAAGGGGAAAAAGCTCTGTTTGTGTGGAAGAGAGGAGATCCATGATACATGGTCGCCATGTTTGGGGAGGAAAGCCATGCTATGGCAGCACCGATGTGAACAGCAACAAAGGAGATTGCACCTGTCTGAGTCCTGAGAGGACTAGGAAGCCAGGGAAGGATCCACACCTTCATGCATCCAATCAGAAAGTGCAATAAAGATGGAGAATGAGAGGTTTAACACTTGAACACATAAACTAATGACATGTAAGGAACATTTGGGGCTACATGAAGATTTGAAGTTGATGCCATGGACAAATTTTCAAAGTGCATTCTGCAGAACACTTGTTCTGAGCAGGTTCGGACTGAGCCAAGTATCTTGGGATGGGAAGAGACTGGGGTGTACAGAATACCGAGGAGATCTTTGCAGAAGACCAGGACAAATGTGAGAAGCTGGGCTGGGCAGGTTGGATGGGAGAAGGGAGGAGGCACTAACAGGAATCATTTCATTGAGGAAGCATCCAACAAAGGTAAAGACTAGGTGCGTGTTTGGTTGATTGGACATGAATGAAAGAAGAAGCAAGAATGGGGAAAAATTTATTGTGAAGATTTAAGAATCAAGAAAATACAGCATAGCTGTCCAGTGAATGGGCTTTAAAGTCAGCTAAATATGATCCTGCCTGGGCCACTTACTAGTGAGGGACCTTGAGGGCATCGCTTAGTCTTCAAAAGTGTGTTTGTAATCTGTGAAACAGAATAATGCCTATATCTGAAGCTTAGCTCTTGGATTAAATGGTATATTTCATGTAACATAGTTAAAAAGATAATTGCCGTGAAATGGAATCAGTTTGTAGAGAAAAGTAATGAAAATGTTTTAAATAATAATATCTCTTTAGATCTTTTTAAAAATTTGATGGATAAGTTTCTCTATAGGGATCTTTCATGTCTTCCATTAAATTTACAACTAGGTATTTGATAGTATGTATATCATGCAAATTGTATCTTTTAAAGATTATTAATTTATAATTATTTGTTGCTGATTGGTTTTTCTTATTAGCCTTTACCCAGCAACCTTACTGATCTCTTACCAATTTTATAATTGAGCTGCAAATTGTTTTGCAATGTCTATGTACATAATCCTATTGTCCACATTACTATGTTATTGCAATAATACCATGTGGATAGTATTATTTCTTCCTTTGTAGTCCCATAGTTATTTTATTTTGCTTTATTGCATTGTCTAGAACTTCTAGATAACTGTGATTAAAAGTGATGATAGTCACCCAGTCCTTCACCTGATATCAGAGGGTGAACTTTGAACATTTTACCACTAAATAAGTTGTTTATTATAGGTCTTGTGTAGATTCCTTCTATTGCATTGAAGAAGGACTTTCTCTTCCTAGTTTGCCAAAGTTATTTTACTGAATGGATGCTTAATTTTGTGAAATGCTTTTTATGAGTCTGTTGAAATGATCATATTTTTTCCCTTTGTTCTATTTAATGCAGTGAATTAGAATCACTCTAAATTTTGAATGTTAGTCCACTTTTCAATTCTTGAATAAAACCCATATAGATGGAGAAATATATACATACAGAGATATATAATGAATTTAGTGTGTCAGTATGTTGTTTTATAATTTTTGCATTGGTATCCATGAGGCAAATGGGCTGGTAATATTTTTTCTTGTCATGTGCTTTTCAGGTTTTGGTATAAAGGTTTTCTGTCCTCACAAAATAAACTAAAAAGTGTTTTAAATTTTCTCTACTTATTATACATATTTAAATGTTTGGTAGAATTCATTGATGTTTATCTAATCCTGGAATTTTCTGTTGTAAGATTCTAATTACAAATTTAATTTCTTTGGTAATATAGGACTTTTCATAGTTTCTTTTCTACTTTTATCAGTCTTGGTAAGTTACATTTTTCAGGAAATAGTCTGTTTTATCTACATTTTCAAACTTATTGCTTGTAAATTATTCATAATATCCTCTTAGTATATTTTAACATCTGTGTTACTCTTCATGAAGACTCCTTTATCATTAGTTACATTGATTGGTTGTTTTGCTTGGTTTTGTGTTGGTCTTAATCGTACTTGCCAAAGGTTTATTAATCTTACAAATCTGTTCAAGGAACCAAATTCTGGCTCTGAGAATCCTCTATATTTTGTTTTCTACTTCATTCACTTCTGATAATCTGCCTGTCTTTCTAGTAACTTCAATTGAAAGCTATGTGTCTCCTTCTAAGCATGAATTTAACCACATACTACAAGTTTGATGTTGTAGTTTCATTATTAGTCACTTTTGAGGAGGTTCCACTGACACGGTGACCTGATAATGAAGAGTTAGCTGAATCTAGAAAACTGTGCTATGCCTGGGAGACAGTTTTCAGGCCAAAAGCAATGGCCTCTATACAGACTCTAAGGCAGAAAAGAACTCAGTAAAGTAAAAGAAGGTTGATGTTAATGAAGAAAAGAGCAGAATATTATCTGAAGCACAGACCAAACATTGAGACAATCACTGAGCTAGAAGGTGGATCTGGAGAGAATACCCAGAATGCCATATAAAATAAAGTGAGGTTAGGAGACACGGAATCTAGAGTGGGGATGTCTAATTTTAACCTAATTGGAATTTCGGTAATGGAGAATAGAGAGAGAGGGAAAAACCACGTTTAAAAATAAGAGAGATGGACACCTGGGTGGCTCATAGGCTAAGCATCTGACTTTGGTCAGGTATGATCTCTGGGTCCTGGGATCGAGCCCCAAGTCGAGCTCCCTGCTCAGTGGTGGGTCTGCTTGTCCCTCTGCCCTCCTAGTGCACTCTCTCTCTTTCAAATAAATAAAATCTTAAAATAAAAATAATAAAAAGATTTTTTTTCAGAATTGTTGAAATAGATGATTTCTTAAATTCAGGAAGTATATCAAGTCTCAAGAAAAATAAATCCTAGAAATTAATATCTAGACAAATCCTAAGAAAACTACATCATAGACTTATATCCAAAATTAGCAAGAGAAAAAAAGTCAAATTGTCTTTTTCAAAAATTGACAAAACATTGCCTTCTAATTATGACAATAAAAGCCAAAAGCAACTGATTTTTATCTGGCATGTATAAAAGAATTCCTACAAATCAGTAATAAAATGAGATATGTGTGTGTGTATATATATATGTATATATATATATATATCATCATATATGTAAGTGCTAAACATCATTATTGATTAAAAAATGTAAATGTAAACTACCCTGAGTGATTGCTACACAGCTATCAGAACAGCTAATATTAAAAAGACTAAAAATATCTAGTATTTCTGACAATGCAGAAGAATTGGAACTTTCCTATACTATTTCTGGGAATGCAAATAAATACAACCAGTTTGGAAAATTATTTGGCAATAACTATTTCAACTCCTAGAATTGAACATATTCACATGCAATTCTGCTACTACATTGACATCTAACAGAAATGCATGCATATGTTTCCTGAAATACATGTATAGGAATATTTATGGTAGCATTATTCTTAGTAATCAAGAAGTAAACACAACCCAAATGAACATTAACGGTAGAAAAGGGAAGTAAACTGTGATATGAATGTACAGTGGAAATATGGCCGTATAAGGGAACTCAAGCAGCTAGTACCAGGGAGATGGGTCTCACAGATAGAATGTTGTATGAGAAATGCAGTCCACAAAGGCATACATACTATATGATTTTATTTAGGTCAAGTTCAAAGTAAGCTAAAGTAACTTCTGTTGCTAGCTTTGGGAATAATGGTTACCTTGGAAGGAGAAAGGGAATAGTGTCTAAAGAGGTCATGATGTGGACATCTGGGCTCCTGGCAAAATATATGGGGTTGTAATTTTATGATCTGTGTACCTTTCAGTATGTCTCTGATACTTTGAAAAGGTTTATATTTTCAAACTTAAAGATACTAACAAATTCCTAAAGGAGGAAATTTTAGGGTGAGCTAAGTGCTTACCTTCAGAAGCATGAAGAAAACACCATTTAAAAAAATAAAAAGGGGGGTGCCTGGGTGGCTCAGTTAAGCATCTGACTCTTATTATTTATTTATTTATTATTATTTTTTAAAGATTTTATTTATTTATTTGAGAGAGAGAGACTGAGAGAGAGAGAGCATGAGAGGGGGGGAGGGTCAGAGGGAGAAGCAGACTCCCTGCCGAGCAGGGAGCCCGATGCGGGACTCGATCCCGGGACTCCAGGATCATGACCTGAGCCGAAGGCAGTTGCTTAACCAACTGAGCCACCCAGGCGCCCAGCATCTGACTCTTGATTTCGGCTCAGGTCATGATCGCAGGGTAGTTAGATCAAGTCCTGCTTTGGGTTCTGTGCTGGACGTGGAGCCTGCTTAAGATTCTCTCTCTCCCTCTCATTCTGCCCCTACCCCCATGCTCGCTTGCTCTCTCTCTCTCTCTCTCTCTCTCTCAGACAAATAAGATCTTTTTAAAAAATAAAAAGGAAGAAGGAAGAAAATATGGACAGAAAAAAATAGGTGTGAGAAAATAACAAAGTCAAAAAAGGTTAAGGAAGAAGCATGAAACCACTAGGAGTGGTGTTTAGTAAAATTAAAAAAGAAGCAGTTGGAGCAAGGCCAAAATTTGGGTCTTTGAAAATAGTGATAAAACAGATAAACCCTTAGGGAAATATTATCAAGGTAAAAAGAAAAGTAAAGAAGGTACAAATAAGCAATTCTAGGAATTTATATAGAGCTTATAACAATGGGCATGTACATTTTTTTTAAATTAAAGAATACATGAGTAACTTTATTCAAATAAAACTGAAAAGATAATGGAATTGTTCTTGGAAAATAAAAGATTTTAATTAACTCAGAAAAGAGAACTCTTCAATAGACCCAGAACTAATTTTTGAAAGCATGAATCAGTGAGTGCTAAAATATATTCTCATAGACAATCAGAGGCCAGATGATTTTCTAGACAAGTTCAAGCAAACCCTCAAGTAGAAGCTAAGTCCAATTCTATAAATCTAAAAAGAGAGAATCTTAAAACAGAAGGCATCACTCCAGCCCCCGACAATTACTTCCTCCATGCCTCAACTGCATAAGAAAACAGATTCTAGACCAATGTCATGTTAAGAACATAAAGCAAAACTTCTCAATAAACCATTAGCAAATTAAAGTCAGCAATAAGCATCTATTTTAAAAAGTATAACCAAATCAATATAAAGAATATTTCAAAACACATGAAGGCCTACAGATCAGTAAACAGAATATTATCCAATTGGCGGGGGAAGAGCAAATGAATGAATAGGCAGCTGACACAGGAAGAATCCCAAATGTCCAATAAACATGTTGTCAACTATGAGTGTTGACACAATTTTTAACCAGCAGTCATTCAGTTGTGAAGTTCTGTTTCCTTGTGCTTTTGAGGTGGAACATCTTCCATAGTTGGCAACTGTTGAAACAGTGTGAACAGTCTTCTCCCATTGGCAGGGTATAAATTGGTTCCTTTACTTTGGAGAAAAAGTTGACCAAATTGGTAAATTCGAACATGTGCCAATTCCATTGCACAGCAGTTCAAGGTATATGGTCCAGAAGAGTGCTCCTCAAAGCCAGGTCCTAACAGAGACATTGCTCTGCAAATTGTCCTGACCAGTCCATGAAGAAATGAACACAAAAGCTTTCCAGTAAGCATTTAGAAATTTTGATCATAATTTGACATTGTCATGTCATCTCTTTTGGGTTTTATGAAAGTATCCATCTACAGCCAATTGGTAAACTTAAAAATCCTTCCTTTTATTTTATTTTATTTATTTATTTATTTATTTTTAAGATTTTATTTATTTGACAGAGACACAGTGAAAGAGGAAACACAAGCAGGGGGAGTGGGAGAGGGAGAAGCAGGCTTCCCGCGGAGCAGGGAGCCCGATGCGGGGCTCGATCCCAGGACCCTGGGATCACGACCTGAGCCGAGGCAGACGCTTAACGACTGAGCCACCCAGGCGCCCCCTTCCTTTTAGATAGTTCTAGAAGCACTGCCCTGTTTCAGTTAATACTCATGTGTGACTTGAGAGTTACAGACAATGATAATGGTTCATGGCACACGAGGGTAAAAGCACAGTACTCTGTGCCCACGGGTAACTGTGGGCTTCCCTTACCCCAAGCCCCACCTGACCAACTTCAAGCCCAAGAGGGGTCATCATCTCTGCTCACTAAATAAAGAAGTCATGGCAGACAAGGGACCTATATCACCCTGGTTTGTGAGCTCTGTTCTAGCAATTGACATACATGTGCACAAGAAGATATGTACAAGAATTTTCCTATCAGCATCATGTGTTACGATGATAATATTGACACTGACTTAAATATCCATCACACACACACACACACATATTTATGAATTTTCTCATGTGGATCAAAAAAGGGAATTAACAAAGTACATATAGTAAAATATATTAAATAACATTTTAATACTTAAAACTGTATTAAGTAAATTATATTAAATAATGAAATACATAAAAATGGATACATCCTATCAAAATATAAAGAAAAGCAATAGGAAGGGCGCCTGGGTGGCTCAGTTGGTTAAGTGACTGCCTTCGGCTCAGGTCATGATCCTGGAGTCCCGGGATCGAGTCCCGCATCGGGCTCCCTGCTCGGCAGGGAGTCTGCTTCTCCCTCTGACCCTCCTCCCTCTCATGCTCTCTGTCTCTCATTCTCTCTGTCTCAAATAAATAAATAAAATCTTTAAAAAAAAAAAAAAGAAAAGAAAAGAAAAGCAATAGGAAGACAAATAATAAGTTCAGGAAAATAGATCCCTCTGGTGGGATAGGGAGATGCCTTAAAAAGAAGATGGACAATAATAGGAGTAGAGTGGATTTCAAATATATTGTAATATTTTATTTTTAAGACATTGTTTCTCTATATTTTAGTATCTTTAAAAATAGTGTTTAATATTTTTCAGAGATAAGTTCTGGAACAATAATTTGGTGACAGGAAGGCCCTACCACAGAGCTCCATCCCTCATGCTAGAATATCATGGGGAGCGGTTGGAGCATAAGCAGGAGGCACCGATTGGAGAGGTCTTTATACACGTAGAATGTGCTTCTTAACATCCCCAAACCTCTGCTTAAACAATTCTAGTGCCAGGGGACTCAGTACCTGTCAAGGCAGCCTGTTCCATTGTTGGAAAGCTATGATTATGAGCCAAAAATTGACTTTTCAAGGTCTTGATGATCCTTGTCCAGGTAGAATGGATCCATTCCTCTGTCCAGGAGAGCCCTCTAAATATTTGAAGACACATTTCCTGTCTTCAATTGGTATACTCTCCCAGACCAAAGTTACTCTGAAAGCCCTCTCCTTAACCTATAGTTGAGCTCACATCCTACTTCACATGGAAACAGAGGTCTTTAGATTTGCACGAACTTCCCTAACCCGACCTCCAAACGTGTGTATAACTGCCTCAAGCTTCATAGCCTCCCTTTCTGGATATTAGAACAAACAATTTCTCTATTCAAGGGTGACCCTTCCCTTACTCTTGAGTCCATCCTCTCCCATTTTCTCCTGTTTCATCCCTTTCTCACTTTCTGGTATGTTTTAAACATTTTCCCTTTTACTTTGTCTTCATTTTCTTTAAGACAAAAAAATTAATGGGTGGCTCAGTTGGCCAAGTGTGTGGCTCTTAATTTCGATTCAGGTCATGATCTCAGGGTCGTGAGATCAAGCCCCACATTGGGCTCTGGTCTGGGCATGGAGCCTGTTCAAGATTCTCTCTCTCCTTCTCCCTCCCCCCTCCCCCTTCCCCACTCATGGGTACTCTCACTCTTTCTCAAAAAAAAATAAATAAAAAAAATTAACCAATACAGATGAAGTGGAAGTCTTCCCTGATCACTCCAACTACGTTTTTACTCCCACCCAGAGATAACCAACTTTATACTTCTGGTATATTCCATCATATTTTGTCTATGTATTTGCATGTATTTATATGAATGCAGAGACATGTACACTTTTGTGTGGTACTTAAGTGGGATAATAATTCATTTATTTTCCAAACTTAGAAACTCTGTATACCCTTTAACTAAATTCACTAGCTGTTAACATTTTTCCATATTGCTCTGTCTGTCTCCCTCTCTCCAATCCCCCTTTCTGCCTCATGTACAGGTCACATTTTTCTGAACCCTTTGAGAATGATTCAAGAACATTATGCTTCTTTATGATGCATTTTTGAATGTGTATTTTTTTTTTTTTAAGAACAAAGACTTGTCTTTTATCACCACAGTATAGTTAGCAAATAAGAAAATTTAAGATTGGGGCACCTGGGTGGCTCAGTCGTTAAGCATCTGCCTTCGGCTCAGGTCATGGCTCTCCCACGCCCTGGGATCCCAGGGTTCTAGGATCGAGCCCCGCATCGGGCTCCCTACTCCGCGGGAAGCCTGCTTCTCCCTCTCCCACTCCCCCTGCTTGTGTTTCCTCTCTCGCTGTCTCTCTCTCTCTGTCAAATAAATAAATAAATAAAATATTTAAAAAAAAAAAGAAAATTTAAGATTGACACAAAACTAGTACCTAATCTATGATCTATATTCAGATTTGGCCAGTCGTCCTTCTAATGTCCTTTATAATTTGTCTTTTCCTCCTGGTTAGAAAGACTTGTATTTAGTTGTTGTCTTTTCCTCCTGGTTAGAAAGATGACTTGTATTTAGTTGTTACGACTTGTATTCAGCTTCTGGCTTTCTTGGCCTTTTCTAAAATTGACATTTTCGAAGATTGGTTAGTTGTTTAAAAAGTCAGTTTACATTTCTTTTTGGTTTCTGTCTTCGGGGTTATCTGATAGCTCCTCATTACTAGATTCAGGTTATGTATTTTGGGTGGGATTACTACATAAATGATATATCTTCCTTTACTGCCTCATATCAGTGATATATGACCTTGGTCTGCACCATTTATTGGTAATATTACTTTGTTTTCTTAGTTAAAGAAGTAGTTGCTAGGTTTGCCATTTCTCATTTTATTTTGTTTTATTTTATTTTGCTTTAAAGATTTATTTACTGTAGAGAATGCACACAAGTGTGGGGCAGGGGCAGAGGGAGAGAGAGAGAAGCAGACTCCCTGCTGAGCGCGGAACCAGGTGGGGCTCAGTCTCACGACCCTGAGATCATCACCGGAGCTGAGATCAAGAGTCAGACGCTCAACTGACTGAGCCACCCAAGCTCCCACCCACCCCTTTTGAAATTTTAAACAGCAAATTACCATGAACCCTTTATAATTAGTAAAATAATGTTTTGGAGGATATTTTGATGCTACATAAGTAAACATCCTGATCTCCACAAACTTTTGCTAACTGTAAGGAAGAGTTTTGTTCCTTTTATTTATTAAGCAAGTACCTGAGGATTTCTTTTAATTCAGTTTTGTATTTATTTTATATATATCTTTTTTTTTTTTTTAAAGATTTTATTTATTTATTTGACAGAGAGAGAGACACAGCGAGAGCAGGAACACAAGCAGGGGGAGTGGGAGAGGGAGAAGCAGGCTTCCCGCTGAGCAGGGAGCCCGATACGGGGCTCGATCCCAGGACCTGGGATCATGACCTGAGCCGAAGGCAGATGCTGAACGACTGAGCCACCCAGGCGCCCCTATATATATCTATTTTATATTTTATATAAAATATATTGATTTTATATTTTAATTCATAAGCTCTTAATATCAGTATTTTTTGATGTGCAGTCTCTCCCAGATTTGTGATTTTATGATATGTGCACCTGGAGGCTGCCCATTGTGTCCCTCATGCCCTTCACATCCTCTTCTGAATGTTTTTTCCTTTCTGGTAGAAGATGTTCCAGGCTCATCTTGAACTTCCCTGCCCTACTTCTGTAATCTGCCATTTCTACAAGGAGAACAGTATTCAATATTTAGTGGAGACTGGTATTGAGAATTCAAGGTCAAGCTCGAGGTTTGGGATTCTGTTGCTGCGAGGTCTTTTCAGCAGACAGAATAAGGAAATAAGTGCACAATCATATGTTTATTGAAATGTATATCTGTATTTGTTTCTAGATCCATGAGTTCATATTGATGCCTCCAAATGCCAGTCTAATATTGTAGGGCTCTTCCTAGCCTAAGCCCCCTCTGCATTTGGGACTCCCTTTTCCAACCATGAGAAATCTGTCTTCAAGATATTTATTCATTGTCTCATCCTTCTGGCGTACAGAAAGTAGTTTTACAACTGCTAACCCACACTACTGTGAAAAAACAAGCACAATAAATGTCTTTAGACTGAGGTTATTTAGTTCAAGTAAGGTCTGTAGACTAGTTAATATTGTACCAATGTTAAGTTCTTGGTTTTATAATTATACTAGGGTTGTGTAAGATGTTACCATTGGGGAAATGCGTAGAGATATAAGGACACCCTTGTCCTGTTTTTTGCAGTGTTTCCGCAAGTCTATGATCAGTACAAAATAAAAAGTTATAAAAAATTCTTAAGGTTGTTTCCCCCCACCCAACACACATACTTTGATATGGTTATATTTTTCATTTGAAATAGAGTGAGGTTTGGTTTTTCCCATAGTCTCACTGATAGTTTTTGGTTTTTGGTTGTTTTTTTTTTTTTTAAGATTTTATTTATTTACCTGACAGAGAGCATGAGTAGAAGCAGGGGGAGTGGCAGGCAGGGAGAGAAACAGGCTCCCCGCTGAGCAGGGAGCCCAATGTGGGACTCGATCCCAGGACCCTGGGATCATGACCTGAGCCAAAGGCAGACGCTTAATGACTGAGCCACCCAGGCACCCCGATAGTTTTTTTTCCACTGAAAAAATAATTTGAGCATATAAAAGATAGACATGGTTCAAAAAGTAAAAATTATTAATAACATACCCAGACATGTGTCCCCCCCCATTCCTTCTACCCTATTCCCAGCTATCCCCATAGGTATACAATTTTGTTAGTATCTGGCTTATCCTTCTAGTATTTCCTGTTGCAAAAATCAACCTGCTTTTCTTATTTCTCCCTGTTACACAAATACACTACATGTACATCTTTACTTACTTTGCTTACTTGAGCTCTATCAATAAATTCTTGATGCCATTCCCTATCTGTTCATGGAGATCTTCCTTATTGTTTTGCGCAGCCACTTACTCTATTTTGAAAAAAAACATTTTAAAATATGAGCATTTATGTTGCATGCAATGTCCTGCAATTATCGGTAATGCTGTAATTCACCACCTCATTTGTATATTCTCCTATAATGCTTGATGTTCTATCTTCAGAGTCAAAACCTAGAAGAGAGATTTCTGGGTCAAAAATAAATGTAGTTTTCTTAGACATTGCCAAACTTCCTTCTAGAGGGTTGTGCCCTTTTACACTCCCACATGGAGAGGATTGAAGTGCTTATATGCCCACTCCCAGGGAACTGGGCTGTCAAACGTTCCATTTTTGCCAATCGAATGGATGAGAAGTGTCGTATCAGTGTAGTTTCAATTTGCATCTCTTATTATAAATAAAATATCTTTTTATCTGTTTAAGAATCATTTAAAAAAAAGAATTGTTTTATATCTGTTATTTTGGAAAATCATCTGCCTTTTACCCATCATTTTCTTTTATATGCCTTTTGTAAAAAGCACATAGATGTGTATTGTTTTTAAATACATCTTAAATTTTCTATTTTTTAAGAGTGTAAATTCATCCCTGGTTACTTATTGCCAGGCTGCTAGGTTTCATCTCACTTTGGGTTCCTTGCTTTATGCTTTCACATTTTTCATGCTTTCTTGCTTTCTCATTTTTCATGCTTTCTTACTGGGCTTTTTGTTTGTTTCTCCGACATCATTTTAATTTCTAGTTTTTTAATTATCAAAGTCAAGAATGAAAACACACATTGCTTCCTTGATTCCTCTCCTTTTTATTTTATAATTTTTTAAAAAGATTTTATTTATTTGACAGAGAGAGAGACAGCGAGAGAGGGAACACAAGCAGGGGGAGTGGGAGAGGGAGAAGCAGGCTTCCCGTGGAGCAGGAAGCCTGATGCGGGGCTCGATCCCAGGACCCTGGGATCATGACCTGAGCTGAAGGCAGACACTTAACGACTGAGCCACCCAGGCGCCCCAGTTCCTCTCCTTTTTATAAACAGGTTTTCATCAACTACTTTGTAAAGGGCTTTTCCTCTAAAAATGTAATCTTTTAATTTTTTTTGTTAATAAAAGTACTGCTTTTTTTAAAAAAGCAATTTTTGACTTTTTCCTAAGTTTTCAGATCTACTTTATTATGGATGCAGAGAAAATGTCCTCTTAATGTGACTATTTCTAGAAGGGAGAGGAAGCAGGAATCTCATGAAGATACAAAGGATTCCATACTGGAGCTGTTTTCCCATCACTAGAAAATGTTTGTCCACCTTTTTTTTCCCCCACTGCATTCTGATTGAAGAGCAATAACCCCTCTGTTACCAGTGCTGTCTCTCGAGTGAAGTATAATCCTCACATTCCCTGAACATGTTTTAAAACACATAGAAATAGTACAAAATTAAGTTTTTTAAAGAAATCAGCGAAAAGTACCCTTTTGCAGTCATGTTATATTCTTTCCCCTTACAAACTCCAAAATAAAAACATTGGCTCGCTTAACACCTTTTATCTATTCACTGTTAGTTTCCTCTTTGAGGTACAGTGATTTTACCCAACACGATGGTTAATTTTGGATTTATATTCCCAAGGCCCACAAAAATAAGAATGTCCGACCTGACAGTTCCATTTATAAGCAGTAAAACAAAAGTGGGAATAAGCGGGATAAACAGGTTCATCTGTGATTCAGAACTATGCATAACCACATCACACATGTAAAAATCAGAGAGACAGGCATGCATGTATTCTAGCCCCCCTGAAGGGATGGTAGGTGGCACAGTGAAAATTCTGGTCTTTTAGAATAATGTAGATTTAGAATGTTGTGACCAGAAGGTGTTAGATTTTTGTTGTACATTATACCAAATGTCTTCTTACTAAGGCAATTTTGATTCTTCCTGTACAGTGAAGATACAGATATCTTTATTTCAGTGTCTCAAAACATCCCTCATCCGCCATCTGAGCAGGGCTGTGGGCCACAGTCTCTCCAGCATGTCAGGTGCTGGCCTTCGTTCACTGGTCCAGCTTCAGTGGAGGTAACAGGTGGTGTTGTCTCAGAGCGTAGGTGGCCACACTGAGTTTGTTCTGTCACCTGTTTGAGTCCCTTGTCACTCATACCCACAAAATATTCCACAGTGCATGTGTGTTTTTCCCCTTGAGCTAAAGTAATTTAAGTAAAAATAAATAAATCCTACCAGGCAAAGCAGCCCCTGGGGGGAAAAAATAAAGGAATTCAAATATTTCCCTTCTTTTTTTAAAGATTTTTTTTTTTCGGGCGCCTGGGTGGCTCAGTCGTTAAGTGTCTGCCTTCGGCTCAGGTCATGATCCCAGGGTCCTGGGATCGAGTCCCACATCGGGCTTCCCGCCCTGCGCGAAGCCTGCTTCTCCCTCTTCCACTCCCCCTGCTTGTGTTCCTGCTCTCGCTATGTCTCTCTCTCTTAAATAAATAAAATCTTAAAAAAAAAAAAAAAAGATTTTTTTTTCCTTACTGTTAAATAATCTCTACACCCACCATGGGGCTTGAACTCACGACCCCGAGATCAAGAGTCACATGCTCTACTGACTGAGCTAGCCAGGCACCCCTGAAATATTTCCATTCTTTAACCTTAGCTGGGCACTAGGTTTTCGCTGCCACAAAATATGTGAAGTAACAGAATTGAGTTAACAAGAAATATCTTTTTTTTTTAACAAAGTATCTTCTTTACAGATTTTTTGGGGGGTCGGGTGTGTAGGAGACCTCAGGGAAGTTGATGATTAAGTAAGTAGTTGGGCTATGGAAAGACGCAAGAGCCACTTTCCTAATGAGGAGTCAAGGAGTCTCGTTACTAACAAAGTAGGAAGCCTGGAGAGAGCAAGGATCCTGATGAGGGTTCTGTTTAGCCATAGTCTGCTGCCTACAGTCTTCCTCACACTCACCTTACAGCAGGAGTTAAAGTTGACCCAGCTCCAAACCAGAACGCCTAACACTGCCAGGATTAAGCAGCCCCAGGAATTCCTAATTACTTTTGTAAACCCCTCCCCAACCCTGCCATGTGGGGACCATGAACACTGGGGCAGAAGAAAAAGAAGAAAACCCGTAAGTAGAAAAGGCCATGTCGGTGGGGGAGGGGGAGATAGGGGGGGAGATGGGGAATTCAAATTATTTCTAAAAATTTGAAATGGGAAATATCTGCAAAGTCATAATCTGTATTTTCTATTTCCGGGCTCACTGACTCGAGACATATTTCATAGAAGTACTAGAAAGCAGCATTGATGGACTTTTTTTCTTCCCTGACCTAAGAAATCACAAAGGAGCGTGCCCGTCAGGGGCTCTGGCCAAAGTGTCAGTGAGGTGGAGAAGTTGCTGGTGTCCTACCCCTTGTTGCCCTGGCTTCCAGCCTCACAACATCTATTAGGATTCATTTGTCAAAAAGCCAGTTTGATAGTGTTTTATTAGTGGATTGACTTGACAGTTCCCCTTAGAATGCACAAACTGTACCTGTGTGTGTTACAGATGGGGAGAAGTACGTGGAAGCTCACCAATGACAGGGATGGGTTTGGAAAAGGAACTGAGCCCTTTGGTCCAACTCTTGGGTGGCCATATTAGCTCAGCCCTAATCATGTATCCCAAGTCATCAGCATAGGGCGCAAGCACCCTCCACACTTCTGGATCATGTTTACCAACAGATTTTGTGGGATGGCAAGCAGAGGAAAGGGTAGGTCAGAATCACAAAGACAAAGCATACGTACCTATTGATATTCTAGATTCCATTACACAAAAAAACAACGACAGAATCAGGAAACCAATCAACAAATGCAGAGTCTAGGAACTTCCTTTAAGAATTAATTAAGCAAAGGGGAGAATTTATAAACTCTACTGCCAGGTGTTAGAAGTGGTAAGACAGGCAGGTATTGGGGGGTTTGGCATTTGTTGTCTTATACTGGAAATGGTAATAAAAAATGTCTGCCATCATTTGGAAAAATAGATGCTAGGCTTCAGAAAGGCCCTCTGCTACCTCCTTGGACACTTGTTTTGTGGCTGAGAAGAAAGAGGCTCAGTAGGATTAAGTCTGTTCAAGCGCGTAGAGCTAGCAAGTGTCAGGACTCAGTTTTAAATCCTGTTCTTTGAACCACATGCTCTTTCCACTCTGTTATTCCACCTCTCAAGACCAGGTAAATTTGCAAAATAGTAGGGCTGTAGAATTTTAATCCACCCCTTGAGATTTGTATTAAACCTAACCTACAGGTCCCCTGCCCACTCCCAATTTCCATCTTCTCTTTTGGAACATAATACTCTCTTTTGGAATATCATTATTGGGTTATTGCTGATGCTTTGGTGTGAAGAGCTCTTGGAAAAGAGTTACCAAGGGAAGAGCAACTGGGGAGAAAGCATATTCAATTTCCTAGATCTATTACCTGTTAAACTTGGCTCATCCTTGTTTCTTGATGAGCATGGGATCCTCTTTGTTGTGGCCAACTTGTGACATTGTGTGTAAGTAGGAGAAGTGAAGAAAGTTACTGAGGAAGGAGGGGCTGTTGTAATTCAAAATGATTTGTGGTAGCCCTATGTTCCCATCCTGACTGTCAGGAAACAGGGAGGCCCAGGTGTGGTAGGCTGGCAGGTGTAAAAACACTCAATTATCATTAGAAATTTTGACAAAGTACAAATTAGAGCAAGGCCTAGATCCCCACAAAAGAGTAGTCATCTGAGGAGCCCCCAGGGGATTTTGCCTCCTGCTGAAAGGCATATGGGAGGAGACTCGGGTCGTGTTGCAGGGAAGTAGGGTTCATTCAGCAACTCGTTGACCATAATGTCGACCCGATTGATAGGTCTTCTGTTCCTCTTTCAAGTTCTGGTTATTTGGTATTTTTTAAAATACAGAAACAAAGGATCATACGCTTTTGTTGAATCATTACCAGTCTTCATCTACTTTGCATAAAGAAGCAGGAAAGGACGGATCAAATTTGGGGGACTGATGACTGCCAACCTACAGGAGCTGCATTTAATCAGGAAGAGGAGGATAAATACAAGGTCATGAAATCTAAAATCTAATTTCTCTTCTCTGTTCTTCAACTATATATTATTCTTTCCCTAGTCTTGTAGTATATTCTGGGATGGTGGTGCTAATTGATCAATAAGAAGATCATTAAACTTAATTATCTGCTATTCTGCTTTTTAGTCACCATAGAGGTATATATAAGAATTTTATAATCTTATATATTTTATATATATATAATCTTATATAAGAATTAACGGTGTCAATTGCCAGAACAAATAATCATCTTTTCAAAATTTCTTTCTTATGTCTAGTGTTTGCACCAAATACTGGATCTATTCTTGTATATAACCCAGAATCCATAAAAGAAAATTTTAATTTCATCCATGGAATAGACATCCCCATGAAGGTCGGATTTGAAGTTCATTTAACTCAGCGATATGTTCCCAAAATGGTACTCTAAAAGTTTTTCTTTCACTTATTATTAAAAGACCTTCTAGGCCTCATCCTCACCCTACACAGACACATGTAAGATGTGCGAATGGTTTTTCTTTTCAGCCATTTGAGACGGGTAATAAATCATAAGCAATCCTCCTGCAATCTAAAGAAATCATCCTTTTATGTCCTTGATCTTGAATGGAAATGTCTGATTTTTGCATCAGTTATGGAGAATGGTTATGAAAGTGATTTTATTCATTGAATTATGCAAAGTGATGAGATTGAGCACTCTAGTTGTGGGAGAAGAAAATTACTTGGTAAGGTAGACACAAAACGGTATGGTGTAAAATAAAGGGGAAGAGGGCAAAAGCAGATTTCTCTGAAAATGTGGAGTAAATTTTAGGTTAGGTCAATCCAAGCAGGTTGGTTGAAGAACTGTCTAAATCGTGCCTTACTTTTGTGATGTGTTACCCCTGCTACTGTAGATCAGCTCTTCCGGTAGGCTCTGGAGACCATGAGCAGGTGAGGGAATTCCACACTGCTATCCCCTCTCAGATGGTTCTTCTAAACCCAGTCAATTCTTAAAGCAAATTTGGAAAGAGATGTGCTGGCCACATTTAACCACCCTGTTCCCTTTCCCTGCAACTGACCTTAACCGGCTATGAAACAAGTGTGATAGAACTCATGAAATTGACAAGGTGCCATTTACTTCCTTGTACCAAATACACAAGTAGAGACTAAGAGGGGACCATTTGCCAGGTGATAATGGACATGTTGAGTTAGGCTCATTTATGTCCATTATGCTGTTAGGGACTATGCAAACAGATGCGTGTATGAATACGCATGGAATCCAAACCAAGCGCATCATGGGCCTCCCATAATAAACAAATATAAGGGAAAAGATGAAATAACTGGTTTAGACCAAAAAGTCTTCAATATCAATCAGTTCACAGACAGTAGTGTACCCTGATACTTTCTTTAAATACATTTCCTGGTAAACTGGGAATAAAACAATTCTAGAAAGCATCTGTGTCCCCCTGGTCTATATATATGCTTTGATGTAACAGCTCCACCTTCCAGATAATTTGGAAATAAACGCAATTAGAAACTAGACACTGTAAACTCAAAGAGAATAGTAAGCTGCCTGTGTCAAATGAATGTGACTGTAACATTTTGTAATGGGGGAGCATCTTAGTGAAGGGAGTACAGGGCGATTGAAAGTCTTCTTCCAACCAGCCAGACTCTGGGTAATGGAAGTTATCAACATGTATCAGGCAATAACCAGTCATCTTAGCTTGAAAACAATGTGAGAACTGAACCTTTAGAAATGTCAAGGGACCAAACAAGTATGTGCAGAAATTAACTTTTTTTTTTATTATATATCATATAATGTAGTAGTAAAGTTTGTTTGAAGTGCATGAATAAAAAGTTAGTGAAATTACAGGAGGAACAATCTATATAGCAATAATAGGTGCATTCCTTGTGCATCTGAAAGGAAAAGAAAAAGAGTTTTCACTCATTTTGGCCTAAAACTTAGTGTCAGGTTCCCAGGATTCTGACATCAGAACCCGGATAACGCTGATTAGAACCATAGGGGCTTTACAATAAAAGCTAAAATATTGACCATATGATGGCAAAAAGTCTTATTTTGTGGTTGACTGATTCTCTTCTAGCTACTCTCTGATGAAGTCGGTGGCGCTGTGGAGGAGGACCGCCGTCGCCTGGACGAGGACCGGGACCGCTCGGCATTGTCGTAGCTGACGTGCTTGTCGTAATTCTCCATCTGAGCCTCGATGAAATCTCTCTGCTGTTGCCTGATGGTCTGGCTGATGAGCCCAGGGAGGGCGTGGATGCTGCCAATCAGAGTCTCTAGTTTTGTCTCCACGGTAACGATCCTCTTCTCAAAGTCTTCGCTCCGTTCATTTAGGTCGGAAATCATGTCATACATGATGTTCTGGGTCTACAAAACAGGATGGGAGACAGATAAGGAAACCAAGGACTAAGGTTTCAGGACACTGGCCCTGGAAGCAAACTGTCAACTCTCCAAGTCTGAGGGTTGGATTCCTTTTGGTGGCACACAAAGAAATAGGGGCATCAGCTAATGGAGCACTGGACTTTGCAAAGCAGATTTAGTATGTCTGTTCAATGCCAGGATTTAGAAATGGAGGCTCTTTGGGGCCCCTGGGTGGCTCAGTCGGTTGAGCTTCCGACTCTTGATTTTGGCTCAGTTTGTGATCCCAGGGTCGTGAGATCAAGCCCCACACCTTGGGCTCTGCACTGGATGGAGAGCCTGCTTAAGAAAGATTCTCTCCCTTCCCCCCACACCCTCCCCCTCCTAAAAATATGTAAGATTTTAGGCCTTAACCTGATCCAGTTGCAGAAAATGTCATACAGGTTTGCTGGTGGTATGCCCATGATTTTTGGTGGTGTCGAGACAAAGTTGCGATTTAATATTTATGTAGATTTCTTAATAGCAGTTACAAAAGTTAGCACGTCACATTCGTTTTGCAACATGTAATATTTATTAGGGCAAGGGTAATTTTTAAAATGAAGCAGATTTAAAGAATCATCATAATAGTACACAGAAGGTACTGGAATGTAGCAAAAATTTTGAAGGTGGAATATGAAGGAAGTTTAGGACAAACTAATTTGGTCAAGTAATTTAGTAACTTAAAGCAAGAAAAAATTCTGAATGATCCTTTGTGGCCCTAGGTTTCAAATTACAGGCTCTCCGTTGGGTAAAAGCATTTTGAGAGGTAAAAAGTTGGGGGGAGACTAAGTTACCAGTCTACGCTGTTGGCTATGGGTTTATCAGAGCTGAGTGGTTTGAAAGAGGAAAATGTTTTTTGTTCTCTAGCGGATCTTGAAACTGTCTTGATGAGAGGCTTTTCATAACTTGGACTCCCAGTTATGTTTCTGGAGGGAACTGAGAGACCAGGAAGAAGGAAAGGACGGGCACACGAATCTCCTCCCACTGATGCTTTTCCCAAGTTTCAAAACCTTTTTTGAAGCTGTCTATCCCTCTATCTCATTTCCCTCTATTAAATGTGCTCTTACCTGCTTACTAACCTCTTAATGATGATAAATGAACTGATTGAGAGAGTTACTATTCAGGACACAGACACTTAGTTTGAGCTTGGTCATGGAGACAGAGCACATTAACTTTATTTTTTACTACATAGTCTTGAGAATATGGGAGCAACATCCATTCACTCAGAAAATACTGAACCCTTATGGCACAACAACTCTGTAGCTGTAATAATAAGCATGGTACTCAAGAAATAATTTGAAAGAAATAGCGCAGCATATATCTGTGAGCATCCTGCCTTGTAGACAGACTCCTGAAGTGACATTATATAGTGCAGATTTATAATATTAAATTAATTATATAAGTAAAATGTTATATTATTTCCAAGTGGTCTGCTTTATTTACCCAATTTCTTTATCATTTGGCCTTGGAGTGATGTAAGAGTCCGCCCCATCTTTGTTCAAGACGAGAGCCACGTGTGTAAATATTAATTGAGAACATTTTCGAGTCTCATGTGTGCTGCCCACCTTCAATGCACGACATATGCTCTCCTGGGGGTAAGTCATTGAATTCTTCACTTACCTTCTATTTGTAAGGCCTCAAATACTCAATTTTTACATATTTATATTGCATGTGTCACTGATATACATTAAGACAAATATAGTGTCGTTGTGTTATTTCATGAGGCTAGAATAAATAGGTGTAATTTTCCTAGTGATACTGGAGGCTTTATAAAAGACAAACAACAGGATGTACAGATCCAACTGAGAGTTGCCCCTTTATTTTTTTATTTTTTTAAAGATTTATTTATTTGTTTTGAGAGAGAGCGAGCATGCGCAGAGAGGGGAAGGGGGTAGAGAGAGAATCTCCAACAGCCTCCCTGCTGAGTGCAGAGCCCAATGCAGGGCTTGATCTCACAACCCTGAGATTATGACCTGAGCCGGAGTCAAGAGTCCAATGCTTAACCGACTGAGCCACCCAGGTGCCCCTAGAGAGAGTTGCCCCTTTGAAAGCATTCGTGTTAAAAGGTTGAGAACTGGGGCGCCTGGGTGGCTCAGTCGTTAAGCGTCCACCTTCGGCTCAGGTCATGATCCCAGGGTCCTGGGATCGAGCCCTACATCGGGCTCCCTGCTCGGCAGGAAGCCTGCTTCTCCCTCTCACACTCCCCCTGCTTGTGTTCCCTCTCTGGCTGTCCTTCTCTCTGTCAAATAAATAAAATCTTAAAAAAAAAAAAAAAAAGGTTGAGAACTTCCACATGATGCCTCCTTTGGAATTAGCTCAGGAAAATGGAAGGTTGTCATTGTGGGCAAATATTCATATTTTTAAAGTGGAGTTGACTTGAAAGGAACAACCACAAATCAACCAGATAAATCTTGTGAGTGTGACAGAAGAATCAAGGGACCATTAATGTGCTTTTTAAAAAGTACTATGATTTTTTAAATAATGAAAAAAGAATCCTAAATTATAAAAACTGATTCTCTTTTTTTTGGAAAGATGATTCTCATGTTATGATGTAATTTCTTGTTTTTTTTTTTTTTTTTAATTTCAACATTGTAGTCCTCTGAGTGGGCTTAAAATAAATAAAAAAATAATTTTATTGCTGAGTCCTATGTAGCCCTGAACATCATGGTCAAACCCAGGATGTAGTTCTGTTCTCAAAGGGATGAGACTGAATGACAAATATGAAACCCAATGGTATTGTCTCATATTCCACTTATGTTTCTTACTGTATTTTCAAGCCCCTGTAAGTAGGAAGGCTTTTAGAATGGGGGTTGAATAATTTATGTAGGGAAAGAGCATATGAAGGAAGAGTTTTAGGAAAATTCTGTTCAGTTGGGTCATTGGGTTTAGGGTGGTTTGTTGGCTTGATGCGTTAAGCAAGTTTGGGGTGTCCTCCTCCAAAAGCACGATCAGTTACTGTGCAGTGCTTCATTCCAACAGACCTCATCACGAGGGCTGAGACCCCAAGCTTACCTTGGCCAGGTCCACCAAGGTATTGGCTTGGTCATTCAGTTTCCTCTGCTCCATCTTTACACTTCTTAATCTAAAAGACAGAATCTGAAGTCAGAAGGGCTCCTTCCTTTCTACTGCTCTCATACGCCTTCCAAAGAGCATGCATAAAATTGACAAGAGCAAAGAACTGCATGGATAATGCCTTGAATATTTGGGGTCAAGTCCAAACTGGTTATGTATCTGGTACAATGAGAAGCATGCTTCCCCAACACCGCAAAAAAGGAAAAGAGTGAGAGAGAGAGAGAGAGAGAGAGAGAAAGAGATGAGGTGTCCTTAGGACAACTATTTACCAGGGAGTTAAAAGTTGAACGGAGTAAGGCTCATAAGGATTTAACCATATGAGAAAAGTCAAAACATTCCTTAAAATCCCAGTATCGTTTCAAATAGACATAGGAAGAAATAGGCAAAGCGACGACAATTTCATCAATGTTGGAGCAGTGAGCACCTTCCTATGCCTACATGACTAGATACGGGGCATAGCCCTGTTCAGCTGGAGATGGATTGGGTTAGGTATTTGAACCTGATGAAACACAGTGATAAGTGAGATTCTTATTAGCAAAAAGAAAGCTTTTATTCAACCAGCAGCAAGATAACTCAAAACACATAATTCTCTTATTCTTCCTTGTGTTTCCCTTGACTTTCATCTTAAACTGCCATGAATTTGAAGGGGAGCCAGACCATTTCCTTGGGAGAATTTCCCTTAATTTTTTATTGTAGATAAAAGTCAGCGGACAATTAAAATGTCTGACAGATGGGACCACTACTCGTAAAGTTACTTTTAGATACTTTGAAATATCATTGCATATATCTGATTGACAGTCAAACAACCACTGGTTTTTTTTTTTTAAATCTTTCTGAATGACAACTCTTACTATTCCTTATTTACTATAATATTTTAAAAAAATATTTATTCATTGCTTACTCTGTACCAAGAAATGAAGATTTTCCAACAAGAGACAAGTGGTTTATTGTTCTTTAAGCCAACGATTCAGAGCCATGCTCCAGGAGAGGAACAAGTCTCTCTCAGCTACTTAGTTAAAAAAAAAAAAAAAGTCCATGCTAACCTTTTTGCCTTGATGACATGTTGTTTGTAAAGTATAGTGTTGATGTTGGAGAGTCATCTTGATAATTTCCCAATTTAAATGAAAGGTAATTACAAAAAAGGGATAAAAAATTCACAGGGCAAGATTTTACTGCCAGGGAGATTTTTGCAACAAATGTTCATGATGCACAGTGATTTTGTTTTGAAACTACGATATCCAATATGTCCCCAAATCTGCTTGACAGTGAAGATAGAGTTCCTTCTGCCAGTATGGGTGTAACTGACACCTGCCTATAACACGATATTTAACCATCCAAAACAGCTTAAGGTTATAACATATCATTGCAAGTCTGTGTTTCTCTATTAGAATGCTTGGAACTCAGTTGATTGGCTCCTTTCTGTGCTATTCTAGAGATGGAATATGTTTAAGTGTAAAAGAAATTTACAAATATGTATTTAAATCTAACACGTCGTTGAGATAGGTTTCTCTAAGTAGTTACAAGGATTACAGTTCTTGTGTCTGCCTTTTAAAAACAAGTCCCTTCCCTCCCCCTGCCAAAAAACACAAAAAACAAACAAAAAAACCCCCCTTGAAACGTGTAGGGTCATTCTACAGAAAGGTACTAGAGAAAACAAAGGGGCCAGACATGGACTCCATTCTCCCTGGCCCTAATTTGACCTTCAGTTTCTTAATGGAGGAAACGAATAGGGTTAGGTGAGGACAGTGGTTCTGGAGTGCTGGATTTATACCAGTAGAGGTGTTCTAGATGGCTAAGTGACACGCAAATAAGAAGACCTTAAATACTAAACCAGATGGAGAGACAGTCCTCTTTAATTCTCTTCCAATTCATGATTATTACAGGAAAAATGTCTCAGGCTGGTTCTATCCTGTTTTTATCTCCCAACACCTGCTAGTCTCTCCTTTCTGAAAAAAGAGAGAGCAGAATTTCAGCTGAGAGCTTTCTGCAGGCAACAGTCCGTGGCTAGAATTCAACGCCAGGGTTGCAGTTGTTGGCTGATGCTGCCTTTACCTCTCTTTGCTGGGGATGGTTTTTTGGTTTTTTCATTTTGGTTTGTTTTTGTTTTTGTTTTTTAGCCATTTTGTGATAAGAGACTTACATCAAGCTTTGTTTTCAGATTTAAGTAATAGGAGAGTCGGCACATGAATGACCCAAGTTTGGGGAACCAGATCAGAAGCCTCCAGCAACTAGTGAGTGCAGGCAAAGTCCTGAGCTTGGCCGGTCCCGCGGAAGGGCCAGAGTGCTGGTCCCTTCGCTGAGGCGAGTACTCTGTCTTCCAAACAGTGAAGCCTAATTTGCTTCTCTTGAATTCCTATATTATGTTTCTGACAGTAGAATTTTGCCCATTTTCTTTTCCACTAATCCGGAAAGCTGACATAGAGCAGCCTATTCGATTGGAATCCCCTGAGCTACGTGTACTTAAATCATCTTGCCTTGCTGCTTCTGAGACTGCCTGAACCATAGAACTGGCAGAAAACAAGCCTACTTAAAGCTTCAGTTGTCAGAATAAAAGGTAAAAGGTGTGTGTTTTACTTCCCTTCCCCCCGTCCCCCAAAAGAAGAATAAGGAACATATGTTGACTTCTTCCTTGTGAACTTCACTTATCACAGGAAAAGATCATGATTTTGGATCACATTTCCATAGCAGCAATCAGACTACTAAAATTCACAAATAAAGGATCCACTTGGGTGCATGCAGCCAGTAGAAAATTCTGCAAATGTTGAGGGGAGCGGCTCACACAACTTACTTCCGAGCTCTATTTTCATTTTGTTGAAATAAAAAGACAAAAGAAAAGAAACTGTAAAATATATAACAGCGTGGTGTTCAATTGTGCACAGGGGGCTCGATTCATTGGCGGAAAGATCCTGTTAAGGTTCTGCAGGATTTTGGCACAGTGATCACAGAAAAACACTGTTCAATTATATTAGCATCCTTCACTGCTGAGAGACTGCCTCACCCGAAACACAGCGCTTTCTCCAGAACGAAGGTTCAGAAGGAAGAACCTCTACCAGGTCATTATGGCCTCTTTGATACTCGATGTCCAAGTAAACTACAAGACCCATTTTGGTCTAATATGAATGTCATAGGGACAATAGTCTCAACAATGGGATTATAATGTCAGTGTTTCTTGGAGGGGATACATCTACTCTGAGTTGGGGCTGTTCAGAAGCCTGGCTTTCTGAAAGGTGGGTAATCCAAAAACTCAGCATCAGAGAAATTCTGTTTACTGAATTCCTCGGCTCCAAGACAAGTTCATGTTGATTGCTGGGTCTGTAGTTGAGATAGAAGAATGATATACTTTAAAAGAGTTAATGCTGATACCAGAAAAAGTGCTCAAAGGTCTACAGGCACAGGATGCTTCCTGGCACTAAGTGATGATCCCTAAAGACAGATCTGTTACTGGAAAGAGGACAGAGCCTGGAGAAGCAGGCATCTACTGGAGACTAGGGAGGCCATGTGTCAGGGAGAGACGCTGGGAAGAGGGGAGTCCAGATCGAGCCCTGGAAAAGCTCTCAGGACAAATCAGAGGATGGGAGAGGCCAGCAGAGCTCTAGCCAATGAAATTATAAATCTGTGTCTGAATAGTGGGCAATGGGAGCCTTGCCCTGAAGAATCGAGCCCTGTGTGCTTTCCTGCATGACTTCACTCACTCACTCAAAATGAGAGATTAGGCACGATCAGAATAATCTAGCCAAAACCCAGCCCATATAAATGTCCAGTTGTACTTTTTAATTTTTTTTTTTACAAAGTATAAGTACCCTCCCACATCAAAGGAAATCAGATAACCCCAAGACTAAGTTATAAAACAATTTAGAACATTTGCGTTGCTCAAAGCTGATCTACTTTAGAACTACATTGTTGCTACTGAAGAAACAGAATGAGAAATGTCTGCAAGAAGCAGAAGAATCATGAATGGTTTCCTCTGTTATGCTATCCCAGAGCAGGATTCTGGAAGGCCCATGTAAGCTATACCTTGAACCCCTTAAGAGTGGGTCCATGCACCTTCTAGAAATCTAACAATTGCTTAGGGGCAATTTTTCAATTTCGCTTCCCCCAATAATTTTTTCTGACATACTATAAAAATTTTCAAACCTGTGGCAAAGTTGAAAAAAATTTACAGTGAACACCCCTAAGCTGCCCCCACCTGCCCCAAGATTGGAGCATGAGTGCATTTTGCGACAAGATAGATAAAAATATAAATACCCACCATTCACATGTGGCTACAAAATTATTACAGAAACCATCAAAGCAGTTTTTCCAATAGTTTTGTTATATAAAAACTTATCAATGGTACCCAAGGCCACTCACATTTCATTTTCTATTTAATAGGTACATCACACTGACAGAAAGGGTTATAAATATGATCCCAGAGGAAATGGCATGTGTGGTTGCTAGACCCATAGACTGACCACACCTGCCCACACACACAAAGGTAAGTTTTGTGGTTTTTTTTTTTTTAATATACCTGAACAATGTAAGTTTGTATTGAAATATTAAAAGTACAAAGGATGATTCTCCACAGTATGGAGAAATCTTGGATGAATGTTGGGTTTCTATGTGGTACACTTGTGGGGGTGTAGGAATGGCCACTCTACCAGGAGAGGGGTACCCGGGGACCCTTGAGGAGGCAGCCTGTCCTCAGAGGTGAAGGCTCAGTGTCTCTCTGGGGACTCGCTCTCTTAGTCTAAACTTTAAGGAACCAAGATGTGGAGGCTCCTAGGGGGTGGTATTTGGTTATAAAGGTAGCCATGATCTCCAGCAAGCAGTTTCTTCTTGGGAGCCAGATCTGATCCGGTGTCCCTCTGTGTTTCCCTTTTACGCATTCCCAGACTTGGACAGAGTCTTATCTTAAAATTCTAGCCTTTCCTTACAATGGGATAAAAAGCATAGTTGGGGGCCCAGTGTGACATCCCAGAGCTAAAGGGGAAATGATGTCACTTTGGGGCTGGTGGCAGCAAGAACGCGACTAAAGCGCTCTGAGGAGCCATGAGGGCGGGCTCTACTGTACTGTATGTGTGGAGTCTCCATTTTAGATCTCACGGTGCCTGGATTTTATTCTCATTACGGTAGTAATTTCTAGACAGAGTCCACATTGTGAGTGCTACTATTTAGAAATGCACAGTTGGAGGGAGAAGTGAAAGGGTAGCCCTTGAATGCTGAGTGATTTCCGAGAGACTCTCAGTGTAATCTATTAGGTATGTACTACCTGAGAATATACAATAAAAACTCCAGCTTCAGAGCTTTCTGGTCTACCACACTAGGCAGCTCCGAGAAAGACACATCTTGCCATCTACTCAGGATACCCAGTGTGTTGACCTACCTTTCCATGATTCCCCTGGTAGGCTGCATGAGGAAAGCTACTTTTCTGGCCCATCCATGGGACAGATCTGCTCTTCCCCACACAGAAATGGCATGGACTTAAGAGCAAGGCTGTGCAGCCTCAAGATGGATGCCCACATGAATGTACTTACGGTAAGGATGCTGCCAGCCTGAGGGAGAAAAATTGGTGCTTTCAAGTCATTATTGAAACTCACTACAGAGGCATTTGTCCTTTAAAAGTCTATGATGGTTATATACAGTGTTACAACAAAATGGTGTGAAGAACTTCAACAAACTGAATAATGGTGGTCTGGATAAAGTCAGAATAATGGTAGAAGAGTGTAAGGTCTGCAGGTACTATAAAATCTATAATGAACACGGAGTGTATAGAAAATCCCCCAAGTCCTGAGTAAAGACTCATTTAAAAATGCAAGTATTAAATCAAGCATCTATACTATCTTCATAGAAACATGTTGGCAGGGTGTTAAAAACAAAATCCAGACAGGTCATAAAATAGTAAATGTTTGTCAAGATTTTGCAGTAGATACAAACTAAACATCCTAGAGCAAACTAGATGAATAATTAAGCTACAGTAGGAAATACAATTGCAACTGAAAATATTGTTTCTAAAGAGAGAACCTGAGAAGACATTTTAGTTAATACAGTAAATGACGATTCTCCCCCATAATGAATGATTTTTTTAGTCCTAAAAAGAACTGACAATCTTCTCAGCATTTCATTTGTGGAATTACTAAAATGCCAAATAATGTCTTCTGGGCACAGATATGACAGTGTTTTCTTTTTTCTTCTCTCACGAGAGAAGAATGACCAAGTGTGAGAATTTAGACCCAGAGCTACACAAGCAGGAAGGCAACAAATGAGAAATGGTACTTACTGGTGAATAGCTTGCAAGAATTTTCGTTGATGTTTTCTTACTTTTGCATGATCTATCTTTTTTACTAGCTTTGTATTTTTGTAAATTAGCCATGTTTCCCTGAGTACATTGGCAGCTGCGTTTTTCACCTGTTAAGAAAACAAACAACAAATTCAAATCAAAACCACATTGAGACACCACCTTATACCAGTTAGAATGGCAAAAATGGACAGGGAAAGAAACAACAAATGTTGGAAAGGTTGTGGAGAAAGGGGAACCCTCTGACACTGTTGGTGGGAATGCAAGTTGGTACAGCCACTTTGGAAACAGTGTGGAGGTTCCTCAAGAAGTTAAAAATAGAGCTACCCTATGACCCAGCAATTGCACTCCTGAGTATTTACCCCAAAGACACAGATGTAGTGAAAAGAAGGGCCATATGCACCCCAATGTTCACAGCAGCAATGTCCGCAATAGCCAAACTGTGGAAAGAGCCGAGATGCCCTTCAACAGATGAATGGATAAAGAAGATGTGGTCCATATAACAATGAAATATTACTCAGCCATCAGAAAGTATGAATACCCAACTTTTACATCAACATGGATGGGACTGGAGGAGATTATGCTAAGTGAATAAGTCAAGCAGAGAAAGTCAGTTATCATATGGTTTCACCTATTTGTGGAACATAAGGAATAGCATGGAGGACATTAGGAGAAGGAAGGGAAAAATGAAGGGGGGGAATCGGAGGGAGAGATGAACCATGAGAGACTATGGACTCTGAGAAACAAACAGGGTTTTAGAGGGGAGGGGTGGGAGGATGGGTTAGCCTGGTGATGGGTATTAAAGAAGGCACGTACTGCATGGAGCACTGGGTGTTACACGCAAACAATGAATCATGGAACGCCACATCAAAAACTAATGATGTACTGTATGGTGATTAACATAACATAATAATAATTAAAAAAAAATCCAAAACCCCAAAAAAACCTAATGATGTATTGTATGGTGACTAACATAATAAAATTAAAAAAAAAAGAAAAAAGAAAACGAACACAACAGTTGATAAATTCCAGAGCAGAATCCTTTGCAACGTGGCTGGGGGGGTTCATATTTGTCTTCTGAATGATCATGGTAAGTTCTAGCTCGTTGAGTAACTGTTTCTCAAAAAAAAAAAAAAAAAAGTGTCTTGAATCTGAGCCTGTTAAAAAGTACCTGTTTCTGTCTTGGGACCACATTTAAAATGGAATATTAGGGAGGTACTGACCTATTTCTGGGCTAAACTCTACCCCTCAGGAACCTTTTTATTCAACCAGTTTTTTTTTTGTTTGTTTTTTGTTTTAAAGAAATCAAGAGGAGCTTGTGACCTGTCTGGCAACACTAGGGGGGAAAAAAGGTGCTGATTTCCCCACCCTGTATTGTAATTGTTATCCCCATGTTCTTCATTTCCCTGGAGGAAGGCAAAATGCCAGTAGGCCAAGGTGAATCTTGTCTCTTGCAAGCTTGTTTGGTATTTTTGGCTGCAAAACGACAGGAAGGGCATGTTTCCACTGCTCAGTGTCCAAGCAGCCCTATTCTGCCCTCCTGGGGTGACTTAGCAAACTGTATGCCTGTTAGCATACTTTAATGAACTGACAGAGTCTATGTTGTTGTGATTTTGTTGGTTAATTTAAGTATGCTGCATTTCAAATGGATGAGACAAACCTAAAGGATGTAAGTGTTTTAGTAACACAGCCAAGGCCTAGTGTAGCTGATGGGAGGTGAGAATACTTCCTAGTAATATTCAAGCACTTTCTTTCTTTCTTTTTTTTTTAAATTGTTTATTGTTTTATGTTAATCACCATACATTTCATCATTAGTTTTTGATGTAGTGTTCCATGATTCGTTGTTTGTGTATAATACCCAGTGCTCCATGCAGAACGTGCCCTCTTTAATACTCATCGCCAGGCAAGTACTCATGGATCAACTTCTTAGAATAAGTCATTAATAATTAGCCTAAGTGAAACCTCTGGGTCATCATATCTTGCACTATGAGCAAGAAAGCACTTTCTTGATTAGCATCTTCAACAATTCCTGGAACCTGATAAAGGCCAGCCAAGGCCAAGTTTGGCCTCTCCCTTGCTCATAGTGCAAGGTATGATGACCCAGAGGTTTCACTTAGGCTAATTATTAATGACTTACTCTAAGAAGTTGATCCATGAGGCAAAGCATGAGAGACTCTTAACTCTAGGAAACAGACTGAGGGTTGCTGGAGGGGAGGGGGCTGGAGGGATAGGGTAACTGGGTGATGGGCATTAAGGAGGGCTCTTGATGGAATGAGCATTGGGGGTTGTATGCAACTGATCAATCACTAAATTGGACCTCTGAAACGAATAAAAAAAAATCCGAAAAAAAAAAAGTTGATCCATTGAATTCTTCTGAGTGATTGAGTGATGGATAAAGGATGTTTCGGGGCAGGGGGCTGGGTAGAGGAAGACAACTTTGTAAGAAAGGCAAAGTGGTGGGGAAGACTGAGCAGTGAACTGGACTTGAGAAATGGTTCTAAGTTCTTGACTTTGGACTAACTAAGTTAGGTCAAGGAGACTAGATAAACCTCACAGGACTTTAGTTTTCTCTTCTCTACATGAAAAAAGTAGAATTCTTACTAAAGTCTTTTTCAAGTCTTAGTTTTCAATAAGGAAGAGTCTTAGAATTACATTACAACTATGATCGCAGGGATGTACATGTATTTTTTCACTTTTAGCACAGAAAGCCTCAGGTTTGGTAGCTGGTGGTGAATCCTGTTCATGCTGCTGTAAAGGTTTCTTTCTGAGTGAAATTGAATTGCTAGAACCCACGTTAAGAAAATGACTCGCTTCTTAGAACTGCTTTTAGCAGCAACTTTGGTTTATGATGCACTTCCTCTGGATATTCATCAGACTCTGCACAGAGAGCATTCATTGCAGAAACAGGATTGAAGTATTAGGTGCTGAATGCCAGCAGAGAGTCCAAGAAACATCACCACCGTCCACAGTGAAGTTGAAAGGTGTTCCAGTTAAATTCTTGGCTCTTCATTTTTACAGAAACAGATTTCTCTTCTTTACAGGGGTAGGAGTCGCCTTTGGGAGGGCTTTTCCATCTGATCGTTACATCCATTTCAGAGGTAAGGATGCTGTGTAAGTGGCCAAGGGTTGAGGACCTTGCTTTTAAAGGGAAAGAGGTAGGAAGTTACTGGTCAGCACCAGTTGGGGTTGGAATAGGCTCTTCCCCACTAAGAAACAGAAGGGCCATTGAAGGGAGGTCTCAGCTATCTGAACAGCTTTAGCTGCCTGGAAGATGGTAAGGGAACCTGGTAGACGCCCCCTCCTTGATTTTATCAGCTCAAGACACAGAGGAGGAAGCTAGAAAACTTGGTAAAAAACAGATGGGACAGTAACACAGCAGTTGAACATAGGAGTGTTTGCAAGAGAACACAACAACTGATTTTGCTTTGGATTCCCATCCATAAACAGCAAATGCCAAATTCCTCAAGTTCTTAAATCTTTAAAAAAGCGATTTGCTGCTTGCCCTCGAGGTATTTTAAATGGTTTTTTGTTCTCTTTGGGATGGCAGGGGAATGGCTGAAGGGGAGTAGGGAACCTCAATTTCTGAGATCATTGGGGTGGGTTGACACCCCCAAGGTCTTTGTGGCAGGATTTGTATGCACAAAACGCTCACTGTAGTTGACAGGCTAAAAATGAAAATGATTCCTCATCTGAAAATGAAATCCCTACAGCTGCTTTGAAAAACTATGAGATAGATGCATTTATGTTGAAACGTCCCCCTTTCTAACTCCGTAATAGGTTTTGAAACACAAGAATAAAACTCTGAAGTCATCCCATTTAACTGGTACTTTTCAAGATGGCAGCCACAAGACAAACATCCAAGAGTAGAAACATGCACCCTCTGCCTAGTGATCACATGTGCCTGGGATAAGTAGGTTTTTCCAGCCTCTCTTAGGGCTGAAAGGGACAGGGGACAGTGAGAAGACAGGGTACAAAGTACCTCAGTGTTCCACAGGTTTGAACAATGGGGAATTGTTACAGGGCAGTGATAGCCAATTGGAGAAGGGAAGTAGGTCTATGCATTAGTGATCACTTAGATGAAAGGGAAGTTGACTTAGAGGGCAAGTTTCTTTTGTTAACGAAGTTAAGAACCCTGCCATACAGTTATCTCGCAATGTAACCCTGGAGCTCCCTCCTGCCCTTCGGGGGCATTTGCAGACTCTCAGAGGGCATGGGTGTTGACACTAATCTTTATGTCCCCTAGCGCAGTGCTTTGGGCATAGGTGGTACTAAATATTTGATACCATAGTATATACTTTGCATCATAAAAACTTCTAATCATGAACCACAGATACATACTTATCAACCAAAGGACCCTTTGGATAAGAAGGGTATACAGGTTACAGAAGAGACCTATGATCCCACCAGGTCTTCCCTAATTTCCAGTTACTAATTCAACACATTTATTAAGTGTCTATCACATGTTAGATACTATGATAGTTGCTAGGGGGAGATCATAGATCTGACCCCCCAAAATCGTAGCTGTAATAATTCTAGTGTCAATTAATGGGCCAAAGCCCCTGTGAAATAGAACTTCTTTCCTGTACATCAAAAAATGAGAGAAAAAAAGGAAAACGTGAACATTTGCTCTGCCTGACTCATGCTCAACTCCAATTAAAATCTTTTATCAGAAGCATTTTGACAGGCATATTAATAATCAGGTATTTTGAGAACACAAAGGCCCTAAAAGCAATAATACTATTGAAGGTAATAGTACTTACCCAGATGCCTTAAAAGCATCTTCACAGGTAGAAAGGATATGAAATGTTCTATTGCCGACTTACAGGTAATGATTAAAAAATAAATAAATAAATAAAGCCACAGGTAGCAAGGTAAACAATATTTTTAAGTGTAACAATATTTGATAAACCACAAAAGCCCTTAAAGCGGATGGACTTTTAACTGAAACTTTGCTTTGCTCAAACCTAGATAGAGACAGGTTATTAAAGCACTGTCTTAAAGGGTACTTTGTTTATACTGTTCCTTTGCTTTTGACTACTGTGATTCTTAAAGAAGAAACCTCCATTTCTTTGTCCTTTTTTCCTCTTGCCTCTCCCTTCAGAGACTTATTTTGGGGCAATGCTTCCCACTCTTTCTGAATTTAAGAGGAAGGCACATAGCCTCTGCCTGAAGAAGCGAGAGAGTTCCCTGCCTCTCGTTCTCCCCACGACAGTAAAATGGGTAAAATGTTGCTTCATATGCTGTGGGTGATGTCTCTGAGATGGCCGGGACAACACAGACAAGGCTTATAAGCCGGAACACCAACACCACGTGCCGCCCAGTTCACCTCGGCAGCAGGTAGGTGGGGCTGAGTGAACTCTGGAGCTTTGAAACAGAGGGAAGGCCCAGTGATCCATTCATTCCGTGTTTTCACCCACTGGGGCTTATGTCACCAAGCACAATGTAAAAGCTCCATAGACGAAATCCTCCAGAATTTCTGTTCACTTGCTAAGAGGCACGTAGGAAACAAAATTATATAACTGCATAATGGTGTTCTTATTATGGATCTTATTGAGAATTCTTAACAGGATTGGAAACACCCACAGTGGACATTAATATGTATAATTATCTTTTGTGGTACATCTAGCTACTTTAAAAATTAGGTCTGGGCTCCCAGAATTGCTTGTTTTCAAGTTTCCTTCTAAAATGGAAGTATGCAGAGGGACAAACTCCAGGATTTCTTCTTGGCTCAGACATGGATGAAGAGCAGTAATATTTCCAAAAGATAGAGCATGGTAAACACGCTGCCTCTGTCAGGTGATAAACTGCAATCTACGAAATAGCTAGTCCTATCTTCCTAAGACCCATGACAAGTTACTGCTATTATGCTTTCATTTTGAAATCATTAGATTATTCTGGGTCCATGTACCTCCTTGGCCATTTTTGAATTGTAGAGTGGCATATAAACTTTTGGAATTACATGGAACAATCTCCCCTAATATATACTGTGCAATGAATAGTGTGTTCTACTTTCAAACATAGTATTTTACGTGGCTAAGGTTGTCAAACAGAGAAACGATTTCTATATGAAATTGTTCCTCTGGAAACTTGGGCACGGTGAATAATTTTTCATGGAAATTGTTCAATGCAGTTAAGAGACACAATGGGAGGCTTGGAAAGTCACATTTCTTACTGGAAGAAATAATCAATTGTTTAACATTCATACTGCTGCTTCTTTACAAGCCTATTCAGATTTCAGAATGTCTATAATCATTACCCCTGCTGACCATCAGAAAAAAAAAGATTTCTTCTGTGCAGTGTTTCAAGGGATAGTTGCAGTTTTCTCTAGCCATAAATAGCACCCTTGAACTTGTATCTTGAACCTTCCTCTTGGTAACTCTGTATGGCTTTTAGGTCCTTGTTTACTCTTGGTTATATCCCAGAAATCAGTCCTGATCGTTCAGATTTTTGAACTCTTTTTAAATTGTAGTTGACATACAATGGTCCATTAGTTGGGGTGTGGACAACATGGTGACTTAACAATTATCTGTGTGCTCAGCATCACTACACTTACAATCTGCATGTCACCGTGCAAAGTTGTCACAAGAATACGGACTATAGTCCCAATGTTGTACTTGACTTACTCACTTTATAACTGGAAGTTTGTAAATCTTAATCCCCTTCAACTATCTTGCCCATCCCCAAACCCCACTCTTCTCTGGCAACTATGGTTGGTTCTGGGTATTTAAAAGCCTGTTTGTTTTTTTTTCTTTTGTTTTTTAAATTTTATTTTAAATCCAGTATAGTTAACATACAGTGTTTTATTAGTTTCAGGTGTACAATACAGTGATTCAACAATTCTATACATTACTCAGTGCTCATCACAATAAATGTATTCTTAATCCCCTTCATCTATGTCACCAATTCCCCACCACCACCTCCCCTCTGGTAACCATCACTTTGTTCTCTATAGTTATGGGTCTGTTTCTTGGTTTGTCTCTTTTTTTTCCCTTTGTTCATTTGTTTCTTAAATTGCACATGAGCGAAAAGCATATGGTATTTGTCTTTCTCTGACTTATTTTGCTTAGCATTATACTCTCTAGCTCCATCCATGTTGTTGGAAATGACAAGATTTCATATATATTCCATATATATTAAAATATATAAAAATGTATTTAAAAATATATATCACATTCTTTTTCTTTTTAATTTTATTATATTAATCACCATACACTACATCATTAGTTTATTTTTCATTTTTTATTAAGATTTTTATTTATTTATTATTTATTTTTATTCTTATGTTAATCCCCATACATTACATCATTAGTTCTAGATGAAGTGTTCCATGATTCATTGTTTGCGTGTAAAGCCTGGTTTGTTTTGTTTTGTTTTTTTTTTGGTCTGTGTTTCTTTTTAACTTTGTTTATTAATTTGTTTCTTAACTTCCACCTACGAATGAAATCATATGGTACCTTGTGTTTATCTGACTTATTTCACTTGCTCCATCCATATTGTCATAAGCTGCAACATTCCATCCTTTTTTATAGCTGAGTAATATTCCATTGTGTATCTATGTATCACATCTTCTGCATCTATTCATCTGATTGAAACTTACATTGCTTCCATATCTTAGCTATTTTAAATAATGCAATAAATATAGGGGTACATATATCTTTTCTAATTAGTGTTTTCATTTTCAATACCCAGATATGAAAGGGCTTGATTGTACAGTATTTCTAGTTTTAATTTTTTTTTAGGCACCCCTATGTCATTTTCCATAGTGGCTGTACCAATTTACATTCCCACCAACAGTCCATGAGGGCTCCCTTATTTCTACATTTTCATCAACACTTGTTACATCTTGTCCTTTTGATACTAACCATTTTGATTTGAATTTTCCCGATGCTGAGTGATGCTGAGCATCTTTTCATGTGCCTGTTGGCCATTGGTGTGTCTTCTTTGGAAAATTTCTGTTCAGGCCCTCTAACCATTTTTTAATTGGATTATTTGGGGTTCTTTTGGTATTGCATTATATTAGTTCTTATATATTTTTAATATTAACCCCTTATTGGTATATCACTTGCAAATATATTCTGCCCTTCAGTAATAGATTGCCTTTTTATTTTGTTGGTGGATGATCCTTTTAATGTATTGTTGAATGTGGTTTACTCATATTTTGCTGAGGATTTTTATATCTATGTTCATCAGGAATATTGGTCTGTAGTTTTCTATTTTTTGTAGTGTCTTTCTTTTTGGTTTTGGAATCAAGGTAATGCTGACTTCTAGAATGAATCTGGGAGCATTTCTTCCTCTTCTTTTTGGAATAGTATGAGAAGGGTAAGTGTTAACTCTTTTAATGTTTGGTAGAATTCACCTGTGAAGCCATTTGGGTTTGGACATTTACTGGGAGTTTATTATTATTATGGGTTCAGTTTTATTACTAGTAATTGATGTGTTCAGGTTTCTACTTTCTGATTCAGTCTTGGAAGATCGTATGTTTCTAGGAATTTATCCATTTCTTCTAGGTTGTCCAATTTGTTGGTGTATACTTTTTTGTAGCAGTCTCTCATAATCCTTTGTATTTTTGTCATGTCAGTTGTTACTTCTCTTTCATTTCTGATTTTATATATTTGTGTCCTTGCTCTTTTTTTGCTTGAGGAGTCTGGTTAAGGGTTTATCAATTTTCTTTACCTTTTCAATAAACCAGCTCTTAGTGTCATTGATCCTTTCCATTGTTGTTTAGTCTCTATTGATTTTGGCTCTGATTTTTAGTATGTCTTTCCCTCTACTAACCTTGGGCATTATTTGTTCTTTTTCCTAGTTTCTTTAAGTGTAAGGTTAGATTATTTGTGATTTTTCTTGTTTCTTGAGGTAGGCCTGTATTGCCATAAATTTCCCTCTAAGAACTGCTTTCGCTACATCTCAAAGATTTTGGACTATTGTGTTTTCATTTTCGTTTGTCTATATGTATTTTTTTTTTTTAATTTCCTCTTCAATTTCTTCATAGACCCACTGGCTATTTGGTAGCATGTTGTATAGCCTCCATGTATTTTTTCCAGTAATTTTCTTGTAATTGTTTTCTAGTTTCAGAGCATTGTGGTTGGAAAAGATGCTTGATAAGATTTCAGCCTTCTTAAACTTATTGATACTTGCTCTTTGGCCTAATATGTGATCTGTTCTGGAGAGTGTCCCAGGTGTACTTGAAAATCATGGGTATTCTGCTGTTTGGGGATAGAATGTTCTTTATATATCTGTTAGGTCCACCTGGTCTAATGTGTGTTCAAAGCCACGGTTTCCTGGTTGATTCTGTCTGGATAATCTATCCATTGATGTAAGTGGGGTGTTAAAGTCCCCTATTATTGTATTACTGTCAACTTCTCCCTTTATGTCTATTAATATTTGCTTATGTATTTAGGTGCTCACATATTGGGTATATAGATATTTATAATTATTATATCCTTTTGTTGGACTGTTCCTCTTAATCATTATGTAATTCCCTTGTCTTTTGGTTTAAAATCTATTTTGTGTGATGTAAGTATTGCTACCCTAGATTTTTTCCCTTTCCATTTGCATGGAATATCTTTTTCCATCCCTGCACTTTCAGTCTGTATGCGTCCCTATGTCTAAAGCGAGTCTCTTGTAAGCAACATGTAGATGGGTCCTGTTTTTCTATCCATTCAGTTACCCTGTGCCTTTTGATTGGATCATTTAGTCCACTTACATTTAAAGTAATTGTTGACAGGTATGTACTTATTCCCATTTTCTTTTCTGGTTGTTTTCATAGTTCTGTTTTTCTTTTCTTGCTCTCTTCTGGTTTGATAGTTTTGGGTAGCTTTATGTTAGGATTCTTTTTATTTTGTGTGTGCCTATTACGGGTTTTTGGCTTGTGGTTACAATGAGGTGCATATATAATATTCAATGTGTATAACAGTCTATTTTAAGTTGATGGTCACTTAAGTTCAAAGGCATTCTAAAAGCACTACCTTTCTAGGGGCGCCTGGGTGGCTCAATCTGTTAAGCATCTGACTCTTGATTTTGGCTTAGATCATGATCTCAGGGTTGTGAGATGGAGCTCCACTTCAGGCTCTGTGCTGGGTGGGGAGCCTGCTTAAGATTCTCTTTCTCCCTCTCTCTTTCAAAAAAAAAATAAATAAAAGCACTACCTTTCTATTCTGCCACTCATGTTTTATATGTATATTTTACATCTTTTTATTTTGTGTATCCCTTTACTAATTTCTGTAGATGTAACTGATTTTACTGCTTCTGTCCTTGACCCTTCATACTAGCTTTATAAGTGATTGATCTACTACCTTTACTATATTTTTACCAGTGAAATTTTTTCCTTTCATAATTTTCTTCTGGTTAAGGCCTTTCTTTCCTACTTGAGGAAGTCCCATTAACATTTCTTATAAGGATGGTTTAGTGGTAATTAACTCCTTTATGTCTCTTTCAATTCTGAATGATAAGCTATCTGGGTAGAATATTGTTGGTATAGGTTTTTTCTCTTTCGGCAGTTTGAATATATCATGCCACTCCCTTCTTGCCTGTAAACTCTGCTAAAAACTCAGCTGATAGCTCTATGGGGTTTCCCTTGTACCTAACTAGTTGCTTTTTTCTTGCTACTTACTTAATTTTTTGAGAGAGCCAGCGTGAATGGGAGTGGGGGAGAGCAGAGGGAGAGAGAATCTTAAGGAGTCTCCACACTGAGCTTGGAGCCTGACATAGGGCTCGATCTCACAACCCTGAGATCATGACCTGAGCCGATATCAAGTGTTGGACACTTAACTGACTGAGCCACCCAGGTGCCCCTCTCTTGCTACTTTTAAGATTCTCTCTTTTGCCATTTTAATATGTGTCATGGTGTCAGCCTCTTTGGGTTCATCTTGTCTGGGTCTCTCTGTATTTCCCAGACCTGGATGTTTGTTTCTTTTCCCCAGGTCAGAGAAGTTTTCAGCTATTCTATCTTTGGTAAGTATTCTGCCCCTTTCTCTCTCTTGCTTCTGGGGCCCCTATAATGTGAGTTACCCTATCTTCCATCTGGTTCCTGCACCCTTTGCTCTACGGTTGATTCCCTCTAGTGTGTTTTTCTCTTGTTATTGTATTCTTCAGCTCTGATTGGTTCTTTATATTTTCCATCTCTGTTGAAGTTCTGAGTTCATCCCAAGTCTGGTGAGCGTCTTTAGGACAATTACTTTGAACTCTTTATTGGGTAGATTACTTATCTCCATTTTGTTTGTGCAGTTGTCTTTCTTAGGTTTTTGCCTTTTTCTTTCTTTTTGAACATATTCCTCTGTGTCCTCATTTTGTCTGATTCTCTTTGCTTATTACAATGTGTTAGGTAGATCAGCTCTGTCTCCTGGTCTTGTAAGTAAGTATTGGTCTTCTGTAGAAAGTGTCCTGTGGGGCCCAGTAGCACAGTCCATTCACCCTGGTCACCAGGACCAGGTACTCCAGAGGTGTCCCCTGTGGGCAGCATGTGCCCTCCTGTTGTGCCTGGGCTTTGACTATTCTAGGCCCACTGGTAGGTGGGGCTGATCCCCAACCCCCCTGGACAGTACTTGCTTCAGGGGGATGCTCAGTTGGATGACCAGTGCTAGCAAGGTAGATGGAGAGTACCATAATTGGTTCCTGCAAAGTGCAGCCAGGCTGAAGGAGGGCAAGAAAATGGTGTCCACCAGCACTCCCACTCTTGGAGTGGGAGTGAATTTGAATTCAGAAGTTATGGAGACTCATCTTTCTGGTGCAGGTCCCCAGTAATGTGAGATGCTCCTTAGGTAGGATCTCTGTGCCTGTAAGTCGCCATGCAGGGGATTGGGTTCTCAGCTGCATCTTTGCCCCTTCTCCATGTGGCTTTTTCTTTAACTGTAGAAGACCCCTTCTGCTAGTCTTCAGGTAATGTCCAGAGTCAGCTGCATTATCTGTAGTTGTAGCCCTGGTGTATCCAGAGGAAGAGGTGAGCTCAGATCTTCCAGTATTTTAGAATTTTTATTTAAAAAGGTAAAATTATAAATGGGCCCATTTAGAAATTCCATAAATAACCAAATGGAATCAAGTGCCAAGTAAATGATACTCCTTAAGTTGAAGAGGACTATAAAGGGCTATTATTTCCATATATTGTATTGACTATAATAATGAAATGGGTATCCTGAGAAATGTGTTTGATTCTAATGCCATTTTAACATTTGTACCTGTAAATTCAAGCTGTTGGCAAGCCTGCTGGAATGCCTTTCTTAGGCCTATGTTACTACAGCAAAGCAGCTAAGCTTTTAAGAAGTAGTAATGAGATAATAGAATTAAAGCATTGTGGAGAATGTGAATTTTGGAATTAGGATAGTACTTCTTACTGAAAAAACTCTCTATGAAAGAAACTCCCTATAGATAATGTTGCATTATGATGAGTCAAGCTAAAGTATACAAGAACTTAGAAAGGCTGTTAGATCCACAGTCCTCCAAAGAGGGTCCAGACTAGGCTTTGGGAGGACGGGGGAGGGCTCATGAGCAACAGAAGCAAGAACACAAGTGCATTTTTCTGCCAAGTAGAGAAAAAACAAAAACAAAAACAGATCTTTCATCTGATTTCCTGAAGGCACAGCAGTGTAAAAGCTTAAAATACCCTGAGTCCTGGGCTATGATATTTCAATTCTACATCCTCAGCAGTTAACACAGAACCCCAACTACAATAGGTACACTGGGTACTTTTGTTAAATACATGTTATACCCAGAAAGATTATAATAAATTGAGTAGACACAAAGAATATCTGCTATGAGGATTGTCCCAGTCTCCAAACCCCTGGGGAGTAACACACGAAAGCAGCAGTTCTCACCATGGGCAATTTGGTCTGCTGAGGGGACATTTGGCAATGTCTAGAGGCATTTTTGGTTGTCACGAGTCTACCAAGGATGCTGCTAAACAGTCAACAATGCACAAGGACAGCTGCCGGACAGAGAACTATCCAGTCCCAAAGGTCAACAGTGCTGAAACTGAGTGACCCCAAGCTAAAATAATTAAATGATAAAACCAAGCTGGAATGTCTCCCAAATGATCCTGGGAGACCTGTACAAATATCCCAGATCTCTTCATCAAAGGTGTTCCACTATGGATTTTAACATCCGTCTATTCAGTAAGTAGGATATGGAATAGCAATAGCCCCAAGCCAATCTAAAGAAATTACATGTTTCCTTCTTCAGTTAAAATTAAGTACCTGCTTATGAAAGCCGGGGAACTCTGCCTCAACATGCTAACTTGGTTTCTCTTATTTGTGATCCTGTCACACCTTTTGTTCCTGTTGCTGAAAAGATTTACATGCAGGTGTATGGGCTATTATGGTGTTTTGAGGTAATTTTCTACCTCCGTGTGGCATTAAGTTAATTCTTGTGAAATTTATAATGTATAACCTTCACAATAAAATTATTTGGATTATACAAGGGACTCTGTGGAAGAGTTCTTTTGATACTGCCCAACTTTTGACTCTTAGATACGAACCATACAGTATGGAACTCATACAAACAAACCCACGATGAGATCCATAAAATATCTGCTCCGAGCTTGGAATGTATGTGGACTAATAGTCTAAAAGGCATGTATTTCCGGGGCGCCTGGGTGGCTCAGATGGTTGGGCGTCTGCCTTCGGCTCAGGTCATGATCCCGGGGTCCTGGGATCGAGTCCCGCATCGGGCTCCCTGCTCCTTGGGAGCCTGCTTCTCCCTCTGCCTCTCTCTCTCTCATGAATAAATAAATAAAATCTTTAATAAAAAAAATAAAAGGCATGTATTTTCATTTCCTAGCATATTTTTGAAAGTGACAAGAATCCCACCCCTCCATTCAGCTCCGCACTCAGGCCTCTCCTTGCGCTTTTCTGTAACATTCATGAATGTTCATGAGTTTGGAGAGTGAGAGAAAACCAGAGGATAGAAGACAGCCTAAAGGGGCACACCCAGGCCACGAGGGTGATGTCTGCAATTGAGTGGCTCAGGTCATCAAGAATACATATGGACCTTCCAACTGCAATGAAGTCTCACAATAACATCTGATGGTAAGACTTAGAAATGAGCAAGGCGGGCGCCTGGGTGGCTCAGTTGGTTAAGCGACTGCCTTCGGCTCAGGTCATGATCCCAGAGTCCCGGGATCGAGTCCCACGTCAGGCTCCCTGCTCGGCGGGGGGTCTGCTTCTCCCTCTGACTCTCCTCCCTCTCATGCTCTCTGTCTCTCATTCTCTCTCTCACAAATAAATAAAATCTTAAAAAAAAAATTAAAAAAAAAAAGAAATGAGCAAGGCAATTGGAATCCATGTTTCCATTTTGTAAATACTACCCATATGCATAAATATGTGCATCAAAGTGACTGATCTATTAGGAAGTATTTACCTAATGACCTGAGATAACTTTTATTCATACAAACAAAATCTAAAATGAGTAAAAACACTGAAAATTGTAACTCTGCTTGAACTCTCCATGGATTCCTTTATGGCTTTATGGGTAAAATTGCCAAATGACAACGTGTTTTGTTGTTTTGATGACAGCCTGATTAGATTCTACTTTGGGTTATGCAGCAAGATGACACTGCTATAAAATAATAATTTTTAGTTTTATATCTGACCTTTTATTTTGGTTTCTCAAGTGACAATGCATAGAGGCTAAAAATTTAGTGGGAGTGGGATAACAATCTTTTCCCTCTTTGATATATAATGACTTTGAGCAAGTTACCGGACCTCTCTGTGTCTTGGCTTCCATATTTGTAAAATGGGCATATATACTACTAGCACTTCCCTCATAAAGTTGTCTGAGAATGAAATTAGTTTACATGCGTGACATTCTTGGAGCCAAGCTTCGCACAGAGTGAGTGCTCTGTAAACACTGTGATTACTGTTTTCTACTGTAGTTTCCCGTTGGGATGCTATCCCTTCATCTCTTGCACAGCCTTTAAATCACAGAAAAGGCATATCTATCTCTGCTCCTACCTTGGGGTCCTGAAAGCTACTGGCTGGTTCTTGCTGTCGTAGCAACCCCAGTGACTGGCTCAGAGAAGCTCAGTAGGACATTGTTGAATCACTTCCCCATAAAATTTCTAGATTACACTGACCGTGTGTTCCTTTCTATTCGATCAAATATTCGTCCCTTCTTGTATACTGCAAACGTAAATGTTGAGTGTGCCTATTTATTTGGACTGACGTGGTCTGTTCTCATCCTTGAGTAAATACCAAGGTTGTCCAATTATTTCCTGCCTGACCTAGAGTTAGAATGACTCTGTTCTCAACGTGTGGAAAAAAAAAAAAAATGGAAGTGAGTCCAAGAAGGCTTTAACGTTAAAGCACATCATGTTAGCCTCAGAAGTCAAGACAGAAATCGTATTGCCCAACATGGAGAATCGCACGATAATGCTCCGTTTGAAGACACAAGGGTGATGACTCACTCTTTTGGTCAGCTGAGTATCCATCATGAAGTTGTGCACGTGTTTTTCTGCTTTGGTAAGTTCTAGCTTTCTTGCCACTACGGCGACCACCAGGGCTGTGCAACCAGCACCCTGAAAACCAGAAGAGAAGAGAACCCCAATGAGTCCTAACTTTTGGTCTCAGCCACATGCAAAAAAATGTTCACCAAGTACGTAAGTATCCGGGGATAAGAAACCATAGCATTCGGGGGCGCCTGGGTGGCTCAGTCGTTAAGCGTCTGCCTTCGGCTCAGGGCATGATCCCAGGGTCCTGGGATGGAGCCCCGCATCAGGCTCCCTGCTCCACGGGAAGCCTGCTTCTCCCTCTCCCACTCCCCCTGCTTGTGTTCCTGCTCTCGTTATCTCTCTCTCTGTCAAATAAATAAATTAAAAAAAAAAAAAAAAAGAAAGAAACCATAGCATTCGGTGACTTCAACACATACTACCAAACACGCCTGGTCAACAAGTTCAAGCAGCAAGCCTGTAAGCGGGGATTTAAAAACTTAGTTCATGTATCATAAGTTCTAAAGCATGATATAAATGGTAAAGTAGCAACTTGTGGAAATTTGAGAGATTTCTTAAAAAACAAACAGAGCATATCAGTTATATAACTGAAAGCATAATAGGAACAAATAATAGCTGAGTAAGTTAGCATAAATGCATGGAGTAGAAATAACCATTATTCCATAAAAAATAACATTGCATAATCTTCTCTCAAGCTAAGACCAGAGGTCTTCAAGCCAATTGACTGTGACTTACCAGGAGTGGAAAGAGATGCATTATATCCACCTACGCAAAACTTCAAGGTCATGGGAAGGTCTCAGTGATTTGAACCTGGACAACAGAGCTATCTAGTGTTGAAGGTTAGGGATAACTGTCCTATTCCAGGCATTTAACCAGTACTAAGAAAGGCGTGGGCTCCCTTTTTTCTGAAAAAAAACCCAGCAGTGGTCTTTTTAAAATTATAGGCTGCTGTGCCAATCTCTTAGGAAGAGATGTCAGACACTGACGATACCCCTGGGGATTAGAGTCCTTCTGCTCCATGATCCCATGCATGAGGTGTGGGGTCTTTTGGTTGTAAGGCCAGTGATTTCATACAGGGCCAGGAGGCAGGGCCGGGATACCTGCTGTTATTTTTTAGGCAAGGTCATGCTACTGCAGTTACCTCATGGATCTTGGGCACAGCCAACCTCCTGGGATCAAAGGGGGAAACTGAGGACCTACCAACAGGCCTGTGAAAGGGAAGTTAGGCCCTCTAGATGGAATCACACCCCTGAGAGGACCCCGCGGTAGAGCCGGCCAAACTGTCTCAGTAGACAGCGATGAAGACAGGGTTTAGGCAGGAGCCCACTGAAGAGGGGTGCCAACAGCACGACGTTACAATACTTGTGGATCTTTCAACAGCCTTGAATCTTTTTAAACTAGTTTTTAATAGGATCCCCTTTATGTTAGCCAAAATGGTAAGGTGCTCACTGGATAGCTATCCAAGAGAGTCTCAAAGTCCCAAGAGGTGACCTAGTTTTCCTCATTACAAGTAGGTCTGAAAATCACTAGTTAGAAAAGCAACTCTGCAACTTACGTACATGGTAATCTTCACCTTCAGTATCTAATATTGAGGAATGGGAATTACTCGGAGCATATCCATAATTTATTATGGCTGCATTAAAATTTTATTTCTATAATACTTAAAGGCAACATAATATTTAAATAAGCAAATCAGAAAATTATATACATAATTTGCTCCTAATTTTATCATTTAAAAAGAATCCACATTTGGGAACAAATTTAAGGAGGTGAAAGACCTGTACTCTGAAAACTGAAGAGGACACAAATCAATGGAAAGACAGAACATGCTCATGAATTGGATGAATTAAGATATCCATACTACTCAAAGCAAGCTACAGATTCAGTGCTCCCTATCAAAATTTCAATGGTATTTTTCATAGAACTAGAGCAGATGAGCCCCAAATTTATATATAACCACAAAAGACCCCCCCATTAGCCAAAGCAATCTTGAGAAAGAAGAACAAAGCTAGAGGTGTCATGCTCCCTGATCTCAAACCATACTACAAAGCTACAGTAATCAAAACAGCATGGTACTGGCACAAAAATAGACATATAGATCAATGGAACAGGATAGAGAGCCCAGAAATAAACCTTGCTTCTATGGCTGACTTACAACAAAGGTGACAAGAAAAAAAAATGGGGAAAAGATGGTCTTTTCGATAAATGATGTTGGAAGAACTGGACTGCCTTCTATACCATCCACAAAAATAAACTCAAAATGAATGAAAGACCTAAATGTGACACCTGAAACCATAAAACTCCCTCCCAGAAAAAAAACCAAAAAAAACACAGGCAGTAAACTCAGCACTGTGAGCAGCAAATTTTGGATCTGTTTACTCAGGCAAGGGCAACAAAAGCAGAAATAAATAATGGGACAACATCAAGCTAAAAATCTTTTGCACAGTGAAGGAAACCATCAACAAAGCAAAAAGCAACCTATTTACTGAATGAACAAGATATTTGCAAATAATAGATCCAATAAGAGGTTAATATCCAAAATATATAAAGAACTCCTACAACTCAACACCCAGAAAAACCAAATAACCCGACTAAAAATGGGCAGAGACATGAAAAGATGCTCAGCATCACTAGGCATCAGGGACGTGCAAAGCAAATCCAAAATGAGATATCACCTTATACCTGTCAGAAGGGCAAATACCAAAAAGACAAGAAATAACAAGTGTTGTCAAAGATGATGTAGAGGAAAAGGACCCCTCGTGCACTGTTGATGGGAATGTAAATTGGTACAGCCACTAAGGAAAACAGTATGGCAGTTCCTCAAAAAATTAAAAATAGAACTACCATACAATCCAGTAATTCCACTTCGGAGGATTTATCTGAATGGAATATTAGCTATAAAGAATGTGATCTTGCCATTGGAAACAACATGGATGGAACTAGAAGTTTCTATGCTAAGTGAAATCAGAGAAGGACAAATACTATATTTCACTTACTTATATGTAGAATTTAAAAAAAAAACAAATGAACAAAGGCAACAGAAACAGACGAATAAATACAGAGAACTTCCAACTATAAAATAAATAGATCATGGGGATATGGAATACATTCTAAGGGATATAGTAAATAATATTGTGATAGCTTTGTATGGTGACAGAGGGTAACTAGACTTCTGGTAATCATGTCATAATGTATAGAAATGTCAGTTCACTGCATTATACACTGAAACTTATATAGTATTGTGTATCAACTATACTTCAAATTTAAAAAAAAGAATAGCTTTTGAAAGCACATCTATTCTGTTCACTTTTCAACATTTGCCACAAAATCTAAATAGTTTTAGTGTACTGATAAGGGGCTAACCAAAAATCAGTGGATGGGATCAGTGGCCACTCAAGATGGCCATCCACACCTGCCCACTGTAGTTAGCATTTGCTCGAGAAATACGGGATCACCTGTTGCACACTGCTCCCAGGTGCTCCATCAGTCAGAGAGTTATGAGAGATTCAAGAGCAGCGATGGTTTCTGAATAAGCAGAGAACGTAAAAATCTGAGGGGCTTCCACTGCTAGAGAGAGAGAAAGAGTGAGCTGTGAGCGGCAGTTGGCACTCGAAGTTGAATATTGTTCTGCCCTGGCAGGTGGCCACTGCTGAGATCCTTCTGGAAGGAAATCAACATCCTAACAGGAGTGGAAAATCACTGGTATCAAGAGCCTTTGAAAGTCGATTTTTATTTGTGTTTATTCTTGGGCTCTTGTTTTTTTTTTCCTGCTACTGGCCCATTCCTTGCTGAGCGTTCTCTAGGTCACCATAAGTCTTGTGCACTAAAATGAGCACCTCTGTGGCAAACTGCAAAAGCAGGGGAGTCTGGCAATTTAGGAATTATTCAAACTATTACCTGTACCTGTCGCTCCACCATCCTAACTGTACCCTTTAAATGGTACCTCAAGGGCCACTTAGAAAACTCCCTCTGTTCAAATACAGTCACTCCTTTAGTTTTATTTTAGTTAGGGAAACCATACATTTCTGTGTCTCTAGGTTCTTACTATTCATCAAAGGATTCCATGTGTTTCAAAAAAGTAACTTAAATAAAAAAAAAATTTAGAGGTATGCAAAATGAAGCTGGTTCACCTCTGAAAGCTTTCCAGGTCCCCAGGAAATCCCTGCCCACATGAATGGTTCTAATGATCTAAGTAACAGCATGACGTAATTGTCCATTCTGTTCCATGAAGTGAAGACAAATGAAAGTAAACATGCTTCTACAACATTTTCTCCAAAGCGTGTCGTCATCACGATGGATGTAGAAACAGTTGGGATGAACATATGTTACTCTCTGAAATGAAGATCCCTGTATGCCTTTCACAAGATGAGTCATCTTCCTTTCACCAAAGTCAGAAAAAGTATCCTGGTTCCTGGTCTCCCATTTCGTTTATGTTCCGATGGGAAAATGAAGCAAATGATTGGCCCATCCCTTCAGGATGCTCGGGCCCCTAGAGACTACATGAAGAAAGAAAACATGGTGTATTTGTGAAGCTGATAGATTCAAGGCAAACGTGGAGGTTCTCCTTAGCTTGTGTATCATCTTTCCTTCTAACAAATGAGATGTTGCAAGAAAGAGAGCGATAAAGGAGGCGGAGAGACCGTGTCCTTAGAAGAGATCATTACTAATGCTCATGGCCCTAGGCCAGATCAAAGTGAACAAAATGACAATCAGCATAAAGCAGAAGTTGAACCCCAACACCTGGAGAGTTTGAGCTGCTGCCAAATTAAAAAAATACAATCCTTATCCCCACTCTGCCTTTCCTCATCAGAGCACAGAAACCGTAAGCCATGTTGGGCCCCAGAATGTTCAGGAAGGAGTTCATTTTCCCCGAGGTCATTTTACCACATGATGTTTGAAAGTTCAAGGTACCACCGTCGTTTTACTTCACGTCCCCTGGTTCGGCTCATCCTGTGGATACTTTCAAGAATCATTTTGAAAAACCATTTTGGGGGAGCAAGCTCTAACAAGAATACAAGCCTATGGAGAAGGGAAACTCCTTTAATAGCACACTGGTTAAAGGTTTGGGTTCTTATTTAAAAAGGCATCTGCCAAAGATATGTGTAATTTTCTTTTAGAAATTCCAGAATCCTCACCCTCACCAAGAATGACTAATGAAAAAATGCGAGTGTTCAAAATACTCCAGTGTCAAATTAATTCTCCTCCGGCAAGTCTTATAATAGCTCCTAAAAGCTCAAAACTTCAGTGTGGTAGCAAATTTGTTCAACTAACAGTAACTAAAATTTACCAAAATATAGTTAATTTGAAAAAAAAATCATGCTTTTTCCTTAAAATACACCCAAATTAATAAAACTGCTTTAAGACCAATTAACTTTCGTTTAAAAATATCAGCATATCCTCCAAAAGGAAGGTAAAAAGAGTATTTGGAAATACTGCCCATTTTTCTGTCCCTGATTCAGTATCACAGAATAATAAACACATTTTACTGCACTTGTCTGATCTATTTTTTTTTTTTTCATGAAACTATGTTAACCAATCACTTCTGGCAACCAAAATTCTATAAAACACTCAACTTTATTATTCTATCCCATTGGAATTCTGCAAGATCTCCTCGGGTCTTGAAAATCAACAACAGTCAAGGTAATTTTGAAGATAAATGCCCTGAGTTTCTTCAAAGATGACTTGGTATTTGCTGATAGGAGGGTAGAGGTCAAGTCCACTGTCGTCATCTGGTGGAGGGAGGAGGTATGCGTGGTTTTTTTGAGTTCAGTGAAAAAAACCCATACCTGGAAAACCCAAATCTCCATTAGAGTGATTTGCTGCTTCAGCTCATTCTTGTACTTTGATGGTTGGAAAGAAAGAAATGGTGCATAAAACTGGTCATCAACAATGAGTCATGCCTGGGTTTAAATCTTATTAGCGATGGTTGCCAACGTGAGTGCACGTATTTTAAAGACAGGAAGGGTAGCCCTGCCAAATAAAAGTGCTGGTAGTTTAGAAAAATTGGGTGGAATTGTGGAGTCAACAAGTCAAAAGCTAGAAGGTCACAACAACTTCCGAATCTACTTGTCTGTACCTGGAAGAAAGCAGCTATTGTATTTCTTAAGAAATTTCCCTGCAGAGAAATGAAGGTCTGCTTAGGGCACTGATGGGGAATTCCGCCTTCTGACTGACAAGGCCCATCATCCCCTTCTGTTCCTCTGAGCAAAACAGAAACTATCCTAAGAATTTAAAGATAGGCTCTCCTCACTGAGCCTTTATTTGATGATATTCACCACACACACCAGAAGGACCCCAGTAAACTAAAAACTTCTTCAAAGTTATTATTTGATACTAAACATGTGATGTCAAATTGTGTAAGACCTATAAAAAAGATCCTGGGGTGTTTTTTTGTTTTGTTTTTTGTTTGTTTGTTTGTTTTTGCTTATTCACATAAGCAATACCAAGAACTGACTTTAGTTTCTCAGGATTTCTATGTCCAATGGCAGGGGGGGAAAAAAAAATCCCCAATGGAGAGACAGAAAGTAGCAAAATATAACCAGACCTTAGGTTTAGCTCTCTCGAATACCAGTCATTCTCTTGATAAGCTCTGGCTAATTGATGGCTGTGTTTTGGAATACTCTCTGGCCGAGTGAACAGTGTAGTGTTCTTTCCCCTTAGGATGAAAACTGACCTCTGACAATTGACTAAGCCACCATATGACCTTCAGTCAAGACTCCTCAGCACTGGGTAAGAGGATGGCGACAGGATTTATTATCCAAAGTTCTCATCCTAAGGTGGTATAAAAAATAGACTACTTTGTTGTTGTTGTTGTTGCCTGAATAAAATTTGAACGACTCACTGGTGCCGTGATTGTTAAAATTGTTATGAACTGCAAAAATGATTGGGGGAAACCTAAATCACACTTGTGTTGAGGAATCCATGGGGAACCACTTATCAGATAATAACCTGTGTCCCCAGGACGGGGCAGATAATACTTCCTGTTTTAAGGTAATTTTGCCAAGAAATCTAGTCGTCTATATTCTAGTTAAAGGGCCCCCAAGAGATGCCATAATTCTACAGAAATAGACAAGCAAAAATGACCTTCATTCTCATATAAGCCAAGAGATACTCTTTCACCAAAGAAGCTGTATTCTCCTCTCGAAACAATCATATATTCCTAAGTAAGGGGAAATTAGAGCTTTCAGCTTGTGTTTTGTCTATCCATACAGATATGAAAGGGTAGATAGGATAAGTTTGTAAAAGCTAAGCAAAACAATGACCTTCTCTACATCAAGTTGGAGATAACGAGAAATCAGCTCCAGCTGACACAAGTCTAAGACACCAACGACCTAACAGTGTTGTTTGCCCAGCACCTTCAACCAAGAGAATAAAGCCGTTTAGAGTCCATTCCATTGCTTGTGGTGACATCCACACTAGTGAAGGATCGGGTCCTTGGTAGGACCCCACAGAGAAAAGACTGTTGAATAAAGAGAAAAAAGTAATTACAACCTTCATGGCTTTCTCTGGAAGGGTGATGAGTGACTAGTACGCAACCCTAGGAGTTTATGTTTTTAAGACACTGTCCAGGAGAGAGGAAAAGATCTTTGTGTCTTCAGCTTTACTGTTAGGTAGGTCTTGATAAGAAGGAAATTTCTGCTTGATTTGTCTGATCTATCACACTGTAATACTTGTATCTAAGATGGTCTTATTTTAAGCGTTTCCATCATCATCTATGTAAACAACACTGTAAAAACTAAAAGAAAAGCTTTGCACGGTTGTCTTGGATTCACAGTTGACATTTTGGGCGAGGAGAGGTTATTTTTTGATGAGGCCATTTGTTTGTCTCTTAGAAATATTCTGGAAAACTCTCTCTCCTCACTGTTTCACAAGATATTTCTGCCCAGAGCACTGCAGATTAATCTTAATGTCCTTAGAGCCCAAAAATATCACTCATGACACAAATTAAGCTATTTAAAAATTTTAAATTACAGTTTAATTTTGGGGTCTTAACCAATGAAATGTGAACATCTAAGACGGTGCCATGAAATAATTCATTAGTTTCATTAGTTTTATGAAGGAAGGCAGGGCTCATTTCTTTCTGTGGACATTTTGAAATGGGAAATGGGCTTTGTAGATATTAGCATTTGGACTGACTCTATCTTAGGTCAAAGTAAAAAAAAAAAACAACACATAAAGCTATAAGTTCTATCAATTTCATAAACACAAGAACCAGAAAATTCAAATATAAAAGAACACAAGGAAATACAGCACTTCAGAGATAATATACAAGATGATTCAGGGATGACCCTGTCCTCTCTCAGGAGTATTGTAAATCGTATTTCTTTTTCACAATTGAGTAGGGACCAGATGGAGAGAGAGAGAGAGAGATGGCCCATGGGAAATCTGACATTGTGCATTTTACCTAAACATGCATTGCAAAAGCCCAAGGGGAAATAGGCAAATAAATGCCTGAAATAAAATGAAGTCGTGTCTGGCTTCGATAATCCCAACGTGACAAATTGGTATTTAAGTTTCTTGAAAACAAAAGCAAAAAAAAAAAAGTGTCTGGCAAAACACAGTTCATCTTAAGGAAACTAACCGTATCTATAGGCTGGGAAAACAACTTAGCTTCTTCTAGATATCTTTACTATCAGCCAAACACTCTCCATACTGGTTTGTAGGTAGCCTGCAGCCATACACTGTCAATCCCCAGGAAATTTACACGGGATGGAATCAACTCCCGGAAACTCACCCCCAGGCAATCGCTCTGGGGGCCGGACTCCGTGGGAGGTTGCTTGGTCTAGGGATAGACGCAATCCAACTCCATGCAGCTTTCATGTAGGTTAGTCCAAGATTAATGAATGTGTCTACATGCAAGTAAACCATTTTGATGGGGCCAATTAAGAAATGAGTCTGTTTGAAGGGGCACCTGCACCCCAATGTTTATAGCAGCAATGTCCACAATAGCCAAACTATGGGAAGAACCCAGATGTCCATCGACAGATGAATGGATAAAGAAGATGTGGTATACACACACACACACACACACACTAGAATATTACTCAGCCATCAAAAACAATGAAATTGTACCATTTGCAATGATGTGGATGGAGCTGGTGGGCACTATGCTAAGTGAAATAAGTCAGTCAGAGAAAGACAAATGCCGTATGATCTCACTCATATGTGGAATTTAAGAAACAAAACAGATGAACATAGGGGAAGGGAAGGAAAAATACAACATGATAAAAACAGAGAGGGAGGCAAACCATAAGAGACTCTTAACTCTAGGAAACAAACTGAGGGTTGCTGGAGGGGAGAGGGTGGAGGGAAGGGATAACTGGTTGATGGGCATTAAGGAGGGCTCTTGATGTAATGAGCACTGGGTGTTATATACAACTGATGAATCACTAAACTCTACCTCTGAAACTAATACACTCTATGTTAACTAAATTGAATTTAAATAATTTTTTTTTAAAAAGTCTCATCTGTTCTTTACATGGGAGTGGACCTCCTCAGCCTAAGAACAGAGGGTCTGTTTCACCATGAATCTAGAGGGCAGCAGTGAGGTCACTGTGAATTTCAGAGAACATAATGTCTTTGTGTCCGTATAGATTAAAAGTTGAGTATAACTTCTATTTTTCCTGTAAAGTAGGATCCCTAGTGAAATCTAAGCAAACAAGTAGTTCAATTCAATAAAAGATTTGTGCTGTCAGGTGAGGCTCTGAAGACCCTAAGGGCAAATAAAAAAGTGAGGAAAGCCAGAAATACCACAAGATCCAGGCAAGGCTAACCTCAAATCTGGTTCTGATCCATGGCGTATTAGGCTATTTGCACAAACCCTGAGTCATACCTGATTCAACAATAAAAAAGGGGGGGCATCTTGCCCAAAAGGAACACCAAGGAAATTGTTTCTAAGAAGCTTAAGGGGAAAGACTCTGCAGTTAGTGGTTCTGTTTTTTATTTTTTATTTTTATTTATTTTATTTTTTTATTTTTTTGGTTCTGTTTTTTATAAATAGCATCATTCATGTCCCTTGTGGGCTTGTTACAGCCTTCCAAAAATACATCCATGCAAATTTTATTTCCCAGAACATTATGCTATATAATAAAATGGTATCTTCTGAGGAAAAAGGAGCAAGTGATCCAAATAGTTAACAGAATGGACCATACCCACTGTAATGAAAAAAAAAAAAAAAAAAAAAGTTCATCAAAATGCAAAGAACTGTATTTTTCTTTTACAAGCCAACAATGTTAAGTTATACCCCCAAATTATATTCTTTACAACTGGGGCTTGAAATGGTCATCTTGTTACTCCTGGTGACCTTAAAATTGGCCCTGGATTTTATGTTCCCATCTAGCTGCCTTATCCCAGGTCAGTACTGCTGAGTGGGAGAAGAATGTTCACGCTCCCTCTATGCCATGGGCGCATGGTCCTTCCAGCTAGTTCTGACTCTTGGAACAGTCCTCCGAGGCAGCTGCTACAAGGGGACAGGCTGCTCTGGCCACCATTCAAAGGCCCTCACATGGAGAGCCTGTCCCTCTGCTGCCAACCTGGAGGTGGATGCAGTGGAGGCATTGGGAGGGATGCCTAACTTCAGAAATTTAGGGTATTTCCTGCCTAAGGAGCTCCCGGTACTAGCTCTCATATCCTGACGCAGGCAGAAAATCAAAGCAGCAGCAAGATAATACATTTTGCCCCCGTATCCAAACTATAAAAAGCAGATAAAGAACGAATAGAACCTAGGTCACTGAAAACAGTGCATCAATTTGAAGCTATGCCGGCTTCAACATTTAAAAGTTCATGCTGCGGGGCGCCTGGGTGGCTCAGTCGTTAAGCGACTGCCTTCGGCTCAGGTCATGATCCCAGGGTCTGGGATCGAGCCCCACTTCGGACTCCCTGCTCAGCGGGGAGCCTGCTTCTCCCTCTGGCCCCCCCCACCCCCCGCTCATGCTCTCTCTCTCTCTCTCTCTTTCTCTCACTCTCTCTCAAATAAATAAATATAATCTTGGGGCACCTGGGTGGCTCAGTTGTTAAGCGTCTGCCTTCGGCTCAGGTCATGATCCCAGTGTCCTGGGATCGAGCCCCGCATCGGGCTCCCTGCTCGGCGGGAAGCCTGCTTCTCCCTCTCCCACTCCCCCTGCTTGTGTTCCTGCTCTCGCTATGTCTCTCTCTGTCAAATAAATAAATGAAATCTTTAAAAAAAAAAAAAGTTCATGCTGCATTACGATCGATTTGAGACAACTTGCTGCCCTCCCATTTTCAGATACCTAAAACACATGGAACAAACTAGTCCTGGTCAAATTGGAATGTGTAAGGAGTAGGGGTCATGTCTGTACCTGCTACGGGGCCCAGAACAGTGGCATGTTGGGGTGCCTGAGTGGCTCAGTCAGTTGAGCGTCTGACTCTTGATTTCGGCTCAGGTCATGATCTCATGGGTCATGAGATCGAACCCTGTACTGGCTGCCTGCTCAGCGGGGAATCTGCTTGGGATTCTCTCTCCCTCTCCCTCTGCCCCCCCCCCCACCACCGTTCATGCTCTCTCTCTCTCAAAAAAAAAAAAAAAAAGAACAGTGGCATATCACCACAAGCAGCAAACCCTTCTCAAAAGCTCCCCAAGACCTGGCCTTCCATCCCAGCCTCCTGCTGTACTACTTTTCCACTTTCTTTAAGATTTTATTTATTTTTGCACGTGTGCATGAGAAAACACGTCACAAGAGGGGGTGAGGGGCAAAGGGGGAAGCAAACTCCCCATTGAGCAGGGAGCCCGATGCGGGGCTCGATCCCAGGACCCTGGGACCATGAAGCTTAACCGACTGAGTCACCCAGGCGCCCCTCCTTTTTCACTTTGTGCGCTCCTGGCCCAGTGGCCTTGCTCAAAGGTACCAAGCTCCTCCCTGACTCACTACCTTCAAATAAACCATTTCCTCCTCCTGGATGCCTATCCTTGCCTAAGCCTACCTTAGCTTAGAAGTCAACTTTCCAGGAATAGAAAGAAGATGTTATTAAGAAAATCGTAAGGAAGGGAAAATACATTTACCATACCGTTCTGCACCTACTAAAAAAAAAAAAATCTGCATATAAGTAGCCGATGCAGTCTAAACCCACATTGTTCAAGGGTCAACTACAGTTTAATTCTGTAATTGACAAAATGCAGCTCTTCAGCCCTTCAACACACTTCAAGGTAGGTTATTAGGGTCCCCATTTTGCGGATAAGGAAAGTAAGTTTCAGAGAAGAGAAATTTACTCAAGTTGATGTAGCTAGCAGGACAATGGCAGAACCCATCGAAATGAGGAACTTTCTGGCTGAAGCTGAAGCTCGAAGACCGGATTTGCTCATCAAAATTAGTGCTTCTCCCACAAAGAACAATCCAGCAGCACCATGTGCTTAATGGAGCTGCATCACAGTAAGAATGAAGGTGAAAATCAGTGATGTTCTCTCCCACCCGAGAACTGATTATTTACGTATGCTTTGCCGCTTGCCGTTGGGAAATTGAATAGCTTACCATCATGTGGAGTGCCTTCGCGAGCTAAGACTGTAAGTAAAAGAAACAAAGTAAAAAGATACTTACCATAATTCCGGTAAGCAAACAGACTCCTTTCCCACAGTATGTGTTTGGTACCATGTCACCATAACCAATGGAGAGAAAAGTTATTGATATCAACCACATTGCTCCGAGGAAGTTGCTAGTAACATCCTGTTGATCATGGTACCTGAAAAACAGCAAACAGAGACAGTCCTTTATAATTCATCTATAGCATGGCTGCCAAGGGCAGCTGGATTCAATCCAGTGAACTCACTAAGTAGCTTCTATAAACTGATCTATATGGAGGACTTCAAATCTCACTATTATGTGTAAATAAAATTGAGGTTCCACCTGAGCAATATGACAGACATCAGGAAGTTCCTCAACGTTAAAAATAGTCTGAAAGAAACTTTGAAAAATGATGACTGCTTTTTTCACTCGTGTCAACTGATAAATGCACATTTGTCCCTGAACTCTGCCCAGACCCTGCTCATGGCTCATCATTCCTTGATGCCCACCAATGTGCCTAACTTATGGGACACTATGCATTACTGGGCATTACTATACAATCTGCAACCTGCAATCTCTCCCCACACCCTTATAGTAGCAGGAGCCATGCTGCTCCCTTTGCTGAGACTGTCCTTTTCTACCTTTATTTCCATGATGGTCCAACTCCTAGTCATCCTTCACAATTAAATGCAGGGGGAAGCCTTTTCCATCTGCTCTTCTCCCAGCCCCTCCCGTACACCCCCTCAGCCTCCTGCATCTTCCTCCATCATCAGACGATACTGTAACGGTCTACCTGGAAGTACTAACTGTCTTCCTTGAAGACACAAAATGTGACATTGATTGCACAATCCCGGCCCAGACCTGGAGCTTAATAGAACTTACTGCCTCGCTGTTACATACAAGAAGATTGCAGTCAGAAAGAAGGAGAGGGACCCAGTTTATCCTAATTAGTCTGTATGGTATCAAGATATTTGTGGTGAGGAGGAGGGTTTTTGGATCAGAACCAGATACCCTATCATGTTTTGTTTGAATTAGCAGTGAACCCTGGCCCATCGTGGGAACACTGCTGCCCACCACGCATACAACATGGAGGCCATGTGAGTGATTCCCCTAGAAGAACTCGCCCTGAGTGCCTGTTCTATGTAGTCATGGGGCAGAGTGACCATCCTCCGGTCTCCATGGCAGTCAGAACCCAGACTGTGGTCACCAGAGTCATTCTTGGCTCTTCGCCCAACATCTCCTAAGGACCCTCTTCCTTCCCAGCTGTCAGATGCCCCTGGGGAGGGCTCTCCTGTCCTCATGTCTTGTTCTCCAAAGCATGCTGATAACCAAGTAGGCTGCACACACACAGCTCGCTGAAGGACACCCTGTGAGTCGCTGGTGTTCGGAGGGCAGAAACCTCCACCTTTCTCCCCCCGTTGAGTGCCGCCATGACCCAGCGGTGGAGTCCCCTCTGCCCAGAATGGTCAGGTGGCGAGGCTGTCATTGCCAAAAGGGAGGTCAAAACGCATTCCTAGCTTTCCAGGAAGACAGGTGAGTGCATTTACCTGAGAAACTTGGGTAAGTAACGTGCGCATAGGGTGACAAGATCCATGACGCCCTTCAGCTACAACATCAGCTGGCACGCTCTATGAACTACTCTGGGGACATGCTGTGCCTGTGTCCTAAGACTTCCATGGGAGAATGTGGTATTTATTTTCAACAAGACCCTCAGAAGCTTTAGATTATCTCTTTCATGACATTGGGGCTCTCTATAGAGTATTCTTCATCGATCATTTGCCTAGAACAGGGAATGCATGACACCAGAGAAGGGAGGCAGGAACCTTCATGCCCTATTCCATGTTTAATGGTGAGACAAAGCTTCTTCACCAAGCAAGACCTACGGAAAGATCAGATACATTTAAGAGTCGAAGACTCTAATTCCCTGACACCTACGAAATATTTGTGGGGCACCCACTGAATGTTCAGCCCTTGACTTGCATATTCTCAATTTACATTAATATTTTAAGACCTAGATGACCTTTTTGGCTGAAACAGCTACTGTCCTCACCCTCTCTATATCAATAAAGTGTCCTCAGTCACTTAGAAAATGTGATCACATCTCCATGAAATCCTCAAGGTATTTCTATACCATGAATGACCAGAAGACATCTGCTAGGCACAAGGAACTACAAAGAGGAGTTTGAGATTTAAAACTAAAAGCAAAGGTCCCTAAGGGGACCCTTCGTGGCTGGTGTCCATGAGGAAATCTCAACTTTGGCATGGCTGTGGAAATATTTCCAATCTGTTCTTTCTGAAGCATTTTTCATTTGGTTTCTGAAGTTTGGAGAAGGAAGTAAACAATTTAGAAAAAAATATAATAAAAAGCATTCACTGGAACATTTAGGCCAGCTGACTCCTCTTTAGTTGCTTACCTTAATAAATATCCGAGTTTTAAATACACAATTTCTCCCTTCCTCATTAGACTCTTTGCAAAGACTCTCAAGCATTATGCCATGACATCATTCTGTCAATATTTATTATACCCTACGTACTACTGTAATCCTATAGTTAAGGGCCTGATTAGAAATAAACTTTCTAGGAATTGGTATTTTAAAGCTTGGGATTCAATGCTAAATTATCTTTTTTTTTTTCTTGCTTATGAAAAAATAAACCTGCCTGAAAAGTAGCTCAGGATGGAAAAATAACATCTTAGACTACTGTTTATGTTACATTCAGACATACTTAGTTGTGAACAGTCAAGAGGGAGGTAATTAGAGAACCACATTAGACCCTATTTGAATAATCAAGATTTCTTTCCTGGCAACTCAAATATTAAACTTATCAGCAGGATGATATTATCACTTAGAACACTGCCAGGTTTGGAATTATGCCAGATTCACACCACTGTGAGTGATTAATACGCACAATTTAAATGGCAAAGAAAAAATATCAAGACATTTTTTTACAGATGCTTATTTCATGAACTTACTCAGGCAACTGCAACCTTCTTCTTCACAAGGACTATTCTATGAAAGACATGAAGAAATGACTCAAAGTGGCAAAGTTCAAATTCTGATCAACAGGAATCCTTGTTTAAGGAAAAGTACATCAAATAAGATTAAAACAAGAGCAAGGAAGGCCTGATGATCTGAAGCCTTTAAAATAAGAACTCTGGGGTTTGGAGAGAAGACTTACTGCACTATTTTAAAGCAGGTGCACACTTCATAGATGTAAAGGTCACGAGATCAGCTTTGAGGTTTGAAAAGAAGCAAAATATTCCTTTTCTTAGCTTCCATTCATGTCTTCACTAGAGACTGTGGGTCTACCACTTTTTCTTGAATATGACAGTTTTCTATAATACACGTTTTAATGTGCCAGGGTTATTTTTCTAAGGGAATTACGGACTTCTTCCCTGAACAAGGCACCTCTGCCCCACACCCCTAACTCCCCCTCAGTACCTTTCCACAAGCAATGGAGCTTTGGCCACACGAATGGCTGGCACTTATGCCATCCTCTTTTATGGTTTTGTTGACCTGGGAACAACCCCCTCCCCACGCCGCTTCCTAGCCCAATGGTTAAACAATGGTTAACAAGACATAGATCATCTACTAATACAGAAGAGTGATCCCCAAGAGATGGTAAACAACCAATGGCCATACAGTTGTGGAAGAGAATCCCCAGGATGTGGCTCAGGGAGGGAAACCAGGCAGAGCCCAAAGGTCTCCCCATATTCAGGGACAGAGCTGGAAATCCAGGGAGGCCAGGAGTTCACAGGACCAAAACCCAGAGATGAGAAATTTGCAGACAGAGATCCAGAGATCTGCACTCCTTGATTATTCAGCTGTACTAATCAGTACATGGATGTAAACCCCCAATGTTGGAGAAATGGAAGTACTATATGTAAAGTGGTTCAGTATCACCTGAAGATAGGTTGTAGTAAGTGGCATCCTGTCCAGTGAAGAGAAGACCATGATAAGTTAGTTACAGTGTACCTACGTGTTTAAGTATGCTGTTACCCTCAAGGAGCCACTAAAATAATACCTCAGAGAGTAGTAACTGATAATACAATAAAGGATGTAAGATGGAACAATAAAAATAATCCAAAAGGAGGCAGAATTAGAAAATAGGAACAAAGAATAGATGGGACAAATAGAAAACAAACAGCCAGAGGATAGATTTATCCAAGCATATCTGTAACCATATTAAATATAAATGGCCAAAATACCTCCAATTAAATGGCACAGATTGTCATAGAACCCATGGAAAGTTCTCAACTGCAGAGTAGCTAAGATCCAAAGCTGAAAACAGAGAACTGCTGGAGTCTAACTATATGGAAGGATAGATGCCCAGGTGCCTGTCCCTGTCTGGTACCACCAGGCAACTAACAGGAGATAGAAGTTTATTCTCTGGGGATAGACTGGAGATTGTGACCCAAGCGAAGATCAGGAAAGATGTTTGGGGCTGAAAACATGGGGACTGAATTCAAGTTTCCAAAGGGAATAAGCAGCATCTCCAGTTTCCTTTCTTCACTCCCATCCCCGACTCTGTAACAGAGCTCAGTAACACTATTACAGTGAAAGAATATTTTCCTTTGGAGAAACAACAGTTTCAGTAAAAGACATTCATGTACTAACATCAAGGATTCCCTAATGAAACATGCAGCTCTCCATTTATCCATCCTACAGGAAATTTCACCACACAACAAGCTTCTCTCCCCACACAGAGCTTTCAATTCCCACTCTTGAACATGAAAGAACCTCAAATGATCAGCACACATTTGAAGTATATTCTCTGCAAAAAAGATGCAGACAAAAAAGGGGAGGAGCAAAGAAAACAGAAAGGAAGAAAGGAAAGTAAGAAGGGATAGGAGGAGTGAGGAAGCAGAAGAACTTGGACACAATGCAGGGTGATGGGGACAGGTCTCCTGAACTCTCTAATTTATGTCAGCAAAGACCTAAGGGAAAACATGGCATCCATAAAACAGGGACAGGACGCCAACAAAGGTGAGCAATTTAAGAATAAAAGAGGGGGACTCTTCAAAAAAATTTAATATTACAGCAAAAAAAAAATCATAATATGATAAGAATATAAATTAGTGGAAATCTCCCAGAAAGCAGAACAAAAAGACAAGGGTAAAAGGAGAAGGAAAAAGATACATTCTCAAAGAATCAACAGAGAGGGCCTAACAAATGAATTTCCAGAAGAACACAGAAAGTGTAAGGAAAGAGATGAAAATGTTCCTTTATTTCTTTGGTTTTCCAGGAAAACTGCAAGGCAGGCATCTCTAAGATTCTCATTAGTATCTGCATACAGAATAAGAAAAGACCCATGCCGTGGGGAGTGGGGGTAGTCACAGTAAATTTTAAAGTACTAGGAACAAGGAGGAGACCTTAAAAAGTTTCAAAGAGGGGAAAAAGAGATCACAGCTAAACATTAAAAATGGTTGCCTCTAACATGATTTAACTGTTTAATTTGTGTGTGTGTGTATTGTGGTGGGAGAAGAGGAGGTAATCTATTTCTCCTGGATTTGTAGAGGGAAGGAACGGAGAATCTGGGAGGAGGATCTGAACAGGCATATTTCAGCCCCTCTGTCTGCTCTGCCTGCCCACAGAGCAGGCATCTCTGGTTCTCCATGTGGTCAGCTTCCCCAGGGCAGGGGCAACGCCCTCAGGTTATGAGGTGTACCTACAACTCCATCTACTTCAGTGATGAATCAGGGGAAAACCAGGCAGCCCACTGGGCTGTAGGTCAAGTGGTGGTGTCCAGATCTGCCTTATGTCAGTAATGAAGCTGCTATTTTGACGTCTACCAGTTGAAGACCCAGAGAAGTGAGCGCAGGATGATCAATGATCTCTCTCCAAACCCCAATTATGTGCACGTCATTTTGATTTAGAGTAAAAGCAAATAAAATAAGTGATCCAATTAAAGAAAACATAGGAGCACAAAAAGAAGTCCACTGAAGGCACGCACCTAGGTTCAAAGGAGAGGGGTGCTGAGTTGAGGAGGAGCTAAGAAAGGAGGGTGACCTGCATCTCTGATTTGCCACTGGTCCAAGTCATAGGTGGTCACCTATTCAAGCATACTGGAATCACCCACAAAGCATTTAAAAATAACTGTGCAAAAAAGCCTGGTATCCCATGACAAGGATTTTTTTTTTTTTTTTTTTAGAGCTCCCAGCTGATTTTAATGTGTTGTCAAGCCTGAGAACCATCCATGAGCTTTATTTCAGAAGTTCCTCATTCAATCTACATGTGCGCGGGAACAGGCAGATGAACAAAAAGGAGGCAGTATTCATGAAAAGCTTAAAATATAGTAAGGGAGAAAAACCTGATGGCCAAGAATAATCAGGTAACAGGGAAGCTGGGATGAATGTGAATATGAAAGGTAAAGGCAGATCAAGACACAAAGTATGTAACAGATTGAAAGTAATGATAGGGGCGCCTGGGTCGCTCAGTCATTAAGCATCTGCCTTTGGCTCAGGTCATGATCCCAGGATCGAGCCCCTCATCGGGCTCCCTGCTAGGCGGGAAGCCTGCTTCTCCCTCTCCCACTCCCCCTGTTTGTGTTCCCTCTCTTGCTGTGTCTCTCTCTGTCAAATAATCTTTAAAAAAAAAAAAAAAAATAGGACACTGACACCTAAAATTATCATCTTAACTTCAACCAGAATGTAGAGTCCATTAGGTCCAGACAGGCTACTAAGTACCTCTCTGGGCGAGGGTGCTCTAAAGTGAAAACAGAGCAATCTTATGTATAAAACTACTCTGTAAATGATTTACACAAAGTTCCTTCAGGCCAGAGAATGTGAACATCCTCAATCGATGTGACTTTCTTCTTGTCCCTTCCTTGCTTTCCTGCTCTTCTCTCTACCACTGAGTTGTGAAAACACAAACATGGCTTGGGGGTCCCCATATATTGACTTCCTTCACTACTGATAAATGTATCCCAAGAAAAGCTGCAGAGATACTAAAAAGCCCAATTTTATTTATTTATTTATTTATTTATTTATTTATTTATTTATTTATTTATTATTCTTGTGTTAATCCCCATACATTACATCATTAGTTTTAGATGAAGTGTTCCATGATTCATTGTTTGTGCATAACACCCAATGCTCCATGCAGAATGTGCCCTCCTCAATACCCACCACCAGGCTAACCCATCCTCCCACCCCTCTCCCCTCTAGAACCCTGTTTGTTTTTAAGAGTCCATCGTCTCTCATGGTTCGTCTACCCCTCCGATTTCCCCCGCTTCATTCTTCCCCTCCCGCTACCTTCTTCTTCTTTTTTTTTTTCTTAACATATATTGCATTATCTGTTTCAGAGGTACAGATCTGAGATTCAACAGTCTTGCACAATTCACAGCGCTTACCAGAGCACATACCCTCCCCAGTGTCCATCACCCAGTCACCCCATCCCTCCCACCCCACCCCCCACTCCAGCAACCCTCAGTTTGTTTCCTGCGATTAAGAATTCCTCATATCAGTGAGGTCATATGATACATGTCTTTCTCTGTTTGACTTATTTTGCTCAACATAATACCCTCCAGTTCCATCCACGTCGTTGCAAATGGCAAGATCTCATTCCTTTTGATTAAAAAGCCCAATTTTAATTTAGGCAGAGCCAGTTCTGATTTTCATTAAATGTGTAATTCTCTCTTAACTTTAAAACACCAAAGTGAGTTTTCTATTTTGATTTCATTTTGCTCCTGTTGCCCATTTGGAATGCTTTCCTCTCTTCTGTTAATTTGGAAAAGTCGAAAAGCTAAAGGCTTCTCCCTCTTCCTCCCTCCTCCCCCCTCTTCTCCCTCCCTTTTGCTTCCTCCCCACCTGTTCTGTGCCTCTGTGTGTGTGTGTGTGTGTGTGCATGCACCACACATGCACACGTGCTGGAGGGGGGCGTGGTTCTGTAAAATGACCGAGTTCTTTTCATGTGTTCACCTTGGCTAATGAGAGTTTCATTCACTGTATGGATACAGAAGATTGATCTTTTGGTAGGGACCATCAGTGGATATGTTCTAAGAGCATATGCTTCCTATGAAAAAAAGCTAAAAGTCTCTAGAGGAAAAGAGGGGGATGATAGAATGGATTTTCAAACTTGAAGAATTACATTATATGCCCCGGAAAAGATGCTGCCTCTCTATTATCCATTCATGCATTTTCATTGACATGAGAATAAGTGAGTTCAGAAAGGACTTCCCTGTCAGTAAGTTAACAGCCTCAGTTCTCTGTAAGTATTTGACAATGATCTAGGTTAAAAACCTATAGGAAAGACAATGGTATCACATTAACGCACCCTAAAAATAGACTTGAAAAGTCTTCTCAGCATTTGGGCTCTCTCTGATAAAAGGGTTGGGGTATTAGGGAGGGCATGTGTTGTGATGAGCACTGGATGTTATACGCACCTAATGAATGAATTGAACACTACATCAAAAAACTAATGATGTACTATATATATGTTGGCTAATTGAACATAATTTTTAAAAAAAGGGTTTGGAAATATGGCCAGCTTTGGAGAGAACTTCCGGGTCTGAGAGCCATGGTCGCAAGTCTGATTCCTAAAAGTGAAGGTGGAGAAAGACCCCAGGGCATGCATGGCCATCATGAGAGACTTCCCTGAACAGAGAACTCCATTTAAGCAATGGTTCTCAATCCTAGCAGACCCAATGCCATCTCTTAAGATCTTGAAATGGAATGCAAACAGTATACTTTATCTATATACATGATTTATAAAACAAAAATCGGTATAACACCCTAACTGCAATACAGAGAAATAAAAAAGGAGTACTTTACAATAAAGCATGTATTTCAGCATCTAAATACTCAGACAAGACTAACTTAGAAGACTTGAGGAACCGTCAGTTTGTTTGTACCTTTTATGTAAAAGCACTCGAACACAGTTCAGTCCAATGAGAGTGACATGACAATTCAAAGCCATGGGGGCGTGGCCAGAGCTGATGTGATTTTCTGAAATGTGAAAAACTTCTGGCCAAACCCCAAATATAACAAATGACAATATTCCCTCCATTTATACATTATAAGTATGTTGTAAATTCTATTATTATAAATGTCATAAATAACACCCTAATTTAAAAAATGAAGTGTATATTACAACTGAACAAAAATATTTTGTTTATGCTTAAAGTGGATTTAGGTCTCAGCTATGAAAATTATAAATAGGTTTTTAGTACACAGAATGTCCAGCAGGTCGGTCCAAGGTCAAGTGCGACACAGATCCTCTGTTGGATGGGACTGTCCGATGCACATCAGAATACAGAGCATCCCTGTCTCTACCCAGTGACAGACAAACAAATAAAACCCTTCTCCAAAAGGGCCCCTGGGGGCAGTACTCGGCCCAGTGAGAACCACTGGTCTAGAGCTTCTGCTGGGATACTCCAAAAGCCATCTGAAAATCTGGAGCTGGCTGCCTGTCAACACATCTGGAGAGCAGCCAAACTAGAAAACCTTGGGATTTGGCACCAATGATATAGTTTCACTCATATGTGGAACATAAGGAATAGCACAGAGGACCACAGGGGAAGGGAGGGAAAACTGAAGGGGGAGACATCAGAGAGGGAGACAAACCATGAGAGGCTATGGACTCCGGGAAACAAACAGGATTTCAGAAGGGAGGGGGATGGGGGATGGGGTAACTGGGTGACGGGTATTAAGGAGGGCACGTGTTGTGATGAGCCCTGGGTGTTATCTGCAACTAATGAATCGTTGAACACCACATCAAAAACCAATGATGTACTATATGCTGGCTAACTGAACATAATAAACAAATAAACAAATAAAAATAAAAATTTGGGCAAAAAAAAAAAAAAAAAACCCAAAATAAAAACAAATGATAGTCTCAAGCCCCTACTCCTCCCCAGGCGATCAAAGAAACATCCAGCTCCCAAACAATGTTATAACTAACGCTTGCATTTCTTTTTTTTTTTTTTAATTTTATTTTATTATGTTATGTTAATCACCATACATTACATCATTAGTTTTTGATGCAGTGTTCCATGATTCATTGTTTGCATATAACACCCAGTGCTCCATGCAATACGTGCCCCCCTTAATACCCATCACCAGGCCTGCATTTCTGACCACGTTTCTTTTCCCTCCTTGTTTCTTTATTCACTCCCCAACCCTTTGTGATTTACCTTTTCTGAGGCACGCTGCATCCCCTCAGCTCCTGCTGTATGCCAGGCCCCTCACACACACTGTGAGCTCCTCTCCAAGGGGGCATGTGGAGGCCCAGCCGACAGAGATGGAGCCACGTGGGGTCGGGCCCAAAGATTCCCCTACCAGAAAGTCACTTTTGCAAAAAGCATTTAATAGAGCTCACGTCTGACACACGCCAGTCTCTGCCAATGGCCGACAGAGCTTGTCTACGCTGGCCTGGCTGGCCACAGATTGAGAAGCCACCCAGCACCATCTTGCACAGGCCTGGCAGTCTGCGGACCGACCGATCCACCTGCCTTCCTGAAGGCCAAGCAGAGTGGCCGAAAGGGCAGTCACTAGGTGGCAGCGCCCCACCAGTTTATCCCCAAGGCCATCGGCCGAAGTGGGCCAGACCAGGGCCAGGGTCAGGGTTTCAGGGTTGTGAAGGCCTTTACTGGGAACACCTTCCAGGGAAAGCCCGTGCCCTGGGCATCCTGGGGGGGGGGTGGGCTGCACCACGGGAGAAACAGCAGTCGTGGGTGACACAGTCCCAGGCCACTCCTATGCCCGGCAGCCCTCAGGGTTGCCAAGAATCTTAGGGGCATCTCCTGAGACAGGACGGGTGGGTGAGTGAGGTGGGGGGCGCTAGAGTGGGGGGGAGAAAGAGAGACAAAGAGAAAGAAAGAGGGAGAGAAAGAGAGCGAGAGAGAGTGTGTGTGTATCTGTCTGCACAGACTCCTTCCCAGATCCAACGGAACATAGATCTAAGCTAGCAGCATATCTTTACACTTCACCCTCCAACCTGAGATTCTCTCTAGATCACAGACCAGACCTTATCTCCTAAGTCTGTAAGAAGAAAAAAAAAAAATGCTGTGGATTTTTTTTTTTAACTAAAACTTGTCCATGTTGGAATTGAACCCACATTTGCGGAAACAGAAGTTGGGGTCTTGTTTCCGTACCTTGCGATGGGGTCCAGGAAGGACAGCTCTGCATTCAGAGCTGGTGCCTCTCCTGTTAGCTTTGGGGGACCCAGAGCTGTGAGTCTCCCTGGCCGAGGGTCACACCATCTACCCTGGGATAACCGTGTACTAGCCAAACGCTGCCTGATCGTTTGGCTAGTAAAAGGCTGGTTGGGAGTTCTTGGCTGAGCCAGTGCTCCATCTGCGTGCAACGGGCACACAGAGTGGGGCGTCTGCTTTTGCAAGTGCACCTTCCTGCACCCGGGTGAGGTGGCAGACAGCGGGGCCTTCCCGAGCACATGCAGCTTCGATTTTGTTCCCTTCCCTAGTCCCACTGAGGCAGAACAGAGCAGGAGAAAGAGCGGAGGAAGGAGAGGAAAGCAGCCTCAGTGGGGAGCTGTCCCGGCACCCCAGGGGAGAGCATGCCAGTGTGCAAAATAAGGAGAGCAAGGAGGAAGGGGGGCGCTTGGCAACCAGAAGCCCAAGCGAAAACCCAAGAAGAAGAAGAAACATCTGGGCAGCTCCCTGTGTTATCCTGCTCCCTTGCCTCCTCAGCCTCCCTTCCTCCCACCAACACCAGTGAGTGGACCCTGGGGGGGGAGGGGATGTGGTGGGCAGGGGAGGAAGAAGGTCCATTTCTGGCTCTGGCATCTCTCAGGGGCTCCTGAGGCTTGCACTGTGACAGGGCTTCTGTTGAGGGCTTTCAGTCAACTGAAAAAAAAGAATATGCCCCAGTGATCCAGATCAATCCAGCTCCGAGACATCATATTGACAGGAGGCACTTATCCCAAGTCGACTCTAAATCTTTCATGTTCAAAATCCGAGAGAATGAAAAATCCCTGCTTAGAACCTGTGATGACAAGAAGTGTGAGCCTCCGGCGCTCCCCAGTTCTAGGCTAGGCTTCTAGGGAAGCAAATATTCAAATATCCCTCAATGTCATTTATTTTTTTTTTTCCCTGAGGGAGAGGGAGAAGCAGAGGAGTCAGAACGCTGAGCCACCAAACCGAGAGATCAGAGAGAGCTGGGCTGAAGGTGAGTCCAGCACAGCAGAGGAGGAGGAGAGAAGAAATCACAGATGTTCTGAGAAGGTCATGCGCCAGGTTTTCCCAGTTCAATTCTCCCACTTCAGCTACAAAAGTGAGCCCGGGAGGGCCAACGAATTGCACCTTGCTTACTTCAGCATGGGGGGCTAAAATACAGTCTGCAGTGCCCAAGCATCATGAATGAAATGAAAACACAGGTCCTAGGTCATGCAGGAGGGGCACCTGGGGGCCACGGGGCCCCCTCAAACCTGACCCATGGCCTCCGAGGGCTGTTCGAGCCCCTGCTGCCTCAAGTGCTCACTGCAGTACACTGGAAACATGGTTGCTGATGCCCGGGACTGCAGACATCCCCCTCCCCTCGCAAAGAATCAAGATTGTAGCTTGCCAAATCAGTGAGATTAACTTTTTTTTCCCCCAGAGAATTCAGGAATCTGTAAAAAGGAATAGCATGCAAGGAAGCCTGGATGGTCGATGACCTCCACGCAGGGGCTGTTTGCTGGTAATCAAAAGCCATCAAGGGGACAGAATTACAACAATCGAACAAACCCGGGCGCTTAAGCTGGGTTGCATAATGTGTGCCCATCCTGTCTTTAGTACAACCGCATGGCAGCGATATGATCTTCTTAAATGCTATTCCTGTTCAGCTGCACTAACCCAATGTGAATCTGCCAAGTCAGAAGCATTTCCCTTCCACTAAAAGGACCACATCAGGCTAAGAGCAGCCAAACCCTTAGCCCAAATGCGACAGCTAGATCTAAAAGCACAGAGTCTTCTGCATGGTGCCTTGAAGTGGTGAAGACCTGGCTATGCAGGCAAGTCACTGTCTTCTCGGTCCTAGCAAATCACGTTAAGAATTGCTAGGCGCACAGCTTGGCAAACCCCAGGGGTGCCCCCAGGGGATAAAGGATTTGCGTGTGCTCTACACAGGCTTTGAGGCAGCCTACAGGAAACATCGGACCTGCAAACACACCTATTAGAATGGGAAGCAAAAACCCCCGTCCAGCTCTGTCCAAAAGGGCTTTCTGCAGCAATTCTGAAAATGGTCACTATGTGTGCTAGCCATGTCACTAGCCACGAGCCTCATGTGTCTCCTGAGCCCTTGAAAGGTGGCCAGGACAAATGAGAAACAGAGTTCTGAGTTTTATTTCATTTTTACCAATTTAAAATGAAAATTAAATAGCCATCGGGGGGGGGGGGGATTGGCTGCCCTATCGGACAGCGAGGACCAGATGGCCAAGTGGGGACAGGAGAGCCCCAGGACGCACATAATCATGCCTTAATAGCACAGTTCAGTTTAATTCAGCCATAACGTTCGCTTGGAACTTTCTCTCTGCCAACGTGAAATGGGAAAAAGGAGTCTAATACAGTCCCTGACTTTCTGGGCCTGAAATGAACGTCTATCTATGTTTGACACAATCTTCTATGCTGTGTGGACATTTGCTCGCTTATTTTTTGTTGTTATGCTTCTTAGGTAAAGAAGTATTTTTAAAGAAATAAGTTGGGGGGGCGGAGCAAGATGGCAGAGGAGTAGGAGACCCGGATTTCATCTGGTCTCAGGAATTCAGCTGGATAGGGATCAAACCATTCTGAACACCTACGAAATCAACAGGAGATGGAAGAAAAGAAGAGCAACAACTCTCTGAACAGAAAAGCGACCACTTTCTGGAAGGTAGGACGTGCAGAGAAGTGAATCCGAGGGGATATTCGGGAGGATAGATGGCGGGGGAGGGGGCTTTCAGAAGTCGGCTCCACCAAGGGACGTCGCTCCAGTGGCTAAGCGGGGGGTGGAACCCCCGTGGGACAGTGTGGTCTCAGGACCCTCAGGGTCACAGAAAGACCGGGGGTGCCTGAGTGTGGCAGAGCTCCCAGGTATTGGAGCTGGGAAGCCGGCTGCAGAGACGGAGCCGAGGAGCAGGCTCTCAGCTCAGGGTTGCCATAAACTGTGATCCGCAGCACAGTTGGGCCACTGCTCCTCCAGCAGGGACCCAACAAGCGGCAGATCCGGGGAGACTCCCCTTCTTCCCCCAGGAGGAGAGGTGTGGGAGTGCACCGCAGGGATCTGCTGGGTTTGGAGACTCCACACGGGGTCGGGTGCCAGAGATAGAAACACTCGGTTACAGGCCGGGGGAGCACGGAGTGCAGCCGGAGACCAGGGAGACAGGAGTGACTGCTTTTCTCTGGGGGTGCACTGAGGACTGGGGCCCCGAGTTCTCAGCTTCTCCCGGGCAGAGATTGGGAGGCTGCCATCTTCACTCTCCTCCTCCAAAGCTATAGGGAAAGCTTGCAGGGAACAAAAGCTCCCGAGAGCAAACCCGAGCAGATTACTTAGCCCAGACAGGGCAAGGGCGGGGCAATTCCGCCTCCGGCAAAGACATTTGGAAACCATGGCAACAGGCCCCTCCCCCAAAAGATCAGCGAGAACAGCCAGTCAAGACCAAGTTACCCGATCAATGAGAACGGCAGAATTTCAGCGCTAGGGGAATACTGCACATAGAATTCGTAGCTTTTTCCCCATGATTCTCTAGTCTTTCAAAGTTTTTGTTTTTTTCTTTTAAGTTTTCTTTTTCCATTTTTCAACCAACATCTTACCAATCCCTTTTTTAAAAAACATCTTTCTTTTTCATTTTTAGAGTCATATTCTATCCCTTCATAGTAGTTACACGTATTTTTGGCATATATATGTAAGTTGTTCTCCCTCTAAAATTTTGAGATACAGTTTCTTCTAAAAGATCAAAATATACCCTAAATCTCTAGTGTATAGCTTTGTTCTAGTCTCCTGCCTGATCATATTCTCTCCCTTTTTCTTTTTTTTTTTTAAATTCTCTTCTTTCTTTTTTCAAACAACTTCTTATCAATTACTTTTATAAAATTTTTTATAATTTTCATCTTTACAGTCATATTCCATCCCTTCATCATATCAACCCTTATTTTTGTACATATATAAGTTTTTCTTTCTTTAAAATTTTGGGAGGCTCTTTCTTCTAACAGACCAAAATACACCCAAAATCTAGTGTGTGGCACTGATCTACGCACCAGACTGATCATATTTGATCATATTCTGTTTTTTTTTTGTTTTGTTCTGTTTTTGTTCGCTTTTATCTATTTTTCTTTTTTTTTTTTTTTCCTTTTTTCTTTCTTTCCCTTTCTTTTCCCCCCACTTCAGGTCTTTTCTGATTTACTTAGAGTATATTTTCTGGGGACGTTGTTACCCTGTTAGCATTTTGTTCTCTCATTCATCTGTTCTCCTCTGGACAAAATGACAAGACAGAAAAAATCACCTCAACAAAAAGAACAAGAGGTAGTACCGACTGCCAGGGACCTACTTAGTACGGACATTAGTACGATGTCGGATATAGAGTTCAGAGTCATGACTTTAAAGATACTAGCTGCACTTGAAAAAAGTATGGAAGTTATTAGAGAAACCCTTTCTGGAGAAATAAAAGAACTAAAATCTAACCAAGTCGAAATCAAAAAGGCTATTAATGAGGTACAATCAAAAATGGGGTCGCTAACTGCTAGGATAAACGAGGCAGAAGAGGGAATCAGTGATATAGAAGACCAAATGATGGAAAATAAAGAAGCTGAGAAAAAGAGAGATAAACAACTACTGGATCACGAGGGCAGAATTTGAGAGATAAGCGATACCACACGACAAAACAACATTAGAATAATTGGGATCCCAGAAGAAGAAGAAAGAGAGAGAGGGCCAGAAGGTATAATGGAGCAAATTATAGCAGAGAACTTCCCTAATTTGGGGAAGGAAACAGGCATCAAAATTCAAAAGGCACAGAGAACCCCTCTCAAAATCAATAAAGATAGGTCAACACCCTGACATCTAATAGTAAAACTTAGGAGTCTCAGAGACAAAGAGAAAGTCCTGAAAGCAGCTCGGGAGAAGAGATATGTAACCTACAAGGGTAGAAACATTAGATTGGCAACAGACCTATCCACAGAGACCTGGCAGGCCAGAAAGGACTGGCATGATATATTCAGAGCAAATAATGAGAAAAATATGCAGCCAAGAATACTATATCCAGCTAGGCTGTCATTGAAAATAGAAGGAGAGATAAAAAGCTTCCAGGGCAAACAAAAACTAAAGGAATTTGCAAACACAAAACCAGCCCTACAAGAAATCTTGAAAGGGGTCCTCTAAGCAAAGAGAGAGCCTAAAAGCAACATAGACCAGAAAGGAACACAGACAATATACAGTAACAGTCACCTTACAGGCAATACAATGGCACTAAATTCCTATCTTTCAATAGTTACCCTGAGTGTAAATGGGCTAAATGCCCCAATCAAAAGACACAGGCTATCAGATTGGATTAAAAAACAAGACCCTTCGATATGCTGTCTGCAAGAGACTCATTTTAGACCCAAAGACACGCCCAGATTGAAAATGAGGGGGTGGAAAACCATTTACCATGCTAATGGACACCAAAAGAAACCTGGGATGGCAATCCTTATATCAGACAAATTGGATTTTAAACCAAAGACTGTAATAAGAGATGAGGAAGGACACTAGATCCTACTTAAAGGGTCTATCCAACAAGAAGATCTCACAATTGTAAATATCTATGCCCCTAACATGGGAGCAGCCAATTATGTAAGGCAATTAATAACAAAAGCAAAGAAACACATCGACAACAATACAGTAATAGTGGGGGACTTTAACACCCCCCTCACTGAAATGGACAGATCGTCTAAGCAAAAGATCAACAAGGAAATAAAGACTTTAAATGACACACTGGACCAAATGGACTTCACAGACATATTCAGAACATTCCATCCCAGAGCAACAGAATACACATTCTTCTCTAGTGCCCAGGGAACATTCTCCAGAATAGATCACATCCTAGGTCACAAATCAGGTCTCAACCGGTACCAAAAGATTGGGATCATTCCCTGCCTATTTTCAGACCACAATGCTTTGAAACTAGAACTCAATCACAAGAGGAAAGTCAGAAAGAACTCAAATACATGGAGGCTAAAGAGCATCCTACTAAAGAATGAATGGGTCAACCAGGAAATTAAAGAAGAATTAAAAAAATTCATGGAAACCAATGAAAATGAAAACACAACTGTTCAAAATCTTTGGGATGCAGCAAAGGCAGTCCTAAGAGGAAAGTATATAGCAATACAAGCCTTTTTCAAGAAACAAGAAAGGTCTCAAATACACAACCTAACCCTACACCTAAAGGAGCTAGAGAAAAAACAGCAAATAAAGCCTAAACCCAGCAGGAGAAGAGAAATCATAAAGATCAGAGCAGAAATCAATGAAATAGAAACCAAAAGAACAGTAGAACAGACCAATGAAACTAGGAGCTGGTTCTTTGAAAGAATTAACAAGACTGATAAACCCCTGGCCAGACTTATCAAAAAGGAAAGAGAAAGGACCCAAATCAAAATCATGAATGAAAGAGGAGAGATCACAACCAACACCAAAGAAATACAAACAATTATAAGAACATATTATGAGCAACTCTATGCCAGCAAATTCGATAACCTGGAAGAAATGGATGCATTCCTAGAGATGTATCAACTACCAAAACTGAACCAGGAAGAAATAGAAAACGTGAACAGACCAAAACCACTAAGGAAAATGAAGCAGTCATCAAAAATCTCCCAAGAAAGAGCCGAGATGCCCTTCAACAGATGAATGGATAAAGAAGATGTGGTCCATATATACAATGGAATATTATTATGTGGTTTCACTTATTTGTGGAACATAAGGAATAGCATGGAGGACATTAGGAGAAGGAAGGGAAAAATTGCGGGGGGGGAATTGGAGGGACAGATGAACCGTGAGAGACTATGGACTCTGAGAAACAAACAGGGTTTTAGAGGGGAGGGGGGAAGGGGGATTGGTTAGCCCGGTGATGGGTATTAAGGAGGGCACATACTGCATGGAGCAGTGGGTGTTATACAAAAACAATGGATTGTGGATCACCACATCAAAAACCAATGATGTCTTGTATGGTGACTAACATAACATAATAAAATAAAAAAGAAAGAAATAATCACTTCAGCAGGAAAAAAAAAAAAATCTCCCCACAAACAAAAGCCCAGGGCCAGATGGCTTTCCAGGGGAATTCTACCAAATATTTAAAGAAGAATTAATACCTATTCTCCTGAAACTGTTCCAAAAAATAGAAATGGAAGGAAAACTTCCAAATTCGTTTTATGAGGCCACCATTACCTTGATCCCAAAATCAGACAAAGACCCCATCAAAAAGGAGAATTACAGACCAATATCCTTGATGAACATGGATGCAAAAATTCTCACGAAAATACTAGCCAATAGGATCAAATAGTACATTAAAAGGATTATTCACCATGACCAAGTAGGATTTATCCCTGGGCTTCAAGGTTGGTTCAACATCCGCAAATCAATCAATGTGATACAATACATTAACAAAAGAAAGAACAAGAATCATATGATCCTCTCTATAGATGCAGAAAAAGCATTTGACAAAGTACAGCATCCTTTCTTGATCAAAACTCTTCAGAGTATAGGCATAGAGGGTACATACCTCAATATCATAAAAGCCATCTATGAAAAACCTACAGCGAATATCATTCTCAATGGGGAAAAACTGAGAGCTTTCCCCCTAAGGTCAGGAATGTGGCAGGGATGTCCACTATCACCACGGCTATTCAACATAGTATTAGAAGTCCTAGCCACAGCAATCAGACAACAAAAAGAAATAAAAGGCATCCAAACTGGCAAAGAAGAAGTCAAACTCTCACTCTTTACAGACGATATGATACTTTATGTGGAAAACCCAAAAGACTCCACCCCAAAACTTCTAGAACTCATACAGGAATTCAGTCAAGTGGCAGGATATAAAATCAATGCACAGAAATCAGTGGCATTCCTATACACCAACAACAAGACAGAAGAAAGAGAAATTAAGGAGTCGATCCCATTTACAATTGCACCCAAAACCATCAGATACCTAGGCATAAATCTAACCAAAGAGGGAAAGGATCTGTACTCAGAAAACTATAAAATACTCATGAAAGAAATTGAGGAAGACACAAAGAAACGGAAAAATGTTCCATGCTCATGGATTGGAAGAACAAATATTGTGAAGATAATGCTACCTAGAGCAATCTACACATTCAATGCAATCCCCATCAAAATACCATCCACTTTTTTCATGAAATGGAACAAATCATCCTAAAATTTGTATGGAACCAGAAAAGACCCCGCATAGCCAGAGGAATGTTGAAAAAGAAAAGCAAAGCTGGTGGCATCACAATTCCGGACTTCCAGCTCTATTACAAAGCTGTCATCATCAAGACAGTATGGTACTGGCACAAAAACAGACACATAGATCAATGGAACAGAATAGAGAGCCCAGAAATGGACCCTCAACTCTATGGTCAACTAATCTTCAACAAAGCAGGAAAGAATGGCCAATGGAAAAAAGACAGTCTCTTCAACAAATGGTGTTGGGAAAATTGGACAGCCACATGCGGAAGAATGAAACTGGACCATTTCCTTACACCACACACAAAAATAGCCTCCAAATGGATGAAAGACCTAAATGTGAGACAGGAGTCCATCAAAATCCTAAAGGAAACACAGGCAGAAACCTCTTCGACCTCAGCTGCAGCATCTTCTTCCTAGAAACATTGTCAAAGGCAAGGGAAGCAAGGGCAAAAATGAACTATTGGGACTTCATCAAGATAAAAAGCTTTTGCACAGCAAAGGAAACAGTCAACAAAACCAAAAGACAACCGACAGAATGGGAGAAGATATTTGCAAATGACATATCAGATAAAGGGCTAGTATCCAAAATCTATAAAGAACTCATCAAACTCAACACCCAAAGAACAAAGAATCCAATCAAGAAATGGGCAGAAGACATGAACAGACATTTTTCCAAAGAAGACATCCAAATGGCCAACAGACATGAAAAAGTGCTCAACATCGCTCAGCATCAGGGAAATCCAAATCAAAACCTCAATGAGATACCACCTCACACCAGTCAGAATGGCTAAAATTAACAAGTCAGGAAACGACAGATGTTGGCGGGGATGCAGAGAAAGGGGAACCCTTCTATACTGTTGGTGGGAATGCAAGGTGGTGCAACCACTCTGGAAAACAGTATGGAGGTTCCTCAAAAAGTTGAAAATAGAGCTACCATATGATCCAGCAATTGCACTACTGGGTATTTACCCCAAAGATACAAATGCAGGGATCCAAAGGGGTACGTGCACCCCGATGTTTATAGCAGCAATGTCCACAATAGCCAAACTGTGGAAAGAGCCAAGATGTCCATCGACAGATGAATGGATAAAGAATAGGTGGTATATATATACAATGGAATATTATGCAGCCATCAAAAGGAAAGAGATCTTGCCATTTGCAATGATGTGGATGGAACTGGAGGGTGTTATGCTGAGCGAAATAAGTCAATCAGAGAATGACATGTATCATATGACCTCACTGATATGAGGAATTCTTAATCTCAGGAAATAAACTGAGGGTTGCTGGAGTGGGGGGTGAGGTAGGAGGGATGGGGTGGCTGGGTGATAGACATTGGGGAGGGTATGTGCTATGGTGAGTGCTGTGAATTGTGCAAGACTGTTGAATCACAGATCTGTACTTCTGAAACAAATAATGCAATATATTTTAAGAAGAAGAAAAAGAAGAAGATAGAAGGAGGGGAAGAATGAAGGGGGGGAAATCAGAGGGGAGATGAACCATGAGAGACAATGGACTCTGAAAAACAAACTGAGGGTTCTAGAGGTGAGGGGTGTGGGAGGATGGGTTAGCCTGGTGATGGGTATTAAAGAGGGCATGTTCTGCATAGAGCACTGGGTGTTATGCACAAACAATGAATCATGGAACACTACATCAAAAACTAATGATGTAATGCATGGTGATTAATATAACAATAAAAAATTTAAAGAAAAAAGTTGGATTTTGATTACTTTGTGTGTATTCATTCATTCTGACATGCAATGCTCCCCCCTGGCTCATGGGCAGACTTGGGCCAGCAGGGGAGATGAAGCAGCCCCAGCCACGGGTTCTGAAATACACCGCGAGTGATCTTTGTCTCCACAGGCTGGACACACACCCCTGTTCTTCCGCTTAGTCTTACTTTTTATCATTTTCCATGATCCCACCCATACTGAGGGACACAGCAGATGCCCAGAAGAGACCCACAAAAAAAGGAGCACAGGGCAGGGGCCTTCTGGGTGGACAGCTTCCCAAAGCAAACAACCTGAACCAGAGTATGTCTCTCAAGATTGCTATCCCAGCTCTGCTCACTTGGCATCCTCTTGAAATAAGGACAGAAACAAGCTGCAGCTCATCTATTTACCAGGTCATTTTGTAGACGGTTCAGTGACATGTATATTGATAGCAAGTGACAGGGAAAGAGAAATCATGGGGATGCGTGCCAAGGTGATCTTTTTAGTCTGCATTTTTTGATATGTCAAAACGATTTCAAAACCGATGTTCCCGGGGTGTGAGTATTTTACTTATGCAGCTACTTCGCTCACGTAGAAACAGTTTCGAAGCAGTGTGAAGAGTAACGCACCCCACAATGGCTTTCTTTTGCTCCATTTCATTTAATTAGCATGTTTGTTTCTTGTGTCTTTTACTCAAAAATAACATTTTCATAGAGTCTATCACTGATGTAAACGCAGCTGAACACTTTAAGCAAGTGTGGACTTCTAAAATTAAAACAGTTCAGTAATAACTGCCAGACATTTTTTCTTAGTAAAAGGAGGTAAGGGATTTTGTAGGGCATTTTTGTGTTTATTCTAGCAAGGATTTGATTCTCGGTTTAAATGTATACACGTACATTATTAATACACACGGTGCTTATCCTTCAGTCACTTGGTGTGTGTCATTTTATATACTGTCCAGAGCATGCGTATCTTTCACACCCACAAAGGCATTATATATAGATATATAAGCTACGTTACTACTGCATTCAGAATTACGATCTTTGTCATATACAACTCAGGTACCACTGGAACTTTGTTTTCTGAGAATGACCAAGAGGGACCCCTGGTGGCCTTGTTATGGTGGCTTAGGAAGAGAACATAACCCATAGAAAATGAAGTCCTGGGGCACCTGGGTGGCTCAGTCGATTAAGCATCGGCCTTCGGCTCACATCATGAGTGTCCTGGGATCGAGTCCTGCCTCGGGCTCCCTGCTCAGCGGGGAGTCTGCTTCTCCCTCTCTCTCCTGCTCCCCCTGTTTGGCTCTCTCCCTCTCTCTCTCAAATAAATAAAAATAAAATCTTAAAAAAAAAAAGAAAGAAAACTTACTCAGCGAAGTATGGGATGCTGTGGGGGGCAACGTGGGGGTTGGCTGAGAGGAGTAGAGGGTTTCCACAGCTCTGTGTTCTAATTCCCTAACTGAATGAGAGACAAGTGCAATGCTCACCACCAGAGCTGGGATGCACACGGGCCTCGGGGGAGGCTCAGGGCTGAGCTGCGACCTGACATAGGAAAGCTACTGTTTCCAGTTAAAAACAGTTGCCATTTATGCAGCATATAGCGGCCCTCCCTCCACCTTCCTCACCCTCCAGATAGCAAGCTGTGCCAAATCAGACAAGCTGGAGTCATCTTTCACGACGGCACATCCCGATAATCAAGGCGCTACCATGCTGGGGGGCATCACCTTCAAAGGTTCCTAAGCGGAGCCTTAGGAGTCTTAAGTCTTGCTGGTCTCAAATGTGCATCATGAGCTCCCGTGGGAGTACATTCAATGCACAGGGTCTCTGTTGTTCCCACCTCTCTGGGCCTCTGCACATGCTGTCCCTTCTTCTATGGCCTTAAGCCCCCTGATGGCCTGGCGTCAGGCCTTCACATCCCACCTCCAAAGAATCCCTATCACCTTCAGCCTCCTCCTCGTAAGGGTGGGCCGGGCATCCCCCTCTGTCTGGTCCCATGGCACCTGTAACCAGTCCTACTGCACTCTTACCAACCCGTGATCCTTAGGGGGTGCACACTGTGCCCCGTCCAAAGCTTTACCCCCAGTGCCAGTTAGCACCATGGCTGTTGCATGGTAGATACTAAAAAAATTCATTTTTAGTGAATGAATAAGTGAGACAATCCCCTTATCCACCATCTTCTTCTAGGATTGAGATGACAGAGGCTTAGTCAATTCCAATAGTCTGTCTCCAGCCTGTCTCTCGGCATCTCCCTCTTCACTGGTCCCTGGGATATGTTTCTGAAATGCCAATCTAACCACGCCATTTTGTCTCACAACCTTGGGTGGCTCCCCTCTGTTGGGAAGCAAAGTCCCATCTCTTTAGCACGATGTCTAAGGCCATTTGCAGTTTGGTCCCAGCCCACCATGCCTGCCATTTTGTCCTATCACCGGCTACCTGCCAAACTCTGCCGCTTTTGTCCCCTGGCTTCTAAATGTCCTCAGCTAACTTCTCTGTCTTCGGTGCCCATCCCATCTGAGAAATATTCCCTACTTCCCTTGGGCACAAGTCCATATGGATGTCACAGCATTTATGTCAAAATGTAATTTAAATCTTTTTATTTATGTATTTATTTGAAGGGTTTTTTTTTGTTTTTTTGTTTTTTTTTAAAGATTTTATTTATTTATTTGAGACAGAGAGAATGAGAGACAGAGAGCATGAGAGGGAGGAGGGTCAGAGGGAGAAGCAGACTCCCTGCCAAGCAGGGAGCCCGATGCGGGACTCGATCCCGGGACTCCAGGATCATGACCTGAGCCGAAGGCAGTCGCTTAACCAACTGAGCCACCCAGGCGCCCCTATTTGAAGGTTTTAACTATTTGAGAGAGCGCACGAGTGAGAGAGAGAGAGAGAGCACAAGCAGGAGGAGCTGCAGAGGGAGAAGGAGAAGTAGGCTTCCCACTGAGCAGGGAGCATGACGTGGGACTCGATCCCAGGACCCTGGGATCATGACCTGAGTTGAAGGCAGATGCTTAATGACTGAGCCACCCAGGTGCCTAAAGCTTGTTAATTATTTGTTTCTTCCACTGGTCACTGAGAACCCAAGCAGGGACTGTCTCTAAAATCCCACTGGCTGGCGCAGTACTTGGTTCCCAGCAGGAACCCAATAAATGTTTGTATAATGAATTACAGCAAGTCCAAATCCTAATCACTAAAGATTTAGATCTGGGAAATTATTTGCTTTAAATCAAAATATAAACACCAGATAAATAAAACGTAACATGGTGTATTTTTGTCATATAGCCAGAGAATAAGATAAATATATTACTTGGACTATTAATGCCCATGCTCTTACTTACAGGTTTTTATTGTTTTGTGTTGTGGTATGTTGTAACTTGTTGATTACTTCTGTGAGTCTCAGCTTCAACAAATTTAACAAAATTTAGTGAATTCAAAAAAAACCTGGATTTTATCTTAGTTTTCCTTTCATAAATCAAACCCTATCAAGTTGATTAAGATTATTATTAACCCCTTTCACCAAGATAAAAGGACAAATTCTTCAATGTGTGGGATACTATGTATTTTAGGCATTTGCCAATTTGTGATTCTTGTGTTCTTGTATTGTGTTCTTTTTTAACTCTTTTTTTTAACTCTTCGGTTTGATTCTGACTTTAGAAGAAAGATACTTCTTATATAATCCTAATGAAGCAGAACCAAACGGTTCCAAAATTCTTTCCTTATGTGAACAATGAAAAATTGTGTGACAAAACGCTAGAAACAGCCTATGGGACTTACACACTAAAAGAGAAAACATTTTAAAACGACTGTTATTACTGTATTAAATATCCACAAGTTATGGTAATAACTTGTGGATATTACCATGTATGTGTGTCACGGATAAATAGGAACCCGCCTTGGATCCAAAGGGTCTAATGATTACAAAATCCACAAGACAAAGGGTACTGTGCAGGCAATGAAGAAGTAACACAGTCTCCTGATTTTCGTGGCAATCAACGGAACCACTTACTAAATACAAGATGTTCCCATAAGATGGAGAAATAACTTAGACTAGAAAAAAAAACCAAAAACTTCTCTTGTCACTTTCAGTTTAGAGAAAGAAACTGGAATACTCTAGTTCACTAAAACTTACATTCTTCTGCAAGATTTTTCCCCCTGCATATTCACTGTTGCATTTCCCTGCACTTATGAACTGATAAATGGATCTTTGAAGTCATCCAGCTCAACCCTATCATTTAGCAGCTAGAGAAACTAAAGGCTGGAAATGTGCAATGAATGTCCAAGGTGACTGAACTAATCATTAGCAGACAAGAGTGAGCACCCAGGTCTCTGCTTCCAGCCACACGCTCAGGCTTCCCTTCCTTAGTACCTCTGAGGGTGGCCAGTGGGCATCCAGGTTTCAATACTTGCTACCCGTGGATCTATTTCACGTGCCTTCCCAGATGATTTCTACTATGAAAATTTTAAGAGCTTCTAAAATCAGTACCCTTCATTAAACTGCTTTCCTGAGAGCCCTCGAGGGCAGAAAAATAATTTTAGTAAAATCCACTTATTCATAAGAAATTAAATATTTTATGCAATGGATAATTTGAGATCCTTGTGTTCTTGTTCTTTTTTAACTCTTCAATCCAATTTAGACTCGGGAAGCAAGACATTCCTTACATAATCCCAGTGAAACAGCTTCTAATGATTCTCAAGTTCTTTCTACAGGAGAACAATGAACATTATGGGACCAAATGCTGAAAATAACCGACAAGACTTCCACTGAAGCAGAAAAAATTTAAATCAACTGTGAGTACTGTATTAAAGACCCCTGTGTTCTCCAGCATTTAAATACTTAGTCATTCTCTTGTAGGAAACGCTTTAAAAATCTCTTAGGCTGGCATTTAGCGTTTCCTAAATGAGGATGCGATCTGCCTTTCTGACCTTATCTGTAGACAGTATGTTCTCAAACCGAGTTACTAACATGTGTGTTGTCTCTTTCACTTGTGCCCTCGGTTCACAACTGTGTGATATTCTCAAGGACGCCTGAGACTATCAATCCTATTCAAAGGACACTCGCTTTCGCCGTCCCCCTCTTGGGCATTCGCCCCTCTCCAACTAGTGCTGTTGTTACTGGGAAGTTTCCTCCAGCTATCCTGGACCGTGAAGCCCAGACACAGGTCCATGGCCCAAGCCTTCTTTAATTGCCCTGCATCAGCCCTGCACAACATCTGGCAAGGCCTGTTAGAGATGGCAGGTACCCAAGGAACATTTGCTGATGGGGGGCAGAAAGCAGACAGCTGCACCCCAGTGGGGAAGCAGAATCCCAGGGAGGTCCAGGTTGGTGCAGGTTCTTGCCACAGTTTTGAGTCTATTAGGTACACTTCCGATCATTGAATCCCAAACAACTAGGTACCTTTCTGCATCAAACCAATTTTACTACTTGTCTTTTTTTTCTAAAATTCACTACGTAACTGTCCCTGTCCTCCTAACTTGACTACATAACACAGACGCTAGTTTTCTTTTTCATGACCAAAATGGTCTCTCGTGCTACTGGATGATCCTGTTTTTGCTTTGGGAAAAAAATTCTATATCAATATACAGTTTGGAAGGATACAGACCCTCTATTAACATGGAGTTTTGCTAGAGCAAATAATAATTATTACCAGAGAGTAGAAAGGCTAAAAAGGGATGATTTGGGCTTAGATTTAGTTACCTTTAGACTTCTGGTTTCTAACATCTCTGACCTGTTGTCTAAGAACAGGCACTATATTCACTGATGCTAATTCAATCGAATCTCTTGGAGACATATTTCATGGGTCACATCTGGTCAATGATTGAAAAAGTCCATGAATGCTAGAAAGGTAAATAAAACTCACTAACTGCTGGCTACAGGGCTCAATATGTGTATATTACATGAAGTCTGTTAATTGTGTTAAATACTCTGTAAGTCGTCTATATACACTAACCTTTTGTTTGCATGACCCATTAAATGCTGAGTTGTATTAATTTTCCACTTTAATGGTTTGTGTGTAAATTTCTGGTCCTAATTTGCTCACTGTCTTACTTTATGATTTTTTGAAGCTATATAATAGATATATAAGACGGGTTTAGAATTAGAATTATTCTATCTTCCTGGTGAATTGTACCTTTACATTATCTAATGGTCTTTTTTAGTCTTAACAAAGTTTCTCTTTAAAGACTTTTATCTGATATTAACAAAGCAGCACCAACCTTCTTTTGATTAGTATTTGCCCACTGTATTTTCCCATTTTTCAATTTTCAACCCATTCATGTACTTTTGTTTCAGATCTCTCTTATTTTAGACTTTAGACAGGTAGAATTTAAAAGAAAATTAATAATCTCATTTATAGTGACTACTAGCATCTGTGGGTTTGTTTCTCTCATGTTACTTTGAAATTTCTAATTGTCCTATTTGTTAAATGCTTCCTCCATCTACACACTTTTTCTATCCTTTGTTTGCTTAGGTATTTTATATATTCTACTTTTATTATTTTATCGGTTATCCTTGTAACTTTCAACAAGACTTGACTGTGGATTTCAGGTCAATAGCCCACTTTCCCCTGAGTGGTACATGGCCCGTGGTAGGCTTGAAATCTAGTATTTTTTGAAGGACATCCTTTACAAGGCCATTTAGGGAAGATCTGTTGATGGCAAAGATCCTCATGTTTGGATTATCTAAGAATGCCTTTATTTTGACCTGCTTTCTTTAATGAAATTCAGGTAGGTATAGAATTCTAGATCTATAGTTACCTTCTCCAGCTTTTTGAAGATATACCACTGTTTTCCAGCTTCTTAGATAGGGATAGCAATCAGTGTGACAAGTTTCTTTTCTTCTTCGGATTCCTTTTAAGATCTTTTACTTGACGTCCTATAATGTCACCACATGTGAACTTCTTCTTGACCCTGCTTGAGATTTGTTGGACTTCCTGAATCTGAGGACTCACATCTCATCAATTAAAAAAAATTGCAAACCATGTCCCCATTTGCATGACTTCCTTCTTCTGGAAGATGAATTTGAAGTACTTAAGCCTCATTATACCCATGTCTCTCTTCATTTCTTTCATATTTTACACATACTTCCAGAGACAAGGAATATGCACCATTCGAGAAAGAGTTCTTCAGCTCTATGTCCAGTTTACTAATACTCTAGGAATTGACTGTGTCTGGTCTGCTACTTAGCCTCTTCACTGAAATTCCTGTTTGGTTCTTTTCAAGTTTTTCCTGGTCTTTTTCATAGCATACTTCTGCTTTATGGTTATTTGATCTTTCTTCCATCCATTCAGACTTGGGTTTTTTTTTTCCCCCTATTCTACATATTTAAAGTTCTGGGGTGGTGGACATGGTATTCAGTTTTTCTGTTTGTTATTTCTGCTTATTCTCTGGATGGTGTGTATCTTCATGCATTTTGCAGCATGGTTGGTCAGGATGGGGGATGGCTTATGTCTTATGTCTCATGTCATAAAGATACCCTGCTAAACTAAACCTGGCTTGACATGTATGTCCTTCTACAGAGTCCCGTGTTTGCTTCTGCTGGGTGACTCAGGGTGCTGCTTACCAGGGACTGAAATAATGCTTTCTCAGCGTGCCGTAGTGTAGATTCAAAAGCAAGTGTAAGCAGGCATGTGGTTATGGATTCTTCAGGGGAGCTCCCTTCCCCCATTCTCAACCCCACCAAACAGATGCACCACCCAGACAGAGAGATAGGTGTGTTTTTCGTTTGGTTGGTTTCCTTCTGTGGCAGGAGATTTTATATTTAGTCTACTCTTTCATTTAAGGTAGACCTCCTTAAAGGAGTGGTTTTCAAACTGCTGTCAAGTCCCATTAGTAGACAGTAAAATCAATTAATGTGGTGGTTCTCCACCTTGGCTACCCGTTAGAATCACCCAGGGAGCTTTTAAAACCCGGACTCCTAGGCCACAACCCAATACCAATTAAATCAGAATTGCAGAGAATGGGACAGACAATGTATATTTTTTTTATAGCTCCCGGGGGACCTGAATAAAGAGCCAAGATTGAGAGCCACCATCCTAACCAGCATTTTACAATAAAATAGAATGGAATACAACAGAACAGAGATACATTAACATCGATCCTCAGTAAGAACTGGGCACGTAGGTACAAAATCTGCTGTTCAGTGGATGTGTGTGATGATATATCATGTTCTAATAGAAATTATATTCTTTCCCGTGGTTTTCCCTTTAAAAAAAAAAAAGTTAAGCTTCTTGGTTACCAAGATTAGATGTGGTCCTCACAGTAACTGAAGCTTGGGAGGCAGTTTATTGCCTGAAGTCCTACTGCATTTTTTTTTTTTTTTTTTTTTTTTTTTTTTGTACATGTGGAGAATTCCCTGGCTGAAGCTTGGGAGGCAGTTTATTACCTGAAGTCCTACTGCATTTTTTTTTTGTTTTATTTTTTGTACATGTGGAGAATTCCCTGGCTTTCTTGGATGTTCAGCTATACATTTCCATTTTATCCAGCTGCTCTGGGCATTTTGTGAAAGGTTACCGGGATGTCAAATCTACCATACTGCTGAAGATGGAATTCCAGATTTCTTTATATACTTCTGTTTTCTTGGAACTTTATTTCAACATGCACTCTCATGTGTAAGTTAATTTTGCACTTATAATATGCTGTGATTGTACTCTGTTGATATGAATATATTCTACAAAGACCGAAAGATGGAGACGTTTCCACTTCTCCCAATAAACTGGGACAGGAGAAAGCATCATATAGACTGTGTTTGTTGTTATTGTCCTTGGCATGGCTGAACTAGTCACTGGGAACATTTGGGCCCTTCCCAAAACTCTTCGGGATCTTTTTTTGTGTTGTGTGTGTGTGTGTGTTTTTAAGTGATATGTGAGTTTAGGGATTCTAGCTGTTAAGCCCTTTGTCTATCCTGTCCCCAACACATCAAAAGATGCCACAGAAATACTTCTCTAATACCACCATGTCCCATCTCTGGAATTCAACACTTTCTCCTATCTTAATCCTCCCAAATGCCACTGACCCAGCCAAAATTCCATCCGGCCACAGGGAGTGATGGGAATTAGCCCATAGGGCATTTTGTCCAATCCAGGCTGGTGCTAAGCGTCTCGTTACCGAAGACATTTGACCTCCCTTCATGTTACTGTTGTGGTTCTCCTACATTTGCAACTGTGACTACAGTAAGTGTGTTCTCCTGCAATCGTTAAGTTCAGAGCTGTGGCACCCAGACCCCCACGCTGCAATCTGGCAGATTGCTGGCAATCTGTTTTCTCTCTCCGAGGAAGTAAACAGCTGCACAGTCGCTCAGAAATACCAAGGTGATAAAGGTGAAATGAAGTATATTAACAGATTGACTGAGGTGAGGCGGGGCCTTGGGTTTTATTTTGATTACATCGAACTGATCAAAACGCTTTAATACATTACTAGGCGCACAGAATTGGATGATAATCCCTTGAGGTAGGACAAAAAAAGGCAAGGGAAATGTTTAAGAAAAAAAAAGTGCAAGAGAACAAATGCTTAGGAAAGAAAAAGAAAAAAAAAATTACTACCTACCCAAACCCCATCTTACTCCTCTGGGAGGAGTCCCTGTTCCCCAGGCTTACACAATCTGCCACTGTCCCAGGAGGGCAGGGACCCTCTTACACCAGAGAGACCTGACAGGATGCTGGTTCTTTTTTCAAATAATATTATGGGACAACAAATAGGGGGAAACACCCTCAAGTTCATCAAAGAGGACTGGAAATGTGTAATACTCCGGGTCATCCCCAAATATGTAAATGTAATGCTTTCTGATTTGCTACTTTTAGTTCTCTCCATCTTTACTCTGAAATTAAAGTTAACTGCTGTGAAGGAATAAGCAGATTTTGCAGAGCATTGTTTATTTAACCATAACTCAAGTCAGTAGGAAAAGCAGCTAGGTCAAATTAGCCTTTTCCCCCGGCTATATTAAAGGGCGAGTGCATATTATGACCACAATCCGAATTTCCAAAATTTAAATAACTCCCACTTCATCCATATCCTCCCTTCCTCCCTCTCTCTCCCCTTTCTCCCTCTTTCTAGCAGACACTGTTTCCAATTCCTCGACTGCTCTTCCATTGTTCCGGGAAGAAGTCCATTTAATTCTGTGTACCAAGTTTATTATGTTCTAAATTATCTCTTGGGCAATTCTTACAGATTCTATATATAACCAGTTCTATAGTGTTGGTGCCAATTTTTCTTCTTGATAGCTTTCTTTGGATGAAAGAGTTGTACTTACAGCCCAACTTTTTCTTACAACACACACACACACACACACACGATTTTATACATGCTAAAAAACCACGCAGTCAACACACAAAAATCTAACTCTGCGCTGTCCAATATGGGAGCCAGTAGCCAAAAGCGCCTCATTAAGCTTAATTACAATTTTTGCAAAATTAAAATCTGTCCGCTAATAAATGTTAGGCACATTTCAAAGGCTCAATACCCACAAAGAGCCAGTGGCTATCATACCACATAGTGCAAAAGGACAGGGTCATCACTGCAGAAAGTTCTACTGGACAGCCTTGTTTTAAAAGTATCTATATAATTTGGAAGTAACAGTGCAAAGCTGAAATATATGATTCATTGATTTTTTTGATCCCCTTTTTTCCTTTCATGCCTTCTTTTAACCAAATGAACAATCTACAGACATGTATTTTGTTAAATGTCACTGTTATCGTCCACAAGATGGAGAAACAGAGTATCATTAAGGATAAAACGCGAAACAACTCTCTGGTATGTGTGTCCAGGTAGAGTTTCAGAATAAACATCAAGGTCAAAAGTCAGCACTTTCAGGGCTGACCTCATAGGATTGGTTTTCTAAAGCCTTATCCACCGAATCATTAACATTATACACAAGTAAAAAACCAAGACTGTTCAATTTAAGACGTTCTCTGTCCTCCTAATTTTATACTTGTTTAACGGTTGCTAAGGGAAAACGAGAAACACCTGAACGGTTTATTATCATATCTATACACTCGAGTCCAAACCAGTGTGTTGCAGACTACCTCAATGTTGATAGAAAACCATCCTCAGATCCATTACTGGGATAAAACACCTAAAGCCTAAGAAATACCAGGAAAACCAATATAAAGTATTACAACCACTTTGACATTTATAAGGCTCTACCTCCAGGCGGTAGAGCCTTGCCTTAAGGGAAATTCCTTATTTTTAAGCTCGAGGATGATGGGCTGCGGGGTATGATTTCATAATTCACCAATGAGGAGATGACCTTGATTACTCCATTCAAGCAGAAAATGTGAAAGGCAGCTTTCCAGAATCCATGCAAGCAGATTAAAACAAACAAGCCCCACTGCTAACCAGTTCCAGGTTTGCGGCAATAAGAACCCACACCTGGGGGACGATGGGGACAAGCGGAACTTAAGGCAATCTTTACTAAGAAGCTTAATAACTCAAAGAAAAATAAAACTTCAAACGCTCCCTAATTTATCCAGTTAATGAACTGTGCCTTCTAGAACATATGCCAAAATACAGAGTTTCCCTGTAGAAGGACTAAACTTTGTCTTTATATTCATTTACAGATTCAAAATCAAAAGATTAAAAAATAATTATCATCTAATATTTCAAATTCCTGAAGGTGCAGAAGGGAAGGCATACGTGGGAAGAATCTAAGGAAGCCCGAGTGAATAGATAAAATTACAGACATCTAAATTAAGTGGATTCCTGGGGTAACAATGTACAAAACTCTGTGATGTTTATACTTGGGTCTTTGATCAAACTGAAATATTTTCACTTCCTTCAAAAGAAAATGTTGTCAAGAGTTAGGTGTGCATCCCCAGGACGGAATACAAGGCAGGAATTAAAAGCCATGCTTCTGGACCTCCAGGTTGTAGTCTGACAAAAGTAAGAGGCTTGGAAGGTGTCACTCCCGTATTCACAAAAGGTGAAAGAGTGAAAACCAGCAACTGTTCTTTGATCCAGCAGAGACTTGAGGTCAAAGGACAGACCGCCACCCTAAAAACTAGGTTCACCAGCAGACACGGAAAATTAAAGCTTCCCGGAAACAGAAACCACTCAGAAACCAGCTCTGACGCCGTATCAGGTACAAGTACTTCAAGGAAGAATGCTTGAGTAGTTGGCGGAACCTGAGCACGAACCCGCCTGACAGAGAGACTCCTGGAGGCCTGACCTGCGGTGGGGGCAGCATCACACTCTCGTGACCCACTAGGACCCTGGGGGACAGATCACAGAACAATCCCCCCTGCTTCCAAAGGGACAAGGGACAAATAACCATTATATGATAAGCCCAGGGCATTTGGTTCCCCTCATCAAAAGCTTTCAGCGTCCCCAGCCAGGGAAATACCCAACTCCAGCCCCCACAGAGCTGACATGGGGGAAGGAGGGACTGCAAAATGGCAAGGCCACTGCGGAGGACAGTGTGGCAGTTTCTTACAAATCAAAGCATGCTCTTATCCTTCCATTGATCGAGCACACTTCCAGGTATTTACCCAAGTGAATTGAAACTTTAACGTCCACGCAAAAACCTGCACATGCAATGGTGATGGAAGTTTTATTATAATCGTCAAAACTTGGAAGCAACCAAGATGTCCTTTAATCGGGGAAGGGATAAGCATATTGTGGGACAGTGGAATATTATTCCCTGCTAAAAAAAGAAATGAGCTATTAAGCCATAGAAAGACACGGAGGAAATTTAAATATATACCAAGTGGAAGAAGCCAGTCTGAAAAGGTGACACAACGTATGATTCCAGCTCCATGATATTCTAGAATAGGCAAGACTGTGTTGGCAGTTAAAAGATCAATGGTTGCGAAAGGGTTCGTTGAGGAGGAAGGAATGGATAAATTGGTAAAGCAGCGGGGAAACTATTCCTTATGATATTGTAATGATACATACAGGTCGTTACACATTTGTGAAAACTCACAGAATGGACATCAAGAGGGAACCCTAATGTCAACTATGGACTCTGCTGATTAGTGACGTGTCAGCGTTGGTGCATCACCCATAGCAGGTGAAGCATGCTGGTTCTGGGTGGTGACGGCAGGGGAGGTCGGGCAGGGGGAAGGGAAGGCAGGGCTTTGTGGGAATTCTCTCTACTTCCTGCTCAGTTTGGCTGTGAACCTAAGACTACTCTAAAATATAGTCTATCAAAAATAAAAATACTTCTATATGCAACTGACTGCAATATTATCATGTGAAAAAAGTCCGATCTTATATATAGAATGACCCCAACTGGGGAACAGGTGTTTTGTTAAGCAGCAGGGTTAATAATGGTGAGGTCTCGGTAAGTGAAAGAGCTCACAGTCTAGTGGGAAGGACAATCATCCGGACAAAAGGTCACACAAATAAACACACAGTCGCCAACTATCACAAGTGTTTTCAAGAAATGTCCCAGGAGCCCACCACAGGGCCTAATTTAGAGAGGGAGTGGGAGGAGGGTGGTAATAAGGGCCAAACAATGTGACTTTGAGGAAGTGACACAAGAAGGCTGGGATTTAAATGAGGAGTAGGGATTAACTTGTGAAGAGCTGGATGAAAGACCACCTATGAGGCTGTTCCTCACAGCATGGCTTAGGTGTCCGTCCCTGGGAGAAAAGACTAAGCACAGTAAGTTCCTACACTGGGCTGCACAGTGTTAGAATGGACAAGCTCAGTTCACCAACAGCAACCCACATGGATCCCCAAACAGTGTTGAGATGGAAAAAGAAACTGAATGAGATTTATTATCCAATGCCATGAATGAAACTCACAAACACATGCGCTCATAGAAAACATTACCTGTCTCTCAAAGACAGATCTCAAAACATATATCTAATAAAAGTAACTGGCTCCCTTGAAGAGGGGAAATAATAAAACTAATAGGGACTAAAAAGGATGGTATAAATTCCAGAGTGTGACAAACTTGGCAACCAGGGCAGAAAGAAAAAGCAAGAGAGAAAGAAAGGAAGGGGGGGGCGAGGGGGGGAGGGAGGAAGGGGAGGGAGGGAGAAAGAGAAAGAGAGAAAGAAAGAAAGAAAGAGAAAGAGAGAAAGAGAGACAGACACTGGAAGAGGAATATTCTGGTAAGAGGAAACATGATACTCCAAGGCAGTGAGGCAAGCAAAGTCCTGGGTTTTTGAAGAGCCCAAAGCAGAACCTGTGTGGTCTCTGGAGCAGCGGAAGTTGGATAGGGAAGAGGAGAGCTGGCTAGATATGAAGTTGGTGGGGAAAGCGTAGGCCAGGCCAGTGCCTCCTCAGGACCTTGCTGGGGGCTCAGAGTCTGTCCCAGCTACAGAGTCTTGAGAAAAAGAAACCAACAGAAACAAATTTTTAAAAAAAATTTAGGAAAGAAAAAAAAATTTAGGAAAGACCGTAGTATTAACATTGCGTATAGCCGGGTGAAATTATTCTAGTTGATCTTATATAAATGTCACCTGTGTTTAAAAAATACTTTTATAATAAATAGGTGCTATTTCTGTAGATGAAAAAAATTAGGTTATATTGAAACATGGCTTTCTAAAGTGTTCAAAACTAGTATGTAGTAGGTTCAAGAAACATAATTAGAGGAGCATCTGGGTGGCTCAGTTGTTAAGCGTGTGCCTTCAGCTCAGGTCATGATCCCAGAGTCCTGGGATCGAACCCCCCATTGGGCTCCCTGCTCAACAGGAAGCCTGCTTCTCCCTCTCCCGCTCCCCCTGCTTGTGTTCCTTCTCTTGCTGTGTCTCTCTGTCAAATAAATAAATAAAATCTTAAAAAAACATAATTAGAATTGTACTTTAGAAGATATCATCTTTTCTGTGAATAGAATAACATATTGCAAATATAACCAAAAGAACTAATATTTCCCTTTAATGGATGAAGTGGATTCATTTAAGGCTTGTCCCTTTAAAGCATTTATTACTTTTTATATGTCCTATTAAAATACATACTTTCATTACTCTAATGAGAAAATCCCCCATAAAACCGAGAGAAAAAAATGAAAAACCACCGTCTAACAAAATTACTTTGTAAAACTGAGATTGAATACAGATAAAAGAGCTATTGTGTTTTCATTGAATAAATATGAAAAATATAAAGAGAGAGAGAGGAAGAGAGAATCATCACTGACCGGCCCTTACATGAACTGAAATGTATATGGTTTACTCCTAACCTGTGACAGAATTAGTCCTGAGGTATTACATTAGCGCTGCTTTATCTTCTCATGCACATTTTGCCCTTTCAAATAAGAGCAAATGCCCATTATGAATGCACTGCAATTTCACAAGAAATAGAGGTGCATGAAATTTAGGTCTGAAATAGCACTTCTAAATTAATGCTACTAATTTATCTATACATGCCTATGACGGATCCACTCTGTCATGATGCAATGCTAAGTAGGCCACAAGGCATCATTGAAAGATTAAAGAGAATAAAACATGGAACTGCCCAAAGGCCTACAGGTCATTTAGTTCACTCCCCACCTTATTAATAAGGTTATCCCTGAGAATTCCAAACCAATCTTCAAAGAATTTTTAATACAGAGACTTCCTTTATCTGGGAAGATCCCACTTCTGAAAGCTGCAAGGAAACACTCCAGCAGACATCAACACACAAAACGATTATTCTTCTAGAGTTGCTTTTATCACCAGTTGGAGTAAAAGAGCTTCAGATAATAGATTCTTTAAACCGTGAGACCAACATAAGCATTATTCAGACTTTAATAAACAAGAGTAGGATGGGTCCGGTGGTAATTTAGAAGCCAGAAAAATACCTGAATAGCCATGTGGGCTGTGCTGTCCTCTGCAATCCACTACCCTACCCACTGGACAGTCCTCACATTGGCCAATCCCACTCTCCCTCCACCTGGCCCTATTTCATGCTTCCCCCTTCTCTCTCTCTTTTTTTTTTAAGCTTTTATTTATTTATTTGACAGAGAGAGAGAGAGAACACAAGCAGAGGGAAGAGGCAGAGGGAGAAGCAGGCTCCCTGCTCAACAGGGAGCCTGACGTGGGACTCGATTCTAGGACCCCGGGATCATGACCTGAGCCGAAGGCAGCCACTTAACCAACTGAACCACCCAGGTGTCCTGCCCCCTTCTCTTCTTTCTCCCTTGCAGTGTAAGCCTTCCCGTGGCACCCATATGTCAACTTTTTTGTTCTTGTTAATTGGAAAATATTTCAAAGAAATGGCAAGATTCCTAAAGTACCTGGTGAGAAAAAAAGATTTGGCAGGCTAGAATTCTGGGGAAGGTCCTGGCTAAGTTTTCTGTGGGAAAAGGTACAGAATGAGAAGGGAACAAGGAAGGAAAAGATGGTGTGTGCTGTGGCAGGGCAGAGATGACTTCAGGATCTGCAGGGTGACAGGCAACAGGTATGTGCTCACTTGGTTCATCTGGAGGGAATCACTGAAAGGTTTCCCCTCCCACAATAAGCAAATGCCCAAGAGATGTGAAACTTTCTTTTTCTCTGAGAGACTTCTAGTGATCTATGGAAAGAGTATTTTCATTAGATAACCTGCCTAAAAACTGACAGAAAAGATTGGAAAGGTAAAACTATAACCTCAAAATGCACCCTACTATACATGATGTGACATGAACAGCCAGGTTACTCTCTTCTCGTCACTTTATGAAACTATTCATTACACAAATCTAAAAACATTCTCATTTGGGTGCTTTCTTCATCTCACAACAGCAATAAAAAAAGCTACCATGTTTTAAAGACTTAGTTCAAATGACTATAAATATTTCAGATATTCACATTCAGCATATATTTAAAAAGAGAGCAGGATGGAACAGGAAGCCAGAGAAGAGGCCTAAAAAGACATGAATGAATTCTACTAGACACTTGAAGAAGAATTAATAGCCAGTTCTTCATAAATACTTCCAAAAAAGATCAGGGGAAACACGTCCTAACTCATTCTATTAGCTAGTATTTACCTGATACCCCAGCCAAAGATATCACAAGAAAAAAACTAGAGACCAATATATATTATAAATATGGATGCAAAAATTCTTGAAAAAAAAAAACAAAATCCAATAATATATTAAAAGGATGGTAAAACATGACCAAGTGGGATTTATCCCAGGAACACAAGGTTGGTTTAACATCCAAAAATCAATTACTGTAATATACCATATTGACAGAATTAAAAACAAAGTCACATGATCATCTCAATAGACATAGAGAAAGTATTTGACAAAATCCAACACCCTTTCATGATAAAAAACATTCCATAAAGTAAGAGAGTAAGGAAACTTCCTCAACCTGAAGAAGGCCATCTATGAAAACCCCACAGCTAACATCTCTATGTTAAAGACTAGACACTGTCCTTCTAAGAGCAGGAACAAAACACAGGTGTCCACTCTAACCATTACTATTCAACAGTGTAGGAGACATTCTAGCATGGCAATTAGGCAAAACAAGAAATAAAAAGCATTCATTTCGGAAGGGAAGAAGTAAAACTATCTCTATTCACAGATGACATGATCTTGTACATACAAAATCCTAAAGAATTCACTAAGAATTTTAGAACTAATAAATTCAGCAAGGTGCCAGGATTGAATATATACAAATCTATATACATCAATCTATTGTATACTTGTAACAATCCCAAACTGAAACTAAAAACCAATTCTCCATTTAAAATAGTATCAAAGAGAATAGAATATTTAGAATAAATTCAAGAAAAGTGCAAAGCATATACTCTGAAAAGTATAAAACATTCTTGAAAAAATCAAGAAAGACTTAAATAAATGGAAAGACATACCATGTTCATGGATCAGAAGACTGCATATTATTAAGATGGAAACACTCTCCAGATGGATTACAGATTCAGTGCAATCCCTATCAGAATCCTAGATGCTGTCTTTGTAGACACTGACAAGCTGATCCTAAAATTCATATGGGATTGAAAGGGATCTTAAATAGCCCAAACAATCCTGAACAAGAGGAACAAAGTTGTGGATTTATACACCCCAATTTTCAAACTTACTACAAAGCAACAGTCAAGACAAAGTGGTACTGGAATAAGAACAGACACCGAGATAAATGGAATAGAAAGTGAGTGTCCAGAAATAAACCTATAGATCTATGGTCAACTTATTTTTAACAAGCATACCAAAAGCATCCAATAGAGGAAAGAATAGTCTTTCAACAAGTGGTGCTGGGACAACTCAATAGCCATATACATAAGAATAAATTTGGACTTTATCTCACACTACATGTAAAAATTAACTCAAAGTGCACGAAAGATCTAAATGTAAAACTACATCTAATACAATTCTCAGAAGAAAACTTAGGGGTAGATCTACATGACATCGAGTTTAGCAATGGATTCTTAGGTATGACATCAAAAACATGAGCAACAAAAGAAAAAATACAACATAAGAAAAAAATACACTGAGCTTTATTTAATACTTCTATGCTTCCAAGCACACTATCAAGAAAATGAAGAGACAACCCACATAATGAGAGAATATATTTGCAAATCATATATATGATAAAGGAATATCTAAAATATTTTCTATATATCTAGAATATATAAAGAACTCCTGCAACATGATAATTAAAAAAAAAACAAATAACCTAACTAAAATATGGGGAAATGATCTGAATAGACAGTTCTCCAAAGAATATATACAAATGGCCAATAAGCACCGGAAAAAAAATGCCTTTCCTCTGGGAAAAGGCAAATCAGAACCACAATGAGACATCACATCACATCCACTATGATGGCTAGAATCAAAAAGTCATATAGTAGTGAGTGTCGGTGATGATGTGAAGAAATTGGAACCCTTACACATTCCTGGTAGTAAAATGGTTCAGCCACATCGGAAAACTATGTGATAGATCCTCAAATGGTTAAACATAGCGTGACCACATGATCTAGCAATTCTGCTCCTAGGAACATATCCAAAAGAACTGAAAACATGTGCACACAAAAACCTGGAATGTTTACAGCAGCATTATTCATCAAAGACAAAATGTGGAAAGAACCCGAATGCCCATCAACAAATGGAGATTCAAACTGCAATAGATTCATACAATGAAACGTAACTGGGCCATAAAAAGGAATGAAGTACTGAAACGTGTGAATTAGATCTCAATAAAGCTATAACTTAAAAAAAATCGATCATCTGAAATGCACACAGTGCAACAAATGTCGATCGTCATTCATTGGCATGACTCAAGGGAATGAGCCAAACCAATGGGAAAGGATGCAGAATTCAATCATGCATTCAGGGAAACAGTTGCAATCAAGTCTCAAAGTCGAAAAAAAAGTTGCTAAAGCAGTAGGTGAGGGAAGAACTTAAAGGTGGGACTGGGGTAGGGGGGTGGGGGGATGAGAATCCATTCCATCTGAGAAAGGTAGCCTGCGTCCCCTTTTCAGAGCATCTGGAAGAAGAGGTCTGGCATGTCCACCTGCAGCCTGGGTAGAACCACTGTTCAGATTAGCACCTGCTCTATGCCCTGCGTCCAACCTCAATGAAGAGCAGGGTCAGTACTTCTGACTCCTGGAAGGAAAGATCTCTCCTCAAGGCTGGCTAAATGTTTGATCCTACCTAGGCTTAAAATTTAATTAAGTAATTAAATTTAATTCAAATTTAAATGTAATTCAAATAATGCCATACGTCAACCCTGTCGTATTAGTTGCATTTCTGGTTACATTTAAGAATAATCTATTATTTCCTGCTGGAGTTGTGACTTCATGCTAAGAGATATACAATAATTTGACTAAGTGTATAAAGTGGTATTAGAATGTTTTAAGTGAATGCGATTTGCTAGAACTTTGGTTGATTAGACTCATAAGAATAATTTAACTGTTGGACAAGTTTGGCTTATTCGTGTTGTAAGGTGTTTCTTATCAGGCATTGGAAATGCTGAAACAGAAAAATGAATGCATTAAATTAGGATAGAACTTACAAGAGTGAAGGGAATTTCATCAGCCAAGGTTATAAATGAGAGCTAGTGTTTTAACAATTTAGTCTGATCAACTTGAATTAATCAACCATTGAGAAAAGAAACAGGAAAACTGCTTGGTTTTTATTTTACTTATTTTTATTTTATGTAATTATCCATAGTATATTATGATTTGTAAAGTTGAGCTTAAGTTCTTCAAGGAAACCAAGTTTTAAATCTGTAATGTGAAAGAGATTAAAAATTTACAACCTAAGTAACATATATATATACTCTTCTTATGTAAAAAAAAGGCCCCATTCAGACTTTCATGAAAACACTCATCTTTACATAAATCTCTTTAAACAAGAGATTTAAAGAAAACATTCATTCCTTCCATAAACGTTCTGGAGCGCCTCCTCTGAGCCAAGCAGGGTTCTCGATGCTGAGAATATAGCCCTTAACTAGAACAAATTAAGTCTCTGCCCACATGGAGTTTACATTCTAGTCGGGAGAGACGGGCAACAACAAACACGTATTTTTATCTTAGATAATATTTCTAAAAACATATTTATGTCACACAAAGAGTGGAGGGCAGAACAGCATAGTGGCTTAGGACATGATCCTGAAGCCACACAGCTGAGCTCAAATTCTGGCCCCAATTTTTAGATAATAAATATCTAAACGATGTGATCTCAAAAAGCGACTTAACCTCTTGGTGCCTCAGTTTCTTCATCTGTAAAATGGGAATAATAATAGAGCTACCCTATAGGGCTCCGAGGAAGAAGAATGAATTGGTATTTATAAAGCACTTAGAACATCGCCCAGGACACAGAAAGTACTATGCATATTTTGTTATAGAAAATGTCAGGTAATCAGCGTCATGAGAGAAAATAGAGCATAGTAAGGGGACAGACAGTGATGCCTATGGGAAGGGACAGGGAACCATTTTAAATAACGCTGTCAGGACCCATCTCCCTAAAGAGGGGCTATCTGATCCAGGGGCTGAGTGTGATGGGGAAGAGCCTGTTCAAAATGGGGAAAGGCATTCTGGGCAGAGAGGGATGTGCAAAGGCCCTGAGGAAGGGGCAGGTATGATGAGTGTGAGGAAGAGGAGGAGGTTCCAGATGGTTCTGATGAGGAAAGTCCTATGATCTTGTTTACATTTTTAAAGGACCTGTGCCTGCTGGGGTGGGGGTGGGGGAATCTGACCAAAGAGAGAGAGGCAGGTGGACAGAGGAGCCCACATCAAAGGCCATCTTGGGAGTAATTCTTTACGACCTGTTTTCTCTTAAAAATGAGAAATGGGGGTGACGTGGCCGACAGTGGTAGCTGGGGAGGTGCTGGAAGCAACTGGATGCAGGAGACAGTTTTGAAGGGAGAGCCAACAGGATTTGCACGTGGGATGCTTCTGACAGCCAAGAGCCTTAGGACTTGAACTATGGCCCTTGGACCAGAAGCATCAGTATCACCTGGGAGCCTGTGAGACAAGCAGAATCTCAGGCCCTGTGCCAGACCCACTGAATCTAAATTGCATTTTAACACTATTTCCAGGTAACTTCTCTGCACTGCACGGGGAAGGCTGAGAGGCACTAAATTAGGGTGGCGCCATGGTGGGGGCGGGGATAGAGTGGGAGAGAGGACAGGGACCAGGGACAAGAAGTTCAAGGACAGGGTGAAAACAGCCAGCACCTGAGAAAGCTTTCGTGTCCTCAGAGGCAGCCTGTCTGGTTACCGTCCGACCCACAGTTGTGGGTCCGTTTGATGCCAGAGCATCAAACGGGGCGGAGAAGGGGCCGGGTTGTTGTTTCTTTGGGTTCTCTTGACAATTCAAACACGCTCTGCAAATACCTGAGTCTCTAAACAGGAAATGCTCGAAAAGCATGCACCATTTATTTAAATAATGTGCTTGGGGATATGAAAGAGTGATGTATGCATACAACTTCCAAGGCCCTGATAAGAGTCTTTTTCAGGTGTTAAATAAAGATGACATAAAGCCTTTACATATTAAGTCTTTAAAAGATTTTATTTTAAATAACCTTTATGTGGCATATTAAATATTAACTTCTTGGGGCACGTCGGTGGCTCAGTTGGTTAGTGTGTGACTTCAGCTCAGATCACGATCTCAGGGTCATGGGATCAAGCCCTGCATCCTGCTTTGCACTCAGCGTGGAGTCAGCTTGGGATTCTTCCTCTGCCTCTCCCTCTGCCCCTCCCCCTACCTGTGCTCTGTCTGTCTCTCTCTCTCAAATAAAATAAATAAATCTTTAAATAAATGTTTTTAAAAATATTAACTTATTAAAGCCTCACAACACCTACATACCTATAGATAGGTACTATTTTACCCCTGCTTTACAGATGAGTAAACAGAGGCCCACAAAAGGTCAGGTAAGTTCCACAAGATCTCACAGCCGGTAGAGGGTGGAGTCAAGCTTCAGGGTCTGTACTGCTTTTCTTCAAGTCAATATATAAAAGTTGCTTTGGAAAAAAAAATCACTGGGCGCCTGGGTGGCTCAGTTGGTTAAACAGCTGTCTTCAGCTAAGGTCGTCCTGGGGTCGAGCCCCACATCAGGCTCCCTGCTCAGCGGGGAGTCTTCTTCTCCCTCTGCCCTTACTCCCTTGCTCATGCTCATTCTCTCTCTCTCTCTCTCTCTCGCAAAAATAAATAAAATCTTAAAAAAAAAGAAAAGAAAAATCAGAGACTCCCTAGAACGAAGGTTGTGTTTAGAGTAGCCTCCCCTTATCTGCAGGGGATACCTTCCAAGACCCCCAGGGGATGCCTGAAGCCTCAGATGGTAGGAACCCTATACAAGCTACATTGTTTCCTATGCACACATACCTAGGATAAAGTTTAATTTATAAATCAGGCACAGTAAGAGATCAACAACAAAAACAAATAATAAAATAGAACGATTATGATAATATACTGTATTCAAAGTTATGTAAATGTGGTCTCTCTCAAAATATCTTGCTTTGCTGTGCCCACCTTTTTCTTCTTCTTGGGATGATGTGAGATGATAAAAGGTCTGTGTGAGGAGGTGAAGTGAGGGGAACCACACAGGCGTTGTGACGGAGCATTCAGCAACCATTAACCTTCTGACAACATGTCAAGAGGGAGGACCGTCAGCCGCTGAACCTCGGTTGACCGCAGGTAACTGAAACCGCGGATAAGGGGGAGCTACATTACTCGCAAAGCCGACTTATCCTCCCTTGGCTCCAGGCAGATAAGAAATCAATCCTATATTTAAAGAGACTTCGAGAAGGCTAGGTCCTTACTTCCCTTGATAAATGATTCCAAGGTCGGATGTCTCCAACGGCCAAGATGCTCTTCCTTACACAAACTTAACCTCAAACATTCCGGCTGCAATGTAAGCACGTTTTCCCCTTGCTACTTCTCTGAAGACCTGCCAGCTGGGCTCTGAAATTTTAAATCCATTCCATTTCAGGGACACCTCCCTCCCTTTTTTTTTTTTTTTCCCTTTCACATCCTAGAAATGTCCTGTGCTGAATCATTACATTCATTAGGCTAAGTCCAACTGTGATTCCCTTGCTAATCTTTGCTTCACTCGGAGCATTAGAAGTCAGGAACATCAAAGGTGTTGCGGCGGAGTGTCCTTATGTGACTGGAGTGGAAAATGCCTCCGTGGTGAGGCTCTGGGGACAAGCGAGTGTCACCAAGGAGATGTGCTCTTTTGGGGCCTCACTCTCAGTAAACACAACCCAGAGATTCTGGTTAAATAGATACCGGGGACCTGAGACTGCAATGCTGTGCTTACAAATCACCTCCACCTGTGTCATTGGTAAGCAACAAGGAGAGAATCTGCAGTGATCACAGGAATTCAATGAAAAGAATGCAATGTTTCAGTGCATTAAGTGTCTCGGGTGCTGAGAAATAATGAATCACCAGAAAGAAGCCAATGTGTGTGATGATCTGCCTATGTGGATTTCACCTCTGCCAATAACAAAAGCCAGAGGGAGTATCGGGATCTTACATGTATAATGTTGTATCTTTAGAATCCCTGGAATTCCTTTAAAAAATTTTTTTTAAATCCACCCTGGCTACCGTAAGAATAAGTAAAGTGAAAAAAAAGTGAAAAAAAAAAATAAAAATAAAAAAACCCAAAAAACAAAAAACAACAACAAAAAAGAGTAAGTAAAGTGAATTTAGGCACAGTCACCATTACAGGGTACTCACAGTGGTCGCTTAGAAACATTTGGAGCCTAACCCTCCCTGCTTCCCCAGGGCCTCCATCCACACTTGGCTACATTTTATGAACATCGTGTGTAATCCAAAGTCCTGAAAGCCTGCACTGCTAACAAGTTTGCAAAGTACAGTGGTCTTCGAAGTCAGTCAGGGTGGGTGCAAGGGCCAGCCATGCAAATCGCCTGTCAGGTAACCCAAGTCAGGCTACCTTAACTTTCTCAGACTCCCCAGCTATAACTTGAGGATAATCTGCATTTCTCAACTTTTTTTCCTTACCATCCCCCTAAGGAGCCTCTTTTTCTTTAACCTAACCACCCCTATATTTTAATACCATAGGATACTATAGATCCGATTTTGTCTTTAATGGATATTTAAATGTTATACATAAAGAGTAAAATTTGTTCACCCCCCCAAGAACCAATGTTTGCCCCCCCCTTGAAGTGATATCTCCCCTATAGAGAATCTAGGGGATAAGGATGTCTGTTTTCCAGAGTAGTCCAGCAGAGAGGGAATACGTACGATGAGGCACCGGGCATAGTCCAGATCTTTCTCTCATGGAGCTAATATCTTAGTGGCTTAACTAACTACATCAAGCCTCCCCGAGAATGAGAACGTGAGAACTGTTATTGTTGTCATAATGTAGCATTACACTACACATTGTTAGACTGGGCTCCACAGTGTACACAGATCAGCAAAATTTGGGTCACGGCATTAAAGATCCATCTCTAGAGCACCTACCAACAGCCTCCAAGTCATCACAGAAGGCAAAGCCCAAGATCTCACTTAACTGATTAGTCCAATTCCATCATTTTACAAATGAATAAATCAGATCCATTTTTGATGTGGTTTTCATTTTACCTAAGTTCTCAGGAAAAAGTCCCTCCACAGAGCTACAGGCATACTTAGGTATTATAAGCAGTATGGATCGGTAAAATTCTTACAGAAATACTGATGTCCTTTTAATTTGGGAAACTTTAATAAAGGAAAGGCAAAAACATAATATTCAACCGTGCTCCAACTTGATAACATGTTGCTAATTTAAGCAAAAAGGACTCCTCGATATTTACAAGTGTCTATGAAACAAGCTTTATTCGTTTTTCTGCTCCTCCTAATGTCTGCACTTTTCAATGAAGTTACGGCATCACAAAACCTAGAAAGACTGCAGCTCACATAGAGTCAGATACAATCGCTTCATGGGCATAACCCAAGGGAATGTTACCCCTCTTTTTTTCCCTGCAAGCCAAAGTTCAGGAGACTTGAGGAGAACGCAAACATCTTTGTTTCCCAGTTATTTTTAGGAAACAAACACTATTCTACTGATTTCTGCAGAGGCTAGACGAGTAGACCAAAGACTCATTCTCAAAGCACTACAAGTCTGTTTCCTTCCCATGTGAAATAAAGCAACACAATGCCCCGAGGAGGAGGCAACAGGCAGAATTTATCACTATGGGGACAACGAAGAGTGAAGGTAGGAAGGAAGGTGACCCGCGGGATTGGGGGGATGCAGATGCTATCATTAGAGAAAAAATACAATCGAGCCCTGGAGTTTGTTTTTCCAAGCTGCCCCCGGAGTGTAACCAGGAGGGGCAGAAAGACAATGACAAGTGCTTCTGGACTGTGACAGGTCACCGAGTGGAACACAAGTAAGTAGCAATTCTCCCCAAGTTCCCACCATGCAAGAGGGGGCAAGTTCAACCCTGCCCACAGTCACACATGTGCCCCCAGATCAGCCGTCCACTTGAATGTCTTTGGAAATCAGTGTTTTGCCGCGAGTTTTCCTTCTTGTAACATCAGCTGTGCTGCAGATCAAGGCCACCTCCGGCAGAAATTGTGTGCTCATTGGGCAGATAAAAAGCTCACGCTAGAAAGGCTGCTGGGTCTCGGGGAGGGTTCAGGGGGGAGTGAGGCAGTCAGCATGGGCTGCTTTCACCCTGCCTTCTACCCACCTCCTCATCCCTGTGGCGCTCTGACGTTCCCAGGGGGCCAGGTGCAAGCACCCGATTTTGTTTGGTTTTGAATGCCTGTCAAGCCCTTCACCTCTCTGAGGTTTGGGATCTGAGCTAGGGCTGTAGCATCGTGTCTCACCCATCCAACCAGCAGCAAAATGGTGTATCAACCCCCAACACCCTCTGCAGCACATTCCCCTGACTTGTCAGCTATTTCTGGAGTGGTTACGTGTGCCCGGCCCTGGGCTAGGCGCACTGACTCATCTACGGAGGAGTCCATACAATGGCACCTGTCATCGTTCTGAGCTAGGGCCTGGAGCACAGCCTAGCATGGTGCAGGCAGGTCTAGATATGTGGTTGACAGACGGATACACGAAGGAATGCAGGAAAGAGAAATGCCTCTGCTTTCGAGAGCCTGTGGTCTGTGGTCGGACACAAACAGCCATCATAGTATAATCCCAGGGGGATGGTGAGGAGAGGTGCTTAGGTACCTTTGAGATGAAAATGCTTTAGGACCGCCCAAGACAGAGGCACAGTGCATCTTAAAATCTGTATTCAGACGGTCTTTCACTGTAAATATTTCACTGAACTACTCCAGGCATCATCATACAGAAGCAGCCCCACTTTTGTAACAAGTAAGCTCTGGTGCCGCTAACCAAGCTGCCAATGATTCTCACTTCTGGTTCAAGTGACGGTTAGCCCAGGGGAGGGGGCCATGTCACCAAGAAACTCAGGTTTAGTCGGCCAGTAAAGACACTGAAAGACTTAGTGTATTTAAAAATAGCAAGAATTGGTCCAAGGACAGAGTAGGCTTTTTCAGGAGTTGGTAAAGGCATCCTTTGAGGTTCCAAGTATGGCTTGAATGACCCTTTGTATGGTTGACAGGATTCAAGAATTAAATTAATAGTTGGGACAAGGTAACCTTGTAAGTCCCTCCCATCTTCCAAAATCCCGTGACTCTGACACAGAGATGTGCGCATTTTAGGATTGTTGGCGTAGGTCTTGCAGAATTAGGAATGTGGAATCCTTGAGACGGGCAAGAACCAGAGCATATGAGCTCCTAGCTGAATTTCCTTAGTAGTTGTGTGTATCTGAGGTCGCAGTATCTTGAGATTTTTGCAGAGTTCATAATATTTAAAATCATGACGGTTAAGCTCCTTATTCATACCAAGGCCTTGGGTAGAACAGACTGTAATATCTTTCATTTATTGAATTTATTGCCATTTCTTCACCAAACTTGCTCTCCATACGTAGCTTTATCTCCCATGTCATGGTGACTGAAGGTCATGTGATGAGGGTTCCCTTAATTTCCCTTTCTCTGAGGGCACCTGGTTGGCCCAGTAGGTGGAGTGTGTGACTCTTGATCTTGGGGTTGTGAGTTTGAGCCCCATGATGGGTGGAGAGGTTACTTTTAAAAATAAAAAATCTTTTTAAAAAATTTTCCCTTTCTTTGGGCCTTAACCTATTTTCCCTTCTTCCCACCTTTTTTTTTTTTTTAAGATTTTATTTATTTGACAGAGAGAGACACAGCAGGAGAGGGAACACAAGCAGGGGGAGTGGGAGAGGGAGAAGCAGGCTTCCCGCTGAGCAGGGAGCCTGATGCGGGGCTTGATCCCAGGACCCTGGGACCATGACCTGAGCCGAAGGCACATGCTTAACGACTGAGCCACCCAGGCGCTCCTCCCCTCTTCCCACCTCTTTAGATGAAGGTGGTACCTGAGCTTGTCTTAATGACCTTATTCTCTTCTTTCAACATCTCCTTGGCATCTTCAAAATAAATCCCTTCACTGCTCCCTCTTCAACTCTCTCTTCCTGTGTTCAGTGTATCTGTAAGTCCCTATACCATTCACACAATTTAGAGTTTCAGATACTCCCTCAGTACCTGGCCCATGGAAGATCTGGGAAAATTGATAAAAAGAAACCTCATTTAAAATGGAATCGGGAGGCCAGCAGGGGGGGCTCTCACACCCTCCACTCCTGGTCATTTGCACCCCCTACTACTTAGGTACCACTTTCCCACCAGCAGGAGGAAGAAAGGTTTTCCTCCTACCCCAGCAACAGCCCAGCCAATGAGAGACTGTCACAGCTCAGCCAATGAGAAGCCACCATACTTCCAACTCCCAGTTTAACCCAATGGACTTTGTGTTTTCCCTATAAAAGGGAGGCTCTGCCTTTGTCCCATGGGTTCGCCTACTGTTTTGCAGTAGCTTGCTGGTCCTGGATTGCAATTCTCTGCAGTTTTCAAACAAACCCATTTGTGCTGGTAAAACAACTGGCAGATTGTTATTTTTCAGGTTAACAGATCCATCCCTTAGTCTGGCCCCCTCCCCTCTGGCCTCTCTGCTGGTTTGCCTGTTTCCAGCTGCCCATTTCGACAGTGCGGCCAGGGTTCTCCTTCTGAAGGGTGGCCAGCCTTTATGGTATTCAGACACCTAAAACCCTTCAGGCCCTCACAGTGCCTCTTGGAGAATTCCCAAAAGTGCAGGGCGTAGGCAGTGGTCCAGGCTATGGTTTTAGGAGGTATTTAAGATGAACTTCGCTAGCACAGAGACTCTGGGTTAAAAACTACTGTACGTCTCAGTAAGTCATTTATTTTCATTTTGATCCTCTCGGGTCCTTCTGAAATGGTCTAAGAAAAAGCATCCTTTTAGCGCTAGTAGGTCAGGATCCAGCCTTAGACATTTGCTGATCTGCCTTCCTAACAAGCCTACAGGCACAGCTCAGAGAGCTGCAGTGAAGTAAATTCGAATATAGTAACAGGGTCGGGTAGGCTGGATTGATTTAGAGCAAGTAATAGAGGGTTATAAGCGCCTTTTCAAGTGAAAGCATTTAAGAAAAATAAATGTCAATTTAATACAAGTTTAATAAAAAAAATAATACAGGGGATGTGAATGTCATGAAGAAGGCATTTGGGAACAGATCTACAGATGGACATCCAGACCCCTTATTCTCTTGGACAGCTTCTCTCCACCCACAGCTCTTCATAATTTCTTCACTGTGGACACAGCTGCATCTCTGCCCCCTGCCCAGGCCCTGCACTTGCCCTTCTCCACGCCCCTTATTTATGCCGTTCCTGCAGTACTAGTCTACCTCACTTTGGCCCCTCCTGAAATTCTATTTAAGCCCCAAATCAAATGTTTTCCTCTCTAGGAGGCCTTCCACTAAGTCTTGAAATTATGATTTAATCATCCATGTGATTGTCCCTCAGCTGTGGTACTTACTTTATATTCTCCAGTAATAGAGTTTGTTTACAAATTTACCCTACCACAGCTGACTCTCGAACCACTCAGTGCTTAGGGGCGCTAACCACCTCATCCCTGCAGTCAAAAATCCACTGATGACTTTGGACTCCCCCCAAAACTTAGCTATTAATAGCTTACTGTTGACTGGAAGCCTTGCTCGTAATGGTCAATGAACACATATTTTATATATGTATTATATACTATATTCTTACAATAAAGTAAACTAGGGAAAAGAATGTTATTAAAATTGTATGGAAAATACATTTATAGTAGTGTACTATATTTATCAAAAAAATCCATGTATAAGTGATCCTATACAGTTCAAACTGTGTTGTTCATGGGTCGACTGTATATTGTAAATTCCTGGAGGGCAAAGACTATGCCATTTCTATATTTATGCTCCCCACAACCACGTAGGAATGCCAATATATATATTTGTCAATGAGATAATGGGTAGAAATTTTTTATCTCATCTTGTTGCCTGACCCAGAACCCATTTGCAGCTTTTTTTTCCTCTTAATAAGTGAGTACCTCCAGCAATAGATCTTAATATAAATATAGACAACTCTAACTTACTGAGTGGAAAACAACGTACAACACACTTCTCAAATCCCTGAAGAAAGGAGATTTTTATTAGTCTTCTTATTTAAACTCATATGCTTCGTTTGTTGGTTTTTTTTTTTCCTTTGTTGGGGGGGAGGTGGGGACAGAAGGGGGCAAGTGTGGGTGGGAAGCTGAGTTCCAATCTAATGCGATCTGAGGACTTGGGGAAAGGACCTTAAAAATTAGCAAAACCTCCAGAATTAACTACTCATTCTCTTATCGGACAACTATTGATTGATTGCTGGCTTTGTTCCAGGTTTTATGCTTGGTGCAATGCACAGAGAAAATCGAAGCCACTAGCCCTCCCCTGCAGGAGTCGGGCATGAATCAGTTACATAGTACTCCGTGAAAATGGGGCGAGGTAGCCGGTTGCTTTGCTTCAGGGGACTCTCAACTGGCAGGTAATAAACTTACTGAACACCAGTGTTTTGCCCGCGCATGTGCTGGGTCCCAGGGACTCGTGTACTTCTCTGCTGTAACTTTATTTGCCACAGTAAATGATTGGTGACTTTCACCTCCTAAGACAGTATCTGCCCAATCAATAATGACCAGCCCCGAGGCTCAAAAAAGTAGGGACACTAATGAGTATAAAAGTGCTGATCATTTACCTGGCGAAAGGCCAACTGACATTGGTAGAACTTGCTTTTCTGAGCACTTCCAGCCAAATTTGTGCTGGTAAACTAGGAGTCTCTAATGATGGTCTGTCCTACAGGCCCATGTCTGCTCAGAGAGAACAGCCTATAGCTGTTTCCAAAGTCAACTGTAGGTTTAAACAGGTCAGACTCATGGGCTTGGCCTCATCACCACCGTGGCCGTGATGACTGACCTTGCCCTGAATCAAAGGGTATTCACAAGATGGTGCTCAAAATTTTAATATATATTATACATATGTGTGTGTATATAATATATATAAACATATATATAAAATACATAGCATACATTTTATGCATTATTTTATATACTATATAAGTATATATAATATATAAAGGTATATACATTTTTGAATGCCCAGCCATTTCTAGTCCTGAAGAGACCTGCACACACACATAGCCTTTTTTCAAGCTTTTGGAAGCTTAAGTCAGTCTCAAACATCTCCTTAGGATTGAGATGCCACCCAGAGCAGCTCAAGCTCTTTTTTTGATGGAGTCATATTTTTCCTTTGTGCCTAGTGGTCATTTTAGAAAAGACTGATGAGAACAATGGTTTTAGTAGAACACAATTGACTAAATACTGATAAGGAAAAACTGGGAAACATAAAGTTGGTTCTAAGGCAGTGCTTCCTGGCAGAACATACCAAGAAAGTGCACCTTAATTTGAATAAAAGTGGGCAAATTACAGATATGTTCTTTTAAAAGTTAATCTACCTTAATGAGGCTTGACCCACATGTTGGCCTTCTTTCTCTTCTTTTTTAGTTTCACCTAAATGTGTTGGTTCACTAGTAACCATAACTCAGGATTTCTCCCTTTCCAACAATCTATAAAAAGGAAATGTAATATATGCTTAAATCAAGAACATCCAAGGCTATGTCCAAAATAGATTAGAAGGTGGTTAGGACAACTTAAGGCTGTACTGGAAAAAAAAAAAAAAAAAAAGGCTGTACTGGAAAGGTACAGAAATCTTCAGCATTCAAAAAATGAACTTGTTTTGGGAAGGACACGCGATGCAATTTTTAGTCACATCCCACCTGTCTTAAGTCTGAAAAATGTGTCCGTGTCCATCCAAAACATCAGGGAAGGAAAGGGAAACATCCTTTCTACCTCTCTTGAAAACTGCAATGAAACAACAGTCCCCTAGGCCAGAGCAGCCTCAGCCAAAAGGAGATGAATCTACAGGTGGTATGAAGGATCAGATGGAATGAGAAAGGGAGGAGGGGGAGTGGTGATGTGACAATCATATGAAAGTCTTACCAGCCAGCAACACCACTGAAGTTATAGATCACCTATAAAACGTGTTGTGTGAACACTTTCTTAATACAAAATGTCGCCACAATCATGACATTGTTCCAGATATCTGGTACCTTTGCCGAATTATAGCTTCTTCCATTCTACTCTTCTGAAGAATGAGCATTATGTTGATGGAAAAGGCAGTAATGCCGAAAAAACATAGCAAGTAAACCTCATGAAAGGTCTTTGGAGAAATGCATGTAAGAAAATCAAATGGGAATTATTTTAATGTCTTGCTGGTCAATTCCCCAATGTTAGGTAACATAAACTGACTTGATAGGAACAGTACTGAATTTGGAAGCAGAGACCATAGGACCAAGACAATCGTGGTATTTTATGATGGTACTCCATTACATAACAGATATAAAGGCTATTTCACCTTGAGCAGCATGGAGTCATTGCTTTACTCGCCGCTCAGTGTACACGTTGTGGAGAACAACTCTGCAAGAAGACGTTAGATGATTTTCCTCATCAAAGGAAAGTCATTCTGCCAAAGTTCAATAACTGCATTTTGGAATCTTTGGTTCTAAATCCATCCCATGATTTGCTCCTCCACAGCCTCTAGATTAGATTTCTTAGTGACTCAGTATTCCTACTGATATTACCCAAGGTCAGTGAAAACAGAACCCAGGATTCTCCAATAGATCAGAGCCCTCTTTCCATATCTTGCTGTTGTCCGGCTTTAGGTGGACAGAGGAGGTAGTTCTTGTTTAGGATATATAAAAAAATGAATTCTACTGGGCTCTAGCTAGAACTACTCCGTATAGCTTAGGTCACTCATTAACATCCATATGACACTCATACCTGTCACTTGAGCCAATGTCAATGTTTGCTCCTTCTCACCCAAGTACTTTATATTTAATCACTGAATATGTTATAATGACAATTAAAAAAAAAACTCCTCATTTAAGCTGCGACAAATACAAATTCATTGTCTAAACTTGAATGTAAAATTAGAATTGTTTGTAATTTATATTAAGTATCATATTGTGCTTAAAACAAATCTGACAAAAATGATACTTTACGTTTGGGGTCTGCATGGTAAATATTTTAGACTTTGCAGGCCACATATGGTCTCTGTCACATATTCTCCCCTTCTGCAAAATGATTTAAAAAGGTAAAAACTGTTCTTAGCTCATGCGATGTCCAAAAAACAAGAAGCAGGCCAAATTTGGCTCACGGGCCATCCATAGTTTGCGAATCCTTGCTTTAAACAGCTTAGAATATTTTCATTTCCTCAATTCTTCCTGATATTTGTCCTCACAAAAACTGATCAATAAGAAACACAAATTAAGACAAAGACTAAGCCAGATAAAATCCTTAATAAAAAGTAAAACTGGATAAAGGGCCATGAAAAAAAAATCTGTTATCTTTCAAATAGCCTACTTGGACCCCTACACTGCTGTGGATAACTGTATGAGGAAGTTAAGCCTGATGGTTTGAACCTCATGATGCTCTTTTTCAAAAGGCTGTCACTGGGATTCTTAGAAGTTCTTCAGACCATACTGAGCAGCACTCGCTGTCTGCATTTCCAATAGGGGCAATGCTAGGTTACATATTACTGTTAACGAGACTTCAGGAAGAACCCATGACATTAAACACACTGTGGGACCTAAGTTGAGTGGCAGGGGGACAACTGCAGTGATTTAAACAGTAGGTTTTGAGAAGGAAAAGATGGAATGCTGCTTTAGGCGCACTCATATCATCTGCATGTTTCTCTGTGCCGTGGAGCTCTAGCCCAAATGTCGCCTCAGGATGGGGTTCCCTCTGCCATCCCTTTGCAAATCCCAGTCAGTGACTGTAACACACAGATGCTGAAAGCCCACCAAGCAAAACACAAGATAAAAGACTGAGCAACCCTGTCAGAAGTCTATGTGCTCCAACAGAGTAAATAAAAATACTTCCAGGCTGAACACTGAAAAAGTTTCAAGCAGTGCTGTAGCATGCCCGCCATGTTTCTGTGAGGACTTCTGCCTGTCAGTCTAGCATATTCTGAAGGTTTCAGATTTCCAAGATCAGTGTGCCTGCAGTCTTCAAAAATTCAGCAAGTAGCCACAGCAATAAGGGAAGAAAAAGAAATAAAAGGCATGAAATTGGAAAGGAAGAAGTAAAACTACCACTATTTGTGGATGACAGGACAGTATATACAGAAACCCTGAAGTCTCCACCAGAAAAATGTTGGAACTAATAAATGAATTCAGTAAAAGTTGCAGGACATAAAATCAATAAACAGAAATCTGTGGCATTTCTGTGCACTAATAATATACCATTAGAAAAAGAAAGAAAGCAGTCCCATTTACAAACACATCAAAAAGAATAAAATACTGAGGAATAAATTTAAGCACAGAGATGAAAGACCTGTACACTGAAAACTTTAAGACATTGATGAAAGAAACTGAAGACACAAATAAATGGAAAGGCGTACCATGCTCATGAACTGGAAGAATCAATATTGTGAAAATGTCTGTACTACTCAAAGCAATCTACAGAGTCAATGCAATCCCTAGGAAATTTGCAATGGCATTTTTCAGAGAACTGAAACAAGTAATTCTAAAATTTGTATGGAACCACGAAAAATCCCAAATAGCCCAAGCAATCTTGAGAAAGAAGAGCAAAGCTAGAGGTATCAAGCTTCCTGATCTCAAACTATACTACAATTACAGTAATCAAAACAGTGAGGTTTTGGCATAAAAACAGACATAAAGATCAATGAAATAGAATTGGGAGCCCAGAAATAAATGTACACATATATGAACAATTAATTTATGACAAATGGAGCCAAAAACATACAAGAGAGAAAGGAGAGTGTGTTCAATAAATGGTACTGGGAAAACTGGACAGCCACATGCAAAAAAATGAAAATTTTTTTCTTATACCTTATACCATATACAAAAATTAACTCAAAATGGATTAAAGACTTAATTGTAAGACCAGATAACATTAAATTCCTAGAAAACATAGGCAGTAAGCTGCTTGACATCTTAGTGATGTGTTTGTGGATCTGACTCCAAAAACAAGGGAGATAAAAGCAATAATAAACAAATGGGACTGCATTAAACTAAAAAGCTTCTGCACAGTGAGGAAACCATCATCAAGATGAAAAGGCATCCTACTGAACAGGACAAGATACTTATAAATCACATATCCAAGAAAAGGTTAATATCCAAAAAAGATGAAGAACTCCTACAACTCAATAATTAAAAAAAAAAAAACCTGATTAAAAAGTGGTCAGAGATCTGTAGACATTTTTCCAAATAAGACAAACAGATGGCCAACAGGCACATGAAAAGGTGTTCAACCTCACTTATCATTAGGGGAATGCTAATCAAAACCACAATGAAATATCACTTCCCACCATCAGAGTGGCTAGCATCAAAAAGAAAAGAAATAAGTGTTGGAGAGCACATGGAATAAAGGGAACCCCCATGCACTGTTGGCGGGAATGTAAATTGGTGCAGCCATTCTGGAAAATGATATGGAGAATCCTCAAAAAATTAAGAATATATCTACCATATGATGCAGCTATCCCACTTTGGGGTCTTTATTTGAAGAACATGAAAACACTAATTTGAAAAGATATATGCACCCCTATGTTCACTGCAGCATTATTTACAATAGCCAAGATATGAAAACAACCTAAGTATTCATCAATAGATGAATGGATAAAGAAGGTGTGGTACATATGTGCAATGGACTATTACTCAGCCATAAACAAGAATGAAATCTTGCCATTTACAACAACATGGATGGACCTTGAGGGAATTATGCTAAGTAATGGAGAAAGACAAATACCATATGACTTCACTAATACGTGGAATCTTGAAAAAAAACAAAACAAATGAATAAACAAAATAATACAAAATAAACAAAATAATACAAAAACACAGAGACAGACTGACAGTTACCAGAGAGGAAAGGAGTTGTGGGGTGGGCAAAATGGGTGAAGGGGGTCAACTGTATGGTGAAAAATGGTAACTAGACTTTTGCACACCTGAAACATATGAAATGTTACATACCAATATTAACTAAAAGAAAAAAAATTCAGCAAGTGCTATTTTTGCCCTTGCTTCAAAGAAATTTTAAATTAACACAGAGCTCCTCATTAAACTTTGTTAACATACTAAATAGTAAAACTCTAATTGATTTCAAATGAACCCATTTCTGGAAGATAATAAAATCAAGACATAAGCGTTTTTTCCACATTTAACATACACTATTCCCATTGGAAGTATTCTTTATGTTTCTCGTAGGGTTAAACTTAATACATGAAGTCACTCATGAAGCATTTCTCATCAGCCCTCTGTTGTTCTGACTGATGGGCACACATCTGTGCAAAACATTTACCTCACAAGTCCTCATGGAGCGAAGGTAGTCATCATTATTCTTGACCTGACAGAACTAGAAGACTCGTAAGATCTCACAAGAGGGGCACCTCGATGGCTCAGTCAGTTTTAAGCATCTGCCTTCGGCTCAGGTCATGATCCCAGAGTCCTGCGATCAAGTCCTGCATCGGGCTCCCTGCTCAGTGGGGAAGTCTGCCTCTCCCTCTCCATCTACCTCTCCCCCTGCTCATGCTCTCTCTCTCTCAAATAAATAAATAAAATCTTAAAAAAAAAAAAAAAAGATCTGGGCCACCAGGATCAAGATGTTACTAGACATGGTCTTTACCCTTGCAGAGTCTGGTTTAAGCAGGGCTTTTGTACCCTCATTTGTAGAGGGTGGAGAATACCATAGGCACTCAAAGAACACCTTGACATTGGAGAGAAAACCCATCCTCTCACCTAACCAGGATCATATGAAAGTTTTGAGTATATTATGCTAATGACTAATGACTACAAAAGTCGTCCCGGTTCTTCTTCAAGACCACATCGAACCTGCCTATCATGGCACCTTCAACCCTTTTACCATACAACCGCACACCTACCCAAAACACCTGCCCCATCACTAGCTGGGCCAATGACTTTGATAGGAAAGAACAGGAATCCAGAGGACACAGGAAGTGAATGGTAGATGAGAAGAGGAATAAAAGCTATCAGTCCACAAAAAATGAAGAATCTTTAAGGAGGAATACAAAACCTGACAGACAGACGTCTCACTTCACAGTGACACCCCGAGCTTCTTAAAACCTACTTAAAGAACCAAAGCAAAAACACCTTACTGACCATGAAAGCACAGTACGTGGACTAGAAAAATAACAGTAGTAAATCTAAGAATACTCATCCCTTTTCAGAAAAGACACAAAGCCAGCCAGATTTCTAAGAGTTGGCCACCACGAAGCCAGACTAAAATTATGGATCAAAGCTTATCTTTCTGTATTGGATGCTTCATCTTGTGATGCCTTCCGGGACAAAAGCATAAACTTACCCCAAAAGAATAATAAGCAGAGATTCAGGATGATTCTCCATAGATGTCTAACATAGCTTTGGTTTTGTTCAAAACAGAGAGCTTACGATCACTGAAACACCCAATCACATGAAATACTGGGAACCATTTATTTAAATCAAGAAAATTAGTAAATTTAACTTTTCACTCTGATCGCTGGCAAAAGATATTTTCTTCCAACCCAACTTGATCTGAATACTTTGTGCCTTACTTTGTGGCTTTCCTATTTACAGACCAGACCATGATTCTTACATGGCGGTTTCCTAAGAGGTTCTAAAGCCCCGACACCAGTTATCACAAAGTCTGCAAAAATTTATTTTTAAGCTGCATCTTCTTCTGTTAGACTATTCAATACAATTCTGTAAGCTAAAATGGTACTCTTTATGTAATGCAGAAAGCTTTTAGAATATTAAATCTATGACAAGCAATAGATATTAGGAGTGGCTACTCAAAAATCTCTTGGCCCCTGAGCCACTGTGGAAAACTAAATGTCAGATATCAATTGCTACTTCCCTGTGAGTTGGACTACGATATCCCGTCACTGTGATACAAAGCATGCTATGAAGAATAATCAAGCAATGGGCATCTGGTCAGGCAGCCCATGGCTAGAGCATCACTCTTCCAAAGAGATGACACTGGACTGTCATAAAGTCCAGTGAGGTCACACAGAGTCAGGGAGGGGGCTTGGGTTTTTAACAATCTTTAGCTAATTCCCTAAAATGGGGTCACACCTGTTACAAACGTTTGCCCTTGGTCATGAAGATACCTGTAGATCGCTTAAAACAAATTACTGCCTTAATGGGGAGGAAAAGAAAAGAATTTTAAATATCCCCATTAGGCGCGAGTCAGGAACACCTTCACCCTAAGTATTAAAGTGACAGATACTCTCTGGACTTCATTGTTCACAGTGACTACTCTCATCACAGCGATGCAAGACCTGGACAGATATTTCTTAACTCAGGTGGAATAAACAACCGCCCTCGCTCCTTCCTCTATTTCCTGTAACTAGCAAATAGCAGATACTAGAAACCAAGACTTCAGGGTAGCAAAAGACAGCAAGGAAAAGCATAGGAAGCAGAAAAACTTAACAAGGGAGTCAAGTCTCTTCAAAGAGTTCATCACAGCCCCCTGGGTATGTGTAGCTGGATTTTTTCCCCTGGCTTTGGGAGGTAAAGCAAGACTGCTTTTGAGAAAGGCAAGTATTCGTGGCTTCAGAAGACATGGTGTTCAAAAAAACAAATGAAAACGCAAAGACAACCCACAGAAAATATTTGCAAATCATGCATCTGAGAAAAGCCTGGTAATCGGAATAGAGAAAAAACTCTTACGATAGAGTAAAACAAATGACGCAGTGTGAAAATGGGCAAACACTTTAAATGGACATTTTGCCAAAGAAGATACACAAATGGCTAATGATCACATGACAGGTGTTTGCCATCATTGGCCATGGACAATTGCAAGTTATAACCAAAATAAGGTACCACTGTGCACTCACTAGAATGGTAGTAAGATTATATCAATAAATATGTTTGTGTATATGACTGACCATGTTGTCAACACTGTGTAATAAAAGAGGAACCCTAGGGGGCGCCTGGGTGGCTCAGATGGTTAAGCGTCTGCCTTCAGCTCAGGTCATGATCCCAGGGTCCTGGGATCGAGTCCCGCATCAGGCTCCCGGCTCCTTGGGAGCCTGCTTCTCCCTCTGCCTCTCTCTCTCTCTGTCTCTCATGAATAAATAATAAAATCTTTAAAAAAAAAAGAAAAAATAAATAAAAAAAAATAAAAGAGGAACCCGCATAGATGCTTAGTTTCTGGGAAGAATATGACATAGTGCGGGCCACTCCTAGATGTCTACCCAAGAACACCAAAACCTGTTTCTACAGAGACTTCTGTGCAAAAGTTCACAGCGATTCTATTCACAACTGCCCCCAAACAGGAAACCTTCTAAGTGTGTACCAACTGGAATGAGTGAACAAACTGTGGCATATCCTTACAACGAAATACAATTTGTCAATGGAAAGGAGCAAACTAGATGAGACAACGGGAATGAATATCTAAATCTTTAAACAAGGTAAAAGAAAAAACTATGTATCATCTGATTCCATTTCTACAGAATGCTCAGAAGAGCAAATCTATGGAGACAGACAACATATTGGTGGTCGCCTGGGACTGGAGGGAGCAGGGACTTCATGCAAATGGAACAAGGGATCTTTTGGGGCTGGTGAAACTTTAAAAACGCAACAGAGGGGCGCCTGGGTGGCTCAGATGGTTAAGCATCTGCCTTTGGCTCAGGTCATGATCCCAGGGTCCTGGGATTGAGCCCTGCATCGGGCTTCCTGTTCAGTGGGAAGCCTGCTTCTCCCTCTGCCTCTGCCTCTCTCTCTCTGACTTTCATGAATAAATAAATAAAACATTTAAAAAAAAAAAAACGCAACAGAGGTTGGGGCGCCTGGGTGGTGCAGTCAGTTAAGCTTCTGATTTTGGCTCAGGTCATGATCTCCAGGTCCTGGGATCGAGTCGAGCCCCACATGGGGCTCCCTGCTCAGCAAGGAGTCTGCTTCTCCCTCTCCCTCTGCTCATGCTCTCTCTTAAATAAATAAATAAAATCTAAAAAAAAAAACAAAACAAAACTCAACAGAGGTGATGGTTGTATAGTTCTCGACATTTACTAGGAAATGATTGAGATATATGCTTAAATTATATGCTTAAAATAGGTATATTAGTTATACCTCAATAAAGTTGTTTTAAAAAAATGGAAGAATGACCAAAAAAAATCCTCTTCTCTTCTTACTTTGGCTCAGGTCATGATCTCCAGGTCTTGGGATCGAGTCAAGCCCCACATGGGGCTCCCTGCTCAGCAAGGAGTCTGCTTCTCCCTCTCCCTCTGCTCATGCTCTCTCTTAAATAAATAAAGAAAATCTAAAAAAAAAAAAAAAAAAAAAAAACTCAACAGAGGTGATGGTTGTATAGTTCTCAACATTTACTAGGAAATGATTGAGATATATGCTTAAATTATATGCTTAAAATAGGTATATAAGTTATACCTCAATAAAGCTGTTTAAAATAATGGAAGAATGACCAAAAAAAATCCTCTTCTCTTCTTACACGTTAGCCAAAAATTATGGTTAAACTCTGCATGAGGTTTTTTCCTTTAATTCCTTTATTTTATTCATCAAGTGTTTATTAACTAATGACCATGTTCTCAAATGGCTTTGACCTCACCACCATGCTAAGTTAAAGTCTCTGAAGCCTGGGCCTTTTCCAATTTCCCTAGGAATTTGGCAGTGATCAGACTATTTACTAATCCATGGGCTTTTGAATCAGGGACAAAACAGGACTGGACATGGCAGAGTGGGAGCGTTCAAGGACTGCCATTCCCCTCCATGGGGCGTCAGGAAGCACTGTTAAGACTAGATACTGCTCTACCTGGCTGGCAATCACCAAAGAAACAATTCATCCAGTCCTTCCCAGGGAGTCCAGCCAAGCACCCTGCCTGATCAGCAGTAGATGCTTTATACCCCCAACACCAGCTCTGGGATACAATTCTAAAACCCCCTTCATTCCCTAAATGAGTAGTCATAACATGAAGCAAGCCCATGAATAGGTACAAAGGTTATAAAAGTTTAATGTTAGTATAGAAGGCCGATTTGTCCCAGCCCTGAAAATGCTCAAAATGTGTACATTCTATCGCATGTAAAGGCACTTTTCTTGTCTCAAATTTATTTTGTTATTTTTATGCTATTTTGCAATACGATCACATTAAAAATAAAGGATATAAATTTCAAAAAGAATAAAAGAACGTACAAAATCCTGCAGGCAAATGGGGAAAAGCTGGATTTTCTCCAGGCGAGCCTCACGTATGTCTAAGAAATGTATTAATTTTCTTAAAGACAAAATAGTGTGAATGTCAAGGCATCTATGTTTTGACTTTATGTTTTTTCTTTTTATCTGGCACAGTGATTCTGAAGTTCAAGTGCATGAGAAAGCTGCATAGGATCGCATACACACCACCCTAAAGTACTTCAGTAATTCTGAAGCTCAAGTGCATGAGAAAGCTGCATAGGATCGCATACACACCAGTTACAAGGCAATCAGGACGCATATTCCATAAAATCTGCACCTCAGCATCTATGTCAGGATGGGAAGGACTATAATGAGTTCACTGTAAGATCCGTGACATTGGATTTCTGAGCTGTGTTTGGCTTCATGTTTTTTGTTTGTTTGGTGTTTTGTTGTTGGGTTTTTGTGGGTTTGTTGTTGTAGTTGTTGTTGTTGTTTTAGCCTGAATATAATCAGTGCTGGTTTTTCCAACTGCACTCCTCAAACCAAGATCTCAAAGCATCTTGCCAACAAATATTAATTCTCATTGTTCTCTCAGGAGGTAGACCCAAAGCCCCCCCACCCCAAAACCAAAAACAGAATACCAAACCATATCTATGGAGGCATGAAGAGAAAACTGAGCTGGACAAAGTATTGGCTTTTTTCCCATAAGACTTTAATGACCAATTTATTTGGCAAACACTATACCGAGCCTCGATGCTTTCCAAGTCACAGATGCATGATGAATGCTTTCAAACCGCTGACTTTTATAACTTGAAAGGGCCCATTTTAAAGTTGTGACTCATTTCTGAGTCTAAAAAGGCTATATCCGTCCATGTGAATCAGACTCTGGAAGTCTAAGTTTACAAAGTATTACATTACCATCAACCACAAATTACAAATCCATTGATGAAATGCTTAGAGTTTACTTAGCAACAGCTGAAACTTTAAGTGGTAAGAAATAATCTAATTATCCAGTACACCGTGATCAATCAAGGTACCGGGAGGATGCTTCCCTGGCACGGCCCATGGATATTTTATGACTACTTTGACAACTACTGAAGAAACTTGATCCCAAGTCTCATGTTTCCGATTTAAGGAAATCAGCAGGAAATAAGGCATTTCTGATGGTCAGGGCCTGAACAAGCACAGACTTCTCAGAGAGTCTCCTAAAAATATAAAATAGAATCACGGACAGCAGGTCAAGAAAGCGAGCTAGAGTTTGAAAACGTAGCCTCCTCATTTCATACTCTGCTGTGTGTGATGCTACGTAAATAATTTTTAGAAATAAATAGAACAAGTGAGACTCTCAGATGCCATCTATCCCTTCCTCCTCGAAAAACTGGCTTCTCAGAGAAAAAACGAAAGCAAACTAAAACTCTTTTGAAATGAGAAACATGAAAATTAGAATCCAGATCATTTAAGCATTCTAAATCGTTTATCACCTATTGAAACCTGAAATGGTTTTATTCAAAATCATGCTCTATGAAGAGGAAGTCAGGAATGTCTGAGCTTAGAATAGCAGATTCACATTTGGTCACAAAGAAGTAAACACCACAACGCTGATTTAATTTCCTAGATGTCAACAATGACCACGCAGGAAGAACGGTATGTTCACGTTACCTTAGCAGGTAGAAGCAGGTATTCAGGGCCCATATGCAATGGGAAGCAGAACCCCAAATCATATACCCTCTATGAACTGGTGTAGAAAAATGACTGGTATTCAGGGCCCATATGCAATGGGAAGCAGAACCCCAAATCGTATACCCTCTATGAACTGGTGTAGAAAAATGACCAGAATTCAGGGCCCATATGCAATGCGAAGCAGAACCCCAAATCATATACCCTCTATGAACTGGTGCTAAAAGTTTGAAACCTGTGTAGTTACAAAATGGGCTGTTCCCATCCTGCAAGCACTTTCCTGATCAACTCTTTGGTTAATACTGATGTTGGAAGATATCACCAATCCTTGTGTTAAAAGCAGCTATTATATATAAAGTTTTATGTGGGATACAGTTTTATTATGGCACATGACTTGGCGGTAATATTCCACAATATACTGCTATAATAAAGTTTTAGCCGCATTTCAGAAATCATCTTTCGGGCAATTAAAACAAATGCAATGTAGGAGACTATTAGTGACAGGTTTTTAAAAGTATTTTTAAAAATTAATTAATTAAGAAAAAAGAAAAGTCTAACTTCATAAAACATACTTTTAAGACAGAATAATAGATTCTAAACACAACTGAAACTCCATTCCTCAGTTGTCTTTGATAATTTGAAAAATACTTATTTACCTATTTATATATTATAATATGTATTAAATATTTTTGTTATATAATAAATACTTACTACCTTTCTTTACCTATGAGTTTTGAAGAATTTATTCTTAACCCATCTAAAATACAGCTTAGCTCATGAGAAGCTCTACAAAACAAGTTCCATTGTTCGCTTCTCCAATTTTGCTACCTGGGAAAAGAGCAAACCATTCTAAAGCCATTGAGAGAAACCTTTCCCTCTTAACTAATGCATACTAGTTAATGCATACTTAAACACTCCTGGAGATGAAGCAATAAGGTAAAGAAGAAGAGTGAATTTAGGGTCACCTGGGTGGCTCACTCAGTTAAGTGCCCGACTCTTGGCTTCAGCTCAGGTCATGATCTCAGGGTCCTGAGATCAAGCCCCGTGTTGGGCTCTATGCTCAGCAAAGAGTCTGCCTGAGATTCTTTCCTTCTCCCTCTGCTCCTCTCCCCACTCATGAGAGCGTGGGTGTGCTCTCTCTCAAATAAGTAAATAAATAAAATTGTAAAAAAAAAAAAAAAAGAACAGTGAATTTTATTCAGCCACAAATGTCTTAACTAAATGAATCTTTTCTGGTGACAAACCGCACCGAGCATCATTACATTATCACAGATTGTTTGTGTCTGCTTCTCTCTGTGGTAACGCTGCCATCAGAGTTCCCAGCTCCCCATTCTTTACCCCTTCGTTCTGTCCATTCCAAACTCGGCCCCCTCCCCCACATGATAAAACCTGCAGCAATCAGGAAAAGAATAGTGTGCAGAAAGTTAACATAATAAAACCAAATTAAAAACAAAAAACAAAACAAAACCAAAAAACTACAAATAAACAGTTTACCTTAAAAAAAAAAAAAAAGCCTTTCCATCTCTGAAACCTCAGTTATTGACAAGGGCCAACTCTGGTTCCCAGAAGATGTGGTCAAGTCAATGCTCCTTTTCTCCCTTGGATATACCCAAAGCACATGCCCATAGTAAATCTTCTGGGAACACTTACAGGAAAAAAAGAAAAAACAATACGGAGCAAAATACTTTCCCTCGCATAACACAGCACTGGCCCACAGTATCCGGTCCCTGGATCGAGTCCCGCATCAGGCTCCCTGCTCGGCGGGGAGTCTGCTTCTCCCTCTGACCCTCCCCCCTCTCATGCTCTCTCTCTCTTTCTCTCTCTCAAATAAATAAATAAAATCTTAAAACAAAACAAAACAAAACAGTGTCTGGTGAAGTGCGCTTCGGATTGAACACTTATGCTTTTTACAAAAACAGTGAAGCCTCAAAAAGTACAAGATGGGATAATGCCCAGTTTTTAGGACCCCAAGATATGGGGTTCAGACTTCCTGTAAGACAAAAATGTTCCTGAAGTTTCTCCTGACACATCTGATTCAATGCCCAGACCTGAGTCGCATGAACAAGAAATCACTTGAGCAGCACTAGGTCACACTTTCCGGGTTGTTTTAGAAGCAAATCTTTCCAGGCTTCATATCCACCTCAACATAAAGCCAAAATGAAACCAGAGAGAGAAGGGACACTGGTCTGGGGTAGGCTCCTCCTGACAAATGTAGGCTCCAGACATAATGCCAGCTACTTGCCACTCAGCTTCTTCCTACCTTTCACAGAAGAGGTGGGTAGGGAGAAGGTGACAGAGAGGACACCGAAAAGGGCGGGAGGGTGGGAGAGACATAAAAGAAAAAGGGGGTTTTTATTCCTTATAGGTAAATCAGAGATATATGATCTGTAGGGAAAGTAACACCGCCAAGAAGAGATGCCTCCTACAGGATGTCCTCCTCATTAGTACAGAATATTTTCCAGAAACCTCTAGATGTGCTGTGCTCAGTGGAAGGAGAGGGATAGGTTTGCAAAACAAACTTCTCCTGAGAGGCATCTGCTTCTCTCTTTCTCTCAAAAGCTCTCTCCTTTTAAACATTTTTAAAAAGTTTTACCTAATTTATTTGAGAGAGCGAGCGAGCAAGCGTGTATACACCTGCAGGGGGAGGGTGGAGAGGGAGAGAGAATATTCTCAAGCAGACTTCAAGCTGGTGTGGGGCCCAATGGGGCTTGACCCAGCACACCGAGATCGGGACTCTAGCCGAAATCAAGAGTCAGCTGCTTAACCAACTGAGCCACAAAGGTGCCCCAAAAGCTTTCTCCTTTTAAAAATATTCCTAGACTTGTTCTAATTAAGAAGAGAATTTCTATCAGGTGTGAACCCCCCTTTAAAATGGAGAGGATACTTGGGTAGATCAAAGATGGACCTGGTGGGGTTCATTCAAATCCAAATTCCAAACCAAAGAAATAGGAGAGCTGTGTGTTGTATGAAGTACTGCAAATTCACAACAGGAAGAAGGAAGAAGGAAAAAGGAAGGAAGGGAGGGAGGAAGGGAGGGAGGGAACAGAGGGAGAGGCAGGGAGGGAGGCAGGGAGGGAGAGAGGAAGAAAGGAAGGAAGGAAGGAAAACATTTAAGGAAATGTAAGATGCAAACGACATCATATCAAACTTTGTAAAAAATGAAGCTAATTTCTTTTTTTTAAAAGATTTTATTTATTTATTTATTAGAGAGAGAGACAGCAAGAGAGGGAAAACAAGCAGAGGGAGTGGGAGGGGGAGAAGCAGGCTTCCCGCTGAGCAGGGAGCCCGATGCGGGGCTCGATCCCAGGACCCTGGGATCATGACCTGAGCTGAAGGCAGACACTTAACGACTGAGCCACCCAGGCACCCTGCTAATTTCTTTTTTTATCTTTGTATCTTACAAGTCACAATCTGGAGATTTTGTGCAGCAAAATGGGAAGTCAAACAGAAAACAAACTGTGGAAATTCTACTATCACAACATTGGTTAGTGATTTTATTTTCTTTTACACACTTGTACAATTAGGAAATGTTACCTTTGGAGGAGGAAAGCTTATCAACCCATTTAGTTTGCAATGAAGAAATTAAGACAAAAAGAAGTGAGCTGGTTGACCTGAGGTCATCACGCAGCCCCTCCCTTGCACAACAACTGGGACGAGATCCCAGTGTCCCTGTATGGTCCCCCTCCCTTCCCCAACATGCCACAGTGTGTTCCTGTTATGTAACTGCTGGCTACAGACTCTCAGTCTTCATATGAAATGGGTAATTTTCAGGTTCTAGTGTCTTTTTATATGAACCCAGGACTGGTCTGTCACCTCGCAATCTCAGCCTGTTAAAAAAACACACATGCTTTGGGCTTCTAGGAAGATGTGGCATCATTTGCCTGAGGCGTTCTGAATCTAGTGAAGATGGGTTCGAACGGTTAAGATGGACCATTTTTTTTTTTTTAAAGATTTATTTATTTATTTATTTGACAGAGAGAGAGAGAGCGAGAGAGGAAACACAAGCAGGGGGTAGTGGGAGAGGGAGAAGCAGGCTTCCCGTGGAGCAGGGAGCCCGATGGGGGACTCGATCCCAGGACCCTGGGATCATGAACTGAGCCGAAGGCAGATGCTTAACGACTGAGCCACCCAGGCGCCCCTAAGATGGACCATTTTTAAAAAGAAAATGTATGGCATGTGCACAGTTTTGAGGCCATTTATTTCCTGGGCCCTTGGGGAACAGATACGCTGGGGACCACTCATATAGATGTACGTACTATTAACTATGCTTTTACCCCCACTGGTACGGTGTGATGTATAACTTTCAACTAAGAGCAATTTTCATAAACTAAATGGGTTTATCAGCTAAGGTTTTTCATATTTATTCTTCAAATTTTATAGGTACATCTGCTCCAGGAAATACCATAAGCCTCTAAATACCATGACTGTTAGCAAACAAAGCAATACCATAAGGAGTCTACGTTTCATTTAAAAAGAAAACTTTAATCCTTCAAACTCCGTACTTAATAAGAGAAGGTCTAAAAAAGATTCAGATACTTGATCCTAAAAACTAAGCACTCCAGAATTTCTTGTAAAATAGACTCAACAAACATGCAGACCTTGGCTCCCTCCCTGAACCCCATTAAAATGACTGTAAATAACTGTAAAACAAAGAAACCCCAAAGAGCACAAACCCATGAGGACAGCAAGAATGAGTGACGAGACAGTCTGAAGGGAGCTGAAAAGCCAACTGATACATGATCACTGACTTACTGACTCACGAAAGGAGAATTCTAGACCAGGAGTGGTGAAAAAATCATGAGGAAAGCATATTGCACAAACCCATGAGGACAGCAAGAATGAGTGACGAGACAGTCTGAAGGGAGCTGAAAAGCCAACTGATACATGATCACTGACTTACTGACTCACGAAAGGAGAATTCTAGACCACGAGTGGTGAAAAAATCGTGAGGAAAGCATATTGCACAAACCCATGAAGACAGCAAGAATGAGTGACGAGACAGTCTGAAGGGAGCTGAAAAGCCAACTGATACATGATCACTGACTTACTGACTCACGAAAGGAGAATGCTAGACCACGAGTGGTGAAAAAATCATGAGGAAAGCATATTGCACAAACCCATGAAGACAGCAAGAATGAGTGACGAGACAGTCTGAAGGGAGCTGAAAAGCCAACTGATACATGATCACTGACTTACTGACTCACGAAAGGAGAATGCTAGACCACGAGTGGTGAAAAAATCATGAGGAAAGCATATTGCACAAACCCATGAAGACAGCAAGAATGAGTGACGAGACAGTCTGAAGGGAGCTGAAAAGCCAACTGACACATAACTGACTTACCTGACTCATGAAAGGAGAATGCTAGACCAGGAGTGGTGAAAAAATCACAAGGAAAGCATACTGGCACTGAGAACCAACCCCCGTCCCACCTAAAGACTCAGGAAATCCTTGGCACCAGCATCTCCACAAGTGGAGATCAGGACACAGCCTTAAAGGTGAGGACGGGTTCAGATACTGCACAAAAGCAGTTAGATACCTAGATTCTCTTCTCCACTCTTTGTCCCTTGTAGTATCTTTTACCAACTGGGAGAAGCCTGGAAGTTTATCGTCCCGAGAGATAAAACAAAAGGTCAGTGGGCTGACGGAGGGCCTCAAGCACCGTAGGGAGTAGGCTACCGGTAATGTTACAACTCAGAAAACAAATAAAGGTTCGCAGATTAATAGTTGAGACCTCTTCTCTGCCCTGTCTTTCAATTCCCAGTACGCTGTCCCCTAGGGCTTGCACCTTCAAGGGAGGACAGGAGAAACAACTTCTCATGAGCCTGTCAGGTTGCTCAGAGAAAACAGAAAATACGTAAAGATACTAAAACTGGTGTTCTGCCCCCCCACCCCAAACGACCCTGTAGTGAAGCCCACAGTCGACAACTTCTAGATATGCAAAGGAAGTTCCACTCACTCAGCTCTTGAGGATGGCATTGTCAAGTAAGAGCAGACAGTTGAAGTTACCTAACTACTTGAGCAAAGCTACAAGCTAAAACCAACAGAAAAACAAATCTTTGGGCAAACAATACAGATATGAAGAGAAACATTTTCAAAAATTATCATTAACATCTCTGAGCAAATAAAACACTGTATCCAAGAACAAAAGCATGATGCTATTTTTTTTTCAAAGGGGCACTTGGGGATCAAACATGAGACACTGGAAATTAATATATATTAAAAAGAAACTAAATTCCAATAGAAAGTATGGAAGATAAAATGGAGGTTATCTTCCATAGACAGAGCAAAAACAGAAACAGAAAAAAAAAAAGAAAGAAAACAGGAAAATTAGAAAGCTAACAGAGGAGGGCCAATATCCACACAACAAAACACAGGAACAAAAATCATTAAATAATTCAAGAAAATTTCCAAGAACTGAAGGACAATCATTCCAAGATTGAACAGGCCTATTATAGTCCCAGTACTCTAGATTAAAATAGAGTCACACCAAGATGTATCCTGTTGCAACTGTAGAACACCAATCCTAAAAGCTTCCAGGAAAAAAAAAAGCATAAAAAATTGAGGATAGTATCAGACTGCTGGATCCTGGATGCCAGAGGAAAATAAAGGCTTTGATATTCTGAGTAAAAGTGATTTCCAATCTAGAGTTTTATATCCAGCCCCATTATCAAAGAAGTAGGGAAAGAAGAATGGCCATATCTCAAGCTCTCAAAAAATTATCTCTCTTACTCGCTACCTTTTCTTAAAAGTTACTGGAAGATGAATTCTGCCAAAATGAAGGATAGGTGGAAAACGAGGGAGAAACGGGGTTCAAGAAAAAGGGTACCCAACATACAAAGAAGCCTGAGGAAATCCCCAATGTGATGGGCAAGCAGGTTAGAAAAACTGTTTTTCAAGGTGAAATTGCTAGATTGCTCAATATACATGAATCTAGCAAAAGAATATTTACATAATATGGGGGAAATGAGGGAAAATAAAAAGATGTGCAGAAAAAGCAAAATGCTAATAAGATACTACACACTGTTCGACCACAAATGCAGTTTACATAGTCATAAGGATGTCAGCGTAGAATGCAGATCATCGGTGTTAACATAACTTATTGGGAAGATAGAAATTACTCTTTTGGGGGGGTTCAGTCATGAAAGGGGTATGTACGTGTGAAAGAAAACTAAAACCCCAACTTTCCTAAAAAGCTAGATGAAAAACCTAGTGGTAGCAAAATAAGCAATAGCATTCAGAAATATGAAAAGCAATTACCAAAAAAACTGACTAAAAGATCTTTGAGTGACTGCTTCTGAAAAATCAAAATGGGGAAGGGGTATTGCAGGTTTGCTATTTTTGCAACAATTCTCATACAGATATTTTTCTTCGTTAAACTGTATACGTATATACCTTCGATTTTCAAAGGCTAAACTAAAAAACATCTGGTCACTACAAAGAACATCCTAAGATTTAACAGTACTAACAATTACTAAATCGTTCCTGTCTATTGCTAATTTCAACTTAGATATTCTTAACCAAGGTTACATGAGGTTTCAGTCCTCATTAGGATAGAGTTCCTCTTATTTATATAACAAATCTATTTTTGTTTCTTTGTTAAATGGCAAGGTTAGTATCACTGATGCTGAATCACTAATTAATTTAGACCCACTGGGCAGTTCCTGAATTCTAAGGATGTGTGTCTAGCTCCAAACCACCAGAGCACCTCAGACAATAAAATAAATCCACACTTACCTTCTCACTAACTGTTGAGTTCAATAAAAACCAAATATTATACCTATAAGCTCCTTATCAGTAATCACATGAACACCATGTTCAATAGGCAGTACGATCAACAGACCACACTGAAATATTCCCGAAAGTTCCGACAGCCTGAATCACCACGTTTCCACTGGCTTTCTGTCTCAACAACAATCCACGCTATAACCAGTGTGGCACCAAAATGATCCAGTGTTACCATTAAACAGACATTTGGGATAGAAATCTCCTATTAAATCTGTAGGTCCCCAAATTTTGACACAGAGTATAAAAACAGCCCTCTGTAGAAAACTGATCCAATCAGAAAGAAAAATGCATAATCAGGGCGCCTGGGTGGCTCAACTGGTTCAGTGTCTGACTCTTGATTTCAACTCAGGGCATGATCTCAGGGTTGTGAGATCAGCCCCCAGTAGGGCTGCGGGCTGGGCGTGGAGCCTGCTTAAGTTTCTCTTGGCTCCCTCTGCCCCTCTCCCCCCAACCCCTGTTGTGCTCTCCTCTCTCTCTCTAAAAAAAGGAAAAAAGTACATCATCATCATCAAGTCATTACTGTAAGCAAAAATGTGAAGTCAAGTTTTGTCAGACTCGTTTAAAACACCAGAGAATCCAACATTTTCAAGAGTGAGTCACTGTGTGCCTCTGGTCTAAAATGTGTTCGTCCTCCCACTTCCAAATTATGTCCCCAGGAAAAGAAACAAACTTACCTTTCACAAGCTCGGACGGTCCATGCGGCAATTATCCATAATGAGATACTAAACACCAAGAGCACAGTTCCTGGACAGATAGTCATTAGAGTCTTCATAACAAAACGGGTATTGAAGTTTATCTTATTCAGTGCTCCGATGCTTCTAGAGGAGGCATCGGTGAAAAGTTTGCTATGTAAGAGCATGACTCTGGCGATCAGATAGAGTCTTAAGAACATCGGTATAGATAAAATAATGTCCACATCGGCGGTGGTTGTGGATGGGGCATAGGAGAAGGCAAGCCGGGCCGTCCATGTGAACGTGTAATTCCCAGGTATGGGATGGATAGCACACACCAGTATTTCCAAGCAGATGAAGAAAATACGCTCATAAGTCATGGCTATTCTCCAGTCATCTGCTCCGTTGTCCACCATGAACAACTGAAAAAATAAAGTAGAAAGTCAGCTTCAGTATGGCATGAATGGTCCACAAGGGTTAGTGCAGAGTCGAAAGATACATAACACATGGCTTTTAGCGATCGTGGCGAGCTAAAGGGGTAACACTTAAATGCTAGCCCAGTACGCTATTTTGAGAAAATGGTATTGGCACAAAAGGAGAACTTCATTTTGCAAAAAATGAAATTGGACACTTGCTGCCCGGGAGCTGGAATTATTCTGGGGTCAATGCTCCTGGAGGATTGGGTAAGTTACATCATTTTAAGAGAAGGGGCTTGGGCCCATCAGTAATGCACCCCCCTGCCTTGGTGGAGCCGCAATGGACTTAGCCTTAGGAACAACCTGTTCTCTGCATCAAGCGTCTGGATCTAAAACCCTTCCTCAGTTCTAACCACGTTCTCAGTGGAACCTATTTGTGGTGCCTCTGTGGTCAGTTATAGCCTATAATGCAACTGCACATGCGCGTTCTTACAGGAAATCTCATTGGCTTCGGGGAGAAAATCACAAGGGACCACAAAAGTGGCAGAAACATTTCTTCCAGCTTCTCTATCTATGACTCTACCTTCTCTTTTCTTCTGTCCTTCCCTAGCCTTCCCTTCGATTATGAACTTGCTTCCAATCTTCCTTTAATAAAGATTCTTTTATTTTAAGGTGCCTGGGTGGCTCAGTCGTTAGGCATCTGCCTTTGGCTCAGGTCATGATCCTGGGGTCCTGGGATCGAGTCCTGCATGAGGCTCCCTGCTCAGCAGGAAGCCTGCTTCTCCCTTTCCCACTCCCCCTGCTTGTGTTCCCTCTCTCGCTGTGTCTCTCTAATAAAATCTTTAAAAAAAATTAAAAAGTTTCTTTTTTAAAATTCCTGTCATTCCTCACACCGCAATAAAAAAAAAGAAAAAGAAAAAGGAGACAGATGTGCAAATAGATGATAGATAGATAGATAGATAGATAGATAGATAGATAGATAGATAGATAGGCAGACAATAAAAGGGACAGAAAAGAAAGTTTCCTGTCTTCCCTGGCTTCTCAGTAAACAAGTCCACCAGGCTCTGGGAGTCCATAAACAATCAGAGGCATCTGGAAATGTTCAGTGACATTTCTGACTGCAACAGTGACTTGTGGGGGCTCCTGACATTTAGAGCCAGGAAGCCAGGGGTGCCAACCATGCTGTAGTTCTGGGAGTCTGCCAGGATGCCAGTGGTGCCCCCCCGCCCCTGCCCAAGAAAGATGACATATTCTTTGTCTTTTGGTAAGTAGCCAACTCAAGCAGAAAGCATGAGATGAGAGCCACCCAAACGAGAACAGTACATTCTCAGGTAAGTGAATCTCAACGGAGGTGGGCAGAACAGGTCTGCTCCCAGGTTGGAGCCCATGGACTCTGCTCTTCTAGAGTCAGGCAAGCGATCTTCCCATTTTGGCTACCAATTGCCATTCCAGGTTAATTATTCTGCAGGGTGTAGCTATTTCCCAGGCTACTACTATTTGAACTCTGCCATTGGTGGACAGGAACTTGACAGCAAAATTTACCGCTTCTTTCTGGTACCTCGAGGAGCTGGAGAACCCAGCAGATTCTCTCATAAACATACCAAGTTTTAACAGATGACATTCAATTTGGCGATAAAACGGCTTGAGGTATGCCTTCTGTCATGCATTTTCATCTAGGGACCTTAAAGTGTTGGCCAAATGCTAATAGACAAGAAAGATGGTTTTCCAGTTTCCGGTAAAGAAACAGATCACAAGTACAGAGCAGGCCAAGTGGGCTATAGAAATATTCTTGTTCAGTCTCGCCACTTCCAATACCTCATTGGCATCAAGGATTTCTATAACATATACCGAAAGGCTGTACTGATACAATGTTAGGAGCCTGCTCGACTTTGTATCGGGGGTGTTTACTGGGTACTGTATAATTCTAAAGGAATGTGATCCCGAAATCTCTTAGGATGTTTACATCCAAAAGAATGCATCCTCAAACGGGTGACTCTGAGAGGCTATATACATTCCAAAGATGCTGTCACTGCTTTCTTTAGAAACTGATGTCAGGGCCTGGCACAAGCCACATAAGAAAAACAGTTCTGTTATTTAAATCCGCATTTCCATTTCTACTGAAAATGGTATTACCCAGCTTGATTGTCTACTTTCTTCACCAAGCTTGGCTCTGGATGACTTGGCAAAAATTCAAATCCGCCCCCAAAACTCCACCCCAAAACTCCAGAAAGCCATAAGCTGAGCCACAGAATCTGAGGGTAATTCCAAGACAGGCTTGCCCCACACTGTTCTGGGCAACAGCAGCATAAATGCAGCAGGAAGGTACCCTCCCAGGTAACCGGGGGAGAAATGCCAGGTTAGAGGGAGAACCCGGAGATTGCTCCCCAAGAGTCTCCTATCCGTCCAGGACTGGCCCTCCCTCTATCACTCACAGTGCACCTGCCTCTCTGTCCGTGCTGCTCCTCAGCATTCACGCCCGTCGCTTCACCTGTGACTTCCCCAATGTTCTAAACAGCCTCCTGCAGGTGGGCCCGCCCAGGCAACCTCCAAGCCGGGGATCCGATGTCCAGGCTGCTACAGGTGGACGGGGGCTGCCGGTGCCTTCTTGCTTAGCGGAACCCTCCACATCCCATGGGACCATCCCCCCAACCCCCTAGCACCTGCTTTGGACAATCATCCCCACGGCTGGCTCTGCCCTGCAGGTGATAATGCTTTTCCCAGTTCTCTTTCATTCCCCCAACAAAAGCCCAAGTGGCTTTTGCCCCCACCAGCCCACCACCTCTACTCTTGTTGAGGTCACTAAAGACACCTTAATTATGAAATCCGGCCCTTCCATCTGACTTTTTACCTGATCTACCTGACACTAATCACGCCTTCCCTCCTAAAAAAGATCTCTTCTCTTGGCTTGTGTGACATATGGCTCTTTTTTTTTTTTTTTTAATCTGCTGCCACTTTGAAGGATCCAACCCTTTCCTTAAAAATCCACCTTCCTCCTCCCCAGCTAAGTGCCGCTGCTCTCCTGGGGACCATCTCTGACTCTTCCCTGTCTCTGTACTTTCTTGGGAGATCTCCTGCATGCCTTCCATCTCCACTACCAGAGTCTTCTACGGGAAGCTATCGTCCATCCTTTAATGACCTTTGTAAAATGTGAATTATAACAGCCGGTGGCTGTCAGGATTAAAACCATTAAAGGCCCCCATGCTGCCATGTGGTTTTGTCTGTCTCTTTAACCTCAGTGCCTGTTCCCTCTGGTTGCACGGATTCTAGAACATGCTACTGCAATGGTGCTTCCATGTGTTGGTGGACTCTGGCCTGGAAAGTCTTCCCACACAGCAAACTCTTATTCCTTTAAGACTCAACTCCACAGTCACCTCTTTTCAGGACATCATCCATGCTCAAGCCAAATCTGCAAACTCTCTCTCCTTTGTTTCATGATTCCTGTATGTGCCTCTTAATGATGTTTACTGAAACCACAGAGGACAGTAAGGATTTCTTCGGAAGATTATCACCCCTACTCGTCAGTGAGGCTCCTTGAGGACAGGACCCACGCTTGTTAAATGAACTGCCTTGTTACTTCTCATTTAGTACAGACTATCCTAATCACCGCATAGGCCCTAAGGTTAATTAAATATGCTCATGGAAGAGGGGAATACTAAAGCATAGTATGAATGAAATAAATCTATGTCATTTCTCAAATATGTGCAGAACACATCCTATTAAATGCTAAGCCATTACAGCAACATAATTTTGCAATTCCACAGGAAGTCCAGAAAACAATTCTTCTTCAGTAACTTCCCCAGAAAAATCTGTTATCACAAAGTTGCTTTTTACCACAAGGGGCTTAATCGACACCTAAAATGAGCTTATTTTGGTTTCATTTTATCACGGTACCTATTTCGACACTAGAGTGAAGGAAAAAAACAAAACATTTTCTTCTCCTTTCCATGTAATCCCCAGCCTTAACTGCTGCTTATTCTTTTGTTCATCCTTTCATTTGTTAAATATCTTTTAGCATGACTCACTATGCACCAGGCACTGGGCTCCGTACCAGCCATACGGTAGGATTCGCAGCAGAGGATCGGCTGCATGGAGCGAACTTCCACCAGGAAAGAAAGACAAAGTCAAGAAAGCAGACTTGGAGCCACTTAATAAAGTAATTCTGTCTGTGGCCACTGCTCTGAAGGAAACACACAAGAGATGAAAGGCAGATGTGCACATTAGGGAGGACATGTGGAGAAGAAGTACCATTTCAGAAGAGACCTGGATAAGCGGGAGAGCCAGTCACCTAAACAGCCAGGAGAAGAACATTCTAGGCAGGGCAAATAGCACGTGGAGAGGCCGTGGACTTCCAACGGCTTAGCGTGCTTAAGGAAATAAAAGGATACCCAGGGTGTTTGACACTAAATGATCACCGTGCAGAGTGGAAAGAGATGAATTTGAAGATACAAATCGGGATCAGACGTGCAGGACATTGTTGGCCACGGAATCAAGACTGGATTTCAGTCCAGGCTCAGCGGGAGCCCACTGAAGGGTATTAGGCAGAAGGATGGCAGGATCTCTGGTTTATAGCTTTAAGGGTTCATCCTTACTGTAAGAGAAACCAGAGGACACAGGGAGGATACAAGGGAGGAAGTTCTACTGCATCTGATTGGTTGTACTTAGTATCCCCATGACCTGGACCGGGAGGTGGGGGTTGCCATGGAAATGGAGACAGTGGGCGTGCTAGAGACAGAGTTTGCAGATCTTGCTAGAACTTGCTGATGGGCTGAATGTGGGAGTGATAAAAGAAAGAAAAGAATCCTAGGTGGCTGAGCTTCTACTCTGAAAAACACAGTGGATGGCCGTGCCATTTCCTGGGGCCAGTGGGCTGTTGGGGGGGGTGGCGGGGGGAGGAAAGAAAAGATTCTATGCTGGCCACCGTCATTGGAGTGCAGATGCCAAGTAGGCAGCAGTATATGCAAGTCACTGAGAGGAGAAGTCTGGACTATGGGAATGAACTTGGAAGGTAACGCTGTTCAGGTACTGTTCTCAGAGGAAGTGGAAAGAAAAGGACAGGACACGGCCAAGTCCTGAGGAACCCCAAATGCAGAAGGCAGCTGGAAGGTCAAGGCAGTCTGTGAAGTAGGAAGATGGGCAAGTGTGCCAGGGGTCAAGGGTGAGGGCTGCCCATCAAAACCGCAAAATAATATTTCTATATAGAAAACGAAACCATCTTAAATATCGTAGTTATTCAACAACTGATTCCACGTCAAGTATTAAAATCCACCTGCAAAAATATTCCCATTCTAGTCCATTTGATCAATATATATGATAGTTTTTTTAAGATTTTATTTATTTATTTATATTATTTATGAGAGAGAAAGAGAGAGAGCATGAGCCGGGGGAGGGGCAGAGGGAGAGGGAGAAGCAGACTCCCCACTGAGCAGGGAGCTCAAAGCGGGTATCCATCCCAGGACCCCGGGATCATGATCTATGTGACCAGTTTTAAGCTCAATTGTGGGGGAGTTAGAGGAATCACAATGATAGATACTAAAACATCTTTATATTCATTTTTCATGTGGGTTAATAAGAAAGGTTTCAGAGAGCAAGCATGACAGTTCAATGGGTTTGCTTTCTAGAGCTATGGTCAATGGTCTTCACCAGAGATCTAGAGGAACCTGCAGGCATAACACAGAATGTGTCCCCAGAAAATACCCCACCACAAGCTTCAGCTTCCCAATGCAACTGCTCTGATACCCAAAACATACCATACTGGAAGCCCACCCTCCAAGATGAATTGGGCAGTGAGGGTCATTAGCAGGAAGAGGGTCTGGAGCTCCATGAGAGGGGCCTGCCTCATGATCGGGTCACCTGCTGGCGTGAGGACCTCTGCTTAGCCAGCTCTCCAGAGCGAGGGGCTCAGATGCAGCAACCCCAGCTGCCTTCTCCGTGTGCATTTCCCCCTCAGTGAGGTTACAAGCCCTACGGTCTGGTCTAAGACAGTGTCTTGCGCATCCTGCATTTCCTTTCTAGTAAGGAACACAGGGCAGTGCTCAGCACAAAAGTGGTGCTTAAGAAACAGATACTGAATAAAGTAATTACAGTCATGGATTTGTTAAGAAAGTCAACATAGGGAAAATAGCCAGGGAAACTCCCAAAAGGAAGAATAAGGGAGAAGCAGCTCTGATAGGTTACTAGATAAAATAATAATTAAAACCATGTGATGCTGGCATATAAAATAACTGAGAAGCCAGAGGAAGAGAACAGAAAGTCCAAAATTGACCCAATACACTGAGAATTTTACAGGACCATAAAGGCAGACAATTAAATCAGGGGGGATCATACAGTTTATGGAAAAATGATTTGATTGTTGAACCAGTGCCTTATACCAAATATATCAAGAAAAACTCCAGGGATGCCTGGGTGGCTCAGTTGTTAAGCGTCTGCCTTTGGCTCAGGTCAGGATTCCAGAGTCCTGGGATCAAGTCCTGCATGGGGCTCCTTGCTGAGCGGGTAACCTGCCACTCCCCTTGTTTGTACATTCTCTCTCTCTCTCTCTCTAACAAATAAAAGCTTTAAAATCTTTAAAAAAAAGAAAAAGAAAATCTTTAAAAAAAAGAAAAAGAAAACTCCAGGTGGATGAAAGTTTCCGATATTAGAAAGATTTAGAAAATGAAAGCACTGACAAAATTACCTAAGAATTATTTTGTAAGCTCACAAAAAGAAAGGCCTTTTTTATTTTTTAATTTTTTTTATTCTTATGTTAATCCCCATACATTAATTACATCATTAGTTTTAGATGAAGTGTTCCATGATTCATTGTTTGTGCACAACACCCAGTGCTCCATGCAGAATGTGCCCTCCTCAATACCCACCACCAGGCCAACCCATCCTCCCACCCCCCTCCCCTCTAGAACCCTCAGTTTGTTTTTCAGAGTCCATCGTCTCTCATGGTTCGTCTACCCCTCCGATTTCCCCTGCTTCATTCTTCCCCTCCCGCTACCTTCTTCTTCTTCTTTTTTTTTTTTCCTTAACATATATTGCATTATTTGTTTCAGAGGTACAGATCTGAGATTCAACAGTAAAAAGGAAGGCCTTTTTTTTTTTTTTAAGATTTTTTATTTATTTATTTGAGACAGAGAGAATGAGAGAGAGCACATGAGAGGGGGGAGGGTCAGAGGGAGAAGCAGGCTCCCCGCCAAGCAGGGAGCCCGATGCGGGACTCGATCCAGGGACTCCAGGATCATGACCTGAGCCGAAGGCAGTCGCTTAACCAACTGAGCCACCCAGGCGCCCAAAAGGAAGGCCTTTTAACTGACAAAAACCCCAGAGCCTCAAAACACGGAGATATTTAACTACATCAAACTTCTGTTTTCTGCACCTGATCAAACCTACAGTAAAAGAGAGTAAAAAGACCAACACCATGTGGGGAAAACGTTCACAACTGTTCAAAGGACTCATTTCCCTGGTATATGTAAGTTCCTACAAATCCTTAAGAGACAAGCAGTCCACCAGAAAAAAATAGATAAAGGCCATAAACAGTAGGTCATAGAAAAGGAACTAAAAATGTATCTTAAACCATTTTTTTTTAAAAGATGCTCAACCTCAATCCTAGGAAGAAAATGAGATACCGCTTTTTGATCTGTCATGTCGCAAAAAGATCAACCAGCTCTGTAACACTATGCCAATGCAGGTGTGAGGATGCACCCACATGATCCCTGCGGAAAGCAGGCTGCCAGGTCAGAAATGTACATGCTCTTTGACCAGCTAATTCTGCTTCTTCATGTAAAGCTTGTCCTATTGATATGTTTGCACGTGTGATTGTGAACACATAGGATCATCTGTTACAACACTGCTTGTATCTTAGCAAACTAGGAACTATCCAAATGTCCACTAATAAGGGAAGGAGTTCAACCCATTAGGGACTTCCACAAAATGGGACAGTATGACATTAAAACATGATGAGAGGGGCACCTGGGTGGCTCAGTTGGTTGCGTGTCTGCCTTTGGTTCTGGTCATGACCCCAGGGTCCTGGGATCGAGTCCCGCATCATGGTCCCTACTCGGCGGGGAGTCTGCTTCTCCCTCTCCCTCTGCCTGTCACTCCCCCTGCTTGTGCACATTCTCTGTCAAATAAATAAAATCTTTAAAATAAATAAATAAATAAACAAACAAATAAATACACAATGAGGAAAACTGTTATATACTATTGAAGAAAGTGATCTAGGAAGTAACTGAGTTTAAAATCTAACACAACTCTATGCTACTACTTGTGTAGTTTTGTTAAGGGGGAGAACATATATTTCTATGTGCATAAAATAGCTCTGAAAGAATATTCTAGAAAGGATGGTAAGTGTGGCTTAAGGGAGGTGAGCTGAATCGCTGAGGATCAGAAATGGAAGGGAGGCTTTTAATTCCACAACCTATTCTGAATACATTTCTATTTCAGAGCCTTGTGAATAAGTAAACATAACTAATAAAAATAAGGGATCATGAATGGTACAGAAGAGAGGAAGGAATAATGAGAATGAATCAGGTCATGAGACATTCGCAAGCATTCTAACAAACAGTCTCCATGTGGAAAACTGCACAACTAGGAAGTCGTAGCTGACAGCCACAACCACAACCTACAGAACCAAACACACCAGATCCAACTTAGGATCTAAAATATCCTGCTTGCAGGGCACCTGGGTGGCTCAGTCGGTTAAGCATCTGCCTTCGGCTCAGGTCATGATCCCAGGGTCCTGAGATCGAGTCCTGCATCAGGCTCCCTGCTCCCCAGGGAGCCTGCTTCTCCCCCTCCTTCTGCCACTCCCCCTGCTTGTGCTCTCTCACTCTGTCAAATAAATAAATAAAATCTTTAAAAAAATAATTAAAAAAATAAAATATCCTGCTTGCTAAGTAGAACCTTGAGCCATGACATTACGTAACTATTTCCAGCAGCATGAACAAAAATAAATAAGCTCTCTTGGTTAACCTTTAAACCAAATATTCAATAAAACCAAGCTCTCTCTGTCTCTCTCTTTTTTTTTTTCCGTTCAGTTATTTAACGCTTCTATTTGTCAAATTCTGTGGCGACAAAGATTAAAAAGCCTCTCGGTGTTTGATGAAGAAGAGACCTACAAATGAATGTTTACTGTGCCCGTGGAAACAGCCCTAGCAGAGGACGGATAGGGGAGGAGGCTACCTCATGGAAATGAACATGGTGCCTGTCCAGTCCCTTCCTCCATTGTCACCTGGATCCTTCATAAAACTCAGGACTGTGACCTTCCAAGTCCAGTTCTAGGATCCTTGCAGGATAACAGTCCCAAAGAAAATGCAGGGAAATGTGTTCATCAGAAAAAGACACACCCCCCACAATCTCCTGAGAAACCAGTTTTTGTGTAACAGTGTGTGAAAAAAAGCCACTACATACACAAGCCAAATAATGAGGCTCTTTATTAAAGTGTGGCCAGGACTCAGTCAACACAGAAGTGAGACCACAGTTGCCCATCCCAAACTAGGTCAAAGGACAAAGAAGGGAAGAGAGAAGTGGTTTTTTTGTTTGTTTGTTTGTTTTTAAAGATTTTATTTATTTTTCAGAGAGAGAACACAAGCAGGGGGAGTGGCAGACAGAGGGAGAAGCAGGCTTCCCGCCAAGCAGGGAGCCCGACGTGGGGACTCGATCCCAGGACCCTGGGATCATGACCTGAGCCGAAGGCAGACGCTTAACCAACTAAGCCACCCAGGCGTCCCCAGAGAAGTGTTTTCAATGGCTTCGCTGAAATGTCCTACCAGACCGTCCGCCCAGAACTGTACAGGAGGCAGAAACAGGAAAGCTACGTTCAGAATTCATGTTCAAGGTCCAGTCCTGAGCCAAACCGGGCAGAAACCATGTCATCCCCTCGCCCCGAGCCTGTCGCCTGTCCGGGCTTTTAGAGCCTCCTGCATGCATACTCCTGCTGTCTCAAGAGATTTCTGCCTCTAAGGAGGAGGATTTCAGAGCCAACACAGCAATGTCATATTCCCCGAACTGCTCCCTCCTCCCTGGGCAAAGAGTGTAGACGGACGCACTTGCCTGGAATGAGGGAAACCAAAGGCTTGGAGTCCAGATATTCGAACTTGTTATATGACCTTGGGAAGTCATTTAAACTTCATGGACCTTATTTCCATCATCTGTCCCATGGAGATGATGTTCTTTGCTGACTCTAAAAGTACTTGTGATGAACACACCTTGTGCGTTGCGGACAGCCTAGCAACGGGCTGACCCAATGCCATTCCCATCCCTCTCCTCCTCTGCCTGCTCCATTACAGAAATACCCACGTTCCCAGACTCTTTTGTAGTCACGTGATGCAGCTCTGACCTCAAGTCAGAGGCAAGAGGTTGCGGAGGACTAATTAGGTGGGCTTTTCTTTTTTGGATAGAATTAACATCTGGCTGGCAATACCCTCTTCCTTCCCTTCCTCCAGCCCCAAACAAGAGGGGGATGCCCTGCGTCTGCAGCAGCTATCTTATAACCATAAGAAAAAGGCCAAAAGCGTCACAGTAACGTAAGCTCCAATACATTAAGCCACTGAGCCAGCAATCAGTCGTCCTAGTTGTGTGAACCACTGTTAACTGGGGGTCTTCTCCCATTTGAGCAGCCAAAAGTATGTCTATATTTAACTAAATACACATTAAAGGGCTGTGTGAGGGTCCGTAAGACATAAAGAATACTCATTAACTGAAACAGTTCGTGGAGAGAGAGGCTAAACAATTCAAAAGGGATGCATCTCAATTATTGGAATTTACAGCACAGTAACTATTGGGTGGTGCAAGTTACTTCTGGGTGGGTGGCTTTGGTTCATGCCTTTTAAATATCAACCAACTGCTCAGAATATCATGTAGTGTGACTCATAGGAAACACACACATATTTTGGAACCAGAGAAGCTTAGATTTCATTTCTGGCTTGACCACTTACTAGCTAAATGGTTGTGTGCAGGATACTTAATCTCTCTAAACATCGGTTTGTTCATCTACAGAAATTTAAAATACTGTCACCCCTGCATGGTTATTAATGAGGCAAGAGCCACTCTGCTGACCCGAATAAAAGTGACCCCATGAATAAGTAATAGTATTCCATGAGCCTTCAAGGGGGCGGGGGTGGGGGGAGGGGAGTACATGAATTAAATGTTAACTTGTGATATAAAAATGGGAAAATTGGGGTGCCTGGGTGGCTCAGTCATTAAGCGTCTGCCTTTGGCTCAGGTCATGGTCCCAGAGTCCTGGGATTGAGTCCTGCATCTGGCTCCTTGCTCAGCGGGAAGCCTGCTTCTCCCTCTCCCCAAGCTTGTGTTCCCTCTCTCACGTTCTCTCTGTCAAATAAATAAATAAAATCTTTTTAAAAATGGGAAAATTAATCATGACAGAGGAGGAAGGGAATTTGGTAAGGAAGGACATTAAAGCAAAGCTGGTGTTGAAAGGAGTTCTAGAAACTTCCACTGTACCTATTTTGGAAAGAATCCTTCTCATTTCCTCAAATTAAGAGTTTCTGAAATTCTCCTCTCTTCTGACTTACACAAGCGCTTGGTCTATAGACCAAAATCCTAGAACTGTCTGCTGAGGTCCAGTCATAGGCAAAGTTATCTATCATATATATATGGCCTGCTGCTCTTAAAACTTATTTAAAATCTTAACTCCCTTTTACATGGCTTCTCTCAACTGTGTCCACACCTCCTACAGCCCCACTTGGGCATTTTACACATGTTGATGTACTACCAGGGAATTTTTCTCACACGGCCTGGGAATTTATGTAAGTTGATTCTAGATATTACTTCTGAACTTCTCCAGAAAGTGAGAATTATTTTTCCCCTTTGGGTTCTCCCAACAGTGAGGTCAGAGAAAACACTAAGGTGAGTGACTGAGGAGCCTGGGCTCTAGGATCCAGATTCTGGCAGATCTAAGTTCCTCGTGACTTTCCACCTCTGACCAGTTCTGTGACCTCAGGAAAATGACTTAAACTTTCTAAGCCCCCAATCAGAGCATCTCTCTCATAGAATGGGACAGTGCTCAACAAAGGTTAGTTGCCTTCATAATAATTAATTTCAGTACTGGGTCCACAGCTGGCCTCCAATGAATGAATGTACTCTTAACGAACTAAAGGTGGAGTAAGAAGAGATGGACAGACTGACATCACTTGGTTGTAGCTACTGGGAAGGATAAACATCCAATTAGAGGAAATGAGAAACTGGAATAAAATTCCTCCATGGTCACTTTTTTACGAATTTTTCATCAACAACGTTTATGTTAACCGTCTACACCTTTTGAGAAGCATCCTCAAATCATTTGAGGGGTTGGTAGGGGATAAATCCTAAGCAAAGTAAAATAAACGTGGCAAGCCCTAAAGCCATGAAATAACTGAATGTGAACCAACTCTGTTGATTCGAAAAACTTAATCCAAAATGATAAAAACCATGTATTTTCATTTGAAGCAGTATAGTAATTATTGTTACATGGCTAAAATGTGTTATCATCCCCTTAGTTATTTTAAGCACTTAAAAAGCTAGCTAAAAGCCAGGCGCATTTATTATCTCATTTGCCCTTATAACAGTCCAATTAAAGGACAGACAATTGAAAGGACTTGGTCACGGTCACATCACGAATTACTGAAAAAAAACCCTGCAGCTCAAATTCACGCCTTCCAGTGTTCCCATCCTTGGATAGGGGCATCGGGCTAAACTGAAAGGTTGGATGCAAATCAAATATTTATAAAGCAAATAAACGCTTCCCCACTAATTCACATTATGATTTCTAAAATGTCACATCTTCACTCCCTGATGATCCTAGGTGACAGTCGCTGCTCAGACCTCCTGCTTCTCCGGCAGAAGCAAACACTTGAATAAGCCTGCACATTGTACTCAATGCCCTGTGGTCACAGAAATAGACAGGTTCCAAGTTCAGGCTTTCACCAACTTAGATATGCTTCATCCTGGATGCCTTTTTCTAACTTTGGTTGCACAGACCCTCAAACTGTACACGGGACTTGAGATGAAATTTGAGAGCTGTTTTAAAGTGTTTAACTCACCATACTGTTTATAGGGCCAGGCACTGCCCTGACCTGTTACATGTCTTCATTCACTTAAAACACACAACCACTCAAGAAGATAGATACTGTGATCATCATCCCCATTTTAGGAGTGAAGAAACGGAGGCTCAGGGGTTAGAGAATGAGCTGGGGTTGTATGGTATGGAAGTATGGGGCTGGCATATGAACCCACGCAAGCCAGCTTCAGAACATGTGTCCAGAGTACAAGGACTGTTGCTTGTCACTTAGCCAGTCATAAAACAATTTTAGAGGGCACCTGGGTGGCTCAGTTGGTTAAGCATCTGACTCTTGGTTTTGGCTCAGGTCATGATCTCAGGGTCATAGGATTGAGCCCCGCATCCTGCTCTGCACTCAGTGGGGAGTCTGCTTGAGAGTCTCTCTCTCTCTCTGCCCCTCCCCCCACTTGTGTGTGTGTGTGTGTGTGTGTGCACGCACTCTCCCTCTCTCTCAAAATAAATAAGTAAATCTTTAAAAAAAAATAAAACAGTTTTAGGAAGAACACACAGACAACACAGCAACAACATCAGATGAACCCATACATTATTAACAAGTCCAATTATCTAGGGTCCTAGCATGTAGCCAGGGAGAAACAATGTATCAATGGGGAAGGAAACAGCAGATTGAAGGAAGAGAATTACTACATTTAGTCAATCAGTTGTAGCTGGAAGTAGTGGCAGAGAGGAAAGGCACACAACATACACACACACACACAGAGTAAAAAGCAGATACAAGGTCTCGAAAGACAAAACAACTGCAGCACCTGGGTGGCTCAGTTGGTTAAGCAATGGCCATTGGTTCAGGCCATGATCCTAGAGTCCCAGGATTGATTCCCGAATCGGGCTCCCTGCTCAGCGGGGAGTCTGCTGCTCCCTCTGACCCTTCCCCCTCTCATGCGTTCTCTCTCAAATAAATAAATGAAATCTTTAAAAAAAAAAAAAAAAGACCAAACAATCTTACACACCTCAATCACCAAAAGGACATCACTGCATTATAATACAATGCAGTATCTCCTGTTCCCAAAAGTGATGCTGACTTTAACAGAGTCTCTTTGAGATTTAACAGAACCTCTTCTTGAAGGCAAGAGTGTATAAAATCATTACACTTATGTCTAGATATTAGAAATGTAGATATAGGTAGATCTAGATAGATACCCAGACTGTTCAAATAAAAATTGATGTGAAATAATTGATTAAAATCTCCTTCGAAGTTCTAAAAGAAATGAGTCAGCCTAGAAATCTATACACAGGTAAGCTACCTCTCAGGGAGAAGAAAAGGTGAAAGGCATTTTCAGACGCAAAGATTAAGAGCAAAAGCGGTGGCTACCAGATGTGCTAAGAAGGAAGACAAGCAAGAAGGAAAACAGGACCCAGAAGGAAGGAGCCTGCGGAGCCACGAAACAGGTCAGCATCCGCGTAAGGCTGAATAAAAACTCACTGAAAATCAATACTGTCGTTAACATAATCCTAACGACTAATTTGAAGGAGGTTGGAAAAACAAGATAGAAATAAAATCTTGGACATCGATAATGTGGATAGAGGGAGGAAGGGGGATTAGAATGAAGGATTCTAAGGGTCGTTACAGTGTGTGGGAAGAAGAGGAATTCTCACTAACTTCAGACGTCACTAAATATACATATTTGCTAAAAATTATTGAGCAACCACTGAAAGAGAGGAAACAAATTGTGTAACATCTAAGCTGTTGGAGGAAAAAAAAGAATTTTAAAAAATCCTCACATCACCCAACATAAAGAAAGAAAGGAGAAAGATAGAAGCAGTGGGGAAACATTTTGAAGTCAAAATAAATGTCAGAAATAGGCACCGAAATAACCGTTGCTATAATGGATGTAAATGAACTAGCCTATACATCCAAAGTATAATGCTGAGTGGGGAAAAAGAAGCACATTGTAAAAGAACAGGTACAGCATAGCATCCCACCTCGAAATGTACAGAATCATAAATACTATAGATGGGTTATAAAGACACTAACATTTGGTGAACATAGGAAACCATGAGCTGGAAGGCTACAACACGCCATTGTGCATGGCAGGGGCCTCTACGGGCAGGAAGAGAAAAATGTGACTTGGAAGAAAATGAAGAATAGTTCATCTTTGGCTGTGATGTTCTTTTTCACCTACGGGAAATAAGATGTGGAGGGAAAATGAAACAAAAAAGCCTCGTGCTGACAGGCAAAGAGTGAGGGAGCCTCTGGGAAGGAACACTTCTGAAATGTCCGGGAAGCTGGTCTGAGTCTCCCTCCCAGTGTGGGGCTCCTGGTCCTTCCTTCTTTCCTTTCTTGGGGATGACAAAAGGCTCCGTTGGAGCTGAAACCAGGGAAGAAGATGTGAAGGAGGAAAGTCTCTGGAATGATTCTTCAAGCTCAAGTGCTCAGAGTCTTGGCAACTAGGAAAATATCCCAGAAGCCCATGATACAAGAGCCCAAAGTCTACGTACAAACCATAGGGAAAAGTATTTTTAGCGCTCTTTTTCATTTTGAAAATTTTGGGGCACCTGGGTGGCTCTGTCGGTGAGTGGTCTGCCTTTGGCTCAGGTCATGATCCTGGGGTCCTGGGATCCAGCCCCCATGTCAGACTCCCTGCTCAGCGGGGAGTCTGCTTCTCCCCCCGCCCAGCCCCTCTCCCCTGCTTATGCACTAGCTGACTCTTGCTCTCTCTCTCTCCCCCTCTCTCGCTCTCTCTCAAATAAAATCTTTTTAAAAGGAAAAAGACATTTTCTCAGCTAAGCCCTCAAAGTTCGTTCCAGTGGAGCGCTATGAAACACGTTAAACCCAGCCTGATGACAATCAAGGTTAAGCAAAGTGTAGTACGCTGTCACTTAGTGTTTAATTCCCCAAACTTCCTTTTTAAAAACATTCTACTTTGCTCTTCTGTGGCCGCCACGTGGTGCTATATTAATAGTTACTTTCCTGATTCTAAAAACAACAGGACAAAATAAACATTAAGTGGCAAGTCTGTTACAACTAGTCATGCCTGTAATTAACTGTAATTAAGTCCAAATCGTGACTCCCAGCTCGGAACACCTACACGGTCAGACCCATCAGTCAGAGCAGGTAGTGGTGATTTTTAATAAATTTACCAATTTGTATTCTTTGAATTTAAATCAGTCAAATATTCCTTCTTATTGTTTCATTAAAGAAGAAATAATCAGGGCACAATGAAGTTCGGTTATCTCCAGCACCCATGGGAGGTCCATTTTTCTACCCTAACACGATGGGAAATGACACATATCCAGTCATGACTGGATTCCGTGATCACCAACCGGCCTGACATAAAACTACTGCATCCTAAAGATAGGATGTAGAAAGTAAAGAAGGTAGAAAGTAAAACTCCACATACTTCTTCTCAAGGAAGGCTCTCCATCAAAAAGAAGAACCACCACCCTTGCTGATAAATCAGTGGTGGTAAATAGATAGTAGAATCGGGGCACCTGGGTGGCTCAGTCGGTTGAACGTCTGCCTTCTGCTCAGGTCATGATCCCGGAGTCCCGGGATCGAGCCCCGCATCGGGCTCCCTGCTCAGCGGAGAGTCTGCTTCTCCCTCTGCTTCTACCCCCTACTCATCCTCTCTAATATATAAATAAAATCTTTAAAAAAAAGACAATTTAAAAAAAGAATGAAGGAAATCTCGCTCAATCTTTCAGATGGTGGGAATTTTAAAGTTCCCTCTTTCTTTTGAACACGTTAAATTCAAAACTAAGGCTACAGCCAAAATGTGATGCTGAGGATACATGGCTGTTAAATTGGCAGAAAATACATAAAAATCTGAGGAAAAATAAATAAAGAAAATCAGTGTATTGTATATTCCTATATTCTAAAATTTGGAGAGGTAACAGAAAGACTGCTTAGCCTATCAAAAATAAGATTTCAAATTTTATGGGACAAACAAACATTTTGAGCCTACACCACCTGTCAGACCATAGTGGAGACACAAAATCAATCAAATTGTCCATGATGTCCAGGAGCTCACAATGCGGGAGAGCAAAATCTATAAATCCACCGTTTAAGTTCTGCTGAAAAGGCTCCACCACTCTCAAGCAACTGTGCTCCTGGGCCAGTCACTTCTGCCTACTTCACTTTCTGCAGTAAGATCATAATTCTACTCCACTAAGTTATCATATAATTACAAGATAATCCAAGTATGGCCCTTAACACCGTCCTTGGCACATAGAAAGGGCTGAACAAATAGTACCAGGGCATCCTCACCGTGATTTAGAAGAGTAGTATATCAGTGCTGGTATATTACAAGATGCTAACAAGGGAGAAGGACAACTAGGTCAGGAAAAGCTTGCCAGAGAGGGAAACCTGAACTGGGTCCAAAGGCAGATGGATGAAAGTAGGATATTCCAGAAAAAAGTGCAGCATACACAGAGGCGCGGAAAACTGAAAGAATGGCCAGACTTTGGCTCTCCCAATAGTTAAGGATGGTTCCAGTGAGGGTGTGTGTGTGTGTGTGTGTGTGTGTGTGTGCGCGTGTGCACGCGCGCGCACAGGGCTAGATGGGGTTGCTCTTAACAAATAATGAGGCTGAAGGGGTGAAAGATCAGATCACAAAGAACCTCCCAGGCCCCAAGAAGCAACTTGGCTCTTCTTCCCTAGGACTCGCTATATGCACAGACGGGGATCCTTGTGACTGATGTCAGTTACATAAATCAAGATAAATACATATTTGTAAGTTTCAAATATGAAACAGTATGTGAAAAAAATTAAGGTAAATATCTAACGTCTGTTTCATGTTGTAAAGGAAGGGAGAAAGGGAGAGAGGGAGAGAAAAAAGGGAAGGGCAGAAAGGAAAGAAAACGGAAAAAGGGAAACATAAGGGGAAGAATGAAAAGAAGGATAAAGGCACACACAGACAGCCAGGCAGGACAGACAGAAGACTGGCCTGGCAGTTTCTAACACCTTCAGACTTGCAGATTTTTAACAATAGCAAATGGTCAACTTATCTGCAGACCTTTTATGTTAGAAGGTAAGCATTTTGCCACACCAAATTAATTCTACATTTATCAAAATAGATTCCTAAAGGGTGTCCGGGTGGCTCAGTCGGTTAAGCATCTGCCTTCAGCTCAGGTCATGATCCCAGGGTCCTGGGATCAAGTCCCGCATCAGGCTCCCTGCTCAGCAGGGAGCCTGCTTCTTCTCCTTCTGCCCCTCCCCCCCCATGCTCTCTCTCTCTCTCTCTCTCTCTCTCTCTCAAATAAATAAACCTTTATAAGTGAATGAATGAATTCCTAAAACAAGAACAAGGCAATTAAGACAGTTTCCTTAATGATTATCATTGAAATGGAGTAACTTCTTTATTCAAAGCTTCAGGATTTTTTTGCACAGAGAGGGAAACATAAATGATATACTGAAGAGAGCAGAAAAGGGATGGCAAGTATGTGTCACCCATGTTGCCTCTCACTTCCCCATCCTAGACTCATGACAGATATGAGTAACCAATCAAAGGTCCTGGCCAGTCCAGCCTTTCTGTGGGCTAAAGAATCATTCTCAATTCCATACTATAGACAGTGACCATCAACGGGTAGGAGTTGATGTGTGAGAGGAAACCTATATGCCACATCCAGCTAGAATAATTCATGTCTTCTTCCCAAGAATCTTTCCCTGGACTACCATGCCATGTGGTTTGGTTGAGATGCGGCGCCGCCAGGGACACATGTGAAAAAGTTGTCCGATCTGAATTGGAGGGGGGCTAAGATGGGAACCCCAAAGTGGAGCATAGGCTCAGATACCATCCGGATTTTATTACAGTCTTCAGTGATCCTCTACCTCACCTTCATGGATAATTGAGTATTGGCTTCAATCTCATCTCTGTGGGTCTTTCCGAACACCCAGTTAGATAGAGACAGATGAAAAGGACTAAATAAGATATATTTTATAGGACAATTAATTATGGATAAAAATCATTCTACCACAGTCTCCTTGAATCAACTTTGGTGACATAAGGTAAAATACAGAAGCAATGACCTCCTTCATCTTTATTAAAGTAAACCAAATGTTTGAACATCGTTAAGTTTTCAAGCAGTTACTTGATGTTACGGTTGTTAATCACTGACCCGGAAAATGGTACTTTTCTCATGTATTCCAGACGGAATCATTTGAAACCTTTATGAGCAGTAAAGGCTGCGTTGCAAAAGAAAAGAAAATTTGAAGTCATAGATGGGAATTTAAGTCTCAGTTTTGCTACTCACTAGCTGAATAAGAATTACAATCTAAAAAAAAAAGAACTACAATCTAGATTAAATGAGACAATGTGTATATACTTAGCACTGTGCCCGTTCACAGGGGGTACATGACACATATTGCTTATTTAGATACATGTTAGTTATTTTACCTTTCCAAAGAACAGCCATAAAGCGTGTAGCTAACAAACCCTGCCTTCTCTTTTATATTGCTCACCAATCAGTCATGTCGGTGGTCTTCTGTTCCCATCCCACACCCACTCAAAAGCATCAAGGATGCTTATTAAGGGGCGCCTGGGTGGCTCAGTTGGTTAGGCGACTGCCTTCAGCTCAGGTCATGATCCTGGAGTCCCTGGATCGAGTCCCGCGTTGGGCTCCCTGCTCGGCGGGGAGTCTGCTTCTCCCTCTGACCCTCCCCCCTCTCATGTGCTCTCTCTCATTCTCTCTCTCAAATAAATAAATAAAATCTTTAAAAAAAAAAAAAGGATGCTTATTAAGTCTTCCATTACCTTCCCTTTGCCTCACCTTCCCTTCTAAGACCCTACTTGTCCTCAGGCAATCTTCAGCATATTCCCTAAGCAATATCACTTCATCTCATCATTATCTTTGTTGTCACATCAAATTTTTGAGATAATCCCCCAATACTATAGGAGATAATCACCAAATTCAGGGTCGACACATACAGACTTCACTATAGCCTTGAGGCTCCAATTCAGGAACAGAAGACTCTACCAAGAAAACCTATCCAAGCTCTTCCCATAATTGCACAAAACCCAAAGAAAGAGTTCTTCCACCGGACATCACAGATGGCTTATTGTGGCTTAACACCCGGGAAAATGGGAAAACACTTTTCCAAGACACTCATTTGTTCCTATTAACCTCAGCTGTTAGACTCAAGAAGGCTCATACATTCACAAAAAAAGTTCACTCAAACCATTTTCAAGCCAGGGATGTGACAATAAACACCAACAGCCCAGGCAGGAGTGCTGAACATGAGTAGCACCAGTCACAACGAGGTGCACAGAAGCAAGCTGCTAATCCTGGGAGTGGCCGATTTCCAGAGATGGACATATGACCGGCGTTTTGAGAGCAGGTGCATCTATCCATTTGTTTTACAGCAGAAAGCTGCAAAAGTGGATGAGGGAATAAAAGTCTCTTATTAGGCAGGAGAACTACAGACCCCTGGGAGAAGAACTGTCTCCCAGGTGCCTTTTCTCTGTTGGCTTTCTGTCTTAACATCTAGAGAAAGAGGCATCTATGCCACCCACCTGAAGGCAGTTACTTGGGTTTGCCAGTGTGATCATATGAACCCGGAGAACACAAATGCCAACATGTGAATGAACATAAGACCAGAGATTTACTATTTTCCCCAGAGGTGGCAATAAGCTTCTGTAGATACCTACACATTGGACAACGAGAACTCGAATTCAGGTTGGCAAATATGCACCATTGACAACAATTTACCTTATTGACTAAACTCCCCAAATGGCTGTCTATCACAGAAAGATCAAAGGGGACAGCCAACTTGGAAATATTATGGATGCCAATGACGGTCGACTACTAACAAAAAAGCTGGGAAAACCCATTTTTCCCCTAGAGAGAGAGAGAGAGAGAGCACATGTATGCACACACACACACAAGTGGGGTGGGGTGAGAGGAGCAGAGAGAGAGGGAGAGAGAGAATCTCAAGCAGGCTCCACACCTGGAGCAGAGCCCAATGTGGGGCTGGATCTCATGACCCTGAGATCATAACCCGAGTCAAAATCAAGAGTCGGACGCCAACCGATGGAGCCACCCAGGTGCCCCATGGGAAAACCCATTTTTAAGAGCCATGGAAGGCAAGGACTTTACTGCAGAGTCTTAATAAAGGAAAACATATTCCATGGCCTTCTATTCCATTCTACTGTACACCATTTTCAAAGCCTCGTTCTAAACCATGATTAAAATGTAGGAAAAGTTATATACATAAGAGAATATCAACCTCACAGCTCACCTATTAATAGGATGATAGTCTGTATTCTCTTGCAAGTACAATTCTCCAGATCTATGAACATTCGCATATTTTACCAGGTTCAAGAAGAATCTGTGCAATCAACAGATAGGTATTGATAAAGGAAATTTTCGGCTTTTCATGTTTGTGGGCCCGCTCCTGGGTGCCCAGGGAAAGCCATACTTAAACATTTACCAAGGTCAAAAACGACGCTGCAAAACCTCAAAGCATGGGCTCTATTTCTGCCCCGAGCACACACCGTACATCTGCTTCATTAAAATAATAGCCAAAAAGGGAACAATCTGAACACAAAAGATAAGAAAAAAGAAGCAACTTCCCTGGTTTTCGTAAGATTAAATTATACAGCTCTGCATGTAGGAGAAACTTAAGATAAAGTCTGTAACTTTCTGAAACATCCTTTGCCTAATGATTTGTAACTTTTTATGTAAAAAAAAAAAAAAATGTATATAACCCCACACCAAATGTTCCCTTGCCTGAGCACTCTCTTCTTTATGAAGGTTGTGCATCCTGGGCAGCTGTCCTCCCAGGGCTCAGTAGGTTTAGCATAGGACTCTTGATTTAGGCTCAGATCATGATCTCAGAGTTGTGAGACCGAGCCCTGCATGGGGCCCCGGTGCTGGGCATGAAGCCTGCTTGGGATTCTCTCTCTCCTTCTCCCTTTTGTCCCCCCAGTCCCGTGTGCACGTGCACTGGGGTGTGCTCTCTCTCTCGAAAGAAAGAAAGAAAGATCTCTTCCTCTTTTTTAGAAATTCTAAAAAGTATGTTCATTTTACATTGACAGTATCCCACCTCCTCCCATTGCCCAGTACTGCCCTAGCACCGTTAGGAAGAAAATATGGAAAGGACTAGGTCCTGCCTCACCCACACTCTGGTTCGATTCCACAGGAGCAATGGATGGTAGCGTTCGTTAGTACAGCCTGTGATGCAACTCGGGGGCACAAGGATATGTAAATGCCCTTGAGAGGTCACGTTCAGGTTCAGGCACACAGAACAACTCAAGGAGGCTTCCACACTCAATTATACAGAACGACAATAAACGCAAACATTGCTCCTTAAAGAAAGAGAATAAAGTGTCTGAAATAATCAGAGGCGGCTTCCCAGAGAAGGGCTGAGAAAGTCCGAGGGCATTTTGTAAGGATCAGGAAGTCAAAGAGGACAACTGTAGTGGGAGACTCTGCGATCGGATCACCTTGCAGGGAACGGGGAGACTCAAAGAGAAGGGCTCTGCAGTCAAACACAAGTATTGGAAGCTGGGGGAGCTAGCCCATCACCCATCAGAGCATCCTGATTCCCACCCCCCTCCTAAAATGGTCAGGGCTTCATAAGCAGAGCACTGATGGAACTGGATAGATTCATTTTCACATTCTCTCAGCCAAATCTACAAAACTGGTCTCTTTAGATACAGCTACAAAGAACAGAAACAAATGCACAGCTATAATTTCAATCAATGCTACTGTCACGGGACGGGGTCCTTGGACCCAACAACTGAAGAAACGAGGCTGGACCCCAAATTTAAAGGCACAGGCAAGGCGTTATTGGGCCAACAGGTGCAGGTGAAGGGAGACACGGTCCTGACAAAGATGTCGGACTGGCTCCGCAACAATCGTCAGGGAACTCTTGTTTGAAAGGGACCTAGGTGGAAAAGGAGTGATGTCCAACCATGCGGAGGGGCGGGGAATCCCAGGAAGGTGGGTGCATGCGCAGGTGCAGTTGATAGAACAGGCTGCTTCATACTTGGTAGGTTGATTTGCATATTAAATCTCAACCTCTGGGCGTGTTTTTCAGCATTAAAATGAGGGCAGGGGAGCTGGTGAAAGGTCAGATTTGGCTGCCATCCTGTCCTTGGGTCAGTCTGAACAGATCTGGGCTTGCTCTTCGGTCCAGCCCGTGCTGCCCTCTGCAAGAAAAGTGATTGACAGCCAGGAGGCAGTGTCCCCCGTGGCTGTTCCCAAGATCCCTGACTGTCTCGGTATCTAACTATCCTTTTACTCCTGTTAATATAGAGTTTTTAACTCAAAGTCAAGCCAAGTTACAAATAGTGAAGGCTAAATTTTTTAGTGGTATAGAAACCATGATAAAAAATGCCACTGCGTAGAAAGAGCTTATGCTAAGAGCAGGCATGTTTATTAAACTGTTGTTAGTGTTCAATGGCCCTACCATCTCCTCTAAGACAGGTTATTTTGCCCACATGGTCAATTATCCTTCCGGTAGACTCAGAGGCTGAAGTAGCTATGGCTGTCCCATTTCAAAGGTGAGGACACAAGGACTGCTTAGGTGACTACTCTGGTTTACGGTCACCGAGATCACAGTAAGGTGTATGAACAGTTAAAAATGGATCACTTATGATAAGTCCCTGTGTTAGCAAACCAAGGCTTAGTACCTAACCTAACTGCAGTTTCAACATCCCCTCCCCCATGCAACCTTCAACCAGCCAAACCAGATTTTCCTGCTCAACACTAGGAGGTAATCCCTACACAGACCCCTTTCATTCCCCTTAGGAAGGAGACCTTGCCTAAAAAGCAATGCATTCCTTGTTAATTCCTTCTCTACCCTGAAAAACCTTCCATTTTATACAGCTCCTGGGAGCTCCCCTCGACTTGCTGGATGACATGCTGCCTGATTCGTCAATCATTTAATAAAGCCAGTTAGATCTTTGGATTTACCTGGTTGAATTTTGTTTTTTAACAGAACCCTAGATGCAGGGACCTGGGGTTTGCTCCCTGGACTGCTCGGCCCTGGGGACGTACAGCCGAATCAGCCGAGACACCTGCCCTCTGGGGGCTGGCAGTGGAAGTAGGACTCAGAGCCTGATGCATGTTGCTCTATTAATGCCCCCCCCGCCCCCCCCCCAGAAGGCCACATATTGGACCAGACACTTTGCCATCCTCCCACACCCTGACTGTCCCCATACTCGTCATGCAGTCCTAACGACGGTCGTGATTCATGATGGCAAACACAACAAAGACAATAATAATGCTACAGTCTGTGTGATTACTATGTGTCCAGCACTGCACAAAGCAGGGAATTAATCCCAGTATAATCCTTACGGTGATTTCACAAGATATACCCTCTTCTCCCCATTTGACAGAAGAGAAACTGAAGCTCAGAGCTGCTTATATGTCAAAGTCACTGGGAAGAAGTTAGGAGGACCTGGGTTCAAGTTGAGTTCCGTTTCATGCCAGGGCTCATGACCACTCTGTTCAACTTCAGGGCAGCCACAAAAAGGAGCAGGGCAGCTCCATCAAACTCATGAGGGGGTTGAGCAGGGAAGGCTCCCTGGCAGAAAGGAGTCTTGGGGTGAATTTTCAAGCACCACCAGGATTTGGGCAAATAAAGGGGAAAAGGTATTCCAGGCACAGGGGCAAGGAACAGAGTGATACTTTCAGGAACTGCAAGCGATTCAACATTGTTGCAGCAGAAGGAGTATATTCAGCGGACAGGAACACGGCGCAGAGGGGCCGATGGGTAGATGGGGGCCAGGTCCCAAGAGCTGAGTTGTGAAGTATGTGCAGTAAAGATGTCACCCTGATGGCAACAGAGGGCCCTGGAACCTGATGTGACAGGTCAGCTTTACGTCTGGGGAAGACATTCCTGCAGTGGGGAGGATGGACCACCAGAAAGAAGCCAGGGGGCCACGGGAAAGAAGCGGGGAGACTACTTTCACATGCGTTAAAAGCGATGAGGATAAAAACCAAGATAGAAATTCCCGAAAGGGGTTTTACATGTTCCTATGAGATGATTCTAATGTTTACAGTTTTCATGGATTGCATATTAACAACATATGCAATATTATACTCCAATCCGTGATTTCATGGATATGATTACTTAAGATGAAGCTAAAGAAGGGAACTGATTTAAAGAAAAATACTGAATCAGGGCACCTGGGTGGCTCCGTTGGTTAAGCGTCCGGCTCTTGATTTCAGCTCAGGTCATGATCTCAGGTTGTGGGATCGAGCCCCTCATCTGGCTCCTCACTCAGTGGGGATCTGCTTGGGATTTTCTCTCTTTCCCTCTGCCCTTTGCCCCCACATCATGCACGCATGCTCTCTCCCTCTCAAAAAGATAAATCTTAAAAAAAAAGAAAAATACTGAATATAATAAGTACTACAAATATTAAAATATAAATACAATAACAATCTAATGTAGGATATAACATGATACTATTATTTTAATATATTTTATATAAATCATATGTATCTTATATAACATTCCAAATACACTGTATAATATACAACATAATTATTGTGTTAGGTTTTACATAGTATAGTTCTATAACATATATTCTATTATTGTATATACAATATACTGTCACAGTGTAATACATAAGTATATATTGTACAAGCATCAATGTAGGTATGTATATTATATGTAATACACTGCATATTCTAGTACCACAATATAATATAAAATATGGTATATAATACAAATAATATAAATATAAAATAGTAATTAAACGTAAATAGAGTGGAGATTGTAGGAGGACCGGGGAGAAGTCAAAGTTCAGGAAACACAGAACTAAGGCATTTGAGAGAAAGTTACCAGAAAGCAACCATAATGCAAAAGGCACTAAGGAGGAAACATCTTTTGGATCCTGTGACTCCACTGGGTCTGGGGAGGGGTGGGAGGCATGAGGAGGAGTCAGGTCCCTCCCTGGAGCCTGAGGAGGTCTGGGGAGCCCTGGCCAGGAAAGCAAATGTGGGGCAAGGAGGAGGCCTATGGGCAGCTGTGAGGGAAGATTATCTACAGGAAATAGAACTGTAATCATGAGGGAAGTGAAATAAGCAAATTAATCAATTATCCATTCCAGACCTAAAGAACAATTCCAGAAATCCAGACCTAAAGAGAAAAACCAACATTCTTTACTGCTTCCCAAATTCATGTGTGATTTTTTTTTTTCCTGGTAAAATATGGAGTTAGAGAACAGCCAACTCAACCCTTGCTTCCAAATAAGCAACAAATGAGCCTCCCTTCCTTGATTGAGGCCTGCAGACAGGACCTGCCTCCCATTACTGGCCTCCTCCAGGAGAGGCCTTGAGCCCTGAGGTTCCTGCTCAGACTCCCCATGGAAGCAGTTCCAACTATAGCCATTCACACAGGAGGATCTAAGTCTAATTCCAGAGGGCCATTTCACCTCAGTCCCAGAAGTGTGAGATCCCACAGGGAACCTGAGGACTTGGGTCCCAGCAGAAGACCTTCCTCGATAGAAATCACACTTGCCAGGTTGCGAGCAGGTCTGCCCGAACCTCTGCTCACCACATCCCTTAATCCCTTAATAAGCCTAAAATCAGAGCAAAGACTAAAATAGCTTTTTTTTTTTTTTTTTTAAGTAGGCTCCACATCCACTGTGGAGCCCCACGTGGGGCTTGAACTCACAATCCTGTGCTGAGATTAAGAGTTGGATGCTTAACTGACTGAGCCACCCAAGCGCCCCTCAAATAGCTTTTGATGTCAAGGCAGAAGAAACACTGTGGCACGTACCACTCCCTGCCTTCATTGACCATCCCATTCTCCAACTCAAGGATTGGCCAACCGTCCGTAAAGGACCAGAGTAAATATTTTTGACTTTGCAGGTCATACCGTCTCTGTTGCAACAGCTCAACTCTGCTGCTGTAGCGAAAGCAGCCATATTCAATTTGTAAGCAAATGGGATGGCTGTGTTCCAATAAAACTTTGTTTATAAGAACAGGCAGGTTAGATTTGCCCAGGAGGCCACATTTGGCCCATGGGCTATTGTTCGCCAACCCCCTGTCCTCACTAAGCAAGGATTTGCCTTCTCTGCCCAGATTCTCCCTTACCAGAACCTGGTTCGGCCGCCTTGAAATACATTACCTTCCCGCATCTCCACTGGGAGACCCTCCAAAACTCTGGGTTCCATTTCCCTGCCCTGGCTACGGTCTTTTCTTAATAATAGTCATGATGGAAGAATAGTAATAGATGGAGTTTACGTTTCCTGAATGGCTGTTTACGATGTGTCAGTATCACCCCAGGTTCTTCATAAACCCTGTCTCATTGAATCCTCAAAACCTCCTAATGAGATAGGTCTAAGTATCATCTTCATTTTACAGACACAGAAACTAAGGCTGAGAGGGGGACAGTTTTCTTTCCGTGGTCATGCAGGGTGAGGCTGCGTTGTACCTCCCATCTCTCTGGATGCAGAGGCAGAGTTCTTAACCATTCCCCTGGGCTGCTTCCCGGGAGCGCATGTGGCTGTCTAGACAGAAGGTGTCTGTCAACGGCCACTCCTACCCTTTCCTCTGGGGGGCTCATCTCTGTGTTGCCACCTGCACCCCTATAGGACAGTGACAACTGCCCCCCACCAAATAGCACCTTTCCCTCCAGGCAGTGCCTCTTCTACTTTTCACAAAGTTGGTGTTTTTTTGTTTTTTTTTTTAAGATTTTATTTATTCATTTGACAGAGAGAGCATAAGCAGGGGGAGCAGCAGAGGGAGAGGGAGAAGCAGACTCCCCGCGGAGCAGGGAGCCCGATGCGGGGCTCGATCCCAGGACCCTGGGATCATGACCTGAGAATGTTCTGTTTGTAAGCCTGTATATTGCATATGCCTGTATGTCCTCCCTCCAACAGCAGGACGCCTCCAAGCGTATCAGAGATCAGCATGTATCCACGACTCGTCCCTGAGGACCCGAGTCGGCTAGGGAATCCTGCTTGCTTGCCGTGGCTGGAAATCTCAAAACACAGCATGTGTTCCCCCAGAATATTCCCAAATGGAAACAAGGCTAGGGGAGTGGAGAGGAATGGGTAATGTAAACACACCCAGCTGGGGCTTCAGAGATTGCTGGGTAGGGAAGTTGCTCCTCTGAAGAAGGGATCCAACAGGCAAATTTAAAACAAAGTCAATAGAGATGATTCTAAAATCCTGCTCTTCTTATCTTCTCGGTAAAGAGGGACACATTTGTAGCACTTCATTGGAATGCCCCCCATTGTGATTAAGAAAAAGAGGATTAAGATCATCATTGACTGCTCTGATGTAGTAGGTCATCACTACACCACTAGAGGACAGAGAAGATGAGCAAATTACTAAAAATTCACACTCCAGCCTGGGAATGCAGCTAGAGCACACATGATGGGGGTCTCTGAGCTCATCAGCTCCATCCCACCGGCCTCCCAAGCCTCTCCCTTTGCAATTACTGCATGTGTTCCCATGTGGCAATGCATCCTAATTCAGGTCTTCATCCCACCCTGCCTCCCAGTGAGCATCTCCCTGTGCCTACGTGCGCTCCCGCACAACGGTGGCGAGAAGACCTTTTCCTGCAGGAAAAGGTTTGCCACATGTTTGCCACTGACCGTGCTGTGTTGTCTCCCCACAGGATGTTCTGACACAGGCTGGAGGGACCGCACGTCAGCTCTCCCTCTGTGGCCAGTTACATAAAGCTGCAATGAGCCGGACTTGGATAAATTATTTTGAAATAGCTGCCAGTGAAGCATTCGGTATACAGAGCACCGGACTAAGCAACACCATGAACGTGACAGCAAGTGGGCTGGATCTTTGTCCCCCAATGCAAGGGACACCCAAGGGATGCATTCGAGGTATAAAGCAGAACCCAGCCAAAGCACAGCTGACAGGCAGGTGTGGTTGTCACAAGGATAAAGAAGAGTATGTAAAATAGATACGCTGAAGAAAAAAAAAAAGAATACAGAAGATGGAACCTTTCTAAAATGATATAAGAAATCTAATCTAAGAGCCTGTCAATCAGTGAGTTCCAAATCAAGAAAAATTTTTAAAAGTAGTTTTCAGGGACGCCTGGGTGGCTCAGTCAGTTAAGCATCTGCCTTTGGCTCAGGTCATGATCCCAGGGTCCTGGGATTGAGTCCTGCATCGGGCTCCTTGCTCAGTGAGGAGCCTGCTTCTCCCTCTGCCCCTCCCCCTGCTTATGCTCCTCTCTCTCTCTCTCTCTCTGAAAAATAAATAAATAAAATCTTTTAAAAGTAGTTTTCATCCCTAAATGCAAGTGCTATGGTTTCCTCTGTCCCCACCCCCAAAAAGCCAAGCAATTAGAGATTTCTCTTTGTATCACTACTGCTTAATTTGTGAAAGTCTGGCCAAATGCACTTTCATTAAGTATCCTTTTTGATACTGACAAATGAGAACAAATAGTGAAGTTCTGGACTGAAATACTAATGAGAAAGAAGTTGAAGGTCTGTTCAAAGTATTTTTCAACAGCAGCTTTAATGTTTGAAACATCAGCCACAAGTTGAAGCAGTGAGCTTAAAGCTTTCAACTAACAGCGTATTTAGCTAAATAAATGTATCTCAAGCTATTCTCACCTCCAGAGACAGATAGCAACTCATGCTCTTTGACATAAGAACTTTTCCCCCAATCATGGGAAGATTTACGAGTATGAAAATGAACCTAGCGAGTTTCTAAAAGCCAAAACTTTAGCCTTAAAATTGCATAGCTAGGTCCACAGAAACTAGGTTTTCAGTCAAAAGCTTTGCTTGGGTATGTGTCTAGAAGTAGAAGACCTGCCTTTGAAAAAGCATGGGGTGACTATTATAAACCCCACGGCCATCACTTCTATATGCATGCCACTTCAATAACACTCAGCCTGATTATTATTTTTCAATATTTTAAATAATCCCTGACCTTAAGAATAAATCCAATACTAAGACACAATTTCCCTTAGCCACTTAGCAAAAAATTAAACAGCATAAGAATTAGTACCCATGTATTTATGAACCCTCATGACAGTACACTCTACTGTCAGAAAAGGACTACCCAAGGCCAAAACCACGAAAAACACATGATAGTTGATTCAGTATGTTTGTGTCAAAACTAATACGCAACTACTACCCTTGGAAGACCAAAGCTTCCAGAAGGAAAGAAGTCTACCTCTGTGACCATACAAATCTCAATAGCCAGATGACTTGGAAACAACTCCATCTTAACACCTACTGGATAAAACCACTACAGAGAAATACAGTATTGGGCAAATATGCTCAGAATATTCCCGAAAGCAAAGGACAAATTACTGCCGTAGGATACCAGCTGTCAAAACTCATCAACAACAGTTCGGTTCAATGTTTATCAAGTCTGAACCCCAATGTGTTTCATAGATTCAAAAAGCCAAGCCCAAAGTTCACCCATCAATAACACATTGTCAAAAAGAGAGACTAGCATAATACAGACTCGACTAATGACTATTTGACGTGGAACAGGAGAGAAGATGCAAGTTCTCTGAGAAAAAGTCAATCCAATCACTGTACCAAGAATATTTTGAGATGTTACTTGCCATATTTACACACACAAATTCTCCATCCCTTCAGACCACTGTTCTCCAAGCACAGAGGTAGGGAGTGGTGATGTACTAAACCAAACTCTTGCTAGAGACAAATCCAGTACAGAAGAGAACAAGGACTTTTGATTTGCCTATCCTGTAGCCCTACAGTGAAGAGGGACAGAAATTCTGCCAATTACAGTCCTTTACACATACACACACACACACACACACACACACGCAGGCATGCTTGCCTTTGGCTGTTTACTACCTCATTTCCTTTCAGCAGTGGGTTAATACCAGAACTTTCCATTATCCAAATGATTCCCTTTGCTTACTTTTCAGAGCACCTCACTTAACTCTTTTAAGTCACCAGGGTCCTAATTAGTGATGAGGAGATGCCATCAGCTACGACCTGGATGCATGAAGGAGTTACTGAGCTCACAAACAGCCTTATGTTCAGCATGAAGCCACACCGACTGTAGGTTTATGGGGGAAATGGCTGTTCCGGTAAAAACTGTTAGCCATAACGTTATAGTCCTTTAACACTTGTTAACAGACCTGAAACCTAACAGCCAAAATGAACACTTACCTTCTCAGAGAGCCAACCTGCCCAGAGGGAACATGTAAAGTAACTCAGTTAAAAAAAAAAAAATGTTGGCTGCCTTCAGTAGATATCATAACTTCTTTTAAAAAAAAATGAACACACAGACACACACACTCTAGATAGTTAAACTAATGAACACCATTCAAATGCCCACTTTTATTTTTTCTGTTCCCATTCGTAAGACTTGTTTAAAACAAAAAGAAAAAAAAAAGAAATTATCCCTGTTTTCTAAAGCCCAAGAGAGGTTAGGCTCCTATTCCTTCCCTTCACCCCAACAAACTCCAAAATAGCTAACAATAACAAGCATCTGACACCTCCATTGCCCTCACCACACACCAGCTAGGGTTCCAAGTGCTCTCTCTCTCTCTCTCTCTATATATATATATATAAATAAAATGTCACATAATCCTCCTAACAAACCGACGAGAGACATATTCTAGATTCCCCATTTTAGAGACAAGGATACTGAAGCGCAGAGAGATGAAGTAAACTTGCCCAAGGTCACACAGCTAATTAGTGGCAGAGCTGGGTGTGAGCCCGGACTCAACGGCTCCAGAGGTAAGTGCACAAAACCATGAGGCTACACCACAGAACAAATAGTAAACAACCCAAAGCAGCGTCTGACGGCTCTGCTCAGCGGGGAAGTTCACAGAGAAAAATTTCACAAATTATGATTTTTTACAGCTTCCTATAATAATAAAAAAAAAAGACTGGGAACATCTGGGGACAAAGTTACCTGCCAAGGGCGCCTGGGTGGCTCAGTTGGTTAAGCAACTGCCTTCGGCTCAGGTCATGATCCTGGAGTCCCGGGATCGAGCCCCACATCGGGCTCCCTGCTCAGTGGGAAGCCTGCTTCTCCCTCTGACTCTCCCCCTCTCATGCTCTCTATCACTCTCTCTCTCAATAAATAAATAAAAATCTTTAAAAAAATAAAAAAATTAAAAATAAAAAGTTACCTGTCGACACCAGCACTCACACTGTCCCTACATCAACGTTAATTGTTAAACAGGGATACCCTTTTACAAACCTGGTGAGCCAGTAATTTAGAAACCCAGATCATGGGGACATAGGAAGACAAGGCCAACGACAAAGAAGCAAATCCCCAGACTCACGAGGTAGTACAGTCATCAAAATACTAACCAGTAAATGTGACCGAGAGGCTCCAGAAAACACCACATGAGGTGGTCTGTAAGCACTTTAAAAAATGAAAGGACTGCTATAAACTTTGCGGAGTGACAAATTAAAAAACTGCCAATTGTCTTAAATAATATCCTTGACCTCAGTAACTTCTCTCTTAGCAATTTTTCCCTAAGAAATCATCAGAGGGGCTCACAAAAGCTCATCTGCAACAGTACTCATTATAGAAATGATTTTAGGGGCGCCTGGCTGGCTCAGTAGGGGGAGCGTGTGACTCTTGATCTCAGGGTTGTAAGTTTGAGCCCCATGCTGGCTGTAGAGACTACTTAAAAATAAAATCTTTTAAAAAAATGATTTTAAATAGGTTTTTTCTACTTTTTAAGTGTCTAAAATAAGGGAAAGGATTAAATTGATTACAGCCATAGGACGGGGAGAAAAAAATTGGATTAAGAATGTTTCATGGCGGGCACCTGGGTGGCTCAGTCGGTTAAGTGTCTGCCTTTGGCTCAGGTCATGTTCTCAGGGTCCTGGGATCAAGTTCCGCATTGGGCTCCCTGCTCAGCAGGGAGTCTGCTTCTCCCTCTGCCCCTGCCCCTGCTCGTGCTCTCTCTCTCTCACAAAAATAAATAAATAAAATCTTAAAAAAAAAAAAAGAACATGTAATGGCATGGGGAAATCAACAGAAAAATCACATGAAAAGAATTCCAAATTTCTTTTTACAGATATATAACATATATATATAAACACACACCATCTACTTTGTGTAAATACATTAGAACAAAATAATAATTATCTCTAGGTAGTGAGACCACACTGACATTCTTTCTCGTGTTTCCTAGGTTTTCCAATTTTCTAATATGAATAAGTTATCAATTGTATAATCTGGAAAGGAAAACGAAATTTTTAAGAGGAAAGGCATTTGGTCACGAAGCCTACATCGCAATGCTTAAAATAATAAGCCCATCCCTCTTTTTTCCTTCTTGGATATTGTTAACAGACGGGGAGATCACAAGATTACAGTTCTCACGGAATACGGAGATTCAGCGAGGGATATGACAGTCCTCGTGACATTCTGGTAGAGGAATGTGGGCTGCCTGATAGTCAGGGTTCACAGAGTTGTCATTACTTGAAAGGCGGTACCAAATATCATGAATGAGCAGATGTGTCACAGCAAAAAAGGCCCTACTTCTGAGCTCTGACCGTGGTTCATGAACTCTTGCCTTGCGGACAGGTTCCCAAGGTCCATTTTTCACACTCACGGCTTAGCCAGAAGCCCGGAAGAAGCGTTAAACGCGTCAATGGCAGGTGTGTGCCAACCAGGTAGGGCCGATAATATTGCCATGTTTCTGGAACAGAATTTAGCGCTAATTTGGGTCTTGCCAATGGAGCAACTCTATAATGAGTCCATACACAGCATTTTCCAAAGCGAAACAAGTGTTTGTCAAGTAAACACTGGGATTATGATTCAAATAACTCTGACAGGCTGAAACCCGGGTCTGAAACCAAGATGCTAGAGAAGAGGGTCCATAAAAGTGAAGCCATACACTAGGTTCCATAACAATTTTACAAGTCTTACTTGGCAGTGGTTCGCGTGAAGCGATGACCATTGTAGACCAATAACGGTGGGTATCACGTAGCATCTTTGAGAAAGGGAGGCAAGAATCCCATCTGAAAGTCCTGGGTACCTTTCTAACTTTCTAATCTGAAAAGGGAACTCAGCAAAACAGAGTTAAGGACAGAAGAATACGATCAGGGAACATTGTAAGTCTGGTCAGGAACGTTCAAAGAAACTGGGACTATTTAATTAGGAGGGCATTTAAGGGGGACTAACCAACGTTTAAATGTTTGCTCTGTGATTCTGCAAAGGGGGGGATCAATTTATTCTGCTATACTGGAAACTGCAGTCTGTCTTCTGTCTCTATCACTCCACTGAAACTGTGTGTCAAGGTCAGCAATGACCTTCAATTTGTCAAATCCTTAAGGCACTTCTCCACCCCATTTTAATGGGCTTCAAAGCGTGTGATACATAGCACCTCCCACCCCAACACTGCCACCTCCACAGCAGGGACAATTCATCCCAACTCTTTTTGCTATTCCTCCTTTACACGACCTATAGATGTCCCAGGTTGATCAACTCTTGACCTTCTTATCTTTCTTCTCACTCAATGACTTCATCAATTCCTGTGGCTTTAAACAGCCTCTATGCTGATGGCGCCCATTTAAATTTCCATTATAGACTTTTCCTCTGAACCCTAGCTTCCCCTGTATAATCAGAAGCCTTTCAAATGTATTCTGCCAGAACAAACCCCTGTCTCCACCTCCTCACCCTTCACTGTGGGTCTTCCCCTCTTGGTACCATATACTCGGTTGCTCTGACCGGAACCCTTGGATCCATCTCTGTGACATCCCTTGACCTCACCTGTCACACCCCATCCAGTGCTAGGAAGCCCCCACTCTACCTCCAACATGGGTCTCAAGTCAGACTTCTCTGCATCTCCACCGCTATTACCCCAGCCAAATGAGCATCATCTCTCACTATTAATTGGCTGGTCAAGAACTTTTTGGTCATCTCCAGGCCAGTCTCCTCAGAACATCTCCTCAGAACATCAGAACAAAAGGTCCACCCAAACAGTATGTTGGATCATGACTCTCCATGCTTTAAATAAACTCTTTATTGACTTCCCCACCCTGTGCTTTGCAAAGGAAAAAAAAATCCCCAAATCCTTATCATGGCCTCAAGACCCCTCAATATCAGAATCCTACATCCTCTCTCACTCCACCCAGGACCATTCTCTTGTTCTCCCCCTGGCTTGGGCCACACCGGTTTGCTCTCATTTGTTTAAGTGCAGGAAACTCCTTTTGGTCACGAGGCCTTAGCACAAATTGTTTCCACAGACTCAGAATTGCTGACAATGTCTTTTCTTGTAGGTCTCAGTTTCAAAGTCAAATCCTTGGAGAACACTCCCCCCGAGGACCCAGTTGGATGTGTAACCACCCCTCCTTACCTCCAAGTATTTTTGATCTCAGCCCTTTCTATCCCTTTATGACACTGATCACAACTTCCCAGGACTGTGTTTCTTAACATCTGCCTCTCTCCTGAACCCTGCGTCCTATGTTGCAAGAGGCAAGGGACCTTCCTGTCTTCTTCTCCGTCGTCTCTGCAAAGCTCAAAACCTTTTAACATGTTGAGCATGGAAGGAATAAAACCAGGCTTTACCTCAACCTAAAGAAAATCTTCCTAAAAGTAAGAGTTGTCTGGCCTTGGAACAGACAGCCTTGGACGGGCAAACTGCCTGCCAGTCGTGGGAAGAGGGTTCAAGCAAGAAAGTGGGTGACCACTTTTATCTATGACATAAAGGGATTTCCCAGGCTGGGTGGGATACTGGGCCAGATCATTCCCTCCACGCACTTTCTAGTTTCATAAATAGCATTCGTAAGGAGTTTCAGGGTAAAATTAGACTCCCAAAGTAGCAGACATCCTATTATTTTTTCTTGTGCGGAAATTCATTCTCAAGTAGCCCCACAAAACCACTTTATACCCTGGCCAGAAGTAACTTCCTGAGGTTAAATCAGTGTAGGCTCCCTCTGTACGCCCCACCAGATGTGGTTTGGGACAATGACAGCCCACGGTGCCCCTCTTTCCACAGTGCACAAAACATGGCCCCGAAACACGCTGGCAGACCAAGGAAACCCATTTGTGGTAAACCTAAAGTTGCACTCTTCCACTCATTTGTGATGCTGGTCTGTAAACACACCAGGATATCACTTTATTTAGCATCACACCCATTAATAATGCAGAGATCTTCACACGGGCAGGCAGGGAAAATTAGTCCTGAGTGATTTCGTTACTACAGTGTCGACACGAAGTCAAAGGGACTGAGAGTCCCATTACAACCGATGCAGAAGCCACTGGCCACAGAGGTATCAGCCCTGGAGCTAACCAACAAGGCAATTCAGGCAAATTTCCCACATCCCCATCATTTGGAGTCTCACAGTTAACCTGCAATTCTCATCTATCTCGCTGACGAGAGCAGAGACCTAAAAGACCAACGAAGATAGCCTCCTTCTACTTTTGCAGCTTCCTCCATCTGTAAATTTTTTTAAGTAAAAAAATTAAAGTGTGGCAACTATTTGCCTCTGGTGGCCTCCTTCCAAGGACTGTTAAATTTGTTGGCAGATCAGATAAAGCACCCCCAGAGATCACACGTTGTTGCAAATAAGCCTATGAGGCCGAGTTTGTCCTTAAATTTTTTCTCCAAAAAATTTTTTTCAGGCAAATCAACTTTTTAGACTTCAAAAATCCAAAGATGTTTAAAATTCCTTTTTTATAATATCCAGTGTTAACAATACTGTGGAGGAATAATGTGTGGGGATGCGGGGAATGAAAACTCTTCTGGAAGGGCTGATGGGCAATGGGCCTTCCCTTTTGAAACACAAATGCCCTTGGATTCAGTGATCTGACCGCTGGATATTTACCATATGCGTGTACTCTAATGAGCAGTTTAAAATGAGTATACAAGCACATTCATTTGTAGTACTGTGTATAATAGCAAAAACCTAGAACAATCGAAATGCCTATGAGTGAACCGCAGTACATCCATAAAATAGGATCACATGCAGGTGCTAAAAGAGAACGAGACAGGTCTCTATGTGCTGAGGAAGCAAAACCTCCCAGATAGATCATGGAATAAAAGACAGCTTTCTCTGTATCTAAACACATCTAAAGATGCAATTCTGAAAACTGTAGAGTATATGAGAGACTTCAAAGTTGTTGCCCCTCAGAAACAGGTCGGAGAGGTTAGAGAATGTGACTATCACGTTTCTTTGAAACTCTTCCGTACTGTTTATTCTGACTATATGTGCTATTATTGTATTCATAAGAATAGCTAGATGCCATAGTATCTGCATGGCCTGGAAGCATCTACTTGCTCTCTGTAGGAGTGGGAAAGGGAGCATTCTTTCCCAAGCTCCACAAGGCAAACCAGAGTCCACTAAGTGGGTGCCTCACCACTCCTCTCTAAACAGAGCCTTCAGGCGTTGCTAAGGCCCTTGCCCTCACTCATTCCCTCTTCCTTTGTGCGGCCTAGATGCATGAGTAAAGAGAAAGTTTAATTTCTGTTCTTCAAGTTTTAGATCGATGTCCTCCATCACTGAAAAGCTAAGTTGAAAGAGAAGGAATTATCCCATTGCAAAACATACCAAAGAACAACCAGTGTTTCCTCTGATGCTATGTATTACATAATTATATTATTCCCAAGACAAAATAAAAAAAAATGTTTAACTTTAAAGTATGTACCAGACATTCTTCCAAATCCCATGAGAACAAGGCAGATCAAGGTCCAAGGGGTTATCTTTCCTGATTTAGAATTTTGTATTTGTCTCTCTCAAAATACTACACAACTATGTCAACTAAAATTGCTTCCACATGAGAAATTCAAGTAGACTGAAGTTGAAAAGATGGAAGTGAAATCTAGATTCAAATTTTCTGATGTTGAAGACCTTAAAGGGTATTTGAACTTGACTGTGTACTTGCTCCATCCAAGACATACTCCCAATCCCACAGAGAAGGAGGAGAGGTAAAAAGGAAAGTGACAGGACATCATGCCTTTGTTTTTCCTATTATTTGACCTGAGACATGAGAAGGAAAAGTCACTTATTTAGTATCAAGTGACGTTTCCAAATCGTATAAAAACAATCTCTAGAGTGCTTTTGCTTTGTCGGAAGACCGTGATACATAGGCATTTATTTCTTTACTCATCATTCATTCGTGGATGAGATTTTTTTGTTGTTGTTTATTTTTGTTTTTGTTGCTTTGGCTTTACTAATGGATATAGAAAATAAAGCCAAATGTCTACTGGAAAAAAAGTCTAACATCTACTGAGCTGAAAAACCGCTCCCACTAAATCTGATTTTGTATAAGCATTCTGACAAGCAGACATACAAAGTGACTTCATTTTTGGTTGGGGGGCGGGGCATTCAAGTAATTAGTGAAATGTACAGACTAAGACCTGGTGCACTGAGCTGTCTGTGGTACTGAAAAAGGACACCAAGGCTGCAATGTACTGAGCTCTGTTCTTTCAAAGCCTCCTCATCGCACTATTTTAATTCAGGCACTTCCGACCATGACTCACCTGAACAGTCTTATTTTGCCAGTGTGTATAAACATTTTATAAAAGGTCACACTGACTTACTTTCCAAGGTTCTCCATGGAAATGTCAGGGCCTCCCCAAGCTTCGTTAAGCCATTCCAGTGGACAGAGAGCCAGAACCTTGGCTAGGACACTTTGCCTGAACGCGGTGAGAAATCCTACCATGGACCAGAAAGCCACACTCAGCTAGCTCTTGCTACCCAATCACCACGTTGGTATGCTAAACAGAAAAAGAAAAACTGTCATTTTAGACAACATGCTACATCCAAACACAGGCTCTGATTGGCAATAGAGTTCTTCCACTCAAAGCTACTCAGTATGTTTGGAATTGTTAACAGTAAACTGAGAAGTGCCTTCTTGCTTAAAACTTATGAAAGAAATACACCTACAGCAGTAACATCAATAAGTAAAAAAAAGGGGGACCACAGTGCATCTTTTTCTATATATAGATACATATGCCTGTGCACTTAGTTTCACTGAGCTTCAAGGTCAACTATTTTGCCAATATGGCTGACTCGAATATCTGGATAAGTTAGTAAGTGTTTTTCTGGTGCCTGACTTCTAGCTCAGGGTCCTCAAGTTTATTTGGTCCTCTTCCACTTTATATTTTTGTAAAAGCATCTCAGATAAGCATTTGGAGCTTCAGCTTGAGAAAGAAATCCCCCTTGGATAAAACACTGAGTGAAAAAGCTACAACCAAAACAAATGAATGACACTACCCAAGCATCGATTTTGAAATTTATGTGTGGATGGTTTAACAGAAACTATGTATCATGTAAAATAAACCCAGTTTTAAAAAATCTAACATTCTGGGATATTTATATTGCCCCAACAGTAAAGAAATTCACGGTGCTTACAAGTTTTAGGGGAACAACACATGTCCTTATTTTTGTCACCAACCCTATACATCTTCTAATCAATAGATCCATGCATTTGTGCAACAGAAATAGTCCTCAAAATGAGCCAGCAAGTGGAATTCCAAGTGTGAAAAATCTGGAAAAATTTGAGTTCCTGTATTTTTATTAGTTTCTAGAAGTTTCAAGAGTTCTAACATGGTATCAAAAAAATTTTAATAATACATAACCTTTGGCTACTCCTCGCAAACTCCTATAAGTTATCTCAAAAAACCTCCCAATAATTCTTAAAAAGCCAGTGTTTTCAGGAAGACGCTTTGCTCTCGATGGGAATACCGTCCAAAGTCTCCCCAACGAATGCTTGTTTAGCTGTGCGCTTTTCAGAAGGACCGAACGGCGGTATGAAAGCTAATGCTCAATAAAAACACCAGCAAGTTCTCTCTCCAGCTGAATGAAGGAAAACCACTCCAGTCACCAAGCCAAAAAAAAAAAGTTGTTTTAAGTTACTTGATTTTTAAAAATACCTAAGATTTTACAGCAACCTTTTAAATTTAACCTATTCATCAACCAAACTTGTAGAGAGAAACCACAAGCCAAAAAAAAAAAAAAAAAAAAAAGTGCTCATGTTTCGGGGCCTCTGGCCAAGTAACAGAGCACAGTAGGAAGCTATCTGGACTAGAAGCTGGAGGACAGGACCTGGTCACACTCTGCCCTGTTTAGCTGTGCCATCTGGCAAGCTACTCACCTCTTCTGACTTTGGGTTCCCCGTCTGTAAACTGAGTCAAAGGACCATTCATTCTATTTTGTTCCTCCCAGCTCTAAGTGTCTGCTCTTGAAGTCAAAGTGAGAAGACGCACTCATTATGGGTAAGCCACATTTTAGCATCACTTAAGAATATCTGAAAGAATCTCAGAAGCCCAGGATCACAAGCCCCGAGTTAAAATGGACCTTCCTGTAAATTATTAAGAAGTTAGAGTTCTAGTGTGTGTTCGCCTTGTTTTGCCAAGGCAGTTTGATTACTTACCTCTAAATAGTCTCACTCTTTCTAATTCTCATTCGCTAACTTTCTCCCTTTGGAAGGATGCCGTTCAAAGTCTTTGCAAATGTGAAAGTAAGATGAAGTCATTCTCCCTGCTCCTTTGGGGTTGTGCTTGCCCAATAGTTAAAATTGGTTTCTTCCATATTTGGTCCGTACTTGCTAATGACTAACCTCAAATTGATTTAACGTAATTAATATTAAATTATTTAAATGGCAAGTTCTATATGATGTTTTAAATTTAAAGGCAACTCCTAACGGGAAGCACCCTAAACTGAAGGGTTTAAGAGTTCCAACAAATATCCAACAACAGCTCCAAAAAAAAAGCAGAAAATACGTATTAGTGTAAATTCTAAACTGGAAAATCCCAACCTTACTTCATTTTTGAAAACTCTAGTTATTTTAATTCACAAACCTTAATATTCCTTTGACTGAAGGCTATAGCAAAGTAAACAACTCCAAAGACGACCCATGAATTTTATATGAGTATTCTGAAATTGTTAGTAATACCCAAATCCAACAATAGAGTTCCTGGCTGCATTTAAACAAAACATTTCCTAACAAGACTGCTCACAAGGGCAGTGGCCTTTGCTCTTAAATGACTTTTTTTTTAAAGGGCAACGTAATGATTGTAGCTAAAAATCTACCAAACCACCACATATACAGAATTTGTATTCTAACCTTAGGATGGATTTTTTTGTTTGTTTGTTTGATCAATGTCCGGGGATATAGAAAGAGTCTGAGTTTTTCTCATGTCTCATTTACGTATCTTAGCTAGGAATATCATGAGCCTATTTTCTTCTCTAAGCTACATTATAGAAGATGATACACAGGGATGGATGGACACTATCTTCCATAATGACGCACCCAGGGGGAATAGGTGTATCAAACAAGAATTTGCCTTTACCCTACAGATGAAGGCTAGTACCTAATTGGCCTTAAGGAAAACAAATGCAGGGGCTGATTTAGAGAAGAAGATCTACCTGAAGAAGAGAGGGGGAAATCTTAAGGGTTTAACAAATACAACCCAGCCTGTTTACATGCTGCACTGTTTTGTTTTGAACTTCTTGAAAGAACAGGTTAGGTGCCAAGGCAAGACTACAGCGTGTGTCTTCTGTAACCTCAAGCAAGGACAGGAGGGTTTGGGGAAAAAAAGCTGCCTTGCGCTTCTCCAAGCCGGTGGCAGCAGCGCTTTGGGTCATTCATAAATAGCAGAATCTAAGTTACCTGTATTTCCCTGGCGTGGTACACGATGATCAGCCCGAGCAGGATGATTGTGGAGAGACTGATAAGGCATTTCAGAGCTAAGGAATACAGTGACGCCTGCAACACAGTCAGACAGAAGCACTTTTAAGAAACCAGTACTTTTAACCACCTTCCAGGGACCCCCTTCCCCCACCCCGGGATGGGGGCCAGTCAGCTCCCAGACAGCGAATGTGAACTCCCAGGAGGAGGAGGAGGAGGAGAGCACCTGTCTTGGCTCTGTGATCTGTCAGATCACTTGGCCTCAAAGGGAAGTGAGAGGGGAGCAGGGCAGGCGGATGGCCAGGCAGCGGGTCCGCGCCATCACAGACTCAAGCGCAGATCCCGGCTCTGCAAACCCAGAGGGAGTTATTCCTGAGTTTAAGCGCTTTGGTTGAAAGGGGCCTCCTAAATCCCGAGCACCTGGAAAGCAACAGAGCATGCTTTCCCCCACTGACTCCTGGAACCATTTATTTAATGTGCCCAAAGGCGCTGGGCACTCACTGCCTCCAGAACTTCGGCTCCCTCTCTCGAGTTGCCTCGAGGCTTAGGGGTGCGCGTCTGAGCCGTGTTCGCTGTCCCGGCGGGCACCTGCGACCGTCCCGGGGAGGCTCGGAGCTGGCAGGCAGGGAGTTCCCCCCGGGGCCCATCCCAACCACCCGGCGTCCGGTCCCCGCGGCCCCGGAAGGCTGGGCAAGCGGTTCGAGCGCCTACCTTGTCGTAGGCGCCCCACGACAGCTCGGTCTCGATGACCATGACCACGATGCCGAACATGCCGAAGATGAGCGCGTAGTCGCTGAGCCGCTTGCGCTTCTCGAACAGGGCGCGCCGGTGGCCCAGCTTGTAGCCGATGTTCTGGTTCTTCTTTTTGCTAGACTTGGTGCCACCGCTGTTGCCATGCCCGCCGCCGCCGCCGCCGCCTCCAGCGCTGCCGCCCGCTCCGTAGAGCGCCAGGTTATTGGAGTTGTTGTGCTCCGGCTTAGACACCACGATCTCCGGGGCTGAGGACGAAGCGGCGGCGGCGGCGGCGGCGGCGGCTGCAGACGGGGAGGACGCGCCGCCACCTCCTCCGACGGACGCGGGCGGCTGTAAGGGCTGCGCCTCCGAGTCCATCTCGTGCAGGTTCCGGCGGGACGCGCTCAAGTTGCTGAGCGGCCGCATGACGCCCCCGTTGTACCTGCAGCTGCTCATGGCTATTTCGGTGAAGGGGTTGCTCTCGCGGCGCGCCTGGGGCTGGTGGTGCTGGTGGTGCGCCGGGGGCGGGTGGTGGTGGTGGTGGTGCGAGAGCGGGGGCCCGGAGCCCAGGCTGCCGAGGCTGCCCGTGGGGCTGGCGGCGGGCTGCAGGCTGTGGCACTGGTGGTACTGGGAGGCGGACGCCGGCTGCTGCGTGTACTGCTGCCGGAGCGCACTGGCATGGCTGGACGGCGTCAGCTCGCTCACATTGAGCTGGCTGCCCCGGCGCGACGAGCAGCAGCAGCAGCACGACGAGCCCGACAGCGGCGAGGAGGCGCGGGTCCGGAAGGCGCCGCCGGGCGAGGAGGTGCGGAGCAGCAGGGACAGGTTATCCCCCGCCCCCGCCCCCGCCGCCGGGACACCGGAGGAGGCGCAGCTGTTGCACCGGAGGCATGGGCTGCTGCCGCCGCTGCCCGGCGGCTGGTGCGCGAGGTGCGGCTGGTGCTGAGGCTGCGGGACGGACGCGAAGGGCGCGCACGCCTTGTCCTGGCTCTGCTGCTGCTGCTGGCAATGCAGGTGTGAGGAGCGCGGCGGCGGCGGCGGCTGTTCTGAGAAGAAGCCGCGCTGGAACTGCAATGGGGTTTCCATGTCAGGGCTGTTAAAGCTGCAGGGAGACCAGGCGGTGGTGCACCCTGCGCAATGCGTTATGGTCGGGAGCGGGGACTCCTGCCGCTGGTGCGAGGAAGGGCCCATGCCGGCTCCGGTAGAATCGAGGCGGCGAGTCCGATTGGTTGGGCGCACCAAAACAATGGGCATGACATCACCTGCGGGGACCAAGACTGAGTTTGCGGCGCGCGCGGCTGAGGGGAACGTGTGTGTGTGAGCGGGAGAGATGGGGAGGAGGCAATCTGCAGGATGAGAACCCTGGGGTGCGCAGGCCAGGGCAGGGGGAGGGCGGCGGGGAGGGCACCTGCTGATTGGGAGCGCCGGTGAGCACCACCGGGGATGGGGAGCCCCCAGGCAGGGCAGCCGGGCTGCAGGGGTAGGAAAGAAGAAAGGGGCGTCCTTCCCTCCCTCCCTCCCTCCCTCGCCGCCGACCCTCTAGCTAGTGCCGGACGCGCAGTCTGGATCACCTGCGCCCGGCACTGCAGCACGTTGGGCCACCCCAGCCGTGGGTCAGGCGCGGGGACAGTGCGGAACCCCTGCCACTTGCCCGCCCGCGCGCACGCCTCGTAGGGCTGCACAACAGCAGCCCCCTCGGCGCACGCCCACCTCTCCCTAATCGTCCCGCGGAGAGTGGGCCGCCGGCTGCCCGCCAAAGAACTGCGGGGGCACCGGCTTTGGGGAGAAAAAGTTTGGCGACTGGCTACGCCAGTGCAGCAGGGCTTGGGGAGAACCCCGGGGCCTGAGCCCCGGTTTGGTCGCCGCGAGTTCAGGGCGGGCCCCGCGCCCGGATCATCCCCAGTCGCTCGGCTCCGGCGCCCGGGAGTCGAGATTGGCTGCGCCGCGCTCCGGCCCGAGTGCGCTGCGGCGCGGGGAGGGTTAACCGCCTCGGCGCCCGGGCCCGGGGAGGGTGGGGGCGGGGCCGGAGGAGGGGATCCCCACCGTCCGCGGGAGGAGCCCGCGCGGGCTTCCCGGGTTCCCCTGGCGGGGGCGGAGGGCTTTCCCAGCTACCGCCCGCTCACATTTGCGCCTCCTGCGGAACATGAGGGGCTGGCGCCCCCGGCCGCCGGGTCCCCGGGCTCCGGGTCTCGGGCGCTCAGGCCCTCCGGCCGCCCCAGTGGGTAGGTCCGCGGGCTTCTCCGGCGGTGGAGGGCTGGCTTGCTCGAGGGTCTGGGGTCTGCTCAGCGACCGCCGGCCACCAGCGCCGCCTCTGTTCCTCTTCCTCCTCCCCACCTGCAAAGCACAGACACAAAGCAAAGCCGGGTCACAGATGCGCAAACCCCGAGCCTCTCCTCGGCCGAGCCCCGACTGCGGCGGCGGGTGGGAGAGGGGCCTGGCGCGGGCCGAGTCGCGTCCTTCGTTACAGCCTGGCTGGGAAATTTTTCATAACGAAAACCCCGGCTGAGTGTCCACTCCGGGGCCAGTGCTGGAGTTTTGCTAGGGTCAGGTATAATTATTTACTTTCTAATAAACCAATAAAAACTGCATTTTGTGTCTCACGAATTTCCTGCAATGTGTTCTTCTCTTAGGGGATATACCAACACAAAGCGGTAGGGGACCCTTTTCGAGGATTGTTACTGCTCTCAAGTGCTTCTCCTTCGTATTTCTTTGTACATTGAAATTCCAGTCTCCCCGAAAAGGACATGGAAGGAACTAGCCAGCTGAATATCTGTTTCCATTGTAAATCGTAATCTGAATGCATGATTTTTATGATCGAGATTATAATGACTTAGACCAAGAAATTAGAGCGTAAACAGATCACCCTCATTAGATAATTGGAATTCTCAGCTGGATCCAATTTCTTGATATTCTACTCGGCAGCTGCCCTAAAGTTGCTTACCAGGTACCTTGTCCTAAGAGTGTGTGTGTGTGCGCGTTTTCAATACCATGGAGTGAATAATTCATTTTAGGCTATCTTTTGGACGTGGGTTAAACAATTTTAATTTTTTGTACGTGCAAGTAAACAGATCCAGAAGAAAAAAAAAGGACAAGGTTGCTTTTAGGCCCATAGCCCTCCACCTAAGATAATGAGTACTCTCAGAAATTTTATTTTTCAATAGTCTTGGTCAAGACTAGAATTTGAATATGGAGTGGAGCCAGCATTTTATGTTTATACGCTGTCCTGATTTTTGGCAATTCAATAAAACTTGTTTAGAATTATGAAGCTCACTGAATCACTGGGGTAGCTGAGTAGATAATGCAAGAATTGCGAGGTGCATGGCCATTAAAAACAATTCTAATGTGCTGAGTTTGAAATTACAACGAAGGCTTCCAAATTAAGTTATTCACCTTCTGGGGTGAAACAAAATTCAACTCAGGCACAAAAATCATACATTTATTTTCACTATATAACACATTCTGTAGGCTTCTGCTAGTCTCTCTATGCAGCTGAATTGAATGAAAAGTTTGATTCCTCTTTAAAATTAAAGTCAAGAAGTATTACCATGGGAAATTAATACTTTCCTTAGCCTTTCATAAATTTAGATGGAAAATGACATAGATGCCTCCCCAAATATCACAATTGTTGCCAGCATCCAGTTAGATACAAGGTTCTAGAATGACTAAAACACCATAAGTAACAGCTACATTCTGTGTATCAAACTGACTTTCTCAAATAGCAAGTTCAAGACTTCAAATAGAGGTTGCATAAACAAAATAACAGGGACAAAATGTTGTATCTTTTGCCCTGTATATCTCTGTGCCTTGGTCCGGGATTACGTGCAGTACCATTAATCATGTAGAAACAATGTTTACTAAGATTTATGACAATGATGTATGGAGTTCCCGTTACTCACAAAGGGGACTCGGGAGAATGGGATGCACAGAGTAAGAAAGAAATGGAGATTTGACCCACAGCATGAGGAATTGTCAGAATACCAAAACTCATTAAAAAAAAAAAACTCATGAGGGGCACCTGGGTGGCTCAGTCGTTAAGCATCTGCCTTTGGGTCAGGTCATGATCTCAGGGTCCTGGGATGGAGCTCAGCAGGAAGCCTGCTTCTCCCTCTCCCACTCCCCCTGCGGTGTTCCCTCTCTCGCTGTGTCTCTGACAAATAAATAAATAAAATCTTAAAAACATAATAATAATAAAGTTTAAAAACTCATGAAATAATAATGTGAAATTCACTGTGACTGGAGAGAGAGAAGTCAATCAGATGTATATCATCTTTCTGTTTTAAGGAATCATCACACCCCCCCCAAAAAAATCACCTTGCTAATAAATGTCTGTGTTTGGAGAGTATGATAATCCTCTATCAGTATGATGATGAAAAACCACAAGATGCCCCCCAACAATGTCACATTTCATTTTTCATCTGTGTCCTCATAACTTGCAGGTTTGGGGCATCTTACACTATTGGGTTATGACAGGGGCACATTTAAGAAGTTCTTGTTTTCCCCATTCCTCTCTTCTTTATAAAATTAACAACTGAATCGTAAACTTATATGTAAACTTTAAAATATGGATACCATAATTTTGCCTTTCTTCCTATAAAGGATTATACAGATATATGTAACCAAGTCAAGCAGTTGGGGCAACAAAGACAATGTTCTCCCACAGGGATGGTGCTGTGCACATAAGAGATACTCATTTATATCTGTAAGACCAAGGAGGGAAAGAGAGGGAGGGAAGGAAGAAAGTTTGAAAGAGAAGTCACAAAACAAAGCCCTGTAACCTCTGACGAGAAGCTTTTGGAAAATGACATTTGTTTCTCTTTCTACCGTTAAGATATATAGTACTGGAATTTCTCTAGTTTAACACCAGAGGTCATACTCATCCACAAAATACATTTCGAATCTCATCAATTAGCCTCCTTCATTTCCAGTATCATTTTTTAAAAATCACCTGAGTTTTGTTGTTTTTTTTTTTTTTCTAGACTAGAACAGCCGTGTCCCCATATTTGTGGTATTTCAAGCTTGTGCACATACAAATAACACCCCCACCCCCTCCCACATACGCTTAACAGCAGTCTTAGAAGATCTGTTTTCCCAGACCACAGGGTCTTGGAAAAAGCTGCAGGTTGTTTGCACTCTGATCCCTACTTTACTCAGATTTACATGATGCCAATGTTTATAATTCTCTTTTTCCTAGGAATTATTTGTGCTCTCGCTCTTCATTGTTCCTTCAAAAGCGGGATTCCCTTGAATTTGGATGTTTCTGGTCTATTTCCAGAGGCAGGCGGAGCAACTGAGGCAGAGATCCAGGGCGTCTGTAACCCACACTGGGGGAAACTCTGAGCAACAAAGTAAATGTTTTTCTGAGATTTTATTTTTTCTTTGCCCAAGTGAGAAAATTATTTGGGGGTGCCAAACAGAGAGGTTGTGATAAGACACAGCCTCTCTGAATTTAGCTCTCATGGCGGTAAATATAAATGCAGAATCGGGGTAATATCAGAGTTATTTTCTTAGCACAATAACAGGTCCAACATTTCCCAGAACAGAACCATTAAAAGGCCATAAGAACAGTTATTTTTAAACCACAGACTGTCCTAACTTTGTAAGAGATAAACCACATTGGGATTTGAAGAAAACATTAGAATAATTATTATATGTTTTCTTTTTACTTCTGCATCATGATCAGAAAGTGTCAAGACCTGAATGAGCTTATTGGTAACAGTCTTGTTAATTTTTAGCCATAGAGCTATTATTCAGGGACTAATTATCGTGTTGGGGCCTATTCATTAACTTTCCAAATTTTCTCTACTCTCATCTTTGTCTCCAGCTAATTGGCATATCTGCCAAAGTCTCAGCAGCACCAGCAAAAAAAAAAAAAAGAAAAAAAAAGAAAAACATACACTAGTTTTGCTAGAATTGAACTATGTGACATAATTAAATAGGTGAACACCAGGTTATAATTACTGACTAGGGTAAGTCTTTTGAAAAGAGTCTGCAATTTCTTTTTTTTTAAGATTTTATTTATTTATTTGAGAGAGAGAGAATGAGAGAGAGCACATACGAGGGGGGAGGGTCAGAGGGAGAAGCAGACTCCCTGCAGAGCAGGGAGCCCGATGCGGGACTCAATCCAGGGACTCCAGGATCATGACCTGAGCTGAAGGCAGTCGCTTAACCAACTGAGCCACCCAGGCGCCCAAGAGTCTGCAATTTCTTAAACCAATATCCTTGGCAGCTAGAACCACACATCCAAATCTAGAAAGTCATTAAAAAAACCCCAAAACTTAAAGGGCAGCCCATTCCAGTTCAGAAAGCTCCTATGTTATTTTATTTGCATTTCCTAAGAACCCTTATGGAAGGCAGGAGAGCTTCATTATCCTCTCCATTTTATAGGTAAAGAATTTCATGCTGGAAACACACACAGCTAGCGAGTAGCAACGAGGAGCAGGCTTCAAACACAGCCTTCTGAGTCAGCCTGCTGAGTCTGTTTCGCATCCTTCTAGCATTTCCTCCATCACGGAAGAATAACCTATTCACTCTATCGACTCATACAGCCTTGTACTCCACTAATAGTCCGGGAATGGACAACAGTGGTTTGTCATTTACCATTCACCTCCTTTGAATGGCCTCGGGGACATTTCCTCACTGGCTTGGTTGGGATTCTGTGATTCTTGACTGTTGTCCTCTTGTCGACTTCATTTGATCAACAGAATAATTTATGAGGATCTAATACAAGTGTGGATAAAGTGGCAGGCACGCAGGTCCAGGGTGCCTAATTAAAAAGTATAAAATATAGAGCGATTCTGGGCTATTCACACAGTTTTCTGCCTACTTTGCTGGCTGGTCTGGCATTCCTTATTGTTGGCAACATCCATTGTAGAAGCTGAAAGCCAGTGAAGAGTATATATTGGCACTAAAAGGCCCATTTTGTCTTTTTATGTAATGAGGGAGATCCATGCTCAAACTCCATGCCCTGTGGCTTGGAGGAACTTCTCAGCAGTCCCGCAAGGACCCAGCCAGGGGTCTTCTTGCTGCTTCTTCCATTATGCCAAAGAGTGGGGAGAACCGTGTCACAGGATGAGCCCCATAGAGAATTTTTCTAAAAGCTGTTTGTTTTTTTTTCTTCTAGTATCTCCCCTACCAGGTGTTCCTGCCCCAATGAGCTTGACACCAGACCACAAGGGACCACCAGAAACAGGATCAAACCAGACGGGCCCAATATGGTGGACACAGTGAGCCAAATTCACATTTTTCTTTCATTGTACTACAGTAACAAACTAAACTCTCCTCCCTAGGGGCGCCAAGACAGGAAACCCCCAACCACATAGGGAGGAAAAAGGGATGTGGCCTAAGTTGCTGGAAATCTCCACCCCTTCCTGGGACTCTGGCTGACATAGAGCATCCCCCCCTCAGCCCACAGTCATATCATTTATATCCTCTCTGCCTCTCAGTGCCCTTGGATCATGAGGTCCCCTCCTCCATCCTCTGGCCATTGGCTAAATTGCCTGCTTGCCATCAAAGACTGTTTTGTTCCTTGATATATGACCCCGAAGGTACTGAGTAGGAAAGAACCTACCAGTTTGGTAACAATCAGAGAAAGGAAGCCAAGCTGTGTGCCACAAGAAGAGAGAAACCAGTGTGTCTCACAACTGGGGTAAAGAGTCTGCAAAAATAGGACCAAGATAGGCAAAACCATCCCTAAATACTGAGGTCAAAGCTTCCACTTGGTGATCCCAAAAGTTCCAGGGTTGCTCAGTGCTAAAACAGAATGAGGCTACAAAAGTTCTGGAAGGTTTATTTTCCCTCGGAAATCCAATTTATTTCCCCACCGTTATTTGCTCCTCTTTACAGGATTGGTGCATACAATGCATTGGCTCTTTTTTTTCTCTTTTCCTGTTAATCTATTCCCCTGTGTTATTCATCAAACCCTTTGTTTTCCTTTTGCTTTTCTACCACTTGCCAAACAGGCTCAGGACATCTATGTATCTCCCTTCATCTATCTTTATACTATTGTCTCCCCCTCTGGAACTATTTGTAAATCCCCATTCCCCAAGTAATTGCCTTAGGGCAAGTAGAGAGTTGGTGCCGACTTACAGGAAGGGAAAGAACCACAGTTGGTTCTAAGTTGAATTAAACATAACAGTGTCATCAGCAACCCAACATTCTAAAAGCTAATAATCTTCTTCAAGATTTGCATATTTGGGGCGCTTGGGTAGCTCATTCAGTTAAGCATCTGCCTTTGTTCAGCTCAGGTCATGATCCCAGGGTCCTGGGATGGAGCCCTGCGTTGGACTCTCTGCTCAGGGGGGAGCCTGCTTCTCCCTCTCCCTCTGCCCCTCCCCCTGCTTGTGCTCCCTCTCTTGCTCTCGCTTTCTCAAATAAATAAATAAAATCTTTAAAAAAAAGATTTGCGTATTCATCCTTATCTAATACACCAGGTTTTTCTTTTTTTCTTTTCTTTTTTTTTTTAAAGATTTTATTTATTTATTTGAGAGAGAGAGAATGAGGGACAGAGAGCATGAGAGGGAGGAGAGTCAAAGGGAGAAGCAGACTCCCTGCTGAGCAGGGAGCCCAATGCGGGACTCGATCCCGGGACTCCAGGATCATGACCTGAGCCGAAGGCAGTCGCCCAACCAACTGAGCCACCCAGGCGCCCCACACCGGGTTTTTCTTAAAAATGACTTTTGTTCAGTGTTGTTGCTGTTGTATTTTATGGCTATAAATTCAGTAGCACTTTTTCTCTACTATTTTAATTTTTCTTGTACAAGAATTATCCATATGATGCAAAATGATACATGGGATACAATGTATCAGAAAAAAACACAACAGATACATACTGGACAAACACAATGACAAAACTCACTATGTGAGGTGTTTTTCCCTCCCCTCACTACTTAAGATGAGTCCTTCTCAAAAATTATTTAATTCATTAAAACTATTGGATACTTTCCAGATCCCCTTAACAAGGAGTATTTCTAGCCTCCTACAACTGAAAATATCATAATTAGGGAGGACTTCAATGCTTTTGATTCAGAGGTTAAGACATCATCAGGGTTCTGGCAACTTTCCTCAGCTACATTCCTGTCAGTGTCCTCCTTCATAGACACTGGCTTAGTCCCCAGGTTATTTTACCTTATGGTGGGGAAAACAGCTGTAGTGCTTCTAGGCTTCATAGCCACACCCCCATCTTCCAGAAGGAAGCAGATCATCTTCTGTCACCCACCTGCCAAACACATCTATTGGCACATCTCCTGACACGTCTATTGAGCCAGTTTAGTTCATTTACCCAGCTCTACACCATACTTAGAGAATGGGATGGGAATGATGTACCAAACAGAGAATGCTGATAGAGAGACAGAAATTACTAAAAAGAACCACATGGAAATTCTGGAGTTGAAAAGTACAATAACCAAAATAAAGAATTCACTTCAGAGGCTCAGGAGAATATGAGTGGACAGAAAACAAAATGAACATGAGGACATCACAAGAAAACTACAGACTGATAGCTGGGTGGCTCAATCAGTTAAGCATCTCACTCTTGATTTCGGCTCAGGTCATGATCTCAGGGTCGTGAGATGGAGCCCCATGGTGGGCTCCCCACTGAGCATGAAGCCTGCTTAAGATTCTCTCTCTTCCTCTCTCTCTACCCCTCCCCCAATTCATATGGGCACTCTCTAAAAAAAAAAATTATTTTATGCTATGACTAAGTGGGGTTTACCATAAGAATATAAGGTTAGTTTAACATTCAAAAATCAATTAGTGTTATTAAGAAGGGCACTTGTAATGAGCACAGGGTGTTGTAGGGAAGTGTTAAATCACTGTATTGTATACTTGAAACTAATATTACACTGTATGTTAACTAACTGGAATTTAAATGAAAACCTTAAAAAGAATCCATTAATGAAATACAACATATTAACAGAATAAAGGGCAAAAACTATATAATCACCTCGATAGACACAAAAACATTTGACAAAATTCAAAACACTTTCACAATAAACACAGTCAACAAACTAGAAATAGAATGCAACAAAAGACATCAATGAAAAATTCACTGCTAATATCATATTTACTGGTGAAAAAAGCTGACTGCTTCTTAAATTCAGAAACAAGACAGTATCTGTTTTTTCTGCTTCTATTAAATACTGTACTGGAAGTTCTAGCCAGTGCAATTAGGCAAGAAAAAGAAATAAAAGGCATCCAGATGGAAAGGAAAAAGTAAAACTGTATTCACAGATGACAATTTTGTATATAGGGAATCTTAAGGAATCTACTATAAGATAGTATTAGAACTAACAAGCTCAGCAGATTTCTGGATACTAAATTAACATTAAAAAATCAATTTTATTTTTCTACACTAGCAATGAGCACTTTGAAAATGAAATTTAAAAACAATTCCATGTGCAATACAATAAAAATATTAGAAATGTATCAAAAAAATGTGACACATACACAAACTAAAAAATATTGTTGAAAGAAATTCAAAGAGACCTCAATAAATGCAGGGACATTTCTTGTTCATGAATGAGAATATTTAATTTAATTAAGATGTTAATAGTCCCCAAATCGATGTACAGATTCTCTCAAATCCTTATCAGAATCCTAGATGATTTATTGGAGAAATTGACAAACTGATCCTCAAATTCATATGGAAATGCAAGTAGCCCAGAATACACAAATAATCTTGAAAAGAAACAACCAAGTTATGGGACTGACACTTGTTGAACAAAAACTTACAACAAAGGTACCATGATTGAGATAGTGTGTCATGGAATAAGAATAGATATATACATCAATGGAACAGAACTGAGAATCCAGAAATAAACCTTTACCTTTATGGTCAATTGATTTTTGGTGAAGGTGACAAGACAACTCAACGGGGGTAGGATGGTCTTTTCAACAAAGGGAGAGGATGTGGTAAAATTTGAACCCTCGTACATGGCTGATGGGAATGTAAAATGGTTCAGCTCCTTTGGAAAACAGTTTGGCAGTTCCTCAAAATATGAAATGTACAGTTACCTTTCTAACCCTCAATTCTACTCCTAGGTAGATGCCCAAGAAAAACTGCAAATATGTCTACACAAAAAACATGTCTGTGCCGAGCGATGTTGAGCACTTTTTCATGTGTCTGTTGGCCATTTGGTTGTCTTCTTTGGAAAAATGTCTGTTCATGTCTTCTGCCCATTTCTTGATTGGATCATTTGTTCTTTGGGTGTTGAGTTTGATAAGTTCTTTATAGATTTTGGAGTGGTGGGGAGTGAGAGGGATGGGGTGGCTGGGTGATAGACATTGGGGAGGGTATGTGCTATGGTGAGCACTGTGAACTGTGTAAGACTGTTGAATCACAGACCTGTACCTCTGAAACAAATAATACATTATATGTTTAAAAAAAAAGATAGTAGGAAGGGAAAAATGAAGGGGGGGGAATCAGAGGGGGAGACGAACCATGAGAGACTATGGACTCTGAGAAACAAACTGAAGGTTCTAGAGGGGAGGGGTGTGGGAGGATGGGTTAGCCTGGTGATAGGTATTAAAGAGGGCACGTACTGAACGGAGCACTGGGTGTTATATGCAAACAATGAATCATGGAACACTACATCAAAAACTAATGATGTAATGTATGGTGATTAACATAATAAAATAAAATTTAAAAAAATAAAAATAAATAAATGAAAAACATGTCCGTGGATGTTTATTAGAGGTATGATTCATAATAACAGCCTAGGACTGGAAAGAATGCAAATGCCCATCAACTGCTGAGCGTGTAAAGAAAACGTATACTCTTACAATGGAATACTCTTCATCAGTAAAAAGGAATCAAGTTCTGTGTTTTGCTACAACTCGAAGGAGCCTTGAAAATGTGTGAAGGAAAGCCAGTCACAAAAGACCACAGGTATGACTCCATCTATAGGAAACGCCCAGAAGAGGCAAAGCTATAAAAAAAACTTACATCAGTGGTTCTCCCCCAGCACTATTCTTAGTGCATACACTGTTTCTTTTTGGTGTGACAAAAATATTGTAAAATGTGATTATGATGATTGTCACTTAACTCTGTGAATACACTGTCATTGATTTGTACGCTTTAAGTGGATACATGATATGGTATGTGAATTGTGTATCAAAAAGTTGTTAGAGAACTCCCCAAACACAACTGAACGTGGAAGTAAAAGGAAATGTATCAATGAAATGAAAGAATCAATTTAAAACGAATACTGGAAAAGCAACAGTTGATCCATCCAATTCAGGAAGAGCAGGAATACGTTTTCCTCGGTGGCACAGTGACTATTAACCTGTGCATTTGAAGGCATTTGAAGATTCTGGGCCTTTTTCATGTGAGACTTTACCTGGATGGGTTCTAAATCCTAAGAGTCTCATGGTTCAGTGAATATCCTAAGGAGAATTTCAACTTAAATAAAAAAAAAAAAAAAAGAGGAATTTCAATAGAAGGAGCTGTGTGGCACTTTTAATTATGGAATGTACATTTCTCGTCCTGACATCTAAGGAACAGAGCAGGTATATTTTGCTCTGAATTCTACAGTTTAAAAAAAATCGCTGTCCTTAAATGATCCTAACCGATGAAGGAATTTGAAATAAAGCATTCTCCAAAGATGACTGGCAGTCATTCCTGGAGGCCATTAATTAATTTTCCATGTGATGTCTTAGCTCTATCCCCCTTCGGTAGCTCAGACTTACACTTAAAATACGGTGAGACTGAAGCCTTTTGTAAGAGGTTCTCAGCGGCGGTTTTGGAAGTACATGTTATCAGGCTTGAGGGTTGGCAGCCAAAGTGCGCTCCACACTCAGCCTGCAGCCTGTGGCTCGGCTGATTGAAGCCTACATCTTAAAGGACTCAGCAGTCAAGAAAGACAGAGCCCGAGCCAGGGCACCGCAGAGGGGGCAGGGGTCTCTTTTGATATTGACAAGTGACTGGAGCACCAGGATGAGACTCACTTCCGCGCTCACTTCAAAAGACAGACCCAGGGCATCAGAGGCCCTCTTCTGAAAGCCGAGACAATACTGCAAAGCTGTCTCGGGGACTGTTGTCTGGGGACGCTCAGAGGTTGGTATGATATCAGAGGAAGGCAAAATCCCTGACCACTTCCCGTTCTTCTGGAAAAACTAATTTGTTCGTGGAGTTTCTTGTGTTCTTAGCCAAGATAAAAGTCACGGTTTTGCTTATTTAGTAAATACTTTGCTTAAGAGTTAAAAAAAAAAAAAAAACAAAAAAAGTTTTTTAGTGGCCCTGTAGACCATGGGAAAAAGATGTAGGAAAGAGGACACTCTGTTCTTGAAGATAAATTACATGAAGTGTACCAAACCACTGAAATAAGATTAATCAAAAAGGTTTTTCTAGGTTATTAACAAGCAGAGTTCCAAGATCAAATACTCTTGCATTTCCTGTTCTGGATTTGAGTATTTTGCTTATCCCAAGATCAGGGCTTTGGAGGACACTAGAGAAAAAGCAGTCTTAAAATGAGCCTTACTTACAAGGGGTAGAGTCTGCCATAATTGGTGGAGGGCCGCTGACCTCCCTCATCTGCCTGAGTGTCGGCCTATGTAGTCCCATTCAGAGAGCAGGGGAGTTATGTGAGGCAGGCTGTAAGGAATGGCCTTTCACCTCTTTTTTTTTTTTTTTAAGATTTTATTTACTTATTGGAGAGAGAGAGTGAGTGAAAGAGAGAGAGCATAATTCAGGGAGAAAGACAGAGGGAGAAGGCGACTCCCCACTGGGCAGGGAGCCCGACATGGGGCTCGATCCCAGGACCCTGGGATCATGACCTGAGCTGAAGGCAGACACTTAACCGACGGAGCCACCCAGGCGCTCCATCACCTTCTTTTTTAAAAAATAATTTTTTAACTTTATTTTTTTAGTAATCTTACACCCAGTGTGGGGTTTGAAGTCACAACCCTGAGATTGGGAGTGGCACGCTCTTCTGACTAAGCTAGGCAGGCAACCCCCTTGTCCCTTTAACAAGCACCATAGAAAATATCATAGGTTTCCATGTTTCAGGCTTACGGTCCTTAGGAGACCCTTATGATCTATTGTGTTCTCTTTTCTTTTCTTCTCCACCGTCCTTCCCCCTTTTCCGTTCCTGAGAGGACTCTCCAGATTCTCCTAGGAAGCAGCCTTCTTTTTCTTTTTCTTTTTTTAATTGATTCACTTGAGAAAGAGAGAGAGAGCTAGCACAGGTGGTGGGGAGAGGCAGAGTCGGAGGGAGAAGCAGACTCCCCACTGGGCTGGGAGCCCGATGTGGGGCTTGGTCCTAGGATCCGGAGATCATGACCTAAGCTGAAGGCAGACAATTTATCTGAGCCACCCAGGCATGCCCCATCCTTCCAAGTTTAAAGAGGATCTTGGTTTCACAGTCGACAGGAGAGTTAAAGGAAAAAGAGAAGGATGGGGTATTTCCAGTATAACGAACTGGACAGACCCCAATTATCAACAGACTGAAACAGGAAACAGGCAAGAAGAGGAAACACTAGTTCATGATGAATATAGCAACATGTAAAACATAGATTACGTCCCCAAGAAGCTCAAAGAACGAGACACTTGTTTCTTTCTCATTCAATTTTTTTAAAACTAGGAAAATTGCCTCAAAGAAATGTTTAGGAACCCCTTTTAAGCCTTCTTCAAGTAGCTGACCCGACTAATCCTTAAAAAACACAACTCACTCAATGTAAGAAACACAAGCGCCTGGGTGGTTCAGTCAGTTAGTTAAGCGTCTGCCTTCAGCTCAGGTCATGATCCCAGGGTCCTGGGATTGAGTCCTGCATCGGGCTCGCTGCTTGGTGGGAAGCCTGCTTCTCCCTCTGCCTCTGCCTCTTTCTCTCTCTGTCTCTCATGAATAAATTTAAAAAATAAAAATCTTAAAAAAAAAATGTAAGAAACAAAACTACAGAAATACAGAAGAATATAAAGGAGATATAGTTTTATAATCTCAAGATAAAGTTTCACTGAGCAAATAACTAAACCCAACAGCCATAAAGGAAAACACAGCTGACTTAATCTCATGGCATCATGAAATATCCATAGGAACCAAAACCAAAAACACAAGTGCCATATTTAACAGACAGAGGATTAATATCAAGAACATGTTTTCTGGGGGGCCCTGGGCGGCTTAGTCCATTAAGTGGCCAACTCTTAATTTTAGCTCGGGGGAGTGAGATCAAGCCCCATGTTGGCTCTGCACTGGGTATGGAGTCTACTTGAGATTCTCTCCCTCCATGTCTCTATGCCCCTCCCCCTCCTCTAAAAAAAAATGTTTTTTTTTTTAAAGGTCTAAGAAATTGGTAAGATAAAATGAAAAAAAAAAAAAAAAGGGCGCCTGGGTGGCTCAGATGGTTAAGCGTCTGCCTTCGGCTCAGGTCATGATCTCAGGGTCCTGGGATCGAGTCCCGCATCAGGCTTCCTGCTCCTTGGGAGCCTGCTTCTCCCTCTGCCTCTCTCTCTCTCTCTGTCTCTCATGAATAAATAAATAAAATCTTTAAAAAAAAAAATGAAAAAAAAACCAAACCAGTTGGGGAAACAATAAAAGGGTATAAACAAGCGATTCTAAGATAAAACGGTCAAAGAAAGAAAGAGAAAACTTCTGATCAAAGAAATGCAAATTGAAACAAAAATTTCTTTTGTTACACCGAATGATAATTATATATAATGCATTGGTAAAGATGCAAGAAACCAGCTTTCTCATACACCAACAGATAGGAGTATAAATTGGTAAAGCCTATTTGGTTTGGGGGGAGAGGGGATTGGTTGTTTTGTTTTCTTTTTTTAACCAAAAAACAGACACTTAGCTCTAGGGAACAAACAGATGGGGGTTGAAATGTGGGAGTCACTGTTACACAGAAAATTTGACATCAATAGAGAACATGCTGGTAGAATGTTGATTGGGATTCGAGGCCCAGGAAAGATTCTTCAGGACTCTTGGTTGTACTCTCTAGGCTCTTGGTTCTGTTTTCTGAGTTATGCTGCCCTGTCCATAGATGGTGGACATTTTCACAGCTGGGTAGTTCCTGCAGCCTGCTTCTTCCCTATAAAAGTTTAGGACTCGAAGGCCTCTTCTTATGTTCTGCTATCTCAACGCTTTTCAATTCAAGCCAGCAGCATTTCTGCCAATAGGATTCCCTGAAAAACTGTGTGGGGCTCCACAGAAACTTACTGGAGGTTAGGTCATTAGACAAGAGCCACACCCACAAGTCTTTGAGATAAATCCATACCCTGGGCTGCTGCTGGAGCCACCGACAACAAGGCCTTAAACTTCTTAGAGGACCATTGCTTGACTGAGTAGTTCTGAGTGGGCTCAGGTCATGATCTCAGGGTCCTGGGATTAAGCCCTGCATTGGGCTCCCTGCTCAGCGGGGGGTCTGCATCTCCCTCTCCTTCTGCCCCTTCCCCTGCTCATGCTTTCTCTCAAATAAATAAATAAATCTGTAAAAAAAAAAAAAGAATTTTGCAGTGACCCCTCTGGCTTTACCTTTATAGTATGGTTTACTGATACCACCCTGAATTGATCTTGCCTAGAGTCTACCTCTTAAATTCTAGCATCATTTGCCACCTTGAAGGGCTGTGAATTTTCAGAACCAGCAATCCCTGGCTCTTTTTTACCCCACCATCCTAACTTCATCCTCTCCCTCTTCTCCTGTGTTTTACGATAAAGCAGCAAGAAGCAGCCAGCCTTCAGCACCCTGCCTGGAGTTCTCCTTAGCAAGATCACTCAATTCATTGGGTATATTTGCTAGTTTCCACATTACCCCGGTGATAATGTAGCTAAGGATTCTGTAGCTCTGTAACCAAGGCCCGTTTCCTCCAGTGTCCAATAACAGGCATAAAGCATGTGCTCTGACGACACGACTGACTTCTCTAGTCCATGCTTGGTGTGGCGATTTCCTGACAGAGAAGCCATAGGTCCTAAGAGTGTGAGGTTCCCGGTTGCTTCTTTGAAGATAAAGTCCTCTGGCTACGCCAATGCCACCCAATCCCCCTGCTTTGTTTGTTTGAGGAAGGACTGCTTCCATGTCTATAAGCACTGAGAGAACTTACAGAAGCCCTATTTCTTCAGACACAGGTTTCTGCACAGGTGATCATTTCTACAACCCTATTCTAGTACCTGTTCACCAGGAAAGTTTGGAGCAAGCTGAATGCATCCAGGAAGGAGATTTTCAGCATTGGCACATCAGGTGGTTGGTACTCCATATTGCATGGCCTGAGCCTACATCCAACCTTCTCTCTCTGAAAACCAATTTGGTAATACCCACCAAAATGTTAAATATGCAACTCTTCACTTATGTCCACTGAGAGGAATCTATTCTTTAAAAAGATTTGCATGTATGTACCAAGATATATGTACAACAGTGTTCCCTGCAGCGTGATATATTGTAGGGAAGAAACGCCCACCAAAGAGCACCCTACAGTGTTTTTTAAAAGGATGAAAAAGACTTCTTTGTAAAGAAAGAGGGCGATCACTAACACCATTAAACAAAACCAAGTAACAGAACAATTCCTAAGTGTGATCCCACATATAAAAAATCATGCTTCTATTTCTATAAATTCATAGGAAGGCAATCATCAGGATGGTAGTGGTCAGTGCTGAGGACTGGGTGTGGCTGATAGCATGAAGGGCAGCTTTCAGGTATTCCTTGCTGGGTGAGGCTTACATCATAAACAAAATTTTGGAAAATACAGTAAAAAGGAAGAAACAGAATACTTAGGCACATGAACCTCCTTGAGCCCCGTCCCAAGCTGGTGTTGGGCGTCATTTCCCGAGATGCTGAGTCATCCCCGTGGCCACAGCATCTGGTACATGGAAGGTGTCCAATAAGTATTTGTTGAATTAATGTTGAATTAAATTCATAGATTAAAAGTTGCTGCTTTAGGAAAAAAGAAAAACCTAGAGGCTACGCAAGCACCCAAGATTCACAGCGTGGTTTCTTTGTCGATGTATTAAGTGAATTACTAGGAAGGGACATCAGAGGGATTTGACAGCCTCTCAAAGCACCTTATACAGAAAGCAGGTGGGTACACATATATTATAGTGTAGTGATTTACTGGTATCTGCAGGAGGGAGCCACCCCCCCCCCCACCCTGCTCCCAACACATCTTTGCCACCAAGTAGCCAAGATATTTGCAGTCTTTGTCCTAGGTCCATCCACTTTGGAATAATGAGCCTTCTCCCTGCCACTCTGACTCCCTTGGTCTGTTCCTCTTTCTGTTCCCCACTTGTCTTAAGACAAGAAGCTCAGGCTTCTATAACCAATGCCACAGACTGACAGGCTTAAGCAGCAAAGAGAACATTTATTTCTCACACTTCTGGAGACTGGTAAGTCCAAAACCAAGGTGCTGGCTGATATGGTTCCCAGTGAGGGAGCACTACCCGGGTTTGGAGATACCTTCTTGCTGTATACTCACATGGCAAAGAGAAAAATCCTCTCATTTTTTTCTGCTACGGGCATCAATCCCTTTCATGACGGATCCACTTTTGTGAACTAGTTTTCTCCAATTAGCCCCTGCTGCCCCAAACACCATCACACTGGGGATTAGGTCTTCAACATATGAATTTTGAGAGGAAACATTCAGTCCATAGCAACCACCAACCCCAGTATTTATTCTCTTCTGTGGAACACTCAAGGGTCTCAGATGCACCTGATATTTCCTCCAAATCCTACCAGTCATATTGATTTGAGTCACAGGTGAAAGATGGATTCAGGCTTCAAGCTTCCTTTTATTCATTTTTCCTTATGCACATTTATGCTTCAACATTTTTAGAACTGGGCAGTATTAATTATTATATCACAGTAACCAAACACACATAAGAACTCTTAACCAAGGAGCCCAACTTTCCAGAATTTAGCTAAAGACTAAAAAAACCTACAACTCTAAGGAGCCAAAAATCACTATCAGAAAGCCTGGGCTAGTTATCCTTAAGCAAGCCTTCAGGTTACCAGTACTCCTGATTGATTTCCTGACCCACCACATATCAAAATCTTAAAATAAGAATAAAGAAAAGATGGGGCCCCTGGGTGGCTCAGTCAGTTGGGTATCTGCCTTCAGCTCAGGTCATGATCCCGGAGTGCCAGGATCGAGCCCCGAGTTGCGCTCCCTGCTCAGCGGGGAGTCTGCTTCTCCCTCTCCCTCTGCCCCTCTCTTTACTTGTGTACTCTCTCTCTTACTGTCTCTCTCAAATGAATAAATAAAATCTTAAAAAAAAAAGAATAAAGAAAGATTTATTAGGTCTGATCAAGTGAAAACGGCAAGAACAGGAGAAATGACAGTTGATTTGAAGAACTACCTAATTGTGAATTTATAAACAAAGCAACATATATTCAGACTCATACAATGTGAGAACTTAAAAAACACGTATGTGATAAGTGGTCTTTCATACTGGAATAATCCTTAGTGTCACCCTTGAATTCTAAATGATGCTAATATGCGTTTTGATGGTGTATTAGTTGGGGTTCTCCAGAGGAAAAGAATAAGACACACACACAGTTTATTGTAAGGATTGGCTCATACAGTTATGGAGGCTGGGAAGTCCCAAGATCATTAGTTAGCAAGCTGGAGACCCAGAAGAGCTGATGGTGTAAGTTCTATTCCAAGAGCCAGGAGGCTTGAGACCCAAGAAGAGTCAATATTTCAGTTAGCATCCAGGGGCAGCAAAAGGCTGATGTACCAGCTCAAGGCAGTCTGGCATGAGTTCTCACACAGCCTTGTTGTACTATCCAGGCCTTCAACTGATTGGATGAGGCCCACCCACATTAGAGAGAGCAGTCTACTTTATTCAGACTACCAATTCATCCACAAACACCCTCACAGACACATCCAGAATAATGTTTGGCTAACCATCCTGACAGCTGACACACAAAATTTACCATCACAGATGATCATCCTGTGTGATCAAGAAAACTTTAAATTATGTATACCATAGCCTATGTAATAAAACAGGAAAGCATAGCACTCATTTTAGAAGAATTATGTCCAAAATCACTAAAAAATCCTAGTGCTGTAACCTTTATCTTAGAATGTCAATTTTCCACAAAAAAATTCTAGCATTCTGAGGACTCACTGTAGTTGGGAGTTTGTTAAGGCGCTACTGTGGAGAACCTATTTTTAGCTCCCATAGGTTGGTGTGACTGCTAGCTCAGAAGGAATCTTTCTGAATATGATGATCACCACACAAACAATTATCACCCCACATCCACCTCCTCACATACACCACATGACTTGCATGAGATTAGACACTTCTATAATTCTTGATATTCTGTGCCCCTCTATCAATTCACAAATGCCTTTAAAATGTAAGCTCTAAGGGAATCTATTTAATTTACTTTTTATGACCACCCTCACAGCATCTTGCCTAAGGAGACGTTTCAATACACTGTTTCATGAAATGATTAAAAGGACTGGCAGAATACAATTCTGGAGATATATATTTTTTAATAGTATGAACTTTTCAGTTTTGTTTATGCCTTATTTTAACAAATAGCAGATTTGTGTCATTATCAAATAAAATTGAAAATACTAGAAGTTCTTAAAACTCCTACAATTTGGCCATAGAACCAAACCTAACAACAGAAAAGTCTATAAATCTTTGTCATTAGTATTTTATGAGTAAAATCTCTGGCTAATGCTATAGTTTTTATAGACATTTGGCCATATTCAGGCTATTGATCATTTTAATGGAAGACACCTGCTTGGGAAAGAAACATCAACCAAGGGAAATGTGTTATGTGTTTGTGATATAGATAATAGATTTTATATATTTTATATATATATAATCAGCCGTCTTCGGATCCCAGACATCTGGCACATAATCAATTGGCTACAAATAATGAAAATATTTGTACAATACATTATAATTTGGCTTGCAAGTGAGAAGTTAGAAATACCTAAATAGAACACAATTAAGCAATGACAATCTGCTCAATCTTTGGGCAAGTGATCATTTGAATTTCTCTTAGGTGAAATAGAGATAGAATCAATAAGATCTCTTTGGGGGAGAAAATATGTTAACTTCTCCTTTATTTCATAATGCTCATGTTCAGCATGTAAGGGAAAACATGTGGAGGCAGAAATTCCTGAATTCAAATCCTGATTGAGTCATGTATCCAGAAAGCCCGAGTTCCATCTTTTCTAAGCAAAGTGTTTCCCACTGTATATGGCAGGATTAGTGAACAATTAATTGCATGTCGTTTTCCCTCTTCCCTCAACCTTTTCAAGAGGAATCTTCGTACTCCAAACTGGGACTTTCCTTACCCAGCAGGGGGAAGCTAATAAACTGGGCTTCGTGGTTTGAAGGTCTGGGTAGGGGCTATAAACTCAGATACCCGCAGGAGCCCAGCCTGAAACAAATGAGTAAATCCCTTTGGGTGGGACATGGTACGTGTGACCCTGGGAGACAGCAGGTCGTCATGGTAACTGAGAAGCATCTGTCCCACCTGAAGGAAGCTGACCCAACTCATCTCAAGCCAGCTGTTGCAACCAAGGTCTGTAGGCCCAATATTGCCAGATTTCCTGCATTTCTAAGGTATGAATCCAACATTTTATGTTAACTCTCTCAATTTTTAAATATTTGCAGCTTAAATTTTTTTTTTTTTTAAACACAAAGTAGCAGGTGAGGTGTGTTTCGTGCTTAGAGTTCATCTAACACCACCAATTTGCCACTTGGGGCCAGGACCATGAAGAACTGAAACTGCATGATCTGACCAGGGTGTAGTGGTTGGAGCTAACCAGAAATGACACACCTGGGCAGGGAGCGCCCAAGTCACAGGTTTTCCAAGAGGGCAAGACCTCAGCCTTCTCGGATGCAGTACTACAGCAGCAAGACCTCTGCAAGAGTTAGCTCTCTTGGTGACTGTGAGGAACCATGCCAGGTCCTGTAGCTTAGAGAAACCTGGTGATGATTCTCCTTACCTGGGTTTGGCAGATAAGAAGAACCACCAGTGAGTTGGGGAACCACGAGGAGTTGCTCACCCCTGAACAGGCCAAACAACAGCAGGGCCTGCCACCAAGAACTCACTCTGTTAAGTCCCCAAGTTCTTGAATGGCCCGAGGCCAACAAGATCCTTCATACGTCTTGGAACTCATGGTTTCTTCTGTCTGGGTTTTCTCTCTCATTTTTCTAGAATAACTTCTTCAGTAACTTCTATGAAAGGGTACACTGGGAATCAACAGGTGCCTCCCATCTCGCTAGCCACTTCCCCCCCTTACCTTCAAGCCCAGTAAAAGTGCTGTCTCAGGCTGTTGGGGGTCACCAATTAGGGCTGGGGACAGGGAGCTTTCAGCTCCCACTCCTACAAGGAAATCCCAAACCCAGAAGAAATGCTGGGTTTTCCAAAGCTCTCACTGTAGTACCATTCTTCATTCTCCCCATGGGTTCTATCCAATGCTGTGGGCTGAGTCTGGCACCTAATTGCCTCAATACGGTGATGCTGAGAAGTCAAAAGAACTGTAGAGAAAGGAAGACCTGGATTGAAATCCTGCTCCACCCACTTTCTTGGCAGACTACTTTGTCTTTCTCAAATTTCAATATTTTCATCTGTCAACAGTGAGGACAGTCCCTACCCTTCTGGAATGTTATGAGAATAACCCATTTTTGGTACTTACTTAAGGTGCCAAAGGACCTTTAGAACACAGATTAGACATGACCTGAAATATTCAAACTCTTTTACCTGCACAACGAGAATATTATGTTTCCTTGTCCCTAGATATGTATTCATACTTAGAAGGGATCGGTGGCAGCTTGAATACACTTTATCATTACTTCCCTGTGCTTATTACTAAATCACGGAAGTCCTACAATGTCGGCTTAACGAACCTTTTTTTAAAAACCCTACTCAAAAAAAGTCCTGCAAAAGATATTCAAAGTGCATATCTGGTTGATTTTGCTCAAGGAAATGACTTGAAAGCCTTTGAGACAAAGGAAAACATAACCAGTCTCTTCAGCTGCTACAAATTCAATACATCTAATCTTTCATTCCCAGTGACTGGCTTGATCCAAGGTACAATTCAGACTTGGAGATTTCGTTAATTTTTCTGTCTAATGACTGAAAGCAAGCCAAATGTCAAATGAAACTTTTAATATGTAAGCTTATTTGTCCCAGAAAGAAATCTAGTTGGACTGAAGTTATGAATTCATGCTGGGCTCTGCATGTTAAGATTCAACACAAGTCAAGAGCAGAATAATTTTTTTTTTCCCAGGATGAAAACACCATTGACTATGGTCATTCACCAAGAGCAACTTGAAATGATCACAGATCAGCCAGCCTTGTTATGGCGGTAAGGCAAGCTCTGACTGTAGTCTCAAATTCTGTATATTTGTGCAAAAGAGCCACTAACTATACGGTCATAGACCATGCAAGACAAGAAACCTTTCCTGGTCATTTCCGGGAAAGGTTAACTCTGTGTAGTCTGGGTCCTTAAATAGATCATGTTCAGTTGTTCATATGTCGACAAGGTTTTCATAAATAACTGCAAGTTCCTTTATTACTATATGACATGTTCTCTTCTCTAAGTCCACAGGACACCTTTCTTCTATTTTGATATCACAACTAGAATGTCTTCTAGGTACCTCAGCCTCAGCAGGTTCCCCAATACTCAGTTACTCATCCCACATCCCTCACAGACTTTATCCACCTCTTAATTTCTTGTCTCTGTTTACGGCACCCGCTTGCCCACGGCGTAAATCTCTTTCCCTCAACTCTCTCCCTTCTCTCTGAATTTCAACAGATCCTATCAATAGTGTCTCCAAAACGCACCTCAGATCTCTCCACTTTGGTTCTGATGGCCATCCTCTTGTCTCAATCTCTAGAACAGCTTTTTTTTTTTCTTTTTAGATTTTATTTATTTATTTGAGAGAGAGAGAATGAGAGACAGAGAGCATGAGAGGGAGGAGGGTCAGAGGGAGAAGCAGGCTCCCTGCTCGGCAGGGAGCCTGATGCGGGACTCGATCCAGGGACTCCAGGATCATGACCTGAGCCGAAGGCAGTCGCTTAACCAACTGAGCCACCCAGGCGCCCTCTAGAACAGCTTCTTAATGAGCCTTATCACTTCCACTCTTGCCCTTGTCAGATCTGTTCATCACACAGAAGGCAAGAGGTTTTTACAAAGCTCCAAAAAATCAGATCATACAGATCCTAAAGGAATTAAAGATCTTTCTGAAGATCTCGCCTCTCATACCTTCTGTGTTTCTGTTCCTTATCTGGTTTCCCCACAACTAACAAATTGCAAGTATTTTATCCAGAGGTTTACTTTTTTCAATATGACTCCCTCACTAGGATATAAGGAGTGCTGGTCCAATGTCTTGTTCACTGATTCACCCCTAGTAGCTAGGACAGTGGATGCATATAAATTTTGGAATGAGTGAATTAATATCTAGAGCTGGTGACAAGATGACTAATATTATTTGGGTATTCTTTCTATTACAGGAATTCAGGTTGGCATTTCAGATACATTATCCAATTCCTTTATGAGTAAGAATTCATAACATGGCTTTTAAAAGAACCTAGATATCACTTCACTTTTCTGCTCTCCTGAACAGATCGTACATACATATACATACATACATTTATAATGATTTCCTATGCTCTTCTTGAAGATAACTAAAGCCAGATATTCCAACGGTTCCCAAATGTTCTTCTCTGTTTAATGGCTATCTCTTTTATGTGAATGCTTTAAATATATGTGCTTTCGCTAAGCACTTTGCAAAATTTGGTGAACGGATCATTCTTACTCATATACTTAAAGGCGATTATCACCACCCTTCAGCCTTAAACAACATCAAACAGTTACTTTAGAATGTCTTCTAGGGCCAACTTTTAATCATTTTCATCATTTAAGTTTCTTTAAATTTTTATTTATTCTTTTAAATATCATATATAATTAACATACAGTGTTCTCTTAGTTTCAAGTGTACAATATAGTAATTCAACACTTCCATACATCACCCAGTGCTCATCACAACAAGCACCCTCCTTAATCCCCATCAACTATTTCACCCATCCCCTACCCATCTCCCCTCTGGAAACCATCAGTTTATTCTCTATAGTTAAGAGTCTGTTTTTTGGTCTGTCTCTTTTTTTTTCTTTGCTCACTTGTTTTGTTTCTTAAATTCCACATGTGAGTGAAATCATATGGTATTTGTCTTTCTCTGACTTATTTCACTTAGCATTATACTCTCCAGATCCGTCCATGTTGTTGCAAAAGGCAACATTTCTTTCTTTTTTATGGCATATACATTTTTTATGGTGTGTGTGTATACACACACATACACACACACACACACCATGGCTTCTTTGTCCATTCATCCACGGAAGGATACTTAGGTTGTTCTCATAGCTTGGCTATTGTAAATAATGCTATAATGAACATGGGGGTGCATATATATTTACAAATTAGTGGGGGTTTTTTGTTTTCTTTGGATAAATACCCTGAAGTGGAATTGCTGGATCATATGGTAGTTCTATTTTTAATGTTTTGAGGAACCTTCATACTGTTTTCCATAGTGGCTGCACCAGTTTGCATTCCCCCCAACAGTGCACGAGGTTTCTCTATTCTCCACATCCTTGCCAACATTTCTTATGTCTTGTCTTTTTGGTTCCAGCCATTCTAACTGGTGTGAGGTGCTATGCCACTGTGGTTTTGATCTGCATTTTCCTGATGATGAGCGATGTTGAGCGAACTTTCAAGTCTACTGCCCATCTATATGTCTTCTTTAGAAAAATATTTATTCTAATCTGCCCATTTGTAGATTGGATTGTTTGATTTTTTTTGCTATTGAGTTGTATGCTATTGAGTTGTATATTTGGGATATTGGCCCCTTCTTAGATATATGATTTGTAATTATTTTCTCCCATTCAGCAGGTTGCCTTTTCATTTTGTTGAAGGTTTTCTCTGCTTTATATAAGCCTTTTAGTTTGATTTAGTCTTACATATTTTTTGCTTTTGTTACTCTTACTTTTGGTGTCAGATTCAAAATTCATCCCTGAGAACTATGTCAAGGAGACCTAAATTAACATGATACCTAGGTTTTCTTCTAGAATTTTTATGGTTTCAGGTTTTACATTCAAGTGTGTAATCCATTTTGAGTTAATTTTTGAGTATGGTGTAGATACTGATCCAGTTTCATTGTGTTACATGTGGTTGTCCAATTTTCCCAACACCATTTATTAAAGACACCGTCCTTTCCTCAGAGTATGTTCCTGGCTACTTTGTTGTAAATAAATTGACCATATATGGATGGATTTATTCCTGGGCTCTGTTCTGTTCCACTGAATCTGTTTTTATGCCAATACCATACTGTCTTAATCACTACAGCTTTATAGTTTCAAGTCAGGGAACATGATGCCTCCAATTTTGTTCTCTTTCTCAAGATTGTTTTGGCCATTCAGGGACTTTTATGGTTCCATGCAAATTTTAGGAATGTCTGCTCTAGTTCTATGAAAAATACTACTGGAATTTTGATAGGGATTACATTGAATCTGTAGATTGCTTTGGGTAGTATAAACACTTTAACAATATTGATTCTTCTAATTCATTAGCATGGGATACTTTTCTATTTATTTTTCTCTTCTTTAATTTCATTCATTAATGTCTTGTAGTTTTCAATATATAGTTCTTTCACCTCTTTACTTAAATTTATTCCTAGGTATTTTATTCTTCTTGATGCAATTGTAAATGGGATTTTTTTAAAAATTTCTCTTTCTGATAGTTTGGTATTAGGGTAGAGAAATCCCACAGATTTCTGTGTATAGATTTTGTATCCTGCAACTTCACTGAACTCATTTATGAGTTCTAACAGTTTTTGATGGAATCTTTAGGGTTTTTTATATATAATGTGTCATCTGCAAATAGTGACAGTTTTACGTCTTCCTTACCAATTTCAATTTTTCAAGGCCTTTTAATTCTTTTTCTTGCCTAAATGCTCTGGCCAGGACTTCCAGTACTATGTTAAATATAAGTGGCAGGAGTGAACATTCTTGTCTTCTTCCTGATCTTGAAGAAAAAGCTTTCAGCTTTATCACTTTATCATTTCCTTTCTTGAATGAATTTAAAAAGCTCACCTCCTGGAGCTTCCTCACACAACTCTGACCATTGTGTGGAATGTACGCCATACCCCTAATAGGCTATTATATATTGTCTCCTAGTATTTTCATATTTGTCCGTCTTATTTCCACCAGTTGTGCCGACAGAGTTCATATCTTCAGGGTTGTTAATACTGTTGTTTTAAAATCTGTCACAGTGCCTAGCATGGTGCTGGGCCATTTAGTCAGTCCCTATCTTATACATTTTGATTTAAAAAGCCTTTATTATAGTTTTAAGATTCATTCATATAATTGCATGGAGGTGTAGTTTATTACCATTCATTGTTCAATATTTATAAACAGTTACATATTTATATAGTTTTATAGTTTATGCACATAGTTCCCTATATAATTTATGTAGAACATTTCTTTTTTTGTACTACTTTCCTCTTTCTTTTTGTGTCAAGATACCGTACTGAGATATTTATGATTTGTTGTTTCTACTACAGAAATTAAAGAGAGATGTTTCATCTTCTCCTATCCTAAGGAGCCTGTGTTCTGAGTCTAGGTTCCAAAGTTTAAGGTGTTTACAATTGGTTTCAGTTAACAGGGCAAAAACCAGAGGCTGCAAAACACCCAGGGGATTACTCCTCCTACAGGCTATTTGGAGAGTACAAGAAAACTGAAGGAGGCTTGTGCTAGAGGAAATTCACAGGTAAAACTGCTTCCACATGTGGAGAAGAGATTCTGTTTCCCTAAGCCTTGGGAAGCAGTGGTGCTAGGGTGGTTCTGATAGATGCATTCTGCAAATAGAGATTATTTTCCCACTTGCATATTTGCAACTCAGATTAGTTGATGCAACAGAATACTTACGGCAACCCAATGTGATGGACACATGTGCATCCACATGGCTTTGGAAGGGCAGGCATGGGACTGGAAAGTGTAAGCTTCTTGAGATGGCAAAAAGGAAAACAACTCTTGTCATTTATGCAGCAGAAAAAACAAAATACAGGTGAGTAGATTCATAAATTATCCTGCTGGTTTTTGCCCCAAACTTAACTGGCTCCATAGCTTACTCTTTCTAGACTTGATAAATAGCCAACAAGCTCAGAAAATTAAAATGGCACAAGAAATGCTCTAGACTCCATGCTGCAGGCCAGTCTATAAAGGAAGGACTTGCCTTTATATGTACCTACATACCCAGCACCTGGTGGGCATTAAAGGATTACAACAATAATATATCCAACACATAGCTTTATATCTCCAGAACTACTAGGCCCAATAAATCCAAGAAACTCTAATACACCTGTAAAATGGACATGTTTAGAAGGTAACCAAGAACTTTCCCAAGTGCTTTCCATTACTGAAACCTCCCAACAAAAATAATAAACGTCGCCTGCAGAAATCTAGAGCTACATCCAGTTGATGACTCTGTTCAAGTCACTTGCCTGGAAAATGTAGGAAGCCAGCCCCCATGACACTCAGTGCAAATCAGAGACTTCGCTCAAACAGAACAGACTGCCCGAGAGCCGAGAATCTCTGCACTGTCAACCTCTAGAAGAAACATTATTTTGGAAAAGAAGGACTTGGTTGACAATAACCTTCAATATAAATAACGAGTGAAAACATGTGGGGATAAAATGCAGAACACAGGGCATAAGCAGGCAGAAGGGTAAAGAAACCTCCCTGTTGTTCCACACATTCATCTTTTTCCCTCTTGTTGCTATTTTGTCTGTTCCAACCTTATTCCACTTTTCACTGGGCGGCAGGCTTGCCATGTGTCCCTGCCATGCTTTATCCTCACATCCCCTTTTCCCCTCTTCCTTCTCCTCACTTTATTTAAAATAGATGGTTGTTCTACTTCTTCCCCAGGGTTTCTCTGTATTCTCATGCACACCAGCATTTCTTTTTCCCGACTATAAACTTTCACAGGACGTGATTGCCATGTGTTGCCAAACAAATGTGAATCTTTAAGGCTAAGCGTACCCACTAAGGTTAACAAGGCTGGTATTGTTGTGAGGTGAGGCCAGGGGCTGGGTAAATGTAGGCAGGGAGAAATGGATTTCCCCACAGAGGCATGAAGTGACTGACATGGACAGAGCCCCTTCCCAGTCTGCATTTGTGGTTACACACCAGGGAAAGCAGGCCAGAAGGAATAATGCCTGGATGAGCCAAGAGAAATATGGAAAAGAATGGTTCTTTGGATTCTATGAATGTTTACTTCAATCTCTCAAAGCAGTTGAGAAACTAAGAGGTGCCCCTCCGCAGTTTTCAGCGAATGTCCTTACCCCCACAACCAACGGCAGGTGGGTGAGTGGTTACTTCAGCACGTGTGGTAATAAATGACTTGTGTTCATGGCTTGCTGGGTACAGACAGTTCTGTCACTGTGGGGTAGCTGGGTAGGAGCCCAGGACCACCTCAGATCTTAGTGTCCTCAGATCTGGTTGAGTGACAACCCAAAGCAAACGACACACCCCTTATCATGACCATTAAGCCATGATCATGATCTCTCTCCAGCTTTGTCAAATCACTGCTCTACTCATTTCCTTATTATCTAGCCTTTCCAGTGCTATGTTTTTCTGGAATCTTCTATGATATTTCCATTTGCTTGGCTCTTGTTCCTTGCAGGGGTTGGGGAAAGTGGAGGAGAACTTTCTCCTCTGTCAATTAAATTCTTATCTATCTATCATCTATCTATCTATCTATCATCTATCTATCATCTATCTATCTATCATCTATCTATCATCTATCTATCTATCTACCTATCTATCATCTATCTATCATCTATCTATCTATCTATCTATCATCTATCATCTATCATCTATTATCTATCTATCTATCTATCTATCTATCTATCTATCTATCTATCTATCATCTATCTATCTATCATCTATCTATCTTGTTGCTGAGGATACTGGCCCACCTAGTTCAGGCAGTAATAGATCACCCCCTTTCTGCACAAAGTCATGATCTGTCTCTGTCACATGTTTCTGTCTCATCTACTCAAACCTGCTCCAGGCTGTGAACTCCATGAGGGGACAGAATAGCTTAGACTTTTCATCAGCATGGCCCCCGAAATTCAATACCCTAGAATTATGAAAATAAGCAAATGAAATAAAATGAGTGAATGAATAAAATCTTTGCCTCCTATAAACTCCCAAAGAGCTCCTACATACCTCTCCCTGGTGGAACTTTTAGGTGTTCAGCTTTTGTATTGTAGATATTTTTGCATACATTAAAACTCTCAGCCGCAATCTCAGTAACCTGTGAATAGATCTGAGATTTGTTCTCTTACAGCCCCAACTGGTAGAACAAGACCTTGAATCCAACAGGTAGTTCAACACTGAATGGGCTAAATCGACCACTAGGTGTTCTCTGAGTAGAAGATCATTCCACGTTTAGAGAAAAATTTGAATACTTTGCAAGGAATGTAGTTCTGTTATAGGCACATTTATAATTTAAAATGTGTTAACCAACTGTCGTCTGATAGTTGTTTATAAAGAACATACTTGCTCACTGTTGAAGAAGAAAATTAATCGTTGTTTTTATGTAATCAGTGCCTCTAAAGTCCTTGAAGGTACTCGAAAGCAGTTGATTTTCTTAAGTAGATTAATTATTTATAATATAAATTTACATAGTAAATTCTGTATAGAGCAGAAAGCTACATTTTATCACAGCCCCTTAAAATGCCACAAATTCTAGGGCACCTGGGTGGCTCAGTTGGTTAAGCGACTGCCTTCGGCTCAGGTCATGATCCTGGAGTCCTGGGATCGAGTCCCACATCGGGCTCCCGGCTCAGCGGGGAGCCTGCTTCTCCCTCTGACCCTATCCCCTCTCATGCTGTTTCTCTCTCTCTCTCTCAAATAAATAAATAAAATCTTAAAAAAAAAAATGTTAAAATGCCACAAATTCTACATTAGGGGGATTTAAATTAATGAGGCTTCTTCGTTTCCTGATGTTTTGCTAATATTAATAAAAGACCAAAAAGTCTTCACAGCCTTCAAGTGGCTGATTCATTCACTGAGTCTCACCCCATACCACACCGCCTTCCTCAGACTGAGAGGGGAGAGCAGAATTTTGCAGAGTAGCTCAGCTCTGTCACCCAGCACCACCCACCTCGTCCCCTTCCAGCCCACCCACTACTCTCTCTGTCTCTGTGTCTCCAAACCGTAAGCTCTTCTAGCTCTTTTTCCCTTCCCAAATGCTCCTTTATTCATTTTTCATTTCTATTTCCTTCCTCCCAAGCCCACCTTTGCTTTTTCTCCACACTTTGGGATTCGCCATGTTTACCATAAACCTACATCCAGAAACGGGACCGCCCCTTTGACAGTTCTAAGCAGAGCCATCCAGCTACCTGTTGGCTCTGCAGCCCTTCAGCCAGTAATGGTAAGAGAACGAACAATCCACTAGGGAAGCAGAAAACTTCACAGAAAGTTAATTCATGATGATAAGGTGGGTGTGCTTTGTAAATGGAGACGTGGGTATCATTGCTAGCTGTTCTTCTCACACTCTGCCATCCATCCTTTAATAAACACCAAGCACCAAGCACCTGCTGATTTTCTCTGCCCTCCACTGAGATATAAAACTGAGTGAGTCAAGGTCATCCCATCCAGCAGGGAAGGACGGTCTACTGTGGGAGAAAGATCCTGCTTGCAGGTACTGAACACACAAACAGCAAGTCCTCCCATGTGGGCGAGTGCCCACAGGAGCCCCTAGGAGGAAGCAACCACAGCCATCAGAGAACACTTCACAGAGAACTGAGTTTGGAACTGCACCTCGATGGTTGAGTGAGCATCTGTCAAATAGACAGATTGAGGACAGTCTGCTCCAAGACAGGGGACAGACTTTGCAGAGGCTCAGAGGTGTGAGAATCATATTATGTTAAGGAAGGTACCCATGAGATTGTTATCTAGAGGACGGGTGCTTCCAGGGTGGGAGGCAATGAGGCAAAAAAAGACAGCTTTGCCTAGGATCACAGGGGCTGCTCTGAGAACTCTGTCATGCTGTATATAATTGAGAGTCTTTGAAACAGGAAGGTTACACAATCCAACTTCCTGAAATGTAATGAATACCTAAGTGAAGCCTGGGCATTGCTGGGAGTTCAAAACTAGTCTGGGGGCACACAAGGAAAATGTGTGGGACATCCCGTCAGAGGTGTGGGTGCATGTGAGTGTGTTTACGATGGGGAGTGGGGTCAAGTGTTGGTAAGGAGCGCCTTGGCACAGAATTCATCCCATGACGTGCCGTATCTGGGCACAATCAGCCTGACACATGGCCGCTCCGCTGGTGAAAGGGTGGAGGAATCTGAGGGCAGCCATCTAAGAGAACGGGACCACCAGGGGACAGAACATGTTTTCCCTTCTCTGTTGCAAACCACTGCAGAGGGTGGTGCCTGCAGAGAACGACAGTGCCCAGCAGAGCGGTAGGTGGAACCATGGTGCCCCAAGGAGCAGGACAGACAGAATCAGGGTGCCATGGTGCCCAGCAAAGAAGAGCCACAGGCAGGGGCTAGGGGAACCGACCTTCAGGAGCTTCCAGATGCCTCAGGGAGCTAGACTCGGCAGGGGGCTGGGCATTCCGCACTAGGACATGGGTATCATGTGCCAAAGGCATTCAGGGGTGGATGCTATTAGTATCCATGGAGAGGAGAATCCTACGAGAAATTTAGGCTACAGAAAGAACATTTAGCTGGTAACCCAGGAGAGGAAACACAGGCACAAAGATGGGTTGTGAGGACCCTGGAATGATGAGGACAGGCATGGATTTTGGGTAGGGCTAAGGGAATATAATTAAGGAGGTGGAAAGACACCTTTTTGGCCAGCTGAAGAAACTGATGTTGAATGCCTTGTGGTATTTGCTATCCGAGGGCTGGCAGTATGAGAAGCAATTATCAGAAGTGTCTACAAGCGACCCCAGGTACCCATCTGGCCTTGGTTACAATGACTTAGCTAGGATGAGTTAGCACCTGCATCTCTGTTTATTCCCCCACTGACAAAGTCACACTCACATGCACCAAAACAAGGGAATGAGAGTGGGGAAGGTCGGGACACGAACTATCTAAGCAAAGCATCCTGGGATGGTGGGAAGATGGCAAGGAACTGGGCAAGGGAGGGGGGGCTTCTTCCCTTGCTACTTCATGGCTCCATCAGTTCCTCCTGTCCTCAGTGAAGTCAATTTCCTTTTTATTTTTTAAGATTTTGTTTATTTATTTGGGTGGGGGAGCAGAGGGAGAGAGACAAGCAGACTCTGTGCTGAGCATGGAGCTTGACGTGGGGCTCGATCCCACAACCCTGAGATCATGACCTGAGCTGAAATAAAGAGTCAGCCGCTCAACCAACTGAGCCACCCAGGCGCCCCAGTCAAGTCTCTTTCTTAACCCATGGTATTGTGCTGCTGGAGAATTACTGTCAGACTCTGGAATATGACAAGTGAGAACAGGTCCAGTCAGGGAGCCACCTAGCATGACCCGGGGCAGGGTCTTAGGAATGATTCAACCAAAGTTGTTACATCCTGCAGCTATAAACTGTTGTAAGAGCATACTACATGATTAGGACTGTGTTTAGACAGAGACCCACCAAAAACAAAACAAAAGCCCCTCATAAATTGACTGCTACTACATTGACAGTGATAGAGAATAGAACGTTCTAAACATACCACCAACAGCCATGATGAACCTTAAAGTACAGGATGGTCATGAATGTGCCCAGAGTCTTCAGACCTACATCTATATAAAAGACCATTTGCCCCTTTAGTTAGGGATATCCATAGGTTTTCTGGTGAAAGTAAAATCAGATGACATTCAAATGGATTGGCCGACTCAGGTAGTTGTCTTTTTAGAAAGAAATTAAAATTAGAAAGATACCAACTACTTCCCACACACTTACTGTATTTTCATGTATCTCTTTGATTTATAAAATTAGACTCGCTGAACACTCCTTTTGGGACTGAATAACAAAGATGACTGGGATTGCCAGGTTCTGCCTCATCTTTGGTCCAAAAGAAGGCTTGGCCCACAAAGAGCACAGATTGAGACTCTTGAAATGAGAGTGATGACCAACCCACTGCCAATTTCAGAAAATCGCCCCTTTGATTCTACAAACTTAGTTTGATTGGGCTTTCCATAATTTATGTGATTCCAAGCTTCTTCTCCCCTACCCTATTTCGTTTGTTCGCTAATTTGTGTTTCCGTTTATTCCTTATTACAATGTAGTTGAAATCAACTCAGAGAGAATTAATTGTTTTTTTCAGGATAGCCTTGTGACTTTTGTCCGTGCTTTGAAGTGATATAATTATGGCAACTGTGTTAACAGGTCAAAAAGCACTGTACCAGAAATGTTTACTCAAATCCCACTCTGTAGCGAAGGACATTCCAGAAGGACAGCTTGGTTCTGGGAGCAAATATACCAGTCTGAAATAAGACCAACTTGCAAATATCTATTTCAAGGGAGGCAGATGAGAAAATTAAAACCAATGACACTTTAATACCCACTAAGACTTTGTATCAAATCGACTAGTCATGATGTGTCTTGGAGGGTAGAGTCCTGGGATCGTGTATCTACTTTGCATCATATCAAGACCAATAATTCTTTTCATCTGGGCTCTGGGAAAATGTGACTTTTTATTGACAGGAAGCATATTGTTTTCAATTCTTTCCTGCTTTGATCCCACTTCACCTCTTTGTGTGTGTGTGTATGCTGTGATTTGCTCTTGGCCCCTTTAATATGCTTTTTGAACAGTATTCGGTGGGAGGCACTAGGTGGAGGAGGGAGAGCCCTCCCTTTCTGCAGAATGTTCTTTAGCTTATAAACAGCATCATCTCTCATCCTCCAAGTCAAGTCCACTGCCGCTAACAAAACAGAATCTGGTATGTCCCAGAAAAAAAGGGCTGCCATAGCCATGAGGAAACTTGCCAAACAGAAATGCAAGAATGGGACCCATGACTTGGAATACACAATAGATTTTTAAAAACCTGTAATTTTAAAATGGGACCTCCTTCATAAAATCCTGTATTAGGATGCCTAATGTGGCCACAAAGCTGTGAAGGCAACCAGATGTAGGGAGAGAGCTGAACTCAGACCAGAGGGTGGGAAGGGAATTCTAACCATGTTGTGGCGAGGTCTGGCTTTTAGAGGAATTATGGAGAAGCACAGTTTTCTAGATGCCCCCACTCATTAGCACACGGCTACAGGGAGAACCAGTCATGATACACCCTGTTTAGAAGTGCATGTTGGGACAGAATAAAGACCACACTCTTTGGCCTTCCCAATGTGGCAGAAGCTCCGTCTCCTCCTGTTCTCTCCCATAGACCCATAGTCCAACCACCTCATTTCCTCACTGCCCTCAGATTGTACCCCTCTCTCTCAGTCTCTGGCTACTCTGTCCATATTGCTTCTTTTACCTGGAATGTTCCCTTACACCCCCACCCCTACGCCCTGCCATGGCATCTCTGTAAAACTCTACCCACCATATTGGGTCCAGTTCTTACTCTCTTAGGCAGAATGAATGCTTCCCTCCAAATATGTCCTCTGTCTTCTCTATCTCAATACCTATCTCTGCTTCTCTTTCTCCCCCACTCTTCCTCTTTCTTTCTATACACACACCCATTCATTCTTTTCATCCCTCCCCTCCTCTCTTTCTCTCCCTCCCTCTCTCCCCCTCTTCCTCCCTCTCCTTTTCTTTCCTGGCAATTTCAAAATATTCCACATCCTGGAAGCTAGAAGTTTTCTTCATGATTCATTAGGTGGCAAAACTGAAATTTACTGGAATAACTGGAAATTACTCATCATCTTGATCTGGCTCTCCTGTTATGAGAATTCATACATTTTCTGCAAACAAAACAAAATAAAACAAAAACAAGGACAAAAAGACATGAGTTGGACCACAGGTTGCTATCCCACATCCCACTGGAAATATGAGATAATACTGGCTATCAGCCGTGCTAATACCAGGAACTGGAAGTGTTCCTGGAAATTTTCCACACAAGCCCCCCACCCTTGGATGTGCAGAACAGACTTGGGTAGCAATTCTAGTGGAAAAAGGGATGCCCAAGCCCTGGCCCAGACCCAGACGGGTCCTGCTTCTCATTTCTCCCCTTCGGGGCACTATGTAGTCCACCAAGTGGCCCAAGGATGTCCATGTATGTCTCACTAATTCACTCCACTAGACAAGAGGCTTGTCTTCAGGTCTTTCCTCGATAATCCCATCTCTGTCCTGGGCTTTTGCTGAGCTGCCTGAGGGTCAATGCCCTTCCCATCTGCTTCTGGTTTGATTGAGGGAATCCCTAACTTCCATGTTATTTTCTGAGCCATTAGCAAAAGTTTCTAGAACAGCACCCTGGGCTTTTTCTTGAGAGCATGCTTTCCTGGCAGTGAATCTCTTAACTTCAGCACCTTTTGATAACTATATAGGCTGAGAATTTCCCACATCATCATATCCCGGTTCTTTTTATCCCCTCAATATATCTCTCTTCTTGTGTTGTACTCTAAGTAGCCAGAAGAAAGCAGGCTACAGCCTCAAACATTTTATTGGGAAGCCTCCTCAGTTAAATAACCGATTTCATCAATTACAAGATCTGCTTTCCACGTAACTGTAAGGCACTGTTCTGCAAAGTCTTCTGCTGCCTTATATCTAAGATCCCCTGTTCCTCAGTTTTTAATAACAGTTCTCATTTCCTTCTGAGCTCTCACCCATGATGCCTTTAACACCCATATTTCTAGAATAGTCTGTTCACAAGGATTTAGGTATTCTTTAAGGCAATTTATGTTTTTTTCTACCATGTTTCTCACTTCAAAGTCTTTACTAGGTGTGTCATCAATATCCATTTTCCTACTAACAGCCTGGTCCAGACAATGTTGGCATTTTTTTAATCATGCTTCTCAAAATTCTCTAGCCTCTGCCCACCCCCCAATTCCAAACCACCTCCATATTTCAGGTATCCCACAGCTGCAGCCCATGTCCTGGTCCTCAAATCTGTATTAGTTCTTATTTCTCTTGTAATATATTGTCATGAATTCAGTGACTTAAAACAAATCTGTTCTCTGAGAATAGATCTAGTTCCATAGGTGAGAAGTCCAACATGGGTTTCTCAGGGCTAAAAACCAAGACCGTGTTCCTTTCTGGAAGCTTTGGGGGAGAATCAATTTCTTTGCCTTTTGCAGCTCTTAGAGGCCACCAATATTACTTGACTCTGGTCCTCTTCTTCCATTTTCCTTCCTCCATCAGCACTGTATCTTTCTGACCTTTCTTCCATAGTCACATCAGCTCTGACTGTGAGCACAGCCTGTAAAGGCTCCTCACTTGTAAGCACTCATCTGATTAGGTTAGGCCGACCTGGACCATCCGGGAAAATCTCTGCATCTCAAGGTTCTTGATCTAATCAGATCTGCAAAGACCCTTTTTCCACATCAAGTAACAGATTCATATGTTCCAAGAATTAGGGCATGGACATCTGGGGGACATCATTTTGGGGTACATTATTTTGCCTACCGCAATATCACTTACTTCAGATTTCATAGGATTTGGTACACAGCATTTGAAGGATAGGTCAAAACGAAATTATTTTTTAATGGGGAGGATGAAAAGATGGTCAAATTAATGATCATTTTCATGCACTGCATTTTAGTATATACTCAGTGAACACCTGTTAACCTGTTAATTTGGATTCTAGCGAGATTAGGTATATTATAGTAATGTCAATATTTTAGATTTTATAGGACTTTATAGAATTCACTGTGCTTTCAGATCTCACTGATTAAATAAGTAAATATTTTGATATGTTTATATCATGATACATACTGTCTATGTTCAACATGTTTTCTGTCCTGCTATCCAGACAGGAAGAACAAATCACACCATATCATCTGGTGAATGTGAAGTTGTTTACTATACTAAATTAATCCAATTTATGCCGCAAATGACAAAATAAATATTTTGTTTATCAAGTTAAATTTGCTTAGTGTTATTACCTTTAAGGATTTAACCTTAAAGTGGATGACCTTTAAATACCAACTCAATGCACATGCAGTATTTGGAGTTTAAGAAGGCACCAAAATGAGATGAGTATTTGTATTATTTTTCATGTATAGGTAAGGAAAACACCACTCTGGCAAAGTTTTGCAACTGATTAATAGCAAATCCAGGTTTAAACCCGGGCTGTGTGATTCCATAGTCTGTGCTCTTGACCACTGTTTTGCAGATTCTTTTTTTTTTTTTTTTTCATTTTTTTATTCTTATGTTAATCCCCATACATTACAACATTAGTTTTAGATGAAGTGTTCCATGATTCATTGTTTGTGCATAACACCCAGTGCTCCATGCAGAATGTGCCCTCCTCAATACCCACCACCAGGCTAACCCATCCTCCCACCCCCCTCCCCTCTAGAACCCTGTTTGTTTTTCAGAGTCCATCGTCTCTCATGGTTCGTCTACCCCTCCTATTTCCCCCGCTTCATTCTTCCCCTCCCGCTACCTTCTTCTTCTTTTTTTTTTCCTTAACATATATTGCATTATTTGTTTCAGAGGTACAGATCTGAGATTCAACAGTCTTGCACAATTCACAGCGCTTACCAGAGCACATACCCTCCCCAGTGTCTATCACCCAGTCCCCCCATCCCTCCCACCCCAACCCCCACTCCAACAACACTCAGTTTGTTTCCTGCGATTAAGAATTCCTCATATCAGTGAGATCATATGATACATGTCTTTCTTGTTTTGCAGATTCTTAATGAGAAGGTTTTACTGTTGATGGTGGCTTTATAATTAGGTAACCCTAATGTAAGCTGGGCTCCTCATTGTCCAGACTGAGCAGAGGCTCACTTTAAAAAAGCATAGTAATTTTGTTGTGCCCAAACACATTACCATCAAAATGTCAAGTATATCTAATCTGTCAAAGAAGTAGCAAAGGAAGGCTTGTAGATCACAAAAGTTCTCTTTAGACCATCTCTCTCACTCTCAAGCTCTCTTACATGCTTAACTGAGGCTTCCAGCATCTATAAAAATACTCTGCTTCTCTGCTGTCCTGGAGCCAAATACATACAATAAATCCCCAAGTTCAATGAAAAAGGCAAAGAGAATCAAAGTATCTGGTTAATAACCCTTGAACTGTAACTAATTAGTATCTTTTGTAAAAAAAGATTTTATTTATTTATTTATTTATTTATGAGAGTGAGAGAGAGCAAGAGAGAACGCGCACAAGCAAGGGGAGTGGCAAGCAGAGGAAGAAGCAGACTCCTCACTGAGCAGGGACCCCCCCCCTCCCCAATGCGGGACTGGATCCCAGGACGCTGGGATCATGACCTGAGCTGAAGGAAGATGCTTAACTGACTGAGCCACCCAGGCATCCCACTATCTTTACTTTTAAAATAAATGGGTATGTCTACATGGGAGTTAAATCTCCATCAAGTTCTGAAAATTCAGATTTCAAGTAGAATTTAGAGATTACATTAAGAAAAATCCCAGGTTTTAGTTGAAAGATCATTAAAAATAATTCTAAGACTTAAAAAAAATTATTAGCCTACTAACACAGTATTTGTCTTCAATACCTCTGGATTTCAGTTATGTGGACCAGCAAGAGAAACGATTGAACTAGAAAAATTTTAAGGTCCCTTCAAGCATTCTGCCATCCTTGATTAAGTAACTCTTCCTACAGTGGGTTCTACAAACTCCTTTTGAAATACAGCCAAGAAATAGGAAATTCAAATTATTAAGTCTTCACGTTATTTGCAACTTGGTTGTAGGTTTTATTGTAACTGGATATAGAATGGGACTTCCAGTTCTCTTAGGGTTTCATTTAAGGATTTCATTTAAAGCTTCTAACTGAGGGAACTGAGCAATAAATTCTACCATATTCTGAAAAGAAAAACTGGATCCATGTCTGCAACCTCTTGTAAAACGTCCAGTGGCTCTCACATCTATGAGCTGATATAAGAGAAGGCAAGAGACCCATTATGGAGAGGAAACTTCATGAAGGATCTTTCATAGTTGAGAAGAACCTTTCTTCCCTGGGCTTCTGTTTCTCTGCCACCAAATCAAATGAGGGGAGGCCAAGAGAGCTACTCATAAAAAACTGGTTGTTTTCCAGAAAAAGAGACTTCTGTCTCATCATCACCACCCTGCACCATAGTTCCTGAGCTGTAAAAACAGGTAGGCTGTCCCATGCGGCTACCAGAAAAGGAAGAGTGTAACACAGTTCTTGGCAGAGCTCAGGGGTCTTGGGGTTTGAAAGCATGTATGGAAACAAGACTCCTCATCTGCAGAAGATGAAGGTGGGAACATGTTTGGAACAATCCTCAATATAAAACGAGGAGAGAGGACAACACTTGGGGCAAACTGTGCTTCTATAGTTGGAAAAGCAGAGTTTCCCAGCAATCAACCCAAGGCTCAAGGAGTTAACTCAGCTCCTTGAGTTAACTTGAGTTCAGTTCTCAACTGAGTTAACTTGAGTTGAGTTCAATACTCAACTTAGTGTATTGAAAGGACCTCTCTGCACAGATGTGGGAAACACAGAGACGTGGGGCATGAGCTGGGGGAGGATCGTGAAGGGTCTAACTGGAGACTATCTCACCCCACCAGGGACTTGTTGTGCAATGTGGGGGACCATGTGGAGATGGTGTCTGCTCTAGTGAACCTCATGAAAAAATGCTTGCCATGATAAAGAATATTTGATGGGTAACAGAACTGCAAAAGCACTGGCTCAACAACAATAACAAAAAAAGGAAACCCTGCTCCCTTATGCCCCACCTTATGCCTTTTCTTGAAGGAGTAAGGAAGGAAATGCATCAAGCACTGAGAGGAACAGACTCCCCCCACACACACACTCCCAACCCTGGCTGTGGAATCACCATCGGGGCCAGATCTGGTGAGGAAGGAGAAGTTTGGAATTGGATGAATGTTTTATAAGTTTCTATTTAAATTGGACTGAGGTGTTTTGGTTTGTTTTGTTACAACCTTCACTGATCGAATACTCTCAAATACCCAGAAAAAGTCTGAGGGCTGCCTGAGATATCACTGAGATCCAAGGAAGGACAGGGAATATTTAAAAGAAGTGGTGGGAAAATAAAGCTCCTACCTGATCTCACCCCAGGGAGTTCGTCAATTTAATACATCAGTTGATTTACCCTTGAATCTTTTCCTCTTTAAGGATTAATCAGCCATATTGGGGGAGGGGTGGGGAAAATGGGTATCTGCTTTTACTTGTGTTAAAATTTCCATTTAAGAAGACAATGGGGAAGGGCACCTGGAAAAAAGAAGACAATGGGGTATCACTGTTGAATATTGCTTCCACAATTTCCATGAGCTTCAAGGAGAGAAACAAGCTGGATTGGAAATGAGAGAAGTCTTTCCCCAAGCTCTGTGTCAAAGGCGACACTTGATTCCTTCCTTTGACTAATATCCAGGAGGAAGATGAAGAATTTCTACAAGCAGATTTTATGATTAGCACGTAAAAACTACAGAATGAGACAGAAGATGGATGGTGCAAAGCCTCTTTGGCTTAAATTTCTTTGAAAAAATGGTGATATGTTAGTATGATAATGGGACATGGAGTAGAACATTGCCAAACATTATATTTTATAGAGTTTGATTTAGGAGCAAGAACTAATTGTGTTATACTACATTTTGCTTATCATGGATGCAACATAAATCAGGCCTTTTCCTAAATGCATAAAGATGTATTTATCATGAACAAGGAATATAATCATCATGGCAGAAGAGTAGAGATTTTCATATAAAACAATGACTTCCTACCCAGCCACTCACCTCAGCTTTAAGTATATTTATGGGTATTAAGGTACTCCCTTTAATCTCTCTGAGCTTCAGCCTGTATTCTAAATTGCTATAGATGAGAGAGTTCATTTCTCCTATGAATTTCCACTATGTTCATGCAAATAGCCAAATGATGATAGAAAGTCTAGGTCTGAACTGCGAGGAGGTACATTTATGTAGTGTCTGCTTTCTTTCCCTTTGCAGGGCTCTTCAGGGAAACACCTTGCCCCCATAGGAAACCTGCCTGCAAGGTTGCTCAGGGCAGATGCCACAATGTAGAAGGGCTAAAGCCCCATCCCACCAAGGAGAATATGGTGGGAGAATGGACACGAAAGAAGCCAGCGGACCTCTGTGCCTTCCCACCCAGAACGTAGTCTTGCGTGTGAAGGTCACCCTTTGATAGACTTTATTTTCCCTATTCTGGGCAAGTTCCCTATTGGGACACAGTAGGGATTTCTGAACACGTCCCCAGAGCTTCACTATTTTATACACCGATGTCTGGACATGGGGGTGGGTACATCAGAAAGAAGACTAGAATGACAAAAATGTAGGATGGCATGACTGATGCCTCACTTAATATCTTTGAGCCTCAGTTTACCTACAGTTAAATCATGGTTCTCCAGGGTCTCATTCAGCTCTAACACTTAAATTGTTCAATGAAAATGGTGGAAAGGGACACAACCAAAACAATGAAATAGCACATGGCTGTAGGAAATAAGTCTTTCCAAGGAGCAGACGGCAGGGAGTATAGAGGAGGGGTTAGGAAGGAAGAGAATTTCAATGCAACTATAATTTATACCCATAGCATATAAATTTAGTCAGTGAATCCTGAACAAATTTAAGAGTACAGAAATAATATAATTAAAGTGCCTATCAAGCAGTTAACAGTAATGTGGAATAGCAATTTATATATAATAATTTATACATATGAATTATCAATATAATTATATGCTCTCATAAACCTAGCATTATATTTAATTGTTATAAGTATATAATTACATATAATGGTATGATAATATAGTATACATACTATAGCTATATTATTTGAAGTCTTAACTCTTTCAGATCTGGAGTTGTAAATACATATATTAAACAAAATGTAAACTCTGCTATTGCCTACGTAAGTGGCCATCTTTCAGATTTTACCAGGAAAGAAAGATGTGACAAGACAACATCAAAGAAAAAATAATGGGTGATAATAAGAATTTGGCAATGGACTTCAAATATTCCAAAATGAGTTGTAGATAAACTCTGTAGATAAGGCACTTAAAGTGCCTGTCTTTAAACTCTGTTCACTTTTCCTCAAAACACAGCTTTATTCTGCCCAGGCAAAAAAAAAAAAGTAGAAATGCCCAGAAAGTAGAAATGTGGTGAGTCCCACCAAAGAGCAGAGGGGTAGGGAGCAGGACATGTCAGGGGCAGGGTGGTCATGAGGGCTGTGCTGGGTGGTTGTCTTTATACTTCTGATACACTACAGTAAATATCCAAGTGTACTATTGGTCTGTGGTTTCATCTGCCCATTAGCTTTGCCCCTCCTGGTCCCTTTCCCTTGTCCTCTCAGTGCCTTACAACCCATTTCATGCTCACATATGAGCTGCTCGGGAGGTAAGCAGGCACACGGCCCATGGCGGGCAGTTCCTTGGCAACACATCACATCCATTTTGCTTAATATGGCACTAGTATGGAATTGCATATAACAGCTAAAGTATAAGCCACTTTCATTTCTATTGGTATTCCCCAAGTCCCCTGACATTGAATCTGCTTCCTGCTGCTTCCCTTATTATTACTTCAAGCCCATACTGACCGATACCATCAACAACCTCCTCACTCTGTATGGCATTTATCTCCCAGAGCCACTAGTTCTTGTGTGAAGAATGGCATTAATCATCAGATCGAGCTCCAAAATTCCTGCTCCCTCTAAGACTTGCAGTAGCGCATACCTCATGGAGGGGCAGGACTCTTCAGAGCAGTCATAGCTAGAGCCAAAATGGAGAGGGAGTGGTATCAGATACGAAAGTAAAATCCTAAGAAGAATCAAAGTCAGAAGCAAGTTCATCGCAAGCCAACACAGGTTCAAACCCAACAATTACCATCTAAACAGAATGGATCCTTTGAGCTATTGTTGCAAGCTTTAAACAACGATTAATAGAATTGTCAGGAGCCATTTGGGATCTTTCGATTAAGGGGGGCTGCGGTTTCCAAAGTCAGAATCACCTTGGAGGGGGGTTGCTTCACTGCAAGTCAATGGAGAAACGATACCCAGTAGGAGCCTGAAGGCCAGGTGATGTAAGCTTTGCAAAAAAGTGTATTCCTCTGAGCTGGATTTGAGACATTACATAACTGGCTTCCAGGGGAAAAAATGACATCAGTAAGCTTCCAAATTTCTGCAGCCCAGACAAGCTTCTATTTTCTTTCTATGCCTCAAAGATCTCAATGGGCTATGTCTCAAAAGCAGAAAGCTTTGGTAGCAGCGAAGGGTCAGCTGGGGGTCACTGGGAAGAGAGATCAAGGAGTGAATCAAGTGCCCAAAAGAACACAGAACGAAACCCAAAACAGTCTGGAAAGCAATGGCAAGGACGCCGCTTTTCTGAAAAGCCCCTTCTGGAAGGCATTTGCTGGTCTCAGTGGGCTTTAGCCCGAGCCCAGAATCTGGAATTTATTCCATAAACATTTACAAAGTGACTGCAATAACTCACAGAGCACCCTGCCCCATTCCTTCCCTTGCCTTCCTTTTGCACATGTGTGCATCTAACCTCAGATACGACCACGACACTCAGGTGTGAATATATGCATATTTATAAATTATATATATGAGCCTTAATATTACAACTTCATGGGAGCAGGTTTTAAATAGCTGGGCTAGAAAGTCATATGTGTTACATATCTATACACATGTTTTTAACATGACTGGTGGCGATATGTTTTCTAGATGGATTCATTTCTGGGCTCATGTTAACAGCTTACCATGCACCATCATTCCTGAGGACCCTGGGCTTCTGAACCTCAAATAGCATCAGATCAAAAGAAAAATCCCATTCAACAATTCCTATGGGGGGAAAGTACTCAGCTGTATCCGGAGGTCTCCTCCCCGTCCGCCCTCTCCACGGGCAGTCTTGAACAGGAAATCTAACCTCTCTGAGCCTAAATTTTGGTATTTGTATGTCGAATGGGTTAAACCAGTCTAATGATTTCCAAATCTTATTTTCTGAAGTCCTAAGTTCCCCAGAGGTATCTTAGATGCCACTGTGGGGGTCAGGAGGAGGCTCAGGTGACCTCCAACTCCAAGAAAGCAGTTTTGCTTCTGTCTTATATGTTGCAACTCTGCACAGAATGTCATGGGATAAAAAGAAGTTTGTTGCTAAAAAGGGATTTATAATAATACAGACCTAATAATAAAGGTACCATAGTGCACCTCCTATAAGTCAGAAGGTCCCCTGGCCACTTCCATTTGGGGAGCTCCTGATAGAAGAAATTCTAAAATAGGTTTTAAAAGTGGGGTACCTGGGAGGCTTACTTGGTTAAGCATCCAACTTCGGCTCAGGTCATGATCTCATGGCCCTGGGATCGAGCCCCACATCAGGCTCCATGCTCAGCGGGAGTCTGCTTCTCCCTCTCCCTCTCTCTCCCTGCCTCTTCCCATGCTTGGGTGCTCTCATTCTCTCTCTCTCTCTCTCAAATAAATAAATAAAATCTTTAAAAAAATAGGTTACAAAAATGGTGAATTAGATAAGGAGTGTGTTGAATATCCTTCAGTGCTGTCAATGTTTCTCAATGCTGGATGATAAACTTACTGGAGACAGCCTCCCGATTTGAGGTCCTTGGTAAACATAAGGCCTAGGCTGGATGGTTTTCTTGTCTCCCTTCAAATCTCACCCTCAGAATAATACCGGGCCCCTGCCAGCTTCCCTACTCTGTGCATCTGTGTGTCTTGGATAGCCCTTGCTTCCACGAATGGAATGTTCAGTAAAACCACTCTGCAGAAAAGCTCCTCTATTCAAGGACCCAGAGAACTCCTAAGGGTTCTTTATAGGTTTCTGTTGTTACATCTTTCTAGATATAACCTTACAGAGGGCCTTAACAAGGTTACTTGATTTCAAGAAACACATCATTTCAACGATCAACATATTCAATTAGCCCAAATCCAATAAAATAAAGAAATATGAATAGTTGAATTTGCAGTAATGGGAGCTGACAACTATCGCAGTCTGTTTTTAATCAGTGCTGCTTATTTCATGAAAGATGAAGATCTAGTAAAATATTTCATTTTCCAACCATCTAAGCACTGAAAAGAACAATAAAATAGGACTATGAATCCTAACTAGTAAAAACAGCCCCATTTTTTAAAGCACAGAAGTGAGAGATGTAAAAAAAGAAAAAAAGTGTCTCCCGTCCATGGGTGGTAGGGCATAAAGCCGTTTAATTATGTGCCATGGCATGAGGTAAACTTGTCCTTTGATAGCTTTGTAAGGTGCTGGACTGCATTTGACCAGATAGTCCAAGAACTGGAATTATTATTATTACTACTATTTTGAGAAAAGGGGGAGGGGCAGGGGGAGAGGGAGAGAATCTCAAGCAGGATCCACACCCAGGGCAGAGCCCGTCGAGAGTTGGATGCTTAACTGAGCCACCCAGGAGCCCCTGGAATTATTTTATTAGGTGCCTGTAACCAGTGAGTGTTGTTTGAATTAATTGGCTTCACCGGGTAGAACAGTTTATGGGAACATGACCCACAATGCAACATACAAGGACAGAGGAGAGCAGGAGGTGCTCATGTCTTTGTGGGGTATTACAGATGTTCGAGAGCAAAGACGCACAGATGAGAAGAGTCTGATTCCTATGGGCCCCCATTCTAAGATAGGTAGGCTGGGGTCACTGCTACCTTCTAATTCCACTGACTTAGTGGCCTATGAATCAAGCTAAGCTGTGGGTACTCTGGACGGCAATCAAACCTATACTCAACCCTGCTGGTTTCAGTTTATCTTTGGCACTTGTGGATTTAACCCTCATGGTTTTGAGGGTTCTCAAGAGCCCTGGAAGCTCTATGCCATGTAACAATTTATCATTTTGTTAAGGAATACATTTGACTCTTCTGCTTCAAAGCTTCATATGCAAGGAGTCCTTTAGCACGTGAGTGGGCCCAGGTGGTCTCTACCGACCTATACCTCCAGGCTGGCTATTTTTGTTCCACACTTTTGCTACCTTGGCAATACTTTTCTGGCAGTAAAATTCATATTCTTCTTGAAAAGAAAATCTGCTGGGCGCCTGGGTGGCTCAGTCATTAAGCATCTGCCTTCAGCTCAGGTCGTGATCCAAGGGTCCTGGGATCGAGCCCCGCATCGGGCTCCCTGCTCCGTAGGAAGCCTGCTTCTCCCTCTCCTACTCCCCCTGCTTATGTTCCCCCTCTCGCTGTCTCTCTCTCTGTCAAACAAATAAATTTTAAAAAGTAAAAATTTCTTAAAAAAAGAAAAGAAAATCTGCTGATTCAGTGATGAAATGAAGGGAAAATAATGTACGTCCGAAGCAGAATTCTTTTTTTTTTTGTAAAGATTGTATTTATTTATTTGCCAGACAGAGAGAGTGTACTAGTAGGGGGAGGGGCAGAGGGAGAAGAGGACTCCCCGCGGAGCAGGGAGCCTGACGCGGGGCTCGATCCCAGGACTCCGGGATCATGACATGAGCCGAAGGCAAACGCTTAACCCACTGAGCCAAGCAGATGTCGCCCAAGGCAGAGTTCTTAACCAGAACTTTTTTTTTTCAATTTTGAAGGCGAAACAGCTATATTAGCAAAGGCAACACTGCCTTAGAGACGGTAAGACATTCAGTGGCTGCCAGGAGCTGCTGGGGGTGAGGGAGGCAGAGGGGAAAGGGATAATAGGTGGAGCCCAGGGCATTTTTCCAGCAGTGAAAATATTCTCTATGATACTGTAATGGTGGGTATATGCCATAGAAGTGGACAACCCAAAAAGAACCCTAATGTAAACCATGAACCTTCGTTAATAATAACAATGTATCAATACTGGCTCATCAATTGTAACAAATGTCCCACTCTAATGCATGACATTAATAAGAAATTATTAATTTCCTGCAGGCAGAGGACCGTATATAGGAACTCTGTGCTTTCTGCTCAACTTTTCTATAAATGTAAAGCTGTCCTAAAAATAAAGAGTATCCATTCTAAAAATTGCATCAGAAGGGGGCTCTAATCTACACACCAGGGACAACTCCATAAATACTGTAGAAATGGGAAAATGATCCACGAAACCATTTCAGCAAGTGCGTACACCATGCTCAAAAGCTGTTTATCAAGTGAGAAATAAAATGTTCATCAAAATTAAATATGCAGTTATCTGGTTATGATAAAAAAAATAAACCCTTTCACTGAACAGCGATACTGGCAGACGCCAAAGGCTTGTACAAATATTTCTATGAAGTGACTAGTAAAACCACTGGAATGACCTTTTCCATGTGTAAATTTTAGGAAGCACTTTTGTCAACGTTCCACGGTGTGAAATTAACAGGGAGGACCACTAGACCACAAAAACATGTCTTCAGAGTTGAAGGCAGGAAATGCACATAGATTAAAGGAAGGTGCCTTTTGCAAATGTGCACATCCAAGAGGGAAGAAGAAGTTGTTGAGTGTAAAAAATGTGAGGATGTGAGGGCAGACCATCTCCTCTGATACCTTACTGAACTGCCCTAGATCTTGGGGTCCCCTTCCTGAGCAGCTGTGATCCACGTCTCGCGGCTGTACAGTCCATTTCTTCCTCACCTTTGTCTTTGTCCACAAGTCAGAACATCTTATCACTGTAGCAGTTTTGGCTAATTTAGGTTACTCACAGAAGAGTATCAGGTAATAAAGGGTTGGGCTTATTAAGAGCTATATACATACAAATGACTTGATCTCATATATCTAGAACTGTTTAGGGTCTGAAAAGTTTCATTAAAATCTTCAGCTATTTTGTGGAGAGGGGAAATGAAATGTTCCTTGAAATTCATCAGTTGAGGATTCTTGAAGGCCTCGGGAAGATTCCCTTGTGAACGAGAAGGTCTACTTTAATTTGAAGGCATTGACTACATTCAGTGTCCCAGCAGAAGGAAAGTAAAAATTCTCTTGTATTTCAGAATAAAAGTTCGAATGATGGAGCTAAGTGTTCAGGAGGAACGTATGTGGGAGCCAACTGAACCAAAAACCAAAAACCAAGAAAACGAAACATGTAATAGCAACTCATACTAATATCTTCTTTTCTATAGAGATCAAAACAAAATTTCAGAGAAGCAGGGGAGCTTATAAATAAAATAGCGGTACAAGCAAATCTGAAAAGGCATGTTTCCAGCTCAAAATGTAATTAACCAGGCACTTTGCAATTACTGACAATTTGGGGGTTTCAGTCTTATCACAGATCTTCCTTGAGCTACATATGTTACTGAGAAAATTAGCCATGTTCCATAGCAATAACAAAGGCATCACTTTGAAAAGCACCACATAAAATAAACATTGCCTCGAAAACTGGAGGAGTTGCTAGGAAATTATGTCAAGCGCAGTCCTCTCTAGTTACAGCTGATTTTTCCATTTTATATCTTCCTCAATCATTAGGGCTTAACCCCTACAGGAATTTACCCAGGACAGCTTACATACCTCCGCCAATATAAATTTTCCAGAGGTTCCTTTCGATCCTTAGAAGGCCTTAGGCATTAGTGCTAAGAATTTTGAGCCAGGTCAGCTCTTCTGGAAAAGGGCAATGCTTATATTCTTGACCATATGGGGGTTTGTCCTGACCAGAAGATGGAACCGGGCTGGGTCCATGGGGATATTCACATTTTCCTCTTCTATTGCTACAGAATGAATCAAGGGGGAAAAGGCTTAGTGGCAAGCCAAATCAAATGATTTGAGTTATTTTAAGAAGAAGCAATTCATTGCACTGGTTGCCAAACTTAAAATGCCTGGACAGCCTGTTCAAAGAGCCAGCAGCGGGAAGAGAAGAGATCATGCCAGAGACTGGTGCCAAGAAGCAGAGAGGGAGCTGGGGCAGCTCCCCCTCCTATGAATTAGCATTTCAATGGCCCGACTCACCAGGGCTCTGAGAAAGTCCTAGAGATTTCTCAGCTACTTCTATTTGCAACTTGGGTTCCTAAAATCTCCCTTTGCATTTATTTCATCCACTCTCTACAGGTGGGTCCCTGATTCACAGATATAAACAGGAGTAGATGATACAGGGAAATAATTCACTGCGAGGTTCGGATTTTTCTTCCTCTCCGTATCAAGGGCTCCCATGTGTGCGGGACCAGACAGAACCCATAGCATGTTGCATCCACTGTCTTATTAAACCTCACTACACCCTGTGAGATAGTATGACCTTCCCCATTGTGAGATGAGGACGTGACACTCAGGGAAACCGGAACTGGCCCAACGTATCCACATAATAAGTAGCAGAGCAAGAATCTGGAAATCTAAATCAAGTGTATGGGAAATGAAACAAAATCTTAATCCATACACAAATAACTCATTAGTTACAACAGTAATAAAGTGAGCACCTAGTAAATACCTGGCCCTGTGCTAAGGTATTTTGCATGCTTGACTCCCTGAATCTAATTTTTTTAAAGATTTATTTATTTATTTGTCAGAGAGAGGGCACAAGCAGGGGGAGTGGCAGGCTGAGGGAGAAGCAGGCTCCCCACTGGCCAAGGAGCCCCATGTAGGACTCTATCCCAGGACCCTGGGATCATGACCGGAACCAAAGGCAGGTGCTTAACCGGCTGAGCCACCCAGGTGTCCCTGACTCCCGAATCTTGGTAAAACTAAGCAGAGGGAAAAAAAATCCTTCCATCAATGCAGGCACAAAGTGGGTAGAAATGACATGAGAATGATTTTCCAGGAGAGAGGGAGCCTGCCAAAGACTGTGAAAATAAACTTTTTCAAAAGAAAATTTTCATTTTCACCCAACTATCAATGAAGAAGACTCTGCCAAGGGACACTGGCCCAAAAGCAGCCTCTCACTGGATAGGTTCCACGTCCACGGTCATGGTTATTATGCTGTTGAGATTCTTATTTTAATAATAAATCAGTCATTGCTGAATGGAGTGACTTTCATTTCTGGGAATCCAAAGAGTGTCTTCATCAGCCACAAATGAGACAGTAAATGAAACGGTATTTTATTTACATTTTTACTTCTTATTTCCATAACCACAAATATGCCTGGGTTCGATCATTTTAAAATCAGCGTCCTTATCTTTTTAGGGGGGAATTTGCCAACGCCTAACATTAAAAGAAAGAAAAAAAAAAGCACTCTCAAAGACACAAGATCACTTCAAGTTCACATAGGCTTAATGTTAATATGATTTTCTTCCAGCCAGTCATCGCCCACATTTATGGAAAAATAGAGTCTCGAGCCAGCAAGTTTCCTTGTTTCCAGACTCATGTAGAGGCAGGAAACTGTCAAGTGGCTGCAAAAGCAGAGAGACTTTGATTGATGAGCAACTCACACATTAGGATATATTGGTCTGTAGATCGTGCTGTACCTCATTTCCCGGAACACACCCTGCCTTCAGGAAAAGGGAAATGAGTTTTGCTTTAAAAACAGAGCATTTTACTAGATGCAGGCTGCAGTGGATGAACACAAACATGCCACTTACTCTTCTACCTCCAACTGCGCTTTGCAGAACAGGAAACTATGATTTTATCTGCCCATCTTCATACATAGCACCAACCCTTCAAGAACTCATTAATTTATGAAGTATCTGCATCTTGATACAGCTGCAGTTGTGTCCTATCTCTCTGTTCATAATTGTCCAGTTTTCTCCATTTTAGTCAGCGGGTCACTTGAAAAAATTTAACCTTCAAAAAGTTAACGGTATTTTAGCATGAATCCCAAAGAGTCCCCACCAGAAATGGAGTCTCTAAGAAAATGCCATATTCCACAAATGTTGAGCTGGCCCACGTTTTTTTGTTTTGTTTTTGTTTTTGTTTTATTATGTTATATTAATCACCATACATTACATCATTAGTTTTTGATGTAGTGTTCCATGATTCATTGTTTGCATATAACACCCATTCAGTATTTGCCCGCTTTAATACCCATCACCAGGCTAACCGATCCCCCCACCCCCCTCCCCTCTAGAGCCCTCAGTTTGTTTCTCAGAGTCCATAGTCTCTCATGGTTCGTCTCCCCCTCTGATTTCCCCCCGTCATTTTTCCCTTCCTACTATCCTCTTTTTTTTTTTTTAAACATATAATGTATTATTTGTTTCAGAGGTACAGGTCTGTGATTCAACAGTCTTAGACCATTCACAGCGCTCACCATAGCACATACCCTCCCCAATGTCTATCACCCAGGCCCCCCATCCCTCCCACCCCCCACCACTCCTGCAACCCTCAGTTTGTTTCCTGAGATTAAGAATGGAATATTAGCAGCCATCAAAAGGAATGAAATCTTGCCATTTGCAATGATGTGGATGGAACTGGAGGGTATTATGCTGAGTGAAATAAGTCAACCAGAGAAAGACATGTATCATATGACCTCACTGATATGAGGAATTCTTAATCTCAGGCCCACGTTTTTAAGTAGAGTGACACTTTTAGTTTGTAATGTGTTTTAAAATTTGTGTTTTAAAGCTTTTTGCTTTTAGCGGAGAAAAGAAAATGAGACTGATGACTTCTGCACTGCTGGACTGTTCTTCCACAAAGATGTTTCTGAAAGGCAGCCCTGTGTTTTGCAAGGGTCTTTCATTTGTCATTTGGATTGCAGTCCCTGGAGCACTGTGGTTTCTGTGTATTGTGGTGGTTCCTCCTCTCTTGCTCTGGCTCCCCTTCTCCCTCCCTCTCCTTCTCTTCCTCCTCCCCCTCCCTGCCCTCCCACCACCTTCCCTTTCTCTCCTGTGTTACTGTGCAAACACAGGAGGTTCACATTGCCAAAGGACAGAAAGGAGGACTTAAGACTGTCGAGAATATCTCACAAGGGGACCAGAATAAGAATTCGCAAGTAAGACTGAAACAAAGTGCGCTGGCTCTGCTGCTCACTGTCTTTCTTATTCAGGCACTGATGTTGCTGCGCACTTACCCCGTCTGGAGTCCTGGGCAGGCCACTGATGCTCCACAACGGAGTCAGACATGAATCCTGCTTTCAAGCTGTCCCCGCCCTGGTGAGGGCCCTGTGACATGCATGCACCAAGAATCTCAGACAGTACACTGCAAATGCTAGAGAAGTGGCACCAGAAGCTTTAAGAGGGGTTGGTTCCTACAACTTGAAAGTAACAGGGAAGGGTTTTGTGAAAGGAGTCCTATTGGTTCGAGCTTTCAGGAGAGCAGAGTTGTTCTCTCCACTAGGTTTGTCATTCCACCACTACATCACCTTCCAAAATCCAACCTATCCCTTCAAATTTCAGTGTGGACCCTAGCCTATTTGTCAAGCCATTCCTGATGCCACACCAGAACCCATCTGTGTTTTCTTCCCATGTCTTCTGAACCAGGAGTCACTTTGCCCTTCTCTCCTGTAACATCGGTCATATTCTTTCTTACGTTATACTTGTCTGTGTACTTAATGGTTGGCTCTCCTGGACAGCTCGCTCTCCCCAGCCCTCCATATTCCTCTTGGCATCTAGCCTGGCAGGTATCAAGTCCCAAATGGGTCTTTTTGACAAACATATGAATGACTTCTTTTGATCTTTCCCTCATTATGTCCATTGGTCTATCATAACACTTTCTTGCCCTTTCTACAAAGGAATAATCCACACTATTGTTGCTGTCTCCTTCCTAATGGGGGAGGGGAGGAAAGTAGGTTAAGAAGCTTCCATTTATACACAGTGAAACCTGGACTCAGAGCATAAGGCTGTACCGTGGATGTGAGTGCCTTATAGGGCTGCATGTAACTCAGAAGGACAATCCAGTCTCTAAACCCTCATGCCATATTATTATGCCTCTTCCCACAAGTGATCAAGGTGAAAGTTGGACTTGGCTTTGATAATTGAGTCTAGTTATGTTATGTGATGGACCCTGACTTTAACTTAAAATTGCTATTTCCTCTGAAATACACTGTCCCAATTTTGTCTGCCTCAAGGAAAACCGTTGGCCCATATGAAGCATTTAATTTTTTAATTTTTTTAAAGATTTTATTTATTTATTTATTTGACAGAGAGAGACACAGCGAGAGAGGGAACACAAGCAGGGGGAGTGGGAGAAGGAGAAGCAGGCTCCCTGCTGAGCAGAGAGCCCAATGTGGGGCTCGATCCCAGGACCCTGGGATCATGACCTGAGCTGAAGGCAGATGCTTAACGACTGAGCCACCCAGGCACCCCCCATATGAAGCATCTTAAAGGTAATATGCAGGTTCTGAGATGAGCATAAGTCAATGAGTATAATTGTTGACATGCCCTAAATTAAATATATTGGCAGCTAGTTCACTAATGGTAAGAAAACAGATTGGACGGTGAGATTAATTGTGTTTTCAGCTCCATCAGGCCTAAACCAAATATTGGAATTAAAGATTCTAGTTTCTTCAATCTGGAGTTCTGGTATAAAGATAGATGTACAACAACCAAGTCCTTTGATAGAGAGTTATTAGAATATGAAAACAACTTTTCCATAAATTACCATTATTAGCAAATTTTCACTTTCCCATTTGTAAAGGGAATAATTTAGCATCAGGTTTTGGTTCTGTAAATCATCCATCCATCCACCCATCCATCCACCCATCCATCCAGGTGTGAACTGTTGCTGTGTGCTCCCTTAGTGATTTGGATAACTATTATGCAACATCTCCCATCCTTCCAGCCCCAACTTACGAGAGCCATTATCATTACTCCTGTTCCATACTGGCCTAGACCGACTTTACCCATGCTATATCAATGCCTCAACTTGAAAAGTTTGCTCTTGCTTCCTGTTCTGGGGGTTCTCTGACACTGGCATGTGGGACATTTGTGGGAACACGCTGGACGCTCACATGTATATAACCCAGAATTTCAGGGGATTTCATGACCATGAGGCTGTTCTTGACCAACACAGGTTCAAGCATTAGGCATCAGCAATGTGGCCAACTTGATATTTTAATCTCTTACAGTCTTTCTCTCCTTCGCTGCTTCTCTTCCCAAGCCCCCCACTCCCATTCTCTCGGATCAGTTCCCAAATAAACGATCTGTATACAAGTCTTCATCTCAAGCTGAGCCTTCAGGGAGAATAGGATAAAATTGTTGGTACCAAAACTGGCTGCAGAAAGATGTTATGATGGGATTTGGAGCTGGATCACTTAGTAGTCAAACAGCAATAAGGACCCATTGTTGGTGGTGTGGTGGTGGTAATCCCTAGCACGTAGTGGCATCAGAATTAATCTCAGACGTGATGGGTTGGGATGGGGTAGGAGAAAGCCACAGCAAAGCCTAATATGGGGAGTGCAGTTCCTTCTCTGGGAGAAAATACTTACACAGTGAAGGAATCAGCTAATATGCACCAGGAGGAATGGGTGAGCTGTATGTGGGGATGGATCATGAAGATTTTGGGAGTATAGTGTGTGTGTTGGTGGGGGGGGTAGAGTTGAATAGGAGTTATGAGGAGGAAGGGCTGATAGTCAATGTCCTGGCAGGCACCCATGGATCCAGTCCTAAGATGCTGCGGCGAGGGCTCCTTGGAGACTGGCCGCAGTGATGGCCTACAGTAAATGAAGTGGAGTTGCTGAAATTGTCTTGGTAGAGTATTGAGGCTAGATGTTTGAGAAGGCAGGAGGGTTAGAACAGATTTATTACATACAATCAGAGAACTTGCCCCCTGAGTATTTTTCCAGAAGGGCCCAGAGAAGAGTTGCTTCTTTATGGCAATAAAAAAATGCACTGTAAGGGCACATTGCCATCTCTGAGAGGCACAGAGTGTGGTGGCTGTCCCTCCTAGGTCAGAATTTACGATAAAAGAATCTACCATAGTGCCAATGAGGATGGCAGGCTCTAGAATGGCAGAAGGAAGGTGGGTGGCATTTAACCATCAGAGTCAAGCTTGATGTAATTACCACAATGAACAACAAGTTGAGAGTGCTAATCAGAGCCATAGGACTTAGAAGTATTAGGAGCAAATGTATATAGTCACTAGTGTGTTACCTTTTTAAAAAAAAACAGAAACAAGCAAGAAGAACTCTGATGTCAGTTGCTATAATGGAAGAAATCATGATCCTTCATCCCCGTCTCCAGATCTGAGTCAGTCCACAGAACCAGAACCCAGTGACTGATAAGGTAATCCTACAATGCCACCATAAATGTGTACAATAAATATTCTCCTTGTCCTCCTCCAAAGCTATCTACAGCCATTTACCTGCAACTCTGAAATGGGGAAAAAAATATCCATTCAAGGATCACTGGACACACACTCTAACACTCACATGAGGGGTACCAAACCATCCTCACTGTCCTGTTATTTTTTATCATTATTTATTTAATTTAAATTCAATTTAATTAACATTTAGTGTATTATTAGTTTCAGTGGTAGAATTAAGTGATTCATCAGTTGCGTACAATACCCTTGTTCCATTACGTACTCTCCTTAATGCCCATTACCCAATGACCCCATCCCCCTACCCACCTCCCCTCCACCAACCCTCAGTTTGTTTCCTAGAGTTAAGAGTCTCTTATGGTTTGTCTCCCTCTCTGTTTTCATCTTCCTTTTCCTTCCCTTCCCTTATGTTCATCTGTATTGTTTCTTAAATTCCACATATGAGTGAAACCACATGATATTTGTCTTTCTCTGGCTAATTTATTTTGCTTAGCATAATACCGTCTAGTTCCATCCACGTTGTCACAAATGGCAAGATTTCTTTTTTTTTTGATGGTTGACTAATATTCCATTGTATATATATATACTACCTCTTCTTTACCCATTCGTCTGTCGATGGACATCTGTGCTCTTTCCATATTTTGGCTATTGTGGACACTGCCTTCGCAGTCCCATTATTAAGCGGGGACAGAGGGAAGGCTGGCACCAATGTATTTCTGGCCCAAGTACATCCCTACTGGGTCCTCAGACACATCCTGTAGTTATTTTCCTGGGCCCTTAGTATATAAATTGGGCAACCTATGATTAGTAGCTAGCAGAACTCCCACTTTGGTCTCTGACCAGTGAAGCACAAAACATTTTTGTAGAAACAATCAAGTATAAGTGTCAGAAACTTCTCCCCCCCCCATTAAAATACTAAATTAGAAATAATAACATCCTCCAGGAGGGATTGCAGACATTAGTACCACTATCAAAGACTTACTGGATGAAAATGCTCCCCATTGAATTCAATGTATCTGTTCAGTCTCTACAAAACCAGTAAGAGGTTTTTTTGTTTTAAAGATTTTATTTATTTATTTATTTATTTATTTATTTATTTATTTATTTATTTATTTGAGAGAGAGAGAGAGAGACAGAGACAGAGACAGAGAGTGCATACAAGTGCAGGAAAGTGACAGAGGGAGAGGGAGAAGCAAACTCCCCGCTGAGCAGGGAGCCCAATGCGGGGCTTGATCCCAGGACGCTGAGACCATGATCTGAGCCAAAGGCAGCCGCTTAACCAACTGAGCCACCCAAGCACCCCCTGAAACCAGTAAGAGTTATGATGCATGATAGTGTGCACCCAAAAAGCCAACCAAATTGCAGCTTTAATCACAGCTGCTGTGCTGAAGATGTATCCTACCAGAGAGATAGATCAATGTAGACTCTGGCACTTGATATGTAGCCATGGATCTGGTGAAGGCTATGTAGCCAGTGAGCACATTTTACTTAATCCCTACCAGTAAGGAAATCAAAAGCAGTCTGTTTTTATGTGGTACCGAGACCAGTTCACATTCACCGTCTAGCTCCGGGGCCATGACAACTCTTTGTCACAATACAATCTGTAGGGACCTTGTTCAACTTGATATACCACAGAATACCATGCTGTTTCACTATATTGATGACATCGTGTTGTCAGGTGTGATGATCAGCAAACAACATTATCCTAATAGAAACATGCATGCCACAGCATGGGGACTGAATCCCTGTGCTGGTTACAAAGTTAATGCCTCCTCAGCTCCAAATCTACCCGTCAACCACTTCTGTGGGAACATATGGGAACCTGGGAACATTCAAAGCCTCTCTCTTTTGCAGTGAGCATAATATCCAATTTGCCAATAGAGGGCACTGGAGGACTCGGCAAAGGAAAGGGGCCTCCCTCCTTGGTTCAGGTATGCTGTTGCTTTGCTGCTTCTCACTCCTGCTCTGTAGTTAGCAGAAAGGCATGTGGAGGAACATCCAGAGATGCCTTGCCACAGCTGCAATCCCAGAGCACACAATCTGTTGGGGAGCTTGCCATCACAGCCTTGGTCCAATGACCACCTTGCAGAGCCCCCTGGATGTAAGCACAAGCACCCTGGGCCTTCTGGTCCCCCACTGATAAGCAGGCTCCTAATGTCCTGACTCCTCTTGTCAGCCCACCCACCAGCCTACACCCATCTGGAACCTGGATCCTTGTTTCCTGGCCTTCCTGATGTTGAGCAGGCTCATAAGACTGACGCCTTCTGTGAGGCCACCCACCAGCTTTACTTGCATCCAGAGAGACATTTCCTGCTTGCGCACCAATTGTGAGCCATCTACAGCCTGGGCAAACCAGCAAATTCTCTGCTATGCAGTGGGCAGCAACCACATGTATTCCAAGGGCTTGAATCTCAGCCCTGGGTAGGGGGGCCCTTGGCAAGTTAGGTCCTTCCTTGCATATTCTCCTTCAACCCTAGGGTATTCTTGAGAGTTTTCTTTAAGCCCTTATAGTTATTCTCCTATTATAGCTAATAATTCCTGATATTACACTTGCCCTGTTCAAATTATTCTATTTCTGCATCATGATTACACCCTTCTGAGGCAATCTCAAAAAAATTCAGGACGTGCTTACTTAGGTTAATACTTTGGGAGTCCAGTGGTCTATGGCTTGCTGGGACATCTTCCCCAAGGTAAAAGACAAAGGGTTACACCTCAACATTCTCATACTAAATAAGAGCCATAGCACTTGGTGGGTCTCATTAGATTCTGAAGGTGCCAAACAAGCTCCAGGCATGCCATATGGCCCTGGTTTTGATGAAGCACTTGATTATGGGCCACCAAGTGACTGTGTGACCAGAGTTCCCATCATGAGCTGTTATGATAAAATTCACCAAAATCATTAAGTGTGGGCAGATACTCAATTGGGATGAGCATGTAGGAAATGGCATATTCATGGTTAGGTCTGAATGGGTCCAAAAGGCCTAAAAACACTGCATGATAGGATGGCCCAGATGCTCCTAGCATCTGCTTCTGTTGCACCAACTCCTTTCCACCAACTCACACGTATGGCCTCCTGAGAAGTTCCCTACAACTAAGTGCTGGCAGAGGAAATCCTCAAGCCCACTTCCCGGATGGGTTGGCTCAATATGGTATCACTAGCTGAAAAGAGACAGCTGTTGTCTATAACCCTGCTCTGGGGTAGCTCTAAAGGACAGTGATGAAGAGAAATTCTTCCAGTGGGACAACTTTGATCACTATGCTTGGTTGTTCATTTCGTATGGGAAAAACATGGCTTGAGTGTGGCTATGTATGGTCTCCTAGATAATGGTGAATGGCTTGGCTGGCTGTCCAAGGGCCTGGAATGGATGGATATTACTGGAGAACTGGAGACAAGAAATTCTGCCGAAGAAATACATAGATGGATCTATGGCAGTGGGAATAAAGAATGGATTTTTGTGTTCCATCTTAATGTCCAGCAGAGAATATTCCTTGTAGCTGCCTATCAATATCTTTTCTCAGCTATTCCAATGGATTCATGAATGAAATGGCCGTGATAGTAAAAAAAAAAAAAGTGGAGGCTACCCCTGGGTCACTTCCTCTCACAAGATATGGCTCATCAAGCTTCCTCTCATATTTGTTGTTGCTCTAGATTTCTGGCTTTCTCTTTCGTTTTCCTTTACAACCATCATTCTGGAAAGATGGGTTTATTTTGGTTGACCCTCCTTCCTCATAGCTAATCATCCACCCACTCCATAACCTCTGGCTGCATCACTTTCCTGGCCTTCATTCCATAGCACCTCATTTTTTTAACACATCACCAGTGACTTCTTTGTTCACTAAAATAGGAAATGGTATTCAGGCTTAGCTTCCTTGAGCTTTCTGAAATTTGGTCCTATTTTTTCCCCACTGTCCTTTCTTGCCACTGTCCTCTGAAGATCAGTGTTGTCTTCTGTCTCTCCTCCTTCCTTGACTAATCCTTCTCCCTCTGGGGATCTTCTTCATTGACTGATTGTACTCAGAGGCTTAGTCCTCAGCCCAACTCTTATTTTCTGACTCTACTTTCCTTCCTAAGTAATTTTATTCAAAATAAGTATATAACAGTGTTTGGCACTGCTCTTCTTTACTTTCTTTTTATGCAAACGACTCCTAAATCATATCTCAGCCAAAACTTTTTCCAAGGGCAAGTCACAAATTGCCATCTACCAGAAGGATTTCTCTGCTTGCATATACAATTGATAGCTCTAATTCTCAATGTCAAAAATACAACACATCAACCTTTCTCCTGAGTGTGCTCTGGAGAGTGGCTTCACTCAATGACAATACTTATGTCTTAATCTCTTCTCTTTTTCTAGTGCCCTAGATCCAATCAATTCCCAATTTCTATTGACTTGCCATTCTACCCCTTCTAAATTTGTTTTATCCTACCAATTTTCATTGTAACCCTAGCTACGTTCTTATTTCTTACAATATACAGTAGTTCTTGCAATAGGTTCTTAAAGGGTCTCTCAGATACTGTGCACACTCATTAGAAGATTAATTTTCTTAAAGCACAAATAAGGAAATGTCACTTTCTGCCATTGAATTAGTGGTTCCCAGTTCTCAGGTTCAAGATCCTGGGCTTAGTATTCAAGCTCTGGTCTCTACCTGCCTTTCTAAACATTTTCCCACCAATTTCCCCTCATAACTTCTACTTTAACACAAATTGGGCTGCATGTGAAAGCAGAAATCACAGAGTGTTAAAACCAAAAAATCTGTGCTCAAACTCTAGCTTTCTAAGTGACTGAGAGATCTTGAGCCTAACCTTTGCCCTCTATATTTGATAAACAATGCTGTTCATTTTCTTTCTCTCATCTGAAAAACAGTATAATTAATACCTACCATAAAGCCTTGCTGGAACGGTGAACTATGATGATGTATACAAAGCCCTGAGCACAGCGTCTGATACCTAGTAGGAGAGCAATTAATATTGTTTGGTTCATCTCTTTTCCCTTTTTATATATGTCCCAAGATTTCCAGAAGTAAGACAATTCACCAGAAGTCAACTGGCCCCATGGCCAGTATGCCAAATTGAATGGACTTTTTGGCAAACTGGTTCCAGTACATCGACATAATCCAAGTTTACTGCCTCTGTGCTTTGTGTGAGATGGTCCTACCTGCCTGCCTGTTGTATATGGTGCCTCTTCTAGCTCTTTCCATGTACAAGTCTTCCGTCTCACATCTGAACTTCTGCAGTGGCTTGTCTGCTATCCTTCACCTTCTGAGTCTAACTAATGTGGTTCCTGAAGTGCAGAGTAACAAATGCTTAGGTAACTTGTTTATCCTTTTGAGAGCAGTTGTATTGCTGACCTGCCTCAGAGACACTTGTCCCAAACCCAGGCTTGCTCTGAATTGTCTGCAGTGACCTCATGTCAAAAAGCACAAGCCTTCCAGAATACTCAGCGTCAATCTAAATGCTCAGAACTCTCAGATGCAATGGTAGAGTCACAAGGCCTGGAGAAGTGTCCTCTCATTGTCCTTTCTCTCAGGGGAATTCAGTGTACAATAAATAAAATAAAACTCTATGTACATCCTGCCATTTATTTTGTCTGTCTTTGTCAACAATCCTTCTCATTCTTCTAATGACTTCCAAAAGTTAATACCTTTCATCTTCTTCTATTTTTTCTATTATGACTATTATTCTAAATACCTCAGTTCCTCTACTACTAGATTAAAACCTCTTTTACTGGCACAAAAACAGACACATAGATCAATGGAACAGAATAGAGAGCCCAGAAATGGACCCTCAACTCTATGGTCAACTAATCTTCAACAAAGCAGGAAGGAATGTCCAATGGAAAAAAGACAGTCTCTTCAACAAATGGTGTTAGGAAAATTAGACAGCCACATGCAGAAGAATGAAACTGGACCATTTCCTTACACCACACACAAAAGTAAACTCAAAATGGATGAAAGACTTCAATGTGAGACAGGAGTCCATCAAAATCCTAGAGGAGAACACAGGCAGCAACCTCTTCAACCTCAGCTGCAACAACTTCTTCCTAGAAACATCACCAAAGGCAAGGGAAACAAGGGCAAAAGTGAACTATTGGGACTTCATCAAGATAAAAAGCTTTTGCACAGCAAAGGAAACAGTCAACAAAACCAAAAGACAACCGACAGAATGGGAGAAGATATTTGCAAGTGACATATCAGATAAAGGGCTAGTATCCAAAATCTATAAAGAATTTATCAAATTCAACACCCAAAGAACAAAGAATCCAATCAAGACATGGGCAGAAGACATGAACAGACATTTTTCCAAAGAAGACATCCAAATGGCCAACAGACACATGAAAAAGTGCTCAACATCACTCGGTATCAGGGAAATCCAAATCAAAACCTCAATGAGATACCACCTCACACCAGTCAGAATGGCTAAAATTAACAAGTCAGGAAACGACACATGTTGGCGAGGATGCGGATAAAGGGGAACCCTCCTACACTGTTGGTGGGAATGCAGGGTGGTGCAGCCACTCTGGAAAAGAGTATGGAGGTTCCTCAAAAAGTTGAAAATAGAGCTACCCTACAACCCAGCAATTGCACTACTGGGTATTTACCCCAAAGATACAAATGTAGTGATCCAAAGGGGTACATGCATCCTAATGTTTGTAGCAGCAATGTCCACAATAACCAAACTATGGAAAAAGCCAAGATGTCCATCAACAGATGAATGGATAAAGAAGATATGGTATATATATACAATGGAATATAATACAGCCATCAAAAAACATGAAATCTTGCCATTTGCATGACGTGGATGGAAACAGTGGGTATTATGCTGAGCGAAATAAGTCAATCAGAGAAAGACATGTATCATATGATCTCACTGATATGAGGAATTCTTAATCTCAGGAAACAAACTAAGGGTTACTGGAGTGTTGGGGGGTGGGAGGGATGGGGTGGCTGGGTGATAGACATTGGGGAGGGTATGTGCTATGGTGAGCACTGTGAATTGTGTAATACTGATGAATCACAGACCTTTACCTCTGAAACAAATAATAAATTATATGTTAAAAAAAGAAGAAGATAGCAGGAAGGGAAAAATGAAGGGGGGAATCGGAGGTGGAGATGAACCATGAGAGACTATGGACTCTGAGAAACAAACTGAAGGTTCTAGAGGGGAGGGGGGTGGGGGAATGGGTTAGCCTGGTGATGGGTATTAAGGAGGGCATGTTCTGCATGGAGCACTGGGTGTTATACGCAAACAATGAATCATAGAACACTACATCAAAAACTAATGATGTAATGTATGGTGCTTAACATAACATAATTAAAAAGAAAAGATTAAAACCTCTTTGTGACCAGGGACCTTGTATCTGTATACTTTGTCTACAGCAGCATCTACCAAATACAGTACTTTGAATGAAGTAGGTTCTAAGTAACTAAGTTTGGAATGAACAAATGTTCACGATGTTTTGTTAGATATGGCGAAATACATCAAGAAATATAGACAAGATCTCAATCCACAAGGAGTTTACCTTTTAGGGGGAGATGTAAGTTCCTTACAAAGTGAACTGCTAATAACTATGTAAGGTCAAGCATGACTCAAGTTCAATGCTACAAAAAGGAGGCACTATGGGGACAACGGCACCCAGCCAAGAGCACTGTCAGTATCCTCTCCTCCATCTAAAGCAGTTCCAATGGACATACTCCAATTCTTAGGCAGGTGCAAAGAGACTTCTTTAAAGCTTGACAAACGTGGACTGTAATATTTTGGGGTGCTACGTAATGCTGAGTATCAGTATGCTCAAATCTAAAATAGTGATTCCTACTTTGCAAGGAATTTTTCAAGGAAGTGTTAGAGATAATATAGATAAAGTGTTTTACTTCTACTAGTGACTTAACAAATGTTAGCTGTAATATATCTTCAGTCAAATAAGCCAATTTGGTTTCGCTCCAGCAGAAAAATTTTGCCAGACTGTTACCCTGTGGGCTCAAATCTGTCCCATGCTGAGTGGATCAGTTCTTCCCCCTTCTGTAGGCTTCCATGGAATGACTTCTCAGCCAAGAAGATAAGAGGACTCAGCTTCCTGTCAGGCTGAGGAGTGCTGACTGCAGCCAATGTCACATTGTGTCTGGGAGCCTGGGAGCTCAGTGCAGGTGTCTCAGGAGGCAGCTATGAAGAAAGCATGGTCTGTGGGGAGCTGGGAATGGTATCACTCTCGGTACCATCAGCAAGACCAAAAGAAGGGCAACTCCGTGTCAACCAAGAGGGTGTCTCATGGCACCAGCATTAGAGTAGAAACAAATTACAAGAAAGCTTTTTGTAAATGGAGGAATGTCTCCAAGAAACACGCCCTCAGCAGACACAGGATGAGGGAGATAACAATGCAGAAATTTCTCTTGTGCCATCCAATGATTCTAATCATAATGAAAGTGGCTACCAGGTTTTACATAGTTTTCTCATTTAATCCTTTCAAGAAACAGTCAGTTAAGTTAGGTTCATCATTCCCATTTTACAGAAGAGGACACAGAGAGGTTAAATAAATGTGCAGGGTTACAGAGCTAACAAAGTAAAGTTGCGATTTCAACTGTAGGAATCAGTAAGAGCAGTTCCTGGTAGAAGATACTCATTAGAGAGCTTATTTACATAGGAACGGGAGGACCTTCAAGAATAGTCCACACGTCGCAGGCTGAAACAAAGTAAATACATTAAAAAAAAAAAAAAAAAGAACCGATTCAAGAAACTAAAATTTTACTTTTTGAAAAAACCCTTCTACTGTGAATCATCACTAAAAATAGGACATTTACTTCCCAGTTGCTGTTGTTTTACATTATCATCTAAAGGAAAATGAAAAGAAGATCTCCTATGACTCCCCCATGTTGAGAAGCACAGGTGTAGTCCCATGCAATCATGCAAATAGGACTGGGTAACAAAAGGAAGCATGGAAATGAAGAGAACTAACTGAGCTTGGAAAGCAAATATGTACTTTATAAATACTTTCCGAAGGCGATGAGAATTCTTAGATTGAATTTTTGTGTCTCTCCAAAGTTCCTGAGTTGAAACCTAACCCTTGCTATGCAGGCATTTAGAGGTGGGGACTTTGGGAAGTGATTAGGTCATGAGGGTGGAGCTTCATGAATGGGATTAGCAACCTTATAAGAGACCTCAGAGAACTCACTAACCCATTCAGCTATGTAAGGACACAGAGCAAAGAGAGCCCTCTACAAACAAAGAAGTGGGCTCTCACCAGACACCAAATCTGCTGGCCCCTTAATTTTGGATTTCTCAACCTCCAGAATTGTGAGAAGTAAATTTTCTCATTTATAAGTTACCCAGTCTATTGTATTTTATTATAGCAGCCCAAATGGACTAAAACCAGTACCCTCTTGAGGTAAATGACATTTGTATCAATAATTATACCTACAAATATATGGATCAACTCCTGCCTGAGCTCTGCTGAAGGAGGGGCTCATCACAGAGAATATTCTCCTTTATAATCCATTGCAAGCCACCAAATATAACTCCATTTCTCTTTTCCTTTTCTTCTTCTTATCAAACTTGTACTCATTCTTCAAGAATTAGCTCAAGTCCCACTACTTGCGAGAATAATACCTGATTTCCCTTACTAGAACTAAATTTCTCTTTTCTTTAAACCCCTATAGTGTTTAATATCTGCTTGATTCTTGGCATTTATTATGGCAGCAAGTCAATGTTTTAAAATATTTCTTAATGTGGGCGCCTGGGTGGCTCAGATGGTTAAGCGTCTGCCTTCGGCTCAGGTCGTGATCTCAGGGTCCTGGGATCGAGTCCCGCATCGGGCTCCCCGCTCCTTGGGAGCCTGCTTCTCCCTCTGCCTCTCTCTCTCTCTCTCTGTCTCTCATGAATAAATAAATAAAATCTTTATAAAAAAAAACAAAAAACAAAAACAACAAAAAAAATAAATAAATAAAATAAAATATTTCTTAATGTAATTGCTTTAAAGCCTGTATTTTACCCTAAAGCCCTTCTGCAATTAAATCTAGACTTCAAGACTGAGGTCAGTTGCTCCAGGGAAGAAAAGACTGAAAAGAACTCAGTGAGAACCAAGAGTTGATTTCCAGGCTTTTAAACTCCAAATGCAAATTTTAAAAATCTACAGTGGGTAGAGACAACAGTACTGAAAGTCACTTTTGAATGAAAGAGGCCCAGCAAGAGAGTGAAAAAGGTTGGGGAATTTTCAAAACTTTGCTTGGAAAACCAAGAGCCAAAGCCTGAAGGGAGAGGCCATAAGGTTTGTCCAAAAATAAAATATTAGATAAAGAACTGATGGTCACATAAGAAAGGCCGGAAATGTTGACTATGAAGAAGGTTAAGAGGGCTGAGTAACGGGAATAGTGTGGCCAACAAAAACCCATGCTTGTAGGAATCACCGCCAGGCTCTTCGGGTACAGCCCAGGAAACTGGAGGCCCTCCAGCAGAGATTCCTTTCCAACATGGCCCCGTGTATAGGGCAATGATGAAGGGTGGAAGATGACAGAGCAACCTCACAAAAGTCTGGGTTTAAGCTTTTCACCATTTTCAAAAATTGTTCCATATTTGGAAACGGAGCGGGGGAGCTTGTTAGATAAGCAAATTTGGACTGCATTCTGAACCAGTCAGGATAATCTTACCTTTTTTGGCTCAGATTTGATTCAGGAAGGAGCATGAAACTCAGCCAACTAGTGTGTGATATTCTCCTACATGACCTGAGTTGGCCCAATCATATCTGAATGAGGAAGGGTGTAGTCCTGGCCCCTGCTAACAGGTAGAGAGGAGGCAGCCTTAGCCTTTCCAAACTAATGTAAAGAGAGATACCAAAAAAACAATACAAAAAAGAATGAGAGAATGAGAGAGGGAAGGAGAGGGTTCTTGGTGGCATTATTATGCCATTAAATTAACCTTCACCCTCTGGATTAATTACTAATAAATTCCCTCTGTTATTCAGGTTTGATCATGTGTTTCTGATACTTCCAACTGATCAAATGTGGCTTGGTTACATCTTGCCAACTTATTACAGAAATTCCTCATGAAAAACACTGTATACCTGAAGTGAGTCCACGAAAGAAGTATCACACGTGATACAAGAAACATTTACCAGTCATTCCTTCTAGTTTATAGGTGGTACATTCAAAGTACAGAATTCTGGAAAACAGAAAATTTGGAAAAGGACATAATAAATCTTTCTACCCAAGAACAACTTTCGGGCACAAATGGTTTCTTTAATTTGATTTTTGGTTTCAATCAGGATAATTTCTTATAGCATATTTGTGATGATTTTTCTATCATAATTTCTCATCCTGGTTTATTCACTTACTATGTAATTGCAGGAATAAGCTTCCCAACCCTAAAGCTTGGAGCTGCTGGGGGGAAGATACAGCTGGAAAACAGACCCAGATTCAACTTTTGATCTGGTGATCACTTGGGAGTGTGCTGGGATTACAGCTCTGCTTTGTAGCTGGTGAGCTGGTGGGCACTGGCCTTTGAGGAAGTGGAAGGCCAAGGAAGCTTGGCCCAGTGGATTGGAGTGCTTCTGTGTCTCTTGTCCAACAGAGCCATCTCTGTGCAGTAAATGGGATCCTTTATCCACATTAAGGAACTTGTATTTTTTGCTAGTGTCTACTGGCTTTTTTCCCTGAGTCTTACTGTGACAAGCTTATGGTGATGATGATAATAATACTAACTCTGTGCCAGGTATTGTTTCATATACTAAGTCCTAATCTTCATGGTCATGATACAAAGGAGTTACATCATTTTACTGTTCTGTCATTCCCATTTTACCTAGAGAGAAACTGAGATGCAGGTTCAGCAGCTTGCCCAAGTACATAGCTAAGGGCTTATGCTTCTCACGGTGCTAACATGCCTTACTTGTTAGATTCTATACAAATACTTCAACATTTTCCATGTTATTATAAATACTTAATGCAGATTATTTTTAATGACCAAATAAATATTACATCCTTTATATAATCCAACCTGTTTTATGTAATATTTAGATTGTTTTCATTTTTAATTTCATATATAATGCTCTGAATCAATGAATCAATTCATTGAGAATCAATGAATATAGTTGCACAGATATTTGCTGTACTTATCATTATTTTTCAGGATGCATTCTCAGAAATAGAATTATGAAGTGTAATAGTATGACTATTTTAAGGCTCTTGAAATAAATTGCAAATTTCTTACCAAAAGTGTTATATCAAGTTATTTCCCCAACAACAAATTAGGAGAGGGTTCTCTTTCACCAAAATCCTACTATCATTAGGTCTTATTCTCTTGCCAATCTGTTATGACAGGTTAATGGTACAGGATAATATCCAACCATTCTTTTTTTCCTTTGTTTTTTAATAAATAAATAATATTTTATAATAAAGAAATGTAGACAAAAGATATCATCTCACTAATAAAGTTAACACCTTAAAATGTAATCCTGTATTTAAAGTGTCATTTAGCACTATTCCTTGTGTTCCACAATGAGTGAAACCATATGATAATTGCCTTTCTCTGCTTGACTTATTTCACTTAGCCTAATCCCCTCCAGTTCCATCCACACTGGGTGTTAGATGCAACTAATGAATTGTTGAACACTACATCAAAAACTAATGATGTATTATATGTCAGCTAATTGAATATAATAAAAATAAATAAATAAATAAATAAATAAATAAATAAATAAATAAATAAATAAATAAAACAATAAAAAAGAAGTACAAATCAAAGAATCACTATTAAAAAAATGTCATTTTGCTTCATTGAAATCATGGATTAGTTATGCTTAAGAAGAATCCAAATACTTCACAACTACACCAGTACTAACTCTTCCATCAATATAATACCAAGGAAGCAGCTAAGGAGGAAATATTATTCACAGAGAGCCACTGACATAAAATGACCCACCAAGACCACATCTTTCAGTTAAAGAAAGAATGAACATTATATACGGGGAAGAAAAGAAGGAAAAATATACCATCACATGTTGATGTTAAAGTATGAAAATGTTTCTCAAAAATTAAGAAAAAAAAAATACCCATTAATTCTTCCTATTGTATTGATGCTTCCTTTAACTTTTAAATGCCCTTTCCAGTCGCTGACATAAACTAGAGCCTTGAGAAGCTATAAATAACTCCATCCATGCTGCACCATGCTCCCCCTCCCCTTTCAGTGCTTGATGGCCTCCCTTAGGAGTGTGCTTGGGCCAGATGGACTTCAGCCCAACTTCCTGTAAATATTCATTTTTAATGATAATAATTAAAAACACTAATTTGCTTTTGCCCAAGGCCATTTCTATAGAGACCTCTTGGTGCTATACTAACACTAATTAAGCCTCAGAAATGAGACTTTCTTTTCTAGTCTTACTAAATACCTCAAGGTTTGTCCCCAGAGCAGTTTCTTAAGTATAAGTGGTGACATCAGAATGAGTTTCAGCCTCTTCCTTCCATCATGACACTGAGATGGAATTGCATCACTTAATTCCAGTTTGGGCCCAAGATGCCACCAGAAGAGAACACTAAGTTTCTTCTCCAGGCCAGAGATGACTGTGGAAGGGGCTGTTTGAGCCTGTCCATTTCTTTTAACTTCAGAAAACAACATTTACTCAATGGCTTGGTGCATACTTTCTTTTTTTTTTCAAACTCAAGGACAAACCCATTAAACAAGCCATTCACTGGTGGTCCGTAGGCCTCCAGAGGGCCTGGGGATAGAATTTCATGTGTCTGTGAGCTTGAGTGGGGAAAAAAAAGAGCATCTTTATTTTCACTAACCTTTAACTGAATTGTATTATTTCCTTTAATTATGAACCTATTGTCACCAACAAACATGACAGATATTTTTATATCACATTAGGTTATATAGTTATCTTAAACTATTTTTTATGTAGATTACCACTTTGAGATTCTGATAATTTATTCAAGATTTTGATTTAAAATCCCATATATTGCTATATCACATATTTGAAGGTATTTTAATACCTGTATTCTCAGTTTTCCTTTATAATTCAATATATCTTATTTTATGCACAAAAACATAGCCAAAGCTAATTATAACAGAATGCACATTCTTCTCAAGTGCACATGGAACATTCCCCAGCACAGACCATTTGTTAGGCCATGAAACAAATCTCAAAACTTTAAAAGGATTGCAATCATATGAAGTATCTTGTCCAACAGCAATGAAACAAAGCTAGAAATCAGTAACAGAAAGATAAATTGATAAATATCCAAAAATTAGACAACACAGTCTTAAATAATCAATAGGTCACAGAAGAAATCACAAGGGAAATTAGAAAACAGAAACAAATGAGAACAGAAATGCAGCATTATCCAGCCTTGTGGGATGTGGCCAAAGCAGTGAACTGAGGGAAATTCATAGCTGTAAATTCCTACATATACAAACAGAAACATCTCAAATCAATCACCTAACTCTACACCCTCAGGAATTAGAAAAAGAAGAGCAAACTAAAACCAAGGCTGACAGAAAAAAGCAAATGATAAAGTGAAGAGTGGAGATATATGAACTAGAAAACAGAAAAATAACAGAGAGAATCAATGAAACCCAAAGTGAATTCTTTAAAAAGATCAATACAACTGATACATTTTTAACTAGACTGACTACAAAAAGAGGAGAGAGATGCACAAAATGAAAATCAGACACGAAAGTGGAGATATGTCTACTAACCTTACAGAAATAAAAAGCACAAGAGAATACTAGAAGGAATTATAAACAAATTAGACAATGTAGATGAATAGAAAGTCCTAGAAATATAAACATTTTCAAAATCAATTTGGAAAGGAACAGAACATGTGAACATACCTATAAGAAGTAAAGAGATAGTAATCAACCTGCCAGCTAGGAAAACATCCACAACAGGCTTCACTGGTGATTTCTACCAAACATATAAAAAAAGAATTAATACCTCTCTCAAACTATTCCAAAATGGCAGAACAGGAGGGACCACTTGCTAACTCATTCTATGAGCCTGGTATTAGCCTGGTACCAAAGCCAGACAAAGGTACCATGAGATAAGAAAACCACAGGCCAATGTCCCTTGGCCAATCGTGAAACTGGTCAAATAGTCAAAACAATCTTGTAAAAGAAGAGCAAAGTTGGAGGATTCCCTCCTGATTTCAAAACTTATTACAATTTATAGTAATCAAAACAGGGTGTTACTGGCATGAGTGTAGATATATAGGCCAATGAAGGAGAATTGAGAATCTAGAAATAAACCCATGCCTCTCTGCCCAACTGATTTCAACAAGAGCACCAAGACCATTCAATGGGGAAAGATTGGTCTTTTCAACAAATGGTACTGGGACAACTGTATATCCATGTGCACAAGAATGAAGTTGGACCCTCACACCATATATAAAATTAATGGAAAATGTATCAACAGCCTAAATAAAGGGCTGAAAACATATGGGAGTAAAAATATACAGAGTAAAAAATATAGGAGTAAATCTTCATGACCTTGGTTTAGCAGTGGGTTCTCAGATATAACAACAAATGCACCCATAATGACAAAAAAAAAAAAAATTGATAAATTGGATTTCATCAATTTAAATTTTTGTGCCTGAAAGGACATTATAAATAAAGTAAAAAGACAACCTAAAGGTAGGGTAAAAAGTGTTTGTAAATCACATACCTGACAAGGGTTTGATCTCCAGAATATAAAGAACATGTATAACTCAATAAAAAAAGACAAAACTCGGGATGACTGGGTGGCTCAGTCATTAAGCGTCTGCCTTCAGCTCAGGTCATGATCCCAGGGTCCTGGGATCGAGCCCCGCACCGAGCTCCCTGCTCAGTGGGGAGCCTGCTTCTCCCTTTCCCTCTGCCGCTCTCCCTGCTCATTCTCTCTCTCATTCTCTCTCTTTCTCTCAAATAAATAAATAAAATCTTTAAATATATATATATATATAAATATATAAATAAAAAATAAACAGATGTAAGAAGTGTTGGCAAGAATGTGAAGAAATTAGAACCCTTATACATTACTGGTGAGAATGTAAAATGGTTCACTCTATGTGAAAAACAGTTTGGGAATTCTCAAAACATTAAGCATAGAATTACCACACAAACCAACACTTCTCCTAGGTATATACCTCAAATACTTGAACACAAGTATTTAAACAAACAAAACAAATACACACACACAAACACACACAAGCACACATTCATAGCAGCTCTATTTGTAATAGCTAAAAGGTGGAAACAACCCAAATGTCCATTAATGGATGAATGAGTAAACACATCGTGGTATATACACAGAATAGAATATTGTTCAGCCACCAAAAGGAATGAAGTAGTGATACATCTTGAATAAACCTTGAAAACAGTATGCTAAGAAACCAGACCCAAACAGTCACATACTGTATAAATCATTTGTATGAAATAGCCAGAATAAATGCATCCAGGGAGGCAAAGTAAACTGATGGTTGCCAAGGAGTGAGGGAACAGGGGAACAGAGAGTAACTGCTTTTAGGCTGGCTCTTCACTCCTTCCTTTCTTGGCCCTGGGTCTTCCCCAGGATTCTGTCTGTGGGCATCTTCTGAATATTCTTCCAGTAACTTTCCCTGCTCTTAAAGCTCAGAATACCACTAAGTGCCTGATGATTCTGAGCTCACCATCTGTAGGAGCTCCAGTTACTATGCAACACCAGACAAGTGATAGAACATTTTGGAACTTCTGTTTTCTCTTTACATGTCAGTACAAAGACAAAGATAATATCTAGCCCCAAATCAGAAATTGCTGGATGTATTGCCAACTGCTAACAGACATTTCTATCCTGATGGTCTAGAGGCACTTCAAAGTAATCTGTTTTTTTCTAAAACTGTTCTTCCAGCTCCCCCTATTAGTAAAGGACAATTTCATCTACTCAACTTGCCCAAGCACTAGAAACTCATGATCATCTTTATTTTACTCCCTCCCTTGTCAAGTTGTCCTGCTAGTTCTATTGACCAACTAAAAGCTCTGAAACAACACCCCCCCTAGTTTGTTGAGGACCTTGCAAACATCTCTAACCTTTTCTCTACATGAGGATGTCCACAACTGAATCTACTCTCTTCCTCCCTAACACAGCCCTGTTCCTATAAATTCCAGCTCTGTGGGTGGCAGATGATCTGCCCTGAGATGCTCGTATAAAATCTGCCATTGCAGGTGGATTTATCATGAAGCTAAACTGGGTGAGGCTTAGCAAATTTTTACAATTTTGTATTACTTTGTGTCCCCCAAACTGTATATGCTTCAGGCTCCTACAAATCAGGATCTCTGCCTGCAACGAATCCCTTACATCTGTCTCTTAAATTTCACCTAGGAGAACACTGAGTCATTACCTTACTTACACAAGAATATTTAGACTTATTTCAGCCCTTTCCATCTTTTTCTGTATAATGTAGTAATTTCAGACTTGACCATTTGTTACCTGGAAGACTAAAACAATTTCCTAGTGATCTCCTCACCCTCAATTTATGTCCACATACAACCTGCAACTGTTGATTCAAAATAAGAATAACAACAATAATAATAAACCCATAAACATTGCTTTGTGAATCCACTACCTAATTCTCATCTACTTTTTTAGGACAAAATCCAGGTTCCTTAGTATGGCATTTAACAACTTCCATGAAATGGCCTCATTTATTTATCATTATTTTTCAGATTCTTCCTTAATTATCACAGTCCTGTTTTTATGTTCTTGAAATGCTAATCCACTTCCACATACTCTCCCAGACCACCATTATTCTTGCTTTCATGGATTTGTTCCAGTTTTCCCCACTAATTGGAACTATCCGTATCTTCTACCCAACTGTATGAGTCCGCTCAGGCTGCCATAACAGAAAAAGCCCACGGGGTTGAGCAACAGAAACATATGTCCTCATGGTTCTGGAGGCCAGAAGTCAGATCAAGGTGCCAGCATGGTTGGTTTCTGGTGAGGGCTCTCTTCCTGGCTTGTAGACAACTGTCTTCCCCCTGTGTCCTCGCGAGTCCTCTCCTTGGTGCATGTGTAGAGATAAGGGAAGAGTGAGATTCTTGGTATCCCTCATAAAGACACCAATCCCACTGGATCAGGGCCCCTCTTTTAACCTTATTACATCTTTCCATAATTTCTAGCATTTCCATTTGATTATTTCGTACAATTTCCAGCTCTACTAATATTATTCATCTGATCATGGATGTTGTTTACCTTTCCCACTAGAACTTTTTTTAAAAATATTTTTACCTTTTTTCCCTGGATTATACATTTACATTTTTATTAATTTATTTTTTTAATCATCTCTATGCCCAACATGGGGCTGAATTCACAACCCTGAGATCAAGAGTCATATATTCCACCAACTGAGTCAGCCAGGTGCCCCTCAACTAAAACTTTTAACTTTTTAATCTACTTATAAGTGAATTGGTTATTTAAAATTTCCCAGACTTCAACATTCTCACCATCAGAAAATGAGGATAGCCATACTCAATAAAATGTAGCCCTTTCTGTTAGATGCCAAAATCAGATCACTTCCACTAAACAGAAAAACTTCCAAGTGCCAATTATCTAATTAATTAAGTGTAACTTTATTAACAAAAGCCAACAATAAAGAAATTTGAAGAGAAAATTCTAGAGTATAGTAATTTGACATGAAAAGAATAAATACTAAAACTTTTTTCTGTTATCCAGAAAGATCTAGAATTGTGGTGCTCAGTGTACTCTAATACTTTGAGGAAGTGAAAATATTTCATTCTTATGTTTGAATACTGATAAAGGAGCTTAGATACATGTGTTAAAAGCTTACATATGGACATAAAAATAACTAAAATTTATTGAGCCTTTATTACCATAAATGCCATGTATTGTCTGATTGTTTTATATACATTAATTCATTTACATTAATTTCATAATTACCCAATTAGGTAGGTTCTATTACTATCCCCACTTAAGACATTAGGAATTTGAAATATAGAGAGAATAAATTATGTGGCTCAGATCACGCAACTAATTAAGTGCAGAACAGGGATTCAAACTCAGATAGTACAGCATCAGTGCCCACATTCTTAACAGTCTTCATAAGCTGTGGAAACCATAAATGTGAAATGGTGATACAGGGGAACACCAACCTATCCTTTGCATTGCCAGTTAGCGCCAAACATGGGAAATGTCCATCTTTTTGCCCACTGCTGGTATAACTGCCCAGAGCTTTGGGGTGAAGTTCATCCATAAATTCATGTAGTGAATGCATTTTCTCATGCTGAGACATACCTGCCTATGTTCATCGAACACACCCACGAAGATTTCAAACCATACTGGGATGAAGGCCAAAAGGACTGCAGATGGAGACCTCATCAGTTAACAACACTCAACTGTCTAGATCTGTTTTCAGTGAGTGTCCAGTGAAAAATGATGACACATATGATGAAAATTCACAATTTAAAAGGAGAATAGCAAACTGCACAAACAGAAAAATCATACCTTGTAATGAAATAGGATTGGTACTGGAAATCAGTTTTAAAACAAGTCTAATTATTATACACACACACAGAAGCAAACACATAGGCTTCTACTTTTGATCATGGCAGACTAGATAATTTGCACTAACCCTTTGTTGAAGGCCACTAAAATGGTTGGTAAAGAGCAATAAAAGATCTTAATTAACATCAAAGTCCCAACAAGATAGCAAATTTCTCGCTAAGAGGATAAAGAAAAAGATGCACTAGAGACCTCCTTTTCAGGGGTATTTGCCTGTGTAGGTGAAGCATCTGAGAGCTGAAGTTCTTTAAATTGAAGGGAGGTGCTACGGACACCTGAATAATATTCCCCCTTCCCTGGGTGTCACCTTTACAGCAACTTGCCTATCCTTGGGGAAAGGGCTTAAAGGCAAGCAGATCTTCCGTGGAAATTTCAGGAGCTGGAAGGACAGGCCTAAATTTACTGCCCACCAAAAGCTACTAATGTAGCAAACACTCTACCTGTGGTAGAGTGAAAGAGCTACACTTTTTTTTTTTTTTTTTAGATTTTTAAAATTTATTTATTTGAGAGAGAGCACGAGTGAGGTGAGAAGCAGAGGGAGAAACAGACTCCCCACTGAGCGGGGAGCCAAATGCCGGGCTTGATCCCGGGACTCCAGGACCATGACCTGAGCCGAAGGCAGATGCTTAACTGGTTGAGCCACCCAGACAACCCAAGAGCTACGTTCTTAAATTGCAGTACTTTGGCAGGTCAACGAGGTTGCCCAGAAAATCTTCAACCCTTAATCCCATACTGCTTTCACTCTTGGGCACCTGTCATGAAAAAACAAAATTCCTCTCTGGTAGAAGATTCATTCTAAATCCCACATTCTATCTCAAAAATAATTTTTCAAATAAAATGTCCAGCTAACAACAATAGTCAAAATCATTACAAACCATAGACGAGAGAAAAAAGTCCATGTTTATACACATGTAGAAACTAATGCAGTTTTAGTGGCTATGATCAATGAGATATAAACTGAATTTAAGTATGTCAATAAAGTATTGGAAAAAGTAAAATCTGACACGAAAGATTTGGAAAATAACTAGAAGTTATAGAACTAAAAAATACAATAATGAAATTAAGAACTCAATAGATGTTTTTAACACCACTGAAGAGAAAATGAATAAACCAGAAGATTGACCAGAAGAAACCAGCTGGAATGAAGTGTGGGGAGATAAAAATATGGGACATACTACTGGACAGGATAAGGCACATTGAAATAATGTGGTCTAACATATATTACTTTGAGTTCCAGAAGAAGGAGAAAGACATATGAGGCAGAAACAGTTTTTGAGAAGAACTGATATTTGAATTCAGAGTCTTTATAATGTAATAATATAAATGTGACTTTCCATGAGGGGCATTCAGCAAGTACTGTAGCTCTTAATTCATTCATCCTAAAAATAGTATATATCGAGTACCTGCTATGTCCTGGGCACTCATAATAAAGCAACAAGCAAAATAAAGACTCTTAAAGAGCTTATATCCTTCTAGTAGAAACAACAATAAATAAATTCTTATATAATATAATGTCGAGTTTTTTTTTTTAGTGTCAGGTAATTTTGGTTGTTAGGAAGGCAATTAAAACCTGAGTAAAAGGACCAAGAGCAATGAATGAGGTGCCATTCTAGATAAGATGGTCAGAAAGTACTTCTCTACGTAAGTATCTGAGCACGGATTTATATAAAGTGGAAAGAAGGCACAAGAAGATCTGGATGTAGAACATTCCATAGGAGGGAAACATCAAGTAGAAGGGACTAGAGGCAGAAGGTTGTTTGGTGTGCTTGAGGAACAACAAGAAGGCCAGTTTGGTAAGATTGAGAAAAGAATGAGGACAGAGTTTCAGGATATGAGGCTGGAGAGGTTGTCAGGGGTCAGGTCGTTCAGAACCTTGAAGACTTTGGATTTGATTCTAAATATCATTACCACCCCTGGGAAGTCCAAACCACGAGAGTGGTAAGATGTGCTTTACATTTCCAAAGGATCACTCTAACAAAGAACAATAGATTGTAAGGAAGAAAGGCCCTTACCAGGCCACATGCAGTGCCAGACAAGAAAATACAGTGGTTTGATCCAGGGAGTAACAGCAGAGATACTGCAAAGTAACCAGAAGCTGGTATATATTTCCAATTGGTTTTGGAGATGGAGTTAGGAAAGAAAGAGATAAATCAAGTATGACTCTAAGGTTGTAGCAAACAAACTTAGCACTTGAATGAATGGAGCATTCCTATTAAAGTCAAGAATGTAATAAGGAAGATAGCATCTATAATTTTTCCACATTATAATGGAGATTTCGGTTAACAAGATAAGAAAAAAATGAAAACTATAAATATTGGAAAGGAGGAGACATAATTACATTTTTTACACTTAATAGGATATCTACCTAAAAAAATCCAAAGAATAAACTGAACAAAACCAAGAAAACTAATAGGAAGATCCTGTAAGGGAACTGGATATAAGACAAAAACAAAACAAAACCAAAAAAAACCCCATTATTTACAGATTTCCTGTATAGCAGCAATAAAACTTTAAAATACATATGAATAAACCTTAGAAGACAATAACATATTGTCTCATATTGACATGGAAAGGTTCTTAGCATTTACCAAGTGAAAAAACTCAGAAATTCATAGCCCAGAATATTTAGTATGATCCCTTTAAAAATTATGAATACAGCACCTGGGTGGCTCAGTTGGTTAAACATCTGCCTTTGGCTCAGGTCATGATCCCAGGGTCCTGGGATCCAGCCCTGCATCAGGCTCCCTGCTCAGCGGGCAGCCTGCTTCTCCCTCTCCCTCTGCCGCTCCCCCTGCTTGTGCTCTGTCTCTGTCAAATAAATACATAAAATCTTTAAAGAAATTAAAAAAATAAATAAAAATCATGAATACAAATTGTGTGGATTTGTATGTACATACGTGTGTATGTATGTGTATTAACTGTAGTTATAGTAAAAACATAACACTATGAACTCTTGTTGATAGATTAATGGATGGGAAGAAGCTATGACTTAGGGGAAGGTTTTTTCTTTTCTGAATCTATATAGGTAAGTATTGTTTATAATAAACATTATAAAACTTATGAGAAAAACAAAAATTATTTTTATAAAAAGGATAAGCAAAATTCCCATTCATTCCCAGCATAATAGTTGACATTTATTAAATACCAGATAATACACTAAGAACTTCACATGTATTAATTGCTGCATTCCCCATTAGGATGATTGTTCAGCCTTATGACATCAGTATGTGAATTTTCCCCATTTTACAGGTGATAAAATTCAGACAAAAGGTAAACTGCTGGAGTTCAGATGGCATGAAAGTGCTAGGGACAACCTTGGAATGGAAACCTTGGAATGGAAACAGCTGGATTCAGAAGCCCATGCTCCCATCTACGATCCTGACTTTAAATAAAAATAGTCTTATGCATCTGCATCATATATACACTACAAAAAGGAGTCCATATTAAAAGTAAAGACAGGGATTAAAAGGGAAGATTATGTTGAAATGAAAAAACAAAGCAAAGCCGATACGAAAAATGGCTCAAGATTAAAAATTCCTGATATCACGACAGAGGAGAGAAATCACTCTCATTATGTCTTCACTCTGGGGATAGAAATACTAGTACTTTAAATTCTCTTCTTGGTGTTTTTCTGTATTTGTAAGCTTTTTCCACTGTCTATGCAATTTATTGGATAGTACAACTGTTACAAAGCATTCTGGGTACAGGCTTACCAAGTGTATCAAACATAAAGGACCAACTTTCAAATACTGAGAGTAAAATACAACACAACACAACCTCCATGGATATAGTTGAATCCTTAACGATTCGCGCTGTGCTTCAGCTTCATATACATCAACTATTATGTATCAGTGATTTCAAATGTATTCGTAAGTATGGAGAATCCTGATAAGAGGCCAGATAAATAAGCTTTCATTATATATTATCACATTCTTGCCTTGAAGACTAAAATTTGACGTATACATCATGGTTACTATGCGTATTTTCAACATATTGTATGGCTAACACAAACTGCTTCACAGGCTGATTTGCTTGAAGTTATACACAATAAGACAAGACTGGAATAAGAACTCATGTGGTTGTTTTTGGTTGTTGTTCTTGTTTTTTGTTTCTTTTTAAGTAGGCTCCATATGCAGCATGGAGCCCAACACAGGGCTTGAACTCATGACCCTCAGATCAAGACCGGAGCTGAATCAGGGAAATACAAATCAAAACCACAATGAGATACAAACTCACACTGGTCAGAATGGCTAAAATGAACAACTCAGGAAAGAACAGATGTTGGCGAGGATGTGGAGAAAGGGGAACCCTCCTACACTGTTGGTGGGAATGCAAGCTGGTGCAGCCACTCTGGAAAACAGCATGGAGGTTCCTCAAAAAGTTAAAACCACCTTATGATCCAGCAAATTGCACTACTTGGTACTTATCCAAAGGGTACAAACAGTGATTTGAAAGGGCACATGCACCCCAATGTTTATAGTAGCAATGTCCACAATCGCCAAAATATGGAAAAAGCCCAGATGGCCATTGAATGATGTGGTGGGAGAAGATGTGGTACATATATACAATGGAATATTACTCAGACGTCAGAAAGGATGAAATCTTGCCATTTGCAATGACATCGATGGAACCAGAGGGTATTATGGTAATAATAAAAACAGATGAACATAAGGGAAGAGAAGGAAAAATAAAATAAGAGGAAAACAGGGAGTGAGGCAAAGCATAAGAGACTCTTAACTCTAGGAAACAAACTGAGGTTTGCTGGAGGGGAGGTGGGCAGGGGGATGTGGTACCTGGGGGATGGGCATTAAGGAGGACATTTGAAGTGATGAGCACTGGGTGTTATATACAACTGATGAATCACTGAATTCTACCTCAGAAACTAATAATACAGTATGTTAATTAAATTGAATTTAAATTAAAAAAATTTTTTAAAGACCTGAGCTGAGATTAAGAGTTGGCTGCTCAACAAACTGAGCCACCTAGGTGCCCCAGATTAGCACTTTCTTACGAAGCACCTACAGTTACCCAGGAAAAAAAGCAAATCAAAATTAACCAGGAAATTAACTTTTGCCTATGCTATTCTGGAAAAGTCTGAGGAACATGAATGATAAGAAGAGACATATTAAAGAGAAGAGGGTACTCATGCATGCAGATATGTTTTATAAAAATAGCTTGCAGGAGGAGCCTCGAAGTTTTTCAGAGCTTTATAGATGAGCTTATGATTTGAGGGCAAATCTGGTCAACCAGAGGGTCCCATGTGCCTCCAGTCCCTGGGAATCACAGAGAATCCCCAACAAATAGCTGGGAGAGCTGGGACAGGATGGCTTGCCTCTCTTTCCTATTCTGCACCCGCTACCCTGTCAGTGGAAACAGCCCTTCTGTCCTGCATTCCCGTTCTTGAGGTGGATGCCTCACCTTGAGCTCTAAGACAGTAAAAACATAAAGTTGCCTAGCTTGGCAGCACTACCACCAAGAGTCATTTCACAGGGACTAGACCAAATGGTTCTATCTGGAGAGAAATGACCCTTGAGACCTGGCCTCAGAACGCCAGGCTGGATTCCAGAGAGTGGTTCTGATCTTCTAAGTCCCCAGCAACCCAGGAGGCACCTCCGTTCATGACCCACTTCTTCTGTTCTTTTGGTTATCAGGTATCACTTACACAAGCACTGATCCATCCTCTGGAAAAGTGAAAAGGGCTGGGTTGGTCTTTGCACAAAGAGGTTCATATTTACCCATGCAGGTACAAACCCAGAAGTAAAAGGCTAGTGAGGAGGTACCTACCTGGGTGGCTCAGTCGGTTAAGCATCTGACTCTTGGTTTCTGCTCAGGTCATGATCTCAGGGTCGTAGGATCGAGCCCTGCGTCAGGTTCTGTGCTCAGTGGGCAGTCTGCTTGGAATTCTCCCTTTCCCCCTCCCCCTCCCCCCAATATAAAATAAATCTTTAGAGATAAGATAGAATAAAAGACTAGTGAGGCAGAAGGTGAGAGATGTGATCACAATTAGCTTTGCAGCTCTGCAGGCTGTTTTTCTTGTTTGTATATAAAACACTGGATCATCTCATAATTGGAGAACTGGAACCCAACTCTAGAAATTCTACATAGAAAGGATAATAAGCATAAAGATGCATATTAACAATAAAAGTTGGTGACAGAAATCAGGAAAACGAAGGTAGAAACACAAGCAAATGCACAAGGAATGAGTTGGTACATTGGGCTGGGCATTTTGCAGGGTTTGCCAAGATGCCTGAGCCTTGGTGAGTGTTGGTGCACACTGTGTGCAATTCAGGAAGCAGACCAGGTGACACGGGAAGCATCTAGAAGGAAGTGCTGAGGGTGGGACCCGAAGCAAGTGGCATTTCAGGTGTCTTGGCACAACCGGGGAAGGAGCTCCTTGCAAAGGACATAACATTCTCCCAGAAAGAAGCAGTAGTCATAAAACTTCTGAAGACAGAAGAAGAAACAGTGGTTTCCCTACATAAAGAAAAAATGAGTTAACTATAAGATGACTCAAAACTTCTGCATCTAGACTCGAGTGCCTGAATTAGCTACAATTTACATAACTAAGTCTGACTTAAATGTAAATATTAACAGGATATGAAATTCTTTTTCCTCCTCAAGAGAAAGATCTTTTAATCACTATCCAAAGAATAGTGCTTCCTCAGGGAAATGAAATGATTTTTATCTAAGAGGACAAAAGAGATTTAAAAAAAAATTGGTCTGTGCTTCATTAAGCAAAATTATGTTTTAAGAAAAACGTCACCATAGAACAGTGAGGATTGGGTTCTCAATGTATTCTATCTCGAAATTCAGGGTCAGCCACAGCTTTTTGGGTGCCCTGGTCCCTTGAAAGTTGAGATGATTTTTTCCCTTGATATATAATATCAGTGACATTGTCCACCCTCAAATCGATACTCAAAAAAATGCCATCACCAAGGACAGTTCCACGAGCTGGAGAAGACTCAGCCTATGGTGAATGGGGGTGAGCGGCAAGTAGATCCAGGTATGCCTTCCTGGGAAAGTCTGCCTATGAATTCTTCATTAAGAAACAGGGAAGAGTGGTCATGTAGCATCTTCATACCAGTGACCCAAATGGGACAAATTCTCACATTGTCATAAACGTATGGTGTAGGGATGTGTAAGTTATCCTCAAGGGAAACCACAGAACTTTATCTAGAAAGGGACTGCTGATGGGAAATGTGAGAAGAATGAATATGATGTACATTTGATGGGATTCAGTTAGCAGAATCTTGAAATACTAGAATATTCTCACCCTTGATTGTTTGCAGTGTGAGACACTTGTGTAAAATGCAATTTGACTCATTCTCCTGTCCACCGTCTACACTCTCCTAGATCCAAGTGTCCCTCGTGAGGCACAGAAGAGGAAATGTGACCTGGGAGGGAAGTCACATGAGTAATGCAGAGCAGGAAGTAACAGATGGGAGCAGCTCTGGTCCAGACCTGCTCTGGTCCAGAAAAAAACAGATAAGCTTATAACAGTGTAGGTCTGGCACTTTGTAGATGAAGCATAAGCTCCAATGCAGCATGATTATCCCAGGCAGCTTGTCCTGAGAAATATCACTTAGACCTCCCTTATGTTATATCAGACCCTCCCAACAGATGCTCTCTACCCTGAAACTCTCAGCGACTTGGTTCGAAGACCCACATACCATGAGAAAAGATACAGAAGATAGAACACTCACAGCAGACACAGTGACTGAACACGAGTCCTGTGGGGCTGTGGGGCCTGTGAATTGTGGCTGGTCTGAACTGAGATGGGCTCTAGCTGCAAAAGTACACTGTTCAAAGACTTCAGATAAAATAAAGTGTAAAATATCTCATTAGTAATTTTTATGTTGATATCATAATGAGAACATTTTAGAATACTGCACAAAATAACATGTATTATTAAAATTGGCACTTTTCATGGGGTGCCTCAGCGGCTGAGTCAGTTGAGCATCCAACTCTTAATTTTGGCTCAGGTCATGATTTCATGGTTGTGGGATTGAGCCCTGCATCAGGCTCCACACTCAGCAAGGAGTCTGCTTGGGATTCTCTCTCTCCCTCTGCCTCTGCCCGTCCTTACTGCTCACACACACTCTCTCTCAAAATGAATAAATAAATTAAAAACAAATACTAATAAATAAGTAAATAAATATCTGCCCTTTTCTTGGTTCCTAAAAAATCTAAAATCACACAGGTGGTTTGCATTTGTGACTTGCTCTCTACTTCTAATGGACAGCATGTCTCTAGAGGCCCAAAGAACATTTCTTCTTGATGTTGGGATCAGCCCTGTCTTCTCCAATCCCTGCAGGGCAGATGCAAGAGGTTTTGCTTTGTTTAATCTTCTCCAGGGCTTGGCGTGGAGCTGAGCACAGGGTAGACAGCCAGCAGACACCAAGGCTTGTTGCCTAAGAACCATATGCAACATGTGTGATGATGAATGTTGTGTGTCAACTTGGCGGGGCCAAAGGGTGCCCAGACATTAGGCCAAACATTGTTCTGGGTGTGTCTCTGAGGGTGTTTTCATATGGCATTAACATCTGAATTGGTTAAGAGAGTAAAGCAGATTCCCTCCTGCTCTACTAATGTGGGTGGGCCCCACCCAATCAGTTGAAGGTATACATAGACCAAAAGTGCTGAGTCAGAGGGAACTCTTCCGGCCTGAAGGCCTTTCCAGTCTTAAGGTCCAGACTGAAACACTGGCTCTTCTTGGGTCTTGAGCCTGCTAGGCTTCAGACAGGAACTTGTACCATTAGCTCTCCTGGTTCTCAAGCCCTGGACTCACACAGGAACTACATCTCTGATCTCAGGCGTCTCCAGCCTGCTGGCTTCTCAGCCTCCACAGTCATGTGTGCTAATTCCTTATAATAAATCCACACACATACAGGTACATGCATTTCTCCCCGCCCTTAGTTCTGTTTCTCTGGAAAATCCTAACACATGTGTAACATTGGCTAATTTTAGAATATAATCTTCCACAATATCACAATTTTAAAAGTTTGTGAATAAGAGGTTAGTTTTATGAATATCTTTTACAAGTGGTCCTAGAACTGACTAGTTTGGGGACACAGATAAATTCCTCTGAATCTCTATTTTCTCCTGATAAAAATCATACCTCCCTCATGGGGATGGTGTGAGGGACAAAGGAGACAATGCCTAAGAATGTACATGGTCCCTTGAAAGCTCTCTATGGTCTCCAGTTAACAACCATTTAGTCCTGTCTTCTTTCCATACAATGAAACGAAAAGTCAAGTTGTGGACGCGGTGAAAAGATCTACTGTCATTAAAGAATTCATATGCTGAGTTAGGTTTTCAAGGGAGAGTAGAATCCACCTGACAGGTCCTTGGGGAACTTGCACACTTCCTGGGACTAGAAGGCAAGGGCATGTGACCTACAGGGCAAAGAGGCAGATGTGGTCCCATGGGTGGAGTAGCCATCATGGCTGCCCTTGGTGTGGGAGGATTCAAACACAGTATGGCTTCTCGAGACCTGCTGGGTGGTTCAGCTCCCCATTCCAGGCCTACAACACCTTCCCCACTTTGTTTGTGGGGCTACCTCTTTGCAGTCTGTTTCTCTTAAAAATAGTTTCAAGTTTCTCTTAAAATCATTAATGTCTCCCAAATAATCGCCTGGCATATTTTTTCCAGTAGGCCCACAACCATGATGGACAGGGACTTCCCCTGTGCCATCAGTAGGGAAGACGTGACCCATCCTGGTTTCTTTCTTATCACTGTTACTCAACAGTTCATTGTTTTCTGACAAAAGCCCCCAGGAATTTTTCACTTATATTTCGTGAAATTCTGCTTTATATCAAGAAATGGGTTGATTTCTGCAGCTTTACCTCATGCTTTATACTTGGACAAACTGCCATTGGAAGGAAAGCTCAGAAGTGACAAGATGATGGGACATGAAAGCAAGAAAACATAAAGCACACATTACAATTTATACATAGGAAAAGTCATCAAATGCATATTGTTAATGATCATATCTCAGGTATGAAGAAAATGCAGAGAGTTATAGAAATGATGACAAGGATAGGAACTTCAAGGTCTTGGGGAAAAGATGAGTTGTTTCCAACTATAAAGACAGAGTTGGTCATTAAGGCATATTTAGCTGGGAGCCCAAAACATCATTTAATTGGAAGGTTTTCTAGTCCCTAAATCAGGTTCACAGACACTTTCTCATTAAACTGCATGACACAGCGGAGGGGTAGGGAAGGTTCTCACCATGCCCCGGGGAGACTAGCTCAGAGGGCCCTGCCTGCCCATGCGGCAAGCTCAGGACAGATGAGGGGACGTGAGGGGCACCGTTTCGACTACCCCTTGCTGAGGAGGATCCCTGAAATTCCCCACGACTCTGCCTGACAAAGGGGCATGTGCACAGTCTCTGGGGTGCTGGTTGAGTTGGCCATATTATCCTTCAATCTCTTCATATCTCAGCAAATAGAGTCACTTTTCAGAAAAGGGAGGATTTCTCACTTGAACTAAAGGTCGAAGACTGAATTTTCTGTGTTTTATAAACAAAGACTTTAAGAACTAAACGTTGTCAGAGTTATCTTGGTGGGACAGCGCGAGGCTCGGTTTTAGATTGCTGGGAGGAAGAGCTGGGTTGGAAAAGCTTCGAGAACTCGGGTTGAAGAGGGCAACCCAATCCAGAGGGTAGAGGAGAGAGACCTCTCTGTCATACAGGAAGAAGTGTCTAACAGGTGCTACAGATTCTTAGATAAGAAAATAAAAGGTAACTTTCTCAGTACTGATCCCATGAGATGCAGGAGCTGCTAGTCCATCATTAGTTTTTGATGTAGTGTTCAATGATTCATTAATTGCCTATAACACCCAGCGCTCATCACCACACATGCCCTCCTTAATACCCATTACCCAGTTACCCCGTCCCCCCAGCCCCCTCCCTTCTGTAACCCTCAGTTTGTTTCCCGGAGGCCAGAGTCTCTTATGGTTTGTCTCCTCTCTGATTTCTTCCCATTCATTCTTCCCTTCCTTCTCCTAATGTCCCCCATGCTATTCCTCATGTTCCACATATAAGTGAAACCATAGGATAATTGTCTTTCTCTGATTGACTTATTTCACTTAGCATAATCCCCTCCAGTTCTATCCACATAGATACAAATGGTGGGCATTCATCCTTTCTGATGGCTGAGTAATATCCCATTGTGTATATGAATCATACCTTCTTTATCCATTCATCTGTTGAAGGACATCTAGGCTCCTTCCACAGTTTGGCTATTGTGGACATTGCTGCTATGAACACTGGGGTCAGGTGCCCCTTCTTTTCACTACATCTGTATCTTTGGGGTAAATATTGGCTAACTGAACATAATTAATTAAAAAACCACTGGCCTGACTTCATATACATTCCCTGGATGCTGTATTTCTCTCAGGCTTCAAGAAGGTATGTGCCTGTAGGCACCTCACCCCACACACACTTCAAACCCATCTGTGAGCTGTTTATCATCAACGACAAAGCTTTTATCATGTCTCATCTTCCTACCAATAGGCGTGCCAAGAGCCAGACCAGACCAAAAAGAAAAAGAAAAATCAAGGGTGGAGCTAGGCAGGACAAGCAAGTGGCCAGGCCTGAACCCAGCTGTTCTGACCCCAAGTCCAAAGACATTTAAACACAATCTCTCCTTTCCATTTACTTTTACTATTTTTATTATGTCTTTTTGAGACTCTCTTTGGAAATAGTTTCTATAAGCTCCAGAGTTGGGATGATATTATAGAACCATAATATTTTAGTGTCAGAGGGTAACTTGGAGATTATCTGGGCCCATCACTCTCCTTATAAATAGGAGGACTAAAGCTCAGAGAGGTCAATCACTTTTTTCAAGGTCACAGAGCTGGATGGCAGATAAGCTGCAAGTAGAATCCAGTTACTCTTTGCATTACAACAAGCTTCCTGTCCTAAAGTTATGATTTAAAATGACTTCGAGGGGCACCTGGGGGGCTCATTCGGTTAAACGGTCAGCTCTTGGTTTCGGCTCAGGTCACAATCTCAGCGTCATGAGATCGAGCCCAATGTCAGGTTCCACAATGAGCGTGGAGTCTGCTTGAAGATTCTCTCCCTCTGCCTCTCCCCCCAAATGTGCGTATGCACTCTCTCTCAAATAAATAAATCTTTAAATAAATAAATAGATAAGAAAGAAAATGACTTTGAAAATATTCAATATTGATAACAGTTTATTTTTAAAAACACAGGTTTCAGCCAGTACCCAAAGCGCTTCTCGGACCCAACAGAACTTAATTTTAAATCAACCCCATGAAGTTACTACTATTTTTGCAGGTAGGGAAACTAGCACAGTGAAGGAAATTTCCCAAGGTTGTTCAGTATCAGAGCCAGGATTCACTCCCAGGCAGTCGGCTCTGCAGCCCATCCATCCTTTTTTTATCCACTCTGCTAAATTGACTGTCTTGAAAAATGTCAGTAAGGCTTCTATAAACTTTGGAAGTCATCTAACATTTTTGTATTTTAACTGCAATTTGCTTTAATGAACCAAAACATTAATTTGCTAAGTAGCTGGCCTTGAGATATAATTTGCCCTTTTCAGAGTCCGATGCTCTTGAAAATTTATACTTTTTCAAGATCGACTACAAAGAACACTAGTTGACCCACAGAGTAGAGAGAGGCTGCCTTTTTGAACAGATAAGCTTTTAAAAATTGCCACAGTGAGGGGCGCCTGGGTGGCTCAGTGGGTTAAGCGTCTGTCTTTAGCTCAGGTCATGATCTCAGGGTCTTGGGATTGAGCCCCATGTGGGGCTCCCTGGGAGTCTGCTTCCCCTTCTCCCTCTAACCAACCCCCACTCCACTCATGCTCTTTCTTTCTCTCTCTCTCTCAAATAAATAAATAAATAAAATCTTTAAAAAAATTGCCACAGTGAGAAAGGCTAGTTTGGGAATAATAATGAGTAAGGATAGCACCACATCCAATTGGGAAACAGATGGCAATGAACAAGCCACTGATGCTCAGAAATTATAAATTGAAACCAGAATCTCTTGAGGTATGGGCTAGATATTGCTATAGCCCCACACTGGGATGACTTTTAATAAAAGCTATGTCACCATAGGATTTAAATGTATCACAAAGTGGGGAGTCCCCCTCTACTCAACAGGTAGGATGCTACTCAATTCATGAATTGCTTAATAAAGCCAATTAGATCCTTAACAACAATAGTGCAACAAAGTGATACACAGCACTCTGTGTTTTGAATGAGCCTCCCCTCGCTTGCCAGGCAACCATGCAGTTCATTCATGACCAACCCAGCAACCAGCACCCCGTCCCCAGCTCTCCCCGGGGCCCTCTCTGGAATGGCAAACTGCCCTGCCCAGTTGGGCCTAATGGAAAGCTCATGGACTGTGGACCGCTGGGTCGTGGATGATGCAAGCAAGCTGAGCACACCCTGTCAAGTGACCCGAGTCAATCTGCCATTCACAAGGATCAGACTCTCTAGTAGATGCACATAGCCCCTGGCAATGCATAGGTGGAATTATCTGCCGGCTTCTCCTTCAAGCTCCTGATTAGTCATACCCTGCTGTGGAAATTATCAGAGAAAACCCTACTGCAAGTACAAATATTTCTTAGGAGGCAGGTGCAAAACATCACATGTCCCGCTCCCAGAAATTCAGTGATGCTCTTGTTCTCTGCCTTTTGGGTACTCCGATCAGCACTTTGTTTTTTGGGTTTTTTTTTTTAAGATTTTATTTATTTATTTGACAGAGAGAGACACAGCGAGAGAGGGAACACAAGCAGGGGGAGTGGGAGAGGGAGAAGCAGGCTTCCTGCTGAGTAGGGAGCCCGATGCGGGACTCGATCCCAGGACCCTGGGATCATGACCTGAGCTGAAGGCAGACGCTTAATGACTGAGCCACCCAGGTGTCCCCGATCAGCACTTTGGATGAAAGGTTCACCCTGAGGCCAGCACACACTATTCTGATGGAGACATCAGCCTGCCCCAGGCCTGCATTCAGGGATGAGTGGATGGTAGGACCAGGACAAACTGGAGTCCACAACTGCTGGGCTCCTGGATGCTTTGTTCAGGGAAGGGCAGATATTTATTCCAGACCCCTGCTCTCGCCATGAAAGGGCAGAGGTGCCCATGTAGTCTTTGTAGCCAACTGAATGTCCTGAACACAAGCACAACTTACTTCAGCCATGAAAAAGTACTTTTATCATCTCTGCTAGTGAATCTTTAGCTGTAGTTTGAAATCATCATGCAGAGATCATTTTCCTAGTGTTCTGGAGACAGCGAATTGCCGAATGGGGCTCTTCAAATGTTAACAAAACACCCCAGAGTGTGGTATTACTAATGTATGCACCATATGTTTATCACATGCTTTCGTTGAGATGTTTAAAAATAAACCACAGTTGGGGCAACTGGGTGGCTCAGTTAGTTGGGCGTCTACCTTTGGCTCAGGTCATGATCTCAGGGTCCTGGGATTAAGTCCCACATCGGGCTCCCTGCTCAGGGGGAGTCTGCTTCTCCCTCTGCCTTTGCCCCTCCCTGCACTTGGGTGCTCGTGTGCTCTCTCTCTCAAATAAATAAATAAAATCATTAAAAAATAAACCACAGTTAACATGACTGCCCCAGAGAAGAGCAATGGTCCAGGAGACCACAGTGGTCACAGACTTATGCTATCTTTCTCCTTCCTTATGCCCTTCCTTCTGCTCTCCAGTCTCACCTGGTAAGGCTCAGAATAGATCTCTGGCTGCCTTACTCCAGGCCAACACTGTCAACACCAGAAGGTGGGAGGATTGCTAGTTTTCCACATGCAAACAAAAGTCATCTGCATCTCTGGGAATGCTCATCTGTGAGGGGAGATGTTAGGCTGGAAGGGGAGGCAAATCAGACAAAGGAAGGAAAGAGATTCTCCTAAACTGCTCTCAGGAAAACGAGAGCTAAAGGCACCAAAACAGAGTTTCTTTTCTTTCATTCACTCATTCATTAAAAAAAAAAAAAAAAACGTATTCACATTCTACTCTGTTGCAGGCATGGTGCTATCAGGATATAGCAGAGGACAAGATATTCAAGATTCTTGCTCTTAGAGATCTTACCCTTCAATGAGGAAAGACAATTAAATCTGTGCACATAAATGTATACACACACAAACAAATAATTATAGACACTCATTTAGTAGCGTGATTTATGTTAAGAGCTGATGGACAAGAAGGGGTAAAACTATGGAAAATCTGGAAGAAGGATCACGGAGGAGGGGAGGGCATAAAGCCAAGGGGCTGAGTTGTTGAGGAATTTCAAGATTGGGTTGAAGAGGTAAGCAAAGACTCCACATTCTTTTGTCCCCTTGAACCAATTTCCACCCTCTTGAAGGTAATATCACTCCCCCATGGAGAATGCATGATCTACATTTAGCAGAATGAAAAGGAAACATGACCTATATTCTAGCCTTTGTGTGGCTGATGACATGTACTTTGCATGGTTCTATCATATTTTTTACAATTTTTTCCCCATGAGCCAATAGAAGAAAGGCTCCACATTTTTTAAGTTTTTATTTAAGTTCCAGTGAATGAATCTACAGTGTAATATTAGTTTCAGATGTACAATATAGTGATTCAACACTTCCATACAACAGCTGGTGCTCGTCACGACAAGTGCACTCCTCAATCCCCAACACCTGTTTTACCCATCCCCCCTGACCTCCCCTCTGGTAACCATCTTTTTGTTCTCTAGAAAGACTCTGCATTTTAGACCAGGGAAAGGATCTGGGATTTAACTCTAAGGGGAGTGATATGGTTTGATTTACTTTTCAGAAAGATCACGACCTGCTGTGTGGAGGAGAATGGGCACAGGAAGACAGCTAGGAGCTACTATGCAGTTTGAACAAAAGATGGCGGTATCTTGGAGTAGGGTGGTGGAAGTAGAGATGAGATTTAGGATAAGTTTTGAGGTAGAGCTGGTAAGACCTGCTGAAGAACTGGATGTGGGCTGGGAGGGAAAAAAAGGAACTAAAGATGGTATCTAGAGTTTTCTTCTTCTCCTTCTAAAACTTAGAACAACTTCTGAATCACAGAGTTGGAGGCCAACTGAACCCTGGTTGGCCCGCTAAACGTCTACATGTCCCCATGGCCTCCAAATGTTTGCCACCTCTGATCTGTTAAAAGAACTGCAATCTCCACCTTCTGCAACTACACTCTGGTGGTTGTGGTCATCTCTCCAGATTGAAAATCTGATCCTTGAACAGTGGCTCCTCTCTGCCTACAAAGATAAAATCCAAATTCCTTACAAAAGCATAAAGACCTTTCCTGATCTGGGTCCCACCTGGCTCTTGCCTCCCTACCTCTTTCCCTCCCTGTGTGTGTGTGTGTGTGTGTGACCTCTACCCCTGCATATCATTCATTAAGGCTGTAGCAAGCTCCTTCCACTTCCCAGAACACACCATGCTCTCATTATGTTTCTGTCCTCCTTCCTTCAAAAGCCCTCCTGAACACCTAATCCATCTAGAAAACTCATTTTTGTCTTTCAGGAGTCTAATGAGTTTCCCTATACATTGTCTCCTTTGGTCAAATTTTAGTTGGCACTGTGCCTTGTGTATGCAGCTCTATGCAATGCTGCCCTGTACTCGTGAGCTCTTGCTCACCTAGCTTCCTCCTCTCTGGATTGTAAACGGCTTGAGGGCAGGCACCTACCCGTGTGCCTTTCACAGTGACTGAATCTACGAAGTGATCAATAATTACTTATTAAAGAAATGAAAACCCTCTATCTCATTTCCATCGAGCAGCCACCTAGCATTTGCGTAAATACCTTTACTGACTCTAAACTCAATACACCTGTTCCATATTTTTATCCATTCCTTTCCATCCACTCATCCTGGGCTTCCTTGCTTTTTAAGTTTTTTCATGTATCCATTACATGCCAGAGTTAAAGGAGTCAACCAACTAGACAGGATCTCTGTTTTCATGATATTATTTTCAAATGTGAAGGAGGGACGGAGTAATAACAAATAAGCAAGGGAAGTATGTGTGGTAAATTCCATAAAGAAAATTATACAAGTGGAATTGATAAAACAACAGAGATACTTGAATTGGGGGATCAGTGAGTGCCTCTCAAAAATGGTGACATTTAAAATGACATTTGAGGGATGCCTGGGTGGCTCAGTGGGTTAAGGGTCTGCCTTCAGCTCAGGTCATGATCCAGGGTCCTGGGATCGAGCTTTGCATCGGGCTCTCTGCTCAGCGAGGAGCCTGCTTCTCCCTCTCACCCTGTGATGTCTCTCGCTCTCACTCTCTCTCAAATACATGAAATCTTTAAAAAAAAAAATTAAATGACATTTGAATGATTTGATAAATAATTAACTAAATAGACATGTGAATGATTAAAAAAAGATTCAGTCTTGGCAAGATTGGAGTAAGGGGCCATAGACAGTCCTACTTCAAGGGCTTTTGGGATTTTGGAGGCAGGGAAGCACTCTGTGTTGGAAACTCGTGAGCTGGAGTGGAAGGGAGCGTGCTGAAGGCAGGGGATGGAGTTTGGATTTTATTCTAAGCACAATGGAACACAACTGGAGGATGGTGATCAGAGCAATGGCATGACCTGAATTACATGTTTCGAGGGGTACCTGGTTTGCTGCGAAGAGACTGAGTTAGTAAAGCGTAATGGTAACGCAGATAGAAGTGCATGAAGGCTGGTCTCTCCTGGAGGGAGAACCAACATGAACAGAGATAGGGAAGCCTTTCATAATTTTGAATCAGCTCGTTGTTGCCAAGACAAACTTGCAGCTCTTGTTTATGGATACAGTGTGATCCGCTGCAGACCCTGGTAGGCTTCTTCAGCTAGGGGCTCCTGGAACAGGCACAATTCAGGCAATGTCTGAATTGGAAGACTTATCCCCTCCTCAGCCCAAGACAAAGTCCTTCCAGTTAAGCAGCCATGGTCACATTAGCCCTGTGAGTATCTACGGAACTCGTAGTCAATGCAGAGAAGATCCTATATTAATGTCATTGATTTATGGAAGCTGAGAGCAGGACTTCATTTCTACCTGCAATAAATTCTTCTCATTAAATTCACCTGATCCGCCAGGAGCTCTCTAAACCGCCCCGCCCCCCGCCAAGTTCTCATCTTCACTTTCCTCTCCCCATCCTTCCCCCACCTTCCCCAGGAGTCTCTATGTTTGAATTAACCACTGATTCATTACAATGGTTCAATCTGAGGACCAAGTATTCTTTCGAGAGCAAAAGGGGACGATTTAGATTTAGATTTCTAATTTAAACACAGAATTTACTTTGATCTTGCTATTGATGAATTAAAGGACTTTTGCATTTTATAAGCTGTGTGAATATCGAACTGGAGAGTTAAGCTAAGGAAATAATGGGTGTGCTAATGTGAGACATAATTAGTCTAAGAAATGAGAGTGTGGGGGAGGTGGGGAGGGAAGCAGGGTTTGGAATTTGTTAAAGACACTTCCAGATTTTGATCATTTAGCTTTGGTTTTTCATGAGTGCAGGTACCCATGGAAATGATTCTTAGAATAACACAGGTCCATGACTTATGCTAGAGAGAAGAGTGCAAGACCTTCCCATCCCTGCTTGAGACCTTCCAGCTCCTCCCATTTACCTGGCCTTCTGCCTCCTTTCTAGAACATGTCTACAGATGAAGATCTTTATAAATAACACAATTCCATGGCACGCCTTCCTCTCTCCCTTCAACTCTGTATCACCACCCCAGCCCCCCAACCAAATAAAAAGGACAAGGCAAATCTAAAGCAAATGGAAGTTTCCCCTACTTGAAGCTCTGGCGTTTGGCAAAGCAACAGGCCCTGGAAACAAATCGCTCTTTAAATGTGGCCAACCAATGCATTCTTACTGATTTACCAGAGTGAGTAAAATCTGACCTCATAATTTCATCAGATTACTTAAGATTTATTTTTGGTAAAGCCAAACGTATGGGTAGCCACTGAATAGGGTAGTAAAAATCAGAACATTCAGCATAATTGCATATGGATTTTCTAGGGTTTTAAAAACATTGCTGATCATTTTCTTCTCCAAGTAAATGAACACATTTCATTTAAATAGTTTTTTTTTTTAAGTTACAATTTCAGGAGATTAAGGGATATAAGGATAAGCTCTAGCAATGTGGGACAAAGAACAAGTGCTTTAAGGCACAGATATGACAAAGAAAAGGTTTAATACAAGTGCTCTATTAAAATGCAGAAAAAACCACACTAAGCTAAAAGGACCTAATACCTATTAGGATTACTTATTTTTTTCTGAAAAATTTATTGTGATAACTTCTTTGTAAGCTCCATCCTGCAGATGGTGGGGGAGGCTTCAGCTCAGCCACCTGGCTCTATCAACGAGTTTTTGAAGACGGTCTTTCTGCAGAAATTAAATGACCCACATAAGGGTGTATTTTAGATCTCTCTGCCTAAATACCGGTTTTAAAAAAATGAAAACTATTCATCATATCAGAGAAGCTGATACCTGCTCCCCACAATCTCAAAATCAGGAGAATAAAGGTTCCTAATCTACACATACCCAGGATTCAGACAGTGCATTTTGGGAGATTTTTTTCCCCCTTCAGGTAGAAATATTTAAAGGTCTTTTTAATACATCTGCTTATTTCAAAATACAAAGAGGAGAGGGAAGTGCTGAGTATACTTTTATGTTTTCTATCTTTTTGTCTTACTCTTCTGAAAGACAGAGCCTCTTCTAAATAGTCTATAGCAAAATACTGTAATATACCTAGAGAGTTTCTTCCCCCCCCAAGAAATATCTTCATTAGATAAAAATATTTTTTGCCAGTGAACCTCAGAATAAAAGACCTATAAACTTTATTATTAAATAAGAACTATGTATGCTGTCAAGTTCCTTTTGAAGGAATTTGAATTTCCCTCAGAACTTCCCCAATGACCACGCTGATGAAAATCACTTACAGGCATTTGCTTATGATAGAAAATAAAGGTCCTTAGAGCAGTGCCAAGACTCCCAGATTAATTGCAGATAAGGACTCCATAAAGATTTAACAAGCACCCAACCATCTAATGCAACCATGAAACTCTTCCTGAAAAATCATTATAAAAGATTCATAACCTGTGAAAAGCCCACGGTGCGAATAGGGTAGAGACAGAACAGCTCTAAGATGGAGAAACAAGACGACAAAGAAGGAGAGATCTCCCCCGCTCCTCTTCGAATATCCTTTCCAAAAGCTTTCCAACATGAGAAAAACCATGTCTGCGAGCTTCATGGGAACAGTCGAGATAAAAGATCCTTCCTTTACCTGTTGCCATTCCCCCCCACCCCCCCACCCCCCGCCCCATCTCTGCTCCGCGGGGTTGGAAGCTAGCCCCAGCCTCACTCTGGGCTTCGCCAGGTGCTCTGCTCCTGCAAGCCTGCCTTGTCTCCCTCCTGATGATTCATTCCAGACCTTACTTTTTCAGGGGTGGAAGGCACTGGGAAAGATATCTAGGTCCACTGCCCCAGCATCCCAGAGAGAACGGGAGGTGGTCTTTGGGGTTTGCTGGGGAAGAAAATAAAAAGGGAAAGGAAACAAACAAACAAATAACCCGCTACTTTCTTCTCTGACCAAACTGAAAAGCATCTTATGGGCCACCTGAGGGGTCCAGAAAGGCTAGTGAAGAAATGCTACCCGCCCCCCCGCTCCCCAAACAGATGCAGAGCTCTTTGGGATGAAAGCAGTTTTCAACAAGCCAGGGGAAAGACCCTGCTTAGAGAAGAGATGCAGGTGATGGCCAAGGTGTGTGTGGTGGGTGGGTCAGGGACAGGTCAGCAAGGCTCACAGCCCCAACTGACTGCTCGTTTTTCTTTCCTGTCCCCACCCTCGGCTACTGGGCGAACACACATCATCATCATCACAGCATCTCCCATCCCTACTTCTGTCCCCCGCGCCCCACACACAGTACAAGGAGGTGTTTCCCAGGATGCTTACCTACCATAAACTGATTGTTACTGTTTCATTCTGCCCTCCTCTGTTGGCTAAGTAGAAAAGAAATCCTCAAATGGGATCAGACTAAGGGCCTCACGGTGCATTTCCCCTCCACTGTAGGGTCCGTCTTGTAGAGTAACCTTCACCACTGGAGAAGCAAGCAAGGAAGGAATATATCCATGCAGATGGGGCCACCTATCCTAGGATCCAGAAACTGGTAGGTACTCTTCACCCCTCATCAAGTGCCCTTTTTGCCTCAGCTGGGACACAAGGCAGAAAGAAACTGTCATTTTAAGCTTCTCCGCATATCTATTTCTCTCCATTCTATCATGTTACTATGTATTTCTTGTCTTGATTTCTGTTACCTGTGTTTGACAATCCAACTGGGAGTATAAAGAAATAAATGTTAATAGAAAAATACTTTTTAAGTATTACAAGAAACAGAGAAAAATTGTATAAACCATGAATAAACTATATAACTGTATTATTCTATTTCTCCAGTTAAATGTAGAAAATAGGCTCAAGGAGAAAACTCTGTATTTTCTGAGGGAAAAAAAAACAAAACCAATGAGCACAATATAATTGTGAGAAAATGCAAAATATAACTGACAGGTGGGATGCTACCATATCTAGTGCACAGTCCTTTTTATTTGAGTTTTTTTAATGTTACCAAAGAAAAGACTTAATGAAATAATTTGTTCTTTTAAACAGCAATGTAGAAAGAACCAGAAAATCATAGTAACAACAATAGCAAAAATAATACCTAGCATTGATTTAGTGCTGTTTTGTGCCAAGCCTTGTACTTTCTGTTTTTACAATTTTCCTTAAAAATTTTTTTTTACTATTTATTTTCTTTATTTTTTAAAAGATGTATTTGTTTATTTTAGAGAGAGAGTTGGAGGGGGGAGCCGAAGGAGAGGGAGAGAGGGAATCTCAAGCAGACTCCTCGAGGAGCCCAGAGCCCAACACAGGGCTCGATCCCACAACCCTGAGATCATGACCTGAGCCAAAATCAAGAGTTGGATGCTCAACCGACTGAGCCACCCAGACACCCTGATATATCTTCTTGATCCTTAAAATAACCTTGCAAGGCAGGCATTCATACTCTCATTTTGCAAATATGTTAAATGAGATTCAGAGAGGTTAAGTCATTTGTTCAATGTGATACATCTAATAAATAGCACAGAAAGAACCAAATCAAGATCTGTTTCATAAACCTCTGAACCTTCTGCTAAGCCGTGGTGACTTCCCATCAATCAGGATCAAAGTTACAAAATCAGATGTTTAGAAAGGCTAAGGGGCAATACAAATGGGAGGGGGAGGCAGGTCGTGATGACAGTTAGGCACCACAATTCAGCGTCAAGGAAAGGTCTTGCCCCCTCCTACGAGGAGCCCATCTGATTGCTCCCAGGACGTGAGGTGGAACCAGCATTATACGAGCTTTCGATGATTCAGAGAATTTGTAAACCTATACGTTTTTCTGTGAAATCACTCTCTTTTTAAATATTGGTGCTGATGTGGCTTAGCCCTCAAACCACATCGATCTTCTGTGCACCGTTTGGCCTGGGTATGTCCTTAAAACTCTAAAGCCCCAGTAACCCACTTCTTTCCTCTGTTCAGGGAGTCAATCTCCTCAGCACGGCAGGTGGGCCATGAGTGGTCTCTGGACAGCAGCAGAGAAGGATTCTGCTCCTTTCAATTAGCACCAGACTGAGACTCGCAGTAGGAACGACTCAGTCACACCAACGTGGTTCTGCATGTGGCCCAAAATAGACCACGGCGCGCCACTCACTCTGAATCCTGCTTGTGCATTTCACAGACTCTTGCCTGCATTCCTTCGGGGCCCTTTGGCTTCATTAGATCACTTAGAGGGTCCAATTACCAGCCATCTCCCGGATGCCATTTTCATCAGACTCCCTGAGATGTGCCCTGTGAGCCCTACCTTTTCATGGCATCAGCTGACATTTCCATCCAAGTGCTGAAAATGTCGCTAATTTTGTTCCGACACATCAAAGCAGATAGAGCGGCCTTTCATTTCTAAACCTCTGGTCACAGAAAACCTTTGAAAATGAGCTCAACACTAAGCAAGCTGGCTCTGCTCCTCAGTGAAGGAGCTACTTCCAGTTATCCGGAGACCCTACGTGGGTGAGCTCAGAAACCCAGGACCGAGGGCATGAAGAAGCCGCTCCACCAAGTTCCCAATTCTAAATCCAAACGTGTGAAGATAACAGGCAGCCTTGCAGTCTCTGGGGAGAGGCATCAATTAAAACAACAGCGAGGCTGATTTGGAATATAATATTCCTCTTACTAAAGGTCTACCCAAATGGTCTCCTTACTGGTCCATAGAGAACAAAGATACAGAATCACATGGTCATGAAAAGAAATCTCCCAATTTGCCTAGACTCTAATTTGACCTGCATATCTCCTCATGGTTTGACCCTTTGCATTTTGGCGGGGAGGGGTGCAGGAAATCAGCTTTATAGACCTCTTGCTGAAAGACAAAATAAATGCTTCCATTTTTTCTTTCTTTCTCTCTCTCTCTGGGAAGCTAGGAAATTTTTTTTTTCAGTTCTTAACTGTTGAGGCTTTTACTCATTCAGTCAAACCCCAACTTATGCCTATTTTAATAGCTGGATTGATTTTTTGCAAATGTGAATCTATTATAATATGGTCAGGGAAAAATTCTTTTTGGAAATCAACAAAGAACTTCTAGGGTACCATGTTTCTATACTCTACAGATTTGGTCCATGGCGCTTCCAATTCATGACCTTAAAAAAAAAAATGTTTAGTCTTCATTGCTAAACAGCTAATGGGAACAACCTCAATGAATTTGTTAATAATATATTATAGAAGCAAACCAGTAAAATTATTTGGAAATGCTTGCTTTAGATAATGTAAGGTATCTTTTTCCAAGATCAGAAATCCTTGTGATAGAGGCGCCTGGGTGGCTCAGTCATTAAGAGTCTGCCTTCCGCTCAGGTCATGGTCCCAGGGTCCTGGGATCGAGCCCCGTGTCGGGCTCCCTGCTCGGCAGGAAGCCTGCTTCTCCCTCTCCCACTCCCCCTGCTTGTGTTCCCTCTCTCGCTGTGTCTCTCTCTGTCAAATAAATAAATAAAATCTTAAAAAAAGAAATCCTTGTGATAAATAGTTGAGTTTAATTTCAAAGACGGTGCTTTCTTCTCCTTAAATACATTCTATATCATTCTCTCCCTGGTAAATGAGACTACAAAACCGCACACACTTATGTTTTGCTTTAGCTGCCAGGAAATAAAGCCTAACTTACTGCATAAGCAATGCAATCCTTCACAAAAGTGCCTAGAAACTTCTATGCCCTCTGTTTCCTTCAGATAGACTCTGAGCTCTTTGACCTATAAGGTACCTTATCATCCACCTCATATGTTTTTTTGGAAGTTGGTCAAGCATACACTTTATTTTAAGTGTAATTTTCCAAAACTAACTAAACTCATTGGCCTTGCCAGTTCTAATGGAGATAAATTATAATACGTACTATAGGTACCATTTAACGGTGCTACTACCTTTGGTCAGCGTTCTACTGAGGATGATGGGGAGTTTTCTTTTTTTTTTTTTTTTTTTAAGATTTTTATTTATTTGACAGAGAGAGAGGGCGCGAGCAGAAGCAGGGGGAGTGGCAGGCAGAGGGAGAGGGAGAAGCAGGCTCCCCGCTGAGCAGGGAGCCCAATGTGGAGCTCAATCCCAGGATCCTGGGATCATGACCTGAGCCAAGGGACCCGCTTAACCGACTGAGCCATCCAGGTACCCCATGGGGAGTTTTCTTATCATTATGTGGATAATACCCACTCTGAGGCTGATCATGTGTATGTATCTGAATTACCTTGAGCCCCTAGTATTCATTTTCCCCTTTCTTGTCCATGTAAGAATCTGGATGAAGGGCGCCTGGGTGGCTCAGTTGGTTAAGCGACTGCCTTCGGCTCAGGTCATGATCCTGGAGTCCCGGGATCAAGTCCCGCATTGGGCTCCCTGCTCGGCAGGGAGCCTGCTTCTCCCTCTGACCCTCCCCCCTCTCATGTGCTCTCTCTCTCATTTTCTCTCTCTCAAATAAATAAATAAAATCTTTAAAAAAAAAAAAAGAATCTGGATGAAGTAAGGAGTGTTCTTATATAAGAAGGTCTAGGACTAAGAGCCTCAAGTGAAACACCTATGACCCAGACCAATTAATGAAGGAAACATGAGGAACCCTCCATAGCAGTCACCCTACTGGTGGAGAGCCTAATGTCATGCTCTAAATCACGATGGAAAGCCAAAGGAAATCTCAGCTGCAAAACATAAAGACAGTTAATACTGAATTCTGAAAACAGTTGTGTTCAGCGATGCACAAGGAGGGCTTCCAATTAAACTTGGAAGAGGTAGGGGCACTTGGGTGGCTCAGTCAGTTACGTGTCTGCCTTCGGCTCAGGTCATGATCCCAGGGTCCTGGGATCGAGTCCCACGTTAGACTCTCAGCTTAGCAGGGAGTCTGCTTCTTCCTCTTCCTCTGCCTGCCGCTCTCCCTGCTTGTGCGCTCGTTCTCTGACAAATAAATAAATAAAATCTTAAAAAAAAAAAAAAAAAAGCAAGTTGGAAGGGATAAACATCAAATCCAGAGAACCACCTGAAACATAATCCCTGTTCTGGAAACACACACACACACACACACACCAAAATCAGTAATAGCTACCTTCCTGAATGCTTGCCTCGTGAGTCAGATACTGTTGTTAGCAATTTCCATAGATTAAACAATTTATCATCTTTGATTAAATCTAGGCTACTGTTGATTATAAGCAGCATCATTATATTGTGTACCACTGGAAAAGAAAAAAAAAAATGCCACGTATTAGAACACAGCATTGATCATAGAGGGCACTCTGATTACAGAGATGGTTAAGATATTTTTTAAACATGTCCTTTTTTAAAAATTTTAAGTTTAAGATAGTCAAGAGGCACTATTTCTTATCTCTGACTTTCAGACGAGGGACCTGAGGCAGTGTCACTCCCCCAAGGTTAAAGCACTAGTTAAGTGGAAAAGGTAGGATTCAAAGCTAGGCAGTCTGGCTCCAGAGGCCACGCTCTCAATCACCAGGCTATAGACCCAGCGCATTCTACCTTCAGTTATACTAGTACAGGTATCAGCCCATCACAGTTTCAGATAATTCTTAGAGTTGTCATTAATAGTAACAGTAGCCACAGTAGAAGCATTGATAGCTCCCATTCACACACCAGGTAGGACACCAAAAACTGACCAGGTGATCCATGCTGGGCCAAACACACACAAGTCTCACCCATCACCTGTGAGAAACAGAGTCTCCAAGGCCCTTGCTATGAGCTTCTGATTCTACAGGGCCAGGGAGGGACTTAGCATTGTGGCTGGTGGGAAGCTCACAGCTGTGTTAGCACAAAACCTGAGAAAAAGATCACCCTTCTAGGCTCTTGACCTGAGCCTTTGACCACCACAGGGGTGGGGCACAGGACAGGGAGCGTGGCCCCATGGCGACCCCACCAATGTGTTCATGCTGGAAAGATGAACCTGAAGGAAGAAGTTCAGAACTTGCCACCACAAAATATACCACATTGGCATGTTGACTATTCTGGGCTGAAGGCACCTGAGAAAGAGTGGATGCAGGCAGGGTCTCTAACCTCCCATTCTACCTCATTGTAGGTCCTACAATTTCCTGTGAGAAAGGTGCCCTCCCTGAATGAGGAAGAAAAGAACACCCTTATCACCGAGAATCAATGGTAAAATGGAACCTGTACAAACCAACCTACTAAATTAACCTTTAGCCTCCATTAGATTCCTCCATATATTTCCTAATCACTGCCCCACAATGAGTAAATTGTCCCCACCATCTATCATAGAAGATTATGGACCTAACAGCTTCTTTAAGTCTCCATCTGCCTCGGCAGACACCCATGTACAAGTACAAATATTAAATAAAATGTGTATGTTTTCTCCTGCTCACGTGTCTTAGACCAACTTAATTCTGAGGCCCAACTGCAGAATCGAAGAGGATACAAGGAATTTCTTCCTCCCCTACTGAACCACAGCTTGGCCCAGGAGGTGGACGGAGAAGAGGATAAAGTGGTGAGATACACTGCTATAGAGAATCTGAGTGCATGTTTGTGCTGGAATTTTCCACTCCTGAGATGTGTGACTGCCCCTAGGTAATGACGCAATGAACCTCTCCGTCCCAAGCCTTCCTGGGAATGGCTTGCCCAAAAGCACTGAACAAAGCCGCTATGGCTCCTGGCATCAGCACCCTGTCCTCTTCCACATCCTGGCATACTGAACCTGACACAGTAGTGTGCCTAACTCACCTGTCACCATTTCATTGACCTCATCTGGCAACCATTCCCAGGCTCCCCCAGCCCCTGCTGATTCAGAAGGAAGGGACAGAGCCCAGCATGTTACCTTTGGCCTGTTTCAGCACAAATGGCGGCAATCCAACCCACCCAGTGCCTGTTCTCAGTTGAGGGAAAAAAATCCATGTGGGACAGACATTTATAAAGGTTTGCATGGGTACAGAAGGTTTAGGAAATACAGCTCGGAACCCCTGAAAGTTTGCAAGAGCTGTACGAGCTCTCATTTAGGTAAAGTGGTAAGAGATGTATCATTGCAAAGTGAAGTACCAGCTCCCCTCCCCCACCTCTTAGATAATAGCAAACCTTCTATTCACTTCTCGTGGCCCAATTCAGAAGGCGAAACTGCCCTAATAGTTGGTGTCCACGGAAACAGATACTGTAGCAACTGCTGCATATCGGGCCAAGATTTTACATAAAACTGTCATTATTTGTGAATATCACAGATGATTAATACTTAATCTCTTGGGTGAGGATTCAAAGGGCTTCCCTGGGTTTATATACTCTAAATCCCTCTGTGAGGATAATGAGTAGACACATGGCTCTCTAGAGGCAGCTAAGAGGCAGTTTTTCAACACATTTTTCCAGAAAGTTCCCAACATATCCTGGCTACTTTTTCTAGGCTTGTCTAGACTGGCACTGGATACCCCAACAGGTCACAATGATGTCTCCTCTACTGTTGAAAAATATCATTCAGGAGTAAAAAGGTCCTTGGGGTACTCCAAAGACACCCTCCAAGATGCTCCAGGCACATTGTTTGGAGATGAGACTTTATCTGTGGCTCTTAATTAAGCACTCACAGAGCAAGAGATCAGGAATCATGCTTCTCAGGCCCACCCACAGAGATGGCAATCTGGGTCATGATATGGTCTTCCCTGGTTCCATCTCCAGCTGCCCCTGAAGGACCCTGCTTTTAGATCCACCTTCATGAGAGACCTCCAACACTTATTATTCTAGGATGTTCTCAAGGATCATCTACCCTCCCAGGTAACACCTGGGGTCTGCTCCTTTCTCCACATCCTCTCTGACTTCCCTTGGTCACATCTATGCCGGGACAACTACCAACTGGCGTCCAATGATGAAAATGAGGTCCTCTCCAGCTTCTTCTGCAGGACAGATGTGGGTGGGTCTGTCTGCGACTCAAACAGTCATTGCTCTAAGGGGCTCCCGTGTGTCCCAGGGCACTGTCTGCCACAAGTGTTATTCTGTGCTGCACTGGGTCAGCCTCCATCCCAATATATTTTATAAACATTATAGTATGATGCAAGCAGTCTTGGCTTGGCATGGTTCAGACATGCATGAGTTTCAGTTGCCATGGCTTAGTTAAATGACACCAGCCCCCTCAACAACACAGCTGAAATATCAGTTATCACAGTGTAACCACGAGAAAGTGTACAATGTGCATTCTTTGCTGCAACCTCTACTGTTCACAAAGAGACTTCTCCCAACGCCTGTGGTTGGTTAGTCTTGGTCCCTCAGAGGTTCAGTTCACACAAAGACCATGAGGCATGTACTCATCCCCCCAGCGATAAACCCACATGACATTTTACAAAAATGGTAACAGACAGAGGGAAATGATCAACCAAGATGACACTGCAGGGAAGAAACACCAAAAAATGGTAACACTGGGAGCAAAACTGGAATCGAAGATAACTGGGCTTATAGAAGAAATAGCTGATCATGGGAATGCTGACGATGCCAACATTTAAGAGACTCTGATATGTAGCTAGAGAGATCTGGTGAAGATGAATTTATGGATTAAAGGGTGAAGATGTTCTAAGGGTGCCTGGGTGGTTCAGTCGGTTGAGCGTCAGACTCTTGATTTTGGCTCCAGTCATGATCTCAGGGTCAGGGAATTGAGTCCCGCATTGGGCTGTGTGCTGAGCACAGGGTCTGCTTGAAATTCTCTCCCTTTGCCCTCCCTGCTCTCTCCCTTTCTCTCAAATAAAATTAAATTAAATTAAATTAAATTAAAATAAATAAAATAAAAAGGTTGAAAATGTTCTAGAAGTGATGTGAGAAAAAATCCTTCCCATCAAAGGAACCCTTGGACCAATTTCATGACACACTGAAAGCACAAAGAATAAAACACTGAAAGCTGATCCATGCTTAGAAAGCAGTGTGACAATTCACCAAAGTACAGAAAAGACATTCACTCCATCTAGTAAAGTGCATGACGAGAAGGATGAAGCAAGCACTGTTCAAACTATTCTTACTCAATGGTTGACAAAGAAATAAAACACTTTAGTTCTCAGTATTTCTAATGTTTTAAATGATAAAGTACTAAATACTAGTTTTGCTACTTTCCCACTTCTCTATGTACTTATATCCAACAGTGAGAGAGTTTCTGACATTTTGACAAACATCTTGGAAGCTCGTGGGACAATCTTAATTTTCCCCATCGATTATTAGGATCGCTGTGTACGTTTTCAGCTTTGCACACTCATTGCTATGGTCCTGCATCCTATGCAGAGTGAATACCACTTACACAGCTTGCTGTTGTAGTTTACAGCCTCCTTTGTCTTAGCCTAAGGGATATCCATGGGATCAACGCTGTATCCATCCTCTTTTTCCTTTTCTTTCTCATGCTTCTTACAGATTAGCTGAGATGGTCTACACCTACCAACTCAACGGTGTTCCCTATACACTCACCTCACCCACGGCTGCAGGCACCATGCCAGACGCTCTAGCTGGAGCAGAGTGGAGAAGAATTACATCCGCATTTATACAAGGACTCAGGATGTCCGCTAAACTAACCCCCCCCCCCGCCCCCCCCGGAAAGGACAGTGCAGGCAGGTCCTCAGCAAGTGCAGATTACCAAAAACAGATGAGGCGACTTTACTAGTTTTTGCAGCGGATCTAGCCACGGGACGTAGACCTTGACAGTGGATCCTCTATCGGTCCTCACTCCTGATCCTTTCATTAAAAATGTTTTCAGAAGTTATGCAAGAGGGCAGAAGTTATGTGCTTTGGGCTACGTTTCTAGCACGTTGCTAGCTTTTTGGTGCTTGCCAATAATAGAGCCTGAATGCAAAATCTAAATCATCAAATTGCATTATGCCCTCTTCATCATGCAATAATGGATCTTAAATAAATGAACCTTAAATCAATTAATCAACCAACCAACCAACGAACCAATCTTTGGGGGTGTTTACTGGCAGAGAAGTATTGAGATTCATTCCTCAAGTGAGTGACAAGGGGATGCAAGCAGATGTAGGAAGTTGTCTATTACCCGTGGGGTCAACATAGATACTTCCTTATTCATTTGGTCCATTTCACTCTTTGATTCTATTCATTAGCCAGGGATACCATCTTACCATTTCCAGACAACGTACATTTTGCTTGGGAGGATTTGGCAAATCAGAGAATGTATATTCCAATGAAAGTGTTAATTTTATTCTTTATCGATCAAGAACATTCCAGTAATTCACCAATTCAGATGTGAAAAATTACTATTAACTTCTGTGAGATGATAAAAAGCATTACTTACTGAGGCTTCTAAATGGAGTCAAAGTAATTCATTTGAAAGTTAAAAGCAACTGGCTTTGGAAATCTTGGGATTATGATGATCACAAATGTTTTCCTGTTTAATCAGCCTTAAAATAATGTACAATCAGACTCAGGGGTATGATATAAAATATGAGATTTTTTAGTTTTATATGATGATCATGATTTTACCTGGCATAATTATTGATTGTTGCATAGCCTTTCTGGGTTCTCAATGATTTATTTTACTCTAAAAATGATTCAGTTCAGAGGCCAAAATACATCATTATAATAGGCAGAAATTCACAGACATGAAAAATGACCTTGACATTACGTTTCTCTCCTAAATTTCAAAAACACAATTTACCTCTACCTAAAAGTCTAGACTGCTCTTGCTGCCTAAAGGAATCACAAAATAATTTTACCAAGGAAGATAACCACCCCAAATCACATTTATTAGGTGTTTTTATGCATATAAATAAACAAAACGACAGTATATGGTGGCCTTGTTGACATTAGATACATTTTTGTCTCCAAGAAGTACCTGGGTACTTACCAACGCAGTTTTACAGAGCCTGCTACTTTTGGAGGAAGTATAGAGAGAAATTTCTAGACAGAATGAGAGAGACAGCCTGACATTCATTGAAGGCAGGAATTAAATCAGGGACAATTCGGCCAACAGATCAGTAAAAACCAGAAATCAAAATCACGACTCTGTATCAAAGCCCAAAGATCACCCTGATGCCGTGAGAAATCATTTCTAGCCTAGGATATCTGTTTGTAGGTTTTAATATCCCCGAGGGATCTGAGGCCACACCAACTCAACTGACCTTCAGAGTGAATTGCCCATGAGTTTACTGGAGGCGGTATACGGGGTGACGGGGGCATGAGCAACATAGCAGCAGTCCAGGAGAGCAGAAAAAACACTCCCTGGCTGGGTGTGTACAGGATGTCAATTCATTCCAGACTCTTCTCCAACTTGCTAAACGTACCTTGGCAGAGTTGTTTAGCCATCCTGGACCTCGCTCTCCCCATCTGTGAAATGAATGACTGGAACTGGATCATCTCAGGCAGCTCTATGGGTTTTTTTTTTGTTTGTTTTCAGAAAGAATACTGAAATTTATCGAGAAAACTGCCTATATTGTTATTTTACCATCAGATAAATTGTTCTAGAAGAAAAACAACTCATCAGAGCTGCTTTAAACAAACACATAGCCATCCCATGGCTGAAAGCAGGCTGTCGTGGGGGGGAGGGGGAGGGTGGTGTTAGAAAATCTACTTTTGATACAGTTTCTTGTAAACTTGGGCAATTCATCTTCTCTCTCTGAACCTCTTGTTAGTAACAACAGTCTTGAGAAGATTAAGTGTAATAATATATGTGAAGATGGCTTTGGCGAAGTATAAAATGCTACACAGTTGCAAGGTGTTTTATTACTTGCCTGGAGACAGATCACATCCATCAATAATCCTGCTAACATTCAAGCTACTTTAAGTCTGACCAGACACCCAAATTCCTCTCTGCCTCCCTCACCTGCATACCAAATGCCCCTACAGTGACAGCAGGACCAGGGTTTTTGATTAAGAAAGAAACTTACCCTGTTTTTACCATGGAATATTTATTTTCATCCACTTTGACACCTTAATCTTCCTTTATTATTTTAAGGGCTTAAATATTTTATCAGCACCTGCTTTTGTCTGATGAATTTGTTTGCAACTGGCTGAGCCCTTTAATTGACAATTCTTTCTAAACACTAATGCATTGTAAACCCATTATTTATTGGCTTTTATGCTGAGTAATTTGGCAGCCATTAACTTTTTTTTTTTTTTGCTTTATTTTATTTAAGGGTTTCACTTGCAGAGTTATGATTGAGTTACAGAATAATCCAGCAGTTCCAGGAACTCCAAAATGAAGGCACCATTTTAAACGAGTCAACCCACTAAGAAAATGAATTGAAATTTATGACTTTAGAGACCCATGACCTGCCATATTAAACTCAAATAAGTGTGGCATCAGGTGGCAGAGTTAGTAGAAAACATAAATATAACACCAGGAACTGTTATAATCATCTCAGACTTCAGCAAGGAAACATGCCTGGACTAGAGTCTGAAGAAGTCCATACACTTCCTTTTCTTTCTCTTTCTTTCTCTCTCTTTTTTTAAGATTTCACTAATTTATTTATTTGAGAGAGAGAGAGAGAGAGAGCCTGAGCAGGGAGAGGGGGAGGAGCAGATGGAGAGGGAGAAGCAGACTCCCTCCCTCCCCACAGAGCAGGGAGCCCTACCTGGGGCTTGATCCCAGGACTCCAGGATCATGACCTGAGCTGAAGGCAGATGCTTAACCGACTGAGCCACCCAGGCATCCCCCCCTTCTTTTTAAAGAAACAAGCAAAAAGTCTTTCTAGCTATTAGGTCCCAAAATTCTACTGATGGTCCCGCCTGGAGTCTGTTTACTACCTGTTCCAACAGGAAAATGGTACAGTCACTTTATCCCTTCCTGTTTCTTAGGAAATTCTACCATTTGGGGACAGCCCTAGCTAGATGCACATGAAGCTCCTTTAAAGCTATCTTTTTGTTCTGGATTTGCAGGATCACATCATTCGGGAGCATGATTGTCAAGTACATTTGTAGCACAGTTGACCAGCTGTTGAGGTGAGGTCTGCAGGTGTCACTGAGAGTCAACATTAACCAGACTCGTCTTGCAGTTACCTTCGGTGAGTCCTTCCTTTGTAATCTGCAGGTGGTTGAAGACAGGATTTAAAAGTACTTTTATACCAATAAGGGACTCTGAATGGAAACTTGGTCCTCTCCTGCTTACTGCTGCCAAAAGTAAAACTTGCTTTGATTGTCTATGACATAAGTAGGCATCCCTGTAAATTGTTACTCGGTTGCATTGACATCAAAAGTCAGTTTCCATTTTTGTTCTTTTTCTTTCCATTTAACTTGAAAATTTACAGTACCGTTCTTCTAAGCCACGATCCAAACAAGCCAGATAAAGGTTTCTCTTCCTTCTTTCCTTCCTTCCTTTTCTTTTCTTTTCTTTTCTTTCTTTCTTTTCTTTTCTTTCTTTCTTTCTTTTCTTTCTTTCTTTCTTTCTTTTCTTTCTTTCTTTCTTTTTCTTTCTTTCTTTTCTTTCTTTCGTTCATTCTTTCTTTTTTCTTTCCTTCTCTCCTTCCTTCTCTCCTTCCTTCCTTCCTTTTTAATTTACTTATTTATTTGAGAGAGAAAGAGAGCACAAGTGGGAGGGACAGAGGGAGAAGGAGAGAGAATCTGAAGCAGACTCCGTGCTGAGCCCGGAGCCCAATCTCACAACCCTGAGATCATGACCTGAGCCAAAACCAAGAGTTGGCTGCTTAACCAACTGCACCACCCAGGCGCCCCAAAGGTTTTTCTTTTCCTGTATGGAATATATTATGTGCCAAGAATTTTGTATGAGTGCATATTATATGTTTGTTTATTTTCTGACATCCCCACTATTACTCTAGTTCCATGGCATGAGAGAATTTGTGTTCACTACTATATTCCCCAGTGCCTAAACAGCATTTGACACAGAAAATACTCAATAACATTTGTTGAATTAACAAATGAATGAGTCCCAAACAAGGCATGTTGAGACTCATATACTGTCAAAGTAGTGGCTAATTTGATTCTTCCTTCCTCCCTCCCTCTCTCTCTTTCTTTCTTTTTTCATTCTTTTCATTCTTTCTTTTCTTTCTTTCTTCTTTCTTCTTTCATTCTTTCATTCTTCCTAAATAATTTGTAATAGGAGATGGGCACCTAGATGGCTCAGTCAGTTATGCATTGACTCTTGATTTCAGTTCAGGTCATGATCTCAGGGCTGTGAGATCGAGCCCCACATCAGGCTCGGTGCTCAGCAGGGAGTCTGCTTGAGATTCTCTCTCTCTCTCTCTCTCTCTCTCTCTCCTTCCCCCTCTGTCTCTGAAATAAATAAATAAATCTTTAAAAAATAATAATTTGTAATAGGAGAAACGACACAAAGAGGGGTAGGATTTTTTTAAGTTAATCATCTACCCTCTCTATACTACACTCCCCCTAAGGAATTCAATGTAATATATTTTTCTATCCCTTTCACATGTCCACAATGATATATCATAATATATACAGATTTCCTTCCTTCTTTCCTTTCTTCCCCAATCTTCTGCTTTCCTTACTTCTCTCTTTCTAACATTTACTCTGAAGTACCTTTTTCCCACTTACTATAACGCAGATTTCCCTCCAGTTAGATAGAAATAGATCTAACATTGGTCTTTCTTTCTTTTTCTTTTTTCTTTTTCTATAACATTGGTCTTTCCAAGGACTGAATAGAGAAACACTTAAATTAATGTAACCATTCTTTTTTTAAAATATTTTTTTGACTTTTTATTGTTATATTAATCACCATACATTACATCATTAGTTTTTGATGTAGTGTTCCATGTTTCATTGTTTATGCATAACACCCAGTGCTCCATGCAGAACATGCCCTCTTTAATACCCATCACCAGGCTAACCCATCCTCCCCCCCTCCCCTCTAGAACCCTCAGTTTGTTTTTCAGAGTCCATCATCTCTCATGGTTTGTCTCACCTCCGATTTGCCCCCCTTCATTCTTCCCTTCCTACTATCTTCTTTTTTTTTCTTAACATATATTGCATTATTTGTTTCAGAGGTACAGGTCTGTGATTCAACAGTCTTGCACAATTCACAGCACTCACCATAGCACATACCCTCCCAATGTCTGTCACCCAGCTGCCCCATCCCTCCCACCCCACCCCCCACTCCAGCAACCCTCAGTTTGTTTCCTGAGATTAAGAATTCCTCCTATCAGTGAGGTCATATGATATATGTCTTTCTCTGATTGACTTATTTCGCTCAGCATAACACCCTCCAGTTCCATCCATGTCGTTGCAAATGGCAAGATCTCATTCCTTTTGATGGCTGCATAATATTCCATTGTATATATATATATATATATATATATATATATATATATATATATATATATATATATATACCACATCTTCTTTATCCATTCATCTGTTGATGGACATCTAGGCTCTTTCCACAGTTTGGCTATTGTGGACATTGCTGCTATAAACATCGGGGTGCACATACCCCTTCGGATCCCTACATTTGTATCTTTGGGGTAAATACCCAGTAGTGCAATTACTGGATCATATGGTAGCTCTATTTTCAACTTTTTGAAGAACCTCCATACTGTTTTCCAGAGTGGCTGCACCAGCTTGCATTCCCACCAACAGTGTAGGAGGGTTCCCCTTTCTCCGCATCCCCGCCAACATCTGTCGTTTCCTGACTTGTTAATTTTAGCCATTCTGACTGGTGTGAGGTGGTATCTCATTGAGGTTTTGATTTGGATTTCCCTGATGCCGAGCGATGTTGAGCACTTTTTCATGTGTCTGTTGGCCATTTGGATGTCTTCTTTTGTAACCATTCTTCTTTTGATGGATACTCAGGTTGTATCTCAATTCCTGTCACTATAAATGATACTTATGTAAATATCCTGTAAATAGGTATTTACAGAGAACGGGATTTCCATCTGTCAGATAAATTACCAGAATGGAATTTCTGGGTCAAAATTATGCACATTAAACATACATACAAACACAATACACACACACACACATATATGCACATATAATAGACAAACTCATTGTCTATCATATGTGGTGTAATTATTTTTATGAAGTTTATTTTTTTTAAGATTTTATTTATTTATTTGAGAGAGAGATAGAGATAGCAAAAGAGAGCATGAGTGGGAAGGAGAGGGAGAAGCAGGCTCCCTGCTGAGCAAGGAGCCTGATGCGGGGCTCGATCCCAGGACCCTGAGATCATGACCTGAGCCGAAGGCAGACGCTTCCCTGACTGAGCCTCCCAGGTGCCCCTGAAGTTTATTGTTTTACTTCTGCCTTGGTCTATGCCACTTTTGGGAGACAACTCTCCATGAGTCTTGACTTTCTGTCTGTCTCCTGAGCAGAAGCATTGACTGCCTGTGTCCTACTCTACCTTTATCAGGATGTTTGTACAGAGAACAGCATAACAGAGAGAGATAGTGCTTCATTCTGGAGAAAAAGGTGCATATGCTTATTAACCCTTATAAAAAATTCAGGGTCTCTAAGTTCAGGGTACCTCTCCTCTACCCCACGGTACCTACAGGTGTCACCTGATACTCTGTGCTTCACTAAGTGGGAATGGGGGTTCTGGAAACAGGTACCAAAAATGCTCTGGCTCCTGCTTTTCCTGTGAGTAATAAAGTCCTTTGTCTCTGGACCAGGAAACGTACCTTCTCTCAGCATCCGTAAAATGGTGGCAGGCTAATGGGTTAGCTCGCACACTGGTCAAGTCTCAGATACTTCATGGTTTTGAATAGCTACACACAGGTTAAAACAATTGACAGCACAATATGTATATTATTTAAGCTTTCTGGGCTTTGTGTCTCATTTTGATGGTCTTTATACTCTCAGATTTTAATTTTCTTTCCTAGTTTTTACGTTTAAATAGTCCAGATTACATTTTTGTTATTGTGGAAGAGCTTTAGTTTTTTGCTTCCACAGGACAGGAATCTTTATTAAATAAATCATCCTTTACCCATTGAATGAAAAGTTTATCCTTACTGTACTGTAACTCCTCATACATACTTGTATCTCTTTGGGAATATTTTAGGTTCCACCAACCCAAGTATTTATATTCTTTTGAAAATAGAATAATGTTTTGATTGTAACAGCTCTGTGTATATTTTAACTTTTGTTAAGGCATGACTATTTTTATTTAAGATGTTTTAGTACTCTTAAATATTTGTCCTACTGTATGGATTATTTAAAATAACTTTCACCTATTTTTATAATAAATCTATTGAAATGCTTAGTGGAATTGTATTAATTTATGTAATATGTTTGGAATGACTGCTATTTTGTGATAGTAGATCTTTTTATCTAGACATTTACTATTCGTTTGGGTGTTATTAAGTACTTTTATAATATTTCATATTCTCCTTATATAATTAAGTATCTTCTTTTCTCAGTGTTTTTTGCTTTTTGTTTTTCTTTGGATCGGGGTACATACAGACATGTAAATAAATTATTCTCTCCCCAAAATAATCTTCACTAGCTAGATATTGCTGGTTTGCATGAAAGCTATTAATTTTTTTTGTTTTTTTTTTTTAATTCAGCACTTTTACTAATTCCCCAATTCAGCCGAAGTGTTTTTTATTCCTTTTTAAAAAAATTTTTTATTATGTTAATCACCATACATTACATCATTAGTTTTTGATGTAGTGTTCCATGATTCATTGTTTGCGTATTACACCCAGTGCTCCATGCAGAATGTGCCCTCTTTAATACCCATCACCAGGCTAACCCATCCTCCCATCCCCCTCCCCTCTAGAACCCTCAGTTTGTTTTTCAGAGTCCATCGTCTCTCATGATTCGTCTACCCCTCCGATTTCCCCCACTTCATTCTTCCCCTCCTGCTATCTTCTTCTTCTTCTTTTTTTTCTTAACATATATTGCATTATTTGTATCAGAGGTACAGATCTGTGATTCAACAGTCTTGCACAATTCACAGCACTCACCATAGCACATACCCTCCCAATGTCTATCACCCAGCTGCCCCATCCCTCCCACTCCACCCCCCACTCCAGCAACCCTCATTTTGTTTCCTGCGATTAAGAATTCCTCCTATCAGTGAGGTCATATGATATATGTCTTTCTCTGATTGACTTATTTCACTCAGCATAACACCCTCCAGTTCCATCCACATCATTGCAAATGGCAAGATCTCATTCCCAAAGTGTCCTTAATAAAGACTTTTGTGATTTGAGGTATAATTATGTTGTCAATAAATTTTTTATTCTTTTCAAATATTTACATAGATTTTCAAGGATTTAAAAATATTTTGCCTGATTACATTAGATATAATTATTAAGACAGTATTGCATAATAGTAGTGATAAGTATATATCTCTTTATTATTCATGATTTTATTGAAAATGGTTTTCTTTTTAAAATACGATGATAAGAGTAGCTATTTATATAAATAATTTTTACCATGTTTAAGTAATTTCCTTCTATAAGTTTTTATGAGAAATGACTGATGAATTTTATCAGTTCCTAAATGTATATAATAAATATAATATTTATCAGCAGCATCTTATGATGTAATTATGTAACTATAATTCAAAAACTTTTGACATATTTTGTATTTGATTTACTAATGTTGAACTATGCTTGCATTCCTAAAGTAAATTTCACTTACAGATTATTATTCTGTTAATACATGGCTGGATTGGATAAGCTAACATTTTATTTAAATTTTCACATCAATATTCATAAGTGAAAATGCTCTTTAGCTTTCTTGGGAGGTACTATTTCTACAGAGTTTTGGTATTCAAGTTCTGTTGATCTCTTAAAATGAATTAAGAAGCTTCCTTTTTTGTTTTAATATTCCCTGGATTCTTTAAGCACCACAGGAATGATACTTTAAAAAAATGTTTAGTTAGAATTCAACCCTAAAATCATTTCTGTCTATTGCTTCAAAAAGTTTGGATTTCTAATTTCCTCTCTAGTATCCCCTATAGCTCCTATTTCTTTGGTGTTTGCAGCTGATAATTCGAAGGCGCCAACACCTGTGGCGTAAAATGAAGATCTCAGAAGATTTCCTTGAGAAAACTGGTAAGATAAGTGGCTGGGAAGAGCAAAATCCCACTGGAAAACCAGTGGAGAGTCACTTCACTAATGCTGCAAAGAACCATCTTTCCCACTTGGACCTGAGTAACCATTAGATGCGGCAGGACAAACAACCAAATGATCCATATGGTTGAACACAGATGTCCTCCTTTCTCAAGTACTTCAAGGGAGAGAGACAGGAGGAATCTCATAGCCCCATCCTGTTTGCTTTGCCCCCATATCGGCTTTGCCCTAGTGAGCCTCCATTTTAAAGCCAGGTCAGGAAACAAATTGGTCATAGATTTCTCTCAGTGTTTCCATAAGCACCTCCTTCCTAGTCTTTATTCTTCACACCAGGCAACTTTCCCTCTCTTCGTTCTCCAAGTCTCTCCAATGGCTTTTTTCTTACCACTAAAACGTGTCCCCGAGGCCAGTCATTTCCTACATCCCTAGGTCTGTAACTTTATCTTTGCTTCTCTAGCTGAACTACTGTCCCAATTCTCCTTTCAAAGCTCTACACCCACGCCAGGTATGGGCTTCTTTCCATTCTGCTCTTACTGTTGCTTTGAGTCAGCAGAATTCACCCTCCAAAGAGCACACTCTCCCAGTGGTGGTCCCTCCCTGAAATGATTTAATTGCTTCTGATGCAAGCTTTGAACCTCTCCTGATCATCAACAAAGTCAAAATTGAATCTGTTGTTTCAGAAAGTGAACCATATACAGCAAGCTGTACCACCAGGAGATGAGACGCAGATCTAATGAGAAAGACCGTACCATCAAGCTCAAAAGACACAATTAAGTCACATCAAAGATGGCCAGAAAGACTGTTTGTACTCTGGTCTCCTTCATCTCGGCCCAACACAGAAGAAAACAGGGACACACTCCAGGAGAAAAGAGCCTTGTCGTTTTGATCTGTGTTGAAGGAAATAGCTCAGGCTGGAAAGACGGGGGTTAGCAGAACTACATTCCAAATTAATGGAAATGGCTGTACCCAATCCTCATAGTAGAACTGAGAAATTATTTTCTACAGACCAATAACCCAATTTTTTTTAATCTTTCAACCCTAAAAGCAAGAAAATTATGGGTCCTTTATGGGAACATTGCCTATTTCCCAGGACACAAAACAAAATGAAGGGCCGCACTGCAAATCTTCTTAAAAGAATAACTTCCATGAGGATAACAAAGTACCTTTCTGAGGAAATTTCTCCTATTTAACTGTACATCACCTTGACTCTGACTATTCTGCCCTTTGCCTCTGAATCATGCTTCCTGCACTTGGTGCATATGCTAGAGTTACCGTATACCAAATATTCATTGTGTTCCCCAACATGTCCCAGCCTCCTTCGTGGTGACACTGAGGCCATGGGACTCAGTTTGGTCAATGGGCTGTGAGCTCAAGGATCATTTCTGGACCAAGTCCCTTAAGGTTAGTGGGCTTTGTCCCATTCTTCTTCTCCTCCTCCCTATGCTACTACAAACTTCGAGGCCACAGGGTGAGAACACAGCAGGACAGGATTGAGAGCTGTGTCACCTGCTGGAGGAGAGCCTCTGCCAACCCATAGCAGGCCACGTGAGAGTGAAAAATAAACCCGTACAGGCTTAACCGCTGAGATCTGGGGCTCTATCTGTTGTAGCAGTTAGCATTAATTACCCGAAATCATAGAATGCGTAATCACGGATGTTAAGGCAGAAAGGGACTTACAAGATTACCTGTTCCAGTGTGTTTCACACTTTTGATTGTTCTTATCCACATGAAATATAAAATAATTAGCGATAAAAATGAAACTGCTTTGTTAGCGGTATTGATGGATCTCCTGGGGTCCTAGTCTTGTCTCTTCTTCCCCCGCCTTCCCTTCATCTTCCTCTACCAAATAATCTCTAATATCCACACCTCCACAGACACACAGAGCGAGGTCACCACAGGACACAGTTTGAATCTAGTCCAGCTCCTTCCATTTGCAGAAGTTCTAGGAACTTCTATGTCCTGCCCAGGTTCTTTCAGAGAGAGAGAGAGAGGCAGAACCAGGGCTATTTTTCTATGTATGTGTGTGAATTTTTTCAACACACACCATGAAATGAAGGTTTGAATCTACCAGGTGGTGAAGTTTTTGAGGAGAGGGGTTATAACATTGGTTTATTACTTTGCCTCTAGGGCAAAGCCCAGCCCACTGCTTATCTGTTGATACTCAGTGAATAGTCATTGGTTGAATTTTTACGAGAGGATGTATCAATGTTTGCATATATCCAAGGCACCAATAAGCAATTCAAAATGTAAATGAGAAGTGCTTCAGTCATATTGGAAATCAGTTTGGCGTTACTTCCTACAGCTAAACAACCCCATAACTCCTGGGACCCAGAAATTCCAATCTTACAAATATATTCCCAAGAGAAACATATGCACATGTACAATGGAACTGCCATTCAAGAATATTTGTAGCAGCATTGTTTACTGTAAAAAGAACCTACTGTGAATAGATCTCCCATTGGAGAGCTGATGACTAGGATTTCAACTTCTGTGAAATGAACCAACTAGAGTAACATGAAAAATACAGATGAATTTTGGCAATGGAATAATATAAAGGAATTCATTCCCATATAGCATGATATTTTTACAAAATTAAACAATAATGTGTGTTTCAATGTGTGTGTATAACACACATGGAAGCAACAGTATTTCACATACACAGAGGAAGGCAGGTTAATGATAAACACACAATTCAAGAAAATAATTAGCTTGGATTAAGGGGGGCAAAGGGAGGGAGGACATATGGTTAGATGCCAGTCCCTATTTCCGAGGTCTTAGCTTTTGCTTTAGGTTCTGGGTTCTCAAGTGCTTACTGATTTTAGATAGTTAGACAGATAGATATGGACCCCAAATGGGCATGTGATTTGAACCTTACTACTGTGATTAATTCAATTCCGGGCCTTAGGTCTAAAGGAGAATAATAATGTTAAAGAAACTCAATGGATTTTCAGACCAGAGAAATGGAGGCAAAACTTGTTTCTCTATTCCTCTATAAGCACACCAAATACACACTTAGGTACTCTACTGAAGGAAAAATTAGCAATTATCTGTTAATATCAGTAGCTTTTAGAAAGATAAAGAACTATTCTAGGTGACCTGAAGAGTACAAACGGTAAATGATACCCAATTGGAGAATAACAATGGATTCTCACACCCAAAATAGGAGAAAAATATCTATGATCCATTCAATTATGGATATTTACATACATATAAACACATATGCCTCACGTAAGGAGTGTAAGTTTGAACTAGAATATTTTAAATCACGCAGCCTCTTAATGCACCCCCACTTCTCATTTTACATCCTCAACACCAGCATGGTGACCTTTCATTCCAACTAGTTTTCTTCTCTGACCAGATGGGTAATCTTGAGCTTAAGACCCCAAGTTTTCATACCTTAGTTTCTCCATCAACTTCTGTGAGCATTAGGAAATAAATGAAAATACCAGTACAGTGTCTGATACTTAATAGTTTTCCAAGAAACACTGATTGAATTTAATCTCGATGCAGAGAAAAAGGAAGAGAATATTAAACACATCTCATCCTGTGATGTTTCAGGCAAGCTGCAAGATGATGATGCAGAGGTGAGTCCTTTACAAATGAATAGCTAAGTCTCATGCCTCCACCCATCCCTAAATCTGTGCATCCAGAACCATAGAAAAAGAAATATGTATACACGTTGGTAACCCATAGGTAGAGTTTAGAGGCTTTCTATTAAATAACCAATGTTCGTTTATAGAATATTTCGAGTTTCCGAGTAATGATTTTGTTCTATTTGGCACTGTTATAATGAAGGTAATGAATTTCATCTTCATTTTTGTGCTAGAGTTCCATTAAAACATTTACTAAAATTAGGGAATTTTTAAACCATGGAAATTTAATTGCATTAATTATCCTTTCTCACCCTCAAATGTTTTATAATGAAACTAAATAATGGATGCAATAATGAAGCAAAGGACAAGTTAGATTTGCATATTTTATAAACATGCACAGGAGAGTAACTGTGCTATTTCGTTGGGAATGGTAGTTAGGTTAATCATGTGTTGATGAAAGAGGGAGCCAATTTACTTGGGGCGGGGAGGGGCACAGAGGGGTGACTTTAAAATGATGTCCTGGGTGTCCTCCTTTGCTCTTATGAGACAGAATATGAGAAAACAAAGCTTTCAAAGTCATATTCACATTTGCAGAGAAGTTAATTGTGAAACTTAAAGCAGTTTTTCCATTGCTCCCCATGTGGGCCATAACTATGTTTAAATTCACGGAGTGCAAATCTAGACAGACTGAAAAAACTCCTTTCCAAGCTTTAGCTCCTGAAATATCCTGAACTTGCCTCATGAAATAAAGATTATCTTTAAAAAGAGTGGAAGAGGCCAATGCAGTTGACCAGTGTTTGCTCCTTAGTCCATTCCAAGGAGGCACACTTCTCATGAGGTTGGCATCCTGCTCCAATGCCTACATCCTACCCCTCAGGGTAAGGAGAATGTAGTCCTCACCTCTGTTCCCACTCCCCTCTCCTCCACAACCCCCTCAACACACACATAAAACTGAGACAGCAGATCTCTGATCGCTGGGAAGTAAGTAGCACAGTGCATTTTTGGATTAGTCCTCCACCAAACCACATCTCATTGGGTGAAGAATCTATAAATAAAGAAATACCCTAATTCTTCCTGAATTTTTTTTTGTTTGATATATATTCCATTGGTTCAATATAATAGACATAACAAGGACCCAGGGAAGAAAGAAAATTACATTTGAGCAGAACAGAATATACTACATGGAATTCTGACTGAATCTTATAATTTAAGGAGAAACTACATAACTGCCCTTCAGCCCAATCTATTTATTTGAGAAAGGAAACTTTCCATCACACGTGTGGACCAAGGACAAGACCAAGGTCAGCCTTCTCTGTTCATTGAAAATTCTTTTTATTTATTTATTTATTTATTTATTTATTTATTTATTTATTTATTTGAGAAAGAGAGAACGAGAGAGAGAGAGCACATGAGAGGGGGGAGGGTCAGAGGGAGAAGCAGGCTCCCTGCCGAGCAGGGAGCCCAATGCAGGACTCGATCCAGGGACTCCAGGATCATGACCCGAGCCGAAGGCAGCCGCCCAACCAACTGAGCCACCCAGGCGCCCCCATTGAAAATTCTAACTGTGCTTAGTTTGAGGATGAGAGGAAAAGATGGCATGTGACCTATGGAAAATTTTGCCAAAGAAGGTAAAGATTCAGAAGTAAAACATACTTCTCAAAATAATTTAGAGTAGGACTCAGAAAAAAACTTCCAGGAACTGTTGACATCTTCAATAAAGTTCAAGCTACATGGTCATTATGGAGTAAAAGGAGACCATTATAAATAACCAGTTGAGGCAAGAAGTCAAAATAAATGAGATCAAGACGGATTGCTTACAAACAAGAAAAAAATACCATAATCAAGTTAAAATTCATGTTGGAGACTATAACAAGAAGCAGATGTCCTAAGAAGATGTAAATCAGTGAAGTGTATGAAAAACTCAAGAACCCTCTCAGAACTCAGAAGAATGAGCACAATTAAAATAATGCAAGAGGAAATGGCTGATCCAGAGAATGGAAGACAGAGAAGAAAATATGCAAACAAAAAGTTTTCTTAAAGGGGGAACAAAAGAATCAGAACAAAAGCAATCAGAGATAAAGTACACCCAATCTTTTCTGAGCAAACTGAAAAGTCTCATTGTGTTCTGAGTTATGACTGAGTAAAATGCACCTCTTGGTAAATGTTTGAATGATAAGAATAAAGGAAATTCTGGTATTTTTTTAAAACGGTACAAATAATGAAAAAATACTGTATATATTAGTTCAAAAAAAAAAAGTGGTTTCCCACAAAGGACCTAAACCAAGCTGGCTCCACACCTTTCCACCATATAATAAAATACAAGGAGTCAAGGAAGAAATATAAACAGTGATGAGAGAAGACTGTGGCCCAATGGAAAAAAAAAAAATCTATGGAAGCTTTTTTTCATGAACTAAGGCAGAAATATGTTCTCAGACATGTGAGTGATCGGAATATATAGTATTTTATGTTACAGTATATGGAGAAATACTCCAATTGACCCAGAAATAGAGCACAATCAAGGATTCAAAATTGCTTACCACTTTAAAAAAGGACTGTTGCAAGCAGTAAAATCAGTTTTAAAAGGTGAGAGACTCAATTATTTCGGTATCTGGTAAGAATACTAAATATAACATTAAAAAACTCTCTGATAGGGGCGCCTGGGTGGCTCAGTCGTTAAGCGTCTGCCTTCAGCTCAGGTCATGATCCCAGGGTCCTGGGATCGAGCCCCTCATCAGGCTCCCTGCTCTGCGGGAAGCCTGCTTCTTCCTCTCCCACTCCCCCTGCTTGTGTTCCCTCTCCCGCTGTGTCTCTCTCTGTCAAATAAATAAAATCTTTAAAAAAAATAAAAAAAAATAAAAAATTTAAAACTCTCTGATAATCAGTAAAAAATATTTTTTCCTTCAAAATCCTCTTCCAGCATCCATGAGCAACAATGATAATCAATCAATCATCCTCTCAACACCATGTTCTGAGCCTTCAGTATCAATTTCTTGGAATTGGCCTTGACAATAGAACTATGTGACATCACAGGCTTAAAGAACAAGTCTTTTTTTTTAAAGATTTTATTTCTTTATTTTGAGAGAGTGAGAGAGAACACGAGCAGGGGGAGGGGCACAGGCAGAGGGAGAGAGAGAATCTCAAACAGACTCCCCACTGAACCCGGAGGTGGGGCTTGATCTCACGACCCTGAGATCATGACCTGAGCCAAAATCAAGAGTCAGTCGCTTAACCGACTGAGGCACCCAGGCACCCCAAGAACAGGTCTTTTTAAGTTATAGGAGGATAATTCAATGGAAATTCCTTATTAAAAACTTCAACAAACCAAGATCATCTCAAGACAATAAAAAAGACGTGACAAAACTTTTGGTTAAGCCCGATTTCTTGTGATGTATTCCTTACAGTGAATATAGTTATGCATCTTCATGAATACATAAAAAAACATACTGTAAATAGGATGATACAAGGCTGGATGAGTATTATGTGGACAGACTGGAAAACAATACGCTAATTTGAAGATTCTTGATGGTTCCCAGTGACTATTTAGTTATGTTTTTAAATGAAATTTTTGTAATTTACAAAGGAAGAGAAGGAAATACTGCATGACTTAAGGTGGGCCACTAATTTTTATATATTTTATAATGTTAATTTAGAATTAAATTTAATGTAATAACTTGTAGGATAAATAGGATTGATGATGTGTTCTGATCCTTTTTCCAATTCAGACTAGACCGTTAATTCTCTATTCAGTGGAGCCTCTTGACTTAATGATTTACTCCTTTGTGCCATGTTGTACTTCAACTGAAAACAATAAAAACAATAAATCAACTCAAAACAATCTGTGGCCAAATCACAGATTCTCAGTGGAATGAAAGATATTGAGATTCCCACAAATTTTGTAATATTCTTTATCTTTGGGATATCAGTACAAGATTAAAAGTATAAAAAACATTGAAATCAGTGGATTAAAATTGTATTTTTAACTGAATTCAGTACTTTGAACTCAACTCACTTGAATATATTTTTGCCAACTCAGATGCTAATGGCCTCAAATCCAATTATCCTACAGATCTACCTGTAAGAGCCTAATGCCATGCCAAGTACATGGTATTAAGAGAAAAACAAGGCATTTCATGGGACAGTAGAAATTGGAAAAGAAGATTATGAAGAGATTCAGTCATCCAGTTATGGGCACGGCCCTGGAGTATCACCTTTCCTAATTGCACAAAATTCAGTGAACCAACCCAGCCTGAATTTTCTCTTAATTGGCTGTCACAGTTTTTAAACCATAACTGGCAAACTTAATTCACACTGGGGTTAGAAAAATATTAGAAGCAAGAGGCTAATAAATGTGACCGTGGTGGTTACTATTAACGTAACTGATCACAATGTCATCTACCATCAGCTGAACAATGGAAAATCAAAAAACAGACCAATTTCCCCCCAGGTAACTTTAAAATAAAGACTTTGGGGCTCCTGGGTGGCTCAGTCATTTAAGCATCTGACTTGGGCTCGGGTCATGATCTTGGGGTCCTGGGCTCAGGCCCTGCGTTGGGCACCCCACTCATCAGGGAGCCTGCTTCTCCCTCTCCCCGTCTCTCCCCCCACTCATGCTCTCTCTCTCTCTCAAATAAATAAAATCTTTAAAAAAATAAAAATTAAAAAAAAATAAAGACGTCACTACTCCTTGGGTCTATCATTGTCAATATCTCTCAAAAATGAAGAATCTTACCGTAGCTCTAAACTTACCCTTCCCAAAATCCTGTTTCAGAACTACACTGAGAGGAGAAAACTAATTGCCAGTCCAGCTCAAAAGAAATTCAACCTCAGTTTTAAGGTGAATTCTTTAACTTCTACTGTGTCTGAGTGCCACTGTCTGCATTCTAAGTCTGTTACAACAGGTTGGTGTGTCTGTCTAAAACACCTGGCTTTCAGGGCACCTGGGTGGCTTAGTCGGTTAAGCATCTGCCTTCAGCTCAAATCATGATCTCAGGATTCTGGAATCGAGTCCCGCATCAGGCTCCTTGCTCAGCGGGGAGCCTGCTTCTCCCTCTGCCCCTCACTCCGCTGGTGCTCTCTCTCTCTCAAATAAATAAATAAAATCTTTTTAAAAAATAAAATAAAGTGAAACACCTAGCATTCGATCCAAGCAAAAAGAGAAAAGAATTTGTGAGGTGTCTTCCAGCTATGAGGATGTATCTAGTTCAAGTCCAATTCCAGGACTCTGTCCTTTCTCAACCTCCATCCTTGTTTCTGGCTCTAAAATGGGACTTTATTCCCTGTCCCATCTACCTCAGATGGCCCCATGTCTCAAGGGTCCAATTGCTGCTACCTTTTTCAGCAGTGCCATAAGAATAATTAGACGTATTCTAATAAACCTGAACAAAACAGGTTATTTTGTTTTGCTTAAAGTTTATAGATTTCTTCCCATTCAGTTTTCCCTCCCTTCCCTTGTGGTCATGCAGAGTCTGCTTGGAATTCTCTCTCCCTCTTCCTCTGCCCCTTCCCCTCCCTGTATGCTCTCTCTGTAAAATAAATTTAAAACATAAAAACACACTTTTAAAAAAAGTTTATAGATTTAACTGTTGCTTCCACATCTTCATTTCCTAAATCCAATAATGACCAATAGAATTTTCTTTAAAAAGCCTTTTATAAATTTAAAATACTAGAAAGAACTTTGACAACTTGCAAGTGAAATATGGGAGTATACAAACTGATTAAGATAAAGAAAAAAAGCAGAGGAATTTTAGGGAAAAGAAGGGAATAAAGAGGCCAGTGGGAATGTACTTGCTATGTTCGAAAACTAAGTTAAATCAAGAGCTCCTAATAACAAAATCAAAAAAAGAAAATGCAAAAGATGGTTGCAGAAATCTTATTGTATGATAAATAAAACAAGCTAGTGGTTCACATTTTCCAGGAATCAAAATTCTAGAGAGAAACCATCACCATCATTTGAATCCTATGAAAATGAGCACAGAGTAACACAATGGAAAATATCTTCATCTCAAGTTCTTAAAAAGGATCAGTAAATCTGTATTCATTTCTAGGGCAATCATTTATTTTTGAAGCTTGACTTTTTCTATTATTTAATTAACTAATTCAATAATCCATGTAATTATTTAAATAATTAAGAAAATCAAATTAAATTCTCTTTGAATTATTTTCTTTAATTGATATATTCAGAAAATTTATAATTTTTTAAATATTTAAATATTAGATAATAAGCCATTAAGCTGATAATTTATTGCTGTTACTGTCTTTCATGTTTGACAGTAAAAAATCCTAACATTTGTAAAGAGAAAACATAGGGACAGATTTTATGTGTAAAAAGAAGACAGTCATAATATGAACCTCCAATCGTATAAATCCAAAAGTCACTTTTTTCCTTGTATATGATTGACAACATTCTGCACTTCCTGAATCCCAAATAAAATAATAAAGAAAACACAGGATGAAAAATCATGAATGGATACTTTCCAAATGAGGAGTTGAGTAAAAAATTTCCATTTACATACCAGAAGTAGAGCAACATAAAACAAATTATTGAAATATAAATTTCAGGTCGTGTTCTGCTATTTGGTCTATATTTTGGTTTTAAAGAAAACTATTTCTAATTATTGATATTTACTGTAATTCCTGCCAGAAGTAGAATACAACATCAGGATTTTATTTCAAAGAAGACAGGTAGTTATGTGGTATACATTTTAAGCTGACTGCCTTTTAAATTTCTGTGCTTGAGAACATCTAAAAAATTATGAATGCTGTCCTTAAACTTACTTTTATTTTATGATTTTGGTAAGCACAATACTCAAGATTTTCTCTTATATTCCACATGTTAATAAATTTTATATAAGTATATTTTGTTTACTTCACCTAACAGAACCTCAAAATTAATTCACATGTTCTTCATTTTAGTTTGAGATTTCTATTGAGAAGGGACTGTGTGTTTACATATTTTTCAGTGAAATGGAATTTGACTTTAAAGAAACTGAAAAGACATCTCAAGACTGAAATTCTGTTGCTGCAACAGAGTGTATACCTGAACTTCAAATGTCTTAATCACTTAAATAAAAATGTATTTCCTTGTTTTTTATCCTTCCCCAAATTATAAGCATATATCAATGGGAATTCTACTACAGGTTTGGGACTTCTTCTTCTTCATCATCATCATCATCATCATCATCATCATCATCATCATGAGTATCAGGCACACAGTATGCACTCAAATGTTTACCGAATGAATGAATGAATGAATGAATCACCAAATACCCATCTACTATGTTTTAAGAGCTACTTGCTTCAGATATACTTTTCATGTGTATCTCACATGTCCATGTTTTGTTTAATATCCACTGCAACCTTGCAAGTTAGGAATTCTAATCCTCACTGACACAAGTGGTAAGAGGTATGTGGAGGTTAATTGAAAATCAGTTATCATAGTGCTAAGAAGGAAAGAACTAGGTTTCATAGGGGTTTTGTTTTGTTTTTGTTTTTGTTTTTTTCTGGTTCTGAGAAAGACAGGGATTTGGAGGGACCTGCCTAGAAAAGCAGATCTTGGTACGAGGTCATCCTGGGTCCTACCTAATCTCGTTACAATTTCAGTGGTTTGAAAATGAAAGCTCCTTGAATATCTGCCTGCCTGTTTGTTGTTTTCTTAGGCATTTCTTTTACGGGACAGGAACTTGCAGAAAACCCTGGGCCCCCTCAGGTCACCCACTTCTCTAGCTCACCTGGCAGGTGCTGCTTGCAACCAGGGAGCCAAAAGCCACAAGCTTGAAACAAGCTCCAGAGCCCAATTTACAACAGGCTAGTTCCTGCAAAGACTGGACCAGACCAGTCACAGCCACAAGGCATCCCACCTCTGACCTCTGATTGACTTTTCCCGTGATGATAATGCTAAAAGCCATGCCAGGGGGTGGAAACTTAACATGCAAATGAAACACGATGTATGAAGGAGCGTGTTCTGTCAACTGCACCTGTGTGCCCACTTTCCTGGGCTTCCCTGCCCCCACATGCTTACAGGTCACTCCTTCTCCACCTCAGCCCCTTTGAAATATTCCCTGACCACTGTTCGAGTAGCAACCAGGTAGTCTTCTTCCTAAGGCTGTCTCCCTCACGCCCAGCCATGAGCTTGCAATGAACACTCCCCACCTTGCATCTGTTTCTACATGGACAGTCCAAGAACCCTGAGGTCATCAACAGTTCCAAATGTCTTTCTTTTTCTACTAAGCCAGCTACTAAAAGTATGATGGTACTTAATGGTAATTTTTCAAGTCAATTAAAAATTCAGTCGAGTGCAAGATACAATGACCAGTGCCCTCGACGGCAGGAAGAATGTGCATGGGCTCTCCCCTCAAGGACTTTGCAACCCACTGGGAAGACAGCTGGGTGGACAGCTAATGATGTTCTTCCGGGGGAAGCCAGAGGGAGGTACGTGCACAGAGCACCTCGGAAGCAGGAATGGAAGAGAACGTAGCCTCTGACAGGAAGAGTTTACAGGGATGCTTCCTGGATTAAGAGGAAATGGAACTAGGTCTTGAAGATTAAGTACAGTTTGACAGGAGACAACATTTTTAGCAGAGGGAATAGCAGGAACTTACTGACTGCTATAAATGTTGGGCATATAGCAAGTTGGACAAAGTCTCTTGCATTCTAGGGTGAACTGAGTAAAATGCCAGGAAAACAAACAAATGAATGAAAACGCAAAGAGCAAGAAGAGGTTTGTCTTGGATTGAGTGGTCAGGACAATGAAGAGGTTAAAGGGAAATAAATTTAGCAATGTCAGCTATAATTAGGTCCCCCCATGTGATTTGCCTTGGCGGTCTTCCTTTACACAAGAGTAGTTGTTCAAGAATGTTCATTATTAAGAGTAGCAACAACAGAACACGCATCATCTTCAAAAGTACCAGCTACTCTGAAACATTATGTAGCTGCTTAAAAGAATGAGTTAGATCGCTTTTTTGGATTATGAGTCCTGGCACTCATCAGCCTGCCCTAAGTGATTAAATATTTGAGTTCAAATATAGACTCCCTGTGGCAACTGACTCTCAACAAATAACCCTATCACCAATGTCAATAATCAAAGACTCCATAAAAAATAAAATAAAATATGTTGGCTAACTGAACATAATAAAAAATAAAATAACAAAATAAAATAAAATAAAATAATCAAAAACTCCAGATGAAGCAGTAATACAACACGCATAAGACTGGGACTTTTTCATAACAGACTTGCCAGGAAGGATCAAGTAAATGCATATTTTGAGACCAGAACCACCTGCTTCACAAAAAGTCTGGCTTTTTAAAATGCCTCAGCAGCCATGAGATTTACGGACATAAGTCATACCTCTCTAAGATAGAGTAGCTCCCCTTATCCATGGTTTTGCTTTCTGTGGTTTCTGTGATCCAGAGTCAACCACGACCTGAAAATATTAAAAGAAAATTTCCAGAAATAAACGATTTGTAGGGCACCTGGGTGGCTCAGTCGGTTAAGCGTCTGCCTTCAGCTCAGGTCATGATCCCAGGGTCCTGGGATCAAGTCCCGCATTAGGCTCCCTGCTCGACGGGGAGCCTGCTTCTCCCTCTGCCTCCACCTGCCTCTCCCCCTGCTGTGCTCTCTCTCTCTGTCAAATAAATAAATAAAATGTTAAAAAAAAATAAAGAAATAAATGATTTGTAAGTTTTACGTCAGGAGTCATTCTGAGCCAGCCTGCTCTGTCCTGCCTGAGAGGTGAATTGTCCCTTTGTCCCTCTGTATATGCTGCTTGTACCTTAGTCACTTAGTAAACATCACGGTTATCAGATCGACTGTCATAGTATTACAGGCTTGTGTTTAATTAATCCTCATTTTACTTAATAATGGGCCCAAAGTGTGAGAGGAGTAATGTTGGCAATTTGGATATGCCAAAGAAAAGCCATGAAGTCCTTCCTTTAAGGGAAAAGGGGAAAGTTCTCAACTTAATAAGAAAAAAATACCATACGCTACAGTAAGAATGAATCTTCTAGGGCGCCTGGGTGGCTCAGTTGGTTAAGCGACTGCCTTCGGCTCAGGTCATGATCCTGGAGTCCTGGGATCGAGTCCCGCATCGGGCTCCCTGCTCGGCAGGGAGTCTGCTTCTCCCTCTGACCCTCCCCCCTCTCATGCTCTCTCTCTCTCATTCTCTCTCTCTCAAATAAATAAATAAAATCTTTAAAAAAAAAAAAAAAGAATGAATCTTCTATCCATGAAATGGCAAAGGAAAAAGACATTTGTGCTAGTTTTCTTGTTAATATCTTGCTATGCCTGATTTATAACTTAAACTTTATCATAGGTATGTTTCTATAGGAAAAAGCACAGTATATGTAGGGTTTGGTGCTGTCCACTGTTTCTGGCACCCACTGAGGGTCTTGTAACATATCCCCTGCTGGTAAGGGGAGGTGACTGTAATCATAACATTAAGCAAAGGACCCTGACATTAATGCCAGTATCCTAAGTGTACCCAACTGTGGGCTGGCAAGCGAGGTGGGGAGCAAAAGTGTAAGAGAATGACCCTTCGTCTGCCAAGATGGGGATTTTACCACCAGGATGGAGCTGCCAGGCCATATTTGAGACTGCCCTAAATAAATTATAGGGCAGCAATGCAGCCTGGACTCAGAAATCGCTTCTAGACTGAGCAAAGGAAGGTGAGAAGCTTGTGTCTGTCTGCTACATATAAAAATAACCAGGTGACATATCCTGAAAGAGTATCTCATTAAGAACTTTATCTTCAAAAATATGTTTCCACTTCCCAACCATAAACCAATTTTTGTTATCCAAATAAAACCAGAAAGTATTTTTTAACTTAATATTAATTTACTCAAGGACCTAAAAGACAATCCACAGAAGACCATCTCCCCAAAAAGTATTCACTAAAGCTTGCCATAAGTTCTTAAAAATGTCAACAGTGTAATATGTTTTTAATTATGGGTTCATTTTTATCATGGTATTCTGGTAAAAACAAATCAAGGATATAATTCTCTGCTCTGATACTTAATCCCACCAAAGTGCTGTCTCTCATAGGAAACTATCCTTCAAGTTTAAATAAGAATATATTTATTCACTTAAGAAATATTTTTTAGCACCTTCTATGTAGTAGGCACATTTCTAAGCACTGGATGAGCCTTCCCAGGGATTACAAAGACAAATTAAAAGTTACTTTCTGGGGTTCTTTCCTCGAACTATCAATATTCCAACTGTTTATCTTTTCTTAGCATAGGGGTGGTCAGCTAGTAAGAGGAATGAGTAGCTAATGGTTGAAAAAGAGTCACTATATTGCAAATAGATGAAGCCACAGGCAGAGAGGAAAGTCCAACTGAAGTAAATTTAGCTTTATTTTTTCAATAAATCACCATGCTTTACATTCGAATTAAATAAACATATTTTACTCACCACTATTGCTTATATCCCACCCCATTCCTTGGATTCACTTTTCCTCTTGCTCGAACCCATCCTTCTGTAGTTCTCTCAGAAAGAATCTGTAAGAAGTAAATTCTATTAGAGTTGGTCCAAAACTTTATTTCATCTTTACTCTGGAATGATAATTTCATGCTATATAGAACCTTAGGTCATGAGTCCACATACAGTCCTGTAATTCTTGGCCTGTACAAAGGAGTAGGGCTAAGGGAGGAAGTGGGGGCTGAAAACTAGGCCATGGGCCCCTCAACCAAGTCACAAATTTGGAGGACAGCATCCACCAGAGAGCCCCATGTTCAATGTCACATAGAAGTGTCCTATAGGGTAGTAGTGTCCCTGTACTGTAGAAAGGACTGGATTTTTATTTCTTATATTTACCACTTGGGTCACAGACCTCTCTCAGAGGATCTATGTCTTTCTTCAATTTGGAAGATACTTTCTTACTGTTCTAATTTTTTGAATACATAAGGCATATATTGGAGCAAACTTCTCGACTCATCTTCTGATCTGGCTCTTTAACTTTACTGTCACTTTTTTTTAAGATTTATTTATTTATTTGAGAGAGAGATCGTGTGTGCACAAGATGGGGGAGGGGAAGAGGGAGAGAGAGAATCTTAAGCAGACTCCCCACTGAGCATGGAGCCCAATACAGGGCTCGATCTTACAACCCTGAGATCGTGACCTGAGCCAAAATCAAGAGTCTGACACTTAACCAACTGAGCCACCCAGAAGCCCCTTATTGTCACTTAAAACAACAACAACAACAACAACAACAACAAAACCTCTGTGTTTTGTTCTGGGTCTTCCAATATGTTAATTATCTCTTCAGTTATATTCACCTGTTAATTTAAAAATGACCAGAATTTTCAATTTTAGGATGCCTAATCGGTTCTTTTTTGTTTTCCCTGTTCCTGAGTCACAACCTATCTTTGTATTTCATGATCCCTTTTTCTTCTGTTATGAATATTACCTATTCCTGCATCTTTTTAGAATTTCAAAAGTACTTATTTTAAAAATCCATTTTGGAAGACTTCCTCAGTATTTGTATTTCTTTAAATGATAATTCACTCACTCACTGGGTTTACTGGCCATCTTTTATGAAATTTCATGTCCCTCTTCTTGGGTAAGATTTTTCTTCTCTTTTGCTCACTTCCATAAGTGATATAATCATCAAGATACTTTAAAAATATATTTTAAAAGATTTTGTCCAAGATTGCTATGTCAAGGGTGTTGAGGGAGGAAGTCAAAGCATCAATTAACAACAGGATTTTAATCAGATTCAAATATACATTTCTTGTTTTTTAAGCTTAATAAGCACTAGGTTTATTATTACTATTTTTGTCAGGCTCTCACTGATTTTTTTTATTATGTTTTGTTAATCACCATACATTACATCATTAGTTTTTGATGTAGTGTTCCATGATTCATTGTTTGCATATAACACCCAGTGCTCCATTCAGTGCGTGCCCTCTTTAATACCCATCACCAGGAAAACCCATCCCCCAACCCCCCCCCCAGAACCCTCAGTTTGTTTCTCAGAGTCCATAGTCTCTCATGGTTTGTCTCCCCTCTGATTTCCAACCCCCTTCATTTTTCCCTTCCTGCTAGCTTCTTCTTTTTTTTTTTTTTTAACATATAATGTATCATTTGTTTCAGAGGTACAGGTCTGTGATTCAACAGTCTTACACAATTCACAGTGCTCACCATTTCTAATGCCTTATTTGCTAAACCAGGAGGTGTGCAAAAATACATTATAGCTTTGGTTTGTGAGGTTAACATTCAGAACTTTTTTTTGCAAGATCATTGTTTCTAATTAAACAGTCCAGAGATCAGCAAACTATAACTCATGGGCCTGATCTGACCTGCTACCTGTTTTTTTAAGGCCCATCAGCTAAAAATTATTTTCACATTTTTAAAGAAACCATAGAAACCATACATGGCCTATAAAACCTAAAATATTTATGATTTGGCCCTTTACAGAAAAAGTTTCCTGATTCCTGACACAGTCTATAATCACATGCCATCCAGTAACTTTTTCCCCCTGATTTTTAAAAATAGATTTTATCTGTAAGAGCAGTTTTGTGTTCACAGTAAAATTGAGTAGAAGACAGAGATGTCCCATGTACCGCCTGCCCCTTCCACAACCACAGACTCCCCCATTCTCAACATCCCCTACAATGGAGGTATTTTTTTATATTATATTTTTATATTATTTTTTTATTTTTTATACATTTTTATTTTTATAAAATTTTATTTTATTATTTAAAATATTATATATTTTTATATTTTATTTTGAATTTTTTTATTTTTTATATCAATTATATTATATTTGATGAATCTACATTGACCATCATTATTACCCAAAGACCATAGTTCACATTAGAGTTTGCTCTTGGTATAGAACACTCTACAGGTTTAGACAAATATATAATGACACATATCCATCATTATAGAATCACTTCCCTAAAAATCCCCTGTGCTCTGTCTATTTATCCCTCCCTCCCCACTAGCCCCTGGCAACCACTAATGTTTTGACTATCACCGTAGTTTTGCCTTTTTTAACAACGTCGTATTGTTGGAATCAAACATCATGTAGCCTTTACCAACTGGCTTCTTTCACTTAGCGATATGCATTTAAGGTCCCTCCATGTCTTTTCATGGTTTGCCAGCTCACATTTTTTTTCAGCCCTGAATAATATTGTATATATGACAGTTTATTCTCTTGGATTTCTTTCATCAGTCTTGTCGTTTTCTTTATATTTCGTATACATATTTTGTTAAATTTATACCTAAGTGTTCAGTTGGAGGTGTGCTAATGTATATGATGTGTTTTAAATTCAATTCTTTCAGATTTTCTACTTAAGGATCATGTCATCTGTGAACAAAGACTGTTTTATTTCTTCCTCACCAAACTGTATACCTTCATTTCCTTCTCTTACTGCATTAGCTTAGACTTTAAGTATGATGTTGAGAAACAATAGTGAGAGAGGACATCCTTGCCTTGTTCCTGATCTTAATAGGAAAACCTCCAGTTTCTCACCATTAGGTATGATGGTATGATGCTAGCTCTAGATTTTTGTAGATACTATTAATCAAGTTGACAAAGTTTCTCTCTATTCCTAGTTTACTGAAAGCTTTATTATGAATGTTATTTTGTCAAATGCTTCTTCTACATCTTGAAACCATCCCAGTGATTTTTTAAAAGATTTTATTTATTTTTTAAGTAAACTCTACACCTAATGTGGGGCTCAAACTCACGACCCCAGGGTCAAGAGTTGCATGCTCTACCAATTGAGCCAGCCAGGTGCCCCTACCCAGTGATTTTATTTTTTAAAAATCTGGAGTAAATCTCAGAAATTCATCTTTTACATAAAAACCTCAGATGATTCTGATTCCTATGGTCCTAAGACCACACTTTTAGAAATACTCTGTCCTAGGGAGTCCATACATGCTGACTGCAGGAATACTGAGATCCACCAACCAAAGTTTTCCCAACATGTTTATAATGGAATCTCTCATTTGAATATTTTTAATTGTCACTGATTACAGAGCCCAGTGCCAATAGTGATCAATTAATTTCTTTGTTGGCCAACCCAAATACCATATATATAAGTACAGCCTCCCTCCTCAGACCAAGCCTGAGAAAATAAGTTATTTTCTGCTTTTCATTTTTTCTCACATTGTTGAAATTTCAAACTATTTTTTTCTTTTCTTAGTATAGTAATATCAGACTGAAGAGAGAAATAGAAAGTTATTGGTTGAAAAAAGTGAGTCACTGAATCAAGAATATTTGAAAACCACAGATAGGAGAATTCCAGTTGAAGTAAATTCTTCAAACCAAACAATGTCCTTTCAATAAAATAACTGAGTTCTACATTAGAATTTCATTATGTTGTACACTTGAAACTAATGTATCATTTATACTCCAATAAAAATGAACCAAATGTTACATTTGTCTCTGGGTATAGTTTGGGTAGTGGGTTAATTAATAAAAATCCTCCCAATTTTAGGTGGTGGAGCCCAAAACTTTTTTGTTTCTTAGTCTTATACTGAGTACTAACAACTGCTGGAAGCTTGTGGCCCAAACAGAAATGTTCCAGGGCAAAGTTATATCTACTTCTTCATATAAAAGTACAAAAGAACTTCTAAAATTGTTTGCAGGGATAGCTTCCCAACAAGTGAAGGCTACAGGTGACTTTTAGTTGGTGATGACAGAGCAATCCATTGCTGCCATCCTGTCTCCTCCTAGAGACAGAGGGTCCAGGAACTAATTGATACAGAAACACATGGTGAAATTTTTGACGTGCAGAGAAAGTGGTTCGAACTGAATGCAAAAAGAGGTCTGATTCTCAACAGCTTTGTATCTTGGGTTCTAATCTGATTTATTGATTTAACTGCAGTGACTATACTTGACTCTTATTCAAATCCTGGAGACAGTGTGGTCCCTTCCTGCCTCCAGAGTCTTAGTCCCTAATCATGCTGAAAGGGTTTTATGTAACTAAGCATAAGGACTATGTTTCCCAGTGAAGAAAAGTAACTCTCCTTTGCTACTTTTTATCTAGCTACCGGTTTCTTTCTCCCTACTGAATATAAAGTACATTTTCCACCTTAAAATCTCCCTTTAGAAATTTTGTTCTTATTCACTGTGGCAGAGAGGACAAAAAGTGATTAGAGTTTCCATCCCGAGCCTTGGATTCTGGTTACAGCTGACAAGTCTATATCCTAATAGGAATAAAATCTTAAATGATTGCTATTATGCTGGCTTCCTACACAATACAAAGACAAACTGTGAACCAAATCCTTTTGAAAAATGGAAATATTTCATTAAGTCTCTCCAAGTTATGCTCTTGGCAAAGCAAAATCTTTCTGTTACCAAACCAGTACATTTCTACTCCTTTCTAAGCCCTTGGCTATGTGGAGGTGATAAGTAAACCTTTCTTCGGATCTTGGTTCCAAATGAATACTATGAGAGATAGCATCTCATTATTCGCTTGGAACTGATGATACCATCTGTGTCTTGTTACCAAAACCATGAGGCTGTAACATAAAAGTTAGGCACTGATGACTTCACTGATTTACCCCTTTTGATTGACATTGAGGTTGCTTTTAAAATTTTTCCCCAGAGAAAGTTTTTTTTTTAAGGTGTTGGAAGATTGAAAGCTCTCAAGTCATGGTTTTCAACCACATTCATTCTTGACACAGTGTCCACGGTTGTTTTCATGGTACAATGGCAAAGCTGAATAACTGCAAGAGATAAGACATACAAAGCTCAAAACATTTACTAACTACCCTTTTACAAGAAAAGTTTGCTGGCCCCTGGTTTAGGGTCCTGACACTATTTAGGACTTTCCCTTAGATTCTGTGTGAACTTTCTATGGCTCAACTTTCTCATCTGATAAATCGGGGAGAGAAATAGTAACTCTCCCATGGGGGTTCTTGTGAGGATGGAATCAGATAATATATCTGAAGCACTTAGCACAGGGTCTGGGGAAGCAATCAGTAAATGTCCGGATTGCTGGGACCAGATGTCTTGCTTGAAGCTATCAGTTTGAACTATTTCTTATAAAGCAGTTTGTACAAAGAACAAGAACGTCAAACCCAGGCTCAATCTATATCATATAAGTTCTTACTTATGCTGTCTTAAGCAGCTTATTGCACCTTTATTTCTTATCTATATAATGGGAATAAAGAAAGCTACTTCGGAGGGTGACTGTACCAGGAGCTACCAAGGAAGATGGGAGACCAAATACCTGTCTCCATGCAAGGTCTCCCAATGTCCAACTAAAAGAGACAGTAATAAAGTAAGAAGGCCAAACTCTGCAAATCTAAGGGTGCTGGTGAAGATATGAAGCAGATAAGAAACATTAACATATATTTACAAGGCAGGAAGCAGATCACGAAGTGTAAATGATTAGAGGAAGCTGAAAGCTAAATGTGGATGGGCGGAGGGCAGATAAAAAGCAAGTGAAGCCCCAATTCAAAACAATGAAAAGTCTGAAAAATGAGAGGAAGAAAGACTCTCAGGAAATAAATGAGCATTTGCATAAGAAGCTACTAGGGAGATCCTGATCAAGATGGCATAGCAGGAGGATCCTGAGCTCACCTCCTCCCAGAGACACACCAAAGCTACAACTACATACAGAGCAACTCTGACAATGACATGAAGACTAGCACAACTGCTCTTCCATAGCTAGAGGATAGCAGTGGCAAAGATGTGGTCTGCCTGGGACCCACAACCCTGGCCTGGTGATCCACGAGCAGGAGTGGTGTCACAGGCATGGAGGTCCTCCCTGAGGAGCAAGGGGTTTAAACCCCACATCAGGCAAACCACCCCTCCCCACCACCACCACAGAGACCTGCACAGGATAGAGAAGACTTCATAAGTCTGGCTTTGAAAATCAGCAAGGCTAATTCCAGGGACTTTGAAAATCAGTGAGGCTTAAGTCTGGGAGAGCCAGAGTCCTATAAGAAACCAAGACTCTGCTCTTAAAGGGTGTGTATACAAACTCACTGACTCTAAGACCCAGCAAAGAAGCAGCCTTGAAAAGTACCTGAGCTGGGGTGCCTGGGTGGCTCAGTTGATTAAGCGACTGCCTTCAGCTCAGGTCATGCTCCCAGGGTCCTGGGATCGAGTCCCGCATCGGGCTCCCTGCTCTGCGGGGAGCCTGCTTCTCCCTCTCCCACTCCCCCTGCTTGTGTTCCCTCTCTCGCTGTGTCTCTCTCTGTCAAATAAATAAATAAATAAAAATCTTTAAAAAAAAAAAAAAAAAGAAAAGTACCTGAGCCATATGTGAAGGAGATTTATTGACTAAATTTAGTGCCAGTGGAGGAAGGATCTGTAGGAAATTTCTCCAGGAAAGAAGTACTGGTGATCACTAGTTCTGACACTCCATCTACCTTCTTAGCACCATCATACCATCCTGGCTTCCTCATGGACCCACCAGAGCAGGTATCCCTCCAAAGTGGCTCCTGCCCCACCAAACCCAGCAGGCAGCCTTAGTCAAGACCAGCATCCTCACCCAAAGTGGTTTCCACCAACACCACACCAGTCAGTGGCCTTCGCTGGGACAAAACACCCAACTTCCACTGGCAGCAGTCTCAGCCAAAACTAGCATTCGCCACCCCCCACCACCACTCCACCAAAGTGGCTCTGAATGCCCCACCTCCCCCCACCCCACCCCCGGCATGGGTGACCTCAGCCGGGACTGAAACTCCTCTCTTCACAAAGTGGTTCCTGTCCTGGGGGTGGTCACAAGCTGCATCACCAGCAGTAACTGACCTACAGCCGTCATAGCAAGGCCTTGCAGCTAGTAACACCAGGGGTGAGCCCTGCCCACCAGTGAGCTGGCAGGAGTAGCAGCTGCCCATTACAGCCAGCCAGGCTGGGTGCTAGCCACACCTACCAGTACACCTTCAGCAGTGATGGCCCAGCTATAACAGTAAGATGCATGTAACCCACATAAGGACACCCCCTCAAGCATCTAGTTCTGGTGACCAGGGAGAGTCGTTCTTCTGGGTCCCCAAGGATACCTTCTACTTAAGTCTACTCCTTTAAGACCAGGAAACATAGCTGACCTACCTAATACATAGATACAAACAGAGTCAGGCAAAATGAGATGGAAGAATATGTTCCAAATGAAAGAATAAAAACAAAACAAAACAGAGATAAACAATCTACCTGATAAAGAGTCCAAAGTAATAAAAATGGTCCCTGAACTCAGGAGAATGAGTGGACACAATGACAACTTCAACAAAGAAATAGGAAATAAAAAAATAACACATCAGAATATAATATAAAATACAATAACTGAACAAAAAACACACTAGAAATAATCAACAGCAGGTTAGATGATGCAAAAGAAAAGATCAGTGATCTGGAAGACAGGGTAGTGGAAATCATCCAAGATGAACAGCAAAAAGAAAAAAGAATTTTTAAAATGAGAATAGTTTAAGTGATCTCTGGAACAACGACTGTACTAACATTCACATTACAGGGGTCCCAGAAGAAGAGGAAAGAGAAAAAAGCAAAAAACTTGTTTGAGGAAACAATAGCTGAAAACTTCCACATCCTGAAGAGGGAAACAGACATCCAGGTCCAGGGAGCACAGAGAGCCCCAAACAAGATGAACACAAGGAGGTCCATCCCAAGATACATAATAATTAAGATGGCAAAAATTAATGATGGGGCGCCTGGGTGGCTCAGTCATTAACGATCTGCCTTAGGCTCAGGTCATGATCCCAGGATCCTGGGATCGAGCCCTGCATCAGGCTCCCTGCTCAGCTGGAAGCCTGCTTCTCCCTCTCCCACTCCCCCTGCTTGTGTTCCCTCTCTCGCTGTGTCTCTCTCTGTCAAATAAATAAAAATAAAAAATCTTTAAAACAAAAAACAAAAATTAATGATAAAGAGGATTTTAAAAGCAGCAAGAGAAAAGAAAACAGTTACATACAAGGGAAACCCCATAGGGCTACCAGCTGATTTTTCAGCAGAAACTTTGCGGGCCAGAAGGGAGTGGCATGATCTATTCAAAGTGCTGAAAGGAAAAAAATATATACACCCAAGAACACTCTATTGGGCAGGATTATCACTCAAAATCGAAGAAGAGATAAAGAGTTTTCCCAACAAACAAAAGTAAAAGGGAGTTCATCACCACCAAACCAACCTTACAAGGAATGTTAAAGGGACTTCTTTAAGCAGGAAAAAAGAGGCCATAACTGGAAGAAAATTAAGTAAAAAACAAAAACCTCCCTGGTAAAAGCAAACATATAGTAAAGGTAGTGGATCAACCACTTATAAAGCTAGTATGAAGTTCAAAAGATAAGAGTAGTACAACAAATGATATCTATAAGTAGTTAAGGAATACGCAAAATAAAAAGATGTAAAATTTGATGTCAAAAACATAAAACCCTGAAGGGGGAGTTAAAATGTAGTGCTTTTAGAATGTGTTCAAACTTAAGGGACCATTGACTTAAAATAGACTGCTGCATACATAGGATGTTATATATGAACATTACTGATAACTTCAAACTGAAAACCTACAAAAAATACACAAAAAAATGAAAAGAAAGAAATCCAAACATAACACCAAAACAAGTCATCAATCATAAGAGAAAAGAGGAAGAGAAGAACTATGAAAACAACTAGGAAATAATTAACAAAATGGCAATAAGTATATACCTATCAATAACTACTTTAAAATGCAAATTGAGGGGTGCCTTTGTGGCTCAGTCAGTTAAGCGTCTGCCTTCGGCTCAGGTGTTGATCCCAGGGTCCTGGAATTGAGCCCTGCATTAGGCTCCCTGCTCAGCGGGGAGCCTGCTTCTCCCTCTCCTCCCCACTCACACTCTCTCTCTCACTATCTCTTTCTCTCTCCATCTCTCTCAAATAAAATGTTTAAAATAAAATGCAAATTGGCTAAATGCTCTCATCAAAAAAAGATAGGGTGACTGAACAGGTAAAACAAGTACCATCTATATGCTGCCTGTAAGACACTCTCTTCAGACCAAAATACATATACAGACTGAAAGTGAGGGAGAGAAAAAGATATTCCATGCAAATGGGAATGAAAAATTGCTGGGGTGGCAATACTTCTGTCAGACAAAATAGACTTTAAAACAGACTGTAACAAGAAGGGCATTTTAGAATGATAAAGGGATCAGTCCAACAAGAGGATATAACAACTGTAAATATTTACGCACCCAACATAGGAGCACCTAAATATATAAGCAAATAGTAACAGAAGAAATGGACAGTAATACCGTAATACTGAGGGACTTAAAATAAACCACATTTACATCAATGGAGAGATCATCCACACAGAAAATCCTTAAGGAAACAGCAGCTTTGAATGACATATTAGATTAAGTAGACTTAACAGATATATACAGAACATTCTATCCAGCAGAATACACATTCTTTTCAAAGGCACATGGAACATTTGCAGGAAACATCACATGTTAGGCCACAAGACAAGTCTCAAAAAACTTAAGACTGAAATAATATTTAGCAATCTTTTCTAACCATAACACTATGAAACTAAAATCAATTACAAGAAAAAAACCTGGGAAGCCACAAACGTGGATGCTAAACAAAATACTACTGAACAATCAATGGGTCAACAAAGAAATCAAAGAGGAAATTAAAAAAAATACATGGAGACAAATGAAAATGGAAACACAACAATTCAAAATCTTTGGGATGTAGCAAAAGCAGTTTTAAGAAGGAGATGTGTATTGGCACAGGTCTACCTCAAGAAGCAAGAAAAACATCAAATAAACATTCTAATTTTACACTTAAAGGGACTGGAGAAAGAAAAACAAACAAAACCCAAAGTCAGTGGAAGGAAAATAATAATAAGGATCAGAGTGGAAATAAATAGGGACCAGAATAAATAGAAAAGATCAATGAAACCAAGCACTGGTTCTTTGAAATGAAACAAAATTGATAAACCTTTAGCCAGACTCACTAAGGGAAAAAAAAAAGGACCCATATAAATAAAATCAAAAGTGAAAGAGAAATAACAGATATCATAGAATAACAAAAGATTATAAGAGACTAATAACACACTGGACAAGCTAGAAGAAATGGATAAATTCCTAGAAACATACAACCTTCTAAAACTGAATCAGAAAGAAAGAGAGAATCTGAATAAAATAATTAATAGTAATGAAACTAAACTGGAGATCAAAAATCTCCCAACAAACCTAAGTCCAAGCCAAGACGGCTGCACCATCTTGGTGAATTCTACCAAACATTTAAAGAAGAGTTAATACCTATACTTAAACTATTCCAAAAAATTGAGAGGAAGGAACACCTCCAAATTTACTCTATGAGGAAAGAATTACCCTGATACCAAAAAGCAAACACTACAAAAAATAAAAAATTACGGGCCAATATCCCTGATAAACACAGATGTAAAACTCTCAACAACATATTAGAAAACTGAATTTAATACGACATTTAAAGAATCATACACCATGATTAAGTGGGATTTATTCCAGGGATGCAAGGATGGTTCAACAACCACAAATCAATTAACATGATAGACCTCATTAACAAAATGAAGGATAAAAATCATATGATCATCTTAATAGATGCAGAAAAAGCATTTTACAAAATTCAACATCCATTTATGATAAAAACTCTCAACAACGTGGGTATAGAGACAACATACTTCAACATAACAAAGTCCATATATGACAAACCCAAAGCTAACATCATACGCAATGTGATAAGCTGAAAGCTTTCCCTCCAAGATCAGGAACAGGACAAGAATGCCCACTCTTGCCAATTTTATACAATACAGTCCTGGAAGTTCTAACCACAGTAATCAGACAAGAAAAAGAAATAAAATCATCCAAACTGGTAGAGAAGAAGTAAAACTGCCACATTTGCAGATGACATGATACTGTATACAGAAAACCCTAAGATTCCATTACAGATCTATTAGAATAAAGAAATTCAGTAAAGTTGGGTGCAAAATTAACATACAGAAATATTTTGTTTTTCTGTATACTGATAACCAACTATCAGAAAGAGAAATTAAGAAAATAATCCCATTTATAATTGCATCAAAATATTATGATACCTAGGAATACATTTAACCGAGGGGATGAAAGACCTGAGCTCTGAAAACTTAAACACAATGATGAAAAAAATTAAAGATGACACAAATAAATGAAATATATACCATGCTCATGAATTAAAAGAATATCCTTGAAATACAGATACTACCCAAAGCAATCTAAAGAGTCAATGCAATCCCTATCAAAAATACCAATAACATTTTCCTTTTTTTAAAGATTAATTTACTTGAGAGAGAAAGGGAGAGAGTGAGCATGAGTGGGGGGAGGGTTTAGAGAGAGATGGAAAAGAAGAGAGAATCTCTAGCAGACACCATGAGCACAGAGCCTGATGTGGGACTCAGTCCCACAACCCCAAGACCGTGACCTGAGCTGAAACCAAGAGTTAGACACCTAACCAACTGAGCCACCCTGGCACCCTGGAAAAATACCAATAGCATTTTCACAGAACTAGAACAAATAATCCTAAAATTTGTATGGAACAATAGAAAAGTCCTGAATAGCCAAAGCAATATTGAGAAAGAAGAACAAAGCTGGAGGAATCATGCTTCCAGATTTCAAACTATACTACAAAGCTATAGGAATCAAAACAGTATGGTACTGACATGAAAACAGACACACAAATCAATGGGAAATAATAGAGACCCCAGAAATAAACCCATGCTTATATGGCAAATCAATCTATAGCAAAGGAGGGAAGAATATACAATGGGTGAAAGTCTCTTCAATAAATGGTGTTGGGAAAGTTGGACAGCTACATGCAACAGAATGAACCTAGACCACTTTTTTACACCATACACAAAAATAAACTCAAAATAGATTAAAGACCTAACTTTAAGAATTGAAACGATAAACCTCCTAAAAGAAAACATCAATAGTTAATTCTTGGACATCAGCCTTTGTACTATTTTCTTGGATACATCTCCTCAGGCAAGGGCAACATAAGCTAAAATAAATACTTGGGACTACACCAAACTAAAAAGCTTTTGCACAATGAAGGAAACCATCAAAAAATAAAAAGGAAACCTAGTGAATGGGAAAAGATATTTGCAAATGATATATCCAATAAGGGATAATGTCCAAACTATATAAAGAACTTCTATAACTGAACACCAAAAAACAATCAATCTAATTAAAAAATGGGGAGAAGATAGGACTAGACATTTTTTCAAAAAGACAAACAGAAGGCCAACATATACCTGAAGAGATGTTCAACATCATTCATTATCAGGGAAATGTAAATCAAAACCACAATGAGGTATCCACCTCACACCTGTCAGAATGGCTAAAATAAAAAACAGAAGAATCAATAAGTGTTGGTGTGGATGTGGAGAAAAAGGAACCCTCATGTACTATTGGTAGGAATGCAAACTGCTGTAGCCACTGTGGAAAACAGAATGGAGGTTCCTCAAAAAGTCAAAAATATGATCCACTAATTCCACTACATGGTATTTACCCAAAGAATACGAAAACACTAATTTGAAAAGACATATGCACCCATATGTTTATTGTAGCATTACTTACAATAGCCAAATTTTGGAAGCAGCCCAAGGGTCCATCAACAGATGAGTAGATAAAGATGTGGTATATATATATAGATAGATAGATATAGATATATATATAATGGAATACTATTTAGCCATAAAAAAGAATGAAATCTTGCCAGTTGGAATGATGTGGCTAGAGTTAGACAGTATAATGCTAAGTGAAACAAATCAGAAAAAGACAAGTACCATATGATTCCACTCATATCTGGAATTTAAGAAACAAAACAAGTGAAGGAAATGGATTTTTAACCAGAATGCTCTCCTTAGCCAAACTATCAGCTAAAGATCTGTGTAAAGTAAAGATATTTCAGGAATGCAAATTATACAATAAAAAAAAAACTTCCCATAAGCTCTTTCTTAGTTATGTGCTGTAAGATGTGCTGAATAAGAAAAAAAATTAACCAAGAAAGAAGGAGACATGGTTTCTGGAGGCAATCCAGGAAGAAAGTGGAGGGTGGCAGTGTAGATTTTAAATCTCCCTGAATTACTCCTAAAGAAAGATTAAACAGGATAAATTAAGCAAAACTAATGGAAAACACCTACAACAAAACTTAGTGACAATGTTTCCCCCTATATCATCAAGTATGAATGTGTGGGGGGGAAAAAACCCCACTGGAACAAGACCTGAATTTTATCAACAACAATGGGGGATGACATGCAGGGCAAGGGAAACAAAGGACTTCTGATGGTCTTCTAGCTAGAAGACCTAAACATGTATAAATTTCCCATTGGATTCCTGGTCTCAAATTAGTTAACAACGTCCTCTCCCTGTCCCTCTCCCCCAGTGCCTAATTTAAAGGAATATCCTTTTATTCCCAGGAACACATCAAAGGCAATTATTAGGCTCATCCTACTTTTTGTCAACTCACCTAGTGCTCCCCCCCATCGTTAACAAGTTATATTATATCTGCATTGGTAGAGCACATTGCCTTTATGTATGCTACTACCTCCCATAACTCGAGGACATTCGTATAATTTACTAAGTCAGAAAAATTTTGAGAGTTAAGGGACCACTATTAATCAGGCCAGGGCAAGACATATAAACTGGACTGTATTGGCAAATTGCATATATGATCACCCTATTTATAACCATTAAGTCTTGTGACTATAAGTACATGTCTATTTTGTGCTTATTGCCTGTCCTCACACTGGTATTTCTAGTCATTCTCATCTTCTAAAACCCATTGTCTTAGTAACTTCTGCAGGAAGAGCTCATGATGGCAATATACCTGAGTCTCTGTGCATTCGTGGACATTCTATCCAACCTTTATACTTGAAGTTCAGGTAGAATGAAGATAAAATGTGTTTCATATTTTCTTTCGGTAGTACAATTTTTATAGCAGCTTTATTGAGATAATTCATATACAGTACTATTCACCCAAAGTTTATAGTTCAGTGCTTTTTAGTATATACACAAGATTGTTCAACCATCACCCCAAATTTTCTAACATTTTCATCACTACAAAAGAAGCCCTGTCCCCATTATCCATCACTGCCCCTTTCCCCTCAACGTTTCCAACCCTAGGCAACCACTCTTTTCTGTCTCTATAGATTTACCTGTGATGGGCATTTCATAGAAATGGAATTACATACTATATGGTCTTTGGAGGCTGCTTTCTTTTACTTGTTTTCAAGACTTAGCAATGTTACAGCGTATATCAGCACTTCATTCCTTTCTATGGCTGAGTAATATTCCAGTGTGTATATAGAATAAAATAAGCAAAATTAACATTTGAATGGAAATAAGAACTGGCAAAAACTTGTAAGAAATGGTTCAAATGAATTGTTTCTCAATAAGCATTGTCCTTGATATGGTCATCACATTAAGTATAGGGCATATATTTAACATTTTATATATATTTAGTAAATATATAACATAATATAATAAAATGCATTTAATATTTTAATAAGAAGTATCTTATACTTTAATACAAAATATTTTAATATAAATTCAATACTTAATTGAATTAAAATGTTGGGTACTTTATAAAACCAACCACAAATGTAGTTATCAATATGGTGGAGTAATAAGCCCTGTTCAAGGTCCAAGCATAGACACAAGTGATAAGGACAGAAATGTAGCTAATGGAATTTTTTTCTATATACAGGGGAAATGCTCTCAATAAAATCACATTTTAGTATACCAATCACTATAATACTTAATCATTACAGCTTCTCCAGAGCAAAGGAACTTCACATTCCGTGAACAAAGCACTTGAGGGCCTAGGTTTCTAAGTGAGAAATAGTTACAACTTTTGAGGTCAAGCATATATGTGAGAAATAGTGAAAATATCAATTCTAATAACTGAGACATAAACTATTTACCTCTTCGTGTCTCTTCCCACCACCACTAATAACTATAATTTTGTTTGGTATTTAGAGGCTTCTTAAAATTTAAATTTAAAAATTATTGTCGTATCACCATTTTTCTCATTTTGGTTATATGAATACTAAAATTCACTCAAGTCAGGTATAGTAATCTTGGCAGGTATGTGAAGAAAAACATTATACCATGATTATTACTTGATATAGAGGTGCTCTGCAGAGTGGAACCGCTTTCAACACACACAAGATACTTGACTTTGTGGAGTTTTTAGGCTAAAGATGTGTTTGTAAGCCTGGCTGCTCGTGGAAGCCTCACTATACTGAGGGAACATTCAAAATGATTTGATACATGAGGTTCACCCTGAGAGATTCTGGCTTCATAGGCATCAGTTTTGCAAAAGCAGCCAGCTCCTTCTAATGTGCAGCCAAGGGTTGAGATCCACTGTTCTAGAGGGATGGACAGGCTGATCAATACAGTTTAGAGCCATGCAGTAGATCTGGCTGATGGGCACCATCTTCATGCATTTCAATAGCAGTGAAAGAAGCCAGCATGGGATGGATGGAAAGGTGGGATTGAAGGGAATTATCACTTAGTGGCCTTTATTCTCTCCATGCAGTTAAAGGTAAAATCATCCAGAGAGTGAGAAACAGAAGGAAACTTAAGAAAAGGAAAAGGGTCGGGACTGGTTTATCCCAAAGTTTGGGAAGGGAAGATGACACAGATACACAGCATGAATTGAGAACCCAGATGAAGAAAGAAACCCTGAATTTATAGCAACCTGATTAGTAGGTAGGCTGGATTTTCTGTCCTAGATGGAAAGAATATATGTCTTACTCTACCAAAAAAAAAAAAAAAAAAAAAGTGACTTATTCTCATTTTTATTTTAATTCCCAAGCCCATGGTGTGGTGTTGGCAGTATTATCTTCACAGACTCAATAAGCACCATTTAAAGGCCCAGAATCCAGTGCCACCTCCAGCCTAATGTAATCCCATTGTAGATTCTTGTCCTGACACACAATGCCTACACACCAGCCTCTTCTGGGCTTCACACATATATAAATCATTTGTGACTCAGATGGGGCTTTTCATTTAATGCCTAAATTTGCTACCGCTTTCTTTGTGAAAAGACATCCCGACTCCTTTCTAGCAGGCAAATGGTAAGCCTGGGTAACTTGGGAGTACTGGGTATCATTGGAGAGATGAAGACCATTTAAGAAAAGACTCTAATGTTTTCTTTCCTAAAACTGCCCTCCAGAGGTAAACACAAACAGACTTACTGTTCCTGAAAGTCACTCTGAGACAGACAGTGTATAGGAATGTTCCTGTTTGCCTTTCTTTCAAGAACAAGAAAAATGCCTTTCTTTCAAGAACAAGAAAAAATGAAATAAGAAAGAGGATGGGAGCAGACATGAATGTCCCCAGATAAGATGTATAAGAAAGATGCTGAAGATGCTAAAAATCAAGCAACTTGCATTTGCTGAGAATTTACCAGTCTTTCTACAAAGATGAAGCAATCTAATAGGTATGGATACAGAAAGTTAGCCAACAATGCACGGCCACTAAAAACACATGTACAATGACCAGAATCATGGAATTCATCTCAGCAATGCACTATTTTCAATTCCTCCTTTTACAAATGATGGGGCTGACTCATATGAAAGGTAAGACCTTGTTCAAGGCATGGTTAGTTCACTCATTGATGAGAAAGGCACTGGGGAGCCATATTATCTATGGTGATGAGAAAGTGAACACAAGGCTCTCTATATGTTCAGAGAGCAGTTACTATGGGAAGTATCCTCAAAGACCTGGGCCATTGTGCTATACACCAACCAGGAGCTTGTCACAAGGGAGCTAGGCACAAAGACTCTTCCCTCAGCTCCCACCAGGACCAGCTTCTAAGACAGAATCCACCACAGATGCCCACTAAATACATATTCAGTGCAGGAAAGAGTCTACAAAAATAAAGAGGGGTATGGGGAACAGGCACTAAGAAGGACCTGGATGGGCACATCAGAGGAAATTCTAACTGACAAATATGGAAGAAAAGGCTCAAAATCTGAAAGAGCAAAAACAATCTTGCTGACTGGTCAAAAGGTGGGTTTGGCTGGAGTGGAAAGACCTGACTGAGAAGGAATAGAAAGTGAAAGAAAAAACATGGACCGGGGACAGATCTGTGTCAATCCCTGAGTCTGAGGCTGGGACCTTTTTACTCTATGAGCAAAAGAGAAGTGGGAGGGTGTTACAAACAGCTGAAAATAATGGTGACAGGAGTATTTGAGGAGGGGTGCTGTAGCCTTATAGAGGATGGACTGTAGTCAGGAGAGGGAAGCCAGGGGACCAACCAGTCAAGGAGCCGCTGTCCCAGTGCTGGTGAGCTGTTATGAGGGCTAAGACAGGCTGAGGAGGGTTATGACGGGGTCAGAAAGAAGGAGCTATTTGAGAGAAATCCAAAGAGAAGAAGGACATGGATCTGGTGCTGAAGAGATGTGGGTAGAAGGGAAGTAGAGGATGGGAGAAAGAAAGGTAAGTTGGAGAATCCAAGCCCGGGGCAGGAAGACAGATGGTGTCACTGACAGAAATAATGAATTTTGGAGCTATGACTGCAGGAAGAAGGAAAATTTCGTTTTAGACACATTGAATTTTGGTATATCATTACATCAAAAATGGAAATAAGGGGGGGCGGAGCAAGATGGCAGAGGAGTAGGAGAACTGGATTTTGTCTCCTCTCAGGAATTCAGCTGGATAGGGATCAAACCATTCCGAACACCTACAAACTCAACAGGAGATCGAAGAAAAGGATAGCGACAACTCTCTGAACAGAAGAGTGACCACTTTCTGGAAGGTAGGACGTGTGGAGAAGTGAATCCAAGGCGATATTTGGGAGGACAGACGGTGGGGGAGGGGGCCTCCATCAGCTGCTTCTGGCAAGTGATAGAGCCGCGGAGCACAAAATTGGAACTTTTAGAAGTCTGCTCCGCTGAGGGACGTCACTCCTCCGGTGGTTAAGCGGGGGGTGGAACCCTCGTGGGACAGTGTGGTCTCAGGACCCTCGGGGTCACAGAAAGACCAGGGGTGCCTGAGTGTGCCAGAGCTCCCAGGTATCGGAGCGGGGAAGCCGGCTGCAGAGACGGAGCCCAGGCACGGGCTCTCAGCTCAGGGTTGCCATAAACCATGATCCGCGGCACAGTCGGGCCCCTGCTCCTCCAGCAGGGACCCAACAAGCGGCAGATCCAGGGAGACTCACCTTCTTCCCCCGGGGAGGAGAGGTAGAGGAGTGCACCGCAGGGATCTGCTGCGTTTGGAGACTCCACACAGGGTCGGGTGCCAGAGATAGAAACACGCGATTTCAACAATCCATGTCATTCAACACAGGCCGGGTGAGCATGGAGTGCAGCCGGAGACCGGGGAGACGGGAGTGACTGACGGCTTTTCTCTGGGAGCTCACTGAGGAGTGGGGCCCCGAGTTCTCTGGTCCTCCGGGGTGGACATTGGGAGGCCGCCATTTTCACTCTCCGCCTCCAAAGCTTTATGGAAAGCTTGCAGGGAACAAAAGCTCCCGAGAGCAAACCCGAGCAGATTACTTAGTCGGACCGAGCAAGGGAGGGGCAGTTCCACCTCTGGCAAAGACATTTGGGAACCACGGCAACAGGCCCCTCCCCAGAAGATCAGCGAGAACAGCCAGCCAAGACCAAGTCTACCGATCAATGAGAATAGCAGAACTCCAGCGCTAGGGGAATACTGCATATAGAATTCATGGCTTTTTTACCATGATTCTTTAGTCTTTCAAAGTTAATTTTTTTTAACTTTTTTTTTTGAATTTTTCTTTTTCCCTTTTTCAACCAACATCTTATCAATCCCTTTTTTAAAAAAAAAATTTTATTTTCCTTTTTATTTTTCATTTTTAGAGTCATATTCTATCCCTTCATAGTAGTTACCCATATTTTGGCATATATATATAAGTTGTTCTCTCTTTAAATTTTGAGATAGTTTCTTCTAACAGATCAAAATATACCCTAAATCTCTAGTGTACGGTTTTTTTCTACTCCCCTGCATGATCACATTCTCTCCCCTTTTTTTTCTTTTTTTTTAAATCCTCTTCTTTCTTTTTTCAAACAACTTCTTATCAATTCCTTTTATAAAATTTTTTATAATTTCCATCTTTACATTCATATTCCATCCCTTCATCATATCAACCCTTATTTTTGTACATATATAAGTTTTTCTTTCTTTAAACTTTTGGGAGGCACTTTCTTCTAACAGACCCAAATACACCCAAAATCTAGTGTGTGGCACTGATCTATGCACCAGACTGATCATATTTGATCATATTCTAGTTTTTTTTGTTTTCTTCTGTTGTTTGTTTGTTTTTTAAAGATTTTATTTATTTATTTGAGAGAGACACAGTGAGAGAGGGAACACAAGCAGGGGGAGTGGGAGAGGGAGAAGCAGGATTCCCACTGAGCAGGGAGCCCGATGTGGGGCTTGATCCCAGGAACCTGAGATCATGACCTGAGCCGAAGGCAGACGCTTAACGACTGAGCCACCCAGGTGCCCCTGTTTTTGTTTGTTTTTATCTTTATCTTTTTCTTTTTCTTTTTTCTCTCCCTTTCTTTTCCCACTGCTTCAGGTCTTTTCTGATTTGTCTAGAGTATATTTTCTGGGAAAGTTGTTACCCTGTTACCATTTTGTTCTCTCATTAATCTATTCTCCTCCGGAAAAAATGACAAGATGGAAAAAATCACCTCAACAAAAAGAACACGAGGTAGTACCGACTGCCAGGGACCTACTCAATACGGACATTAGTATGATGTCAGATCTAGAGTTCAGAATCATCACTTTAAAGATACTAGCTGGGCTTGAGAAAAGCATGGAAGTTATTAGAGAAACCCTTTCTGGAGAAGTAAAAGAACTAAAATCTAACCAAGTAGAAATCAAAAAGGCTAGTAATGAGGTGCAATCAAATACGGCGGTGCTAACTGCTAGGATAAATGAGGCAGAAGAGAGAATCAGTGATATAGAAGACCAAATGATGGAAAATAAAGCAGCTGAGAAAAAGAGAGATAAACAACTACTGGATCACGAGGACAGAATTCGAGAGATAAGCGATACCATAAGACAAAACAACATTAGAATAATTGGGATCCCAGAAGAAGAAGAAAGAGAGAGAGGGGCAGAAGGTATATTGGAGCAAATTATAGCAGAGAACTTACCTAATCTCGGGAAGGAAACAGGCATCAAAATCCAGGAAGCACAGAGAACCCCTCTCAAAATCAATAAAAATAGGTCAACACCCCGACATCTAATAGTAAAACTTATGAGTCTCAGAGACAAAGAGAAAATCCTGAAAGCAGCTCGGGAGAAGAGATCTGTAACCTACAAGGGTAGAAACATTAGATTGGCAACAGACCTATCCACAGAGACCTGGCAGGCCAGAAAGGACTGGCAGGATATATTCAGAGCACTAAATGAGAAAAATATGCAGCCAAGAATACTATATCCAGCTAGGCTGTCATTGAAAATACAAGGAGAGATAAAAAGCTTCCAGGACAAACAAAAACTAAAGGAATTTGCAAACACAAAACCAGCCCTACAAGAAATCTTGAAAGGGGTCCTCTAAGCAAACAGAGAGCCTAAAAGTAACATAGACGAGAAAGGAACACAGACAATATACAGTAACAGTCACCTTACAGACAATACAATGGCACTAAATTCCTATCTTTCAATAGTTACCCTGAATGTAAATGGACTAAATAACCCAATCAAAAGACACAGACTATCAGATTGGATTAAAATATATCTTGATGAAGTCCCAATAGTTCATTTTTGCTCTTGCTTCCCTTGCCTTTGCCGATGTTTCTAGGAAGAAGTTGCTGTGGCTGAAGTCAAAGAGGTTGCTGCCTGTGTTCTCCTTTAGGATTTTGATGGACTCCAGTCTCACATTGAGGTCTTTCATCCATTTGGAATCTATGTTTGTGAGTGGTGTAAGGAAATGGTCCAGTTTCATTCTTCTGCATGTGGCTATCCAATTTTCCCAAGACCCATCGATATGCTGTCTGCAAGAGACTCATTTTAGACCCAAAGAGTGAAAGTCAGGGGGTGGAAAACCATTTACCATGCTAATGGACACCAAAAGAAAGCTGGGGTGACAATCCTTATATCAGACAAATTAGATTTTAAACCAAAGACTGTAATAAGAGAGGAGGAAGGACACTAGATCCTACTTAAAGGGTCTTCCAACAAGAAGATCTCACAATTATAAATATCTATGCCCCTAACATGGGAGCAGCCAATTATATAAGGCAATTAATAACAAAAGCAAAGAAACACACTGACAAGAATACAATAATAGTGGGGGACTTTAACACCCCCCTCACTGAAATGGACAGATCATCTAAGCAAAAGATCAACAAGGAAATAAAGACTTTAAATGACACACTGGACCAAATGGACTTCACAGACATATTCAGAACATTCCATCCCAAAGCAACGGAATACACATTCTTCTCTAGTGCCCATGGAACATTCTCCAGAATCGATCACATCCTAGGCAATAAATCAGGTCTCAACCGGTACCAAAAGATTGGGATCGTTCCCTGCCTATTTTCAGACCACAATGCTTTGAAACTAGAACTCAATGACAAGAGGAAAGTCAGAAAGAACTCAAATACATGGAGGCTAAAGAGCATCCTACTGAAGAATGAATGGGTCAACCAGGAAATTAAAGAAGAATTTTAAAAATTCATGGAAACCAATGAAAATGAAAACACAACTGTTCAAAATCTTTGGGATGCAGCAAAGGCAGTCCTAAGAGGAAAGTATATAGCAATACAAGCCTTTCTCAAGAAACAAGAAAGGTCTCAAGTACACAACCTAACCCTACACCTAAAGGAGCTGGAGAAAGAACAGCAAATAAAGCCTAAACCCAGCAGGAGAGGGGAAATAATAAAGATCACAGCAGAAATCAATGAAATAGAAACTAAAAGAACAGGAGAACAGATCAACGAAACTAGGAGCTGGTTCTTTGAAAGAATTAACAAGATTGATAAACCCCTGGCCAGACTTATCAAAAAGAAAAGAGAAATGACCCAAATCAACAAAATCATGAATGAAAGAGGAGAGATCACCACCAATAGCAAAGAAATACAAACAATTATAAGAACATATTATGAGCAACTCTATGCCAGCAAATTCGATAACCTGGAAGAAATGGATGCATTCCTAGAGATGTATCAACTACCACAACTGAACCAGGAAGAAACAGAAAACCTGAACAGACCTATAACCACTAAGGAAATTGAAGCAGTCATCAAAAATCTCCCAACAAACAAGAGCCCTGGGATAGATGGCTTCCCAGAGGAATTCTACGAAACATTTCAAGAAGAATTAATACCTATTCTTCTGAAACTGTTCCAAAAAATAGAAATGGAAGGAAAACTTCCAAACTCATTTTATGACACCACCATTACCTTGATCCCAAAACCAGACAAAGACCCCATCAAAAAGGAGAATTACAGACCTATATCCCTGATGAACATGGAGGCAAAAATTCTCCCAAAAATACTAGCCAATAGGATCCAAGAGTACATTAAAAGGATTATTCACCATGACCAAGTGGGATTTATCCCTGGGCTGCAAGGTTGGTTCAACATCCACAAATCAATCGATGTGATACAATATATTAACAAAAGAAAGAACAAGAATCATATGATCCTCTCAATAGATGCAGAAAAATCATTTGACAAAGTACAGCATCCTTTCTTGATCAAAACTCTTCAGAGTATAGGCATAGAGGGTACATACCTCAATATCATAAAAGCCATCTATGAAAAACCTACAGCGAATATCATTCTCAATGGGGAAAAACTAAGAGCTTTCCCCCTAAGGTCAGGAACGTGGCAGGGATGTCCACTATCACCACGGCTATTCAACATAGTATGAGAAGTCCTAGCCACAGCAATCAGACAACAAAAAGAAATAAAAGGCATCCAAATCGGCAAAGAAGAAGTCAAACTCTCACTCTTTGCAGACATGATACTTTATGTGGAAAACCCCAAAGACTCCACCCCATAACTGCTAGAACTCATACAGGAATTCAGTCAAGTGGCAGGATATAAAATTGATGCACAGAAGTCAGTGGCATTCCTATACACCAACAACAAGACAGAAGAAAGAGAAATTAAGGAGTCGATCCCATTTACAATTGCACCCCAAACCATAAGATACCTGGGCATAAAACTAACCAAAGAGGCAAAGGATCTGTACTCAGAAAACTGTAAAATACTCATGAAAGAAATTGAGGAAGACACAAAGAAATGGAAAAACGTTCCATGCTCATGGATTGGAAGAACAAATATTGTGAAGATGTCAATGCTACCTAGAGCAATCTACACATTCAATGCAATCCCCATCAAAATACCATCCACTTTTTTCATGAAATGGAACAAATCATCCTAAAATTTGTATGGAACCAGAAAAGACCCCGCATAGCCAGAGGAATGTTGGAAAAGAAAAGCAAAGCTGGCGGCATCACAATTCTGGACTTCTAGCTCTATTACAAAGCTGTCCTCATCAAGACAGCATGGTACTGGCAGAAAAACAGACACGTAGATCAATGGTACACAATAGAGAGCCCAGAAATGGACCCTCAACTCTATGGTCAACTCATCTTTGACAAAGCAGGAAAGAATGTCCAATGGAAAAAAGACAGTCTCTTCAACAAATGGTGTTGGGAAAATTGGACAGCCACATGCAGAAGAATGAAACTGGACCTTTTCCTTACACCACACACAAAAATAGACTCAAAATGGTTGAAAGACCTCAATGTGAGACAGGAATCCATGAAAATCCTTGAGGAGAACATAGGCAGCAACCTCTTCGACCTCAGCAGAAGCAACTTCTTCCTAGAAACATTGCCAAAGGCAAGGGAAGCAAGGTCAGAAATGAACTACTGGGACTTCATCAAGATAAAAAGCTTTTGCAAAGCAAAGGAAACAGTCAACAAAACTGAAAGACAACCAACAGAATGGGAAAAGATGTTTGCAAATGACATATCAGATAAAGGGCTAGTATCCAAAATCTATAAAGAACTTATCAAACTCAACAACCAGAGAACAACTAATCCAATCAAATAATGGGCAAAAGACATGAAGAGACATTTCTGCAAAGAAGACATCCAAATGGCCAATAGACACATGAAAAAGTGCTCAACATCACTTCACATCAGGGAATCAAAACCTCAATGAGATACCACCTCACACCAGTCAGAATGGCTAAAATTAACAAGTCAGGAAACGACAGATGTTGGCAAGGATGTGGAGAAAGGGGAATCCTCCTACACTGTTGGTGGGAATGCAAGCTGGTGCGGCCACTCTGGAAAACAGTATGGCGGGTCCTCAAAAATTTGAAAATAGAGCTACCCTACAACCCAGCAATTGCACTACTGGGTATCTACCCCAAAGATACAAATGTAGTATCTGAAAGGGCACCTGCACCCCAATGCTTAAAGCAGCAATGTCCACAATAGCCAAACTATGGAAAGAGCCTAGATGTCCATCAACAGATGAATGGATAAAGAAGAGGTGGTATATATATACAATGGAATATTATGCAGCCATCAAAAGGAATGAAATCTTGCCATTTGCAACAATGTGGATGGAACGAGAGGGTATTATGCTGAGCGAAATAAGTCAATCAGAGAAAGACAATTATCATATGATCTCACTGATATGAGGAATTTGAGAAACAAGACAGAGGATCATAGGGGAAGGGAGGGAAAAATGAAACAAGATGAAACCCGAGATGGAGACAAACCATAAGAGACTCTTAATCTCAGGAAACAAACTGAGGGTTGCTGGAGTGGAGGGGGGTGGGAGGGATAGGGTGGCTGGGTGAAGGACATTGGGCAGGGTATGTGCTATGGTGAGTGCTGTTAATTGTGTAAGACTGATGAATCACAGACCTGTACTCCTGAAACAAATAATACATTATATGTTAATAAATAAATTAATTAAAAAAATATTCTTATTTCAAACGGAAATGTCTACTTTGTACAAATAAAAACAAAACAACACTATCAGAGAAGCCAGATAAAAACCCAACTAACTAGCATTTATGAGAACAACACCAATTTTTATAAACTTTGACCTTCAAGTCTTTCCTTTAATTGAACTGTAAAGAAGAGTTATGGTGGGCAATCACTAGTCAGTACTATTTAGTACATTAACTATCTTACTTTTGAAAAATAACAGGACATATCTGTCCTTTCATTCTGTCCCCTATCCAATTATCTGTAGGAGGCAGATTTCTTTGAAAAGGAATGACTTAGCTAATTTTTTAAAACCTTGTAAGTATTGTCACTTAGAGTTTTTAATATACGTTGAGAGCAGGGAGAACGTGGACATTTTAAATTAGGTGTAAAATAATGAAAAAGAAATATTGTTCATATAATAGAAGCCATCCTTAAGTGAGTTATATTTAACTCTCCATTTCACTGGGATTTAAATAAGTCTCCATCAGTCCATTTTGAGGAGTTTCTTTCCAAAACAAGAAATCTTCTGAAAGGTCTTGATTCTGGTGGTATGTTCTGCTTAATAATCCATTTACATTTGTGATGATTCTATTGTGTTCCTCTCTTATACCACCCACAGTGACCAAGGCTCATTCCTTTTAATTCACGCTTCTGTTCCTTTTTTTATGGGTTATTTAATACTGCATAATAAGGCAATTAGGCCACAACCCACTGCACACTAAGCAGTGGGGGAATGATCCAAAAAACACAAATGAAGTTAATATAACATAAAAGTGGCTATGCAGCATATAAAGAAATCATATTACTGGTAAATACTTTAGTGTCATTAGAATCCACTGTAAAGCCTTTCATCAAATGTAATATCTTTAGTGTCTTCCACATGGGGTGATTTTAACCAGACTATTTTCAAATGGGTTTTAAAATATTTTTTTTTTTTAAAGACAGAACCTCAAGTTTAAGTGCATTTCCTATTAGCTTTCTGTGCTGCCTAACAACCAAAAGTGAGTCCATTTTACCTCTACACAAGGATGTTTTACCAAAACACAGAAGTGGTCTACTGAATTAGAAGAAAAACCACGAAGAATCCTCTGAGGCTTTGGGCTCCATTTAAGCTTGCTCCTTCCTGCTATTCTTCGGCAAGCTGAATAGACTTCTTAGTTCCTTCTTAGTGTCCTTCTTAGTTCTCAATATCAAAGAATTCCACAAACTGTTTTCAGAGTGAATCTTCTATGCAACAATGGCTTCAAGTGATCTCCCAAGCTTTGGAAATTATATTAAGAAGGACAGAACTGGTGATGCCAAGGTAACAAATTGACCCTGTAATCTCAGTGGATTAACACAACAGTTTACTGACTCTATGCATCTAAAACTGGCAAGCCCAGAGCTCTGCTCTGCAAAGTCACCCAGGCTTCTGGGGGCTCCAACGTAACATGACCCTGCCATTTCAGAAAAATAAATAAAGTGGCTGAAGGGTTTGCTGTGGCAAGGAAGGAGAGCCATGAAGAACTCTTACCCCCCACTTTTACTCCTACTTGTTTCGCAAGTGAGCCTAAGAAACCAGGAAGTGGAAAGAAATATTGAACATTAAGAACTGTCTTTACATCCTGGGAAGTTACCTCTCCTAGAAGGTAGCTCCGTGAGCTCAAACGACCATGAGACTTGGAAGCAAGAGACCTGTCTGATTTTGGACAAGTCCCTTGGTTTTTCTAGGTCTTACCCTGCAAACTGAGGAACTTAGATGAGATTGTGGGAAGGGGAACATTAAGATGTTAGGACTTTGTCCTGTCACACAAGGCTCATGACTTTAGATGCTGAGTTTCAATACACTTTAAGACTCAACTTATAATAATCACAAAAGGTGTGATGCTAAAACAGTATTAGATGTTAAATCCAAAGGAGACAAAAAACTTGAAACTTTCTTCTCTCCCTCCCTCATCCACTGGTTGGAAAGATCTTCCACCCAGTGAAATAGCCTTGAATATCAGGGCAAGGGTATAATGGCTTTCCTTTCCTGTTAAGTTGAAATTGCTTTGCTAAACCTTTGTTAAATAAGGATGCATCCAGAGTTTGGACCCAATTAGGATCCTCAGAAAATACAATAGAAAAGATGAATGTCTCCTCCTTATTTGAGGTGCAGTATCTGATACTTAATATTTTTTAATGTACAACAAGAAATACTATGATTCTAATCAAACCAGGATTCTTCACTGTTTTGGTGGAAACTGCGTATCACAAAATACTGGGAACTCACAATGACGAGATGACATTTTGGAACTCTCAGAATAAAAAAGAGAGGGGGCTCCATAATGGTATCTCTCTTGGTAGGTTCTCCACTTCCCACCACCATGCCTGTTGCCATTATGTGAATATGGATAAAGTGCTGTAATAGGAAATGATAAGAACTAATAGGAAAGACCTAGAAATTTGGTTTAATTTGGGACTTTATACAATATTTGAGAATACCTCTTTCTCTGAGACACGATTAGCCTGGTCTTTGCTTGACTCTCACAATATGGGGAAAGCCCTGTGTCCAGTGAAATTAATCCTGTCATGGAAATTATTTCTGCCTTAATTTTGACCACAAGGGCCATGGCTACTAGAGGGAAATATAATTAGTACATTATCACAATTATAAAGCTGTACACTATGTCTGGATTGGGAGTGATACCAGTATAAAATCCAGGTAAGAATCAGAGGCTGTTACCAGGTTTGGCTTGAAATTTAATGCCATGTAACAAGACATTGCCCAAGCAAACCAAAGGATGTGATGGTTTGCCTGAATAAGGTTCCAAGATACTGTCTCCAAAGTGCTGTCTGCAGAAGCTCACAGACAGTAGTACATCACTGTTATATAGGAACCAGAGCAGTTTCAGTGTAATGTTATCTACAATTTTTATCAGACTCAGACTCCACATAAATCTCAATGAAGCCATCTGTGTTCATGGAATAGCTAAGAAATGGTAGACAGTGATCCCATAGAGAAGAAACTATTTATCGAATATACCTCTACAGTAACATTGAAATGATCTTCTTATAAAAGTAAATCATCAAACCAAAAGTGAGAGAGGAAATAGAACGAAGCAGAAAAAAATCATGGTATTTCAGAATCTTACAAAAGGAAGGAACAGGACTTTGCAAATGAAGGAGTAAGGAGCTGGGCAGACTCTCTCCCAAGAAAGACAACTGGTGCGAATTATAAAAAACAACCATCAAACATTAATATTCTCTGGAAATTGTCCTAAATGCATGCAGCCAATGAAGAGCCATTCACTCAAAAAAAAAATTGACTACATCTCAGTAAAAGAGAATCTGTGGCATTTGAGACATGACTCAATCCCTTACACCCGTTCTCCAGCTCCTAGGAAGCTCGACCCCAGGCATGTGCAGCCAAGAAGACAGGAGCTCCCTTCTCCCCACTGCCTCCCAGTTTGAAGCCATGGATTCACCACAGGAGGACTAGGCTTCTGGCTCTTCTCATCTCCCCAGCTCCCAAGCCCCATGTTGCAAGGCAGATGAGGACAACAGGACTGGGTCTGTATTCTCCCACCCAGCTGCCGCTTGGAGGGTGGAAGCTCTACCCCAGGCACTGCAGGCAGAAAGCTTGGGGGCCCCAATCCCCCTGTCCCACTCGCTCATAGGCTAGAAGTTCCACACTGAGAGGGGCTAGATGAAAAGAAGCAAGAGGGGAAAATAGGCAATTCGGCAATGATAGTTGGAAATTTTATTATCCCACTTCCAGCAATGAGTAGAACAACCTGGCAGAAGATCAACAAGGGAAGATAAGACTGATGAATTCTATACACCAACTAGAACTAACGGCTCTCTAGAACACTCCACTGCACAATAGAATACAGGTTCTTCTCAGGCACACACAGAACATTCTCCATAGCAGACATATGCTGAGCCATAAAACAAATCTCAATAAATTAAAAATAATTGAAATAATGGAATGTATGTTTTTTGATCACATAGGAATGAAATCAGAAACCAATAACTGAGGGACTCCTGGGTGGCTCAGCCAGTTAAGTGTCTGCCTTCAGCTCAGGTCATGATCCCAGAGTTGTGGGATTTAGTCCTGCATCGCGCTCCTTGCTCAGCGGGGAGCCTGCTTCTCCCTCTTCCTGCTGCCCCCCATTCTGTGCACTCATGTCTCTCTCTGTCTCTCTCTCATTCTCTCTGAGAAAGAAAGAGAGACAGAAAGAAATAGAAAACCAAGAACTGAAGGAAATATCTGGAACTTAAATGTGCTAATAACCAACTGGCCAAAGAAGAAATCACAAGGGATATTAGAAAATATTTTGAGATGAATGAAAATGAAAAAACAACATAACGAAACTTGTGGGCTACAACCAAATCAGTGTTCAGGATGAAACTGACAACGGTAAATGTCTACGTTAACAAAGAAGGACTTCAATGAGTAAAATCGTGTTCCATCTTTAAAAAACTACAAAAATATAGGAGCAAACCAAATGCAAAAGAATGAAATTGGGCTTGTTCCTCATACCATACACAAAATCTAACTAAAAAATGACTACAGAGCTAAAATTATAAAACTCTTAGAAGAAAACAAGGAGTCATCTTGGGGTAGGTAATGGTTTCTTAGATGTGCCATCAAATACCCAAATGACAAAAGGAAAAAAATAGGTAAATTAGACTATATTAAAATTTAAAACTTTCACACTGCACATAATAAAATGAAGTGAAATTATAACCCATCAAATAGGAGAAATACATTTGCACAGAGTATCTCTGATGAAGAATTTGCATTCAGAATATATAAAAAACAATTACAGCTCAATAATAAAAAGACAACCCAATTTAAAAATGGGCAAAGAATCTGAACAGACATTTCTCCAAACAACCAATAAACACATGAAAATATGCTCAACATCATTCACCATCAGGGAAATGTAAATCAAAACTACAACAAGGTATTACTTCACTTCACAAGGATGACTATAATAAAAGAGACCACATTAAGGGTTGGGGAAAATGTAGAGAAACTGAAATCCTCATATGCTGGTAGGAATGTAAAAATGATGTAGTCATTTTGGTGAACTGTTGAGCAGTTCCTCAAATGGTTAAACACAGAGATAGTATAAGACCCAGCCATTCCATTCCTAGGAATCAACCCAAGGGAAGTGTAAACATATGTTCACACAAAAACTTGTATATGAATATTCATAGCAGTATCATTCATACAAACCAAAAAGTGACCAACAGATGAATGGGTACATAAAATATGCTATATTCATACAATGGAATATTATTCAGCCATAAAAGGAATGAAGTAGTGATACATGCTACAACATAGATAAAGCCTGAAAACATACTAAGTGAAAGAAGTCAGTTACAAAAACCATGTATTGTATGATTCCATTTTTATGAAATTTCCAGAAGAGGCAAATCTAGAGACCAAGACAAAATCAGTGGTTGCTTAGAGCAGAGGGAGTTGGAGAAGGGGAAGGATGGGAAGTAACTACTAATGGATATGGGTTTCCTTTAGGGAGGATGAAAATATTCTAAAATTATATTATGATGATGGAGGCACAACCATAGGAACATTCTAAAAAACATTGACTTTTATACTTTAAGTGGGTGAATTGTACAGCTTGTGAATTTATCTCAATAAAGTTGCTTAAATTTTGAAAAGAAAGAAGTGTAGAATACTTTTTTTCAGTATAGTCAACACACAATGTTACATCAGTTCAGGTGTACAACATAGTGATTCAACAAATCTGTGTTACATTCTGTTCACCAAAAGTGTAGCTGCCTTCTGTCACCATAAAATGCTATCACAGTACTATTGACCATATTATCTATGTTGTAAGATACTGTGAAAACTAAGAAAATTAACATATGCAGAGTGCTTAGAATAGTGATAGTGAGTAAAATATATGAGTTAGCTATTGTGATGGTTAATTTTATGTGTCAGTTTGACTGGACCATGGGGTGCCCAGATAATTTGTCAAACATTATTCTAGATGAGTCTGTAAGGGTGTTGTTGGCCAAGATGAACATTTGAACCTGTAGACTGCATAAAGCTGATGCCCTTCCTATTGTGCATGGCCCTGACCTAATCAACTAAAGACCTGAATAAAACAAAAAGGCTAAATAAGAAGGAACTTCTGCCCAACAGTTGATCTGGGACATTGGTTCTCCACACTCAAGCTGGAATTCATACCATTTGCTCTCCTAATTCTTAGGCTTTTGGATGCAAAATGGAACAACACCATTGACTCTCCTGGCTCTCCAGCTTGCTGACTGCAGATCTTGGCACTTCTCAGCCTCTATTGTTATGTGAACTAATTTATTATAATAAATCTCAATCAATCAAAATCTCTCCCATCCTCCCTCCCCCCACTAGTTCCATTTCTCTGGAGAACCTTAAGTTTATATTACTTCCTGATTTTTGATATTGCAAGTTTTAATTCTTCCAAGTTTTTCTTCACTTCCTCAGACCTTCAGTCTTTCATATGACTTTTGGTATCAGCTTTTCAAATTCCTCAAAAAGGCCCTAAGGATTTCAATCAGAAATGCACTCAGATCACAGATTCAGGAGAATTGAGATTTCACAAAACTGAGTCTGACCTCTGGACTAGCTTCTGTCCCCTCCTTTCTTTGAGTCTTCTTTTATTTTTCCAATTAAATATTCTGATTTTCCACATGATGAATTGAATACAGCTTTCTAAAAGATATATTCCTAGTTACCAGTTTTTCACTATTACAGATGAAATTTTATTTTACAAATTCATTTTTAATTTGTTACTGCGTAGGATTCTGTCAAGTCTTATCTATGGATCTTGCGTTCAACAAACTTGCTGAATTTTTTATTACTGTTAATAATTTATTTGAGTGGTACTCTGCACGTTTTGTGTACACACTGTTGGACTGCCATATATGCCAGGACCATCTCTCTTTTTTTCCCTATCCTTATACATTTTTATTATTCTTACCTTTTTTCATCAAGACTTCCAATAAAACTTTAATACTGGCCTATTGTCAATGTCCTAGCCTTCTGAGATACACAAAAAATGTATATGATATAAAAGTAATGTTTGCCTTCACTGCCCCTACAAACGTGCTCTAAGAAATAGGTCTGCAGCCATTCAAATCAAGCTTATTACTCTGATCTGAAAGAATCAAGGGCAAAGTGGCTATAGCCTGGACTGGGTCCTTAAGTTAGGTCCCAACATACGGGGAAGACTGAAGCCCTATCACCCTAGGTCTTTATATTTCAACTGGTATGAATGTCAGACCTTGAATACATACATCTCTGCATCTTAAAAGCCAGAAACAGGGGGGCGGAGCAAGATGGTGGAGGAGTAGGAGACCTGGATTTCATCTCCTCTCAGGAATTCAGCTGGATAGGGATCAAACCATTCTGAACACCTACAAACTCAACAGGAGATCAAAGAAAAGAAGAGCAACAACTCTCTGAAAGAAAAGCGACCACTTTCTGGAAGGTAGGACGTGTGGAGAAGTGAATCCAAGGCGACATTCGGGAGGATAGACGGCGGGGGAGGGGCCTCCATCAGCCGCTTCTGGCAAGTGATAGAGCCGCGGAGCACAAAATCAGAACTTTTACAAGTCTGCTCCGCTGAGGGACGTCAATCCGGTGGCTAAGTGGGGGGTGGAACCCTCGTGGGACAGTGTGGTCTCAGGACCCTCGGGGTCACAGAAAGACCGGGGTGCCTGAGTGCGGCAGAGCTCCCAGGTATGGGAGCAGGGAAGCTGGCTACAGAGACAGAGCTGAGGCGCGGGCTCTCAGCTCGGGGTTGCCATAAACCGTGATCCGCGGCACAGTCGGGCCACTGCTCCTCCAGCAGGGACCCAACAAGCGGCAGATCCGGGGGACTCACCTTCCTCCCCCGGGAGGAGCCACGCGGGAGCGCACCGCAGGGATCTGCTGGGTTTGGAGACTCCACATGGGGTCGGGTGCCAGAGATAGAAACACTCGGTCACAGGCTGGGTGAGCACGGAGTGCAGCCGGAGACCGGGGAGACGGGAGTGACTGACGGCTTTTCTCTGGGGGCTCACTGAGGAACGGGGCCCCAAGTTCTCGGCTCCTCCGGGGAGGAGATTGGGAGGCCGCCATTTTCACTCTCCGCCTCCAAAGCTGGACGGAAAGCTTGTAGGGAACAAAAGCTCCGGAGAGCAAACCCGAGCAGATTACTTAGCCCGGACTGGGCAAGGGTGGGGCAATTCCGCCTCCGGCAAAGACATTTGGAAACCACGGCAACAGGCCCCTCCCCAGAAGATCAGCAAGAACAGCCAGCCAAGACCAAGTTTACCGGTCAATGAGAACGGCAGAACTCCAGCACTAGGGGAATAATGCACATAGAATTCATGGCTTTTTTACCATGATTCTTTAGTCTTTCAAAGGTAACTTTTTTTTTAACTTTTTTTTTTTTAATTTTTCTTTTTCCATTTTTCAACCAACATCTTATCAATCCCTTTTTTAAAAAACATTTGTATTTTTCATTATTAGAGTCATATTCTATCCCTTCATATTAGTTACCCGTATTTTTGGCATATATATCTATAAGTTGTTCTCTCTTTAAAATTTTGAGATAGTTTCTTCTAACAGATCAAAATATACCCTAAATCTCTAGTATATGGTTTTTTTTTACTCCCCTGCCTGATCACATTCACTCCCTTTTTTTTTTCTTTTTTCTTTTTTCTTTTTTTAAATCCTCTTTCTTTTTTCAAACAACTTCTTATCAATTCCTTCTATAAAATTTTTTATAATTTCTGTCTTTACGGTCATATTCCATCCCTTCATCATATCAACCCTTATTTTTGTACATACATAAGTTTTTCTTTCTTTAAAATTTTGGGAGGCACTGTGTTCTAACAGACCAAAATACACCCAAAATCTAGTGTGTGCCACTGATCTATATACCAGCCTGATCATATTTGATCACATTCTGGTTTTTTGTTGTTGTTGTTTTGTTTTGTTCTGTTTTTGTTTGTTTTTATCTTTTTCTTTTTTCTTTTTCTTTTTCTTTTTTCTCTCTTTCCCTTTCTTTTCCCACTGCTTCAGGTCTTTTCTGATTTGTTTAGAGTATATTTTCTGGGGACGTTGTTACTCTGTTAGCATTTTGTTCTCTCATTAATCTATTCTCCTCTGCACAAAATGACAAGACAGGAAAAATCACCTCAACAAATAGAACACGAGGTAGTACCGACTGCCAGGGACCTACTCAATACAGACATTAGTATGACGTCAGATCTAGAGTTCAGAATCATCACTTTAAAGATACTAGCTGGGCTTGAGAAAAGCATGGAAGTTATTAGAGAAACCCTTTCTGGAGAAGTAAAAGAACTAAAATCTAACCAAGTAGAAATCAAAAAGGCTAGTAATGAGGTGCAATCAAATATGGCAGTGCTAACTGCTAGGATAAATGAGGCAGAAGAGGGAATCAGTGATATAGAAGACCAAATGATGGAAAATAAAGAAGCTGAGAAAGAGAGATAAACAACTACTGGATCACGAGGGCAGAATTCGAGAGATAAGCGATACCATAACACAAAACAACATAAGAATAATTGGGATCCCAGAAGAAGAAGAAAGAGAGAGAGGGGGAGAAGGTATAATGGAGCAAATTATAGCAGAGAACTTCCCTAATTTGGGGAAAGAAACAGGCATGAAAATCCAGGAAGCACAGAGAACCCCTCTCAAAATCAATAAAAATAGGTCAACTCCCCGACATCTAATAGTAAAACTTACGAGTCTCATAGACAAAGAGAAAATCCTGAAAGCAGCTTGGGAGAAGAGATATGTAACCTACAATGGTAGAAACATTAGATTGGCAACAGACCTATCCACAGAGACCTGGCAGGCCAGAAAGGACTGGCAGGATATATTCAGAGCACTAAATGAGAAAAATATGCAGCCAAGAATACTATATCCAGCTAGGCTGTCATTGAAAATAGAAGGAGACATAAAAAGCTTCCAGGACAAACAAAAACTAAAGGAATTTGCAAACACAAAACCAGCCCTACAAGAAATCTTGAAAGGGGTCCTCTAAGCAAACAGAGAGCCTAAAAGCAACACAGACGAGAAAGGAACGCAGACAATATACAGTAACAGTCACTTTACAGGCAATACAATGGCACTAAATTCCTATCTTTCAATAGTTACCCTGAATGTAAATGGGCTAAATGCCCCAATCAAAAGACACAGGCTATCAGATTGGATTAAAAAACAAGACCCATCGATATGCTGTCTGCAAGAGACTCATTTTAGACCCAAAGACACGCCCAGAGTGAAAGTCAGGGGGTGGAAAACCATTTACCATGCTAATGGACACCAAAAGAAAGCTGGGGTGGCAATCCTTATATCAGACAAATTAGATTTTAAACCAAAGACTGTAATAAGAGAGGAGGAAGGACACTAGATCCTACTTAAAGGGTCTATCCAACAAGAAGATCTAACAATTGTAAATATCTATGCCCCTAACATGGGAGCAGCCAATTATGTAAGGCAATTAATAACAAAAGCAAAGAAACACATCAACAACAATACAGTAATAGTGGGGGACTTTAACACCCCCCTCACTGAAATGGACAGATCATCTAAGCAAAAGATCAACAAGGAAATAAAGACTTTAAATGACACACTGGACCAAATGGACTTCACAGACATATTCAGAACATTCCATCCCAAAGCAATGGAATACACATTCTTCTCTAGTGCCCATGGAACATTCTCCAGAATCGATCACATCCTAGGTCATAAATCAGGTCTCAACCAGTACCAAAAGATTGGGATCGTTCCCTGCCTGTTTTCAGACCACAATACTTTGAAACTAGAACTCAATCACAAGAGGAAAGTCGGAAAGAACTCAAATACATGGAGGCTAAAGAGCATCCTACTGAAGAATGAATGGGTCAACCAGGAAATTAAAGAAGAATTTTAAAAATTCATGGAAACCAATGAAAATGAAAACACAACTGTTCAAAATCTTTGGGATGCAGCAAAGGCAGTCCTAAGAGGAAAGTATATAGCAATACAAGCCTTTCTCAAGAAACAAGAAAGGTCTCAAGTACACAACCTAACCCTACACCTAAAGGAGCTAGAGAAAGAACAGCAAATAAAGCCTAAACCCAGCAGGAGAAGAGAAATAATAAAGATCACAGCAGAAATCAATGAAATAGAAACTAAAAGAACAGGAGAACAGATCAACGAAACTAGGAGCTGGTTCTTTGAAAGAATTAACAAGATTGATAAACCCCTGGCCAGACTTATCAAAAAGAAAAGAGAAATGACCCAAATCAACAAAATCATGAATGAAAGAGGAGAGATCACAACCAACACCAAAGAAATACAAACAATTATAAGAACATATTATGAGCAACTCTATGCCAGCAAATCAGATAACCTGGAAGAAATGGATGCATTCCTAGAGATGTATCAACTACCAAAACTGAACCAGGAAGAAACAGAAAACCTGAACAGACCTATAACCACTAAGGAAATTGAAGCAGTCATCAAAAATCTCCCAAAAAACAAAAGCCCAGGGCCAGATGGCTTCCCAGGGGAATTCTACCAAACATTTCAAGAAGAATTAGTACCTATTCTTCTGAAACTGTTCCAAAAAATAGAAATGGAAGGAAAACTTCCAAACTCATTTTATGAGGCCAGCATTACCTTGATCCCAAAACCAGACAAAGACCCCATCAAAAAGGAGAACTACAGATCAATATCCCTGATGAACATGGATGCAAAAATTCTCACCAAAATACTAGCCAGTAGAATCCAACAGTACATTAAAAGGATTATTCACCATGACCAAGTGGGATTTATCCCTGGGCTGCAAGGTTGGTTCAACATCCACAAATCAATCAATGTGATACAATACATTAACAAAAGAAAGAACAAGAAACATATGATCCTCTCAATAGATGCAGAAAAAGCATTTGACAAAGTACAGTATCCTTTCTTGATCAAAACTCTTCAGAGTATAGGCATAGAGGGTACATACCTCAATATCATAAAAGCCATCTATGAAAAACCTACAGCGAATATCATTCTCAATGGGGAAAAACTGAGAGCTTTCCCCCTAAGGTCAGGAACGCAGCAGGGATGTCCACTATCACCACGGCTATTCAACATAGTATTGGAAGTCCTAGCCACAGCAATCAGACAACAAAAAGAAATAAAAGGCATCCAAATTGGCAAAGAAGAAGTCAAACTCTCACTCTTTGCAGACAATATGATACTTTATGTGGAAAACCCCAAAGACTCCACCCCAAAACTGCTTAGAACTCATACAGGAATTCAGTCAAGTGGCAGGATATAAAATCAATGCACAGAAGTCAGTGGCATTCCTATACACCAACAACAAGACAGAAGAAAGAGAAATTAAGGAGATGATCCCATTTACAATTGCACCCAAAACCATAAGATATCTAGGAATCAATCTAACCAAAGAGGCAAAGGATCTGTACTCAGAAAACTATAAAATACTCATGAAAGAAATTGAGGAAGACACAAAGAAATGGAAAAACGTTCCATGCTCATGGATTGGAAGAACAAATATTGTGAAGATGTCAATGCTACCTAGAGCGATCTACACATTCAATGCAATCCCCATCAAAATACCATCCACTTTTTTCAAAGAAATGGAACAAATAATCCTAAAATTTGTATGGAACCAGAAAAGACCCCGCATAGCCAGAGGAATGTTGAAAAAGAAAAGTAAAGCTGGCGGCATCACAATTCGGGACTTGCAGCTCTATTACAAAGCTGTCATCATCAAGACAGTATGGTACTGGCACAAAAACAGGCACATAGATCAATGGAACAGAATAGAGAGCCCAGAAATGGACCCTCAACTCTATGGTCAACTCATCTTTGACAAAGCAGGAAAGAATGTCCAATGGAAAAAAGACAGTCTCTTCAACAAATGGTGTTGGGAAAATTGGACAGCCACATGCAGAAGAATGAAACTGGACCTTTTCCTTACACCACACACAAAAATAGACTCAATAGGAGTCCATCAACATCCTAAAGGAGAACACAGGCAGCAACCTCTTTGACCTCAGCCGAAGCAACCTCTTCTAGAAACATCGCCAAAGGCAAGGGAAGCAAGGGCAAAAATGAACTATTGGGACTTCATCAAGATAAAAAGCTTTTGTAAAGCAAACAGTCAACAAAACCAAAAGACAACTGACAGAATGGGAAAGATATTTGCAAATGACATATCAGATAAAGGGCTAGTATCCAAAATCTATAAAGAACTCATCAAACTCAACACCCAAAGAACAAAGAATCCAATCAAGAAATGGGCAGAAGACATGAGCAGACATTTTTCCAAAGAAGACATCCAAATGGCCAACAGACACATGAAAAAGTGCTCAATATCGCTCGGCATCAGGGAAATCCAAATCAAAACCTCAATGAGATACCACCTCACACCAGTCAGAATGGCTAAAATTAAAGTCAGGAAACGACAGATGTTGGCGGGGATGTGGAGAAATGGGAACCCTCCTACACTGTTGGTGGGAATGCAAGCTGGTGCAGCCACTCTGGAAAAGAGTATGGAGGTTCCTCAAAAAGTTGAAGATAGAGCTACCATATGATCCAGCGATTGCACTACTGGGTATTTACCCCAAAGATACAAAAGTAGGGATCCGAAGGGGTACGTGCACCCCGATGTTTATAGCAGCAATGTCCACAATAGCCAAACTGTGGAAAGAGCCAAGATGTCCATCAACAGATGAATGGATAAAGAAGATGTGGTATACACACACACACACACACACACACACACACACACACACAATGGAATATTATGCAGCCATCAAAAAGAATGAGATCTTGCCATTTGCAACGACGTGGATGGAACTGGAGGGTATTATGTTGAGCGAAATAAGTCAAACAGAGAAAGACATGTATCATATGACCTCACTGATATGAGGAATTCTTAATCGCAGGAAACAAACTGAGGGTTGCTGGAGTGGGGGCTGGGGTGGGAGGGATGGGGTGACTGGGTGATAGACACTGGGGAGGGTATGTGCTCTGGTAAGCACTGTGAATTGTGCAAGATTGTTAAATCTCAGATCTGTACCTCTGAAACAAATAATGCAATATATGTTAAGAAAAAAAAAAAAAGAAGAAGAAGAAAGTAGCAGGAGGGGAAGAATGAAGGGGGGGGAAATCGGAGGGGTAGATGAACCATGAGAGACGATGGACTCTGAAAAACAAACTGAGGGTTCTAGAGGGGAGGGAGGTGGGAGGATGGGTTAGCCTGGTGATGGGTATTGAGGAGGGCACATTCTGCATGGAGCACTGGGTGTTATGCACAATGAATCATGGAACACTACGTCTAAAACTAATGATGTAATGTATGTGGATAATATAAGAATAAAAAAATTAAAAAAAAAAAAAAGCCAGAAACATCAACCATTTCTCCTGTCCCTGGAAAGTCATATTTGCACTTCAAAGGTCAGACTGAGAATCGGGGATCCTTTCTATCCCTTCTCAAATGAGTAAAAATACATTTCCTTCCTTGCCTAAGGGGAGAAGGGTGGCTATCTCTATCCTGTATATAGAAGGCATAAAGCCATTGTTCTCCATCCCTCACCTATGGAGTGTCAAGACTACTCATGTAGGAGGTTCTTCCATGTGGCGTTTACTGTGTTACCTCTAGGTGTAGAAGGGGAAGCAGAGATGACGTGCTTATTTTTTACTATAAGGTAATGAATAAGAAATCTGTCTCTCATCCACAATACCTCATAGGCCATTCAGGATACAATTAATAAACATGGGTATTAAAAATTTACAACGTTAATAGATTTTTCTAATGTTAAATCACTTCCGCCTTCCCAAGACAAACCCTATTTGATGATGATATATATTTAATTTTAAACATATTTTAATTTATTTAAGTAATCTTTACACCCAATGTGGGGCTCAAACTCACAACCCTGAAGTCAAGAGTCGCATGCTCTTCCAACTGAGCCAGCCAGGTGCCTCAATTATAAACACTTTTAGTTTGGATGAAGCAACATTTTATTTAGAACTTCAGCATCAGTGTTCATGTGGAGACTATCTTGTGATTTTATGTCCTTATTTTATCAAGTTTGGTATTAAGGTTATAGTGGCTTTATAAATGGTTGGGTGACTTCAGCTTCTTTCTCTCTGACACTTTGCACAGAATAAAAATCACCTCTCCCTTGAAGGATTGTTTTAATATATTCTGTAATACCACCTGCACCTGGTGTCTTGATGGGGGGAGAGAGAGGAAAGGGCAACTACTGATTCTCAATCTTTAGTGCTTAGTGTTTATTTAAGCCAATTTTTATCATGTATAGTTTCCCAAGAAATTATCCATTTCATTTATTCTTTCAAAATTACTGTCATAAACTTTTATAGTAGGTTCTAAGACCAATATAATTATACTTGTGAACTTCCAACTTTGGCACATAGGCACCTTACTGGCCTTGCATTAACTTTGGTATCTGGGATCTTTCCTTTCTGGCTTTTGAACTCAGACTGATGGATTGATTCACTGATTGACTGACTGACTTATTTACTTACTTACTGTTATATTTTATCCAGCCTATGATGTGTTTGGAACATAGTGATATTGCTGGTTTCAGCTCACTCATTCATATTGACCCAAAAAGTACACTTCATTTTTCTCAATGACTCTGCTTTTAGGTCCTTTCTCAGCTTTTTATTCCAATTTCTGATGAGTTAATGTTTGCAAAAGTATATTTTCAGGGCACCTGGGTGACGCAGTTGGTTAAGCATATGATGCTTGGTTTCGGCTCAGGTCATGATCTCAGGGTCCTGGGATCTAGCCCCATCTTGGGCTCCCCACTCATCAGAGTCTGCTTGGGATTCTCTCTCTACCTCTCCCACTGCCCCTCCCCCCACTTACATGCAGGTGTGTGCTCTCTCTAAATAAGTAAATAAATAAAATCTTCTTTTAAAAAAAGTATATTTTCAGGGCACCTGGGTGACTCAGTCAGTTAAGCGGCTGCCTTCGGCTCAGGTCATGATTCCAGGATTCTGGGATCGAGCCCCACATTGGGTCCCTGCTCAGCGGAGAGCCTGCTTCTCCCTCTACTTCTGTCTGCTGCTCTGCCTACTTGTGCTCTCTATCTCTGTTAAATAAAAAAATCTTCTAAAAAAATTAAAAAATTAAAATTAAAAAAGTATATTTTCTACTATCAAGTACTATCAAGTACAACCCAGAAGTTTTACATCTGAATTTTCTGAGGTTACCCTACTGTAGCCAAATTACCAGGACTATCTAATGATACCAAATTCCTAGGCCAAAAAAAAAAAAAATGTTAATAAACATGTACTTATTTAGTATAATTGGTCAGAGAACTAAACTGTAATTTCTCAGTAAGAGATGACAATTAAGACAATAGAAATCCCACAATTCCTCAGTCAATCAAAAGAGGAAAAAAACTGACATTACATTTGCTAGGAATTGAGTAATTAATCAGCAACAAGAAAAGTACAGAAAAGAGAACAATATGATCAGGTTGCATTCATTCTGCCATAAAACGTAGGCCTCAGCTACTGAGTTCATCTGAATCACATATAAATCAAAATTTTCAACTGTTTCTGTAATGAAGTCACCATCCTATTTCAACCTGTTCCCAACACAATGGTGTTCCACCAGATCAAACCAAAAGCTTTACCCAAACCTCCTGATAATCACCTGGTAGCATAATCCTTTTGCTTTGGCCCCTCATTGCCATTAGTCAAATTCCTTGAATTCTGAGCAATCATCCAAATTTTGTTGCTGGAAGAAGTTCAAGTCTCATCTCCCTACTGAATCTATCACTATCTTATTTTTCAAGATCATTATTCATATATAAGGATGAACAGAATCTCTGGTCTGGTAATTATGATTAACTTTTGTGTTTTTGAAAGAGTAAATTTAGGCAAAAAGGGTTAAATAACTTGCACTTGGACATATCCATATGGTTGATGTCAGAGCAGGCCTTGAACTTGGCTCTACTTACTCCTGGTCCTGTGCTTTTCCCACTGTTTCATGTTCCCCCTCTTTCCTTTTTCCCTTTTTAAACTGCAGCAATGTGAATCACCTAAAAATTAGCATGAGATGCTCATGAGAATTTAGAGCCATATTTATTTGCCAACAATCACCCATTTTTCTAAAAACTGAAATAAAGGCTTACACGGTAGCATTTAAACATTGAAAATGGCTTTGCTAGACTCAAGGAGATTTATGGTTCTTTTTAATTAAAAATTTCTCTTGTAGACACATCTCCAAAGAAGACATACAAATGGCTTACAGACACATGAAAAAATTTTCAACATCACTAGCCATCAGGGAAATACAAATCAAAACCACAATGAGATACCACCTTACATCAGTTAGAATGGCAAAAATTAACATGACAGGAAACAACAAGTGTTGGCAAGGATGTGAAGAAAGGGAAACCCTCTTACACTGTTGGTGGGAATGCAAACTGGTGCAGCCACTCTGGAAAACAGTACGGAGTTCCTCAAGACGTTAAAAATAGAGCTACCCTACGACCCAGCAATTGCACTACTAGGTATTTATCCCAAAGATACAGATGTAGTGAAAAGAAGGGGCACCTGCACCCCAATGTTCATAGCAGCAATGTTCACAATAGCCAAACTATGAAAGGAGCTGAGATGCCCTTCAACAGATGAATGGATAAAGAAGATGTGGTTCATATATACAATGGAATATTACTCAGCCATCAGAAAGGATGAATGCCCACCATTTGCACTGACATGGATGGAACTGGAGGAGATTATGCTAAGTGAAATAAGTCAAACAGAGAAAGACAATTATCATATGGTTTCAGTCATAGGTGGAACATAAGGAAAGCATGGAGGACCACAGGGGAAGGGAGGGAAAACTGAAGAGAAGAAATCAGAGAGGGAGACAAACTCTGAGAGACTCTGGACTCCAGGAAACTAACTGAGGGTTACAGAAGGGAGGAGGTGGGGGGATGGGGTAGCCTGGTGATGGGTATTATGGAAGGCACATGTGGTGATGAGCATTAGGTGTTATACGCAACTAATGAATCATGGAACACTACATCAAAAACTAATGATGTACTATATGCTAATTGAACATAATAATAAAAAAATAAAATAAAATAGGGGCACCTGGGTGGCTCAGTCATTAAGCGTCTGCCTTTGGCTCAGGTCATGGTCCCAGGGTCCTGGGATTGAGCCCCATATTGGGCTCCCTGCTCAGTGAGAAGCCCGCTTCTCCCTCTCCTACTCTCCCTGCCTTTGTTCCCTCTCCTGCTGTGTCGCTCTCAAATAAATAAAATCTTTTAAAAAAATAATAAAATGAAATAAAATGAAAACATAAAAAAATAAAAATTTCTGTTGTAAACAAGAGATTAAAATGAGTGCTGTTACATAATGCACAGACATGTTACCAAAAATACTTACAAACAATGAATATTATACCCATTACAAATCTAAAAGGAATTATATTAGGGTTAATCTGAAATCTCAGAAATTATGGTTAATCTGGTAAGGAAAAAAGGGGCAAGTAACTAACATTATTTAAGAATGTTTATGTTGTCCTAGGAGAGTGGGGAGAATTTGTGTCATTTGGCTCAGTTAATCCTAAAACAAAAGGCAATACTGGAATTTCAGTAGTTGATTCTTATGACCTAATTTTTAAAATATCAGCATATATCCTTAAATATAAGCAAGCATTCTTAACAAATGTCACAGCAGAGAACCACACTATAATAAAGTATAATTCATATTGGGCATTACAAACTTTTCTCAAAAATTCTGAAAAAATGGCGCATAGTTTGTTCAAGATTGTAGAATTTGCAATCAAAACATCTTTCAGTTCTGAACTTTTTTTTAAGATTTTATTTATTTATTTGACAGAGAGAGAGACACAGCAAGAGAGGAAACACAAGCAGGGGGAGTGGGAGGGGGGAAGCCGGCTTCCTGCTGACCACAGAGCCCGATGTGGGGCTTGATCCCAGGACTCTGGGATCACGACCTGAGCCGAAGGCAGATGCTTAACTACTGAGCCACCCAGGCGCTCCCCAAACATTTTTTCTTTCTATATATCTTCTTATAATATTTTGATCTAAGTTGCTTTATTTGCCTGGCACTGCCAGCAATTTATCAACATTGTTACCAATATGGTAACATTTTTGGATTTTACCTATTACAAAATCACTTCTGAATTCCTCACCAACCAAAGCATTTCCAAAGGCTCCAGGGTAGTCCTGGTGATTCACAGCATTTATTCATCAGCTAGGCATTGTTTTTAAAACACTCTGAGTCCTCTGAGTAAAGATGAGCTCTTCGCTTTTTACAATCCTTAGGAACAAACTGAAACATCTAAATAACTTAGAAGGCTATAGATGTAAGGACAGGGAGGGGAAAGTGAGCAATATAATCCAGTGAAAGGAACACTGGACAGGAAGCTATTAGACCATGTCTGAGACCTAACGCTACCAGGGTGTATATCCTCTGGCATGTTAACTTTTACAGGCCTTCATTCTTACGTTAGAAAAGAAGAAAAGAATAAAATCAATGACCTAATTTTTCACCTTCAGAATCTATAAGAAGAAGAGCCAAGCAAACTCAAAATAGAAGGAAGAAAATAGTACAGGTCAGGTAAAAAAAAAAAAAAAAATCAATGACATGGAAAACAAGCAAACAACAGAAAATGTGTAAAAACCTAACAGTTAGTTCTCTGAAAGATCAGCAAAATTTAAAAACACCTAGCTCATCTGGTCAAGTGAACAAAGGGAGAGCACACAATTATTAACAACAGGAACAAAGGTAGAGTTGTAACTCCAGATCCTACTGAGATAACAATACAAATATTATGAACAATTTTATACAACAAACTCAACATTGAGATGAAATGGACATATTCTTTAAAAAACACAATTTACTGAAACTGACCAAAGATGAAGCAGAATATCTGAATATTTTTATATTATAAAAAAATTAATTTGGAGTTTAAAATTGGTCTACAGAGAAAATTCCATGCAATGATTGTTTTACTAAAGAAATTTTTCCAATATTTAATGAAGGAATAACATGAATCTTACATAAACTTTCATTAAACAGGGAAAGAGAAAACATTCCAAACTTATCTATGAAGGCAGTATGATCCTGAAATTAAAAAATGGAAAAGATATTCCAAAAGAAGACTGCAGATCAATAACACTCAAGGCCTTAAAGATATTAGTCAATTAAATCTAGCCATATAAAAAATAATAATACATCATAATCAAGAGAGGATTATTTCAGAAATGCCAGATTGGTAGAGCACTTGAAAATAAATCAATGTGACTCATTCTATTAATATTATAAAGGAGAAAAATGTTATGAACATTTTAATAGATGTGGAAAAAAGTATTTCATTAAATTCAGCATCCATTCATGATTAAAAATAAAATAATCTCAATGAACCAAGAAAAAAGAGAGGTTTACATTCTGATTAAGAGCATCTGCAAAAAACCTACAGCTGACATTATGTTTTATGATGAAGTATTAACGCTTTCCCCCTAAGTTATGGAACAAGAAAATAATATCCAGTCTCAAAACTCCTATTCAACATTGTACTGACAATTGTAGTCATTGCAATAAGTTAATAAAAAGAATTAAAGTCATAACCATCGGAAACAAACAAGTAATATTGTCACTACATCCAATGGTGTCACTGTTTATGTAGCAAATCCTACAGAATTGGAAAAAAAAAAACTACTAGAAACTAACAAATGAATTTAGCAAGGTTGGGAGATATAAGGTTAATATAAAAAATCAATTGTATGATTATATAATAGCAGCTAACAGTTGGAAATGAGATTAGAAAAACATTTTTTTTAAGATTTTATTTATTTATTTGAGAGAGAGTATGATTGAGAGAGAGCATGAGCAGAGTAGGGGAGGGGCAGAGAGAGAGAGGGAGGAGCAGGCTCCCAGCTGAGCAGGGAGCCCAATGCAGGGCTCAATCCCAGGACCTTGGGATCATGACCTGAGCCAAAGGCAAGAGCTTAACCGACGGGAGCCACCCAGGCACCCCAGAAAAATATTTTATTATTGTGCAAAAACACATAAAATATTTAGGAATAAAATAATATAAAATAAAATCCTCTATATGCAAAAACAATAAAATATTACTGGAAGAAATGAAAGAAAACCAAAAGAAATAAAGAAATACATAATTTTAATGGATCGAAAGCCTCAATATTAAGACATAATTCCTTCTCTACAGAATCAGTTCCATCATAATCTTGCAGTCATTCTGATTTTATATAGAAATATAAAGAACCATGAATTCATAGCAATATATTTACAAGAGAGTGATGTAGACGAAATTATACTACCTGATTTCTAGGCTTACTTTAAAGCTACAGTAACAAAGATAGATCAACAGACATGATCAATAAGTGTATCAATGAAACAAAATAGAGAACCTATATGTAGACCCATACCTCTAAGGTCAATTGATGTTTAACAATGATGCCAAAGTAATTCAAAGGGGGAAAAGAATGTTTTCAATAAAGGGGCCTAGAATAAATGGATATCATAGTTTTAGAAAAGAACAGAAGCCCCAACCTCACACCAACACATAAGAAAATTAAGTGGTTCATAGATCTAAAAATAAAAACTATAAAGATTTTGGAAGAAGACAGAATATCTTTGAAACTTAGAGGTAAGCGAAAATTTCATAAATAGGAAGCAGAAAGCAATAAACATAAAATCAAAAAATTATTTTAAAAACCTGGTAAATTAGACTTTATCAAAATTAGAGATTTTGGCTCAACAAAGGATTAGGAAAATGAATACACACACTGGGGAAAAAAATAAATGCACAAAGGACAGACACCCAGAATATAAAAGAACTCCTATAACTCAATAATAAAAAAAAAATAAGCAATCTAACAAAAAAAGGCAAATTATTTATAAAGATTTCACAAACTAAGATAAACAAATAGCCAAGAAACACATTTAAAAGTACTCAGTATCAGGGCGCCTGGGTGGCTCAGTCATGAAGCGCTTGCCTTCAGCTCAGGTCATGATCCCAAGGTCCTGGGATCGAGTCCCACGTCAGGCTCCCTGCTCAGCGGGAAGCCTGCTTCTCCCTCTCCCACTCCCCCTGCTTGTGTTCCTGCTCTAGCTATGTCTCTGTCAAATAAATAAAAAAAATATTTTTTAAAATAAGTAAATAAATAAAAGTACTAAGGTTCTATTAGAAAGTAGTCAGACTTTTGGAAAACTATTGGAAAGACAGCCAATAATAGCGTTGTATGGTGACTGATGGCAGCTACCCTGGTGTAGCAGAGCGTAACGTATAGAGTTGTTGAATCACTATGTTGTGCACCTAAAACCAGTGCAACGGTGTGTGTCCACTATACGAAAAAAAAAAGTATCTTTATTCATCAAGAAAATGCAAATTAAAACTGCAAGGAGATATCAATACCCATAAAGCAGAATGGCTAAAATTAAAGACTCCAAAACCCAAATGTTGGCAAGGAAGTGCATCACCGCAAACTGTCATGCAAATGATACAATGATTCTGGAGGAAGTTCTGGAAGTTTCTGAACTAAATATACTAACAATAAAAACATGTGTACTTTATGACCAAGCAATTTCAGTACTAAGTATTTACCCAAGAGAAGAAAAGATATATCCACAAAAGACTTGCATGAAAACATGCATAGCAATTTCATTCATATAATCAAAAACTGGAAATGACTGAAGTGTCCATTAACAAGAGAATGGACAAACTGATATCTTCATACAAAGGAATACTATCCAAAAACAAAAAGGAAAAGAGTAATGATGTAAGTAGCACAGTGATGGATCTTAAACACAGTATGCTGATGGGAACAAGTGTTAAGCAAAAAGTACATAAGGTATAATTCCACTGATATGAAGTTCTAGAACTGGCAAAATGAGCAGGGCAAATTCAGATCAGTGGCTGTCTCTGAGGGGTTTGTGAGATAATTGACTGGGAAATGGGTTGAGGGAATTCTGGGGTGATGGCAATATTCTGTATCTAATTGGGGATTTGGGTTGCAGAAATATATGCATTGCTGAAACTTATCTAGCAGTAAATTTAAACATTGTGCATTCGGTGTCCTTAAGCTTTGTGCGTTTAACTGCATATAAGTTTAACCTTAAAAAAGAAGAACCATAAAAACATGCACACTAAAGTATGGTGGTAATGGTGGCATTGTACTGATGTCTAAATTTACTTTATAATGAATCAAAAATACAGTAAGTTGATGGATATACAGAAGCAAGGATAGATGGATAGTTATGTGATAAGGCCAGTATAAGGATAATTTTATAGTTGTTATTAGTTTTCACTGAAAAACTTTTGACCTTTCTGTATCTTTGAAAATTTTTTAAAGAAAATATTGGAAAAATATGGTTAAGACCTACTTGATTTGGAAGGTATAATCATGAATTTGATAAATTTTCAGGAACCCTTCTAACCCCTAGTATTTTTTCTTCAAATCACTTAGAGTGACAATTATTTAGAGATGTTAGCTTTCAGAGTGCACAATATTCATTTCAACTTTTTAGCCCTGTTCATATATTAGATTTTCTCCATTTAAATGTGTGGTGCATTTGTTTTCTACAAATTCTGTAGATAATGTTGCAGAGTATAAAACATAGAATGATAACCTAATGGCCTTCTTAGAGAACAATCTTAATATTTAAGGAATATACACAGACTTTGGTCAAAGGGATGCAAGGGATGGGAGTAGTTCAGAAACCAATTTCAACAGTAAAAATGAAATGGTGATCTCTTGAGATCACTTCTATCAAAGTTAAGTCTTATAATTTCTATATTAAAGAGGGCCTAATTCTACTGAGAAGAAGATAATTAGTTTTGGTGAAACATTTTAAGCAGTAGTAACAACATTAAAAGTTATAGGTCGAATACTTATTTTGTGTATTTTTTATTGTTTTTCTTCTTTTTTTAGGGGAGGAGTCTTTTTCTTTTTTAGATTTATTTATTTGAGAGAGAGAGAGCATGCATGTGAGAGGGGTGTGGGGGAGGGGAAGGGGTGGCAGAGGGTGAGGAGAGAGAGAATCCTCAAGCAGACTCCCTGTTGAGCATGGAGCCTGATGTGGGGCTTGATCCCAGGAACCTGAGATCATGACCTGAGCTGAAATGAAGAGTTGGATGCTCAACCAACTGAGTCAACCAGGCACCCCTCAAACACATTTTGGATGGCATTAATGCTTGACACTGTAGTTAGTAGCCAGAGTGAAATAAAATCGAAATTAAATTAAAGCTGTGTTACCTTTAGTAAAAAATGATTAAAATAATGGTAAAGAAGAAGAGATCCCATCCCAATCATTATGACATGCACTGGTTATAGAACTTCCCAGAATTATAGCCATCCTTAGCTGATTTAAAATCAATAAATATAAGAGCTTATTTGAGCTATGTAACTCCTCTATCTTTTTGGATCCTAATTCAAACAAATGGATTTCAAAATGACATTTCTGATATTACTGGGGAAATATTAATAGACTGGGTTCTTAGGTGACATTAAGGGATTATTGCTAATTTGTGTATGATAATGGCATTTCGTCATCTTCAAAAAAAAATCCCCACTATCAAAATAGTATAAAATGTCTGGTAGTTATTTCCCTAGTCCCCTCTACTGTGGAGATCCTACAAATATAGCTGAGTAGCTTTTATTTGGGTAGAGGATGTTGTGGTACACCAGCCAGATCCTTGCTTCAGGACCAAGCCACTCATTTCCCCAGCTGTGGGAGGGCTGGCTGCTGACAACTCACAGCTGGGTCCCTCCATGGAAACTGACCCCCACTGAAAGCCCTGCCTAGCCTAAGGTTATACAACCCCCCTTGGGGAAGCCTACATTCAATGACTGATTGATGATGGAAGACAAAACCCATCACCTTGCTTTAACTAGAGACGATTCTAAATCCATCTCAGATTAATGTTCCCTCCAGGATTGGCTTGGCCTCTGTTACAACTGCAACTAAGTTCAACTTGTCCCTCTGCCCAGTCCTGCTTCCCTCACTCCATTAAAAGTGTTGGGGCACCTGGGTGGCTCTGTTGGTTAAGTATCTGCCTTCGGCTCAGGTCATGATCCCAGGGTCCTGGGATGGAGCCCCACATTGGGCTCCCTGCTCAGCGGAGAGTCTGCTTCTCCCTCTGCCTGCCACTCCCCCTGCTTGTGCTCTCTCTGTCAAATAAATAAATAAAATCTTTAAAAAACAAACAAAAAAAGTGTTGCTCCCAAGAGCAGACCCCACCCATGCATACAAATCATTTCAGAGTCTGTTTCAGAGTTCCAAGGTAGACTGAAACAGGTCACAAAAAAGTAGCAAAAGTGTTACTTGATGGATTGTCCCCAACAACAACAAAAAATTCTTCCTCTACAAAAGAGGAAGAGAGCAAAACTAATACTCTTTCTCCCATTTGGCTATGATGACTCCTTCTTTCCCACCATCAGTCATAAGCAGCCACTAGGGCTTTTCTCTGCAGGAATCCCAGTTGCCAAAAGTAATTCCAATACCTCTTCAGGGTCATGGACAAGCATCCAGAATGTTTCCCTGACCCCATGCCTGAGTGGAAACCTCTAATGCCCCTTAGCTTCTTCCCACACCACAGTGAGATGTCCTGAGTTCCAAGATCCTAGGGACGGATAATCAATGTGGCTGGAGCAGGGAAATTTAATAGTTCATGCCAAGCCAGAGCAAACCTCCAATCTCCATTTCTTTCAGGATTCAAGATACACTCTGTCAACCACTTTAGGCCAAGTATGCTTCTCCAACCTCTGTCCCAAAAACCTTACATTGTGAGATCAGGAATGGAGCCTGGATCAAGGCCTGAGGTAGAGGCCCTTGACCCCAGTGGTTGATGACAGCCCTAGCCTCTTGTAAAAACACTAACTCTGACTTCTTTGCTTAAACGTCCTACAGTGTGACTGCTTCCAAAAACATGCTTCACACATTCTCTTCTGTTTCTTCATCATAATATAGTTTTATCATCATATCTACATAAAAATAACCAGAGGAATAAAATTGTTTTTATTTTCATATGACATGATCACATATGTAGATAATCCTAAGAAATTTACAAAAACATATAGCTAAGGAAGAAATGTGGGAGGGTGACAGGATATAAGGTCAATGTACAAAAATCTGTAGTATCTTTCACATGCTAGCAACAGACAATTAGAAAATAAAATTAAAAACCCATTTCATTTGCAATAGTATAAAAACCATAAAATATTTAGAAATAAAGTCATGCATACCTCTAATATTGCCAGAAAAATTAAAGAAGAGAAATAAATGGATAAATATATTGTGCTATTCAGATGTCATTCTTCCCAATTAATATCTCAGCAGACACTTTATAGAAATTAATAAGCTGATTCAAAATACATATAGAAATGCACAGGTTATAAAAAATTAGAATTAATCCTGGAAAGACTGAATTCAAGACTTTTGATAAATCATCAGTAATCAAGAAGTCAGGTATTCATATAAGTGACACGTAAAATAGGAGAGTGCAGAGGTAGATATAGATGTACACAATAAATTGATTTTCAATAAAAGTGCTAAAGCAAAGTACTTTCAACAAATGGTGTAGGAACAACTGGATATAAATACAGAAAAAAAGAAGATGAATCCTGATCCCTACCTCACACCATAAAAAAATATGAATTCAGGGTGGAAAATAGACTCAAATGAGAAAACTAAAACTATAAAGCCATTAAACAAAAACAAAGGAGAGTATCATCTTGAACCAGGAGTAGGCAAATATTCTTTACTTCAGACACACAAAGTAGTAATCACAAAAAAAGCATAAATTATATTTCATCAAATTAAAAAACTTCTCATCTAAGGATGTCATTAAGAAAATGAATACAGTGAATTCATTTATCAAAGTTACACAGCTAAGATTTATGCATTACAGTGTTAGTAAATTTTACCTACAAAAGAAATAAATATTTAATAAAATAAATGTGAAGGCTTAAATAATTGAAAGGTGTCACTCTAGCAGAAAATCTCAAAGAGCTTTCTAGCTAGCTTTTCCCCATCTTCAGCTGGAGTTTTCAAGCTCAACCTGTAAATTCAATTGAGATATTAATGGGAGGACTTTCAGTGTGTGTGTGTGTGTGTGTAAAATCTTCCTTATCCAACATTCTTCATATTTCTCATTTCTCTACTTCATTATACACATACACACATATAACATATATAATGTATAATGTATTATATGTATATATAATTTATATATGAATTATATTCTGACAATTACCATGGAACATTTAAATTAATTTCTTCAGAGAAATATAAAACATTAGCTTCCTCTCTTTCTTGATATACACTAATGTTTTAAAATTCTTTTAAAGAAAATGTATGCTCTTCTTCATTGATTCAAAAAAAAAAACCTTTAAATAATATCTTCAGTTCTCATTGCAAGGACAAAAACATTTTTACTTTTTTTCTTTTCATATCTATACGAGATAATGGATGTTAACTAAATTTACTGTGGTCATCATTTCATAATATATGTAAGTCTAACCATTCTGCTATACATCTGAAACTTACACCATGTTGTATGTTAACTATATCTCAATAAAACTGGAAAAAAACACAATATTTTCTATTATTTTCTAATCATTCCATGTCACAATTCAAAAACAGTATCTGGATAACCAGGTTTTTGAGGTAAAATAGTAGTAGTATGCTCATCAGCTAAATTAAACTAAGGAGGGGAAAACCATTACGTATCATGATTAGCCTCTTTAATAAAACTCAAGCGTGTAAAGCTAATTTTAAATCTAGAAAGAATTCTTACTTGTTCCTCTCTCATTATGTAGCAGTTATAATATTTCAACATTAATTACAGGAATATAAAGAAATATAGTTAATACAAAGGTTTTCATCATCAATGAAAAGCAAAAAGCAAATGAAAACAAAAAGACAACTGACAGAATGGGAGAAGATATTTGCAAATGATGTATCTGAAAAAGAGTTAATATCCCAAATGTATCACGAACTTATACAACTCAACACCAAAAATGAAATCCAATTTAAAAATAGGCACCAAATCAAAAATTAATGATGTACTTACTGTATGGTGACTAACATAACATAATAAAATAAAATTTAAAAAAAATAGGCAGAGGACCTGAATAGACATTTTTCCAAAGAAAACATGGAGTTGGCCAACAGACACATGAAAAGATGCTCAACATCACTTATCATCAGGAAAACATAAATCAGAATCACAGTGAGGTATCACCTCACACCAGTCAGAATAGCTAGTATCAAAAAGACAAGAAATAAAAGTGTTGGTGAGGATGTGGAGAAAAGGCAATCCTCATGTGTTGTTGGTGAGAATGTAAATTGGTGCAGCCACTATGGAAAAGAATATGGAGGTTCCTCAAAAAACTAAAAATAGAAATATCATATGATCTAGCAATTCCACTTATGAGTATTTATCTGCCAAAAAAAACAACACTAGTTCAAAAAGTTATAAGCATTCCTCTGCTTATTGCAGCATTATTTGTAATAGACAAAATATAATAGCCAAGCAACCTAAGTGTCCATCATAGATGAATGGATAAAGAAGATGTGGTACACACACACACACATACACACACACACACAGAGCAATATCACTCAGCCATAAAAAAAGAGAATGAAATCTTCCTTTGTGACAACAGGGATGGACCTAGGGAGTATTATGCTAAACGAAGTGAGTCAGACACAAAAAAATAAATGCCATGTAATTTCACTTATATGTGGAATCAAAAAAAAAAAAAAAAAAGCAAAGAAAAAAACACAAACAGACTCTTAAATTCAGAAAACAAATTGGTGATTGCCAGAGGGGAGTTGAGGGGGCTGAGGGGATGGGAAAATGGGGAAAGGAGATTAAGAGGTACAAAGTTCCAGTTATAAAATAAGCAAGCCAGGAGATGTAAAGTACAGCAGAGGGTATGTAGTCAATAATATTGTAACAAATTTTATGATGACAGATGGTAACTACACTTATCTTGGTGAGCATTTTGAAATGTATATAAATGTCGACTCACTATGTAGTATAACTGAAACTAACATAATACTGTATGTCAACTATTCTTCCATTTTTTAAAAGTTAAAAGCACACACTGATAATCAGAATTTACTATGAATTACCTTTTGACCAGAGTAAAATGATTGCTCCCATTTCTATTTTCTTTGTATTAATCTTAGACTTATAATGATATTTTGTTACAATTTAATGATTCATATTCTTCCCTCATAATGAGGGAATACATTCCCATTATTTCTTATTTTCCATAAAGGTGCTGATATACATTTAGAACTTAAAGTCTTTGAAACCTCTTTACCATTAACTGAAAAATTATCCCTTTTGGTAGCAACTTTGTTTTCAATTCTGTCTGGAAATCCCTTCCAAGGATTTGTGTCAAATGTATTAAATTGGATAAAAAGTTCTGACATTAACCACAGTGGGTGAGTATAATAATTTAACAAATTCTGATTTGATACAAAATGCAAACAAATGCAAAGAGAACTCAATTTGAGGGATTTTTAGTTTATCTTTTTTTTTTTTTTTTACTGCTTTCTTACACTCATGTTTGGACAGAGACAAACCTCTCTGCTTCAGCAAAGGGTGCTCAGAAAATGTCTTAGTGGCCTTGCCTACATTCAGACCAATCCTGCTGTCACCCACTTAGGTTTTTAAGAGTGTAAAGTTTTAAATTGCTTATTTCATCTCCTATGTTTATAAATAATGTAGTTCCATTTCCTACTATCACATGCTGCTTAATGAGTTCTAAAGATTTTTATAAAGAGAAGTGAATAAATTTGTTCTATGTGACAAGTTAACTCATTTTGTGGACGATTCATGCTTGGTGCAGGCACTGCTGGCAAAGAAAACCACCAAAGGAGAGCCATTTCAAAATAACTCTTGAGACCCTGACCTCAGGGGTGTAGACAGCAAATGCCAGAGAACTTTCCTATGAAGACCCTTCAAAGCAACAGAACTTCAAACCTGGTCTTTCTCCTACTCTGAAACTCCAATGAAACATCAACAACTTCAATTACTGAGAAAGGAATAATTCTTCAATTATTAAGAAAGATGGATTCACAGGTAAATACTTAGTTTTCTTCATAGACTTGTCCTTTCCAACTTTGATGGAGCCTTCAGGTGCACATATAAATAGTGCTAAATTACCCTTTGATATTAATATAATAGTGGCTTAGAAAGCATATTTTTACAAGGAACTTTGCTTTTATTTAAAAGTAAAGCAAGGGGGCACCTGGGTAGCTCAGTTGGTTGAGGGGATGATTCTTGATTTCAGCTCGGGTCATGATCTCAGGGTCATGGGATCCAGCCCCACGTGGAGCTCTACACTCAGCAAAGGCGGGGTCTGCTTAGGATTCTTTTTCTCTCTTTCCCTCTGCACCCCCTCTCTCTAAAATAAATAAGTCTTTAAAAATAAAAAAATAAAGTAAGAACAAGAAGGCTGATATCTCTCTTTTAAAATTGTTATTAAAATAACACACCCACTTGTTTAATTGGAAAGCCCCCAAATTCACCATGTATAGGGTTAGCCATAAAGATAAAAGCAAGAGCTTTAGGGAGGAATATACTTAGAAGGATTATAAATATTGTCTGAAATGTATTGCGAACTGTAATTCTGATGATAAAGTAATAGATTAAATGTTAAATACAGCAAAGTTTGTTCCTGGACAAAATGAGACTTGGTAGCAGTGACTGAGTCAATTTCTCCATGGCGACCATGGGCTCAAGTTGAGACTCAAAGAGGAAAAAAATGTCCACATGGACTTGGGACATGTGAAGAGCAGCACAAGTGTGATGAATATGTCCAAACTATTTTGCCATTTTTTATTCAACATCTCTCTTACATTCCATTTTGTTTTATTAAATTTGCCCACAGAGTCTACCTGTCTTGGCATTTGAGGCAAAAGATATATGGATGATATGCTTTGACCTTCAGAAGTCATCTTCAATTTTCTTAAAAATATATTTAATAGTCTGAAGGAAATGGGGGAAACTTGTATTAATAAAATAGACAAATATGAGTGTTCAGAGCTGTTTCTTGTGTTTTGTTTCATTTAAATATTTTGAGTTCCTTGAAGGTAAAATCCATATTTTTAAATCTTTGCATAGTATCTGTCATGATGTGAGAATGTAGCATTTGATTTTTTTGAAGGATTTAATAAAATAAAATTTTAAAGATTCTCTTTAGACATTTAAGACTGAGCCTTATTTTAATGTTGTAAATGCCCTATGTGAGGAAATGGGAAGCTAGTGTTGCTGTAGAGTTAGTGATTGTATGGTGTGTTGGTAGGGGGTGGGGGGGAGAATGAGCCAAGGATAACTTTAGGGTAAGATGTTTAGCATTTTCTTTTAGATGTTCAAACACCATCTCAAAGTAGACAGGGCAGATTTCCAAGGTAAAGAAAGTACAGTATAGTGAAAAGAGCTTGAGCATTTTACCTACTTCCTGGCTCTGTGACACTAAGCTAGTTATTCATCTACTTTGAGCCTCTGCTTTCTAAAGATAATATTCTCTGCTTGAAAGCATGGTGGGGAGGAAAGGAGGAGGTCATTTCAGTAAGGCACTCTGTAGACATCCAAGAAATGAAAGCTATAGTATTTTTGGTGCCAAGTCAAAGAGTCCTTGAGGACTCTTGGTAGCTCTTGTACCCTGCATGGTACAAAGGATGGTCCTTGTGACCAATATCATATGGCGGATGTGATGCTGTGTCACTTCCTATTGGTTGTGGAGACTGGGCTTCTGTCTTTTCTTCTTTAAAGATTTTATTATTTATTTGACAGAGAGAGAGAGAGAGCACAAGCAGGGTGAGCACCACAGAGGAGAGGAAGAAGTAGAGTCCCCACTCAGCAGAGAGCCTGATGTGGGGCTGGATCTCAGGACTGTGAGATCATGACCTGAGCTGAAGGCAGATGTTTAACCAACTGAACCACTCAGGTGCCCCATGACTGTGGCTTCTGTCTTAAGCATTGTCTTGTTCTCTCCTCCCTCTCTTGTATCATGCTAGGGGATGGAAGTTCCCAAGCTGTGATCAACCCCATGGAGAAGAACACTTGCAAAGGAAGCCTCCAGCCAATAGCCAGCAAGGAATAGAGAGAGGCACACCAACATCCACAGGACTGAGCTTGTACAGATTCCTCAGCTCCAGGCAAGCCTTGAGAGCTGCAGTCCCAGCAATTGCTTCAATAAAACCTTGAGAGAGAACCCAAGTCAGAACCATCTGGTAAAGCCCCATCCACATTTCTGATCCTCAATTACTGAGTGATAATAAATGTTTATTGCTTTAAACTGTTAGGTTTGGGGGGCAATTTCTTACACAGCAATGGATAATGAATACAGTTTCTTAAAGTCTATGTTCTGTTAGATGAATTCTGTCTGGGAGAAATCTCCACAAGCCTACAGACACTGTTGTTTTCACATTCAGTCTCCAAGGACTAAACCACTTCCAAACTCCCTCTTAAAACTCTTACCAGAATTAGAAAAGATAGAAGGTCATAGACAAGAAACAGAAAAGAGAATTCACTTGCCAAGTATTTCTGGTCATAATTCAGAAGATACATCAAGCCAGAATACAAACATACAACCTAAATTTAATACAGCCACAGGATGTGACCTCAACAAAATAACAAATGACCCTAACTCCATGACTAACCTAAATTTCAGAGAGAGATAAAATGCAAGGGGAAATTAACTGCCATATTCTTGGAACTGCTAAGGGGAACCACTTAAAAATATCAAAAGGATAGTGTTATATAAAGCCAAGAGAACCCCACTTAAAAACTAAATGAATTGAAGCAGGAAGGTTATGCATTTAAGATGTTCCCCTCACAAGGAACATAAACAGAACATGCTTTTGAGGAAGAAGAGGTAATTGTAACTGGAATTTTTCATCTACACCTTTTGATAATCCTCTAAAGGCTTTGAAAATTGTTTTAGGGGAGCCTGAAAAGATGGTGGAGGAGTAGGGGACCCTATTCCAAATGGTCCCGAGAATTGAGCTGGATATCTACCAGACCACTCTGAACACCCACGAAATCAGCCTGAGATGTAAGAAGACAGATCTGAATCTCCACAAACAGAATATCACAGGTGGTCTGTTTCAAGGTAGGAAGTAGGGAGCCGTGATTCCACGGGCAGATATTGGAGGATAAACAGCAGGGGGAGGGAGCCAGCCTTGGGGATCCTACACCACTGGTGAGTGATAGCCTCCCACGCTGGGGACGGGGCACAGACTCCCAGACCAGTAGCGGCAGGGAAAGGACTTTAGGACAGCCCCCCAGACGGAAACCTGGAGAGAAACCTGGAGTGGCAGGGCCGCATGTGCGAACTGGGGTCAGCTGACACTGCTGGCAAAGAAAACACCAAAAGAGATCCATTTCAAAATAACTCTGAGATCCTGACCTCAGGGGTGTAGACAGCAAATGCCAGAGAACTTCCCTATGAAGACCCTTCAAAGCAACAGAACTTCAAACCTGGTGTTTTAGAAGCACAAAGGGCAGAGACATGCCCCGACCTGGAGGCGAGGACTGGGAGCCCTGCTGAGGGGAGCACAACCCAGGACACTGCAGTTTATAGCAGCACAGACAGAAACGGAGATAGTGTGGCCTGGAGAGCTCACTGAAGAACAGACTGTGATCTCTCTGCTCTGAGACAGAGGGTTGGAAATGATCTCTTCTGCTCTGACTCTCTGAAGAGACACAGAAAGCCTCCAGGGAAAGCCGCCAGAGAACAAAATCCCCCAAAAACCGGTTTTCACTGAGCCCATCCCCCGCCACAGGGGGCAGGGCAATGCTGCCCAAACAGGGTTGACTGAGTAACAGGATGGCAGGCCCCTCCCCCAGAAGACAGGCTGAGAGAACAAGAGGCCAGCAACCTTAAGGTCCCTAGAAAAACATGCATCTTGCTTGGGTTGTGGTCAATAATTTGGACTCTGTACATTCCCTCAACCACCCTCAACAGAATGACTAGGAGGAGGAACCCCCAAAATAGGAAAGACTCAGAGACTGTGACTTCTGCTACAGATTTACAAATGGATACAGATATAACCAAGATGTCAGAGACGGAATTCAGGGTAGCAATTGTGAAGACAATAGCAAGAATGGAGAAATCGATTAATGGCAACATAAAGTCTCTAAGGGCAGAAATGAGAGCTGATCTGGCAGAACTTAAAAATGCTATCAATGAGAGCCAATCTAATCTAAATACTCTAACAGCTAGGGTAAATGAGGCAGAAGAACGAATTAGTGATCTAGAAGACAAACTGATAGAAAAGAAGGAAAACAAGGAGGCCTGGAAGAAACAGCTAAAAATCCATGAAAACAGAATTAGAGAAATATGTGACACCATGAAACGTTCCAATGTCAGAATTATTGGGATCCCTGAGGGGGTGGGGGAAAAGAGAGAGGAGGGACTAGAAGATATATTTGAGCAAATCATAGCTGAGAACTTCCCTAATCTGGGGAATGAAACAAGCATTCATGACCTAGAGGCAGAAAGGACCCCTCCCTAAATCAAGGAGAACAGACCAATGCCACGGCATGTAATAGTAAAACTCGCAAATCTTAGGACAAAGGAAACCATCTTAAGGGCTGTTAGGAGGAAGAGATTCCTTACATACAGAGGGAGGAACATCAGAATAACAGCAGACCTATCCACAGAGACCTGGCAAGCCAGAAAGGGCTGGCAAGACATATGCAGGGTACTAAATGAGAACATGCAGCCAAGAATACGTCATCTGGCAAGGCTGTCATTTAGAATGGATGGAGAGATGCAGAGCTTCCAAGACGAGCAGAAACTGAAAGAATATGTGACTACTAAGCAGGCCCTGCAAGAAATATTAAGGGGGAGGGGGGTTCTATAAAAGGAGAAAGACCCCAAGAGTGATCTACAACAGAAATTTACAGAGACAATCTATAGAAACAAAGACTTCACAGGCAACATGATGACAATAAAATCATATCTTTCAATAATCACTTTCAGTGTGAATGGCCTAAATGCTCCCATAAAATGGCACAGGGTTGCAGATGGAATAAAAAGACAGGACCCATCCATAGGTTGTCGACAAGAGACTCATTCTGAACCTAAAGATACATCCAGACTGAAAGTGAAGGGATGGAGATCCATATTTCATGCCAACAGACCTCAAAAGAAAGCTGGGGTAGCAATTCTTATATCAGACAAATCAGATTTTAAGCTAAAGACTGTAGTTAGAGACACAGAAGGACACTATATCATCCTTAAAGGGTCTATCCAACAAGAGGATCTAACAATTGTAAATATCTATGCCCCCAACATGGAAGCAGCCATCTACATAAACCATCTGTTAACCAAAATAAAAAGTCATATTGATAATAATACGTTAATTGTAGGAGACCTCAATACTCCACTCTCAGCAATAGAAAGATCATCTAAGCAGAAAATCAACAAAGAAACAAGAGCTTTGAATGACACACTGGACCAGATGGACCTCATAGATATATACAGAACATTCCACCCTAAAACAACAGAATACTCATTCTTCTCGAGGGCACATGGAACTTCCTCCAGAATAGACCACATACTGGGTCACAAAACAGGTCTCAACCGATACCAAAAGATTGAGATGATTCCCTGCATATTCTTAGACCATACTGCTTTAAAACTAAAACTCAATCACAAGAAAAAAATTGGCAGAAATTCAAACACTTGGAAGCTAAAGACCACTCTGCTCAAGAATGTTTGGGTCAACCAAGAAATCAAAGAACTTAAACAATTCATGGAAACCAATGAGAATGAAAACACATTGGTCCAAAACCTATGGGATACTGCAAAGACTGTCCTAAGGGGGAAATACATAGCCATCCAAGCCTCACTCAAAAAAATAGAAAAATCCTGAATTCACCATCTAACTCTACACCTTAAAGAACTAGAGAAAAAGCAACAAACGATGCTTAAGCCATACCTTAGAAGAGTAATAATTAAGATTAGAGCAGAGATCAATGAATTAGAAACCAGAAACACAGTAGATCAGATCAACGAAACTAGAAGTTGGTTCTTTGAAAGAATTAATAAGATCAATAAACCACTGGCCAGACTTATCCAAAAGAAAAGAGAAAGGACCCAAATTAATAAAATTATGAATGAAAGGGGAGCGGTCACGACTAACACCAAGGAAATAGAAACAATTATTAGAAATTATTATCAACAACTATATGCAATAAGCTGAGCAACCTGGATGAAATGGATGCCTTCCTGGAAACCTACAAGCTCCCAAGACTGAAACAGGAAGAAATTGACAACCTGAATAGGCCAATAACCAGTAACGAGATTGAAGCAGTGATCAAAAACCTCCCAAAAAACAAGAGTCCAGGGCCTGATGGATTCCCTGGGGAATTCTACCAAACATTCAAAAAAGAAATAATACCTATTCTACTGAAGCTGTTTCAAAAAATAGAAACAGACAGAAAGCTTCCAGACTCATTCTATGAGGCCAGCATTACCTTAATCCCCAAACCAGGCAAAGACCCCATCAAAAAGGAGAATTTCAGACCAATATCCCTGACGAATATGGATTCCAAAATCCTCAACAAAATCCTACCTAATAGGATTCAACAATACATTAAAAGGATCATCCACCACAACCAAGTGGGATTTATCCCCAGGATGCAAGCGTGGTTAAACATTTGCAAATCAACCAGTGTGATAGAACACATTAATAAGAGGAGGGAGAAGAACCATATGGTCCTCTCAATTGATGCAGAAAAAGCATTTGACAAAATACAGCATCCTTTCCTGATTAAAACTCTTCAGAGTATAGGGATAGAGGGAACATTCCTCAAGTTCATAAAATCCATCTATGAAAAACCCACAGCGAATATCATCCTCAATGGGGAAAAGCTGAGAGCCTTTCGCTTAAGATCAGGAACACAACAAGGATGCCCACTCTCACCACTGTTGTTCAACATAGTACTAGAAGTCCTAGCAACAGCAATCAGACAACAAAAAGAAATAAAAGGTATTCAAATTGGCAAAGAAGAAGTCAAACTCTCTTCACAGATGACATGATACTTTATGTGGAAAACCCAAAAGACTTCACCCCCAAATTACTAGAACTCATACAGCAATTCAGTAATGTGGCAGGATACAAAATCAATGCACAGAAATCAGTTGCTTTCTTATACTCTAACAATGCAATGGTAGAAAGAGAAATTAGAGAAACGATTCCATTTACAATAGCACCAAAAACCATAAGATACCTCGAAATAAGCCTAACCAAAGAGGTAAAGGATCTATACTCTAGGAACCACAGAACACTCATGAAAGAAATTGAAGAAGACACAAAAAGGTGGAAAAATATTCCATGCTCATGGATCGGAAGAATAAACACTGTTAAAATGTCTATGCTACCCAGAGCAATCTATACCTTCAATGCCATCCCAATCAAAATTCCAATGACATTTTTCAAACTGCTGGAACAAACAATCCTAAAATTTGTATGGAATCAGAAAAGACCCCAAATCGCCAAGGAAGTGTTGAAAAGGAAAAACAAAGCTGGGGGCACCTGGGTGGCTCAGTCGTTAAGTGTCTGCCTTTGGCTCAGGTCATGATCCCAGGGTCCTGGGATTGAGCTCCACATCGGGCTCCCTGCTCGGCCAGGAGCCTGCTTCTCCCTCTCCCACTCCACCTGCTTGTGTTCCCTCTCTAGCTGTCTCTCTCTCTCTCTCTCTGTCAAATAAATAAATACAATCTTTAAAAAAAAGAAAAAGAAAAACAAAGCTGGGGGCATCATGTTGCCCTATTTCAAGCTATATTACAAAGCCGTGATCACCAAGACAGCATGGTACTGGCACAAAAACAGACATACAGACCAATGGAACAGAATAGAGAACCCAGATATGGACCCTCAACTCTATGGTCAAATAATCTTCAACAAAGCAGGAAAAAATATGCAATGGAAAAAACACAGTCTCTTCAATAAATGGTGCTGGGAAAATTGGACAGCTATACACAGAAGAATGAAACTCGACCATTCTCTAACACCATTCACAAAGATAAACTCAAAATGGATGAAAGACCTCAATGTGAGACAGGAATCCATCAAAATCCTAGAGGAGAACATAGGCAGTAACCTCTTCGACATCGGCCACAGCAACTTCTTTCAAGATACATCTCTAAAGGCTAGTGAAACAAAAGCAAAAATGAACTTTTAGGACTTCATCAAGATAAAAAGTTTCTGCACAGCAAAAAAAACAGTCAACAAAACAAAGAGGCAACCCACAGAATGGGAGAAGATATTTGCAAATGACACTACAGATAAAGGGCTGGTATCCATGATCTATAAAGATCTTCTCAAACTCAACACCCAAAAACCAAATAATCAAGTCCAAAAATGGGCAGAAGATATGAACAGACACTTCTCCAAAGAAGACATACAAATGGCCAATAGACACATGAAAAAATGTTCATCATCGTTAGCCATCAGGGAAATTCAAATCAAAACCACATTGAGATACCACCTTACACCAGTTAGAATGGCAAAAAATTGACAAGGCAAGAAACAACAAATGTTGGAGAGGTTGTGGAGAAAGGGGAACCCTCTGACACTGTTGGTGGGAATGCAAGCTGGTACAGCCACTTTGGAAAACACTGTGGAGGTGCCTCAGAAAATTAAAAATAGAGCTATCCTATGACCCAGCAATTTCACTACTGGGTATTTACCCCAAAGATACAAATGTAGGGATCCGAAGGGGTATGTGCACCCCGATGTTTATAGCAGCAATGTCCACAATAGCCAAACTATGGAAAGAGCCAAGATGTCCTTTGACAGATGAATGGATAAAGAAGATGTGGTATATATATACAATGGAATATTATGCAGCCATCAAAAGGAATGAGATCTTGCCATTTGCAACGACGTGGATGGAACTGGAGGGTGTTATGCTGAGCGAAATAAGTCAAACAGAGAAAGACATGTATCATATGACCTCACTGATATGAGGAATTCTTAATCTCAGGAAACAAACTGAGGGTTGCTGGAGTGGGGGTTGGGGTGGGAGGGATGGGATGGCTGGGTGATAAGACACTGGGGAGGGTATGTGCTATGGTGAGCACTGTGAATTGTGCAAGACTGTTGAATCACAGATCTGTACCTCTGAAACAAATAATACATTATATGTTAAGGAAAAAAAAAAGAAGAAGATAGCAGAAGGGGAAGAATGAAGGGAGGGAATCAGAGGGGGAGACGAACCATGAGAGACTATGGACTCTGAAAAACAAACTGAGGGTTCTAGAGGGGAGGGGGGTGGGAAAATGGGTTAGCCTGGTGATGGGTATTAAAGAGGGCACGTTCTGCATGGAGCACTGGGTGTTATGCACAAACAATGAATTATGGAACACTACTTCAAAAACTAATGATGTAATGTACGGTGATTAACATAACAATAGAAAATTTTTTAAAAATATATCTACCAAAAACCTAAAAAAAAAAAAAAAGAACAGTAGGATAAGTTACATCTTGATTAATTACCTCATTTTAACTTGGGAAGTAATTCTAGGTTTCCACTGAGTTAGCACAATTTTAATTAAAGCACTCCAGGAAAAAGCTCTAATTATTATTGTAAATGGCTTCGACTTACTAACGGTCTATTTTTCAGAACCTATTTTAGCACTTTGTATCATATACTCCAAAGAAACCAGTCAATGCACCAAATTTTACCTTAGGTCCCCAACAAGAGTATGCCATTATGTCACATATTAGTGATCCATATTCATTTTCTTGTGTGAAGTATGACATGTTAGCAGTATTAGTACCCAATATTTGATATCTGGGATTCAATAATCCAAAGACATTGGATGCCTGATTTCAGGGTGTGGAACACAGATGCAGTAACTGTGGACCACTTATTCAGTATTTCAGAGGTGATTAAAGAGATACATCTAAAAAAAAAAAAAAAAAATCTGTTTCCCCTGGAAGGATGCAAAAGAACAGATAAGAGGCTGCTCCTTGGAAAGACACACGTTCTGGAGGCGGATAAATATTTCTGCCTATGGACAAGGAAATGTTGAAACACTATTAAGAATATTGATTAAAAGTCTAAGACTTAGTGAAGTTACATGTCAACTCATAGACTTTTATCTTACGGAGATGCAAATCATTTCTGTTTGGTGGAAAATAAATCACCCAGAAGTTATTATTTGATGCTCTCAGAAAACATTAGCCCATTCTGTGTCTAAGATTGCTTATTAAATTGTTTATGAATTCATAGCCTCTCAAATGTCCTTCAGACCAGTTTGGCATTGTACTGGTTCCCTTATTAATTTTTGTGTTGAATAAAAAATGTTTGGCATGTGTTAATTTTTTTGAAGGTTTTATTTATTTATTTATTTATTTATTTATTTATTTATTTATTTATTTATCAGAGAGAGAGAGTGTGCATGCACAAGCAGGGGGAGCGGCAGGCAGAGGGAGAAGCAGACTCCCTGCTGAGCAAGGAGCCCGATGCGGGACTCGATCCCAGTCCCTGGGATCATGACCTGAGCCAGAGGCAGATGCTTAACCAACTGAGCCACCCAGGCATCCCTATATTTAAATGGGAGTCATGACTAATAACTTGTAGTTGTAATAATAATAAGTAATGATAGCATTGCCGTATAAATACATCATCAAAAGCAATTCCATTCTTCTCAATTATTTGCGTGATGTTCTCTTCATGATATTTAAAATGTAAAGAATTTAGAGGATCTCTGGCCAACACATGAATAAAATGTTTTATAAACTACACTTAAATATTCAACCTTACAAGCTCAAAGTCTTCCAAGCCCTGGTAAAAGCAGGCTCCATGATTATTTCATAATTTTCTTTTACATGAAACAATGACCAATTATTTCCCAAATGAACAAGGAGTAAAGAGACGGGGTAACAAAAAATTTAAAATCAGACATGATGTTAATGCTTTGTCTGCAGTGGTTCTCAACCAGGGCAATTTTTATCCCCCACAGGACATGTGACAACATCTGAAGACATGATCGGCTGCCACAACTAGGTGGAAGGTGCTACGGGCATCGTGTGGGTAGAGACCAGGGGTGCTGCTAAAGATCCTACATGGTACAAGACGGCTTAAAATGTTACTAGGGCTAACATTGAGAAGCACCGGTATACAGCATCGAGGCAAAGTGAGCAGAGAAATTAGCAGGTAGAAACAAGGGGGAAGACAATTACAAATGAAATGTAATTCTCCCCAATAAAAACTATGTACGAGAATATTACATCAGCCTAAGAAATAGTATAGCAATTACCTTTGAAACAGACTATTTTCAGGTAATAATACTTGTGATTCAGTTCAGAATTGATGTAGAACATTAAGAATAGCAAATTATTTTCATTTTTCACAATAACTTTGGCAAAATGGCAAATTATATGGCAATTCGACTCAAGTACAATTGCCACTTGTTTTATGGACTATGTTAACTCTCCAAAGAAATGAAATATTTCATAGATTTAATTTCACTTTTGGTCATTTACTACATGAATTTTGAGGCCAACTATTTTCCCCTTGCAGAATATGTGTGCTTGAGTATACCTATACATTATGTCTCCTTTCATCATTTGATATGAGAATTGAGAAATTATTTCATCTACAGAATTATAAGCACTTTTTACCAGGGTTATCATGGTAAAGAGAATCTTACTAGGCTCTTCTCTTTGAGCACAAAGAGAACCAACAAAATCTATGCACATGTTACCATATTCAACTGTAAATCTTATTCACCTTTGTACATACACCGGATTTTTTAAGAATCTGTTCCAAGATTCATGAGCACATTACTTTCAAGAGGAAACAAAAGTCTCTACCTCCATAAGAACACAACTTAATGTTGCAGAGCCTCAAAATCTGCAGAGGTAGTTATAGGCAGAAATCAACCTCCAACCCTTAGGGAGAAACCTTGTGATACATGTAAGGGGCGGGGTGTAACATTTTTTGTGTGTGTTAGAAGAATATTAAAGTAAGAATTCCCAAAAATCCTCACCTATAGAGAAAATGATTGATAACATTCTTGTCTTTTCAGAAGAACACGTCTAAACCATAGCCTATAACTACCTCTCTCTAAACACACCCAGGATGATACCACATGCTGGAAAAAAAAAAAAAAAATTCCCAGCAATAAATAGCATTCAATGTTAAAAGTGAACTGGGGCACCTGGGTGGCTCAGATGGTTAAGTGTCTGCCTTCAGCTCAGGTCATGATCTCAGGGTCCTGGGATCGAGTCCCGCATCGGGCTCCCTGCTCCTTGGGAGCCTGCTTCTCCCTCTGCCTCTCTCTCTCTCTCTCTGTCTCTCATGAATAAATAAATAAAATCTTTTTTAAAAAAAAAAAGTGAATTGGCATTTGAGGGAACTAAGAATTTTAATTATTTCTCAATGAAGCATACAGCAAGACCCACAAAGCCCTTTGAGGAGGTTTTGATTTCATAACCTGAGAGGTCAAATGATAACTCCCCATTCCCTGCCTTGCCTTGGACAGGGAATCCAGTTCAGTTCATTTAATTGATGTCTGGCACTTTTTAGAACATCCAAAATCATCCCAAGGATGAAATATATATATTAGTCCATGACCAGAGGAAGCAGGCCTTTTGGATCTGATAATCAGAAATCAGATTTCATAAAATGCTGTTTCATTGTGGAGGAAAATGGCCACATTCATCTGCCAGGGCATGCAAGATACAGAGGTTTTCTTGTCGCATCTGAACAAACACAGCACTCCTGACTGTAACTGAACTCTGAAATATACATCAGAGCCCACGCAATGCAAAATAAATTCTTCCCCTGTTATGGGATAGAGGATCTTCCATTTCAGGCAAAAGTCAGTTCAGAAGTGAAGCATGTGATACTAGAAAATGCCATATTCCAAAGTTAAAATGAGATCCTGCAAACCTCAATTCCTATAATCCACTCTGAGTGCTCTTGTCTAGAAGATTCTAAACTCTGGAGTGCAACCATTACATATCTGTTGTGTGTCTGTTCGTGTCACTGCTTGGCTTGAAAGCACACTTATTATAGGAGGCAATTCTTTAGAACCATTTTACACATTGTTTTCTAAAGTAGCGCAAAAGTTTCCAGCAGAGCTCATGTAGCTTGGAAGCCATGACAACCATTACTAGGTTATAGTGGGGCATAAAATTTGCCAACAGTCCCTGGGTTTTCTAAATTCATCTTCTCTTCAACACAGTTTCAACTGTCCTTAATTTTGAGCCACTGGAAGGGATTAAGGATCTTAGTTATAAGAAACATTCCATTAAAAAGGCAATCTCAAGGAAAATGTATCCAGTTAGAACTTGTTTGTGAAAACTAGATACATAAAAGCTCTTTCCTTATAGTCATAGAGACATTTCACAAGAGTTAAAATAAGAGACATTATTTTATAACTACATTCTTACTGAATTCACCATCCCATTGCCAGTAACACTGATGATTTTCTCAGACATTTTTTTGATTTCGTACTTTTAGGCAAGGTCACTGGTAGAAAATAAAGAATAATTTAATTCAATTACTCTGTAACATTTTGAGCACTCATCAATCCTTACAAGGTCAAGCATTGTTATTTGAAGGTCACACAAAGAAAATAAATTGAAGGTCTCTCTTCTGGGAAGGACGCCTTGTTTCCAAAGGAATTCTTCAAAGTTCCTCTTGAATTTCTGGTATATTAAATACAAATTCATAAAAATGCTACAATTTCAGAGATCAGTCAGTGCAAAATATGAAGATCATACAAAGTATGGTATATAAAGATAGGTCTTCAATCTTTATTTTTTTTAAGAGAGAGAGAAAAAGAGTGCGCATGCACAAGCAGGGGAGGAGCAGAGGGGAAGGGAGATAGAGAATCTCAAGCAGACTCTATACTAAGCATGGAGCCCAACTCGGGGCTCTACCTCATGACCCTGAGATCATGACCTTAGCCTAAATCAAGAGTCGGAAATTCAATGGACTCAGGAGCCCAGGTCTTCAATCTTCTGATTCTACCTATAGGTCCTAAAAATGTTCTTGAACATGTTCGCTAAGAATGTCTAGCTGTTAGCTGCAGCACTATTTGCAATAGGAAAACTTGGAAATCACTCCAATATAATTAATAGGAAGCTGTTTAAATAGACAATATTATAAACTGGGAGAGTCACTGAAACAGTCACTTACAAGACTAAATTCACCTTGAATGTACCAACGTGAAAACATTTTAATATACACTAAAGTGAAGTGACTAAGTGGAAAATTCTATGCACACATGCAGATACACTCCATATATAATATGTAATATGTATATGGAGTTACATGTGAATCATTCTCTATATTTTTCTCAGTTGAAAGCTTCCATTATGGAGTATGACTTTCCCACACACTGTATTTCTCCTCATCTCCACAAGGCCAGGGTCATACTCTAATTATTAGGAACATGTGAATACCCCAAAGACAGATAAAAGAGAGGTGAGGGAGGATAAGCCTATTCTTCCTGCTCTACAGAAATCCATGTAACCAGGGGTGCCTGGTCGGCTCAGTTGTTAAGCATCTGCCTTTGGCTCAGGTCATGGTCCCACAGTCCTGGGATCGAGCCCCACATCGGGCTCGGACTTCTCCCTCTCCCACTCCCCCTGCTTGTGCTCTCTCTCTCTCGCTGTGTCTCTCTCTGTCAAATAAATAAATAAAATCTTTTTAAAAAAATCCATGTAACCTGTGGCTTTTGATGCAGAGATATTTGTTAGTGGGAGAATTCAAAATTAAAATAACCTAGTGGGTATTAAGAAGGCTGGAATGGGGATGGTGGTGTCTGGGTGGTCCAGTTGGTTAAGCATCTGCCTTCAGCTCAGGTCATGATCTCAGAGTCCTGAGTCCCATGTGGGGCTCCCTGCTCATCGGGGAGTCTGCTTCTCCCTCTGCCCCTCCCCAGCTCCTGCGCACTCTCGCTCTCTAGCTTGCTCTCTCTCAAATAAAAAGAAAAAAAAAACAGGCTGGTATGGTTCAAGACTTTAGTTTAATAGTTTATACTGCATGTCTTAGAATTTCAAAAAAGAGGTAAGAACCCTGGGAGTGAAAACACCATTCCTACCTTCTTCTTTAATATTTATTCTAAGTGCTTTGCATGATGCCTTGCCCGTAACAGGCCCTAAGTAAACATTTGTTAAACTAATGAATGATGCTGGTAGTTCACTTTAAGGTGTACATTGTTATGTTGGGATAAAAGTGAGGGTCATGCAAAACTGAGAAGTAACCAGAGAAGCCATTATGGTCCTCTCCAAGGGCTTGTCTACAAAGTCTCTGTAAAAAGTCCCCTTCTCTTGCTCAGGTTTGGCAAAGAATGGTATCCTAAGATCAATAAAACTTCCTAAGTTCCTAAGACCTAGATCAGATTCCATGTTTTTCATCTTTACTGTTTTACCACAATTAGAGGTCCCAACACCATACACTCTGCAAATTGGAAACATAGTAGTAAGTCGCGCGCCCCACCCCACCCCTGCCCCGTGCACAATTTAGCTCAGTTTCAGGCTACGTGAATTCAAAGAAGTCATAAACACTTAAGCCATAAAATGATCATCTATAGGTCAAAGAATACACTTATAATCACTGTGTAAAATCATTAATCAGTAGTACCCAAGGTATTCACAATTAGGGTGAGGCATCAGGAAAAAAATATGAAGGTGAAGAGAGCATGACCCCCAAAAGAAGCATTTGCAAAGAGCCAAGCTCTGGAATTCCAGAATTATAGCTAAGTGTTAAATCTAGAGAGGGAAGTCCATAAGGAGGTAAAAAATATATCCCCATACGTGCAACAAGGTAAGTACTAAAGACCTAAATATATACAGTGCATTGTGCTCTGCCCCACAGAGAAGATACAAAGGGGAAACTGTGTGATGCTTTTGAAAACTGTATTCAATGAATAATTTGTAAATCTCATTGAACTCCTCCACTGATTTTCTAAAATGTTTTAGTCAAAGGAACAATAATGGAATTTGCAAGGCAATGAGAAACAAAGTGTCAATTTTCTGCTCCCACTCAGAGGGTGTTTCCCTTGTGGGGTATGTGTCATAGATAAGGGAAATGTGAAAGGTTATTTTTATTGTTGTTGATGTCATTTTTTAACATCTTGCATGGTGTGGCCTCCCAGCTGAGGATGAAGCCCCCAGAATGCCTACCTCCTTTATAAAAATGACTTTTGCTTTTGTGCTTTTTGACATGGTCACTGATAAGAACATATATATATATATGAACATTGGTCAAAAAATGAAAAATTAGGGACCAGTGGAATATCAACATTAAAAAGTAAGGATTAGGGGCACCTGGGGGGCTCAGTCAGTTGAGCATCTGCCTTCAGCTCAGGTCATGATCTCAGGGTCCTGGGATCGAGCCCCACGTTGGGCTCTCTGCTCAGCGGGGAGCCTGCTTTTGCTTCTCCCTCTGCTGCTCCCCCTGCTTATGTGCTCACTCTCTCTCTTTCACTCTCTGTCAAATAAATAAATAAAATCTTAAAAAAAAAAAAAGTAAGGATTAGTACTCAAAAGCCAGGCCTAAAGGTTTTATTCAATTGTTAAAGTTGAGGCAACAAATATGACTTTGAGCCTCCTTGTAGGCCAAAGCAAGAAGTTACATACATTTCCAGCATACATATAATAAAACAAGACAACTCGCAAAAAAAGAGTATCTTGAGATCATGGAGAAATATTTTTTTGGATTTTCACAGGAAGGACAAGGAGTCCAAATAAGCTGGTTTATAAAGGTCTGACTGAGTTTACAAATATGATTAGGGACATCAAAATCAATTTATATAATTAGGGGTTTGAAAAAATTGGGAGATAGATTTTGAGTTTGTATTCTCTGATAAGACATTAAGTACATAAAGACACACACAAACTGAAAGTGAAAGGATGGAGAAAAATATTCCATGCAGAAAAGGGAAGGAGAAGTAGCAATACTCTTACCAGACAAAATTGATTTTAAAACAAAGACTGTTAACAAAAGACAAAGAAGGGCATTACATAGTGATAAAGGGGTCAATCCAAGAAAAGGGTAAAACATTCATAAATATTTATGCACCCAACATAGGAACACCTAAATATGTAAAGCAAATATTAACATACATAAAGGGAGAAATTGACAGTAATACAATAATAGTAGGGTACTGAATACCTGATTCACATCAATGGAAGATCAACCAGACAGAAAATCAATAAGGAAACACTGGCCTTTAATGACACATTAGACCAGATGGACTTAACAGTTATAGACAGAACATGTTATCTAAAACCTGCAGAATACACATTCTTTGCAACTTGCACATGGAACATTCTCCAGGAGAGAACACATTAGGCCACAAAACAAGTCTCAATAAACTTACAAGACTGAAATCATGGGGCACCTGGGTGGCTCAGTTGTTAAGCGTCTGCCTTCAGCTCAGGCCATGGTCCCAGGGTCCTGGGATCAAGCCCCGCATCAGGCTCCCTGCTCCACAGGTAGCCTGCTTCTCCCTCTCCCACTCCCCCTTGCTTGTGTTCCCACTCTCGCTGTGTCTCTCTCTGTCAAATAAATAAATAAAATCTTTAAAAAAAAAAAAAAAGACTGAAATCATACCAAGCATCTTTTCCAACCACAATACTATGAACCCAAAAATCAATTACAAGAAGAAAATCAGAATAAACACAAATATGTGGAGGTAAATCAACATGCTACTAAACAATGGGTCAACAAATCAAAGAAGAAATTTTAAAAATGCCTTGAGACATAGGAAAATTGAAATACAATTTTCCAAAATCTATGGGACATAGCAAAAGCAGTTCTAAGAGGGGAAGTTTATAGCAATACAGGCTTACCCCCAAGAAGCAAGAAAAATCCCAAATAAACTACATAACTCTACACATAAAGGAAATAAGAAAAGAAGAACAAAGCCCAAAGTTAGTAGAAGGAAATAAAGATCATAGCAGAGGGGCTCCTGGGTGGCTCAGTCAGTTAAGCATTGGATTCTTGGTTTCAGCTCAGGTCATGATCTCAGGGTCATAGGATTGAGCCCTGCATCGGGCTCCATGCTCAACGTGGAGTCTGCTTGAGATTCTCTCTCTCCCTCTGCCTGTCCCCCGACTCTCTCTCTCTCTCCCAAATAAACAAATAAAATCTTTAAAAAATATATCATAGCATAAAAAATAAATGAAATGGAGACTTAAAAAAATAGAAAAGATCAATAAAACTAAAAGCAGGTTCATTGAGAAGACAAATATAATTGCTAAACCTCTAGCCAGACTCATCAAGAAAAAAAAGAGAGGGGCCAAATAAACTCAGAAATGAAATGGAAGTTATAACACACACTACAGACATACAAAGAATTCTCAGAGACTATTACAATTATACTACAACAAATTGGAAAACCTTGGAGAAATTGATAAATCCCTGGGAAATAAATCATGATGAAATAGAGAATCAAGTTGAATCAGTAGATTAAAAAATTCCCAATAGACAAAAGTCCAGGACCACATGGCTTCACAGGTGAACTCTACGAAGTATTTAAAGACTTAGTACTTATCCTTCTCAAATTATTACAAAAAAGTTGCAGAGGAAGTAATGCTTCCAAATTCATTCTATGAGGTCAGCATTACATTGATATCAAAACCAAAGATACTACAAACACACAGACACAAATTACAGGCCAGTATCCCTGATGAACGTAGATTCAAAATTGCCCAACAAAATATCAGCAAACTGAATTCAACAATGTATTGAAAGGATTATACACTACAATCAAGTGGGATTTATTCCAGGGATACAAGAATGGTTCAAGATCCACAAATCAATCAACATGATACACCACATTAACAAAATGAAGGGAAAAAAAACAAGATCATCTCAATAGACGCAGAGAAATCGATTCACAAAATTCTACATCCATTTATGAGAAAAACATCTCAACAAAGTATAGAGGCAACATACCTCAACATAATAAAGTCCATATATGACAAATCCACAGGCAACATCACCCTCGATGGTGAAAAGCCAAAAGCTTTTCCTCTAAGATCAGGTTCCTATCCATAGGATACAAAGAAATTACAAATAAAAACTGCAAATATTTTAGGTTGTTCTCAACAAAGTTTACTGAAAGGGAATCTAACAGAGGCAAGCTGAAATGACTAATACCTACTCCTCATGAAGAGTATTAGCCTGAGAAATGGACAGGGCACTGGCACAGAGAAAGAGAAATAGGCCATTGAAGCTGAATATAGAACTTATAATCAGATTCATGTATATGGGTGTGTGTGTGTGTGCGCACATACACACACATGTATATTTAGCATTTATAATGCTACCTAGGTTATGTATATATCTAAAAACTGGAAATAACCCAAAAGGCCATCAACAAATGACCATACATCAAGGAATAGCTATACAATGGCATAATATTCAGCAATAAAAATTACATACAACTAATATTTCCAACAACATGAATCAATCTCAAAATCACTACGCTAAGTTGAAAGAACCCAAGCAAGAAAGTACATACTATATAATTCCATGTATATACAATTCTATAGCATGCAAATTAATCTGTAGCAATGGAAAAACAGTCGGTTGTTGCTTGAGGATTGGGTCAAATGTGGGATGGACTGCCATGAGCAGGAGGAAACTTTTCTGGATAAATACTCATTATCTTGACCGTGGTGGTGGTTTCTCAGGTGAATACATAACTTAAAACAAGTCAACATGCACATTTTCACATTTTGTACTGCGATTATACCTCAATATGTTTTATGAGAAAGGTCTGGTTCAAAGAGAAGAGGTTCAAAATATAATAGAAGATATAATTATTATTAGTTCAGTGGCAAGCTGGAATTTGTTACAAAGAACAAGGAGAAGTTGTAGGCCTGAAGTATAATAACAGGAGAGGAGAAGAGAATGTGTGTATATACAGTCTCATCTTATCACTTCTACTTGACCCAAAGCTGGCAAGGTTACCTGCCCAGAGGGAGCGGGGGAGAAGGGGAAGTTAAAAAATCAACAGGAAGAGCGCCTGGGTGGCTCAGTTGGTTAAGCAACTGCCTTGGGCTCAGGTCATGATCTCCTGGAATCCCAGAATCGAGTCCACATCAGGCTCCCTGCTCAGCGGGTAATCTGCTTCTCCCTCTGACCTTCCCCTCTCTCATGTGCTCTCTCTCTCTCACTCTCTCTCTCTCAAATAAATAAATAAAATCTTTTAAAAAAATCAACAGGGAAAGCATTTCAGTTGCTATGCTGTAGACCAAATCAAACCTAGTGGCATAAAATAGCAACCATTTATTATGCTCAAGAATTGTGTGTGTCAAGCATATGGACAGGATACAGCAGAGATGGCTTATTTCTACTCCAAAATGTCTAGGATCTCAGCAGTTCTCTTGAGAGAAGAGAGAGGTAACTCAATGACCATGGTGTGAAATCACCTGAAGGTTCACCCTCTCACACGTCTGGAGATGGATTCTACCTCTGGGTCAGGATCCCAACTGGGGCTATTGGCTGGAACATCTACAGGTTCCCTGGAGGCTTTCCAGAAGGCTCGTGGGGCTTCCTTGCAACACAGTATGTGGTTCTAGACCAGAAGAAAGTCTCCCAAGAGAATCAGATGGGAACTGTACCACCTCTTATGACCTACTTGAAAGCTACTGCTTTAATAACACGCCTGCCCAAATTCAAAGAGAGGTAACAGAAGGAATAGCATGGAGGACATTAGGAGAAGGAAGGGAAAAATGAGGGGGGGGGCAGTCAGAGGGGGAGATGAACCATGAGAGACGATGGACTCTGAGAAACAAACAGGGTTTTAGAGGGGAGGAGGGTAGGGGGATGGGTTAGCCTGGCGATGGGTATTAAAGAGGGCACATACTGCATGGAGCACTGAGTGTTACACGAAAACAATGAATCATGGAACACTACATCAAAAACTAATGATGTAATGTATGGTGATTAACATAACATAATAAAATTAAAAAAAAAAAACAGGTAACATAGACGTCAACTGCTCTGATAGAAGGAATAGCAAAGTCCCATTGTTATACCAACCAGCGAGATATGGTGGTGACCATCTTTGGAAAAATCTGATTGGCTACAGAAAGTTTGGAAAAAGCCCCATTATAGGTGGCGGAGTGAGTAGTAGTGAGTTACATATGCCAGGCTGCATCTAAGACCACCTGAGGCTAGTGATATCTAAATATAGTAGCACCATCTGCTCTGCTGTGTGACTTTCCCTGGCAGTTGTCAGTTGCTATGGAATAAACACCAAGAAAGCAAAGAGCCGAACTCATCAGGAGCAAGGGTTTGCCAGATAGGAAAGACAAGAGGGGAAAGAGAATTTAGGAATCCTGGCAAGAGTGTGTGAATCACAGAATTAAGATGGGTAAGGAGGAACGTCTTTGAAAATTGAGGATTAACAGCTAATGCAACAATACACAGTTGCTTATTCTTATCAACTGGCAAAGTTAGCAAGGAAAAAAAAAAACACATTGGCAAGAATCAGAGCAAGTGTAGAACTAGGTGTAATAACACAAAGCCTGAAGCTAGACTACCTGGGTTTGTACCTGATTACCACTTACTTGCTTTGTAGCTCTAAGCATGGTAAACTATCTGTAAAATGGAATAATAGTACCTTCCTCCCAGAATCATTAGGAATATCAAGTTTCTTATTATATGCCAAGCCCTTAAAATAGTGCCTGGCATATAATAAACACTAAATAAGCGCATTATCAGTATTAGAAAAGGACAAAATAATTCTTGGTATGTAACGGCTTCATTAAATGCCTTCTGTAATTACACTTTTTTAAAATTGGCTATAGAGCTTATGCTTTATAATAGAGAAGGCTGAATTATTCTCATTTTATAGGACCCTGGCACGGTTAAGTTTAAATATATACATCTCAAATGTGCACCCATCTTAGGAACTCATTCCTAGCCACAGAATTCCAATTTTTATACACATATGCTGGCCCTTTCTTAGGATTTGTTGTGCTTGATTTTTCTTAGAGGCAATATCATGATTGACGGATAACCTGAATTTGGTAAATTTCCAAGACTGCTGCTTCTTAAATCCATTCCAGTCTCATGTCACCTCAAGATTGTCCGAAGTAAGTTTAGAATCCAACAGTCCTGATTATCCATATCAGCATCCACACAAAAAGGATGTAGTCAGTTTAGCTTACCAATAATTGTTTAATGAGGAAAACTATAGCACTTAATTTTGATGTTAAAATGGAAAGATAAATCTAATGGTTTATGACGAAGGTAACAACAGATCATCTTAATCCAGTTAAAGGATGCATTAGTTCCTAATACTGCACGGTACAAATACTCCTTATGCTAATTTTTGACTCAACCCAGTCCCAATGACGCACATTAAAAACATTTCCTGACTGAATCTGATTTTGGGGCCACTAATTTGTTCTAAATATCTCATATTTTTAAGTTGGGATCTATTATGCAACATTTCTCAGGAAAGTAATGTCCAGGTATCCTTTTGAATATTTCTATAATCTTTCCTGTAAGATATAGCACAATTCATTCCTCTTCCCCTTCATGTGCCATAATAGCGGTATTCCTCAGGGTCTTCCCTTGCTCTCTTTTCTGCCACTGCTTCACTGTCCCCTAGCTTACCCACTCCCATTACCTGGTGATCTTGGTGTCATCCAGGATCCTAACAGGAAACAGATGGCACACTCCAAGTGGGGCAAACCATGAAGAGTTTATCTAAAAAGAAGCTATTGAGGGGGGCGGAGCAAGATGGCGGAGGAGTAGGAGACCTGGATTTCGTCTCCTCTCAGGAATTCAGCTGGATAGGGATCAAACCATTCTGAACACCTACAAACTCAACAGGAGATCGAAGAAAAGAAGAGCAACAACTCTCTCATCAGAAAAGCGACCACTTTCTGGAAGGTAGGACGTGAGGAGAAGTGAATCCGAGGCGATATTTGGGAGGATGGACGGCGGGGGAGGGGCCTCCGTCGGCCGCTTCTGGCAAGTGATAGAACCACGGAGCACAAAATCGGAACTTTTAAAAGTCTGCTCCGCTGAGGGACGTCACTCTGGTGGCTAAGTGGGGGGTGGACCCCTCCGGGACAGTGTGGTCTCAGGACCCTCGGGGTCACAGAAAGACCGGGGTGCCTGAGTGCAGCAGAGCTCCCAGGTATCGGAGCAGGGAAGCCGGCTGCAGAGACAGAGCCCAGGCGCAGGCTCTCAGCTCGGGGTGGCCATAAACCGTGATCCGCGGCACAGTCGGGCCCCTGCTCCTCCAGCAGGGACCCAACAAGCGGCAGATCCGGGGAGACTCCCCTTCCTCCCCGGGGAGGAGCCACGCGGGAGTGCACCGCAGGGATCTGCTGGGTTTGGAGGCTCCACCTGGGGTCGGGTGCCAGAGATAGAAACGCGCGGTCACAGGCCGGGTGAGCACGGAGAGCGGCCGGAGACCGGGGAGAAGGGAGTGACTGACGGCTTTTCTCTGGGGGCGCACTGAGGAGCGGGGCCCCAAGTTCTCGGCTCCTCCGGGGCGGAGACTGGGAGGCCGCCATTTTCACTCTCCGCCTCCAAAGCTGTACAGAAAGCTCGCAGGGAACAAAAGCCCCAGAGAGCAAACCCGAGCAGATGACTTAGCCGGGAGGGGGCAAGGGCGGGGCAATTCCGCCTCCGGCAAAGACATTTGGGAACCACAGCAACAGGCCCCTCCCCAGAAGATCAGCGAGAACAGCCGGCCAAGACCAAGTTTACCAATCAATGAGAACGGCAGAACTCCAGCGCTAGGGGACTACTGCACATAGAATTCACGGCTTTTTTACCATGATTCTTTAGTCTTTTAAAGTTAATTTTTTTTTAACTGTCTTTTTGTCTTATTATTTCTTTTTGAATTTTTCTTTTTCCCTTTTTCAACCAACATCTTGTCAATCCCTTTTTAAAAAAAAAAAAAACATTTTTATTTTTCATTTTTAGAGTCATATTCTATCCCTTCATAGTAGTTACCCATACTTTTGGCTTATATATATAAGTTGTTCTCTCTTTAAAATTTTGAGACAGTTTCTTCTAACAGATTAAAATATACCCTAAATCTCCAGTATATGGTGCTTTCTATTCCCCTGCCTGATCACATCCTCTCCCTTTTTTTTTTCTCTTCTTTTTTCTTTTTTTAAATCCTCTTCCTTCTTTTTTCAAACAACTTCTTATCAATTCCTTTTATAACATTTTTTATAATTTCCATTTTTACACTCATATTCCATCCCTTCATCATATCAACCCTTATTTTTGTACATATATAAGTTTTTCTTTCTTTAAAATTTTGGGAGGCACTTTCTTCTAAAAGACCAAAATACACCCCAAATCTAGTGTGTGGCACTGACCTATATACCATATAGATCATATTTGATCACATTCTGGTTTTCCTTTTGTTGTTGTTGTTTTGTTTTGTTTGTTTTTGTTTTTATCTTTTTTTTTTTTTCTTTTTCTTTTTTCTCTCTTTCCCTTTCTTATCCCACTGCTTCAGGTCCTTTCTGATTTGTTTAGAGTATATTTTCTGGGGACGTGGTTACTCTGCTAGCATTTTGTTCTCTCATTAATCTATTCTCCTCTGCACAAAATGACAAGACGGAAAAAATCACCTCAACAAAAAGAACAAGAGGTAGTACCGACTGCCAGGGACCTACTCAATACGGACATTAGTACGATGTCAGATCTAGAGTTCAGAATCATCACTTTAAAGATACTAGCTGGGCTTGAAAAAAATATGGAAGTTATTAAAGAAACCCTTTCTGGAGAAGTAAAAGAGCTAAAATCCAACCAAGTAGAAATCAAAAAGGCTATTAATGAGGTGCAATCAAAAATGGGGGCGCTAACTGCTAGAATAAATGAGGCAGAAGAGAGAATCAGTAATATAGAAGATGAAATGATGGAAAATAAAGAAGCTGAGAAAAAGAGAGATAAACAACTACTGGATCACGAGGGCAGAATTCGAGAGATAAGCAATACCATAAGACGAAACAACATTAGAATAATTGGGATCCCAGAAGAAGAAGAAAGAGAGAGAGGGGCAGAAGGTATAATGGAACAAATTATAGCAGAGAACTTCCCTAATTTGGGGAAAGAAACAGGCATGAAAATCCAGGAAGCACAGAGAACCCCTCTCAAAATCAATAAAAATAGGTCAACTCCCCAACATCTAATAGTAAAACTTACGAGTCTCATAGACAAAGAGAAAATCCTGAAAGCAGCTCGGGAGAAGAGATATGTAACCTACAATAGTAGAAACATTAGATTGGCAACAGACCTATCCACAGAGACCTGGCAGGCCAGAAAGGACTGGCAGGATATATTCAGAGCACTAAATGAGAAAAATATGCAGCCAAGAATACTTTATCCAGCTAGGCTGTCATTGAAAATTGAAGGAGAGATAAAAAGCTTCCAGGACAAACAAAAACTAAAGGAATTTGCAAACACAAAACCAGCCCTACAGGAAATCTTGAAAGGGGTCCTCTAAGCAAAGAGAGACCCTAAAAGCAACATAGACCAGAAAGGAACACAGACAATATATGGTAACAGTCACCTTACAGGCAATACAATGGCACTAAATTCCTATCTTTCAATAGTTACCCTGAATGTAAATGGGCTAAACGCCCCAATCAAAAGACACAGGCTAACAGACTGGATTAAAAAACAAGATCCATCGATATGCTGTCTGCAAGAGACTCATTTTAGAACCAAAGACACCCCCAGATTGAAAGTGAGGGGGTGGAAAACCATTTACCATGCTAATGGACACCAAAAGAAAGCTGGGGTGGCAATCCTTATATCAGACAAAGTAGATTTTAAACCAAAGACTGTAATAAGAGATGAGGAAGGACACTATATCATACTTAAAGGATCTATCCAACAAGAAGATCTAACAATTGTAAATATCTATGCCCCTAACATGGGAGCAGCCAATTATATAAGGCAATTAATAACAAAAGCAAAGAAACACATCGACAACAATACAATAATAGTGGGGGACTTTAACATCCCCCTCACTGAAATGGACAGATCGTCTAAGCAAAAGATCAACCAGGAAATAAAGACTTTAAATGACACACTGGACCAAATGGACTTCACAGACTTATTGAGAACATTCCACCCCAAAGCAACGGATTACACATTCTTCTCTAGTGCCCATGGAACATTCTCCAGAATAGATCATATCCTAGGTCATAAATCAGGTCTCAACCGGTACCAAAAGATTGGGATCATTCCCTGCCTATTTTCAGACCACAATGCTTTGAAACTAGAACTCAATCACAAGAGGAAAGTCGGAAAGAACTCAAATACATGGAGGCTAAGGAGCAGACTACTGAAGAATGAATGGGTCAACCAGGAAATTAAAGAAGAATTAAAAAAATACATGGAAACCAATGAAAATGAAAACACAACTGTTCAAAATCTTTGGGATGCAGCAAAGGCAGTCCTAAGAGGAAAGTATATAGCAATACAAGCCTTTCTCAAGAAACAAGAAAGGTCTCAAGTACAAAATCTAACCCTACACCTAAAGGAGCTGGAGAAAGAACAGCAAATAAAGCCTAAACCCAGCAGGAGAAGAGAAATAATAAAGATCAGAGCAGAAATCAATGAAATAGAAACTAAAAGAACAGGAGAACAGATCAACGAAACTAGGAGCTGGTTCTTTGAAAGAATTAACAAGATTGATAAACCCCAGGCCAGACTGATCAAAAAGAGAAGAGAAATGACCCAAATCCACAAAATCATGAATGAAAGAGGAGAGATCACAACCAACACCAAAGAAATACAAACAATTATAAGAACATATTATGAGCAACTCTATGCCAGCAAATTAGATAACCTGGAAGAGATGGATGCATTCCTAGAGATGTACCAACTACCAGAACTGAACCAGGATGAAATAGAAAACCTGAACAGACCTATAACCACTAAGGAAATTGAAGCAGTCATCAAAAATCTCCCAAAAAACAAAAGCCCAGGGCCAGATGGCTTCCCAGGGGAATTCTACCAAACCTTTCAAGAAGAATTAATACCTATTCTTCTGAAACTGTTCCAAAAAATAGAAACGGAAGGAAAACTTCCAAACTCATTTTATGAGGCCAGCATTACCTTGATCCCAAAACCAGACAAAGACCCCATCAAAAAGGAGAATTACAGACCAATATCCCTGATGAACATGGATGCAAAAATTCTCACCAAAATACTAGCCAATAGGAAGCAACAGTATATTAAAAGGGTTATTCACCATGACCAAGTGGGATTTATCCCTGGGCTGCGAGGTTGGTTCAACATCCACAAATCAATCAATGTGATACAATACATTAACAAAAGAAAGAACAAGAATCATATGATCCTCTCAATAGATGCAGAAAAAGCATTTGACAAAGTACAGTATCCTTTCTTGATCAAAACTCTTCAGAGTATAGGCATAGAGGGTACATACCTCAATATCATAAAAGCCATCTATGAAAAACCTACAGCAAATATCATTCTCAATGGGGAAAAACTGAGAGCTTTCCCCCTAAGGTCAGGAACGCGGCAGGGATGTCCACTATCACCACGGCTATTCAACATAGTATTGGAAGTCCTAGCCACAGCAATCAGACAACAGAAAGAAATCAAAGGCATCCAAAGTGGCAAAGAAGAAGTCAAACTCTCACTCTTTGCAGATGATATGATACTTTATGTGGAAAACCCAAAAGACTCCACCCCAAAACTGCTAGAACTCATACAGGAATTCAGTCAAGTGGCAGGATATAAAATCAATGCACAGAAGTCAGGGGCTTTCCTATACACCAACAACAAGACAGAAGAAAGAGAAATTAAGGAGTCCATCCCATTTACAATTGCACCCAAAACCATAAGATACCTAGGAATAAATCTAACCAAAGAGACAAAGGATCTATACTCAGAAAACTATAAAATACTCATGAAAGAAATTGAGGAAGACACAAAGAAATGGAAAAACGTTCCATGCTCATGGATTGGAAGAACAAATATTGTGAAGATGTCAATGCTACCTAGAGCAATCTACACATTCAATGCAATCCCCATCAAAATACCATCCACTTTTTTCAAAGAAATGGAACAAATAATCCTAAAATTTGTATGGAACCAGAAAAGACCCCGCATAGCCAGAGGAATATTGAAAAAGAAAAGCAAAGCCGGCGGCATCACAATTCCGGACTTCAAGCTCTATTACAAAGCTGTCATCATCAAGACGGCATGGTACTGGCACAAAAACAGACACATAGATCAGTGGAACAGAATAGAGAGCCCAGAAATGGACCCTCAACTCTATGGTCAACTCATCTTTGACAAAGCAGGAAAGAATGTCCAATGGAAAAAAGACAGTCTCTTCAACAAATGGTGTTGGGAAAATTGGATAGCCACATGCAGAAGAATGAAACTGGACCATTTCCTTACACCACACACAAAAATAGACTCCAAATGGTTGAAAGACCTCAATGTGAGACAGGAGTCCATCAAAATCCTAAAGGAGAACACAGGCAGCAACCTCTTTGACCTCAGCCAAAGCAACTTCTTCCTAGAAACATCGCCAAAGGCAAGGGAAGCAAGGGCAAAAATGAACTATTGGGACTTCATCAAGATAAAAAGCTTTTGCAAAGCAAAGGAAACAGTCAACAAAACCAAAAGACAACCGACAGAATGGGAAAAGATATTTGCAAATGACATATCAGATAAAGGGCTAGTATCCAAAATCTATAAAGAACTCATCGAACTCAACACCCAAAGAACAAAGAATCCAATCAAGAAATGGGCAGAAGACATGAACAGACATTTTTCCAAAGAAGACATCCAAATGGCCAACAGACACATGAAAAAGTGCTCAATATCGCTCAGCATCAGGGAAATCCAAATCAAAACCTCAATGAGATACCACCTCACACCAGTCAGAATGGCTAAAATTAACAAGTCAGGAAATGACAGATGTTGGCGGGGATGCGGAGAAAGGGGAACCCTCCTACACTGTTGGTGGGAATGCAAGCTGGTGCAGCCACTCTGGAAAACAGTATGGAGGTTCCTCAAAAAGTTGAAAATAGAGCTACCATATGATCCAGCAATTGCACTACTGGGTATTTACCCCAAAGATACAAAAGTAGGGATCCGAAGGGGTACGTGTACCCCGATGTTTATAGCAGCAATGTCCACAATAGCCAAACTGTGGAAAGAGCCAAGATGTCCATCGACAGATGAATGGATAAAGAAGAGGTGGTATATATATACAATGGAATATTATGCAGCCATCAAAAGGAATGAGATCTTGTCATTTGCAATGACATGGATGGAACTGGAGGGTATTATGTTGAGTGAAATAAGTCAAAAAGAGAAAGACTTGTATCATATGATCTCACTGATATGAAGAATTCTTAATCGCAGGAATCAAACTGAGGGTTGTTGGAGTGGGGGGTGGGGTGGGAGGGATGGGGTGACTGGGTGATGGACACTGGGGAGGGTGTGTGCTCTGGTAAGCGCTGTGAATTGTGCAGGACTGTTGAATCTCAGATCTGTACCTCTGAAACAAATAATGCAATATATGTTAAGGAAAAAAAAAGAAGAAGAAGAAGAAGGTAGCGGGAGGGGAAGAATGAGGCGGGGGAAATCGGAGGGGTGGACGAACCATGAGAGACGATGGACTCTGAAAAACAAACAGGGTTCTAGAGGGGAGGGGGGTGGGAGGATGGGTTAGCCTGGTGGTGGGTATTGAGGAGGGCACATTCTGCATAGAGCACTGGGTGTTGTGCACAAACAATGAATCATGGAACACTTCATCTAAAACTAATGATGTAATGTATGGGGATTAACATAAGAATAAAAAAAAATATATGAAAAAAAAAAAAAAGAAGCTATTGACAAAGAAGTGGACAGGATATGAGGGACCATAACGTGATAGTGCAGTAAGCCAGGGCACAGCAAAGGAGGAACTATCCCCATTCCCAGACTGAAAGAAACTAAGAGCATAATGACTGGAACTCTGGAGAAGATTGTGGAAAGAAGGTCACCTTGAGAGAAGAAGTGACCTTCTATTGAGGGACACAACCAGACTTAAACCATCGCCAAGGGAGGGAGGGAAATAAGTAAACAAACAAACAAATATGACCTCACTCTGCCATCAGCTCCCACCAATCTCCTTCTCGGGATCGTTGGACAAATTCTCTACGGGATGTTTGTATTTCCATACATCTTGAGAGCAGAGGTGCTGACTGCCTTTGTTACAGACTACTTTTCCAAGGATGTTGGTATATTGCACACTCTTGGAGGATAAAGATTGTGTCTCCCTCCAGAGTCAAAGGCAGGCATACTTACTGCCCATTATAAAAGATTCAGGTTCTCTAAGCTCACAGGTCTCCCGTGCAGGTGCCACTGGCCTTTTTCACATTGTCTTGGGAATACATTAGGATTTGGGGAACAGATGCAATAAAATCTTGATACCCTAGCTACCACTATTGCTGTAAGTGATACAGTTTCTTACTGACCAGGAGCCCAGTGTCTTCTTAGCTTCTGTGGTGAGCTGACTTGTTTGCTCCTAAGAAAGGTAAAATCTCCAGCCCTTCATAGTTCTTGGCAGAGGTCCCTATGGGCAGAACCTAATCTGAAGTCAGAGGGCAGACCTATCATCTGATTGATCCATAGAGGTCAGCCTTCCAGAGCCAAAACAGAGCAGAGCAGTACATCCGAAGGGGCAAGTGAAATGTACCTGCCACATCATCTAAACACTGTTAACTGTCAAATCTGTATCTCCATGCCTGATGGAATATATCCTGAGCTTCTGACTCATACGGCTAGTTACTCACTGGCTGTCCCATGGGCATCAACTCCCAAGGTTTCCAAATTCAAAGATTGACACCACCATCTATCTGTCCAGTTGCCTAACCTGGGTTTTATTCCTGACTCTTCCCTCTCCCCAAATCTCATCATGTCAATACGAATTCACATCTAGTCTGTTCCTTGCTCTTCATCTCTATGACCACCAGCCTGCCAGGACAACACCATCTCCCTGTTGGAAGACATATCAACCTCCTTATACTTCTTCCTCAATTTCTTTCATGAATATTCTATAGTTTTCTGAGTACAGATCATTTTGCCTCTTTGGTCAGGTATAGTCCTAGGTATCTCATGGTTTTTGATAGAATTATAAATGGGATCAACTCCTTAATTTCTCTTTCTTCTGTCTCATTGTTGGTGTATAGGAATGCAACTGATTTCTCTGCATTGATTTTATATCCTCCCTCGTTGCTGAATTCCTGTATGAGTTCTAGCAATTTTGGGGTGACTCTTTTGGGTTTTCCACATAGAGTATCATGTCACCTACAAAGAGTGAGAGTTTGACTTCTTTGCCAATTCGGATGCTTTTTATTTCTTTTTGTAGTCTCGTTGCTGAGGCTAGGACTTCTAGTACTATATTGAACAGCAGTGGTGATAGTGGACATCCCTGCCGTGTTCCTGACCTTAGGGGGGAAGCTCTCAGTTTTTTCCCATTGAGAATGATATTCTCCTTATACTTTTTGCCTCATCCTGACTAGCTCCCCTTGAGCTCTCTCAATACTTTAGCCACGTTGATCTTCTTCCAGTTCCTCCTACTGGCCCTGATCCCTCCCTTGACATGTCTTTTATACATGCTGACTTCTTTTCCAGAAACATGGTTTCCTCTTCTTTGTGTGGGTAACTCCTGTTAGTCCTTCAGATCTCTGGTCAAGTGTTTCTTCCTTAGAGATACCTCCCCCAACCCCTCAGCTAGGCGATGTCTTTCTTTCCCCACCAGGCTATGTTCTCTCTGAGGGTGGGAACCAGTGTGTTTCTTGTTCACCATGATAATGCCAGCTCCAAGCACAAGGCCTCCACAGAGTAGGCTCTAGTACAGATATGTCCCATTGATGAGTACAATGAAACACAGTGGTCTGGGTCACAGTCAGATAAGGTACCCCTCAAATATGCCTATTCTGTCAGTGCCCACTAGAACAATAAAACATTTCCATGTGCAAGTAACTCACCTAACATAATGTTGGATCAGAGGATCTCTTTGTGAGCTGCTGGGAAATTTTTAGAAAAATGGGAAAATAATCAAAGAAATATTTTCAAGACATGTGAAGTATAGATAAAATAACTTTTAAGAGTCACTGTGCTGAGGTGAAAATTCGCTATCCAAATTTTTTTTTTTTAAAGATTTTATTTATTTATTTGACAGAGAGAGACACAGCGAGAGAGGGAACACAAGCAGGGGGAGTGGGAGAGGGGGAAGCAGGCTCCCCGCAGAGCAGGGAGTCCGATGCGGGACTCGATCCCAGGACCCTGGGATCATGACCTGAGCTGAAGGCAGTCGCTTAACCAACTGAGCCACCCAGGCGCCCTATCCAAATATTTTTTATGATCTTCTTGACATTTTTTGAAACCTAATACATCAATTTAAAAAAAATAGGTGACATCTCCCCTAGAGCAATTTGAACCTAAATGAATGTAGCAGAAACAGAAGTGGTATTTAGAACTGTAACTGAGCCATTTTCGTTCCTATTCCAAAGTATTTATTCTCATCCACAACATCTGAGCTTTGACTTTCTGGTTTTAATATCTTTCTTTACATTTAAAAAGAAATGCATAAAATGAAAAACAGGGATGAGCTCCACATGAGTTAGAACACAATATAATTTATCTGTCACTATCTTACTGCTCTGAGAATAAGAACAGTTTCATTTCCTTGCTTTTATCTACAAAGGTAGAGTGTTAACATTGCATGAACACAAACATTGGTATTTTCACTCCCTTTTTAATTGAGAAATGTGATAAGGAGCCTATTCCCTTTAGTACCATGCAGAGGTCTTATTTTCCTGGACAGTCCCATCAATTTCCAAAGCCAAACACTCGAGTAAGGCATCAGAAACACATCTTTCTACCTTTCTTCAAATTTTCAGTTCTAGGTCAGCAGCAGCTGAAGTGGTGACCCTAGGACAGCTTGGCCACCAGGTGAGAAGCAAACAAACCAACAAAATTCCATGAAGCTTTTTATTTTGAGGAGGGGGTATTCATAGTTCTTCATATGCTTAGTTTGACTGGGCTGTTCTTTGAACCAACCAATGTTTTTTCAGGACATGTCTCTCTCTTATATATTCTTCTTTGTTGCAACTGAAGCTGTTAGGGATAGCAAGAGCAGATTAGCAACACCAAACCTACTGATTTTCCTGATTTTCTTTACAACCCTTTTTCTGCCCCAACAGTGGGGGGAGGGGTTCTGGAGGGGGTGAACAGTGTAGTTAAAAACACACTGGATCAAAGGAGGGGAGTGGATGGCACCTGAGTTTTGTCCCTGACCTATTACCATATAATCTTTAACTCAGTTTCAGAAAAAAAAAAAAAAAAAGACAAAAATGTGTGAAAAGGTTAACGCTAAGGTCCTTTAAGCTCTGTGATTTCTATTGTCATAAAGAGATAGCTAAATAAATAAATAAATAAATAAATAAATAAATAAATAAATAAATAAATAAATAAATCACTTCTTTCTCAAGTGGAACTTAGAACTATTTTTACCCCTCAAAGTTTGTCACTGATATTTGGTCTTTAAAAAATAATGAGGGTGATGATAGCTTTTTGCAACAGACTAATCGGTAGGAATCAATAAAAAATATTCTTGGTTTTATTTATAAGTAAACATAACAAAAGCAAAAATTCTAAAATGTTCATAAGCAAACATCAGCCCACAGCATGAGTTATATGTGTAATGTTTTGCTTGCTTGAGTCCATTTGCTTGCTATCCAATTAGAAATTTACACTGTGATGAAAGTAGGAATTTCTATCTAATATTTAGGTGGTAAAATGCAAAGTGCATTTTACAGATGGTGACAAATATTTGAATCAAATTACTCACAGCGTCTTTCAGGGACTAATTATTACACGTCTAGACATTACTTTCATACCAAATACCTCTCGGGGGTAAACAGCTCAGAAAGAATACATGGATACAGAGTATGGAAAGCAACAGGGCTACTTGAAAATAAACCTCATTCTGTATGCCAACAAATCTCCAAATTTTACTCTCCAGATCTCTTTACAATTAATGAAGAGCCCAGGAAAGCCTCTGTCTCCATGGCCTGTATCTATCATTATTTACCATATAGGAAACTAAAACCTAGCAGTCTTTTAGATATGCATGCATTAATTAGTTTTAAAGTAACAATAAGAAACCATATTATATCAGAAGGCAGATAATGTATTTATATGAAAAATAATATTGTAAAACAAAAAAATACAATAAGAGGGGCCCTGTTTCACACATTTTGCCAATGTCTTTACGTCTGGCTTAACAGGAAACAAGTGTAATTTTCTATGTGCTTCTGCATTTGATCCATTGAGATTTGTCACTTTGGTTGAAGCATATGAAAAAAAAAAAAATCTGGTCTGGTCCAGATAGATTGTTGGAAAGCAGGAGTATTTTGACTTTTCATTCAATTGTGGATATTCTACCTAAACTCAATGAATGAATCTAAAACAAAGTTTATGATAATTTGTTAGATTTTATTTTTTTTTTATTTTAAAGATTTTGTTTATTTATTTGACAGAGAGAGAGACAGTGAGAGAGGGAACACAAGCAGGGGGAATGGGAGAGGGAGAAGCAGGCCTCCCACCGAGCAGGGAGCCCAACGTGGGGCTCAATCTTAGGACCCTGGGATCATGACCTGAGCCAAAGGCAGATGCTTAACAACTGAGCCACCCAGGCACCCTGGTCGTTAGATTTTAAAAACGAACTCATTGATGAGTATGTAGAACAACTTCTGATTTTTGAAAAATAAATATCCAGGGCAGCTGGATGGCTCAGTCAGTTAAGACTCTGCCTTCAGCTCAGGTCATGATCCCGGGGTCCTGGTATCAAGTCCCACATCAGGCTCCCTGCTTAGCAGGGAGCCTGCTTCTCCCTCCCCCTCTACTGCTCTTCCTGCTTGTGCTCTCTCTCTCACACTCACTCTCTCTCTCTCAAATAAATAAGATATTTAAAAAACACTATTTAAAAATAAATAAATAAATGTCCAAATGTATATATGAATATGTAAATATGGCCCCAGAAGCATGGGGAAAAGGTCTTAAAAAAATAAATACGATATTATTTAACTTCTATAATATGCATCATATATTATTGTGTAATATATATTATATGTGAATATTACTTATTATGTTATTAGGATAGTATCTATTTAACCTCTATGATAACTTGGGGCAGGGGCAGAAAGAGGGTCCCAAAAAGAATGAAATGTGAATTACGGATACGTTTTACTTTCTTGTGGGGAGTCTGTGTGCCTGTGTGTACGTACCTTTGTTTTTCAAATTTAAAAAAAGGGGGGAGGGAGTGGGTTGGAGAGGAAGCCAGACCAACTTTCAGACTTTTGAGTGACACCTAATGTCAAAGACCAAGAAAATTTACAAAGTCCGGGTAAAGATGGTTTTTCTCAAAATTCTATCTCTATCAAATCACTTATTAATATTTGAAAAGAACACAAAATTCTCAGATAAGCAAAGTACACAGAAGAAATGCTACCCACACATCCTCTTGAAAAGTACTTTAAGGTGTTGTCTAGCCAGGTTAGAGAGGAAATTCCAAGTTAGGATGACAAGAATAGACAGGTGGCCACATAAAAGGATTCATTACTGAACACGCTGTCCTCTACCACAGGATGTTGTACATTTTAAGTAATATTAGAGCAGTCCAGTTACTCGAGTTACGCTTATACAATAGGTACTGGGACAGGCAGAATTTCTAGTGTAGAACCTATGGTATGTATTCCCTTGGCTTTTGGAACTCTCTGTACCACTAGTCTGTCAAAAAGTGTAAACAGAAATCAACTAAAAATCATTCCAACAAGTGAAAGTTCATAAAGGAAAAATCTAGAAACAAAACTGAAAATCGGGAGTCTCTGACCCGTGTTTCTCACTCTGCCTTTGCTTTGTCCTCATCCATGTAACCCTCCTCCTCCTCCTCCTCCTCTTCTTCCCTCCCTTACAGATGCCAAAGTCCCATCCCAAAAAATCTGCTTCACCAGACTGAATGAAACTTGGCTATCTGTATTCATTAAAGTTTCTCATTCAGACTTGAGAGGACGGAGATAGCTCTAAATGGAGGCTATCTTGGATGAGTAGGTCAAGTTAATAATAATATTATTGTCTATTCATCTAAAAACATGCATCCCATATCTAGCTCCAAGGAGAAACAAATTTGGATTTTCCATTTGGTGAAAGATCATAAGCCTATGATCTCGATTCCATTGGAAGAGGACCACATACAACTTTAAGGAAATTTTAGTTTCTGACTCTTGATAAAAAAGTATAGAGCCATATAACTCATACATCTACTCAAAAAATACTTACTGAACGCCTCTAGGTCCCAAGTACTGTGTTGGATGGTGGAGATAGGATGGTCCATAAAGTAGACACATACCCTGTCTCCTAGGACTAAGACCCTTTGTCATACTGTGTCGTAGATAAAATATTAACTAACTCAAGACAACAAATATACTTACAGAATAGTCTCTTGAGATACAGAGTACATTAACACATTTTTTTGAACAAATATAACAACAGAACACTCATTGGATTCACTGTCAATCTGTTTTCTGACCCAAAAAATGCAGAATTTCAACAGTTGGTCTGAAATTTTCTCCACATGTTTGAAAAATATTAATGTTTTTTAGCTATAAATGTAAATATTAACACGATAAAAGATATTAATCTAAACAGAGATTAATACACATTTTAGCCACCTGGTCAATATCTATGATAGAAGTAAGAAGTTAATATATTTTCCCAAAATTCTGTTCTTTGGAAGGATATTTAACTTAGTTCCATTTAAAATATTTTTAAATGTTTTCACATGCTCATTACAGCAATGGACTTAAAAACAACAAACTTCAGTATATTGACATTGTCATTACTCATCCTATTGTTTCCTCCAATTTTTTCTTCCAGTGTATCCATTTTTCCAAAATGCAATACCATGACATTTCTTTATCACTATGCAGTGGAATGCATGCTTCCCAGAACATGCCTCTTTCGCATAAGGATTCTTTTGAGCTGAAGGCAATCAAGACCCAGCAGACTCAGGAAAAGCTTTTTACCTCCCCCTTAAATGCCTAAAAGAAAGGGGGCCTGTCTGAGCAAGAGAACTATCACCAGAGATAATTTTTTTAATGTAAAAGACTTAATCTGCACATCAAGGCAAACATCTGATGACCAAAGAACTTCATCTTCTCCTCTTATCTTCCTGTGAAAAGCCTCCCCCTCCTGAAGCCCTAGACCCTATATTTTTCCTATATTTGCCTCAATTACCTGCCTGCCTTTGAGTCCCCTATCTTTTGGGGGCTAGGGTAGAGGTAAAATTATTTTTCCTCCCCTACACCTATTTACCCAAGCAATTCCTGTTTAATTCATTTCATCTTTCCTCATAAATAATTGCGCCAGCTCCTTATAACTCTTGTTGCTTTTTTTCTGATTCCTTCTACATTTCGGAGCTAATGAAGTGGTCAGTACTTAGCCTGCTACATTTCTTTAAGACTTCGGTAAGAATTATGACCACCCTGTCCAATGCCATGTTGTTTCTGTCGAGAAGATAAACTATCCTAAGTTTCATGGTGCTATGCTAAGTTTTTGTAATTTAATCTAACCCTTGGGTCTTTTTTGGCAGCTTTCTCACACAGGATCACATCTATGTGATTGGTTTACTTCAAGTCAACACAAATTAAGATGATGTATCCCACGTCTACTTATCTCTTCCCCTCTCTGATGTGTTCACAAAGGACTTCCAAGTACTTAGAGAGGGGACAGGGAAATAAGGGACAAACATCATGGATCCCTTACTGAAAAAGAACTGCCATAGTGTTTTTAAGAAATATTTTGGGCATATGTTTACAAGTTTGGTGTGGGTCGACTATTAGTTGTTTCTGTTTGTTTGTTTGTTTAAATAATGCATCACACTACACATTGATTATATTCTTTTCCCTATTACATTAATAGAAACAGGTGAACATCATGAACTGTGCCTATAAAGAGTCAATGATTCAATTGCAGGGGAAAAACTACTGGACTCACAGCCTCATATAATATTGATTCTACTGTTAATTAATTGCCTACCATGAGTCTGGTGCTATACTAGATACATGGCAAGAGGATGAAAAAGTAGTTTCTGTTGACAAGGAAGAGCAGGAAAGAGAAGGCAAAATGGTAGTGAACTGTGAGCATGGGCTCGGACTCTGAGAGTCAAATGTGGCTTCTATGCTTTTTAGCTGTTTGACTTTAAACAAGTTCTTGAACCTCGCTAACCCTAAGTTTCTTCCTCAGAGGCTTAGAAAACATAAAAAGCTAAATTGAATGCCTCCCATTTACTACAACTGACTTAAAGTTAACACTTCCCATCATTAAGTGATTTACATAAATTACCTCATTTAGTCATGATTTATCTTGTGAAGCAAGAGAGGCTCAGTGACCTGAAGTCGCACAGTAAGGAAACAATAGACATGGGATTGGGACATAGTTTTATCTCCAAATTTTAGGCGGTTTCCTTCTGTTTTTCATTAAGTTTGTTTTAATCGATGGTACATGGACACAGACATTTACATGTTAAGTTGTTCTAAAGGGCTTATTATGAAAACCATTGTCTTTAGAGGCCTACCTTCCACCATTCCCAACCCCCAGAGATGGCTGCCTAGAAGTCTTTGAGCTGTCTCTCTCTTGGCATTTACCTCTGCATCAGTAAATAATCATTTTTACAGCACACTACTTGATTGGGGTGGACAGGAAGGGGCAGGCAAGGGGGACACAGATTAACTATTGTTTTTCACAATGCAAGATGAGAATCTTCATCATTTCTATACTTTCAACACGTCCATACCACATCTATCGTTCCCTCCCGTACCATTCTCCCCAAATAGTAATACAGTCTATTCGGTCTTTATGTCATCATGACTATTTAATATTTGTGCCTTAGTATACTTTTTTTAAAGATTTTATTTATTTATTTGAGAGAGAGAGCATGAGTGAGGGGAGCAGCAGAGGGAAAAGCAAACTCCCCACTGAGCAGGAGCCTGAGGCAGGGCTCAATCTCAGGACTCTGAGATCATAACCTGAGCCAAAGGCAGACGCTTAACCCACTGAGCCACCCAGGGGCCCCATATGCCTTAGTATACTTTGATTATGTTTTTCTTACACAACCTTCTTGTTTTCTTCAGATTTAATACTGTTCTCATTCCCCATGTGCTTAACATTACTGTGTTTCCATTCCTCTCTGATTCTCTCAATCTCTCAATGTATCCAAATATGCCAGGTATTCGTTTTTGTCATTTTCTTCTATTGGAGACATTGCTCTCAGAGCTTTCTGAACTGTTCCACTCCAAAATGGTGGCCCTCCATGCTGACCACCAGTCCACATCCTGTGCACTCATCTCTTCCTGGAGTTGGATTCCTTATTCCCCAAATCCCATGAATTGCCCTTTCTTCATGTACTCTCTTATTTTAGTGGAGCAACTCCCCTTGGGGCTTCCCAAGACAGAGCTCTTAGGAGTTAAAAGGTTTTAAGGCACTGCATATCTGAAAATGTTCTAGTCTTTCACACTTAACTGATAGTTTTGCTGGGTATATAATTTTCGGTTTGATACCGTTTATCATCAACATTTTGAAGACATTACTTCACTGTTTTCCAGCTTCTAGTTGCTGTGAAGAGCTCTGAAGCTCTTCTGACTTCTGATCCTTTATGTGTTACCCTCACTACCCCCATATCTCTTGGTGCTTCTAGGACTTTCTGTTTGTCTCCAGGATTCTGTTTCATGATGCTATGCCTTGGTGTGAGTCTATTTTCATCTGTTATTCTGGGAAACTCAATTGTTTAATTCTGGAAATTTTTCTTGAATTAATTTTTAATGTTTTCCTCCTTTCTATTTTTTCTGTTTTTCAGATATGGTACTTCTACTACTGAATTCCTCGACCCACTTTTCTTTCTAATTTCCCATATGAATACATTAATAACCATGAGCTTCTCTCTGACTATTCCTTCAAAAACTGTATCTTGTTCTTCCTACGTAGTATTTTCTCTTATGTCTGAGAATAGTAATGATCAATTTCTCTAAAGCTTTCATTTTCCTGATTAGCATCTTGTAAGTTTTACAGTCTTCTCATGGGTTTTGTTTTGAACTCTTTTATGTTAGACTCTCCCTCAGGTATCTGTTCATTGTTGCCTATCTGCTCATATCTAAGAAACTGACTGGAAACCCTGTGGACTGCCCAACCAAGGCCTTTATACAAGGGAATCTGACTCTTCTTTTATTAGAGAAACCCTGGTATCAGTATATTTACATATTTGTTCTTAGACTTGTCAGAAATCCCAGAAAATAATCTTCCAATCACTCAAGCTTTGTGAACCCAGGGGTAAAAGAGTTCAGCATGGGAAGGGATCTTAATATTCATATATAACATTTCATTTAATATCCATGTTTCTGTTTGGTTCTCTTCCCTCATATGTGCCACATTCACCAACACCTGGTTTATTATCTACAGAGAAGAAAATTTTAATTTACTGTTGATTTGGAGTAGGCACAGTATTTGATGGAGGGGGGAAACTGCTCCATTGTCTTTCAGTCAGTCCTTTTGGTTTTAGCACCACCTTCACCCTCACTTTCTGAGGTATCTGGGGCTACCATATTTGGGGCATATTTGAGGTCTGCAGTACAAAAGGGTGCTTCCTGTATTTCTCTGTGATTGGCTTAAGATTCAGCAATCTCAGATCAGCTAAGTCTTTTCCTTATTTCTAAAATATTGCTGATGTTGCTGACTTGCCCTCCAGCTCTATTTTATGCCTTTATGTATTTTTTTACTGAGATTTTAGAACATGATTCAGGAAGCATATGTATCTGGGCCAGATATATGTGTTCATGCCCTACCTTTACCCAGAAATCCTTGGGATTCCATGCTTTTACCTCTACTCCAGCACAGAGAAACATCACATAATGTACTTCACTTCTTTTCATTTCCCTGTTTTTGGCTTTCCCTCTGTTCAGCAAGAGACACTCTTTTGCCTTGAGGAAAATTAGAGTGATTACAGCTGGAATGCCAAGGACAAGTACTGCAAAATAGGCTCCTTCAGGAAAAAGAGCAGAAAAATCAAGCTTTCAATTATAAGAGACATATAGTTAAGAGAGAGAAGAAGTTTTCTAAATTCAAAATTTTCCCAGTAAGTGTCAAGAACCAAAGCTAAGGGGACTCAACATATGGTTTTTACCATAAACCATGGGGTAGAAAATTGCTGCTCTACAGATGGTAATAAGAATTCCTTGCTAAGGTAGAGTAAGTAGCCTAGAGAGAGGGGAGGGGAAAGGGAGGACTCAGCCCTGAGCCTCTTCCAGGACTGGGTGGAGAGAGAAGCTGGTAAAAGAACATCTCAAGGATCACCTCTGTGACTCAGTCAGTTAAGCATCTGGCTCTTGGTTTCAGCTCAGGTTATGATCTCAAAGTCCTGGGACTGAGCCCTGCATCAGGCTCCGAGCTCAGCAGGGTGTCTGCATGGGATTTTCTCTCTCCCTCTACCCCTCTTCCAGCTTGCATGAGCTCTCTCTCTCACATAAATAAATAAATCTAAAAAAAAAAAAAAAAAGAGCATCTCAAGATGAATTAGGAATCTCTAAGCAGGGTACATGAGACTCAGTTGCCACATGGAAATCTGAGCAGAGTTCTTATAGATTATATCCAGCCAATAGGGTTCAGGCTCAATAAAGTTGTATAATTAGACAGATGTCAGCTTTAAATGGGGTCAAATAAGTAAATTAAAGAAGTGGCCTCTATATAATAATGAGCTGGAAATATACTGGCTATCTCCTTGTGACATAAGAAAAAATCACAGGGGAACTTGGGTGGCTCAGTTGGTTAAGCATCTGACTCTTGATTTTGGCTCAGGTCATAATCTCAGGGTCATGGGATCAAGCGCCACAACAGGCTCCAGGGTCAGCACAGAGTCTGCTTGTCCCTCTCCCTCTGCTCCTCCCCCAGCCTGTGCTCTCTCTCTCTCTAATAAATAAAATCTTAAAAAAAAAAAAAAGAAGAAGAAGAAGAAGAAAATCACAATCTATATGCATTTTTAACCATCAGCAAAACACCAACAGGCTCCTTATATGGCCAGGATGCCCACAATGATGGTGAGCACTGATGACCTGTAGAAATATGGTGTTAGTATTAAATACGTTTTTCTTTAACTGTTAAGATCTTCACTAATTTATAATTATATTCCCCATGTGAAGATCTGAGTTTCTTTTCAATAAACCCAGAGCAGCTTTCACAGACCACAAAGTGACACCAGAGATATTACCAAGAGGATGAAGCTTTTAAGGCCCCAATGGGGCCCTGGTGTCCCTCTGTGACCAAGGATCACAGAGAAGTGGGCAGTGTAGCACTCACCTCCTTGGATTTCTCTAAGTACAAGGGAGGTTGACAGACCAGACAACACATAAAGTTGAGCTCTCCCACTTTTTGTTTCCTAAACAAGTAATTTTAAGGAACATCAGTAATCACAACCAAAACAACAAATCAAAACTAGTCAGTGTCTATGCCAAATAGAAGTTCTATTACAGTTGACCCTTGAACAACACAGGTTTGAACTGCATACGCCCACTTATATGCAGATTTTTTTCAGTAAGTATATTGGAAATGTTTTTGGAGATATACATCAATTTGAGAAAACTCATAGACAAACCGCATAGCCTAGAAATACCAAAAAAAAGAAAAAGAAAAAGGTACATCAAAATGCATAAAATATATGTAGAAACTACTCTATCATTTACTACTATAAAACGTACACAGATCTATTAGAAGAACTTCAGATTTGTCAAAAATTCGGCACACAACACCATACAGGGCACCATTCATGGTAGAGGGAAATGTAAACAAACGTAAGGATGCAGTATTAAATCATAACTGCATAAAATGCACTGTAGTGAGCACTGTTCTACTGTAATAATTTTGTTTGCAGCAACCTCTTGTTGCTATTGTGGTGAGCTCAAGTGTTGCAAGTATCTACTTAAAATGCCATGTGACATTAATTATCTCTGCCTGAGCAGTTCCTCTCTCCAGTAACTTGTGTGTTACAGTAAAAAGTGACCTCTCTTGGTTCTCACATATATTTCATCATGTGTAGAGCAATATCATAAACCTTGACTACACCCCGGGACCCATACAAAGTGCCACCAGTGATATGGGAAGCGCTCCCAAGAAGCAGAGGAAAACCACAACATTACAAAAAAGTTGAATTGCTGGATACCTACTGTAGACTGAGATCTGCAGGTGCAGTTGCCCACCATTTCAGGATAAATGAATCCAGCGTAAGGACGATTTAAAAAAAAAAGGAAGTTTGTGCAGCTGCCACTGCTTATATACCAGCAGTCATGAAAATCTTGCACTTTTTGCAAAATATTTTTATATCGTATAGAAAATGCAGCTTTTATATGGGTGCAGGATTGCCATAAGAAAGGCATACCTATAGGTTCTAATATGATTTGAGAAAAAGCTAAGTCATTGTATGAAAACTTAAAGCAAAGGGAAGGTGAATCAACATTTTTCTAGATATGGTGCTCGCTTCAGCAGCACATATACTAAAAAAAAAAAAAAAAATTTTTTTTCTAGATATGTCTCCTGAGGCAAATAAAAGAAAGGCAAAAATAAATGATTGGGACCACATCAAAATAAAAGCTTTTACACAGCAAAGGAAACCATCAACAAAACAAAAAGGCAACCTACTGGGTGGGAGAAGATATTTGCAAATGATATTACCCAATAAGGGATTAATGTCCAAAATATATAAAGAACTTATACAACTCAACACCCAAAAACAAACAATCCCATTAAAAAATGAGCAGAGGGTCTGAAAAGGCATTTTTCTGAAGAAGTACTACAGATGGCCAACAGACACATGAAAAGATGCTCAACATCACTAATTGTAAGGGAAATGCAAATCAAAACCACAATGAGACTTCACCTTACACCTGTCAGAAGAGCTAAAATCAAAAAGACAAGAAATAACAAATGTTGAAGAGGATGTGGAGAAAAAGGAACTTTCATGCACTGTTGGTGGGAATATAAACTGGTGCAGCCACTGTGGAAAACAGTATGGAGGTTACTCAAAAAATTAAAAATAGAATAACCACATGATCTAGTAATTCCACTTCTGGGTATTTACTCAAAGAAAGCAAAAACAGCAAGGCAAAAAGATAATATGCACCCCTGTGTTTACTGAAGCATTATTTACAAGAGCCAAGACATGGAAGCAACTTAAGTATCCATCAAGATAGAAGAGGATAAAAAAGATGTGATTGAAAGAGAGAGAGAAATATTACACAGCCATAAAAAGGATGAGGACGCCCCCCCCCCCCAAAAAAGAGAGAGCTTGAGATCTTGCCATTTATCACAACATGGATAGACCTAGAGGGTATTACGCTAAGTGAAATAAGTCAGACAGAGAAAGACAAATACCATATGATTTCACTCAAAACAAAACAAATGAATAAACAAAAAGTAGAATCAGACATATAAGTACAGAGAATAGACTGATGGTTGCCAGCGGGGAGGGGGTTGGGGGAGATGGGCAAAATGGGTTAAGAGGAGTGAGAGATACAGGGTTCCTGTCATGGAATGAATAAGTCACATGGATAAAAGGCCCAGCATAGGGAACATAGTCAGTGATATTGGAATGTCACTGCATGGTGACAGATGGTAGTGACACTTGTGGAGAACACAGAATTATTTACAGAGATACTAAATCACTATGTTGTACACCTGAAACTTATGTAATAATGTGTGTCAACCATAGCCAAATTGAAAAAATTCTTTGTAATTTGTAACTATGGAAAAAAAAAAAAGGAAGGTGAAGGATCTAAAGCTGGTGAATTTCTTGCCAGCAAAGGATGGTTTGATAAATATTAGAAAGACGCTTGGTTTAAAAATGGTCAAAATAAGAGAAGCAGCTTCTGCTGACCAAGAGACAGAGATGAGTTCCAGACACCGTTAAGAAAATCATTGAGTAGAAAGGACATCCGCCTGAATAGGTTTTTAATACAGGCATATGCCCTATTCTGGAAAAAGATGCCACAAAAGACATTAATGAGTAAGGAAGAGAAGCAAGCACCAGGATTTGAGGTAGGAAGGAACAGGCTAACTCTACTGTTTGCTGCAAATGCAGTTGGGTTTATGAACAGGACTGCCCTTGTCTATAAGGCTGCTGATTTCTGAGACTTGAAGGCAATATATAAACACCAACTGCCAGTCTTCTGATTGTACAACTAGAAGGCCTGGACAGTGAGAACCTTTTTTTTGGATTGGTTCCATCAATGCTTTGTTCCTGAAACCAGGAAGTACCTTGCCAGTAAGGGGCAGCCTTTTAAATATCAAATATCAAATACCTAATACCAAATTCTTTTTATATTAGACAATGCCCCTGGCCACCCAGAACCCCAAGAGTTCAACACCAAAGCTGTCAAAGTGGTCTACTTGTCCTCAAATACAACGTCTTTAATTCTGCCTCTAAATCAGGGGGTCAACGGTTTCTGGTCACCAGTAGGCTATTAGAAGTTTTGGGGGAGTCAAAAGTTATATATGGATTTTCTGTTACATAAAGGGTTTGGCACTCCTAACCCCTGCATTGTTCAAAGGTCAACACTGCTATTGTAATTTTCAAGAAGGTATTTTTTTGAACATTTGAGCAAAGAACATGTTTTATTGAGGAGTAGATACAGAACAGCACATTCTACCACATGTAGGGAAGCGTTAGCTTGGGTAAGTGCCTTTTCCCCTTATGAAAGTCCCCAGTGAAGTCAAGAAGGTATTTTTAAAGTAAAACAGCAGATAAATTTTATGGCACAAAAAGAATCATAAGTATCAAATTCCCTAGTCTGTATTAGTCTATTCTCTAGGGCATGTTATTCTATTAGTGGCTTTAGAATAATGGTAGAGTGATCTACTCCAGAAGTAATAAATAAGTCTAACTAGAATCGGAAACTATTATAAATAACAGATTCACAAAATTATCCAACTCCAAATAATGCCTTAATGAGACAGAAATTCATTAATTATGTTTCTTAAATTTAGGCAAAGGCAATAAAACCACAAAAAATATATTTTGGTTTTTCTGGTTTTGAAATAATCCTGATCAGTACTAGGAACCAAGGGAATAGGAGTACAGGAATCCTCTCTTTCTTGTCCTCTCTTCCCAGTTAGATCAGGGTGTGTACAAGGTCCTTTTCAATAAAGCATCAGTGTTCATTTATCTTTTAGAATAGTCTGATCATAAATGAAGTAAACATGACCTTCTACATTATGGTTAATGCTTACACTTATTCTTGACAAAAAATACACTTGTGTTCATTTCTTTAGCAAGCCATTCCTCCCGTCTATATCATTATAAATAAAGACATTAAACAGACCTTACCAAAGACTAATTTCTGTGGCACTTAATTTGATGCTTTGCTGTTTTATCATTATGCTGTGTTTATGGCCAATCCATATTGTGAGGCTTCATCAAGACGATTTGAAATCATAATGAAATATCAGAATATATGCTTCTCTAAAACCCAAAGGATCACATATTAAGAATGATAGAGATAAAAAGAAACAAAAAAACATATAGCAGCATTATCTACAATAACTAAACTATGGAAAGAGCCCAGATATCCTTCGACAGATGAACAGATAAAGAACATGTAGAATATATATACAATGGAATATTGCTCAGCCATCAAAAAGAATGAAGTCTTGCCATTTACAATGACATGGATGGAGCTAGAGAGTATTAAGCTAAGTGAAATAAGTCAGTCAGAGAAAGACAAATACCATATGATTTCACTCATGTGTGGAATTTAAGAAACAAAACAAATGAGTAGAGGGAAAAGAAGAGAGACAAACCAAGAAACAGACTCTTAACTATAGAGAATATACTGATGGTTGTCAGAGGGGACGTGGGTGGGAGGATGGGTGAAACAGGTGATGGGGATTAAGGAGGCCACTTGTCATGATGAGCACTGAGTGTTGTATGGAAGTGTTGAATCACTACATTGTACACCTGAAACAGATATAACTCTGCATATTAGCTGACTGGAATTTACATAAAAACTTTAAAAAAAAAAAACAGAAACAAACTTGTAAATGCAAAGCACAAGCTGGTGGTTGCCAGGAGGTGGGGGAGGGAGTAGATTTGGGAGGATGGGCAAAATAGAGGAACGGGATTATAATGTACAAACTTTCAGTTACAAAAATCAGTAAGTCACAGGGATGAGAAGTACAGCATAGGGAATATAGTCAACAATATTGTAATAACATTGTGGTGACAGATGGTGACAACAATCCTGGTGAACACTGAGTAATATACAGAATCCTTGAATCACTATGATGGACACCTGAAATGAGTATAATATTGTATGTCAACTATACTTCCATTAAAAAGAAAAATTAAAAAAGAAGAACAAGGCCCAGCACCAAGAAGGGGTGTACAAATATAAGACTGAGCAGATACGGTGGAATCAGGTTGGATAGTAACATTAGCATCTCCCTCTCCGCCAATGTCTGAGGCCACCCTCCCAAAAATTCATGGCAGGCTTCCAGATTTTTGTTAAGACAGGATAGGTTATTCATTCATACCAATCTTTCCTCTGAAAACAACTTTTATAACCCTGGAGAAAACTTCAACAATCCCTTCTTTACCCAACTGAAAAGCTTAAAAGGGAATGAGCCTACGTGGCCAAAATAACAGGAAACTGGAGATCGAGAGGTAGGTAAATACAGCTTGGAGGCCACGTTTGCTATGTGACTATTTTCCAAACCAGAAAACTGCTTTTGATAACGTTTTAGGATAAGAGGAACAGCAACCACAGGTCAAGACATATACAAAGTAGGGAGTCTAATATGGGGGGAGAAAGACCTCTACAGATGTATCCTCACCCACACCTACTTCCTTTACTTTATAAAGAAAATGGTATATTGGATAGGATTTGAATGTGTCATTTTAAGAATCCTGCCTGGGAAACCATACAGGCTCTCCATTTACCTCTGGATGTTCACAGTTGTTTTGTTTTGTTTTGTTTTGTTTTGTTTTGGAGGAGGCTCTACACCGAGCGAGGAACCCAACATGGGCTTGAACTCACAACTTTGAGATCAAGACCTGAGCTGAGATCAAGGGTCAGACATGTAACCAACTGAGCCACCCTGGTGCCCCTACACAGTTTTATTTTTGACCCAGGAAATTAAGGTCACTCATTTGCTACTTTTTAAAGCTTGTCCCAGAGTGAGGTCAAATTCTCTAAGCTACTGGGTGCAGCAAGAGTAATCAGATCAAATCGCTGAGTTTTTTTTTTGAATGACTACTGTGCATGGATTTACAGGAACATCTGTGCCTCTACAGACATGCATGGAACTAAGGTTCTTGGAATTTACCCTTGGTTATATGCTTGCATGGATTGTATTAGCACTGAGCTGTAAGAGACAAACCCTGCAAAGCATCTAAGCTTCCTTATCCAGTGAGTAGAGATGAAGAGAAGCAAAGCTGGATAAGGAGATCCAGATGGGACCACAGGCACAAAACAGATTAAATCTACACCCAGCTCAGCAAGTCAGAGCTGGTGGCAAATCTACAAAGCTGAGATGGCAAAATAGCTTGGCATATAGTCAAAGAAGCAGAATTACAGGATGTTAACCCACCAGCACTGGGAGTAGACCCAAATTTTGGTAGGGAAGAAAAAGAAAGCCGGGTCCTGTTTGGGCAGCTCCAACAAGAAGATTCAAGACCCCTACCTCCTCCCCTGATCCTCACCTTCCTGAATGAAGGCAGTAATGGTGTGAGCCCACATTTTCCCATCCTGTTGAAGTTCTACTAGTGCCCAAGTAACTGGGAAAGCAAGTTAAGGAAAGTATACCCCTTTATTCTTAGAGAGACTATAGGCTTGAGGAGATTTATACCCAATCAAGGAAGAAGAAACAGAAAAGAGGAGAGAAAAGAAAAACTATTCCCAGAACTGTAAAACAGAAAAAAAAAAAATACATATAACATACTAAACAAATTTAAATAACACATTATTAAACTTTATATCTAAAAAAGTGACAAAACTGTAAACAGTAATTTCTTCGTAGTCTTAAATGATGGCAGGAGCTGATTGTAGAGAACAAGGTCAGGGTGATGGGCCACAGGGTGAAGTACATGGCTTAACAGCAAATGTTTAGTGCTGTCTCCTCCACTACCAGAATGCATGGGGCTGGTAGGAGTGACACTCTCCCAATCACATCTAATAATCCTCTTGAAGAACTTTGGGTATGATGTGCTGGGAGGTCCTAAGATCCACAGGAAGAGTAATTCTACCAGAAAACAGAAATGTGTGGAAGAGAATGCAAACAGAATGTCCCCAGATCATTTTGGGTTCCTCATGCCAAAAATCCAATGGTCTGAGAAGCAGGTCTCTGTACCGGCCAAGATTATATGTGCCGAGAGGGAGGAAAGTGGGTTGCTGCAACACGATGGGGGGCTATGTGCGAAACCCAGGGATGCCCTGGGTCCCCCTCAGAGTCCCCCCCTGTCCAATAGTAGTGGTCAATGGGAAATTCCAGCCATCTAACAAAAAGAAGTCCTCCCAAAACTCAGATCCTGCGGGAATGAAAGATGGGTCACCAGCTGGATAAAGAACACCATCCAGCTAAGGCTGCAGCAGAAGGGAGGGGAATATAGGATGGGTGGTGGAAGAAGACCAGTACCCTGAGGAAGGAAGAAGGCCACGTGACCAGCTATAGTATCAGGGACCTTAGCTGATTTTTTTACGTCACTGAATTGTTTCTCTAACACTCTTGCCCTTTTCCTCCTAGCCACTTTCTATACAAGAATAGGACTGGCAGCTAATGTTTTAGGTGGGGGTATGACACATTGGCATTTGTTCCTAATACAGCTGATGGGACTTCGGGCATCTCCTGTGGTGGGTTTCAACCAGAAGAAGGAAAAAGAGTGGATACTGAACAGCAAAAGGGACTTCTGCTCATTGTCTTCCAATGCACTTCTTATCTTGCAAGCCTGATGTGCATAGACTTCATCAAAGGGCTCCCTTTTACCCAGTATCCCAGATGGGTTTGGTTAATGGAGAGTCACAGCTGGAGTCAGCAGAGAACAAGGAAAGTATCTGAAGTCATTTGAAAGTCCCTTTTTTTTCTCTTTTTTTCTTTTATTTGAATGTCCAATAAGTTTCTGACATTACCCCTCTGGTAATTTCAATCTACTTATCGCCCCTGCCTCAATATTGTCTTTTTATGGAGAGCCTCTTAGCTGATCAAACGGACAGAAAATGAGGGAAGTCAATGAAATATATATTTTATAAACTAAAATAATCACGAGATGTTTGTGACACCTTGATTACTGAGATAGTGACATTTCAGCCTAAGAGCATTTCTACTGCAAAATCCTGAGAAGGAGGGGGAAGGTGGTAAGGATCAGTTGGGTTGAACCAGCAGTTGTGTAACTAACAAGACTGGTGTTGCCAAAAATTCCCATTAAGAAGAATAAGTACAAAACATCAGGAAACCAGAGTGACTACACAGGAATCCCTGAGGGGGCAGTATGTTCAGACATCTATTTAATAATGGAACTAGGAGCATACAGTCTAGTAGAAATACAACAGAGGAGCATAATTCTTTTTTTTTTTTTTTTTTTTTTTGGAGTGGTAGGGGCAGAGGGAGAGGGAGAGAGAATCTCTCCTTAAGAGAATCTTAAGCCTGATGCAGGGCTTGATCCCATGACCCTGAGATGATGATGTGAGCCGAAATCAAGAATCGATCGCTTAACCAACTGAGCCACCCAGGTGCCCCAAAAGGAGTGAGAATCTTTTAAAGTGTCCTGAAGATCAGAGTCAAGAATGGTCTGAGGCTTAAGGAAAAGGCTGAAGACAACCTGACAAAAAGCATTATGAAAATGCACCTCACTGAGTGATTAAAGAATCTGTTGATAATTATCTGGAAGATTGCAGTGAATTAGAGATATAACAGATCTCTGGAAAAACAAATAATCTGATTTAAAAATGGACAGGACACCCGGATAAACATTTGTCCAAAGAAGACATACAGATGGTCAAGAGACATATGAAAAGATGCTCAACATCACTAATTACTAGGGAAATGCAAATCAAAACCACAATGAGATATCATCTCACACCCGTCAGAATGGCTAAACTCAAAAAGACAAATAACAAGGGGAGGATGTGGAGAAAAAGGAACTCTCCTACACCATTGGTGGGAATGCAAACTGGTACAGCCACTGTGGAAAAGAGTATGGAGGCTCCTCAAAAAATTAAAAATAGAACTACCATATGACCCAGTAATCCCAGTACTGGGTATTTACCCAAAAAATATGAAATGTGAAAACACCAATTCAAAAAGATATAAGCACCTTTATGTTTACCACAGCACTATTACAATAGCCAAGATATGGAAGCAACCTAAGTATCCCATCGATAGACGAATAGATAAAGAGGATGTGGCATACATATATACAAAGGAATACTACTCAGCCATTAAAAAAGAATGAGATCTTGCCATTTATCACAACATGGATGGACCTAAAGGTTACCAGGCTAAGTGAAATAAGTCAGACAGAGAAAGACAAATCCCATATGATTTCACTTATGTGTGGAATCTAAAAAAAAAACAAACAAACAAACAAAAAGCAGAAACAGACCCATAAATACAGAGAACAAACTGGTGGTTGCCAGAAGGGAGGGGGAGCAAATGGACCAAATGGGTGAAGCGGAGTGGGAGATATGGGCTTCCAGTTATGGAAGGAATAAGTCATGGGAATAAAGGCACAGCATAGAGAACATAGTCTGTGGCGCTGTAATGGCGTTGTATGGTAACAGATAATAGCTACATTTGGGGTGAGCACAGCATAACAGATGGAGTTGTTGAATCATATGTTGTACACCTAAAAGTAATGTAACATCGTGCATCAACTACACTTCAATTAAAAAAAAAAAAAACAACCATGTGGCCTCAATAAGAGTGCTGCCTGGTTTGCTTATAATCTGGATCAATCTTTGAGTTGCACTGTCCATTTCATGCTGTCCTTAACCCACACCTCCCACATTGTTCTCTGTCACGCATATGATGGATGGACATATCCTTCTCCAAAAGTTCCTAATTACTAGTTGTAGAAAATGCCAACTCTCTGTGTCCCCAAATACATGCAGCACATATTTCAAAACACAGGGTGTTCACATTTTACCTAAGAGTCTGCTTTCTTCTGATGTTCTTTTTTAAGATTTTATTTATTTATTTGGTGGGGAGGAGCATATGAGTGGGAGGAGGGGCAGGGGACTGGGTAGAGAGAGGGGCAGAGGGAGAGGGAGAAGCAGACTCCCCACTGAGCAGGGAGCCCGACATAACACAGGATTCGATCCTGGGACCCTGAGATCATGACCTGAGCCAAAGGCAGAATGCTTACAGATTGAGCCACCCAGGCGCCCCTCTGATGTTCTTAACCAAGTATCTGATGCCAGTAACTTCTCACCCCAGGACAGTTTCTCTTTCTGTGTCTGCAGCCCAGCAGGCTCCCCTCCTACATTTTCTCCTCCCTCTTATGTTTTCCCTCTCTGTCAAGAGATAGGGTGGTTCACATTCCTCTCCTTTTCACTGGGGAGAATAAATTCCAGCTTTGAGTCCAAGCTCAACGCAAATCCTCTGAGGAGCAGTATGGAGCTCACCTATTTCCTGAGTACCACTAATAAATGCCCTTCCTAACAGGGCCATCCCTCAGGTGTAAGGGGCCCTTGGCAAATAATTTCATGGGGCCCTTGTCTAATTCTAGCAGTTTGATTTTTTTAAATGTACAGAATTCATGGGCTGATGTAAGGTATGGCGATTTGTGGACGAAGAGACAGAATAATGGGTAGAGTGGGGATACATATTGGTTTATTTTCCAATCAGTGTGTGTGAAGTTTCTTCTTAGTATCTTGGTACCATCCCTTCCTGTCCACGACCAGGCATCATCAATTCACATTCTCCACTGCCATATGCATCATTCCTGGCTAATATCCTATCACCCCCTATGAAAAAAAGTTAGTGCCATAATTACTCACAATGCCACTATTGAAAAAAGGTAGGACTTCTTGCCTCTGCAGTTCCCTAATTCCATTTATGTAATGCTGGTTATATCATTACTCCTGACACTCTATCATCTGCCATGCTGCCCAGGAACACAGGCTTCCACCGACTCCCACAAAAGTATTTATTGTGCTTCAAACTCTCAATGTCCACAAGCACAAGTCTTACTCAGAGGATGTAGGAAAATGCAAATAATTAATTTGTGTTATAGTCATGTTAAATCTACTTTTCAGAACTGTATGGTATAAGTATAGTACAACATATCCTCCAACCCTATGTCTTCTTTGAGCCCTTTAAGACATAATCACGGAATTCTTAAAATGTGATCCTTCTCAGTATTGACCTGACCCTTGTCTTCCATACACTGCCACCAGTAGGGAGGATAAAAGGAACAAGGGGAATTCTCATTAGGACAAGGAAGGTCTTCCCCTTGTCCGGCAACCTGGGACAGCATGAAATCAACATATAGATCAGAGGGAAGAGAGGACATCAGTTGCAAGGGTCCACTGGTACTGCAAAGTAACAGTCTTGAAATACTGAGGGGAGATAGACACAGTCACCCCTATGGATATCCCAACACGTTGTATAGAGCCTACAAAGGGGATGGGGCAACTGCTCTGGGTTCTAGCAGCAAGGGATCATGAGTACAAGATCCTTACCTCCAATTCTGCTGCCCTCAGGTGTTGGGAGACTGGAGGTGACCCCGCATTCACAACATGGATAGGCAAGAGCCAATACATGGGTCCATATAAATGGCTCAAGTCCAAGGGACAGTGGCAGACTATAGGTACAAGGTCATAAACTCATCCTGTATCCAACATGTTTGAAAATTACCCAAAATGATTAGGTCAGCACCATTCTAACAGCCCAATCTTATGGGAGCTCACAAATACAGCACTGTCCATAGGAGTTATCAGCTCACCAGGCTACCCTTTGGAACCAGAGCCCAGTTATCCTACCATGGAGTCCTGGGATGATCTCATAGGCCTCAGGGTGTCTGGTCAACCTGTTGCATGGAGTGGAGAACTACAGATACTCCAAGGGAGAAAATAAGACCAGGGCCCACTCATGTCCCAACCCCAGCCCAGGACACCCTGACTAGTGAGCACTAAAAGCCCCCTGGACAGTTGCAGGCATCAGAGGGGGATTTAGAATATTTCAACAAAGGCACAGTTTAAGGCACAGGGCACCTGAAGGCATAAATGTCTGGGGGCAGGGACCCACTTGCCCAAGTCTAAAGGTAGCACTGTTCCCAAAGACAGCAGCTCATATTTTTCAGGATGCCACGCCAAAGCCATGTCCTACTTTATATTAAACTACATTTAATTAAATAGGTATTTCTTGGTACTCCACAAAACAGTGAGGTGTTTCACCATCTGAACAAATATGGAAAATAATTATCATTTAGTCTAATTTACAATAGACTAATTTAATCTTTTTACTTTCTTCTTGACAATACTAAAGCCAAGATAGCAGTCACGTGGCACTTCCCCTCCACCTCTGCACCCTCCTGCTCATTCTCTGGCACTAATCAGGTTCCCGAAGAATAAGTGGCCTGCCCACCACATCCAGGGCAGAGCCCTTGATTTCCTTTACTCAGACAAGATACTGCTCACCACCCAGTACTCAGTCAACACCTTCCCAACAGATGACCCCAATTCCCATAACATGGACGGTTCTGAGAGTTCACTTAACTCTCTGTTCCATGGGTGATGATACAGAAGTTTATTACATTATGAACATGATAAACCAGGTTCCAAAACCCAGAAAATCTGGAAATCAGAGCCTCAGCACCGACCTCGGTGATGGGATAAACAAACAGGCAGCTGTGATCACTCCAGTGTAATCCTATTAATCACCACGGCCCCCAGAATAAAATAGGAGAAAAACCAAGCCTACTGCACCAGCACTAAATTAACTTCCTCCAACTCTGCCACACAGAGGAAACGATTCATCACATTCAGGCCTGAAGCTCATTTTCCACATGAAAAATGAACTTAAGTATAATTTAATGAACCTCAGAAAACAGGTACATTTCCATAATGTTTGGGGATTTCTATATATTAAAAAAATATCAAGAGCTTCCTGGCTGCATAATGATCAAACACCAGGACTGCCCAAATGGAAGTTCATTTTTTTTTTTGAAATTAATTTTTAAAGAGCGATGGTTGACCTTCCCTGGCACAGATTCCTTATACGTTTTTTACTGAGTAAATAAACAATTGCACCTCTGTGTGTGTCTGTGTTTCTTTTTGTTCCTGGTGACTTTCCATCTCCTAATGGCATAATAATGACAATCTCCAGCATCTCAACTGTCTTCAACACCTAAACCAGACACCAAGACAGTAACCTGCTTATCTTTCTTGCTCAGCATGGCCACCCAAATAGTGTTCAGGCTACAGTCATTTTACCAAGTGATGAAGGGTTTTTGGAGCTCCATGAATTTTAAGGACATTTTAGGCTCTTCTCAAAGATCACAAACAAGCAGAGAGGGGAAGGGCGCTATCAATGTGGATCGGGGTCCACAATGAGAGCCACCTAAGGACACGCAGATCTTAAATTGGGTCTTGAAAAGAACAGAGGACGTGACCAGAGGGGTGGAAGAAGGGTGCTCCAAGAGATGGGATTAGAATGCTCAAAACATAAAGAAAGATCTTCACAGAAATTAGAGGGGACCTGAGGGATGGGCAGCTTATCTGCATTGGTTGGTTAAATCGTAGTGGTTAAAAACAACATCAGCTAGATATAGTGAAGGCAGATTAAAAACTGGTGTGCATAAATTCGTATTTTTAAATTGAGAAAAATTAAAGTATAAAGAAGGCTTTTCATCAAAAAGGAGCCAATTTAGAGGGGACCTTGGGAAGATGGCAGAGTAGGAGGACAATGACCTCACCCTGTCCCACATTTTCAACTAGAGATCATCCACATCCAAGTCAATAAACTAGAGAGTGATCCAAAGACTGGCAGAACAAACTCCACAACTAAATATAGAGAAGAAGCTGCAACTGAAAGTTTAGGAAGGTCAGAAAGGCAGAGGGAGGTTGCCTACAGGAGGGAGGGAGCTGCATGCATGGAGAGGGCAGGGAAATGGGCCCTCTCACCCAGGAGCTCAAAGGGAAGACTGATCCCCATACTGTTTGGCTTTAAAAGCCAAAGGGGTTAAAATCCATGATTTTGAAAAACCAGTGGGACTTAGAGCCTGGAGCACTGGAGGTCAGCTGATTCAGCACTGGGCAAGCTGGGAGGGTGAGTGACACCTGGGCCACTGCCCTTAAAGAGACAGCAGCCTACACAGAGAGACAACATAAACACAGCCGTTTACATAACACCAAAGGCAAAGAGAGACAGATCTGTTCTTACAGATTTTGGAGTGTGTTGGGGGACTTCTATGAAAATGAGGGAGCTGGCAAACCCTATTTTCCTCCCCTACAGCATAAACACAGGGCCATGGCGGGGCGGGGGGCGGGGGGAGGGTTCTGCACAGACACTTGCTACATAACCTTCTAGCAGTACACCACACTGAGTTCTCCAGAGGACTCTCCTACTCCAAGTCTGCTAGTCTCAGCTCAGGGCAAATTTTGTTAAAGCCTCCCGTGAGCCCCACCCCTCCCCAGTCAATGGGTGCATAGCTGCCACCACACCCTGACACATCCACCTCAATGCACCCCCAGCCACCATCGTGGGCTGCACCCAGCTGCATGCTGCCAGCCACCACTGCACACTGGGCCCAGTTGTACCCCGCCACTGGCACATGCCATGCCCAGCCTTGTGCCCCCTGCCTCCCCAGTGCATTGACCCTAGCCCCCACAACACTTGGGGGATCCAACATAGGACTAGGGGCTCAGTGCAAATTTTTCTAACACTGCCTCCCTACTCCCACGTTAAATTGGGTCTTGAAAAGAACAGAGGACGTGACCAGAGGGGTGGAAGAAGGGTGCTCCAAGAGATGGGATTAGAATGGTCATACCAGCAGGTATGACCCTCAGAGCAGGCCTGCCTGCATCCCAGTAACACTACAGAAACCAAGTGCAGCCCAAAACAGGGAGAGAGTCAGTGCAGACAACTGCACTGAAAGGAAAAGTGACTCAGACACAACAGCAGGGTGTAAGCAACACACATAGGATACTCCCCTAAAGTGTCAGGTTCTGCTGAACAGGGGACACTGCCCTGCAGGGCACTCCAGGACCTCTTCTTCATAAAGTCACTGTTTCAAGAGCAGAAAAAAGAGCTGACTTTCTTAACACAGAGAAACAGACATAGAGAGGCACACAAAATGAGGAAATGGAAACTAACCCCAAATGAAAGAACAGGACAAGGCCATGGCCAGAGATCTAAGCGAAACAGACATAAGTAACATGACTGATAGGGAATTTAAGGCAGTGGTCATAATGATTCAATGGGCTTGAGAAAAGAGTGGAAGACATGACTGAGATCCTTAAAAGAGAGATAAGGAATGACACAGCAGAAATAAAGGGAACAATAAATGAAATGAGAAACACTTTTGTTGGAATGAACAGCAGGTTGTAAAAAGCATAGGAATGAATTAATAACCTAGAAGACAGAGTAACGGAGAGTAACCAGACTGAACAAAAAAAAAGAGAAAAGAATTATGCAAAATGAGGATAGACCCAGGGAACTCAGTGACTCCATCAAACGTAATAACATTCATAGTATAGGAGTTCCAGAAGAAGAAGAAACAGAAAAGAGGGCAGAAATTTATTTGAAGATATAATAGCTGAAAACCTTTCTAATCTGGGGAGGGAAACAGACATCCAGATACAGGAGGCACAGAGAACTCCCATCAAAATTAATGAAAGTGGACCCACACCAAGACATATTGTATTTACATTGGAAAAATACAGTAAAGAGAAAAAATTTTTAAAGCAGCAAGACTGAAGAAGACACTAACTTACAAGGGAAAACCCATAAGGCTAGCAGGAGATTTTTCAACAGAAATTTTGCAAGCCAGAAGAGAGTGACATGATATATTCAACGTGCTGGATGGGAAAAATCTGCAGCTGGGAATACTCTATCCAGCAAGGCTATCATTCAGAATAGAAATACAGATAAAGAGTTGCCCAGACAAACAAAAACTAAAGGAGTTCATGACCACTACCCCAGCCCTGTAAGAATTAATTAATTAAAGTAGACTTAATTAAAGGAGACTCTTTGAGTAGAAAGGAGAGACCAAAAATGACAGTGTAAAGGTAGGAAACACAAAAGCAGTAAAACAGTACCTATCTGTGGAGATTAAATGGAAGAATGCAGGTCATACAGCGGCACAGCGCCTTGGACCATATGAAGGCTCAAGGAACAGTAATGATGTGGCTAGCCCTCATTCTGTCTTGGTTCCTGTGGTTCTTCCCACCAGAAGAGCTTCCCCTCCTCTTCTCAATGACCTCCCTTACCTTTCCCTCCTCCTTTCAGGATAGGTAAAGTCTTCTTTCCTCCAGGCTACTTGGCTTGTCTCTTTTAGGGACACCTGGGTTCACACATACTTACAGACAGTCCCCAGGGGCTTAAGTCCTCACCATTCTCTATTCATTTCAGAGGCAGACAATTGTCACCCAAGAGCATGTTGCCACGACTGAAGAAAGAGTGCCCCAGGCACTGGTATCCACTACTCCCAGGTGTGAGGGACTATCCTGTGACATCCACTGTGTTTACTAGAAAAAGGAAGACCAAGGCACTCAGCAGGTTGCTGGAGCAGGCAGAGCAGGTTAGGTAGGAGAATGGGTAAGACAGAGGCTGCCCTCCCTAAGCCTTGCTGATAATAGTCCCCGAGGTTCTCAGAGTAGTTATCAAGAGCAGGTATAACAGTGAACTAGGTTAGAAAGTCTCCAGTTGGGCCCTGCAGCTGTCCAGCTACTTCTAAGCAAGCTTTTCTGATATACTTAGTCATGCCTGATCTCCTCTATAAAAATAAAGCCCGAAATCAAATTCCCCTCTTGGCTCTATGTATTCATGCTTCCGAGTCCCACTGTTTCCATAGCTGAATGTCTACCACTGTCAAGGTCACAGAGCCCTCTTATCCTTCTTACAAGCAGAGACAGTGCCCAAAGGCCATTATCAAACAAGAGCTGTCTGCCCCTTTCCCTGTGTGACTTCTCATATTCATGGAAGCAGATGGCAATTTTATGATGAATCGCCTGAACGGGTGAGTAACTGTCCAGGGAAGCAAAAGATGAGGACATGTCCTCATCCCTATAATCCAAGAAAAATTCTTTCAACAGCATAAATAAATTGATAGTTGTTCCAAACGGAAGTCTCCTACAACTTGCCAGAGGAAGAAAGATGGATGGAGTCCACAAATTCAAGTAAAAGTGGGAAACACCACTTGTAGGTTTGAATGACTAGATATTGTTTTAAGTTTCACAACGGGCCTGAAAAATGCATTTGTAATCATAAGCCATATTTGCAGGAAGTAATGGATATTGCTAAACTACCTCCTAAAGCCTTTGGTTAAGGGAGTAAATAGCAACTCTCTTCTGACAATTTTCCAGTGAATCCTTTCTTCATACACTGAATGAAGCTAATCCTGGTCAAACGATCACAAAATCAATACTAATGAAGACTTTAAAAAAATAACAATTTACTTTATCCTCTACATATTAAAAATTCTAAAGAAATCCAATCCTACAATGGCTCTTCATGTAATTTGTGGGTCACTTTCATTACATAATCAAAAAAAAAAAAAAAAACTTCCATTCTACTCCTGAAACTAATATTACACCCTATGTTAACTAGAACTTAAATAAAAACTTGAAACATTAAAAGAAAAAGAACTTCCAAATGTTGAAAAATTCTCCCTTTGCCTCTGTGACTGCAGAGAATACCCATTGTTTTCTTTTCCCGGTATTCATTCTCCCTTTCCCTGGCAATGACCCTCTGGTTTCCCCATAAAGACCCACCTGTTTCTCACTTTACTCTTTGTAACTGGCGGGGGAAAGCAGAGGGGGCAGGGGTAGGGGGGTGGATTTCCCACCATGGCTCCCAGGTGAGCATCTCATAACCACTTCACTTGGAAGGAACTGAAATCAATCAGATTCCCCCTTAGCTCATGTCTTCTGCTCTCTACCTTCTGCTTCCTTCCACCCCATCTCTACAGATCTGCCTTCTCCACTTCTTTTTTTATAAGATTTTATTTATTTATTTGTCAGAGAGAGAGAGCACAAGCAGGTGGAGTGGCAGGCAGAGGGAGAGGGAGAAGCAGACTCCCCACTGAGCAGGGAGCCTGATGCGGGGCTCAATCCCAGGACCCTGAGATCATGACCTGAGCCGAAGGCAGATGCTTAACCGACTGAGCCACCCAGGCGTCCCGCATTCTCCAGTTCTTCAAGCACATGGCAGAATACCATGCCCCCAGAGCTCCAAAGTTTTGTAGTTTCCACCTCAATCTCATGCCAACACCTATTATATGCCTTTATAACCCAATTCCAAAAGATCAAGAAAAAGACTCTAACAAGCACATATTTATCTACCACTGGACCAAGCAGCTATTGCCAAGAGTGTATGGGTCGACTTATATTAGTACAAAGTTGGATGTCCCATTCCTCATCAATCTGGGATTGACTAAAAGAGAGGGTTCTTTAGCTGGGCGATACCCCAAAGGCTACCTACTACCATCTCCTTTTCCCCTTTTAATTACAACTTTTATTCCTCAATGTGCCCGTTATTTCCTAGATCACCCAGAATGGTCATTTCTCAAGTGACAGCTCACCATGATTCAGACAAGGTGGCAAAACTTGGGAAATCCAGGTACCAACATGTGTTAAAGAATCAGATGTACCCATAGCCAACACTGGCACTGGTGTTATCTTCTATAAAGGATCATGCAAGTAAGTGATCATATAGGATTTTCACAAGGGCTTTATCATCAGCCTCATCTACTCAGATGCCTCATCCAACAGCCAATCCACAGCAGAGAATGTTAATTTGTTCTATTTATAACTTGCACAATAGGAGCCACAGTCTGAAGAATTCTAATACCATTTTGCAAGTGATAAATGCCTGGTATTTGAAATGATGATTACAAGGCAGGTTAACCAAGAAAAAAATGATTTGCAGCAATTAGAGAAGTTCAAAGTTTCCTGGAACATCTAAATTATTGTCCAGATTTTGCTGCTTGGAAGCATATATTTTATAAACCCAACTGTATGGAATAATCACTAGGTTTAGTGAATTTAATGAAACCCTGACATATTACTAAATTGATTTAAAGCAAAGAGATTCCCAGAATGAAGGAGAATTTGAACTTCTCCAGACAATGCTATGACAGAGATTCCACTTGTTGACAGGAATGCAGGCAGGTATCAATCTATTTTTACTTATATTTATGCCACCAACTGACACTGTGAAGGAGAAAAAATATACTTTATGACATAATTTAGCAAACAGTGCCCCGCCCCCAGAAGCCCAGTCACTCATTCAGCTGTTAATCCTGTGCTGCCTTGCAAATTTCTTTTCTGAAGTGGTCTTAATTTATACCAGCAATCTAATTTCCTTTTCAATTTCACTTTTCCCTCATTGTCCTCTTTTTCTCCCCTCTTCCTGTTAGTCCCATTGAAGTGAGTGAATGGCACCCCAGCTACTGTGTCATCCAAGACGGAAATTTGGGCAATGTAATCTCTCTCTCTCACCCATAACATTCTAACTGCACAACAAGCCATGTCCAATCTCTCCAAGACATACTTTTTCCTTTATATAGACTTACTTTTCAGAGCACTTTGAAGTTCACAGCAAAATTGAGGGACAGAAGGTATAGAGATTTCCTGTATATGTCATTTCCCCACACACACAGCCTCCCCCACACCACATCAGAGTGGTAGATTGTTAGCAGTAATAAGTCTACACAGACACATCATCATCACCCCAAATCCATAGTCCACCAAAAGGCTCACTACTGGGGTATATTCTATGGTTTTGACAAATGTATAATGAAATGTATAACCCCTGGCAACCACTGATCTTTTTATTGTCTTCTTAATTTTGCCTTTTCCAGAATGTCATATAGTTGGAATCATACAGTTTGGCACCTTTTTAGATTGGCTTCTTTCACTTAACAACATGCATCGAATGTTCCTCCGTGTATCTGCATGGCTTCATAGTGCATTTCTTTTTAGCACTGAATGATATTTCACAGTCTGGATGCACCACTGTTCATTCATTCATTCATCTACTGAAGGACATCTCGATTCCTTCTAAGTTTTAGCAAATACAAATAAAGCTGCTATAAACATCTTTAAATTGCTAAATGTATGAGTTATTTTTTTCAATTAACATATAACATATTATTTGTTTCAGGGGTACAGGTCTGTGATTCATCAGTCTTATATAATATCCAGTGCTCATTACAACACATTCCTTCCCCAATGTCCATCACCCCATTACCCCATCCCCCCACCCCACTCCCCTCCAGCAACCCTCAGTTTGTTTCCTAAGATTAAGAGTCTCTTATGGTGTGTCTCCCTCTCTGGTTTCATCTTGTTTCATTTTTTCCTCTCTTCCCCTATGACCCTCTGCCTTATTTCTTAAATCCAACATAACAGTGAGATCTTATGATAATTGTCTTTCTCTGATTGACTTATTTTGCTCAGCATAATACCCTCCAGTTCCATGCATGTCGTTGCAAATGGCAAGATTTCATTTTTTTTGATGGCTGTGTAATATCCCATTGTATATATATATAACACATCTTCTTTGTCCATTCATCTTTCAGTGGACATCTGGGCTCCTTCCATAGTTTGGCTATTGTGGACATTGCTGCTATAAACTTTGGGGTGCAGGTGCCCCTTCAAACCACTACATTTGTATCTTTGGGGTAAATACCCAGTAGTGTAATTGCTGGGCATAGGGTAGCTCTACTTTCAACTTTTTGAGGAACCTCCATACTGTTTTCCAGAGTGGCTGCCCAGCTTGCATTCCCACCAACAGTGTAGGAGGGTTCCCCCTTCCCTGCATCTTTGCCAACATCTCTCGTTTGCTGATTTAATTTTAGCCATTCTGACTATAAACATTTATGGACAGGCTTTTGTGTGAACCAAAACTTCAATTCATTTGGGTAAACACCAAGAAATGTGATTGCTAGATCTTATGGTAAATGTATGTTTAGTTTGGGAAGAACCACCAAACTGTCTTCCAAAGTACCTGTACCATTTTGGATTTCCACCCGCAATGGACGAGAGTTCCTGATGCTCCACGTCCTCACCAGCATTTGCTGTTGTCAGTACTGTGGATTTTCACCATGCTAATCTGTATGCAGTGTTATCTCAATGTTTCAGTTACCTTGCAAAATCTTTTGGTTGCTGTAGTTTGCATGTCATGATCAGTGTTTTGGCTTCCTCTTCCTACCTAGATTCCAGAAGCATACATACAGTCAGACCATTTTATTCATGGTCCATGAGGAGAGGCAAGTTTCTTTTTGTTTTCTTTTTCTTGAATTTATGGTATTTGGAGAACTATTATTTTTTTTCTTCAAGTTTTTATTTAAATTCCAGTTAGTTAACATGGAGTGTATTATTAGTTTCAGGTATACAATTTAGTGATTCAACATTTCCATACAATACCAGGTGCTCATCACAACAAGTGCCCTCCTTAATCCCCATTACCTATTTCACCCATCTCCCAACCACCTACCCTCTGGTAACCATCATTGTATTGTCTAGAGTTAAGAGTCTGTTTTTTGGTTTGTCTCTCTGTTTTTCCTTTGTTCATTTGTTTTGTTTCTTAAATTCCACATATGAGTGAAATCAGGTGGTATTTCTTTGTCTGACTGGCTTATTTTGCTTATCATTATACCTGTAGATCCATCCATGTCATTGCAAATGGCAAGATTTCATTCTTTTTTATGGCTGAATAATGTTCCATTGTATATATACACTAAGTCTTCTTTATCCGTTCATCTATTGATGAACACCTGGGCTGCTTCTATAATATGGCTATTATAGATAATGCTACCATAAACATAGGTGTGCATGTATCCTTTCAAATTAGTGTTTTTGTATTCTTTGGGTATATATCCAGTAATGTGATTGCTGCATTGTAGGGTAGGTCTATTTTTAACTTTTTGAGGACCCTCTATACTGTTTTCCACAGTGGCTGCTGCAGTTTGCATTCCCACCAACAGTGCACAAGTGTTCCTTTTTCTCCTCATCCTCACCAACACCCGTTGTTTCTTGTGTTGTTGGTTTAGCCATTCTGATAGGTGTGAGATGATATCTCATTATGGTTTTGATTTGCATTTCCCTGATGATAAGTGATGTTGAACATATTTTCATGTGTCTGTTGGGTATCTAGATGCCTTCTTTGGAGAAACGTCTGTTCATGTCTTCTGCCCATTCTTTAATTGGATCTTTTTTTGGTTTTGAGTTATAAAAGTTCTTTATATATTTTGGATCCTGATCCTTTATCAGAGAGGTCATTTGCAAATATCTTCTCCCATTCAGTAGGTTGCCTTTTAGTTCTGTTGATAGTTTCCTTTGTTGTGTAGATTTTTATTTTGATGGGAGTCCCAATAGTTTATTTTCGCTTTTGTTTCCCTTGCCTCAGGAGATATACCTAGAAAAAAGTTGCTACCGTTGTCAAAGAAGTTATGGCTTGTGTTTTCTTGTAGGATTTTTATGGTTTCAGGTGTCACATTTAGGTCCTAAATCCACTTTGAGTTTATTTTTGTGTGTGGTGTAAGAAAGTGGTCCAGTTTCATTCTTTTGCATGTGGCTGTCCAGTTTTCCCGACTCCATTGTTGAAGAGACTGTCCTTTTCCCATTGGATATTCTTTCCTGCTTTGAAGTTAACTGGCCATATAGTTGGGGGTTTATTTCTGGGTTTTCTATTCTGTTCTATTGATCTATGTGCCTATCTTTGTGCCAGTACCATACTATCTTGATTACTTCAGCTTTGTAATATAATTTGAAGTTTAGAATTGTGATGCTTCCAGGCAATTATTTATTTTACACTCTCAGCTATATCCCTAGAACTTTTAACAGTGTCTGGCACAGACTGGGGAGTGGATAAGCATTTGTTAAGTGAGCAAATGAGTTCTACAAATGTAGTCCAGGGCAACAAGAAGAGTCTGCATTGATTTAAATTTTCACATACAGAACCATCCTCCTGCATACATATTTCTAATCTCAACAGTTAATAGAGAAACCAGAGGAATAAAAGTATTTATTCAAGCTTTGGAAAAGGAACTTCTTGGCTAGCTCTGGTTGTCACTAATTGGTTATCCACAGTATTTTTTATTTTTTCTCCCCCACATTAAGTGTGTAATTGCAACTGCTTCTTTCATTGGTGATTTTAACTTGGATGTTGAGGTTAAGGCCTGACTTCATTAATATCCTCACATATGTGAATAATTATTATATGAAAGATTCTAGACATCTGTCAGTCATTCTGAATAAGAATGGTCTCAGTGTGTAGCCAGGAAGAATTTGACTAGTCATAAGAACTCCAGACTGATTAGATACTGAAAATCTCCCAAATAAGGGTAATAAAATAGTCCTATTTAGAGATCTTTAAAGGAGAGAAAGCAAATTTTTTTTCAAGTTTTAAAAAATCCTTCAAGAGATTCCTCAAAAAATTAAAAAAGAAGTACCACACAATCTAGTAATTCCATTACTGGGTGTTTACCGCCCCCCCCAAAAAAACACTAATTCAAAAAGATACATGCACCCCTATGTTTACTGCAGCATTATTTACAAAAGCCAAGATATGGAAGCAGCCCAAATGTCCATCGATAGATGAATGATAAAGAAAATGTGGTGTATATGTATGATGGAATATTCCTAGCCATAAAAAAGAATGAGACTTTGCCATTTGCCACAACATGGATGGACCTAGAGGGTATTATGCTAAGTGAAATAAGTCAGAGAAAGACAAATATCGCCTGATTTCACTTGTATGTGTAATCTAAAAAACAAAACAAAGCAGAAACAGACCCACAAATACAGAGAACAAACAGGTGGTGGTTGCCAAGGAGAGGCGTTGGGGGATGGACAAAATGGGTAAAGGGGAGTGGGAGATACAGGCTTCCAATTATGGACTGAATAAGTAATGCGGATCAAAGGTCCAGCAGAGAGAATATAGTCAATGACTACTGAGAGCAGCATAACATATGGACTTGCAGAATCACTATGTTGTACACCTGAAGTTGATGTAACATTGTATGTCAACTATACTTCAATAAAAAAATTTTAAATAATAAAATAAAACAAAATATGTCCCAAGGAGAACTGCCTTCCACGGTGTCATAAGGTTCCTGTCTGCTCTCTGAATCCTGAATTCCTCCCCATCCTTATTCCGTTCCTATCTGAATTTGATGTCAAAACCTATAACAACTGAGACTTAAGCTAACAGAGTGATCTCTGCCTTTCAAGTTTCCAGGTATAAAAAATTATCCAATAGGAGGAATTATTTTCTCTGAACTGAGGGGTTGGAAACACCGTTATCATGTGCAGACCTATACACTATGAAGTAATATGATCTCACTCCCATGTGCAAAACTAGTGTTCATCTTTACAGAAGTTATTTTAATTCAGTCTGAAAAAAAACCATAACGTAGTCATTTCCTCTTTCTCCACCCACAGGCTTATTTAAATTTTCATCTTTTAATTGGGCTTGTAATATAAAAAATGTTCTTTACATCTACAGTCCTTTGAGATTGCTTTACTCAGTTTATATACTTACAAGATTATTCCCAGAGAAATGTTTCAGGCCCAAAGTCACCATAAAAAAATAGGCGGGGAAAAAAAATCAAATTAGATCAGTTGTGTTTTTGCCAAAGGCCTTGGGACCCAGAAGACTTGTTTTTGAAGATTTTATTTATTTATTTATTTGAGAGAGAGCACACAAGCAGGGGGAGCGGCAGGCAGAAGGAGAAGCAGACTCCCTGCTGAGCAGGGAGCCCAACACAGGGCTCCATCTCAGGACCCCAGGATCATTACCTGAGCCAAAGGCAGCCACTTAACTGACTTAGCCACCCAGGTGCATTGACCTAGAAGACTTTTTAAAGCATATGTGGCATTCTGGTCCATTTATTTCTCTTTGTTATTTCCCTTTACTTCTCATTCCATGCCCTTCTCTGGATGATATTATCCAAGTATGATCAGAATTACCAATAGGTCATAACTTTACTCTGCATTCTAGAACTACCTAGCAAATGTCCACCCGACATTCTCCTTGGACATTTCCAATACCTCTTGAAATGCACAAATCAAAATTGTAACTCCTAACCTACTCTTAAATTCTCCTCCCCTAAAACATGGGTCTCTTCCAGCCTTGTCCATTTCAGGGACTAGAACTACCATCCACCCAGTTGTGCAAGTCAAAAAGTGCTGCCTACCTCAAGCCTACTGATATATACCTCCTAAAGTATCATTAAAATTTACTTACTGTATTTCCAGCAACACCACCCTAGTCCAGGCTTTTACAGCAATATCCATCCTACTGATCTCCCTGAACTTTCTCTTGCTCACTGTTCAATCCACTCTTGACTGTGTAGGCAAAGTGATCTTTTTTTTTTAAGATTTATTTGAGAGAGAGAGAGCATGAGTGGGAGGGGCAGAGGGTGAGGGAGAAGCAAACTCCCCACTGAGCAGGGAGCCCAACTCGGGGCTTGATCCCAGGACCATGAGATCATGACCTGAACTGAAAGCATATGCTTAACTGAGTCACCTAGGTGCCCCCAAAGTGGTCTTTAAACCCAAGTATGTCCCTTCCATCCCAATAATATTTTAGAAAAAACAATGAACTGCTCAACCTGGATTAAATGGTGCTCATGACCACGCTATTCCTAAGGACCCATGCCTAGGAAGTCACATCTCCCCTTTTCTGTGCCCTAACTCGAGCCGAATATTTACCAAGTGTGGGTGAATAACTGATATGTCTGACCCCTCACTAGGCCAATCTTGAAGGCAGAATCTGCATTTTTTTTTCCTCACAATTTTATTCAGCACTAATACAGTTCATAGCACCACAGGTGCGCTCCACAAACAGTGGTTTAGATGGACAGATGACCTTTCCTTGAAGGATAAGTAACTAGTCGTAGGTAGGACTTCAGAAAGAAAGAGATGCAGAATATCACTTTCCTAGGGAACTTCTCCCTCTCCCGGGATATTTGAAATTCTAACCCTCAGGCAGGAGCCCTTTAATGCCACGATTTGAAAGGAAGCTTAAAACAGAAATTCCCTTGGGAGCTGGAGGGACATGTGTTTCATGGAGGCCTGGAGATGGTGTGTCAAAGAGAAAAAAAAAGCAAGGCGGACGGGAGGCCACTTCTGTTGCCACACTCCCTGAGGCCTTGGAGGAGTCACCTGATGACAGATCCTGCAACATTTTCTTTTGCAAGGGCCCCCTCTCCTCGGAGCTGCAGGTTTCACTCCACCCCGGGCCCTAGCTTCCTTCCTATCTGAAGACAAGAGAAATGTAAGGAGTTCAGAACCTTAATTGCTCTGGGATTCACCTGACCTGGTCAGGACCTTGCACTTGAGGCCTGAGACCTGTTTCTTGGTCCAAGACCTCTCCTACAGTTCTTGCCCCAGTTCTAATAATTTCTGCACAGTTGTTACTCCTTAGATCCATGTTTTTATTGTGTGATCCTGTCCCATACTGGCTCCTTGCTTGTGTTCTTGCAAGTTTCTCCTGGGAACTAAAGTGCTTCTAGAGATCCCCCATGCCTTGACAGGCACTTGCCACCTGCTGACAGACCCCAGCTGGTGAACATCTGCTTCACTGGCCTGGATTCTCTATCCCTGTCCTCTGTTCCTATTGGGGCATCAAGGAGACCATTTTTGGACGCCCTGGATGGTTTTCAGTTGATTGTCTGTTACTCAGACCCTTCCTCCTAAGAGTCTCTGCTCTACATGAATGCACAAGTCTAATCACAAACCCTGGTTCTTCCCTATTTATCCCACCCCCTTGTATTCCTTTGATCATATGCCCTGGTGCCATTACTCTCTAGGGCATTTTGGCTAAGACAGAAAAGCTGTGCATGCCTGGAGAAGGGGTATAATCATTTCTGAAACTAGTTGTGGTGGACAGACTCTAGAATGGCCCCAATGATCCCCATGCCCAGATATTCTTATCCTTGTGTAATACCTGCCCCTATCTCCCCGAGTGTTGGAAGGGCCTGCGATTCGTGGCTAAGCAAAAGGATAAGGCCAAGTTGATGAAAAGTCACTTCCTTGACTCTGTTACCTAAAATTATAACTCTTCTGCTAGAAGAGTTTCTCCATTGATTCTTTCCATTCCTGGCTTATGATTAATTTAGCTGCCCTCTGGAGTGGCCTCCATGATGAACTGAGGGCAGCCTTCAGCCAAGGAGCTAAAGCCCTCAGTCCAAGAGCCCACAAGGAACAGAATCCTGCCAACAATCACATGACCTTTGAAACAGAGCCCTCGCACCCCGATAATGTCAGGGATCACATGAGACCCCAGACCTGACTAACACCTTGACTGAGCCCAGTGGGAGACCCTCCCAGCTCATCTGTCCCCAGATTCCCAACCCACAGAAAGTGAGATAATAAATGTGGATTGTGTGAAGGTGCGAAATTTGTGGCAATAAGTTATGAAGCAATAAATGACTGATATAGTGGTTATTAAAATTACATTTTAGCTGATGATCTTAAAGCTCAAACTCGTTCACACTACACAGAAGACAATTGGCACACTTACCTGGGTAAAACCTAGGATAATGAGGAAAAAAAAACAACTGTGATCTGGAAATCAGGAATATGTCTGATTTTTAATTATCTGTGAACTCCTGAGCAAATGCTTAGCCCACCCTATCAGGGCCTCTGTCTCCCTATTTAATAAAGATTAAGAGACATGAACTGGTGGCCTATGGAATTCATATAGTCCCCAAATTCATTGTGTTTGTCCCCCTGGGTTAGATTCACAGTGTTTGGTTTTTTTTAACTAATCATCAAGATTTAAAAATAGGTGTATCTCACATTTTAAAAAAATTAGGATTTTAGTTTTTCTTGAAAAAAAACTACACAATCCTGCCTTGCCAGACATCCCTTATTTGCAGGTGAATGGCTGCAGCTTATTTCTGGGGGCGCTCACTCTCCAGCTCAGCATTCTTTCCACCAATCTTGAATCCCTGAGACTAAGGGTTGCTTCTCGCTATTATGTATGCACAGCATTTTCTAAATAACATTAAAACATGAAATATTTCAAATGCAAATGTGTCTTTCAAAAGCGGGACAAAGAAAGCTGGATACAAAGGAAATCAGGATAATCCCTAATCCATTTCTGTTTGACTCCTGGAGACATTTGTTATAATTCTCAGATTAACCAAGTATATACAGGACATATATGCAGAAAATGCAGAACACTGAGGAGAGAAAACAAAGCCAAAGCCCCCCTGATCAGCGGGGAGCCTGTTTCTCCCTCTGCCTGCCACTCTCTTGCTTTCTCTCTCACTTGCTCGCTCTCTCTTTCTCTGACAAATAAATAAATAAAAATCTAAAAAAAAAGATATTAATTCCTCCAAAATTGATCTATAGATTTGATAGAATACCAGTCAAAACCACAGCAAGCTGTTTTGTAGCCGTCGACAAATTGATTCTAGAATTTATGTGGAAAGGCAAAGACCTAGAGTATCTGATATAACACTGAAAAACAAAGTTGGATGACTACTATTATCCTATTTCAAGTTCTACTATAAAGCTACAGTAGTCGAGACAGCATGGTATTGACCAATGGAATACAGACCAGCAGCACAGAATAAAGAGCACAGAAAGAGACACATACAAATATAGTCAACTTACTTTTTGACAAAAGGCACAAAGACAACAGTGGAGAAAGGATAGTGTTTCCAACAGATGGTGCTGAAATGGACTCCCATACACAAAAGATTGAACTTAAGCCCTTTCCACTTGACATAAAAATTAACTCCAAATGAGTCACAGACCTAAATACAAAAAGCAAAGATATCAAACTTACAGAATAAACATAGAAGAAAATCTACGTCATCTTGGATTTGGTGATTGGATGCGACACCAAAACTTCAATCCAAAAAGAAAAAAAGCTGATGTTTGTTTCTATTAAAATTAAAAGCCACGCTCTGAAAAAGACAGTGTGAAGAGAATGAAGAGGTAAGCCACAGACTGGGACAAAATATTTGCAAAACACCTATCTGATAAAGGATCTGTATCCAAAATACACAAAGACTCTTAAAACTCAATCATGAGAAAGCTAACAACCCAACTGAAAAAGAGAAAAATAAATGGAGAGCTCAAGAAAGAATACGTACAGAAGATAAAGACACATGAAAAAAAGCTGCTTCGCGGCATTTGTCATTAGGAAATATGCAAACAAAAACAAGATACAACTACCTATTAAAATCCAAAATACTGATAATACTAAATGCTGGCAACAAGAAGTGTTTGCAAAGCAGCAGGAATTCTCCTTCATCGCTGGTGGGAACACAAAATGGTACAACCACTATGGAAGACAGTTTGGCAGTTTCTTCCAAAGACAAACATAGTCTTACCATATGATCCAGCAATCGCACTCCTAAATATTTACCCAATTGATTTGAAAACTTATGTCCACACAACATTTGTATGCATATGTTCATAGAAGCTTTATTCATAATTGCGCAAAACTGGAAGCAATTAAGATGTTCTTCAGTAGGTGAATATATAGTTGTGATATATCCGTGTAATGGCATACTAGTCACTGACACACAATACTGAATGACTCATGAAAAGGAGATACCAAGGGGCACCTGGGTGGCTCAGTTGGTTAAGCATCCGACTCTTGATTTTGGCTCAGGTCATGATCTCAGGGTCGTGGGATCAGGCCCCGCATCAGGCTCTGCACTCAACACAGAGTTCTGCTTGAGAGTCACTCTTTCTGCCCCTCCCCCTGTTCACACTCTCTAAAATAAATAAATAAAATCTGTATAAAAAAAAGGGGGGGATACCAAGCCATTCAAAAACATGGATGATTCTTTTTTTTTTTTAAGATTTTTTTTTTAAGTAATCTCTACACCCAACATGGAGCTTGAACTTACAATCCCGAGATCAAGAGTCAAATGCTCTAACAACTGAGCCAGCCAGGTGCCCCAAAAAGATGGATGATTCTTAAATGCATGTTGATGAGAAATAAGCCTTAAAAGGCTACATACTATAAAATTTCATTTTTATGACATTATCACAAACACAAAAGTATGAGTCAGTAAACACATCAATGATCACTGGAGATCTGGGAGAAGGTATAAATGAAGCATAAGGGATTTTTTTAGTGTGGTAAAACTATTCTATAACATCGTAATGGTGTGGACATATCATTACGCATTTGTCAAAACCCATAAAACTTTCAAGGAGAAAGTTAATTTTAACTCATGCAAACTAAAAAATCCTTTAGGTATTCAGGGAATCCCAGAATGGAATGCAGATTTTGATAAAAGATTCTGTTTTACAAAGGTGTAAAACTGAGGTGGTTAGGGAAGAAAGCAAAGATCTAAGTAGTAACTTCGGAAATGAGTAGAGGTTGCAATACTAAAGGCAAAAGGCATTACACATAAGCACTGTCCCCTAGTCTAGCGGTAGAGAGATACAATGCTGGAACCACTATTCATACATCCTGGAATCTAAAAATTGAGTAAATGTATGGCTGGTGGTGGGAGCCAGGCTTCCCACTGCTGGAGTGGGAGGTTACAGAAAAGCCTGGAATGATCCACATGCTACTGGGTTAGAGTTGGACACATCTGTAGGAACACACGTTTAGCTTAATACGGATGTAGGTGGATATCTAGATCTAGATGTGTGTATATTTAGGGGTTCAAATACATATATTCCATTGCTTTATCAGCTAAGGAAACCTGGAACCAATGAAACCCCCAGACCTATGAGTTAGCTAAATCCCAGATCTTAATTTGCAATTACATTCTCCAATAAAAGGAACCAGGGCTCTGTGGAGAAATGGCAGACTCAAGGGGTGGAGCTAGCAACATACCAGATGAGCCTGGAGCGTCTTGTAGTGCAGAAATTAAGGAATAAGGAATTGCTAAAAAATAATTAACAAGAGCAACAAAGAGCAGCACATGACAGAAGTATGTCAAAGAAACACTGGAGGCAACCGAAGAAGAGCCCAATGTCTAAAGTTGAAATAATACGAGTGAAAAAACATACATAAAGTAGTACTGGATTATTAGCCAGAGTATACAATAAATACACAGCAAGCTGAGTTGATGTAACCACATAATTGAATAAATAAAATAAATGATCATCAACTAAGTACCTGTGCAGAAAATTCCAAGTAATTTATGTAGATACTCTGTCCTTAAGGAAGTGGAGCATGAGTTTATGCTCCTTGAAGTGTGGATTGCACATAGTAACTTTCTTCCAATGAGTATGATACGGGACAAAGAGTAACTTCACAGTGGAGAAACCTGACAAAGTCCCTCAAGCCAGGTTCTCAGGGCTAACATGAACCATGCTAAGTCATGTTAATAGTCTGCACTTTTGGTCAGAACGGCCCTTTACCTCTGTGGTCTTCCTCCTGAAAACTTATCACCACAGTCTACATTATTAAAAAAAAAATTAATTAAATAAAATTTTAAAAACCCACAGCAGACAAATTCCAAGACAAGGGCAGAAGACAAAATACCTGACCCATACTCCTCAAAACTGTCAAAGGCATCAAAATCAAGAAGTCTGAGAAACCATCACAGCCAAGAGAAGCCTAAGGATACAAGACAATTAAATGTAGTATGATATCTTGGATGGGATCCAGAAAAGGATAGTAGGTAAAAATGAAGGAATTATGAGTAAAATAGTAGGCTTTCATCAATGATCATGCATCACTATGGGTTCATTCATTATGACAAACATACCACAATAATGTAAGATATTAATAGAAGGGAAACTGCACGGGGGGCATATGGGAACTCTGTACTATCTTGGCAACTTTTTTGGAAATCTACATCTATTTTCAAGTAAAAAGCTTCTTTCAAAAAAAAAAAGCAAGACAGAAACTAGGAGAATATACTCACAGTACATGTATGTGACAAAGAACTTATCCAGAACATATTATTAAGAACTCCTGCAAGTCAACAAGGAAATGAAAAACAACTCAATTTTTTCAATAGGCAAAACACTGGAACACTACAAAAAAGAAAATACTCAAATGGTCAATAAGCATAAGAAATGGGGCCCAATATTACTAGTGCAAATGAAAACTACAGGGATATAGACTTTATGACTCTAACCAGCTAAACTTAAGAAGACTGATAACACCAAATATTGATGAGAATGGAAGCAAATATACCTCCATACTCTGCTGATGGGGCTGTAAAATATATAAATTACTTTGGAAAACTATGTGGCCATTTCTTCTAACTTTAAATGTATACCTACTTTGTGATCCATTATTTCCATTCCTGTTTACCCAAGAGCAATGAACACATATGGCCACAAAATGACATCTTCAAGATTTAAGATTGCATATGACTACATTATAAGATTGCTTTAAATATAGACACATCAAACTGAAAACAACCCAACTGTCAACTGATATAATTGATAAATTTTGACCTATTCATTCAATAGCATACTACTCAAAAATCAAAAGAATAAACTGTTACATACAATGACATGGATCAATCTCAGAATCATTATGTAGAGACCAAAAAACCAGAATCCTCCTCCAAAATATACAGTATTTCTTTTTCTGTGAAGTTCAACAGAAGGAAAAGCCAATCTATGAAAGAAGTCAAAAACTGTGCAGAGATTGATTGGAAAAGAGAACACAAGGGATTTTTTTTTAGTGATGAAAATATCCTAAACCTAGTATTGTTGAATATATGGATGAAACTCACACATTATAAAACTTAGGGTATGTACAATTTGCTGTGCATAAATTTTGCCACAATTTTAAAAAAACACAGGAGACATGGTGATTAATTTTATGGAGATAAATTCAACTATTTAAGTGAAATTAACAATTTCTTCCCTCTGGAAAAAGAAACCCTCAGCAAACTACAAATAGATGTAAACCACGAATCTAGCAAAACACACACACACATGCACACACACACTACAGAAAACATCTTACTGACAGAATAATGGAAATCTTTCCCTCTGAGAGTTCCCTTGCCATTGTATTCACAACAAAAACACCAGTTCTATTCCAAGTTGACTGCCCTGGACAGCTTACCTAGAAAAAAAATACAAGTTATAAAAATTATGAAACCAAGACATAAATCTATCAATACTTGTAGATGACATGGTAAAATACAAATTCACCTTGAGTAAGGCTCACTGGATACTCTATATGCCAAAATTAGAAAGCTTCAAAACAAAATCATATCTAACAGCTTAAAATATCATCGAGTACTTTGTATTAAATCTAGTCAAAGAAATGTAACCAAAAATACTGCAAAACATCATGGAGAAATCAAAGACCTAGATAGAGATTTGTATTATGTTATATACAAGGATTATAACACTTAATAGTGTAAAGTTTTCAAGGCACCCTAAATCAATATAGAGTCAATGCAATCCCGATCAAAATTCCGACAGTTTTATTTTGGATATAAACTGGCAAGCTCATTGCAAAATGCAAAAGATAACCCTAAGGATAAACACTAGGAAAGGTAATCATAAAGCAGAACAGACTTGGAGGATTTACACTAAGAGATAATGAAGTTGATTATAAAGATACAAGAACGAAAACATGATGATACTGGCACAAGAACAGACAAATATACCATCGGGGGAAAATAGGGAGTTTTGAAGCTAACCCACATCTGCATGACTACCTACTTTATAACAAAGATGCCGCCAGTACAGGCCAATAGGAAATCATGGTTTTCCCAACAAATGGCATTAGATAAAGTGGATATTCATATAAGAGGGAAAAAAAACTTGGCCCTTAGACTTCATACATAAAAATCAGTTCCAGATGGACTAAAGACTTCAGTCTGAAAGGTAAAATGAGAAAGCCTCTATAAAACTATAGACTATAAATGGATACAGTCACCATTCGTATCAAAAAAGGGATAAAACTATATGACCTTCATGACCTTGCAATTGCCAGACTTCTTGAACAAGAAATAGCATCGAGCATAAACCAAAAAAGTTAGTAAGTCGGACCTCATTAAAATGTAAAATTTATGTTCATCTGAAGTTTCAATTGAGAGTAAGAAGAAAAAAAGGGAGTAGGAAGATAAAGCAACAAGTGGAAGATTTTCTTAATATATGTATCTGATAGAAGACTCACAATATATAAAGATATTGTATAAACCAATAAGAGAAAGCAACAAGCTATTTTTTAATGTGTAAAAGCAATTTCACAAAAAATAACATTCAGATGGCCAATAAACAAATATAAAAATGCTTAATTGCATTAGTTATCAGGGAAATATAAATTAAAGCAACAATAATATGGTATGTATGGTGACTAACATAATAAAATAAAATCTAAAAAAAAAAAAGATATGTACCTGCCAAAATAGCTAAAATAAAGCAAACATAATAATACCAGGTGTTTGTGGGGATGAGAAGCAACAACTCTTCGTATACTGCTGCTATTTTTTAAAACTAATCCAACCACTTTGAAATTACTATAACCACTGTGGAAAACTCAGAAACCTGAGTTGGAGCCAGCAACACCACTCCTAGATACACACTCTACATCAATGAATGTACGTGTACAACAAAAGACATGTCCAAGAGTGTTCATTACAGTCCTCTTCCTAATACACAAATAGTGAACAACCACCCAAATGTTCATGAACCATAGAACAGGTAAACTGTAAAATTTAAATGATGGACTATCATACGGCAATGAAACAGAACCAAGTACTGCAACATGAAACAACACGTATAAATCTCACAGACATAAACTTAAGTTAAAGAGACCAAATACAATGGAGTCCATTGCCTGTAACTCCATTTATGTTAAGCTCAAAAACAAACTAGCTCATGTTGATAGAAGTCTGCAGAAGAGTGGTTCCCTTTGTGGGGACTGTTGACTAGAAGGAACATGAAGGAGCCCTCTGGGAACTGGGGATACTCCCTTTTTTGATACAAATGGTGACTGTATCCATAAGCAAGAACCCATCATTCATACATTACTTTATTATACTTCAATTAAAACATATACCAGAAAAAAAGTCTAAATCATGCCAGAGGCCAGATACACAACTGACGTATTGCCCTGTCACGGAGAGTTTATGCCAAGTTACCCCACAGTGGAGGACCTCAATATTAAATGGCCTGAACGGCTTACTCCTCTACTTGCCGTTTGCACTAGTAAGCTTAGAAAATGGTTAAATTCATTTTTCACATACACACAAAAAAATGTGACTAATGCAATTTATTTTATTACTTTCTTTACTACTGTTTTTTTGTGTGTGTGTAGACTTAAAATAGCTTCTAATTTTGAATCTTGACCATCAGATCATTGATGTTCTAAAGGGCCTCAAATACCATGGTTTTGAAGACTCACTGTACTGAAAGGAATAAAGGTGACTATTTTCAATTCAAACTTTCCAAACTTTTACTGATAAAACAATGTCTCAACCTTGGCCTTTGATTCTCTTTCTGATTTTTCTATTGATTCTCAACATCTGTGTCTATACATGTATATAAAGTGATCATTTATTTTTCTTCTACTTTGGTTTCCACTACCTGCCCGCATCTTCCAAGCTGCCATACAAATTTGGTCTTACAAGGCTAGCTGTGTGAATATGATGCCTTCAAAGACACAGCACTTTTAATTCTGGCAAAGCTATGAGTTGTTCAGGGATGTTCTGAGACAGGGATGTAGAGAAGGATCGGCTAGGCTTTGCCAAGTGAGGAGGGGAGACACTATCACTCTCTTCAACTCTGCTTTTCCTTAATAAAACTGCTATTCCTTTATTTATAAAGAAGCATCAGTGTTTGACTACATGTTTCTGACATCAGGGGATAATAAAGCTTAGAGCAAAATATGAAGAAATAGCAACCTTAAAAATGATGACAAAATAATTTTTAATCAAGCCATGGTTCTGAGATCATTGCATGGAAAATATGTGTGATGCTTATTAAAAGTTTAAAGGCTGGGCACCTGGGTGGTTCAGTCAGTTAAGCGACTGCCTTCAGCTCAGGTCATGATATCAGGGTCCTGGGATCTAGTCCCACATTGGGCTCCCTGCTCAGTGGGGAGTTGGCTTCTCCCCCTGCCCCTCACCTCACTTGTGCTCTTGTGCATGCTCTCTCTCTTGCTTACTTGCTCTCAAATAAATAAATAAAATCTTTAAAAAAAATGTTCAAAGGCTGAGGCTCCTCCCAGTTTCACAGAGGTGAGCCCTGGGAACCTAAAGCCCAACGATTCCTCGGGTGATACTTATGCTTATTGTCACTAATGTTTGAGAATCAGTGGTTTGGGTCTTATTAAAGGCTTGTAATTGGGCACCTGGGTGGTGCAGTCGGTGAAATGTCCAACTCTTGGTTTCAGCTCAGGTCATGATCTTAGGGTGGTGAGATCCAAGCCCCGTACTGGGCTCTGCTCTCAGCAGGGAGTCTGCTTGGGATTCTCTCTCCCTGTCCTTCTGCCCCTCCCCACTGCTCGCTCTCTCTCTCTCAAATAAGTAAATAAATCTTTAATAAAAAAATAAAGGCTTGTAATCACATACCAGGGAAAGGAGGGTCAAAACTATAGTCCATTAATCATGGACCTGCTGACTTCACAAAGCTGGGTTCCCAAAGGCCCTAAACCACTAATTCTCCCAGTGTGGTCTCCAGATCACCAGCATCAGCATCATGGAAAGCTTAACAAGGCCCACCCAGACCCACTGAATCAGAACTCTGGAAATAAGACCCAAAATCTATGCTTTCACAAACCTTCTAGATGATTTTGACACATACTAAGGTTTACAACCCATTGCCCAACCCCCCCCACCAAAAAAAAAAAAGGCCACAGATTCACATTCCTCGTCCTCCACTTACTAATGAGCTATGTCACTACTATATTCATATGTTGCCCCTGCCAGAGAATATAATTGAATTTTTAAAAGGAAGAGCACAGACATAAATCAGCAAACTGGCCCAGAACTGATGTTTAAGATCAAAAGTTTTATGGTGCTACTTCCAAAATCTGGACGTTTTGCCTCTAGCACTGTAGGGATTGATATGGAAACTGCACCCTGACATTAATTACCTGCTTATAATTTATTATAAAGTAAATGCAATCGCTTCCCCAAGACTTCAGTGTTCATTGTTCCAAGGGAAATCTTCATTGTATTCCAGAAAAAAATTATTTTCTCATTCTGAAAATAAAGTCTGTATTGGAACCCCAGAGTTCTAAACTACCAGACCCCAAGTATGCATTCCTATATTTCTAGAAGATAAAGAAATGGAGGGAACGGAATGATTCCTGGAGACTTTGCCAATATCCATGCCTCTTTTCCTTCACACCCCAGAAGAAGCTTTTGGCAACCATACTTCTAAATCCATTCCTCTCCTTGATCCTCAAAGACTAATATTATCACTGGACACAGAGGTCTGAACTCATGAATGGAGGTGCTTCTACTAGCTACTACTAAAAAATAATTTTTTACCTCTTTTTTAAATTTAAATTCAATTAGCCAAGGCATAGAACATCATATAATGTTCAATGATTCATCCGTTCAGTATAATACCCAGTGCTCATCACAACACATGTCCTCCTTAATGCCCATCACCCAGTTACCCCATCCCCCCACCCACCTCCCTTTCCAAACCCTCAGTTTGTTTCTGGAGTCAAGAATCTCATAAGGTTTAAAGAAGACATCCAAATGGCCAACAGACACGTGAAAAAGTCCTCAACATCGCTCGGCATCAGGGAAATCCAAATCAAAACCTCAATGAGATATCACCTCACACCAGTCAGAATGGCTAAAATTAACAAGTCGGGAAATGACAGATGTTGGTGGGGATGCGGAGAAAGGAGAACCCTCCTACACCGTTGGTGGGAAGGCAAGCTGGTATGGCCACTCTGGAAAAGAGCATGGAGGTTCTTCAAAAAGTTGAAAATAGAGCTACCATATGATCCAGCAATTGCACTACTGGGTATTTACCCCAAAGATACAAACGTAGGGATCCAAAGGGGTACGTGCACCCCGATGTTTATAGCAGCAATGTCCACAATAGCCAAACTGTGGAAAGAGCCAAGATGTCCATCAACAGATGAATGGATAAAGAAGATGTGGTATACATATACAGAGGAATATTATGCAGTCATCAAAAAGAATGAAATCTTGCCATTTGCAACGACGTGGATGGAACTGGAGGGTATTATGGTGAGGGAAATAAGTCAAACAGAGAAAGACATGTATCATATGACCTCACTGATATGAGGAATTCTTAATCACAGGAAACAAACTGAGGGTTGCTGGAGTGGTGAGGGGTGGGAGGGATGGGGTGGCTGGGTGATAGACACTGCAGAGGGTATGTGCTATGGTGAGCGTTGTGAAGTGTGCAAGACTGTTGAATCATAGATCTGTACCTCTGAAGCAAATAATACATTGTATGTTAAAAAAAAAGAAGAAAAAGAAGATAACAGGAGGGGAAGAATGAAGGGGGGGAAATCGGAGGGTGAGATGAACCATGAGAGACTATGGACTCTGAAAAACAAACTGAGGGTTCTAGAGGGGGGCGGGGGTGGGAGGAGGGGTTAGCCTGGTGATGAGTATTAAAGAAGGCACGTTCTGCATGGAGCACTGGGTGTTATATGCAAACAATGAATCATGGAACACTACATCAAAAACTAACAATGTAATGTATGGTGATTAACATAACATAATAAAAATATATATATATAAGAATCAATAAAAAGTCTCATAAGGTTTGTCTCCCCCTGATTTCTTCCCATTCAGTTTTCCCTCCCTACCACTATTGTCCTCTGCGCTATTCCCTATGTTCCACATATGAGTGAAACCATATGATAATTGTGTTTCTCTGATTGACTTATTTCACTTAGCATAATCTGACCAGTTCCATCCATGTCGATGTAAATGGCAGATAATTCATCCTTTCTGATGGCCAAGTAATATCCATTGTATATAGAATGGATAAAGACAATGTGGCTCATTCACAGATAATTTTAAAATAACATGTCTAGGAGCACATGGGTGGCTCAGTTGTTTAAGCATCTGCCTTCAGCTCAGGTCATGATCCCAGGGTCCCAGGATTGAGCACCCCATCAGGCTCCCTGCTCAGAGGGGAGTTGGCTTCTCCCTCTCCCTCTGTTCCTCCCCTGACTTGTACTCTGTCTTACTCTCTCTCAAATAAATAAATAAAATCATCCAACAGTACATTACAAGGATTATTCACCACGACCAAGTGGGATTCATTCCTGGGCTGCAAGGTTGGTTCAACAGCCGCAAATCAATCAATGTGATACAATACATTAATAAAAGAAAGAACAAGAAACATATGATCCTCTCAATCGATGCAGAAAAAGCATTTGACAAAGTACAGCATCCTTTCTTGATTAAAATTCTTCAGGGTGTAGGGATAGAGGGTACATACCTCAATATCATAAAAGCTATCTATGAAAAACCCACAGCGAATATCATACTCAATGTGGAAAAACTGAGAGCTTTTCCCCTAAGGTCAGGAACACAGCAGGGATGTCCACTATCACCACTGCTATTCAACATAGTATTAAAAGTCCTAGCCTCAGCAATCAGACAACAAAAAGAAATAAAAGACATCTGAATCAGCAAAGAAGAAGTCAAACTCTTACTTTTTGCAGATAATATGATACTTTATGTGGAAAACTCAAAAGAGTCCACCCCAAAACTGCTAGAACTCATATAGGAATTCAGTCAAGTGGCAGGATATAAAATCAATGCACAGAAATCTGTTGCATTTCTATACCAACAAAACAGAAGAAAGAGAAATTAAGGAATCAATCCCATTTACAATTGCACCCCAAACCATAAGATACCTAAGAATAAATCTAACCAAAGAGGCAAAGAATCTGTACTCAGAAAACTACAGAATACTCATGAAAGAAATTGAGGAAGACATAAAGAAATGGAAAAACGTTCCATGTTCATGGATTGGAAAAACAAATATCATGAAAATGTGTATGCTACCTAGAGCAATCTACACATTTAATGCAATCCTATCAAAGTACCATCAACTTTTTTCAAAGAAATGGGACAAATAATCCTAAAATTTGTATGGAACCAGAAAAGATCCCAAATAGCCAGAGGAATGTTCAAAAAGAAAAGCAAAGCTGGTGGCATCACAATTCCGGACTTCAAGCTCTATTACAAAGCTGTAATCATCAAGACAGTATGGTACTGGCACAAAAACAGACACATAGATCAATGGAACAGAACACAGAGCCCAGAAATGCACCCTCAACTCTATGGTCAACTAATCTTCGACAGAGCAGGAAAGAATGTCCAATGGAAAAAAGACACTCTCTTCAACAAATGGTGTTGGAAAAATTGGACAGACTCAAGATGGATGAAAGACCTAAATGTGAGACAGGAATCCATCAAAATCCTTGAGGAGAATACAGGCAGCAACCTCTTTGACCTCAGCTGCAGCAACTTCTTCCTAGAAACATCGCCAAAGGCAAAGGAAGCAAGGACAAAAATGAACTATTGGGACTTCATCAAGATAAAAAGCTTTTGCACAGCAAAAGAAACAGTCAACAAAACCAAAAGACAACTGACAGAATGGGAGAAGATATTTGCACATGACATATCAGATAAAGGGCTAGTATCCAAAATCTATAAAGAACTTACCAAACTCACCCAAAGAACAAATAACCCAATCAAGAAATGGGCAGAAGACATGAAAAGGCATTTCTGCAAAGAAGACATCCAAATGGCCAACAGACACATGAAAAAGTGCTCAACATCACTCGGCATCAGGGAAATCCAAACCAAAACCACAATGATATACCACCTCACACCAGTCAGAATGGCTAAAATTAACAAGTCAGGAAACCACAGATGTTGGCGAGGATGCAGAGAAAGAGGAACCCTCCTACCCTGTTGGTGGGAATGCAAGCTGGTGCGGCCACTCTGGAAAACAGTATGGAGGGTCCTCAAAAAGTTGAAAATAGAGCTACTTTATGACTCAGCAATTACACTACTGGGTATTTAGCCCAAAGATACAAATGTAGTGATCCGAAGGGGCACATGCACCCCGATGTTTATAGCAGCAATGTCCACAATAGCCAAACTATGGAAAGAGCCTAGATGTCCATCAACAGCTGAATGGATAAAGAAGATGTGGCATATATATAGACAGCAGAATATTATGCAGCCATCAAAAGGAATGAAATCTTGCCATTTGCAACGACGTGGATGGAACTAGAGGGTATTATGCTAAGCGAAATAAGTCAGAGAAAGATAACTATCATATGATCTCACTGATATGAGGAATTTGAGAAACAAGACAGAGGATCATAGGGGAAGGGAGGGGAAAAATGAAACAAGATGAAACCAGAGAGGGAAACAAACCATAAGAGACTCTTAATCTCAGGAAACAAACTGAGGGTTGCTGGAGTGGCGGGGGGTGGGAGGGATGCGGTAGCTGGGTGACGGACATTGGGGAGGGTGTGTACTATGGTGAGCACTGTGAATTGTGTAAGACTGATGAATCACAGACCTATTAAGACAGACCTGTTAAGGTCTGTGATTCATCAGTCTAACACAATTCAAACAAATAATATATTATAGGTTAATAAAAAATAAATAAATAAAATATTTAATTAAAAAAATAACATGTCTACAATTTTAAATAAAATTTGCCAGATTTATTAAAATACAGAAAAGTATAAAAAGAAAGCACCATGGCCCATAATTATTACCGATCATTATTCAGAGAACTCTTGACTTTTTCAAAAAAATAAAATAGGGATGAATGCACACGTCTTAGTTTAGAAAATGAAAACAGTACAAGAAAGTGTAAAATTAAGACTCTTCCTAGCCCTTACTCTCTCTCTCTACAAAGTTAACTATTGTTAACAGATTCACAAAATTTCCGATTTTGTGTATATCCTTTTTGTTTATACAAAATGTATAAATAATGTATATCCTGTAGATACATTGTATATGTATATAATGTATATCCTTTTTGTTTATACAAAAATAATCATATTACGTATACTCTTACTTAAAACGTATCACCAGTTCCCTTGTAAGGACATAGCATTTATGTACGGTAGAGTAGAGAGAGCTTAAATTTTACAAGCATTACAAATTAAAAAGGAAACAGAATCATTAATACTTTAAAGTTGTAGAGAATTTTCTGTGCAACTCAATGTGAAGAAATCAAAAAGTTAAGTATAATCGATTAATTCTGGGAAAAAACATTATTTGGAATTAAAGAGAACTGACCTAGAAATTTGGACAAATTGTTTCTTTTTTTTTTTTAAGATTTTATTTATTTATTTGAGAGAGAGAGAGCACAAGCAGGGGGAGCAGCAGAGGGAAAGCGAGAAGCAGACTCCCCGCTGAGCAGGGAGCTTGACTTGGGGCTCGATCCCAGGACCCCGGGATCCTGACCTGAGCCAAAAGCAGACGCTTAACTGACTGAGCCACCCAACTACCCCGGACAAATTGTTTCCGATGTTTAAGGAAGAGATTATTCTCATGCCGTGAAATAATTTTCATGCTATGTCATCTATGCTATGCAAATTTCCAGGTCACAGAAAAAAAAGAAAAATTACAAAGCAAGCATAACCAACGTGTGCAAATTTGGCAAATTCAGCCCCTGCCCAAAAAACAAATCAAAACCAAAGGTACTGATCAAACTTATTTGTAAATTAAAAATGCAGAGATCCTTAACAAAGTATTAGAAAATATAACTCATCCATATATTGATAAAATAAAATACTAAGACCAAATAGGTTTTATTCAATTAAGGACAGAATGTCCTAACAGGACATCTATTTTTACCACTTATCCTAAAAAAACACCACACTGTAATACCTAGAAGGCAGGAATCAGGACCTTTGGAGTTCTTTACCCCTGTAAACTCAGTACCAAGCACAGGTGCCTGGGACAAAATAAAATTTTAATAAACATTTCTTAAGTTAATGAAGAAATCAATAAGTCGATGAGAAAAATCAAAGGAGAAAAGCCTTGAATATTCGTAAATGTCCAAAGTTATCTGAAGAGATTCAACATCTACCCCTGGTGAAAAAATCTTACACTGTAAATACTAAGACTTTCTTGATATAAAAAAGAACATCTAAGCCAAATCACCACCACATCATGCTGAATAAATTATCAGACATATTCTTCTAATTCGAAGTCAACAGTGGCCATAATTTTGAAAAAATTTTTCTGGAATTAGGCCAAGAAACAAGACCTGTAATATGAATAAGGAAAAAATTATTATTTGCATGATACTTAATTGTTTACCCAGGAAATCCAAGAGAATTAAGTTTTTTTAAAAAAGTCAACTAAAATGTGGTGCCTGGGTGGCTCAGTTGGTTAAGCGACTGCCTTCAGCTCAGGTCATGATCCCAGACTCCCAGGATCAAGTCCCTCACTCATCAGGCTCCCTGCTCAGCGGGGATTCTGCTTCCCCCCCACCAACCCTCCCTCCTCTCGTGCTCTCTCACTCTCTCTCAATCAACTAAAAAGGATTGGCCGGTAGGGTAAACCATTAAAAGTAGAAATTAGATGTTGGGTACATGGCTGTTCAGTGAAAAATGCTTTCTACTTGCAGTTTTGCTTCAAATTTTTCAGAGTAAAATGTTGGGGAAAAGATGAGAATTAATAAAATATTTCAGCAGCATAGTCAGTTAAACAAACAAACAAACACAGGTTGAATTAACTACACTAAGACCACAATAACAACTCTGGAAAAACAACAGATGAATGATCATATTTGACTGACAGAAACCCTATATAGAATATAGAATACCTTCAAATACAGAATATATCTTAGAATAACTGCAGAATACAGGCTATCATAGTATACCTGTAAAAAAGGATAATGTGGATGAAAATTACAAGTTCTGTTTTAAACTAATGCAGACAAAGGAACTAAATACATATTATCAAGCAAAACCATCTGAGAACTGAGGACTTACTTAGACATTCATGAACTTCCTTCAAGGCTAACTTGAATTCCTGAAAATTGCATAAACCTAATGAAAGAAGAAAGCAAATACGATAATCCATTAGCGACAAATTACCCTAGTATTCTGACAGCAAAAAAATTATGTGACATGTATTTGATTTCTTAAAATAAAATTACAAGATAATTTGATTAAACAAAAACATTATTACTTAAACATTGCTATAAATGGAAATATAATGTATCTTGAGTTTTTAAGACTCTCTTAAGATTGACCTGTCATTTCAGCAATTCAATTTTGACTTACAGATGACTTGTATCAACTGTGGACAGGAAGAACAGTGGAAGCAAACAGACCCAGCAAATAGGATGCTGTCCCAGAAGCTGCTATGTTTTTGCTCTTATCCTCTGTTTTCTTTTAGCTTTTAGCTTTTGAATATGCAGGTACCTCACATCCAGATCAAACATCTTTCTGTAATAATTCTTTACATTTCAGTTATTTGTCTTGGAGACCTCAAGAGCTCAACAACCAAAACATCCCTGAAGACACACTGCAAGCAAACAACGCGGGCAGCATCTGTGAGTGGGCAAAGATGGGCAGGACACAGTTGCCACAGTCTGCAACTGACAAACTCTAGTCTAGGGTGAGCAATTATCTGAGATTACACCACGGCACAGTTCCTGCAGCACGTTTCCCAGAGGAGATCACCACACTTGGGATGAATCAATCTATTGCAATTTAACACACTCATGAATGAATCAGAGGAGGAGATGGAGGAGGTGACATGGGACAAGTCACCTTACCTCTTGCAGCCTCTAGCTTTTCTTAGCATTTCTTTGTCCCTGCAACAGGACAATTTCCACTCCCTGAGTGCAATCCTCTTCCTCACCTGCAAGTGCTTGCCATTATGTTGGTGTGAGTCTTCTTCCTCCCTCTCTGGCCCTTTCTGTGCTTTTCCCAGCCTCTTTTCCATTCAGACCTCAGCAGAGATGTAACTCATTTCTCTGGGCATCTCCCCTCAGCCTCCAGTCCTGAAGTAGGTACCCCTCCTATGAGCTTCCATAGAAACCCCTATCATGTTGCTTTTTATCACTTGTATATATCACTTGTATATATCACATGGGTCTGTTTTCCTCTCCAGACTGACTAGCTTTCAAGGTCTGGGGCTGTTTTGTCTTTTTCACTATTTTAACTCCAGGAACTAGGGTGATGCAAACAAATGTGCTTTGCAAACCATAGCGGGTGCAGTTAGTATAAATCATTAGGTGAATGGCGCCCCCTAGAGATGAGTAGTATACACCTGGCAGCAGGTCGAAGTCTTGTCATATACCAGTCTTAATACCTATGGCATGAATAAATATTAAAGCAAATATTCCCTGAACTCCTTCCTATTGCTAAAATTCTGTGACTATTCACAAATTTATAACATGAACCCCATTTGGGTATAAACTATAAAAACTGCCAAATTATATCCATAAAATTTAGACACGTATCAAATAATACTCAGTTTCTAATTTGAAAGGATATATGCACCCCTGTTTACTGCAGCATTTTTTACAAGAGCCAAAATAAGGAAGCAGGCTAAATGCACAGAGATGAATGGATAAAGAAGATGTGGAATGTGTGCATGTGTATGTGTATATATATGTGTATACACACACATATATAATATATATAATGGAATATTACTCAGCCATAAAAAAGAATGAGATCTTACCATTTGCAACAACATGGGTGGAGCTAGAGAGTATAATCTAAGTGAAACAAGTCAAAAAGAGAAAGACAAATACCGTATCATTTAACTCGTATGTGGAATTTAAGAAACAAATGAACAAAGGAAAAGAGAGACAAACAAAAAAACCATACTCTTAAACACAGATAAAAAACTGGTGGCTGCCAAAGGGGAGGGGGTGGAGGATGGGTGAAACAGATGATGGGGATTAAGAGTACACACTTTGTAGGGGATGTAGGGGAACCTGGGTGGCTCAGTAGGTTGGGCATCTGCCTTGGCTCAGGTCATGAATCCAGCGCCCTGGGATCGAGCCCCTCGTCAGGCTCCCTGCTCAGCAGTCTGTTTCTCCCTCTCCTGTTGCCCCTCCCTGTGCTTGTTCTCTCTCTCTCTCTCTCTCTCAAATAAATATAATCTTTTTTTAAAAAAGAGTACACTTACTGTGATGAGCATTGGGTAATGTGTAGAATTGTTGAATTATATTGTATAAATGAAACTAATATAACACAAGGTTAATTACACCTCAATAAAAAAAGAAAAAATATTCGCTCAGAATTTATAGGCATAATCAGTTTGATACAATCGTATGAATTAACAGTTACAGTAATAGTAACAGTGGAATGTATTTATTGAAGCATTTAATAGAAGTAAATACATATGCTTATATATGTGAAAATTATACAAATATTTTTTAAAAGATCTATAAGATGGATATATTAAAATTATATAAATACATAAAATCTTGTATCACTGTGGCCTTATAGATTCTTTTTTTTATTAAATGTTTAATGTGTTATTGTCACTATTTTTTCAATATTCAAATTGTCCAAATTTGGCCAGTGGGAGTCCTTTCCTGAACCTGTAGACATCTCCATCTTTTTACTGCTTGGTAGAGCACAGCACCTTAAGCCTAGTTTATACCTTCCCCTGTCTCAGCACCTCTAATTTCTGTAAGAAGCCCTAGTATCTCTATTTAGAAACCATGGCCTGAAAAGAGAGAATCAGTAATATAGAAGACCAAATGATGGAAAATAAAGAAGCTGAGAAAAAGAGAGATAAACAACTACTGGATCACGAGGGCAAAATTCAAGAGATAAGCGATACCATAAGACGAAACAACATTAGAATAATTGGGATCCCAGAAGAAGAAGAAAGAGAGAGAGGAGCAGAAGGTACATTGGAGCAAATTATAGCAGAGTACATCCCTAATTTGGGGAAGGAAACAGGCATCAAAATCCAGGAGGCATAGAGAACCCCTCTCAAAATCAATAAAAATAGGTCAACACCCCAACATCTAATAGTAAAACTTACGAGTCTCAAAGAGAAAATCCTGAAAGCAGCTCAGGAGAAGAGATCTGTAACCTACAATGGTAGAAACATTAGACTGGCAACAGACCTATCCACAGAGACCTGGCAGGCCAGAAAGAACTGGCAAGATATATTCAGAGCACTAAATGAGAAAAATATGCAGCCAAGAATACTATATCCAGCTAGGCAGTCACTGAAAATAGGAGAGATAAAAAGCTTCCAGGACAAACAAAAACTAAAGGAACTTGCAAACACGAAACCAGCCCTACAAGAAATCTTGAAAGGGGTCCTCTAAGCAAAGAAAGAGCCTAAAAGCAACATAGACCGGAAAGGAACACAGACAATATACAGTAACAGTCACCTTACAGGCAATACAATGGCACTAAATTCCTATCTTTCAATAGTTACCCTGAATGTAAATGGGTTAAATGCCCCAATCAAAAGACACAGGGTATGAGATTGGATAAAAAAAACAAGACGCATCGATTTGCTGTCTGCAAGAGACTCATTTTAGACCCAAAGACACCCCCAGATTGAAAGTGAGGGGGTGGAAAACCATTTACCATGCTAATGGACACCAAAAGAAAGCTGGGGTGGCAATCCTTATATCAGACAAATTAGATTTTAAACCAAAGACTGTAATAAGAGATGAGGAAGGACACTATATCCTACTTAAGGGGTCTAGCCAACAAGAAGATCTCACAATTGTAAATATCTATGCCCCTAACATGGGAGCAGCCAATTATGTAAGGCAATTAATAACAAAAGCAAAGAAACACATCAACAACAATACAATAATAGTGGGGGACTTTAACATCCCCCTCACTGAAATGGATAGATCATCTAAGCAAAAGATCAACAAGGAAATAAGGACTTTAAATGGACCAAATGGACTTCATAGATCTATTCAGAGCATTCCATCCCAAAGCAACAGAATACACATTCTTCTCTAGTGCCCATGGAACATTCTCCAGAATAGATCACATCCTAGGTCACAAATCAGGTCTCAACTGGTACCAAAAGATCAGGATCATTCCCTGCCTATTTTCAGACCACAATGCTTTGAAACTAGAACTCAATCACAAGAGGAAAGTCAGAAAGAACTCAAATACATGGAGGCTAAAGAGCATCCTACTAAAGAATGAATGGGTCAACCAGGAAATTAAAGAAGAATTTTAAAAATTCATGGAAACCAATGAAAATGAAAACACAACTGTTCAAAATCTTTGGGATGCAGCAAAGGCAGTCCTAAGAGGAAAGTATATAGCAATACAAGCCTTTCTCAAGAAACAAGAAAGGTCTCAAGTACACAACCTAACCCTACACCTAAAGGAGCTGGAGAAAGAACAGCAAATAAAGCCTAAACCCAGCAGGAGAGGGGAAATAATAAAGATCAGAGCAGAAATCAATGAAACAGAAACTAAAAGAACAGGAGAACAGATCAATGAAACTAGGAACTGGTTCTTTGAAAGAATTAACAAGATTGATAAACCCCTGTCCAGACTTATCAAAAAGAGAAGAGAAAGGACCCAAATCAACAAAATCATGAATGAAAGAGGAGAGATCACAACCAACAGCAAAGAAATACAAACAATTATAAGAACATATTATGAGCAACTCTATGCCAGCAAATCAGATAACCTGGAAGAAATGGATGCATTCCTAGAGATGTATCAACTACCAAAACTGAACCAGGAAGAAACAGAAAACCTGAACAGACCTATAACCACTAAGGAAAGTGAAGCAATCATCAAAAATCTCCCAACAAACAAGAGCCCTGGGCCAGATGGCTTCCCAGGGGAATTCTACCAAACATTTAAAGAAGAATTAATACCTATTCTTCTGAAACTGTTCCAAAAAATAGAAACGGAAGGAAAACTTCCAAACTCATTTTATGAGGCCAGCATTACCTTGATCCCCAAACCAGACAAAGACCCCATCAAAAAGGAGAATTACAGACCAATATCCCTGATGAACATGGATGCAAAAATTCTCACCAAAATACTAGCCAACAGGATCCAACAGTACATTAAAAGGATTATTCACCACGACCAAGTGGGATTTATTCCTGGGCTGCAAGGTTGGTTCAACATCCACAAATCAATCAACGTGATACAATACATTAACAAAAGAAAGAACAAGAAACATATGATCCTCTCAATAGATACAGAAAAAGCATTTGACAAAGTACAGCATCCTTTCTTGATCAAAACTCTTCAGAGTATAGAGATAGAGGGTACATACCTCAATATCATAAAAGCCATCTATGAAAAACCTACAGCGAATATCATTCTCAATGGGGAAAAACTAAGAGCTTTTCCCCTAAGGTCAGGAATGCAGCAGGGATGTCCACTATCACCACTGCTATTCAACATAGTATTGGAAGTCCTAGCCACAGCAATCAGACAACAGAAAGAAATAAAAGGCATCCGAATCAGCAAAGAAGAAGTCAAACTCTCATTCTTTGCAGACGTTATGATACTTTATGTGGAAAACCCCAAAGACTCCACCCCAAAACTGCTAGAACTCATACAGGAATTCAGTCAAGTGGCAGGATATAAAATCAATGCACAGAAATCAGTGGCCTTCCTTTACACCAACAACAAGACAGAAGAAAGAGAAATTAAGGAGTCGATCCCATTTACAATTGCACCCAAAACCATAAGATACCTAGGCATAAATCTAACCAAAGAGGCAAAGGATCTGTACTCAGAAAACTATAAAATACTCATGAAAGAAATTGAGGAAGACACAAAGAAATGGAAAAACGTTCCATGCTCATGGATTGGAAGAACAAATATTGTGAAGATGTCAATGCTACCTAGAGCAATCTACACATTCAATGAAATCCCCATCAAAATACCATCCACTTTTTTCAAAGAAATGGAACAAATCATCCTAAAATTTGTATGGAACCAGAAAAGACCCTGAATAGCCAGAGGAGTGTTGAAAAAGAAAAGCAAAGCTGGTGGCATCACAATTCCAGGCTTCTAGCTCTATTACAAAGCTGTCCTCATCAAGACAGTATGGTACTGGCAGAAAAACAGACATATAGATCAATGGAACAGAATAGAGAGCCCAGAAATGGACCCTCCACTCTATGGTCAACTCATCTTTGACAAAGCAGGAAAGAATGTCCAATGGAAAAAAGACAGTCTCTTCAACAAATGGTGTTGGGAAAATTGGACAGCCACATGCAGAAGAATGAAACTGGACCTTTTCCTTACACCACACACAAAAATAGACTCAAAATGGTTGAAAGACCTCAATGTGAGACAGGAGTCCATCAAAAACCTAAAGAAGAACACAGGCAGGGTGCCTGGGTGGCTCGTTGGTTAAGCGACTGCCTTCGGCTCAGGTCATGATCCTGGAGTCCCTGGATTGAGTCCCGCATCGGGCTCCCTGCTCAGCAGGGAGTCTGCTTCTCCCTCTGACCCTCCCAACCCTCCCCCCTCTCATGCTGTCTCTTTCTCTCTCTCTCTCAAATAAATAAATAAAATCTTTAAAAAAAAATAAAATAAAATAAAAAAGAAGAACACAGGCAGCAACCTCTTCGACCTCAGGCACAGCAACTTCTTCCTAGAAACATTGCCAAAGGCAAGGGAAGCAAGGGCAAAAATGAACTATTGGGACTTCATCAAGATAAAAAGCTTTTGCACAGCAAAAGAAACAGTCAACAAAACCAAAAGACAACCAACAGAATGGGAGAAGATATTTGCAAATGACATATCAGATAAAGGGCTGGTATCCAAAATCTATAAAGAATTTACCAAACTCAACACCCAAAGAACAAAGAATCCAATCAAGAAATGGGCAGAAGACATGAACAGACATTTTTCCAAAGAAGACATCCAAATGGCCAACAGACACATGAAAAAGTGCTCAACATCACTCGGTGTCAGGGAAATCCAAATCAAAACCTCAATGAGATACCACCTCACACCAGTCAGAATGGCTAAAATTAACAAGTCAGGAAACGACAGATGTTGGCGGGGATACGGAGAAAGGGGAACCCTCCTACACTGTTGGTGGGAATGCAAGCTGGTGCAACCACTCTGGAAAACAGTATGGAGGTTCCTCAAAAAGTTGAAAATAGGGGCGCCTGGGTGGCTCAGTTGGTTAAGCGACTGCCTTCGGCTCAGGTCATGATCCTGGAGTCCCAGGATCAAGTCCCGCATCGGGCTCCCTGCTCGGCAGGGAGCCTGCTTCTCCCTCTCCCACTCCCCGTTTGTGTTCCCTCTCTCGCTGTGTCTTTCTCTGTCAAATAAATAAATAAAATCTTTAAAAAAAAAAAAAAAGTTGAAAATAGAGCTACCATACAACCCAGCAATTGCACTACTGGGTATTTACCCCAAAGATACAAATGCAGGGATCCGAAGGGGTACATGCACCCCGATGTTTATAGCAGCAATGTCCACAATAGCCAAACTGTAGAAAGAGCCAAGATGTCCATCAACAGATGAATGGAAAAAGAAGATGTGGTATATATATATATATATATATATATATATATAGCGGAATATTATGCAGGCATCAAAAGGAATGAGATCTTGCCATTTGCAACAATGTGGATGGAACTGGAGGGTGTTATGCTGAGCGAAATAAGTCAATCAGAGAACAACATGTATTATATGACCTCACTGATATGAGGAATTCTTAATCTCAGGAAACAAACTGAGGGTTGCTGGAGTGGGGGGTGTGGTGGGAGGGATGGGGTGGCTGGGTGATAGATACTGGGGAGGGTATGTGCTATGGTGAGCGCTGTGAATTGTGCAAGACTGTTGAATCACAGATCTGTACCTCTGAAACAAATAATGCAATATATGTTAAGAAAAAAAAAAAAGCAGGAGGGGAAGAATGAAGCGGGGGAATCGGAGGGGGAGACGAACCATGAGAGACTATGGACTCTGAAAAACAAACTAAGGGTTCTAGAGGGGAGGGGGTTGGGGGGATGGGTTAGCCTGGTAATGGGTATTAAAGAGGGCACGTTCTGCATGGAGCACTGGGTGTTATGCACAAACAATGAATCGTGGAACACTACATCAAAAACTAATGATGTAATGTATGGTGATTAACATAACAATAAAAAATTTTTTAAAAAGAGAGAGAGAGAGAATGGAAAGGTCTGTTTTGCATCGTTGAAAGATCATTTTTGTGTCCGATTACCCCTCTGTTGTCCAGGAGGACAGCCGCCAGCCACGTGTGGCTTTCGAGCACTTGCAATGTAGTCAGTCCCAACTAAGAGATGCTTGAAGTGTAAAACACATACCAGATTTTAAAGACTTAGTTTGAAAAAAAATGCAAAATATCTCATTGATAAGTTCTATATTGATTACATATCGCAGTGATAGTATTTTGGATGCATTGGGTCAGATAAAATATATTATTAAAATGAAAAAAAAAAAAAAGAAAGAAACCATGGCCTGGGCTCTAGGTATCCCATTGACACTCGGACACTGGGGACTCATTGCGTCTAGACCTTTTAGGTGCGTGGCACACACACACACACACCCACACACATACACACACACAATATACATATATACCTACATATGCAATGTATTCATATGGACACATCCAGGGCAGGAATTTCCCCTCTCCTTTTTTCATTCCCTATATTAATTTTCCCTCCTCCACAATGAGAATACCAGCTTCCAAGAACAGTACATGCACTTCTTTGATTAATCCTCTAAGACACAAAATTCAGCAATACTACACCCATACTACTTCCAACAAGCTTACCAAATTAATCTTTCTTTGGAATTCCTTTTGCTCTTAGAATATATCCCACTAGGGGCGCGTGAGTGGCTCAGTCAGTGAAGCATCTGCCTTAGGTTCAGGTCATGAATACGGGGTCCTGGGATGGATCTCCGCGTTGGCTCCTTGCTCATTGGGGAGTCTGCTTCTTCCTTTCCCTCTGCTGCTCCCCCCCCAACTGGTTCTCTCTCTCTAATAAATAAAATCGTGAAAAAAGAGAGAGAGAATATATCTCACTAAAGGGATAAAATCAGAGAGTCCCACATAAAAGTGATTTGGACTACTTTATTTCTTCCTTGTGGTTACAGATTTGATGTGTATTTCAAGTCCCCTGATTTTAGGGATTTTCCCCATTCTCTGCAATTCATTTTTCCTTTTGGAAGATGTAAAACATTAACATGGCTTAAAAGCCAAATCTACATTAAAATCACTCTCAGAGATACCTCATTCCTGTCTTTCCTACTTTTATTCACTGTTTATAGGTAGTTAATTTCATTTCAATTATCTCATATGAATCTCTAAGATTGAGATTTATAGGGATGTTTAAGTTGGGAATAAAGATAAAATGATAGATGGTAATTTGGGAGTACATAGGGCATCTCCTAGTCCTATGCCATGAATATCAAAGGAGCACATTTCAAGCTGTATTTTCCATTTTAAAGCACGCATATTTTTAATGACTTTATTAAATATTATTTTTAACGTGTTATAAGTCAAATTATTTCTTTAAAAGGTTATTTAAGAGCAACCTTTTTTGGGTGATGACCTTTCTACCATCAATAATGGAACTCAATTAGAGAAAATACTATATTCAGTCATTCTACAGACCATCTTTTTGACTAGGTAGCTCTTGAGAAGCAGGGGCTATTATGTTGAAAGAAAAGGAATCTGGGCAAAAAGAAAAAAAAAAGATGCTGTTCTTTCCCAGAAGAAAAACTTACATAGACCAACTGTCAATGAGCTCTAAACAGGAAGTCAGGAGACTCCCCTTGCTATCTTCACTCTGCACCAAGTAGTTATTGGGACTTGGCAAGACATTCCCCCCACCATGCCTCAGTTTTCTTATCTGCAAAATGGACATGAGCTGGGAAAGGGGAGAACCATAACCTTTTTCAGTCTGTCTCCCATAACCTACAACCAGTAATTATTTTTTAGGGGTTCTCAGTCTTTATTGTTCAAATGATTCACCTTGGGCTGCTTGTTCTATGCCGATTATAAGCCCTTATAATAAGCTTGGGCTGGGGCTCAGAAATGTCCATTTTACACGAGTGTCCCAGGTGATAGAACTGCAGAAGGGGGGCGCCTGGGTGGCTCCGTCAGTTAAGAGTCTGCCTTCAGGGGCGCCTGGGTGGCTCAGTTGGTTAAGCGACTGCCTTCGGCTCAGGTCATGATCCTGGAGTCCCGGTATCAAGTCCCGCATCGGGCTCCCTGCTCGGCGGGGAGCCTGCTTCTCCCTCGGACCCTCCCCCCTCTCATGTGCTCTCTTTCTCATTCTCTCTCTCTCAAATAAATAAATAAAATCTTTAAAAAAAAAGAGTCTGCCTTCAGCTCAGGTCATGATCCCAGGGTCCTGGGATGGAGTCCCGCATTGGGCTCCTTGCTCAGCGAGGTGTCTGCTTCTCCCTCTCCCTCTGCCTGCCTACTTGTACTCTCTCTCTGTCAAATAAATAAATAAAATCTTAAAAAAAAAAAAAAAGGAACTATAGGGGGACAGTGTACCATGCTTTGAGAAGCCTTGGCCTATACAGTCACATATGTGACCGGCCCCAAGTTGAACAGGCCTTAATCTTGAAGAAAGAACTTGGTTGCCAATGTGGTATCATTCCAACAGTTCTAAGCATGTTTCTTTGCCTAAAGAAAATACTTCTCACATCAAATTTGATTAACTATTATTTTCAGAATAAAGTCAACCCTTTGGAGGAAAATCTAACCTACAGTAAAACTGTTTCAAGTCATTTATATTTTAATATAAATAAATTTGTCAAGTTAAACAATCTTCTAGCAGGAAAGGTATTAGTGAATTAATCCAAAGCCCCAATTATACAACCCTGAGAACTCATGCGCTTTGTTCACGGTCTGACAATGAGGGTCATGTCGGGTTCAAGACTGGAGTCCAATGTCTTTGCTCCAAGTTTCATGTCACATTCATGGAATCACAGAACCTTTCTTTTCTTTGAGAAACACTTCAGAAGAAAAAAGAAAAAAACCACATGGACATTCCCCTTTCTCTGGAACCTGTGAATGTTACCTTACATGGTTTAAAAAAAAAACCAAAAACTTTGAACAGGTGACTAAGGACCTTGAGATGGAGAGATGATCCAGGTGAGCCCAATGTAATCACAAGGGTCCTTAAAAGATGGTCAAACAGAGGCAGCCAAGTATGGAAGCAGAGGGAGAAAAGGTGAAGAGCCAAAGAGCAAAGACAGCTCCTAGAAGTTGGCAAAGGCAAAGAAGCAGATTCCCCACCTAGAGCGTCCAGAAGGAACCAGCCCTGCCACGTTTGCCTGTATCCCTATTTGGATTTCAGAACTCCAGACTGTAAGATAATAAATTCATGTTGTTTTAAGCGACTAGGTGTAGGGTCATTTGTTACGGCACCAAAAAGAAACAAATAGAGGGCGTTGTAAGAAATCTAGGGCACTGGAGACCCATCAGCAGAAAATGGAGAGGAGAACCAAAAGGGAGAAGGATAAGGTGCTTAACAAAGACGACTCACTTGGTGAATCTGGGAGCCCCGAGTGGCCAGTCTCCAATCATAAGGCAGAACAGAAATTCTAATTAAGGAGTCTGTACTCTAATACTTTAAATGAATAGAGAACTTTGCTCTATCCACGAAGCACGAATGAGTGTTCAACATACACAGAGGACATTTGTAACTCACCAAACACAGGACACCGTGAGTTTCCCAGCAATGTGAATGGGTTTGCTCTTTGCTTTCACTGCCCTTTTAAATGCTGTGACTCGTTTTCAGGTCGATTGATAATCTGAACAGACTAAAACTGACCGGACCCTATGGGAGCCACCTTCCCAACCACAGCCACTTCCCACCATGGGAAAAGTAACTTAAGATTAATGTTTAATTTATAATGTCACCTGGGATAGAGGAATTATCTTAAAGGTTTATTTCCAAAAGAATCTGTTGTCAAGTCTAGCCATTAGACTAGGTCTGCCCTTCAGGCTTTATATATTCAGGGTCCCTTCACAGCAAGAGATGTAATTGCCAAAGCGGAGAATCCGACGGACCTGAGTTCAAAGCTCCTCCACTCACTAGCTGGGTCACCCTGAGCCAGTTACAGGGTCTCTGTCCATCAGTTTCATCCTCCATAGAATGTAGGTAAGAGCAGAGCCTGCATGAGGGTCATGGAAGGATTAAATGGGATAGGTAGGGTATAGAAAATATGCTTCGTTCAGCTGCTAGGATTTCGGGCCACCCAGTAAACATGAACATTCTCTCTGAGCCTTTTTTTTCCTCTCTGTCTGTGGTTTTCAATCTGCTTGGTGGATCCCTAGAGTTTCTCTGGCAGAGTTTCAGGGACTTCGGCTGAGGAAGAATGAAACCTGTGGGGGCTCTGGATCCTCCACACCACTTGCCACTAGAACTACCACCTGCAGAACATGTAAACCTTGAGTCCAATGAAAAGGCTCCACAACAGTTCTATATCTACTGAGTCACGGGGAATTTTTCACTCCCTGCCATGTCCACGTCCCCATTCCCTATCAAGCACATGGCACATCATCTGCTCCCCATTCCTGGTATAGGATGGTAGGGAGTCCCAGAGAGAGGCTGCTGGGGCTTCCTGGCTTTTTGATAGAAGCCTGAGCCCTCAGCACTGGGGGCCGGGTGGGGATGTGGAGGGAGTGAAAGGACAGCATATGTGGTGGGCAGGGGTGTGCAGAGCTTGGCAGTACCACAAGGGCGAGAGGGACCGTCCAGAGGCCACAGCACACCTGCCCACACCCGAAGGAGATGAGAAAGGTCCGCCAGTCCAGGATAGCCTCGTGTGGGGAGGTGGGAGGAATGATACCCTAGGCGGGGCCTCTGGGACCTAGGTGCTAGCATCATTCAACTCAGTTACAAGTCTCTCTACCATTTAGACAAAGCAAGTCCTTGTTTTTGCTTTTATTATGTAATACAACTTTTTTTTTAAGAGTTTAGTTTTTTTTAGGTTTTATTTATTCATTTGAGAGAGAGAGAGACAGAGAGAGCACAAGCAAGTGGAGAGGCTGAGGGAGAGGGGGAAGCAGACTCCCCGCTGAGCAGGGAGCCTGATGCGGGACTCGATCCCAGGACCCTGGGATCATGACCTGAGCCAAAGGCAGACCCTTAACCATCTGAGCCACCCAGGCGCCCCTATGTAATACAACTTTTAATTCCAGATTGTGTTACCAAATCAGCCCGGCATCCAGTGCCCCGTGGCCAAAGTTGGTACACAGTTCTCCGTTCTATATCCTTTAAACCTCCAGCCTTGGACAGCCACACAGGACGAGGTCTCTGCCTTGATGCTATGTGTTGAATGTATTCAATGCCTGATCTCACCGAAATGTGGCAACGAGCCTTAGAGAAAGGTAGTCTTGTTGCAGAGGGTGGCTGAGATCCATGGCCGGGATCCTGGGGCCCACGGAGCTGCAGACTCATGGTTTTTAACCCATGTCTGCTCGACTGTTGAGCCTGACACTGTGCCATTAAATTACACTGCTCCAAGGCTGTACTCTCAGCCTATGGTTCCAGGGGGCAATCGAGTGATGGCAAGGTGTCTGCAAATTCATATGCGTGCTCCTATAAGCCAGATATGGAACACAGCCCGTCTTTAAATATATGTATTGGTAGGGGCACCCAGGCGGCTCAGTCGGTTAAGCGTCTGATTCTTGGGTTCAGCTCAGGTCACCATCTCAGGGTTGCGGGATCAAGCCCCACGTCAGGCTCCGTGTTGAGCCTACTTGGGGGATTCTCTCTCTCCTTCTCCCTCTGCCCCTCCCCACTTCTCTCTAAAAAAAAAAAAAAAAGAAAAAATGTTTATGTAGTGGTGAGGTGCTTGATAAAATACAGACTCGCAGAAATGTGAATGATCTGAACAACTGAACTATCTTAGGGACTATGCTGAAAAGATACAGCAGGTGCATACACGGGGCCCAATTTGGAAGTCAGACAGGCAATACTGGGGACACAGAAAGATTTACCTACAGGTGAGTGGACTATATGGGGAGAAGAATTCCACCCCAGGGAAGAAGAGCTAGAAGGCATTAGTCAGACCAAGGCCCAGAGAAAGCCAACTAAGCAGACACACAGGGTAGAAAATGTTGGTGAGGAATTTACAACCACACAGATGATGGTGAAGAGCCTCCGGAATAATCTGAATTGAATCTCAGTTCTGCTGCTTGCTTTGGAACCCTGAGAAATAGAACTTGTCACATAGAACCTTTCAGGACAGAATCTTTTTTTCCCTCGTGTTCCCAAATCTGCCCCAGGATCCAGGGCACCGAGGTCAAAGTTTATGCTCTGTTTTACCTCCAAGTTACCTACCCCCCTCAACCCCAGGAGGTGCACAGGAATGTTCTGTGCACAGAGCAAAATATGTATGAAGGATTTGGCAACTCTTGTCCTAAGCCTTGTTGTGAGGTTTAAATGAGAGAAGCCGGAAACCAGACAAGTGGTCAGCATAATGCCTGTTTGAGTCGGGCTTTGGCCACATTTAATTCCTCTCTCTCCCTGGGGCCAGTGAGGCTTTGTATGATAACAGAGGTAAATCGTTAGAAAAAGCTGCCACAAAAGCTTCACCCCTTCTCCCTAAGAGGGGGCTGGAGGCAAGTCTCGTGCAGGCTATGTATAAAATAGAGAAGATTCAAAGCAAAGAACATTCTAATAGCCATAAGAAGGAGCAGTTGGTGGGGAAAAAACTAGCATTTAAAACATACAGGAGGGACACCTGGGTGGCTCAGTCTGTTAAGCATCTGCCTTCCATTCAAGTCATGATCCCAAGGTCCTGGGATCGAGCCCCGCATCAGGCTCCCTGCTCAGCGGGGAGTGTGCTTCTCCCCCTGCTTGTGCTCTCTATCAAATAAATAAATAAAACCTTTAAATAAAAAAACATACAGAAAAATTAATATCTAAAAGAGCAGAGTATGCTTTTTTAATATCTACAAACCATCAACAATGAGTCTCTAAGGAAATAGTATACTTCAGGAGAGTTCTGAATCAGCAAAGCAGGAGTATGGGCAATAGATCTTAGAAAGATTTCTGCCTTATAATGATCAAAATAGGTTTTTATGAAGTTTGGGGGGCTTAATGTGTTTCTTTAAAATTCACGTACGGAGCAGCTCGTTTCTTCAGCAAAGCTACACTTCGAGTGTTAGTGTCTTTAACCTTTAAGAAGCAGATTACTTGAGGTGCCTGGCTGGCTCAGTCAGTAGGGCATATGATCCTTGATTGCAGGGTCATGAGTTCAAGCCCCGGGACTGGCTATAAAGATTACTTACAAATAAAATCTTAAAAAAAAAAAAAAAGAATCACATTACTTGTCCCTTTTGTTTTCTCATTGTTCACCACATGTGGAAGTATTCCTTCTTCAATTCTAAGTCCATTTCACTGCCATTTGGGTTCTCAGGATGGCAGGGACCGTCTAGGGATGGGGGACCAGCCAACACGTGTTGAAACAAATAGGGAGAACCCTTTCTTCCTCCTTCACCTGCCCACTAAGGGTGTCTTCTGAACGACTCTGAAATCCTGGAGACCCCTTTTAAGATAAAATGGCCAGCGTGGGTCCATCCCAAGCAACTCCAGAATCAGATTTCAAATGACACAGGCCTGGTGGATGTGATTTAATGGATAATCTATTCTGAGAGAAAGATGTGGAGCCTGGGAATCAGGTGTCAAGGAAACAGGACAGGTGGTGTCCCAACAGAGCCAGGGAGCCACGTGTCTGCCATCCACCTGCTAGGGTGTGAGCAGAAGAGCTGATATACTCAGGTCTAGGTCAGCCAGAAAAAGAAAAAAAAAACAACAACAAAAACAACCCAAAATAACACCCCAGATGTTTCTTCTTGAGCAGCCTGGTATCTGAGACAGAATGGTTAGGTGTAAGAACAGGCTTTCTTCAAGCCTCCCCCACTATATATAGATAGAGATTGGTTACTTAACCTCACAGAAGCTCAGTTTTTGTCTGTGAAAAGAAACAAAAATATCTAGGTAATGGGGAAAACTCTTTAGGTTCCCAGTGGAAAAAAAAAAATTCCCTTGTTACAGACTGCATGTTTCTACCCCCAAAACTCATACATTGAAACCCTACTCCGCAACAGGATGGTGCTAGGAGGTGGGGCCTTTGGGAGATCATTTAGGATTCATTGAGGTCGGGAGGGTGGGGTCTTCAGGGATGGGATTACTGCCCATACCAATGTCACTGGCGCTCTCTCTGCTCAAAGCCATGGGAAGGTACAAAGAGAAGTCAGCAGTCCACAGCCCAGAGGAGCCTTGTCTCCAGAAACTGACCACTCTGACATCCTGATCGCCAGCTTCCAGCCTCCAGCACTGTGAGAAATTTTCTGTTGTTCAGAAGCCATCCAGCCTATAAGACACTTTGTTACAGCCAACTGAATGGACTAAGACCCCCGTCTTAAACCACGTTAAGGGAAAAGGAATTTATCAGCTCATGAAACACAGCTCAAATATGGCTGGACCCCAGGGTGCAACCTGTTGAGTAATTCCTACCTTTTTGTTCCATCTATGCTCGCCTCAACACGTTCACCTCATTCTACCTAACCCACTCTAGGCATCTTGGATTTTCAAAGCAGCTCCAAATTTATATCCATCTGGCAAGACAATCTTAAAGGCAAGAGGTTATTCTCTCTGCATCAATTTCAGCAGGAAATTGCCAGGGAGAGCGCTTACAGGGCCCGCGAGAATCACATGCAATCTCTTAACGAGTTCCTTTGAATAGGCAATGGTAGTGGTTATTCTGATCGACCAGACTCTATACCCAGGGGACTGAGAGTCACAGATCTTACTAGAACTGTGAGCAGGGCAGAGATTTCCCAAAGGAAAACTGGAAGGCTGACATCGGTCTCAGAGTAAGGCAAAGAGGAAAATGTGCTAAGGAGAGAAACCTTTAAGTATCACAGATCTCTACAGCATCTTTCTCAGGATGGTAATAGGAGAATTAAAATAATGTAAAAAAAAAACCTTTGCAAACCATAGGACTCTATTCAAATGTTCCTTGTTCAATTTATATGTAGTTTAACCTACATTCAAAAACTGTAGAGATACACCAAGTATGTATAAACACAAAGAATTTTTTGAAGACAGTTTTTAGATTTTTTTCACAGTGCCCAGCTCTGGAGATGGGGCTTCTGGTTCTCAGCACATCTTGAGACTTGGGAGTCTGAAGCCTTTATTCACGGAGGAAATTTAGCAAGAGGCACAAATATGCAGGAATGGTTGCTGAAGCAGTCTTTCCTATAGGACACATAAACTTGTGAAGATTTTATCCAGTCTTCCAATTTGAGGTAATGGTCCACATCTGTTTTCTGCAAAGCAACAACACTAGTTCTCCTTAGGTTATAAAGATACTGATGCACTTTCTTTTTCTGGAAATTTTAGTTCACTGCTGTGATAGATGAGTGTGCCATAGAAGAAACTCTTAAGAGAACTGCATTCTCTTAATCAAAGATTCTGATTTTTTCCCCTCACATTTAAGGCTTCTTCACCACTGTGAAACTATCAAGATTTTCCCAAATCCTTACCCAATGATTTATATAGCATCACAAGACAGACCATTTATTTAATTTTGACCATTAAAAATCTATGGAATTGCCTTTCCTCTAAATATGTGAAAAGATATGAGGAGTGACATCACAGGATAATTCACATTCTAAAATTCAGCTTTTCCCATTTAATTAAGGGATATCTACTGACTCAAGTCCTTTACTTTTTCCTGAGATACAAACATGAGAATAAATATTCATTCAACCTGCAACCTCACATACACACACGAGCACACACACACACACACACAAAAAAAACCATTAAGACCACAAAGGTATCAAGGAACATTTTAACCAAATAACATACTCAAATCCCTGATTTATATTTAAAATATATCAAAGGAGAACTGAAAAATTCTAGAAGATTCTTGAACTGAAATTCTTCTATTACTCTATTATCTAAGACAGTGGTTTAACCCACAATATGTCCCAGTAAGCACGAGCTAATTCTCGATAATTATTGTTACAGGTTTCCATAATCCTTTTTTCAGCAATTGATGGGATAAAAGATAAAAATCAGTAAAATAAAGAGGACTTAAGCAAATAACACTATCAGCCAACTGACTTAAGTGACATTTACAGAATTCTCTCCTCAAGAAATGTGAAATAAAATTATTTTCAAGTGCACTTGAAACACCAAGTTTGATCATATGCTAGGTTATAAAATATGTCTCAATAAATTTAAAAGGATTGAAATTTTACAGAGTATGTTCTCCTACACGACAGAATTTAACTAAAACTCTTTTTTTTTTTTAATCTGATATTCTAGTAAAATTTCAGGAGACAGGGTTAGTACACAAAAGTCAATTGCATTCCTGTACACCAGTGATGAAAAAGTGGAATGTGCAATTAAAAACAATCCCATTTACAACAGCACCCAAAAATGAAATACTTAAGTTTCATAAGATATGTCCATGATCTCTAGGAAGAAAATTACCAAACTCTGAATAAAGCAATTAATGAAGATCTAAATAAATAGAGAGATATTCTGTGTGTGTGGATTAGAAAAATCAATACTGTTAAGACGTCAGTTCTTCCCCACTTGACCTATAAACACAATTCCAATCAAAATCTCAACAATCTATTTTGTGAAAATCAACAACATGATTCTAAAGTCTCCATGGAAAGGCAGAAACCCAGATTAGCCAACACAAAACTGTAGAAAAAGAACAAAGTTGGAGAGGAGACGTAACCCAAATTTAAGGTCTTTTTATTTTATTTTATTTTATTTATTTATTTGAGAGAGAGAGCACAAGCAAGAGGGAGAGGCAGAGGGAGAAGCAGGCTTCCTGCTGAGCAGGGAGCCCAAGATGTGGGGCTCGATTCCAGGACCCCAGGATTATGACCCAAGCCAAAGCAGATGCCCAACCAACTGAGCCTCCCAAGTGCCCCCCAACTTCAAGGCTTAATATAAAGCTACCATAATCAAGACAGCATGGTCCTGGCTAAAGAATAGACAGGTTTATCAATGGAATAAGAGAAAGAAAGCCCAGAAATAGATTCAAAGTCAACTAACTGTTGACAAAGGAACAAAGGCAATTCAATAGAGAAAGAATAGTTGTTAACAAATGGTGCTAGAAGAGTTGGATATCCACACACAAAAATAATTAATCTACACAGAGACTTTATACCTTTCATAAAAATGAATGCAAAAATGGATCATAAACCTATATGTGAAATACAAAATTATAATATTCCTAAAAGCTAACAGAAGAGAAAATCTAGGTGAGCTTGGGTTTGGTGACTTTTTAGACAAACATCACAAGCTTGATGCATGATAGGAAAAAATGTTAAGTAGGACATCACTGAAGTTATAATTTCTACTCTATGAATGACACGGTTAACAGAATGAAAACACAAGGCATTGACAAGGAGAAAATATTTGAAAAATACATATCTGATAAAAGACCTGTATCTAAAACATACACTCTTTTAAAGATTTTTATTTATTTATTTGTCAGAGAGAGAGAGCACAAGCGGGGGGATCAGCAGAGGGAGAGAGAGAAGCAGGCTCCTCACTGAGCAAGGAACCTGATGCAGGACTCGATCCCAGGACCCTGGGATCATGACCTGAGCCGAAGGCAGACGCTTAATGACTAAGCCACCCAGGCGTCCCCTAAAACATACACTCTTAAAACTTAATGATTAGGAAAAACAAACAATCCAATTAAAAAATGGGATCTGAATGGACACCTCACCAAAGAAGATATACGGATGGCAAATAAGCACATGAAAAGGAGGTTAATATCACATGTCGTTAGGGAACAGCTAATTAAAGCAGCAACAAGATAACATGACCTACCTATTGGAATGACTAAAATAAAAAACTGACAATACCAGATGCTGACAAGGATGGAGAGCAAGGAGAATCCTTATTGCTGGTAAGAAGGTAAAATGCTACAGCCACTTTAGCAGGTTTTTTTTTTTAAAGATTTTATTTATTTATTTGAGAGAGAGAATGAGATAGAGAGAGAGAGAGAGAGCATGAGACAGGAGAGGGTCAGAGGGAGAAGCAGACTCCCTGCCGAGCAGGGAGCCCGATGCGGGACTCGATCCCGGGACTCCAGGATCATGACCTGAGCCGAAGGCAGTCGCTTAACCAACTGAGCCACCCAGGCGCCCCTAGCAGTTTTTTCAAAACAAAGCATAGTCTTATTATATGATCCAACAGTCACACTCCTGGATATCTACCCAGCCAATCTGAAAACTTACATCCATACAAAAACCTGCTCAGGAAATGTTCATAGCAGCTTTATTCATAATTGCCAAAAGACCCAGGAAGCAACCAGGACATCCTTTGAAAGGTGAATGGTTAAACATACTGGTACATACAATGCAATACTATAAAGCAAAAGAAGAAATGTGTCATGAGAAAATAAGGAGGAATATTTTTTTTTCCAGCAGGCTCCACACCCCAATGCAGGGCCTGAACTCACGACCCTGAGATCAAGACCTGAGCTGAGATCAAGAGTTGGGACACTTAACCAACTGAGCCACCCAGGCATCCCAGGAGGAATCTTAATGCTTATTACTAAATGAAAGAAGCCAGTCTGAAAAAGCAACATACTATATGATTTTAACATTCCAGAAAAGACAAAACTATGGAGGCAAGACAGAGATCAGTGATTTGCAAGGGTTCGGATGGGGTGAGGGCAGTAAGCAGGTGGAGCACAGGGGATTTTTAGGGCCATGAAACTCTTCTGTATGATCCTGTCATGGTGGGTACACATCATTATGCATTTGTCAAAACCCACAGAACTGCACAAAACAAAGAGTGAACCCTAATAAACTATGGACTTTAGTTAATATTAATGCATCAATATCAGTTCATCAACTGTAACAAATGTAGCACACTAATACAAGATGTTAATAAAGGGGAAACAGTGAGCAAGGGAAAGAGGGGTATCTGGAACTGTGTACTATCTGCTCAATTATCTGTAAACCTAAAAATGTTCTAAAAGTAGTCTATTAATTTTTTTAAAAACCCACTTCCAAAAATGAGTCACCAAGGAAATAAGAGACATTAAAAATATTCTGAACTGAATGAAAATAAAAACCAATTTCAAAATTTGTAAGATTCAACCAAAGCAGTGCTCAGAGGGAAATCTTATAGCTTCAAACCCTTATTCAAGAAAGATAAAACTGTCTGAAATCAATTATCTAAGCTTCTATCTTAAGAAGTTGGAAGAGCTAATTAAACACAAAAGAAGTAGAAAGGAAATATAATAAAGATACAAGAAAAATTAAAGAAATAAACAAATAATGAAAAAAATCAACAAAATCAGAAACTTTTTTCAAAAGATAAACCTCTAGATAGGCTGATTAAAAACAAAAGAGGAGACACCACTAAGGATCCTACAGAATCATACAGACAATAAGGGACTATATTACAAATAATGTCTTATGAATAAATTTGTCAAAATAGATGAAATGAGCAAATTACAGGAAAGACTCAAAACTTACACAAAAGAAACTGAGAATCTACACAGTTTCAGGTCTACTAAAGAAACTGAATAATATAATAAGTAAAATTGAATAAAAACCTTCCCATACAAACATCCACAGACTCAGGTCTTTGGGAAAGATGCTCCCAATGACTGACAGACCATCTCTTCCCACCTCCAAATAGCAGCAACTGAATGTGAATCCACTGGGGCTCCTCCCTTCCAGATCTTCTCTTCACAAAATAGGTAAATTCCAACATTTGAAACTCAGAAGAGCAAGGGGTGAGCCTACTAGAAATGCAGGCATGCATTACAGAGGACAGAATGGATTGGGACCATCTAGGTTATATATTCATTTCCCATCATCCCCACCCCTTCACCCCCATACCCCCATGCCTGTGTGTCTCTTAAATAGCTATTGCTCATTGATTTTCCTCTTAGACCTTAAAGTTGTAGAAAGAAACATCTGGGAACTGCTTCAATAAATGATCTTTAAGATTCCCTCCCACCGGGCGCCTGGGTGGCTCAGCTGGTTAAGTGACTGCCTTCGGCTCAGGTCATGATCCTGGAGTCCCAGGATCGAGTCCCGCATCGGGCTCCCTGCTCAGCGGGGAGTCTGCTTCCCCCTCTGGCCCTCCTCCTCTCATGTGCTCTCTCTCTCTCAAATAAATAAATAAAATCTTAAAAAAAAAAAAAAAGATTCCCTCCTACCTTCCCTCCCTTCCTCTCCCCATCCCTGTAATGACTACTTACTGACAACCTAATATGTGCCAGGCAATCAAAATCAAACATGGCATTGGTCTTCATGGGGTATGTGATCTATGTTCTAAAGGCATCGCAGACTGGATGAAACAAGAACAGCTAGTTCCTAAGTGACTTTATATGCTCACTATTGTTACCCCATTGTATGGCTAAGGTGGCTGAGATTGGGACAGAGTCAATACCTCAGTCTGGCTAAGATTCATAGAGCCAGAAAGGAGAAGGGCTAGCATTTGAGCCTAAGTCTGTCCTACTCCAAAGCCCATGCCATTTCCATTCTGCTGTCCTGCTAAATTAAGAACGAGCTTAAATTGATCCTGATTACGTATTACATCTCACTAGCAGAGTAATTGATTTGTATTTTCTCATGGCTAAAAGAGCTGTATGATATTCACTGCTTGTTACGTTTCTGAAGGGCTGGTTTTGAAGTTTTTATTAGCATACATTTAAAATTCTGGTCAATTGTCTGAAATGCAAAATGCCTTAAAAATACTTTCCCCCTCAACTTTGAGGTAGAAATAAATTTCACTTAATAGAGAGTGTCCCTGGCTTGACCCAGAAGCTCAGTGAGCAGACGTCTCTGCAAAGATTTGTACACAGGCTGTTAGGAGTTTGGCTGTGGTTGAGGCTGGAGGTAGTAAGGTATGAGTATACTTAGGCTACAAAAGTCAAGTCCACTCCCAAGTGAATTTCTGGTAGGGCCATAAGGTTGATACCAAAAAATGCCACATTCTTTCTCACTAAGAATTCTGATAAATGCCTCCTCTGTAGGTGATGTCAGCAGGTGCTCTGAGGTAGCAGGTCTTGGTGTATCAAATCCACATTCCTGATTTGAAATCCCAAACCCCTGGCAATATGGCCCGACTCTGTATTTCTGTGCCTTGCCTTCTGCCACTGATCCCTTCCCCTACACAACTATGCTTCAGCCACAGCAGAAAGAAAACCACTTTCTAAATATTCCTCTAAGTCTCCAAACTCTCTATAAATGGTATATCCATCTCAGGCTTCTTACAGCCTGGAAAACTTAACTACCTGCTTTTCTCTGAAATCTCAACCCCATGGGGGCGCCAGGGTGGCTCAGTCGGTTAAGCATCTCCCTTCAGCTCAGGTCATGAACCCAGGGTCCTGGGATCCAGCCCCACATCAGGCTCCTTGCTCAGTGGGGAGCCTGCTTCTCCCTCTCCCTCTGCCCCTTCCCCCGCTCATGCCCCTCCCCCCACATATGCCCCTCCCCCCTCTTGTGCTCTCTCTCGTTCTCTGGCTCTCTCAAATAAATAAAATCTTTAAAAACTAATAAAATAAAATCCCATCGCCAGGGAAACCGATCCCTCTTCCTACTTAGTTTTCAGAGAATGTGCACAACTGTCTGGTACCCTGCTCATCATCTGTCCTCATCAGTGTGCAGGGCATGGGGGAAGAAGTCTGGACTGTGTCCTCTTCTCTTTTTAAATTCCTAGTCCCTAGCTCAATAATGACCCAAAATAGGCACTGAATGCATAGCAAATGCCTAAATGAAGATACATGGAAAGGAAATCCAGCCAAGAACCAAAACTCCACCAATGGGCATGTCAACAGCACAGGAGGAGTCAGCCCTGCATTCTCAATCCACCACCAAGGTCATTGCTCTGTAGGACCGTGTGTTCCATATTCTAATTTACCTTAAAGCATCAATGTAATTCTCAATTTGGGTTTCCAATTTGAGGCGAGACCCTTAAGGTATTTTTCATTATTTTTTAAATCCCTTTTAATCACTTTTTAATACCGATCAGAAGCTTGAGATTGAAATGTTATAACCAGACTGCCCTGATTTTCCTGGGCTACACTTGTACAAGGGAGGGTGTCCTCGGATCTGTACTGTAACGGACCTGATCGTTTCCCTCGAGGTTTGTCTTCTTTGAAGCAGTATTATTAAACCAGTGACACAGATAAAAGGATACGCCCAGACTGACGGTTACCAGAGGAGGGGCAGGTGGGGGGACAGGTGAAATAGGTGACGGGGATTAAAGAGTACAGTTAACATAACGAGCACGAAGGTACAGCATCGTCGAATCGTTGTATCGTACACCAGCCACTGATACATGCTATGTTACCTCGTTAATGTAAATTAAAATAATTAAAATATAGAAGTAATTAAAGTATAACTACAAATTTATAAAATTAAAATACAAGTAATTAAATCAAAATAATTAAAATAAAAAATTTAATAAAATTTAAAAAATATATAAATGCCCAGAAAGAAAAGCTTGGGAATGTTTTTAAAATATACCAAAGACAGGGGGGCCCAGGTGGCTCAGTCGTTAAGCGTCTGCCTTCGGCTCAGGTCATGATCCCAGGGTCCTGGGATCGAGCCCTGCATCTGGCTCCTGGCTCAGCGGGGAGTCTGCTTCTCCCTCTCCCACCCCCCCCCCCCCGCTTGTGTTCCCTCCCTCGCTGTCTCTCTCTCTAATAAATAAATAAAATCTAAAAAATAAATAAATAAATAAAATATACCAAAGACAAATTCATGTGTTTGAATCAATGAAGTCTCTCCCAATCTCTGTTTCCAAGGACACAAAGTGACTGATAAAGACAGGAGCTGGTCTTCCCCAAGCTCTTCCTCTTATCCTCAGCCACAGGGAGGCCTCCTGCTATTCAGAGCTGAGAGACACAGTCGCCTCTCCCCACTCTTGTTTTGTGTTTGGCCATGCTTTTTGTTTTAAGATTATTTATTCATTTATTCATGAGAGAGAGACAGAGACAGAGAGAGGCAGAGGCAGAGGGAGAAGCAGGCTCCCTGCGGAGTAGGGAGCCCCATGCGGGACTCGATCCCAGGACCCTGGGATCCTAATCCCAGCCGAAGGCAGACGCTCAACCAACTGAGCCACCCAGGCGTCCTAGCCATGTTCTGATGATGCCTCAAAGAGACAGCCCCCCCTGCCCCAGTGCTGGGTGGGCTCAGGCCCCCCACTGAATACAGATCTGTACTCCACCCTTAGCGGCTTCAGCCCCCGCTTCTCCAGGTCCCCAAGCATTGCAAGTGAAAGCCAGTTCCAATGATTATCCTGAAGGTAAAAAAGGAAAGGGAAGGCTTCCAAAGGGCCACCTGTCACCTGGATGGGACTGTGCAGAAGAGGAGAGCAGAGCGGCAGGTTCTGAGGACGCTGGGCAGGGCCCTCTGCCCTTTGATCCTAGGACATGAACACCCCAGCAGTTTCGGTGCCCTGCATCCTATACACCCTATGGTATAGAACCCCACAATCCAGGATCCGGGGTGGCTGCTGTGGCTGACCAGACTCGCCACCACACTGAGCCTCACTGCCACATGAGGTCCCGGTGGTGTCGGCGTGGTTCTGGGGTCCCCCATCCAGGACAAGTGTGCGCTGGTGCAGGATCAGCATCTTGGCTAAAGCAGACCCCCGCTCCCGAGGGGTAGGGGTGGACGTACCCACAAGGCATCACGCCAACTGCACATGAGCCTGCTTGGCTGGCAGAAAATGCTTAGAGCTCCAGACATCGCAGGGCCTGCTTATGCCAATACCTCCATCTCCAGAGTGCTTCTCAGATGAAACAGCCATTTAAGTAGAGTGATACAGATTTAAAAGGAAAAATGGGCATCTTTCTACCGTTGCCATCAAATTCCTTCCCAGGATTAATTCCCTATACCCCCAGACTTTTTTTTTTTTTTTAAGATTTTATTTATTTATTTGACAGAGAGAGACACAGCGAGAGAGGGAACACAAGCAGGGGGAGTGGGAGAGGGAGAAGCAGGGTCCTCGCTGAGCAGGGAGCCTGATGTGGGGCTCAATCCCAGGACCCCGGGATCATGACCTGAGCCAAAGGCAGACACTTAACAACTGAGCTACCCAGGTGCCCCACCCCCAGACTTTTTATTCATCACTCTTAACACGTTTTACAAAAACCTACACTTATCTTTTGGAAAACGTTAAGTGATAGAAGAACAGCAAAATAGCAAAATGGATTAAAAAGAGATGTAAACAATCCCTAAATAGGGAACAAGGAGACGCGGCACTCATGTATCAGGGGACCTCAGACCAGGGACAAGGCTCTCTGCCCAAGGATCCCCCTTTGCCAAATGAGAAATTGGAATACATGATCTCTAAAGGTCCCTCCGGCTCTCAAATCACATCTATTCTGGTTTTGTCCTAATTATTCCTCTCTCACTTTTTCCTAATAAATTCATAGCAGAGGTCCCAACAGGAGTTGGATTGCACATAATGGTGCGGGCTTCTCTGGTAGATGACAGGAAGGATGTTGTTTGTCTCCTGAGCGACCAGTAGCAGACCTGACATCTACTGAAGACACCAGCAGCCCCAGAAACTTGAACCAAAGAGGAATTTGGGTCAGACATGGCAGCCAAGACTATTACATGTCACAGAATATCCATGCTATCCACTGGGAACCACGCCCCCCCACCTCGGGACAACTGGGGAAGAATTTAAGGAAGGCTGGAATTCCTACAAAGCCCTAATGGGATAGAGTAGTTATCTATTGCTGAATTGCAAACCATGCCAAACTTAGTAGCTTAAAAAAAACTATGTGGCTCACTGTTTGGGCTGGGCACCACAGGACGTTTCTCCTGTTTGTCCCCCGTGAGCTCAAGACATGCACCTGTAGTGAGCTAAATGACTCTGCTTCTGGCTCAAAGTTGGGCTGTGTGTCCTCTCTTTATCCAGCGAGCTAGTCTAGGCTTGTTCACACAGAACCAGCATGATGGGTCCCCAGAGCCACAAAACACGGGCCCAGCGTGCATTTTTCAAGACCCTGCTTGAGGCATATTTACTAACGCCCCACCAGCTAAAATAATTCACATGGCCAACTCAGATTTAAGGGGTAAGAACACAGACACTACCTCTCGGTAAGAGGATTTGTAATGTTACATTCTAGGTATAGGAGTGGAACGAGGGAAAGAATTTGTGGCCATTCGTACAAACTATCATGCAGAGAAATACAGATGTATGCCTGTCAAGGTGACCTTATTTTTATTCCCACTTCACGCTGCCAAGTCAAGAGATGAAATTATTCCTGCCTTTTACTCAGCAGCAGGTTTTATAGTAAAATTTCCATGAGAAATGAAATTTGTGAGCCTGCAGATCAGAGAGGAATTGGAAATTCTTTTTGCAAATTGTCAGCCTCGCTGAAGCCTTGGGACTCCATCCAAAGTTATACGTGGAAATGCAAACGTAGGAAATTCCTCGTGGATGGTTTGCTTCTGTATCTATTATTACCTGCCCTTCCGAAATCCAACCCCCTGAGCTCATGTCTTCAGGCAAGTCACTCAATGACACCTCTAAGAAGTTCATGAGTCATCACAGCTAGTTGGAATTTTCAAATCTCTGAGGCGCATGGCTGTGAATTGTACATCTCTTTGATCTCCAGTCTGTGTTTGGCAATTCAACTGAGCATGATAGTTTCATCTGACACTCATTTAATTCATGTTTCTTACCAATTAACTGTGCAATAGACACTGAGCTAAGAGCGTAGATACAACAAAGATTGGAAGGAGGGAGGACGGGAGGGCAGAAATGTACCTGCCTTCTTGTATCTTGCAGTTCAGTGGGACGGAAACCCCATAACTTTTGCGAGAAATGAAGTTCAAGAACTTGGATTCATTTTCAAAATCAAGGTGAATTTTGCATTTTAAAACCACCGCCCCTGAATCGCTTTTAATATCCAGAGCCTGGTCTCCACCGAAGAGGGTTTACGAGTGATGGACTTTCTTCTTTTCCCTGTTAAATCGTCACCAAGTTATTTTTAATTCTGGCAGTGTCCTCAAGCTCTGAGGACATTAATTTCTTTGGGCAGTTGAAGAAAAAACTCTGAGTCAATTTCCTCTTACACGGAACCGGCCTCTCACTCCGTTCACACTTCAAAGAAAGCTCGCTTCACCACACTGAGCTGGGCATCATGAAGGCAGGGTGAAAACTGGGCGGGGGGGGGGGGGGGGCGGCAGTGTCATTGCCCCGAATGTTTTTCTTTTAAAACCCACAAAGGCCAGTCCTCCACAGATTTGAAACAAGTCCACGTTTAGCCTCTGGCCCATCTGTCCTTTCAAATCCTCTTCTTAGTGTTCTCTGCTCTATTTAACTGTATGCGTTGTATGGATTTTTTTGCCGCTTTGTGTTTTTTTTTTTTTTAATTGACAACTCATAGTATTCGTCTCCTTGTGGAAGTTTTCATTTTCATAGGTACCTTTAAATTCCACCCCCCATCCACCCCAGCCTTTAAAATTCCTGCAAGATTAAGTCTATTGATGAAATTTCACGTAATACATTAAGAGAGAGATTTTGGTGGAGTGTGCCTCTTCTCAAGGCAGATGCCATCAACTCAGGAGCTCAGAGCAAAGAAATTTTGCCTAGTTTTATTCATCAGTTTAAAACCCCTACATTTTCCCAAAGACATACAGATGGCCTATAGGTACATGAAAATGTGCTCATCACGCATCATCAGGGAAATGCAAATCAAACCCACAATGAGATACCACCTCACACCTGTCAGAACGGCTCAAATCCACAACACAAGAAACAACAGGTATTGGTGAGGCTGTGGAGAAGGAGAAACCCTCATGCACCATTGGTGGGAACGTAGGCTTGTGCAGCCATTGTGGAAGACAGTATGGAGGCTCCTCAAATAGAATTAACGTATGATCCAGCAATTCTACCTGAGTATTTATCCAGAGGAAGCAAAAACACTAACTTGAAAAGACACCTGTAACCCAAGTTCATTGCAGCATGATTTGCAGTAGAAAGACATGGAAACAACCAAAGCGTCCATCACTGGATACACACACACACACATACGAATATTATTTCACCATAAAAAGGAAAGATCTTACTATTTGTGACAATACAGATGGACCTTGAGAACACTATGCTAAGTGATAAGTGAAATAAGTCAAACAGAAAAAGACAAATCCTATATGATCTCGCTTACAATTGAAATAAAAAGAAGAGAAAACCAACAACAACACACACCTAGAAATACACACACACACACACACACACACAACCCTGAACTCAAATACAGAGAACAGACTAGTGATTGCCAGAGGCAGCGGGAACAGCATGGGCAAAATGGGTGAAAAAGATCAAAGGTATAAACTTTCAGTTATAAAATAAGTCATGGGAGACCATGTACAACATGGGAACTATAGTTCATAGTACTGTATTGTATATTTGAAAGTGGCTGAGAGAGTAAATCTTAAAAGTTCTCATCACAAGGACAAAAATTTGTAATGTGTGGTGACAGGTGCTAACTAGACTTACTGGGGTGATCATTTTATAACATGCACAAATAGTAAATGTTGTACACTTGAAACTGTTACATGTTTATGTTTTATGTTATATGTTATATGTTAATTATGTTATGTGTTAATTATATCTCCATGTTATATGTTAATTGTATCTCAGTAAAAATTCCCTTCTTAGACCCTCACAGAAAACAAAAATCAACTAAGCAATTTAAAACAGAAAGATAAGAGCACCTGGGTGGTTCAGTGGGTTAAGCGTCTGCCTTCGGCTCAGGTCATGATCCCGGGGTCCTGGGTTTGAGTCCCATATCAGTCCCTGCTCAGTGGGAAGTCTGCTTCTCCCTCTGCCCCTCTCTCCTGCTCACTCTCACTCCCTCTCTCTCTCAAATAAATAAATAAAATCTTAAAAAAAAAAAAGAGAGAGAAATTTCTCCTCAAAAAAACAGAAGCTCCAATAAATCTCAGGCAAAATTCTGGAAGTTGTAGATATTATCACTAGAACCCCATCTTGAGGAAACTCAAAGGAAAAATAATTCCTTATCACCAGAACATATTAAAACGGAACCCCAGATTATAGTGGACCAAGTGAGGGAATCATATTTTGTCTACTGATTTTTGAATTGTTTGCTTAAGCAAGTGTTAAGTGTAGCTTATTTTCTATCATGGGGGTAGATACTTAATACTGCTTTCTTTCCTGAAAGAGCTTTATCTGTATTTACCACTCAATTTACTAGTTATTAATAGTTATTGAACATCCAGCATGGGTCAGGCACTGTGCCGGACAATGAAAAGATCACAGACCTACTTTCAATAGGTCTCAAAGACCAATGTAAGTAGTGAAGAGTTTTAAATGTGAATTTCTGCTGACATGAGTTTATTGTGCAGAGGAGATGGTGGTCATGGACAGAGAGGGAAGTAAGCACAGGCAGAAACTTTAGATACTGGGTGTTTTTCAGGTGTGTGGGACTGTAAAAGGTAAGGCTCTTTTGAATCCACACTGAACCAGGCTCTGTAACAGTAAGTTATAATACAAAAATACTATCAAGAGCCATCCATGAAGTCCATGCTAACCAAACAATCAGGATAAAGTCTGGAATACAGATTGAAAAGGAGAGAGTGAATCTATCAATAGGACAGGCAAATGAGAAGTTATTCCAAGGTAAAGAAATTTCACAAATAAATGAGCAACACAATCAAGCCAATTAACAACAACCCACATGCTTATCCTTGGTTCAGCAGAAGGAATGCTGTACTCCCCAAACCAAACCTCTGGGGCTTATCTGATAGGAATATTCTGGTAAGATACGTGCCACTGAGGGCAAAAAACAGAACTACTGATATTACATTATATCTGGTCCTTAATACAATTTAAATTTGGACAGACATTCTAGTCAAGCCATAAGTGTCAACATTGTAAACTTGGTTTTTTTGTTTTTTTTCTTTTTTTTTCTTTTCTTTTATTCTTATGTTAATCCCCATACATTACATCATTAGTTTCAGATGAAGTGTTCCATGATTCATTGTTTGTGCATAACACCCAGTGCTCCATGCAGAATGTGCCCTCCTCAATACCCACCACCAGGCTAACCCATCCTCCCACCCCCTCCCCTCTCGAACCCTCAGTCTGTTTTTCAGAATCCATCGTCTCTCATGGTTCGTCTACCCCTCCGATTTCCCCGCTTCATTCTTCCCCTCCTGCTACCTTCTTCTTCTTTTTTTTTTTTTTCTTAACATATATTGCATTATTTGTTTCCGAGGTACAGATCTGAGATTCAACAGTCTTGCACAATTCACAGCGCTTACCAGAGCACATACCCTCCCCAGTGTCTATCACCCAGCCACCCCATCCCTCCCACCCCACCCCCCACTCCAGCAACACTCAGTTTGTGTAAACTTGTTTTGATTAAAGGGTTTCTCTATCAAAAAAAAAAAGAGAACAGAAAGAAGAAGACACTGGCTGAAGGAACACAGAAGTTATTACACCTGCCTTGGATTTCATATAAATATATATGATATGTACATATATATATCATATACACATATGGTATATCAGACAGCCAATCCATATCAACTCTAACAAAAGCCCCCTCCTATTCATAAGTGACCACAGAAAAGTCACTCTGTGTAAGCAGTGATCACCATGCATGGTCTTATACCCTATAAGATGGTAGGCAGGGGAGAAAATCACTATAAATGTTATCTGAAAATAGACATTCTTAGCACCACAGAATTTATGTAACAAACATTTATATAGCACTTTTCTTTTTTTAAGATATTTTTTAAGACTTTATGTATTTATTTGAGAGAGAGCACAAGTGGGGAGAGGGACAGAAGGAGAGGGAGAAGCAGACTCCCCACCTGACAGGGGGCTCGATCCCAGGACCTCAAGATCAAGACCTGAGCTGAGATCAAGAGTTGGATGCTTGGGCGCCTGGGTGGCTCAGTTGGTTAAGCGACTGCCTTCGGCTCAGGTCATGATCCTGGAGTCCCGGGATCGAGTCCCGCATCGGGCTCCCTGCTCGGCAGGGAGTCTGCTTCTCCCTCTGACCCTCCTCCCTCTCATGCTCTCTGTCTCTCATTCTCTCTCTCGCAAATAAATAAAATCTTTAAAAAAAAAAAAAAAGAGTTGGATGCTTAACCAACTGAGCCACCAAGGAGCCCCTAACTTACTGATCTTTGTGGCTACCATAGGAGCTAGGTACTATTACCTCCATGATACAGATGAGTAAACTGAGGCACAGAGAAGTTAATTAATTTTCCAAGTTCCAGGAGCCAGCCAAAGGTAGATCCTGGACAAGAACCCAAGCAGTTTGGTTCCAAAGCTCATGGGCTTCACGACTACACCACTCCACCTCAGAGGGTGCCACTTATGAGTGTGATGAGAAGGAGAATCTGATAGTGTCCTCCTAGCACCAGCCCAGAGAAGATGCTCTAGATCAAAGCCAAGGGCAGCCGTAATATCAGGACCACCACCTACTGAGAGCTTGACATACCAGCCCCTAGTAAATATCCATTCTCTTTCTTTCCCCAAACCCCACACACAAGCTAGATACACAAGCTCTATACCTAGGAACGCTGCAGGAAATACACGAATGCATTTTTGCTGTCTGTGGCAACAGACACTGTATTTTGACTTCACCCCTATTTCAGGCCCCTGGAAGTTGCCTTCCTTCACTACGGAGGGTGGGAGCCTCACACAGCCTTCCCTGAATCCCCTCAGCGGCGGTGCAAGCATGGGACTGAAGTTTCTTCAAACAGACATGCCTTCACAAAATGTCAGTGTGGGAAGGAACAATGTGATCTGAAGCCCCAGATTGGGAGTTCGGATTTCCTGACAAGGCTGGAGGTGGTGAAGGGCCTTCCGGGGCAGCTGGAGGGGAGCAGGAATGTTCTCACTAAAAGAAGTGTCGGGGGTGTGGGTTCTTCCTCCTGGCTGTGGGCTTCTGAGCTGCCAGGATTCCTGATTTACTGTTCCCAAGATGGAATCCCTGGGCCTTCCAGAAATTCTGGGAGCTCTCTAACATCCTTTAATAAAAATTCTTCCTGTTTAAAGTTAGCTAGAGTTGGGGCGCCTGGGTGACTCAGTCAGTTAAGCACCTGCCTTCGGCTCAAGTCATGAATCCAGGGTCCTGGGATGGAGTCCTGCATCGGGCTCCTTGCTCAGTGGGGAGTCTGTTTCTCCCTCTTCCTCTGACCCTCTGCCTATTTGTGCTCTCTCTTGCAGACCCTCTGCTTGTTTGTGCTCTCTCACACGTGCGTGCTCTCTCTCTCTCAAATAAATAAAAATCTAGAAAAATAACAAAAAAATAACTTAGCTAGGGCAGATTCTCCTGTTTGCAACTAAGTAGCTTTACTTACATAATCTGTCTACTATACACACATTTAAGTTAGCTAGAGTAGATTCTACTATTTGCAACTAATTAGCTTTACTTACATAATCTAATATACACACACACATCTATGTATGTAACGTCTAGTACATCAAATCCCAAGATCTCACAAAAATCATTACTTTGCATGAAGCTGATGTTCACAAAACTGAAAAAGTAGTCAATTTTAAGATAATATTTTAGGACCAGGGGTGAAGCACACGAACTTTGGGGCCAAATTGCTTGGGCCTTAATCCTGGATCTACCATCGACCAGCTAGCTCCTTGAACTTGGAAAATTTTAATTAACTTCTCTATGAATGACTGGAATGGGAGAAAAAAAAAAGGCATCCATTCCTCATACACCTCAGTAACAAAAAGTATTGTTTCCACAATTCTCCATGTAAATACACTGACATTTGACAGAGAGTTTTAGTCACCTGCCCAACGCCACACACTAGTGAACACGCACCCAGGTCCGTCTCCCTTAATGACACATCTCTGTAGCATCTGGCTCCCCTATAGCTAGAGTCGCCAGATACAAGGGATCAATTGTCAGTAGGGCTTACCTCTTCATCACCATGAGTTTGATTCGTTTTCTGAGGATACCGCTGAGAACACCTACCAAATACAAGTTTCTGCACCTGCAGAAACCAGTACCAGTTCCTGGCGAGTGATGGAAGTGAACCCAGGAGGGACTCGGATCCCATGCTGGGACAGAAGCCAGTGAGGTTATTGGAAAGCTTTCAACCCAACCATGTGCGGGATCAGATTTCCATTTCAAAAGATGGCTGAGGGTTCATGATGCCCCAGAGATGGGAAGCTGGTGAGACTGGCAGGAAGCCCAGTTAGGAGATAATTGTCACAGTCTGGGGTTGAGAGCCTGACAGCTGAAACGATGGGGCAGGAGGGAGATCGAGGGAAAGGAGTAGGCATGCACATGATTAAGCAAGTGGAGCCTCATCAGATTGCTGTTGTACTCAACTTAGCTGTGACTCAGTGAAAATAAAAGGCATTTGGGTACAATGTACACCTTTGAGTTATCTTCCCAAATTCATTCAGAAATGAATAGATAGGAAACAGAGGATGCATTCTTTCTTTCAATAAATCAAACTTACACTAAACCCAAAGACAGTTACTCAGCATAAAATTGTAATACAACTTTCTCTAACTGGAATCCTTGTGTCATACCCAGGAGCACCTGGGTACCTGCATGACCACCCACTCTCCCTTTGCTATGCCTCTGACTTCTAGCTGAGAGGAGCTAATGAGGGAATGACAAATGGGTGTGGTTGGTACCCACCATGGTGGGTAGTGGGAGAAGCAGGTGACATGCATGCCTAGAGTGACCCAAAGACAAAAGGCATGTTAAAACCTCTGGAGGCAGGATTGGGGAACTAGAGGTAGGCAACTGACATTCCAAGGCAATCTGCACTGATGTTGAGATTTTCACCCTATACCTGGAAAATTATACTGCTGCGGACCTCCATGGCCAGTGTGGAGACCCACAAGACTTTAGAGAGCAGAAAAAGAAGACTGGCCTCAGAAGCTTACTAGCAAGAAATTTTTTTTTTTTTTTAAGATTTTATTTACTTCACAGAGCACAAGCAGGGGGAGCGGCAGAGACAGAGGGAGAGGGAGAAGCAGGCTTCCCACCGAGCAGGGAGCCCAATGCAGGGCTGGATCCCCGGACCCTGGGATCATGACCTGAGCTGAAGGCAGATGCTTCACTGACGGAGCCACCCAGGCGCCCTAGTTACTAGCAAGAAATTTTTTTAAAACTACCACGGGGCGCCTGGGTGGCTCAGTTTGGCCTGGGTGGAGTCCCAGGATCAAGTCCCACATCAGGCTCCCTGCTCAGCGGGATGTCTGCTTCTCCCTCTGGCCCTCCCCCCTCTCATGTGCTCTCTCTCTCATTCTTTCTCTCTTAAATAAATAAATAAATCTTAAAAAAAAAAAAAAAAAAACTACCATGAACCCTAAGTGGTTTCAAAGTCCCGGGAATCTATAGTCAAAGGCCTTTAATTTCAACATTTAAAAACTGGAGAGATGTTGGCGCAAGGGCTTCTGGGAGGGGAATCACTCCTTTATCCATGCCCGTAAAAAGGTGAAGAGGCCGCACGCTAATTCTTTGGGTGGTGATGGGAATGGGGGTGGCGGGATGGAATCTCAGGGAAGAGTGAGGGAGAAATCAAAGGAGAATGAATCCGAGGGTGTGCACAGCTGAGCTGGTGATGGGCTTCACCGCAGACAGAGCTGGCTGCAGGGTCATGTGTGCCATTCCCAGATAGACTCTACACACCCCTGCATGCTGGAATAGTCTGCAGGAAGGAGCAGAAAGGCAAGCCATGTATCCACCAGCTCTTCCTCTCGTATCTCTCTTTGGTGGAAGTCCATTCCACTCTGCATTAAATCCCCCACCCATGGGATTGTCACCTGGTCCCTCCAGCACTTCCTGGGAAGGCAGAGCCTCTCTGAAGTCTCTCCTTTTTGTGGGATTTGCATGCAGGGGACCCTGATGTGTATGCATCAGAAGCAACAGCAACCTGGGCTTTCTCACCCATGCAAACTGTGTAAACGGACATTTGGGCAGCTCAGGCTTCAAATCTGAGGCCCACAGTGTAGACGGGGCTAAGCTGACCTGGAAGAGCCCATCAGTGGGACTGCAGACCATACGTAGCCATAAAGTTTTTACGTGGCCATAAATTTTGTTAAATCTCTATTCCTTCTATAACTTACAAACTCAAAGTTGAGTTTCTACCCAAGTCTGTCTTCCAGAAAGGGCAAATCTTCCATGTAATATTCAGAAATTCATCTCATAGTTATCTTTTAAGGATGACTGTTCTTGAGGCTAAGTACATTTGTTATTGGAAATGAGATCCATTAGAGTATTCCATGGCAAAAACAGTTCTTTCACTTGTAAACAATTTCAGTAACAGGAGGTTAAATGTATTTACCAACCTTGTGACAATTAACTGTCAACCATGACCTCTGTGACTTTGTTATAATATTCTGTTATTAAGAACTTACCTAAAAAATCTCCCTCCAGGGAAAAAGCTCATTTTGGTTTGTAAAATAAATGTGTTTCTATTGGTTTTCATTTTAAAGTAAAACACAAAATCTCATTCTTCCACACTTGTAAAAACTATACAGAATATATAGGATTATGTGGGAATAAAATTCTATTCGTAAATACGTGAATGGAAATTTTGAGAAAGACGTAAATACCGTGTGCATGAACAGCATGAGGAGATGCTCTCAAATTAAATTAGAGTAAATAAAGCAGGAATTGAATGCTATATACTATATTCCCAGACCCCTGCGTGAGAAGAGTGAATGGACCACGTGCAGAGAAGAGAAAGAACAATGAGCTTACCAACAATTTTACTAAAACCCTTATATGTTTCCATTCTTTCCCAAATTTCTACCTTACATTCTCATCAGAATTTTAGAATTAAAATGAATCTAAAAATACCTTACATGGAGAGCTAGGAAAGGTAGTCAAACCGAGATGTTTAATAATTCACTAAGTAGAAATCTAATCATTTACATCCTGCTAGAATAAAGATTATGTGAACAGAAGGTTTGATTTGCTTTAGAGAAGTCACTCACATACAATAGAGGCAAACCCAAGGGAGTTTTTTGAAAATGGAGGTTGCTCTTATTGGTTCCAATTCAGCAAGTCTGGGTGAAAACAGAAATCTGCATTTTGTGAAGTTGCCAGTGATTCCAATGCAGTGGGTTGGGACCCAACTTTGATAAAGACTGGCCAGAAGAGAAGCCCACAATGTCACAGAGACTATCTACCCTCCAGGAACAATGCTGTTCTGTCCTCTGACCCCTGAGGCAGATTCTACTGTGGACTCCCCTTATTCTGACACATTCTTGTTTAGCAGAGTTCTTATGATTGGATTTTCTTGCAGTTTGCTTAAAAGGAGAAAATGGACTGCTCTGGCATTTGAGATTATCTGAATGTCCTTCTCATCGTGAACTAATAAAGCAACACTTGGGTTTATACATCAGTCTCTCTGGGCTCAGTTAATGTGAGTCTACCCCTGAAACTTGGGTCCATTGTCACCTGTCAAAACTGGGTATGTGAGTTCTCAAAGCTCAAGTCTTCTTAGCCAGGAAGTAGTGGGCCCCTTTCCCAGAGTAGTGGGTATTTGTTCTTTTTGCCAGCCTGACTTCCATTTCCATTTCTGTATAGCACCTTGAGTTTTCCCTGGGGAAATCAACCCTTTTCTATTCTCTAATTCTCCCCACCCCCAAATCTGAACAGGGCCTATCCATTTAAACTCAACCCTAGAATTTTTGTTAAAGCACAACTAAGCATCAGAGGTAAAACATAGCTCTGTTAGTGCACATCTTAGAACTAGGAGAGAGTATTGTGCCTGAGAATGAAGCCGTCGTGAACAAAAGATGAACCAAGAGAGATAAAAATAAGAGAAAGGAAAAGGGAGAGACTTCTTTATATCACTGCTTGAATCCTGGACCCAGTTGGTCCTACACACAGCCTTTGTCTTCTCTGAGCCAACCAATTCTCTTTTTTGAGTCTGCTTGAACCAGACTTCTTTCATGTACTAAAGAAAAGAGTCAAGTAAGACAACACCTCTGTTCAGTTCACATATGGAGCTTCCCTTCCCTTTGACAGCAACAATTAGATCCAAAGGTCTATCACTTGTTCAGGGGAACACTTAGAAAATCTATCCTCATAGGAAGCAGAGACTACTACCTGGATATTAAATGCATGCCAAACCTCCTTTATTTGAGAATAAGGTGAACGTAGTAATTGTCACTAGAAAATGATACCACAGGCTTAGGACTTTTCTTTTCCAAAGACCATGCACGTGCTTGCAAGATGGGGAGGGAACTGAAGTAGGACATGTTCTACCAACCTCGATCCCAGGACCCCAGGGTCATGACCTGAGCTGAAGGCAGACCCTTAACCTGCTGAGCCACCCAGGTGCCCCAATAACTTAGAAAGATTTCTGTAAAAATGAGAGGAAGCCTGTCTCTTGGTACCCCAAATAGGGAAGGAAAATGGTGACCAGCTATCACCACAGTCAATCAATCACCTCAATTATGGGAAACAGAAGGGGAGATTACTTGGCCACAGTAAAAGCAATAACCAGATTAACTTCACAGGCTTTAACTGAAGCCATATTCTCTTTGTCCACCTTTTTGAAGTCAGGCAAGCTTTGCTGCTTATATCCATGAAGCAATTAAAAGGAAAGGGAAAAAAAAATTTCATCAGCAGATTACTGAGAAACCAGTGGAAACAATTTTTTTCCAGAAAAATGAGGGCACCGAACAATAAATCCTTCAGTGTGTTAAAGAGACTTTTGATTCTCTTACTCAGTGACTCCTACGGTCACGGATGACGCTGGGTTACAAAATAGAACGGTACCAGTCCTATAAAGCCATTGATATTTAGGAACCACCCAACCTCATGAAATAACTAACCGTGGCATAATGTTTACACTCGAAATCTCTCTCCCCGTTGCAAAGACCTGACGAGGAAAAGAAGTAACACCTCATCAAGAAGAATGGATGCTCAGCAGAGACACGCTTCTTGCAAAGCTGTACACAGTATGCACACACTAACTTCTCGACCAGAAGAGACTGTGCCCTGCCAAGCAGGAAAATAAGAATCAAATCCTTGGGAGGTGAAGATAAAAACAGAGCTGCTGTGACCATTTTGCAAACGTCCAGGGAGAATGTCGCATTTGGTGGGATGACTGGTGAAGTGACGAGTGAAGACTAGTCTTGTGTTTGCGTTGGAATGGCTACTGAGCATAGAGCTAACAGCAGAATGGGAATCTCTACTAATGGGTCATATCTCAGCTTCAGAATACAGTGGGCAAGAACAGTAACAAAGTAAGACAGTCCACAGTCTTTGTTTTGGTAAAACACCAACCAAATCGAAAAACACACAAAACTATTATCCACCTTCTCGGATTCCCTCAACCTCGTCCTCCTCTCTGTCTCTCTTGGTGAACACCTCACCCGCACACAGGTGTCCCTCCACCCTGGGGACTTGGGAACAACAAGGTGTTGTGTGGCATTGTGCCTGGATCCCCGGGCAGCCACTGACTACATGGCATTAGTCCCTCCGTGGGGTAAGACTTCCTCAATGAGAAAAAAGAGGGAGCAACTGTGAGAAGCCAGCCTAGTATGCTTTTTGGGCGACCAAATTCCCCGTGTGCCCAGAACTGAGTGGTTCTCTGGAACACAAAACTATAGGTGAAACTGGACAACTGGTCACCCTAAGCATTGCCTTACCTGCCTCTGCTCTGCTGGTCATGTTCTGAGGAGTTTGGAAACCGCAGTTCCATTGTTACCAATGGAGGTTCTCTGAAATTAATGACCTAGGCCAGTGCTGGTTCCATGGGCCAGCAACATTAGCATCACCTGGGCACTCGTTAGAGATGGACATTGGGCGAATTTCTGCCACTGAGTCAGAATCTCTGGCAGTAGGGTCCAGGAATCTGTGTTTTGAAAGCATGAATTCGAGAGGCACTGGTCCAGCCTGCCTGTGGTAAGATGCTTTCCCCTTCTTCAATCTCTCCCACCCACACAAAGCAAAATCAGATTTCTGATTTGCAGTAAAAGATATAAAGAGGATTCCATCAAGGCTAACTGGCCAGATACGTCTTGACCGAGAGCAGCCAACATCTTCAGACACACACATGATAATCATCATTGGAGGCTTAGTCTTTTTGTGCAGTCATTCATTGGAGGGGCTGTATTAAACAATTTTTACACCCACAACATACGCTGGGGTCTGGAGTGAAGGGTGTGCTGAGCACAGCTGTCTGCAGTTAGCAAGGCCTGTGTCCTCCAAATCACATCAAACCCATCAATACGACTCAGGTGGTAACATTTTCTCCAACATGGAAGGCAAAAAAAAAAATCTTAAAGTTAGGCAGAAGAATCAAGCTTTATTCATGACTGGATGCTTGGTTTTCAGTTTGAGTTTATAGTAAGAATTATGCACTTTTGAACTAGTTTGGGCTGACGTGTACCTAAGTACAATGGAGAGCTCTCCCAAGCAAATCAATACCCTGAAGTTTTAACCACCTTAGAACAAAAATAAATGTTTTAAGGACTCACCTGTTTATATCCAACTGACATTAATATATGAAGAAAAGCCTAGAATGTAAAACACTTTGTTGGTCCTATTACTGCATGAATTTAAAGTAAAGCAAAGGTATTTCTTAAAACACACACACACACACATACACTGTAATTTAGACTTTTTACTAATCAGACTACTCTCCCTGCATACAGAACAAAATTTTCAGCAGGATTTCTGTATCCTGTCAATTAACATAGAACTTGATCCCTAACTCAGTGAAGCAAATGGAATTTAAAAAGCTTTTTTCAGAACTCATCCTGGATACATGATGGCTTTCATTTCTCCGTGTTTCCCAAACCTATGTAAATTCAAAGGTAATGACCAGTTAACTGGTTTTCCTCCTGCATAAGATAATATTATCAGAGCTCTTGTGGTAAGGTTCAAGATACGGGAAGAGAGGTCGCTCCTTCCAAATTTCTGACCTGCAAAATTCTCATCTTGCTCAGATGTCTGAGCTCCCCCACCCACACAATCTGTGGGCAGCAAAACTACCTATGATATTATCTTCCACAAAGATAAAACATACAGAAGTAGGTTGGAAAAACACCTGTTCTCAACAAACTCACTTCCCCATGTTACGACCACGTGACAGGTACATCTGGGAGCCTCACTTTCCCTAAATTTTTTTAAAAAGACATATTCCTTATGTAAATAACCATAAGCAGATTTTAATCGCTGATGTATTCTCTATACAAGACTTCTAGGTATTTCATAAGCGAGCCACTGTCATTTAAACCTGATAAAGTATAAATAAATCATTCCATTTATAAGGAGGCTAAGTGACTTGTACATTCTTTCTCCAGCCAAGAGAACAGTCCAGCAATACTACTGAGAAATGAAAAGATTCTTCTCCCGCTTCCTCTGCTTTCCAGCTGCCCAAGCACAGCTAATCAACCCAGCTTTTATCACTGATCACTTCCCTCAAGGAAACTGTCATGACTCTCACCTGGGCTGTGGCTCCTGCCCAGTACCAAGATGGTGACCTGGAGATGGGAAGAGTTGCACAAAGCCCCCTGCATGGGATGAGTTGTCAGCTTAGGTCTCCAGAGAGCAAAGGTCCCAACAGGAAAGCTAAACTTGGCCATCCAGTCCAAGGAGGTGAACTCAGAGTCAAAACTAAACCCCAGCCCTAAAATGTGGTGACCCCTAGACCCCTGAATAAGAACAATGGAAGAAGGTGGAAGACAAGTCATAGCAGAGTCCCTCATAAGGCACTCTGCCTTACTTAAAAGCAGCTACTCAGTGGAGTCTTAGATTTCATTCATAAAATGAGAACATTACGTTCTACCTATTTCATAAAGCTGGTACCAAAATCACATGAAATAATTCAAAGTGAACATGATTTGTGCATTGTAAATATATATGCAGACACAAGGGATCCTCACTAGTACTAAGTTCACTCCATTCTTCCCAGCACCGGGGGTAATGTGGGGGGGAGGGTGTCTTGGGGTTGGGGGCCTGCACCAAAAGTGACCCCATGAATGTGTGAATTCTAGTTGTCTATTTATCTGCCTCCCTAACTAGACTGCAATTTCCTTGAAAGTGGGGGCAGTGGGTTAGTCATCACTGCATCTCCATTTACATAGGAAGATATCCAATCACTGTTTATGGAATGTTGAATGAATAAATTCTGAATCCTCGCTGCTATTCAGACTCCTGGTTGGCTGTGAATTATGTGCAGTGGGAAACCATGTGGCGTAATGTGCAAGAGGAAGCTGCAGGTGCCCATGTGCCCAGGGACAGCTCCCCATCTGCCAACATGGCTACTCCCTCACTTTCGGACAAGGAGCCTTAAATTCTCAAAATGAGAAGCATTCCTCGAAGTCAGTCAACAAAAGAGGCATTGATAATGAAATGCCCTGGAAGATCAGAATAGTTCAACTTTGGACCCATATCCTCTGCCAGGCACTGTGCGAAGAACCTCCACCTCATTATCTCATTTAAAACTCACAACACCAGGGGCACCTGGGCGGCTCAGTCACTTGAGCACCTGACTCTTGATTTTGGCTCAGGACATGGTCTCGGGATCGTGAGATCGAGCTCCATGTCAGGCTCTAGCCCTGTTCCTTCTCCAAAGCCTATAGTCGTAAGCAATACTGGACTTGGCTGTCTGAGCAGAGACGTCCCTATGCCTTCATCAACGGAGAGAATGGGATGGTCTCATCTCGATCGGCCAAGCAGGAAAGAATTTTTCCTCCTCCTCCGTCTCTTCCTTCTGTGATCTGCACACATACCATGAGCCAGGCACTCTGCTGGTGCTGCCGATGGGCCAGGGAGAAAGGATGAGGGGTGGCCATTTGAGGAGAGAGGACAGACCGGCAAAGAGATGTGAACCGCGAGGACGTGGTGGCAGGGAACTCAATGTCAGCAGGGGGATGGGACGTGGTGACCTGGGAGGCCCTTGGCAGGCCCAAATGCAGTAGGGTCGGGCCAGCCCCTCAGGCCTGGCCCCAGGAGGGTTCTGGGAAGGCAGTCCTGCAGGGAAGGCCTGTCAGGGCTATATGGCATCCACGAAGGACAACAGAGCCTGAGGGCCCATGGGACTGGAGTGGTCGGCATGTTGTGGCCAGACCCACGCTAGTCCCCTGGTGTTTATCAAATATGCCTGCAATTCACTGGCCTTCACCTTATGGCTCCATTTGTACCAACAGCTTTGGATCCTTTCATTCAGCCCCTTGGTCCTCCCTCCTCTTCCTGGTGTCGCTCTATTCCTGTGCCCGCAGGTCGGCTGCAGGCTGGGCCGAGTTCTGGTGCATAGCTCATACCCCCACCCCCAATCACCCTTCTCTGACCCGAGGGGCTCTCCTGGCCACTCTGTGTCTTCACTCCCTCCTCCTCGCCATTTCTGGCTGCTCTGAGTAACTCTGGGTACCCACATATGACACTGGCCCCAACACCCTTGGGTCATATCCTCCTAATGGACTGGCACCACCATCAGACCTGCTTCACCCTCAAGAGGGACTGGAAACCACACAGCCTCTGCCTTTAGACACTGGCAGTGTCTAGCCCCCCTATCTCCCCCCCGCCCCCCGCCCAGGACACTTCCCCTCTATTGCTCCACACTTACATTGTTTATATCTTCTATCATCTGGTCAACCCATATGTATAAATACCTATTTTACTTTACACTCTGCTGGGGATAAGAAAGACAAAATATCTCCACCCTGAAGGAATTCACAATCTGACAATGACAACCAAGGGGAGGGACTTGAACTCTATCATCTGTGGGCTTAGAGTTCCGTGTTTATGTCTATCGCCCCAAATTCTCCCTCAAGCTTCAGACCCACACCCAGCTCCCCACCTGACATTTTTACTTGGCCCTCTAAGAGCATTCCAAAAGTAATATATCTAAAATATGATGTCCTTGTCTTCCCTGGGCTTCCTCTTCTCTGTAAGCAGCATTGATATCCTCACTGTCAAATAAAAATCCAGGGGTGACCTATGACTCCTCTCCTTCCCTTTAGAACCCTACATGTAATCCATCAACAGCCTGACCCATTCTACCTCCAAAAAGGTCCTGCATACACTCACCTCTCTTCAAGTTCATTCCCACCACCCAGATCCATCACTGGGCTGCTGCCATTCCTCCAGGCTTTAGCACCCAGCACCAGGATGTTCGCTGGTAAATGCATCCCGGGCTGGACAGCAACATACTCTTGACCCCAAGACTTACGCCCCATGCAATACGCAACCTGCAGAAACACATACTCCCACCACAAACCTCTCTCTACTACTGCGGTGGCCTCCCAAGTGACCATCCCATATTCTCCACATAGCATCCAGAGTGGCCTGTTTTTTTGGTTTTGTTTTTTTGTAGCCCAATACGGGGCTTGACCCCATGACATTGAGACCAAGAAGACCTGAGCTGAGATCAAGAGTCAGATGTTTAGCAAACTGAGCCACCTAGGCACCCCCAGAGTGGCCTTTTAAAATCTTAACCCCCGGGCGCCTGGGTGGCTCAGTCGTTGGGCATCTGCCTTCGGCTCAGGTCATGATCCCGGGGTCCTGGGATTGAGTCCCACATAGGGCTCCCTGCTCCACAGGAAGCCTACTTCTCCCTCTCCCACTCCCCCTGCTTGTGTTCCCTCTCTCGCTGTCTCTCTCTGTCAAATAAATAAATAAAATCTTAAAAAAAATAAATAATATATAGCTTTAAAATCTTAACCCCAATCACATCACTTCCCTGCTCAAAACCCTTCATGCTCTACCTTGACCTCCAAGGCCCTGCCTGACCTGTTGGCCCACGCTGACTCTGTTCTTGTCCTTCAAAACATCAAGTTCCCCGCCCTCAGACTAAGGTGTCTACCTGTGTTCCTTCCTACCTGCCACTTTGGACCACAGTACATAGAAGAGGATTAGTCTTAATATTTGGTTGAGCCTCTACTGTCATCATTAGATGCATTCCTTGTCACATTTCATTATTTACTAGTTATTTGCAATAATGTAATAAGCATACCTGGCCCTAAGCTAAAACACAGCTGGGACCTTGCCACTGACTTGAGTCTAACTAACCATAAGGTCCCCTGGCTTCTCCCCATTGGATGGAGGCAAAGCACAGATCCCACGTTCATCATCCTCTTGCTTTCCTATTTATATAATGTGATTATATCTATACATACACTTGACCTCTGAACAACATGGGTTTGAACTGTGTAGGTCCACTTAACTGTGGATTTTTTTCAATAAATAGGTTAGAAAATTTTTGGAGATTTGCAACAATTTGAAAAAACTCACAGATGAACCACAAAGCCTAGGAACAGGCAGACACTCTGAGTGGCAAGTTAAGAGAAAGGTATTATCATAAAATTACAGTATATAATACATATAACATGTAAAATAGGTGTTAATCAACGATTTATGTTATTAGGAAGGCTTCCAGCCAACCTATTCCTAAATAGTTAGGGTTTTTTTTTTTATTTCAGTAGTGTTTAATGTCATAAAAGATTATCATACTATATGTAATCTTTTAGACTTAATTCTCACTTAATAATATATTGCTAAAATCCAAGTTGCTTTATTCGGTGTGGACTGCTGTGTAATATTCCTCTGTGTGACAATATCACAACATTCATCCACTTTTCAGCTATGGACACTGAAGTTCATCACTTAATAATATATTGCTAAAATCCAATTTGCTTTATTCATTGTGGACTGCTGTGTAATATTCCTCTGTGTGACAATATCACAACATTCATCCACTTTTCAGCTGTGGACACTGAAGTTCCGTCCAAGTTCTCCTTATTGGGCCACATTGAGATATCCTTTTATACCCATTTGGTTGGCTCCAAACTAAAAAGTCTGACATTATCAAATGATTGAATAGGATGTAGCTTCCATGGACCTTTCAGCCTCACTGGTAGGAATATGAATTGGTACCAAGACTTTGGAAAACAGTTTAACATTATATCCTAATTTGAATATTCATTTACCTGTGATCGAACACTTGAACTTGCTTCCAGGCTTATACCTAGGAGAAAATCTTGCACGCGTTCAATAAGGAACACGAACAAGATATCTCAGTATGGCCTAGCTTGGCATTTCCCTGATCACTAGGGGTCATGTTTGTCACTTCATATGTTCCCTGGCTATTTCCTCTCCTCAATGCTTTGTGGTCTCAGACAGAATGTCCAAAAGTCACACAAAGAGAACTTCCCTTGGCCACTGTTCAGGACATCACTCTGTTCTCCTTCCTTTGTGGTACCTACTAGGATCTGAAATTATCTACTTTGTTAACTGGTCCATTGTCTGTCTCCCTCAGGACTAAAATACAGGCTCCAAGGATCCTGCTTGCTTTGCTCACTCCTCCATCTCCAGGGCCTAGAACAGAGGGGATGGATCAATACGTGAAGGCATAGATGCATAAGGGATTCAGAGGTGTGGTTTACAGGCAGACACTCTGAGTTGCAATCTCAGCTCCCCCACAACCAGCTGTGTGATCATGAACTCATTACTGAAATCATCTGTTCCTGGGTTGTGCCATGTACAAAACAAATCATAGTAATCCTTACTCCATGAGGTCCTTATGAGGTTTAAATGAGCTAATACTTGCAACGGTCTCAGAAAATACCACAGACACAGCAAGTGCTCCCTAAACATGGATTACAATTATTAATGTGTGAATGCAGATATCACTACTCCGTGGCTGCCCAGCACAAGGCACCAAACCAGCCTGGTCTAGTCCTCATGAGCTTTCTCTTCCTCCCACAGGTTCTATATCCACCCTGGTCTTGCAGATGCCCCTTCCCTCCTGCAGCCCGGAGGAAAGTGGATAGTACTTGGGGGAAAAGTTTGGGGGAGGGGGAGCTCTGTCTTTTCCCAAAAATGGCCTGGTCATCTGGCACATGAAGAAGCTGAAGAGCAGCACAGAGTAAGGGCTCAACAATGTTTTATGAATAAATGATTCATAAGCCATCAATCCATACACACTACAACCTCAGCATTGCATTACACACAAAATCACAACATCCTCCCTCTCTCCCTTTATTGTGATGCCTATTTTGCAAGAGGAGAAAGCCAAGTCAGCAAGGGGGATGGCAAAGAAATAAAAGTAGGCTGGATAAGGGAAGAGGGGAGCAGAGAAGTGAGACAAGGAAAAAAGGACAGAAGGTGGACGAGATGGAGGGGAGATGGGAGATTTCTGGTCGCCCTGAGGCCCTGGGCTCTGGTGCAGAACATTAAAATGCTGGAAATAAAAACCTAAGGGAGTCCCTCCACCACCCACCCACCCAGGGTAATTATTCTTTTTAAGGCATGAATGGGGGCGGGGGGGTGGGGAGGTAAAGCAGAAAGAGGCCTGGGAAGCCCAAGGCAAACTTCATTTCCCCATCTTGCCTGCGAGAGGATGGTCCCCAGTAAATCTGTGCCCGACCCCCGACGCCCCCGTCAATGTCACCTTAGTGGAGAGCTTACCTCGTTCGGCCACCAGGAGCCCCGCTCCATCTGGAGCCTTCCTTGCCTCAAAGTGGTAAACGCGGCCTTGGTGAAATGCGCCAGGAGGCAAAGCCCAAGTGAGATTCCACGGAGAATTCCGGCAGGTTCCCTGGGAAAAACTGTTCCCATTTGAGAAGGATCGGGAGTCCTGGCCGGGCACCAGCTGCCTCTCCGGCTGTCAGATTTCGTGACTGCTGACGGCCCGGGAGGGCGCCGCGCCCCTCCCTCCTCCCGGAGTCCCGGGCGCCGAGCACCCGCCGGGGAGTCGCGGGGCGCGGGGGCCGGGCTGGGGGCGCGGCGGGGGCGGTGGCTCGGGCTCCACCTTCCGAGGACCCAGCTCCTCGCAGGTGCCTCTTCCGCACCGAGCGTGCCCGACACCGAACCCGCTCGCAGGCTGCCCTGCCGGGACTGGGGACTCCCTCCTTGTGAGTCCTTGGCTGGCAGGGACGAGCCCGAGCGGCGGGGACCCGGAGCGCTCGGCAGGGTATTGCAGACCTTGAGGCTACCGAGGGGTGGGCATGCGCCCCAAGTAAACCACACGCATACACACACACAGTTTCCACTTGACCGTTCCCTCCCGCGGAAAGTAACTGTCCTTAAGCAGCCCCAGCAGCGCGGGGGAGGGGCCCCTGCGCTGAAATCTGCAAGCCAACATGATCGCCAAGACCAAATTTGGGGACGGTTTTAATGTTAAGGTTTGGATTTAAGCCGCTCGAAGAAAATGGGGGGGGGGAATGCAGCCGCTCGAAGAAAGAAAGTGGGGGGGGAATGCACGGAGCAAATACGTGTGTGTGTGTCGTGTGTGTGTGTGTGTGTGTGTGTTTCAAGGCCGAATTTTGGGTGTTACCCGGAGCTTCCGAGGAAGAAGCGTGAGGGAGGGAAAGCACAGAGTGTGGTTCTCCCGGGGCACGGTTAGAAAGGCGTGTTCGGGTCCACCGCCAGCGTGCTCGCCCTGTCGCGGGGCCCGGTGGCGCACGGAGCGGCGAGGCGCCGTGGGGGTTAACGCCGCCCGCAGCGCCGGCTTCCCCGGGCCGAGCACGCGCCGCGGCGGGTGGAGGGGAGAGCCGGGAATCTCCCGCCCGCTCCCCCTCCGCCCGGCGCTTCCCGCCCCGCGCTATTTATAGCTCGGCTCCCAGCTGCCGCAGGGAACTCACCAGCCGCGCCAAGCCTTCCGAGCCGGGGGAGCCTTCGACGGACGGGGGAGTTTCATAAATTCTCTGAATGGCAGAAATGTCTCTAGCCCTCCGGATTTTGATGGCTACTGTTGAGTCTTCCATATATTCCATTGCCACGTTTAAATAAATAAATAAATAAATAAATAAATAAATAAATAAATAAATAAATAAATAAATAAATAAATAAATAAATAAATAAATAAAATAAAGAGGGAAAGAAGCGAGAGGATTTCGAAACAGGTGAATTGCAGGCAGGCACTTTGTCATGCTGGGGGCCTTTTGTTATCAGATGCCTGGAAACGGAGACAAAATTCACTGTGGGTTTACTGGCTCGTTTCATATTTTCTGCAACACTCAACCTGGTGGGGTTTTTGTCTGCCAGGCACATGGCCAAAAAAAGAGAGAGATGAAGCCATTTCAAGAGCCATGAAAAATCACATCTCTGCCCTCCAGCTGCCCTCTTACTGGGGGGGTCGCAGGGCTGTCTGTCAGCATATACACGCACCCGGGGTTGGGGGGAACTCTGTGTCAAATCCCACACCAACCCCCCAGAGGAAACAGGCTAGTTATGGTGCTGCGTGTGGGTTCCCGGTCCCAGCGGATCCTGGTAACGGGAGTAAACATCTGTTGTTCCCAATGGTACCTTCAGCATAAAATGGAGCATACTGCACCAGTCTAGAAGGTCCTAACGCTAATGACTTGCTCCCAAGCCCTTTCCTTCAAGTACTCCTTCCTGAACTAGTTAATTGAGTCCCTGTGCTTTGCGAAATCCCAGGGACCCCTGGGAGCTTTGGAGGAATGCCAAACAGGATCCGTCTACACAGAACTTAGGGAGGAAGCCTTTGTCGGATAGGTGTGCAGGGAAGCCTGAAGACCACCCAAGGGCAATCCTGTAGGTCCAGAGTAGGGGTGCTAAGCTCCCCCACCTCTACCCCTCCCTCCCTGTCCTTCACCTTACAGGTTCCAAGTTTTTCTATTAGAACTGATCTGAATATAATGTTATTATTTATTTAACTGTATTTAATGAGAACGATCTGAGAATGGGGCTTCTACTAATTGAACTCTCCAGTTATCTATGGGCCAAGCACGTACCCCTTTTGGTTTAGATCCTTGTCATTGAAATGTTTTTTCCCTATATTCACTTTCCTGCCCTAGTAAAGAGAAGGTCCTGGACGTGCTGTTTCTGGGATGAGTCAGGATCCCGGAAGTGCATCAGGCAAATGCAAGAGAAAGGGCCTGGAGCCCCATGTCCTGAGTTCATCCTGTTTATATGATCTTCCTGAATTTATTTTACCCATTTGTGCATTTGTGCTTTGGTTCCTTATCTGTAAAATGTGAAAAATAGTAATAGCTTCCTCATGTGGTTCTTATGAGAATAAATGAGATAATCTACATAATTTCCTTAGACCGGTACCTGGCCTGTGATAAAACTCAATAGACGTTGGGGCGCCTGGGTGGCTCAGATGGTTAAGCATCTACCTTCGGCTCAGGTCATGATCCCATAGTCCTGGGATGGAGCCCCACATCAGGCTCCCTGCTCTGCAGGAAGCCTGCTTCTCCCTCTCCTGCTCTCCCTGCTTGTGTTCTCTCTCTGGCTGTCTCTCTCTGTGTCAAATAAATAAAACCTTTAAAAAAAAAAAAAAAAAAACCTCAATAGACATATTATTACTGCCCAAATACGAGCTGGAGTTGATTTGGTTAAATCTGTACAAAGAGGCATTTAAATAAAATCTCTCCCATCTCTGTAAATCTGTGATCTAAATGGGTTTCCTTTTTGTTGTACTAAAGCAGATACCCAAAGCATTCCGTATACTTGGGAGGTCCCTGGCCACTGACCCTGCCTTTTCTTTCTCCAGGGGAAAAACTATTCCCTCGAAAGGCCTTTAAAAAGTCAGCTGCTGATCTATGTCACACTCTGACGCCCAGGGTAAAGCATTGCCCGCTTATAGTGGTTCACTGGTGTCCTGAGGATAATATTTTGATCTATGAAAAGTTCTTTAAACATAAAAGCGCTCCCTCAAGTTTTCCAAGGGACTATGCAGGGGAAGTATTTCAATTTAACTGGAAATTCTAAGCTCACTAGAGGTTGGTATAGTGTCTTCTTTCCCCTCCTAAAAATTCAGCTCTAGAGGGTAGGACCTAGGTCCTGTAAAGAGTAGTCCTCTGACAGAGATGATCAGTCATCGACCCTGGGATCCAGCTCCCTTCCTTTAGAAGAGAATCCTTGATTCTTAGACACGCAGTCAGATGTGGCCTGTGGATTCTGGCCAATGAGCTATAAAATAAAGTGTCATGTGGAAGCTTCCAAAAAATCCTCCCCCAGGATACCTGATGGTGGTGATGATTTTATATTGGGTCAACCTAGCTAAGCTGGAACAATGCTTCCAAGAATCCATTTGTCTGTATGGCTCTGGGCTAGGATGGGGCACAGGAAAAATGTGCACAAGGTTTGGAGGGTAGAAGGGAAGCAGCAAACATGTTTATACTCGGAAGGTCAATGTCAAGTCAGGTGACGTGGGAGCTCATGCACCCCGTCATGCATTTGCTGGCTCACCGTGTCGGCATGACAAAGCAACTAGGTCTGCAGCAATTCCTGCTGGATCCTGCTGCTTCTCCAGCTCCTGGACGAAGGGCATGCTAGCTCCAAGAAAGAAGGTGCCAGGTTTTCATACAGGTCACCAGCATCATCAGAGTGGAGGCTGGGAGATGGTTAGAGATTAGTGCAGGCTCTCCTTTGTCCTCCTGGGTTCCAGGGTGTCCTTGTTCTCTCTCACATTGTATTGGTCAGGGTTCCCCCGGGGAGACCAAACCCATAGGAGACATATATTAAGGAGATATATTACGTATTAAGGAGAATTATCGCAAGAAAGTAGCTTACACTGAGAGCTAGCGAGGCAAGTCCAAACTCTGTAAGGCAGACCATCAGGAAGGGCAAGGCAGGCTGGACCTCTCAGGCATGAGATGAAGCTGCAGGCCAAAGGTGGAATTTCTTCATCTGGGAAGTCTGAGTTCTACCTTTCAACTGATTGAATCAGGCCCACACAGATAATCAAGGATAATCTGCCTTGCTGAAACTAATTATACACTTCAGTTGCATACACAAAACACCTTCCCAGCAACAGATTCCATGACTGGGGACAACAACCTAGCCAAGTTGACACAGAAAACTGACCGTGAAAATGTCCATCTTTCCCTCGAAAGAGCCTACCCAGCCGTCTTCAGGCCCAGCCTCTTATACAGTACCAACACAGAACACAGTTTAACTCATGCCCACAGCATTTGAAACCCATGTTGTTCAAGGATCAAGTGTGTTAGGACGGCCATTGCCTTTCTTGGCGCTCTGGTTACAGAGTTGCCTCAGTTTTGAGTGATCAAAAGGAAGCAACCAATTTTAATGTCTAAACCCTATGCTCTTAAGGTAGACGATACAAAGTACACCAATAACCAGATTTCCTCTAATTTTGAGTAAACAGAGGATCCTAATTCTCCACGACCTTACCAACATGTAGTTTTCCAACTCTCTCATCCTGAAGCCACATGGGGGGTCTTCCCGCACGGAGTGGGATGATGTCATAACAGAATCTTAAAATATGTGGTGCTGTCTTAAGTAGTTGCTCTGCAGGTAATGGGGAAACTGATCACAGAAGTTATAAAAAACAGTGGAAAAATATTTGGTAACACTGTTACCTGCAAGAACTTGGGAGCAGATTATGGACTGATGAATAAGCACCAGTGGAAAATTGGTGGCAAGCCTGATGATGAGTTATGTGAATAGACGTCTCTAAATGGGCAAAAAAATGTGAAGATACTTGTATCCCATGGGAATGCTCAACAAAGAGTGACCTCAACAGAGTAGGATTTTAATAACTAACTGAATAGGATGACCTGTTCTATGGATACTAGTTAGCTTCTCTTTCCACCCACCCCATCATCATCCGGTGGCCTCAGGAACAAAGCGGCCATGATGGCAGGGTTGGTTATGCATGGATTCAGCAACACAGATTTCCATTCACCAAGACTGACCAGGCTATGGCCACTGCTGAGGGCCCAGTCTGCCAGCAGCGAGAACAAATTTGAGTCCCCGATATGGCACCACTGCCCAGGATGAGCAGCCAGCCATCTAGTGGCAGGTTGATTACATTAGACCACTTCCACCATGGACAATGCAACGTGTCGTTCATACTGGAAAAGACACTCTGGATATGGATTTGTCTTCCCTGCACACAATGCTTCTGCCAAAACTCCCATTCGGGGACTGACATAATGCCTTATCCACTGTCACAGTATTCCACACGGCACTGCTTCAGATCAAGGAACTCTCTTTACAGCAAATGAAGTGAGGCAATTGGCCCATGTTCACAGAAGTCACTGGTATGACCATGTTCCCCACCCTGCCCTCCCCTCTCTTGGGTGAATGGTGGATGGTCTTTTAAAGATCTAGTTAGACTTCCAGCTAAGTGGCAAAGAACTTGACCAAGTTGCGTTCTATGTTTTCCAGAGAACAGAAATTAAAGATGATGAACTTGGATGTTTAGCAGAGGGAACTTCTAGGCAAGGTGTTGAAGGTAGAGCCTCGTTCCTTAGGAGAAACTGTTTATAGTAAAATGAGAGAGGAGAGAGAGAAATTCATTACTGAGCAAAAAGGGCCCAGAACTTGAAGATTTCGAAAATGCTCAGCCTGTCCATATTGCAGAAAGAAAAAAAGAGAAAGAGAGAAAGGAGGGAGCGAGGGATGGAGGCAGGAAGGGAGGGGAGGAGGGGGAAGGAAGGGAGGGAGGGAGGGAAGAAAGAGAGAGAAAGAGAAAGCATGTCCTGGAGAGAACACCAAGGGTATGGTTGGAAAATTATTTGATAACGAGATCATAGGTTCGACTCACTGATTTAAGCAGTCGTCCTGGCAGAAGTGAGGTATAGAGACAGTAAGTATTATGTCAGCAGGGACACTACCAGCATGGAGTAAACAGGGCAGAAGTGGAATGAAATGAAGGAAGGCTATGGGAATTCTGGGATTCTACAGGATGGGACAATAGAGCTATCTGCTGCCAACATGCATATGATCGGTCAAGAAAAGGAAAGAATGGCCCCAAGGGTGATTCAGAAATCCAGAGGGCTGTCACTGCCATCACAGACCTGGGGGACAGGACCATCTCCTTCTTGTTTTCAGAGGGCAAGGCTGTCTCCTCATTTTCATGGGGCCAGGGGCAAGGCTGTGACACAGAGCCTCAGAAGACAGTGCTGCCCCCCAGTCATGCCCCAGTTGGCCTGGAGAGCAAAGAGAATGGAGCCAAGGAGGATTATTCTTGAGCCTTCAGATCTAATGGGGGAAGAAAACAGATTTCATGGAATTCATCTTGCTAGGTTTGGGACTTGCTTGGGACCTGTCACCCCTTTTGTCATTTTCTCCCTTTTGGAATGGGAATGTCTGTCCCATTCCTGTCCCACCATGACAGCTTGGAAGCACCTAACTTGTCTGGTTTCATAGATTCACAGCTGGAAAGGAATTTTGCCGCAGGATGAATCATGCCTCCAATCTCACCCATTCCTGATTTATAGGATATTAAGAGGAGACTGTGAGGCTGATGCTAGAATGACTTAAGAATTTGGGGACTGCTGGGAGGAAGTGAATGTTTTTGCATGCAAAAAGGACATGAGGGCACCTGGGTGGCTCAGTCGGTTAAGCGTTTGCCTTCAGCTCAGGTCATGATCTCAGGGTCCTGGGATCAAGTCCCACATCAGGCTCCCTGTTCAGCGGGGAGTCTGCTTCTCCCTCTGCTTCTCCCTCTGCCCCTCCCCCTCCCCCCACTGGTGCCCTTGCTCACACACTCTCTCCCTCTCTCAAAAATACATAAATAAATAATTTTTTTTTTAATTTACAAAGAAAAAAAGAAAAGGACATGAATTTGGGGGCCAGAGAACAGAATCGCATGGACTGAATGCATGCCTTCAAAATTCCTATGTCAAAGCCCTAATGCCCAGTGTGACTATATGTGGAAACAGGACCTTTATGGAGGTAATTAAGGCTAAATGAGGTCATAAGGTTGAGGCCCTGATCCATCATGACTGATGTCCTTACGAGAAGAGAGAGAGAAAGAGACAGACACCAAGGGCTCTGCTTGCCAGGGAGTCTGCTTTTCCCACTCCCTCTATCCCTACCCCCACCCCCCGGCTCGTGCTCTCTCCTTCTGTCTCTCATGAATAAATAAAATCTGTAAAAAGAAAAAAAAGTCGCTTAACAGACTGAGCCATCCAGGTGCCCCTATGTTACTGTTTTTAATGACTATAGGTACGCAATTTACCAATGTTAGAGAAGAGTCCTATTTATCTTCATTGCAAATTCCCGTGTTCTTTATTTGTTCAGTCAGAGTCCATAAAAGAAAAACTAGAATAAGTTTTCTTTCAAAACCAGAGAAAATATATAGCGAATGTTCTTAAATTTTTTGGTAAATTATGGTATTGTGTAAAATGTGGATTCAAAGTCTTCTTGGTTCACTATGATACTGTGGCATAATAGATCTTGAAATAGCTCCAACACTTGAATTCAATTATTAAAATACAAGTTGACCAACAAGCTAATACAACTTAACCTTGTCAAAGAAATTACTCTAAGTGTGAATTAAATACCTACTATCTCACTACTTTAGTCAATTAGCAAAGACTACATTTTAGATAAAGCATTCATTAAATTAGAAATTAATAACATTTCCTGCATTGGTTCAGCATACGTTGGTCTTACTGTAACCCCACTACATTTCAAAATAAACCACTGCTTTCCAGAGAGTACATTTTGTATGTGTTAACATATTCTGCAAAATGTCCATTTACTCTATACCATATTTTTCACATTCGCTAGGAAAGAGTATTTGTCCCTCTCGCTAAGGGTGAAAAATTTTGTTTTATTTCACTGTCCATTCATTTTTTAGGAGGAAAATTAAATTTTGTGTGTGTGGCAAATTTAGCATTTGTTTGCAAGATTGGCCCAGTATCAAAAATGAAAAATACTGGTAATCAGTGTTTTCTCTTTTGAAGATATGGATGATTTTGGTGAGTGGTGATAATCTTTAATTATTACTTATAGGACTATGGAAACAGAATCAAGTTTTTGCACTATTATGAAATGGAGTATAATAGCATTAATTTGTCATGCTCAGGCACACATTAATTCATTTAAAAAATACATATGAAGAGCCTACTTATCTTAGGTACTGTCCTAGGTCCTGGGGAGATAGAGCAGTAAATAAAATAGAGAATCCCCTAACCTCGTGAAATCTGTGGTCTGTCAAGGAAGGCAGGTAATGAACAAGTCTTACCCATTGCATTTAGTACAGGTCTGTCTTCTAGGGCTGGTATTAGAGTTTCTGAATATCTCGTATTCTACAGAATCACTTAAAACAGGAGTGTATCGGAATAAGCTAAGCTATGATGAGTTAATACCAACAACAAATGCCTCTTAGTGACTTAAAACAACAAATTTGAATTTCTTGCTGAAGCTAGATATCCAAAGTTGGTTGGCAGAGGGCATCTGTTCTTCATAGTCTGATGGAGGCAAAACCGTCTTATAATACTGCCCTTTCAACCGGGGTTATTTAGGGTCCAACTTAAGAGAGGAAGAGGGAGCTAGAAATTCTTGAAATGGAATGAAATACTTGTGCCCCAAAGGGATGTATGTCATTTCCATTCACATTTCACATAGCCATCCTAATTTCAATGGACTGGAAAAGTGCAGTCATCCGGGTAGCCAGAAGTAAAAGAGAACAGAATCGTGGCAGGTACTGGTAATGTTTCCCACAGACCACAAATTGGATCACCAGATTTTCAGTTCATTCTTCTTCCCGCCATGTTATATGCTCCACCCTTGACAAGAGAGATGATCTCCAATTCTCATTTAATTATGGCATGAAGATCAAAGTCCAGGATCTCTGAGTGGCGCACAATAGTCTTCATATCAAAGCATAATGTGTAGTGGTTATCAGATTATTCAGATGTGGTCACAATAAAAACATAATTTATCTCCTTCCATTCTGTGCTACATGCCCAATATACAAGGGTAGGACACAGATACGATAACAGCAATCAACAACCCCATTTATGATGAGAAAAAATGGAAGGCACACAGGAGTTTCTGGTTCATATACTGTTTCTGAAATCCCACTGGCAGATATAGTGAGGGCCCTATACTCTGTGAGTGAGGACTGCTCCTTAATTGGACCCTGAAAATACTTTTAGAAGGAATTTTTGCTCGCTGTTCTCCATGGCCCCTAGCTCTGCCCTCTTGGAGACTCTTCCTTTTCTATTCTACTGCTTGGTCAAATCTGAAATGAGCATTGTGGAGTGTGCTGTTACCTCAATCAGATAATTTTCTGTGTGTGGGCATCTGGGTGACCCAGGGTCATTTTAGGTCTGAACTAGTCATGGGCTTCTGGTTCTTTTTTGTTTGTTTGTTTGTTTTTGATTTTTTTTTTTTATTTTGTTATGTTAGTCACCATATAGTACATCATTAGTTTTTGATGTAGTGATCCATGATTCATTGTTTGCATATAACACCCAGTGCTCCATGCAGTACATGTCCTCCTTAATACCCATCACCATGCTCACCCATCCCCTGCCCCCCTCTAAAACCCTCAGTTTGATTCCCGGAGTCCATAGTCTCTCATAGTTTGTCTCCCCCTCTGATTTCCCCCCTTTCATGTTCCCCTTCCTTCTAATGTCCTCCATGCTATTCCTTATGTTCCACAAATAAGTGAAACCATATGATAATTGTCTTTCTCTCTTTGACTTATTTCACTTAGCATAATCTCCTCCAGTTCCATCCATGTTGGTGCAAATATTGGGTATTCATCCTTTCTGATGGCTGAGTAATATTCCATTGTATATATGGACCACATCTCCTTTATCCATTTGTCTGTTGAAGGGCATCTCAACTCCTTCCACAGTTTGGCTATTGCAGACATTGCTGTTATGAACATTGGGGTGCATATGGCCCCTCTTTTCACTACATCCGTATCTTTGAGGTAAATACCCCCGTAGTGCAATTGCTGGGTCATAGGGTAGCTTAGGGAATTGATTCCGTTTACAATAGCACCTAAAACCATAAGATACCTTGGAATAAACCTAACCAAAGAAGTAAAGGATCTATACTCTAGGAACTACAGAATACTCATGAAAGAAATTGAACACAAAAAGATGGAAAAACATTCCATGCTCATGGATCTGAAGAATAAACATTGTTAAAATGTCTATGCTGCTCAGAGCAATCTATACTTTCCACGCCATCCCGATCAAAATACCAAGGGCATTTTTCAAAGTGCTGGTTCTTTTTTTAGTACAACTCTCTCAAACTGTAATAGGGATCTTACCTATTTGATTCTAGGAATCTCTATCAGCCGGGAGCCACACCCTTCATTCTCTTTAGGGCAAGGTTCCCCAAACTGCTCCACGGACAACACTGGTCAAGCACATCTCTCTCTCTGCTGTTTGACTTAATGGGAGGCATCCCAGGTCTTTTGGCATTGGTGCAAGACCCACATCCTACACTCTTAACCTTGAGTCTTTATCTCAAGTTGAAAAGTTGCAAATCAGGAATTCTACTTCTGGCCATGATGTAGAAACCCAGGCCAGATTCCACCTCCTGCTTTACACAGCTAGAAACCTGGGAAACAACTGTTTTCAAACACTGGGTATGAAGCAGCACAGGATTGTGATCACTGACAAAAAGGAAACTGAGCTCTAGATGACCTAGCCAGTTCATTTGGAACCGTGAAGCAGGAAGAGAATGCCAAAAAGAACTACAGTTGTCTCAATGAGTTAAGAAGGCAGAGGTAAGAATTCAGGGTGTCCTGGTGGCTAGAAATTGTGGAGAAGAGATCCAGAGAGGAAAAATGCCACAGAAAAAAGCTCCAGGAATCTAACTATGAGTTTCCTGGGCTGTTTAGCTGAACAACCATCTACTTGTGCATGGGATGAAATTCTGGAAGTTCAAGCAAGAGATCAACTGGAGCGCCATGAGCTGAACAGTTCCCAGAACCCACCCAGGGCCACAGTGAGGAGTCCCCATTAACCACTCAGGAGAGACCAAGAAGGGCCACACTTCAGTTGTGCGGCTACTGTAGACCCTAACAAAACTTACAAACAAACGTGACAGGATCTGACTCAACAGCAAGTAACTTAATTGTTCATCAGAACAAAGCCCAAACTCCTTAAAGGCAGACAACAAAATCAAGAATCTCAACAATATAAACTTCACGATATCCAGGATACAAAATGATCACTAGATACAAAACATCAGGAAGATAAGACTCATAAGTAGAAGAAAAATCAGCCAACAGAAACAGACCAAGGAGCCAATAAAAATCTGTAGAGAAAATGCAGCCTTCTATTTATTTTTATTTTTTTAAAGTAGACTCTATGCCCAGCATAGGGTTTAAACTCATGACCCCAACGTTAAGAGTTGCATGCTCTACCAACTGAGCCAGCCAAACTGTGTTGGTATTTTTAAATATCTATAAAGAAAAGAATTTTGACCTTTACTTCATGCCATACACAAAATTTAACTTGAAATGCATCATTCATGTAATCACGGATGCTAAAGTTGTAAATCTTCTAGAAGAATATATAGGTACAAACTTTTATGACTCTGGGATAAGCAAAGTGGTTTTTTTATATATATAAACACCAAAAGTACTTTATCATTATTAAAACAGGAACTATTTGAAAGACATCATTAGGAGGCTAGAAATAGGAACCACAGATTGAAATATCCAGTACATACATAAAACACATATAAGAGTTCTTTATGTATAAAGTATATTTTTCCTTTTTGTCAGTGATCACAATCCTGTGCTGCTTCATACCCAGTGTTTGATATAAAGTATATTTATACATAAAGAACCCTTACAGCTCATAACAAGAAGACAAATAGCCCAATATAATATGAACCAAAGATCTGAACAGACACTTCACAAAAGAGCATATACAAATGGTCAGTAAGCACATGAAACAATGCTCAACATCATTAGGCATTGGAGAAATGCAAATTAAATTCATGAGATACCACTATACACAAATTTGAATAGCTACAATGAAAAGATGGAGAACCCCAAACGTTGATGAGCATGTGGAGTGATTGGAACTGTCATATATATAATTGCTGCGAGGAAGGTAAAGTGGGACAACCATATTGGAAAACTCTTTGGCATTTTCTTATCAAGATAAACATGTACAAATCCTAAGACCCAGCAATTCTGATCTAGATAAATTACCCAAGGGAAATAACAACATGTATCTACACAGAGGCTTGTTTATGATTGTTCAAAGCAGCTTTACTTTTCATAGACAAAAAGTGTATATGGCCCAAATTTTCATCAGTATATGAATGGATAAAAAAATTATAGTCGTCCCTGCAACGGCATACGACTTAGCAAAAAACATAATGACTTTTTTTTTTAAGATTTTATTTATTTGTCAGAGAGAGAGAGAGCACAAGCAGTGGGAGCAGCAGGGAGAGGGAGAAGCAGACTCCTGCTGAGCAAGGAGCCCAATGTGGGACTTGATCCTGGGCACCCCAAGTGACTCTTGATCTCAGCTCAGGTCTTAATCTCAGGGATGTGAGATCAAGCCCCATACTGGGCTCCAAACTGGGCATGGAGCCTGGGTGGCTCAGTTGTTAAGCGTCTGCCTTCAGCTCAGGTCATGATCCCAGGGTCCTGGGTTTGAGCCCCACATCGGGCTCCCTGCTCAGAGGGAAGCCTGCTTCTCCCTCTCCCACTCCCCCTGCTTGTGTTCCCTCTCTCACTGTGTCTCTCTCTGTCAAATAAATAAATAAAATCTTTTTTAAAAATGCTGACACAGAGTAGCCATCAAATTAGAATTGAATACTCACTGATATTATCTTTCAAGAATGAGGATGAATAAAGCCATTTTCATTACCTTTAGCCTGTCCCTAGAGAAACCTGTAAAAATTGCCCCAGTCAAAAAACTGATGACCCCAGGAGGAAGGTCAAAGATATAAAAGAGAGAGAATGCACAGAAGGGTAAACATAAGGTTAGTATGTCCTTGTGGGAATTACTCTACCGCGTTTCCAGGGAGATGTGCATGTTCTTCCAAACTCAAATCCCAAGAAAATCAGGTGAGACACTGAGAAAATTGAGAAAAGCATAATCCTGCCGGGAGGCTTAAAGTTTAATCAATACAGCGATGTTACTGGTTCAAAGGAATCCACCAACCTCAAGCAGAAAGCAAGAAAGCAGGAAACGCTAGCAGGTGCCTGGAGGGTGGAGGAGAGAAGTCACCATGACCTCGTCCGTCTGGCTGGAAACTGCCACCACATTGTAAGTGTGTCCTGTCTGCTGCCAACAAGTCACTCTTGCAAATAAAATTAAGATCAAGAAATGTATATGCATAACATACTCCACACAAATCCTTTGAGTGGCACTCTAAAAAATGAGAATTTGGGTAACAAAATAAGTCCTTGTATTGGCCACGACAATATGTGATTCTCTGAGGTGCTATTGGTCTTGCTAGGAGAGCCGAATGCTACTTTTTTTTTTTTGGATGCTACCCAATAATAGTTGCTGGGTGTTCTACTGTTTGAATCTTCACTCTAGGCCACCCTTACAGAAAGTGCAAAGCAAGAAGATGTACATGTTGAATGTGATGGTGGAATATTCTCTCATAAAATCAGAAGCTGATCTAAAATCCAAACTAGGGGCACCCGGGTGGCTTAGTCGACTAAGTGTCTGCCTTCGGCTCAGGTCATGATCCCGGGGTCCTGGGATCAAGCCCCACTTAGGGCTCCTTGCTCAGCGGGGACTCTGCTTCTCCCTCTCCCTCTGTGCTCTCTCACTCTCAAATAAATAAATAAAATCTTTAAAAATAAAATAAAATAAAATCCAAACTAGTAAAACAATATATCAATTTCCTCAGCAAAACTAAAACCAGAGCAAGCAGACAAAATATTTTTATCACCATAAAATCATTATAAAAGGACATGGGCTTGGGGCACCTGGCTGGCTCAGTAGGAAGATAGAGCACAGGACTCTTGATCTTGGGGCTGTGAGTTCAAGCTCCACGTTGGGTAGAGATTACTTAAAATAAATAAATAAATAAATAAATAATAAATAAATAAATAAATAAATAAATAAATAAATAAAATCAGCCCACTAAGATGTTTATTGGCTTTAAAAAAGTAAAGGACATGGGCTTATATGAAAGATATATGCCCTAACACCCAACTTAAGCAGGCTTTTGGATGCACTCAACAATTTGACCCATGTCAGTACAAACTTAAGAAATTTTTCTGTGATGATATGATACATTTGTACATTTTATGATTGAACCATAAGGAATTGCTGGGTGTAGGGGGGGAGGGAGAGAGAGAGAGGGAGGGAGTGCAAATATGGCAAAATGTTTTTAAAAAGTTAGTATGGTCTACAGCTTCAGCCACAGCTAACGTGATGCTCACAGAGAAAATTAGACCCCTAGCTGCTTATATTAGAAGAAAAATAAATGACAGAAGTTAAACAAAGAAAACCAGAAAAAATCCAAATGAAGTAAAAGGGATGACATAATAAAATAAGATCTGAAATAAATAAAATAAAATACAAACATATAATAAAAATGATCAACAAAATCCAAGTTGGTACTTTGAAAAGCTTCACTTAAAAAAATCTCCACCGGGAATGCAAGCTGGTGCAGCCACTCTGGAAAACTGTATGGAGGTTCCTCAAAAAGTTGAAAATAGAGCTACCATATGATCCAGCAATTGCACTACTGGGTATTTACCCCAAAGATACAAAAGTAGGGATCCGAAGGGGTACGTGCACCCCGATGTTTATAGCAGCAATGTCCACAATAGCCAAACTGTGGAAAGAGCCAAGATGTCCATCGACAGATGAATGGATAAAGAAGAGGTGGTATATATATACAATGGAATATTATGCAGCCATCAAAAGGAATGAGATCTTGCCATTTGCAACGACGTGGATGGAACTGGAGGGTATTATGTTGAGTGAAATAACTCAAAAAGAGAAAGACATGTATCATATGATCTCACTGATATGAGGAATTCTTAATCGCAGGAATCAAACTGAGGGTTGCTGGAGTGGGGGGTGGGGTGGGAGGGATGGGGTGACTGGGTGATGGACACTGGGGCGGGTGTGTGCTCTGGTAAGCGCTGTGAATTGTGCAGGACTGTTGAATCTCAGATCTGTACCTCTGAAACAAATAATGCAATATATGTTAAGAAAAAAAAAAAAAGAAGAAGAAGAAGAAGAAGGTAGCGGGAGGGGAAGAATGAGGCGGGGGAAATCGGAGGGGTAGACGAACCATGAGAGACGATGGACTCTGAAAAACAAACAGGGTTCTAGAGGGGAGGGGGGTGGGAGGATGGGTTAGCCTGGTGGTGGGTATTGAGGAGGGCACATTCTGCATGGAGCACTGGGTGTTGTGCACAAACAATGAATCATGGAACACTTCATCTAAAACTAATGATGTAATGTATGGGGATTAACATAAGAATAAAAAAAAATAAATTGCTTTTCTTCTTTAAAAAAAAAAAAAAAATCTCCACCGGGCGCCTGGGTGGCTCAGTCGTTGAGGGTCTGCCTTCGGCTCAGGTCATGATCCCAGGGTCCTGGGATCGAGTCCCGCATTGGGTTCCCTGCTCTGCGGGAAGCCTGCTTCTCCCTCTCCCACTCCCCCTGCTTGTGTTCCTGCTCTCGCTATGTCTCTCTCTGTCAAAAAAATAAATAAAATCTTTAAAAAAAAAAAAAAATCTCCACCAAGATTAATCCAGGAGAAAAAAGCAGGCATAAATAAACAATTAATAATGCAAAGGGAAAGAGAACTGTAGATAGAAGATAGATTAAACAGACAAGAGCATATTATGAACTTTATATCATAATATATGATACATTTCATAGTATATGAAAACTTGGATGAATTGCACACATTCCCAGAAAAATATAAATTACCAAATGGACTCAAGAATAAATAAAAAATCATAAAGTAAGAAATTGAATCAGTAGTGAATATTATTCTTATCCATGAGTACAGCATCAAGCCTAGACAGATTTTTTTTAGGCAAGTGCTACTAAATATTGTACTTAAGAGAAATAGTTAGAATAGTAGTGATGATAATAACAGTAATAATAATTACAAGCTTAAACAAACTGAGGGAAGAAGAGAAGAAATACAATCCAACTCATTTTATGAGACAAGGATAAATCTAATATGGAAATGTGATGGATACTCTAAAACTACAAATTACTGGCTGTTTTTAATAACAAAATATATACAAATATTCTAAACAAAATATTAGTAAACCAAAGAAGCAATATAAAAAATAGATATTACGATGAAGTTGTGCCAGTCCAGAAATGGAAAGGTGATCAGTCAGTAGATAATCTCTTAGTTTATTATTAGTGTAAGACTAAATAGAACTTTTTTAAGTAGGTGCCACACCCAGCATGGAGCCCAACCCAGGACTTGAACTCACAACCTTGAAATCAAGACCTGAGCTGAGATTAAGAGTTGGATGCTCAACAGATGAGCCACCCAGGCACCCCTAAATAGAAATGTCTTTTTTTAATTTATATAATTAACATAATTAATTATATTTCTTTTTCATTAATATAAATATCTGAAGGATATAAAATTTCCATTGTGTGAAGCTTTAGTTACGCTCTTGTACTTTTTTTTTAAGATTTTATTTATTTATTTGAGAGAGAGACAGGGAGAGAGAGCATGAGCGGGGGAGGGAGGGGCTGAGGGAGAGGGAGAAGCAGGCTCCCCGCTGAGCAGGGAGCCCGATGCAGGGCTCAATCCCAGGACCCTGAGATCATGACCTGAGCCAAAGACAGATGCTTAACCGACTGAGCCATCTGGGTGCCCCTGCTCTCATACTTTCAGTCAAAAATTTTTTCTCATTTTTGTAGATGTGTACATAACATTCAACTCCCATTTTTATTTCCTCTTTGATACACATATTTTTAGCAATAAATTCTCACTTTTCACATAGTTAGAATTCTGATTGTTGATTTTACTAGATTATGATTAGAGAATTCAGCCTGTAAAATTTCTACATTTTAGAATTTGCTTTATTTGTCCAGGTACATGACTAGTTTAAGAAAAAAAAAAACAGTTCCATAGGCATGAAAAAGCAGAGTGTCTTTTACCGTGCTGTACAAAGTTTTGCATCTAATACTATGGTCCTATCCAAATAGCCATAAAACTATAGATATGTATTTATGTTGGCTGTATTATTTGAACCTTCTCTTTAATTCATTAAACAGAAGGACATACATTAAGAGGTATCATTTGTTTTCAGTGTGATCTCTTTGTATTCTGAGGACTTTTTGCTTTATACACTTAAAGTTTGTGGCTTTCTTACCTTCTTGCTGGATTGTAACTTTTATACCACCTAACATCCCTCCTCATCTCATTAAATGCTTTTGGCTTTGAATGTCCTTTTATCACAGCAGATACGTTCCTGGGTTTTTCTGGTTTGCATTTGCCTTATGTATCTATGCTTCATCTTTTATTTTTGACATTTCCTTCTCTTTTTGTTTCAAATATATCTCCTACAAATATCATAAGTACTGGATTTTAAACTCAACGTGACAGTCTCTGTCTTTTGATGGGGGAATTCAAACAGGGGAATTCAGCACTTACCATTTACTGCCACAAACAATATACATGGCTTTATTTCCTCCATCTTACTTAATTTTTACTATTTAATAAACTCAGTGGTTTCCTCTTGTCTCCTCTTCTTACTTTTTTTTATCCTCTCCTTACTTTTACTGAATGAATGAATGCTCTCTATATCCTACCTCCTCTCCTCAGTGGAAGTCTTGCTTTTCCCTCTGATTCCTGTCCTCGCTGACCAGATAAAACATTTAGAAAGAGATGCTTATACTTTACCTTTCAGGTCCTGGGTTTTGCTGAGAATTAGAATTAGAATTGTCAAGTACCAGGCTAACTCATTAACATTCACCCTAACCTTCATCTAACAAATTTCAATTATTTCATGTACATTTAATCACTAATAATCACTAATAATGAAGGGCTCCTTGCTGTTCTATTTCCTCTCCTCTATCTTCAAATTTCTGTTTCAACTCAATGAGAGCATTTGCTTTAAAATAAGGTATGGGGGGGGCGGGGGGGGCAGTGCACCGGGCTGGCTCAGTTGGAAGAACATTCAACTCTTGATTTCTGGGTCGTGAGTTCGAGCCCCATGTTGGGTGTAGAGATTACTTAAAAAAAAAATAATAATAATAAGGCATGGGATAGAATGCTCTCTGGCAACATCTATGTTTCAAAATATCTCTTGATTTGCTATTGCTACATAGCAAATGAACACAACTCTCACAATTTATAAAACCACAACGAGATATCACCTCACATCTGTTAGAATGGCCATCATCAAAAAGACAAGAGATAAATGCCAGCTGAGGACATGGAGAAAAAAGGACCCTCGTGCACTGTTGGTGGGAATGTAAATTGGGTAAGCCGCTCTGGATGATCATCAAAAACTTAAAAATAGAAGTATCATATAATCCAGCAATTCCACTTCTGGGTATATATTCAAAGGAAATGAAAATACTAACTTGAAAAGATATCTGCACCCCCATGTTCACTGCAGCATTTATAATAGCTAAGACATGGAGACAACCAAAGTGTCCATCAATGGAGGAATGGATAAAGAAAACGTGGTATATATACACAATGGAATATTCTTAAGCCATAAAACATGAGGACATCCTACCATTTGTGACAACATGGATGGACCTTTGAAGGTATAACGCTAAGTGAAAGAAGTCAGGAAAAGACAAATACTGTGTGATCTCACATTCTACGTGGAATTTTTTTGAGAGAGGGAAAGAGATCAGACTTGTGGTTACCAAAGGCACAGGATAGGGTAGGAGGGCCTGGAGGAAGGTTATCATAAGTTATAGACTTCCGGTTACAGGATAAATAAATACTAGGGATGTAATGTACAACATGATGAGTGTTTGATTAATGGAGAGGGTGGGCTGTGAGGGGCTCATCTTTACAGTCCTGCCTATTATGCTCTCCTCACAGATGAATGATAAATGATACATCAACCAGAAATCGAGTTCTTGGGTCACAGTTCTTCCCTCTCAATGACCCACACAATTTATTCCATTGTCTTCTACTTTCTAGGAATGCTGATAAGCTACTGGAATGCTTTTTCATATATAAATAGCACCCTTTATCCTCCCCTCCTGCCCCGGCTGGAATCTCTCGAGCCTTTGAATTGAGGCTCCTGAGCAGAATTCTCCCAAAGCTATGCTCCAAACCCTTTACTGTTTCCTACATGATTATCTGCCTCTGTATTTTAGCTGTCTGTGGTGAGATTTTTTTTTTTTCAAAGTTCTAATTCTGTGCTCTGGAGAAATCATCCTGTTTTTAGTTCATCTATCCAATTTTCAAAGGCACAAAAGATGGTATCTCGCTCCCTAAGTACTTTTGTTTTTTTTATTTTTATTTTTTTTAAGATTTTATTTATTTGACAGAGAGAGACACAGCGAGAGAGGGAACACAAGCAGGGGGAGTGGGAGAGGGAGAAGCAGGCTTCCCGCTGAGCAGGGAGCCTGATGTGGGGCTTGATCCCAGGACCCTGGGATCATGACCTGAGCCAAAGGCAGACGCTTAACAACTGAGCCACCCAGGTGCCCCATCGCTCCCTAAGTACTTTTAATGCTCTAGTTTTATCTCCTTGAGAGTTCCCAAGGGTTTTTATTTGAATTCCCTTCCATTAGCTCTAGTTCATTCAAAGCCATCTGTTCTGATCGCCAGGTCCTGCTCTTCCACGTTGCACGGTCCCCTTGAACGGGTCGTAAATTTTCTTCACCTGCTCATGGTCCTGTCTTGCATCTGCACTTGTGCGGGTCAGGCAGTCAGTGTCTCCCCACTGCAGCAACTCAGCAAGCATAGCATTTTCCACACTTGTAAGGCCAGGTATGTAAAATTAAAACCTCTTACCTTTTTTTTTTTTTTTTTGAGATACCCAGAGACTGTTTCCATCCTCCACATCTCACAGAAACAGTATTCTCCAAGCCACAGAAAAGGGGGGCAGTTTTACCCATTACTGCAGCCTGCCCCCCCAGCCCCATGGGGGCCAGAAGAATCAGGAGGCCCCTTCAGGAACCTCATTGAGGTAGCTCCTCTCAATGAGGAGCAATGGGATTTCTCTGCCTATGACCCTTTGGGGTACTATCAACATTATCATCTTCGTCCCAAGTTGAGTCAAGTCTAAAAGGAGAGTTTCCAGAAGAAACCATACTAGAAACCAGCACAGGTTTGGTATTTTAGCTTAAATTAGCACAATCAGGTGAAAATATTTTAATAAATACACAACTGATTTTTTTTAGCCTAGCTGATAGTAAACAGAGAAGACATTCTATCAGGATCCTAAGCAAGGTTTCCGGGAAAATGGCAGCCCACGTGCCTGAGCCTAAAACCTTCCCACCTTTGACTTTGTGCTATGCATTTAGGAAAGATGGGGCTGCAGTCTTCTGGGCTCTGGGAAGAAGAAAAGATCAGTAGTAGAAAGAAAAGTATGCTTTGCCAATAATTTTGAGGTTCAAACCCAAGTTTTAAGACTCCCTGAGGGAAAAACAGCAGACGGATGAGAGTAGATAACTATCTAAGAGCAATCTTTGCTGCAGGCATCAAGAAGGGCAAGCTTTCTCTCTAGTGTCTGATGTCTCGTCCTGCTCAGGGTGACGGAGCGGAGTCCCCACACCCAACCTATCCTTCAGACCAGCATGCACGCACGCCTGTGGGTATACACACACACATAGAGAAAGAGAGACAGCAAGTTTTTTCAGAGGTGGGGCAGTACAATGGAGCCTTGAACAACATGGAGGTTAGGAGCACCAACTCCCCTGTGTAGTCAAAAATCTGAATATAATTTTGACTCCCCAAAAACTTAATTACTAACAGCTGCTGTTGACCAGAAGGCTTACCAACAACATAAACAGTCCCTTCATGCATATTTTGTATGTTATATGTACTATATACTGTATTCTTACAAAAAACTAAGCAAGGGAAAAATTGTTAAGAAAATCATAAGTAAGAGAAAATATGTACTATAAAAAATCTGCATCTAAGTGGACCCACGCAGGTCAAACATGTGTTGTTCAAGGGTTAACCATATATTTAGGGTAATTATCTTTTAGTGTTGGAGTTATAGATCATGACTACTTCCTGTAAATTGTTTATATTGTCTAAAATTTATTTCATGAGAATAATTTTTTTATAATAAAAAGCAATCTTTTATAAAATGTGGGGCTCGAACTCACGAATATAAGATCAACATCTGAGCCGAGATCAAGAGTGGGATGTTCAACTAACTGAGCCACCCAGGCGCCCCCTGAGGCCCTTATTTTTTGTGGGATTGCTATTCTATGCTATGAGAGTTTCAATGAGTTGATTATTTTGATTGCAAAATCAAAAGAGCAAGGTATTTGGAAACACTACAGATCAAAGCATTTGGAAATACATAGATAACTGCCTTGTTTTTGTTATTAAAATATTTAGTGTTTGGGGACGCCTGGGTGGCTTAGTCAGTTAAGCCTCTGCATCCGGCACTGGCCATGATCCCTGAGTCCTAGGATCAAGCCCTGCATCACTGGGCTCCCTGCTCAGCAGGGAGTCTGCTTCTCCCTCTTCCCCTGCCCCTCCCCCCGCATGCTCTCTTCCTCTCTCTCTCAAATTAATACATAAAATCTTTAAAAAATATATTTAGTGTTTGGTAAATAGAGCCTTTTCTGATGCACAGGTCTTACTGGATTCAAAATACTTAATTGAGGGGCGCCTGGCCAGCTCAGTCAGTAGAGGAAGTGACCCTTGATCTCAGGGTTGTGAGTTTGAGGCCCATGTTATGTGTAGAGATTATGTAAAAAGAAAACAAAACAAAACAAAACAAAAATTTTTTTAGGGGGGCGGAGCAAGATGGCGGAGGAGTAGGAGACCTGGATTTCGTCTCCTCTCAGGAATTCAGCTGGATAGGGATCAAACCATTCTGAACACCTACAAACTCAACAGGAGATCGAAGAAAAGAAGAGCAACAACTCTCTCATCAGAAAAACGACCACTTTCTGGAAGGTAGGACGTGCGGAGAAGTGAATCCGCGGCGATATTCGGGAGGATAGACGGCGGGGGAGGGGCCTCCTTCGGCCGCTTCTGGCAAGTGATAGAGCCGCGGAGCACAAAATCGGAACTTTTAGAAGTCTGCTCTGGTGAGGGACGTCACTCTGGTGGCTAAGCGGGGGGTGGAACCCTCCGGGACAGTGTGGCCTCAGGACCCTCGGGGTCACAGAAAGACCGGGGGTGCCTGAGTGCGGCAGAGCTCCCAGGTATCGGAGCAGGGAAGCCGGCTGCAGAGGCGGAGCCCAGACGCGGGCTCTCAGCTCGGGGTGGCCATAAACCGGGATCCGCGGCACAGTCAGGCCCCTGCTCCTCCAGCAGGGACCCAACAAGCGGCAGATCCGGGGAGACTCACCTTCCTCCCCCGGGAGGAGCCGCGCGGGAGGGCACCGCAGGGATCTGCTGGGTTTGGAGACTCCACCCGGGGTCGGGTGCCGGAGATAGAGGCGCGCGGTCGCAGGCCGGGTGAGCACGGAGAGCGGCCGGAGACCGGGGAGAAGGGAGTGACTGACGGCTTTTCTCTGGGGGCTCACTGAGGAGTGGGCCCCGAGTTCTCGGCTCCTCCGGGTGGAGATTGCGAGGCCGCCATTTTCACTCTCCGCCTCCAAAGCTGTACGGAAAGCTCGCGGGGAACAAAAGCCCCGGAGAGCAAACCCGAGCAGATGACTTAGCCGGGAGGGGGCAGGGGCGGGGCAATTCCGCCTCCGGCAGAGACATTTGGAAACCACGGCAACAGGCCCCTCCCCAGAAGATCAGCGAGAAGAGCCAGCCAAGACCAAGTTTACCGATCAATGAGAACGGCAGAACGCCAGCGCTAGGGGACAACTGCACATAGAATTCACGACTTTTTTATCATGATTCTTTAGTCTTTTAAAGTTAATTTTTTTTAACTGTCTTTTTGTCTTATTATTTCTTTTTGAATTTTTCTTTTTCCCTTTTTCAACCAACATCTTATCAATCCCTTTTTAAAAAAAAAAAAAATTTTTATTTTTCATTTTTAGAGTCATTCTACCCCTTCATAGTAGTTACCCATATTTTTGGCTTATATATATAAGTTGTTCTCTCTTTAAAATTTTGAGATAGTTTCTTCTAACAGATTAAAATATACCCTAAATCTCTAGTATATGGTGCTTTCTATTCCCCTGGCTGATCACATCCTCTCCCTTTTTTTTTTTCTCTTTTTCTTTTTTCTTTTTTTAAATCCTCTTCTTTCTTTTTTCAAACAACTTCTTATCAATTCCTTTTATAACATTTTTTATAATTTCCATTTTTACAGTCATATTCCATCCCTTCATCATATCAACCCTTATTTTTGTACATATATAAGTTTTTCTTTCTTTAAAATTTTGGGAGGCACTTTCTTCTAAACGACCAAAATACACCCCAAATCTAGTGTATGGCACTACCATATAGATCATATTTGATCACATTCTGGTTTTCCTTTTGTTGTTGTTGTTTTGTTTTGTTTGTTTTTGTTTTTATCTTTTTTTTTTTTCTTCTTTTTCTTTTTCTTTTTTCTCTCTTTCCCTTTCTTATCCCACTGCTTCAGGTCTTTTCTGATTTGTTTAGAGTATATTTTCTGGGGATGTGGTTACTCTGCTAGCATTTTGTTCTCTCATTAATCTATTCTCCTCTGCACAAAATGACAAGACGGAAAAAATCACCTCAACAAAAAGAACAAGAGGTAGTACCGACTGCCAGGGACCTACTCAATATGGACATTAGTACGATGTCAGATCTAGAGTTCAGAATCATCACTTTAAAGATACTAGCTGGGCTTGAAAAAAATATGGAAGTTATTAGAGAAACCCTTTCTGGAGAAGTAAAAGAGCTAAAATCCAACCAAGTAGAAATCAAAAAGGCTATTAATGAGGTGCAATCAAAAATGGGGGCGCTAACTGCTAGAATAAATGAGGCAGAAGAGAGAATCAGTAATATAGAAGATGAAATGATGGAAAATAAAGAAGCTGAGAAAAAGAGAGATAAACAACTACTGGATCACGAGGGCAGAATTCGAGAGATAAGCGATACCATAAGACGAAACAACATTAGAATAATTGGGATCCCAGAAGAAGAAGAAAGAGAGAGAGGGCCAGAAGGTATAATGGAGCAAATTATAGCAGAGAACTTCCCTAATTTGGGGAAAGAAACAGGCATGAAAATCCAGGAAGCACAGAGAACCCCTCTCAAAATCAATAAAAATAGGTCAACTCCCCGACATCTAATAGTAAAACTTACGAGTCTCATAGACAAAGAGAAAATCCTGAAAGCAGCTCGGGAGAAGAGATATGTAACCTACAATGGTAGAAACATTAGATTGGCAACAGACCTATCCACAGAGACCTGGCAGGCCAGAAAGGACTGGCAGGATATATTCAGAGTACTAAATGAGAAAAATATGCAGCCAAGAATACTCTATCCAGCTAGGCTGTCATTGAAAATTGAAGGAGAGATAAAAAGCTTCCAGGACAAACAAAAACTAAAGGAATTTGCAAACACAAAACCAGCCCTACAGAAAATCTTGAAAGGGGTCCTCTAAGCAAAGAGAGAGCCTAAAAGCAACATAGACCAGAAAGGAACACAGACAATATACGGTAACAGTCACCTTACAGGCAATACAATGGCACTAAATTCCTATCTTTCAATAGTTACCCTGAATGTAAATGGGCTAAACGCCCCAATCAAAAGACACAGGCTAACAGACTGGATTAAAAAACAAGATCCATCGATATTCTGTCTGCAAGAGACTCATTTTAGACTCAAAGACACCCCCAGATTGAAAGTGAGGGGGTGGAAAACCATTTACCATGCTAATGGACACCAAAAGAAAGCTGGGGTGGCAATCCTTATATCAGACAAAGTAGATTTTAAACCAAAGACTGTAATAAGAGATGAGGAAGGACACTATATCATACTTAAAGGATCTATCCAACAAGAAGATCTAACAATTGTAAATATCTATGCCCCTAACATGGGAGCAGCCAATTATATAAGGCAATTAATAACGAAAGCAAAGAAACACATCGACAACAATACAATAATAGTGGGGGACTTTAACATCCCCCTCACTGAAATGGACAGATCGTCTAAGCAAAAGATCAACAAGGAAATAAAGACTTTAAATGACACACTGGACCAGATGGACTTCACAGACATATTCAGAACATTCCACCCCAAAGCAACGGAATACACATTCTTCTCTAGTGCCCATGGAACATTCTCCAGAATAGATCACATCCTAGGTCATAAATCAGGTCTCAACCGGTACCAAAAGATCAGGATCATTCCCTGCCTATTTTCAGACCACAATGCTTTGAAACTAGAACTCAATCACAAGAGGAAAGTCGGAAAGAACTCAAATACATGGAGGCTAAAGAGCATCCTACTGAAGAATGAATGGGTCAACCAGGAAATTAAAGAAGAATTAAAAAAATACATGGAAACCAATGAAAATGAAAACACAACTGTTCAAAATCTTTGGGATGCAGCAAAGGCAGTCCTAAGAGGAAAGTATATAGCAATACAAGCCTTTCTCAAGAAACAAGAAAGGTCTCAAGTACACAACCTAACCCTACACCTAAAGGAGCTGGAGAAAGAACAGCAAATAAAGCCTAAACCCAGCAGGAGAAGAGAAATCATAAAGATCAGAGCAGAAATCAATGAAATAGAAACTAAAAGAACAGTAGAACAGATCAATGAAACTAGGAGCTGGTTCTTTGAAAGAATTAACAAGATTGATAAACCTCTGGCCAGACTGATCAAAAAGAGAAGAGAAATGACCCAAATCAACAAAATCATGAATGAAAGAGGAGAGATCACAACCAACACCAAAGAAATACAAACAATTATAAGAACATATTATGAGCAACTCTATGCCAGCAAATTAGATAACCTGGAAGAGATGGATGCATTCCTAGAGATGTATCAACTACCAAAACTGAACCAGGATGAAATAGAAAACCTGAACAGACCTATAACCACTAAAGAAATTGAAGCAGTCATCAAAAATCTCCCAAAAAACAAAAGCCCAGGGCCAGATGGCTTCCCAGGGGAATTCTACCAAACCTTTCAAGAAGAATTAATACCTATTCTTCTGAAACTGTTCCAAAAAATAGAAACGGGAGGAAAACTTCCAAACTCATTTTATGAGGCCAGCATTACCTTGATCCCAAAACCAGACAAAGACCCCATCAAAAAGGAGAATTACAGACCAATATCCCTGATGAACATGGATGCAAAAATTCTCACCAAAATACTAGCCAATAGGATCCAACAGTACATTAAAAGGATTATTCACCACGACCAAGTGGGATTTATCCCTGGGCTGCAAGGTTGGTTCAACATCCGCAAATCAATCAATGTGATACAATACATTAACAAAACAAGGAACAAGAATCATATGATCCTCTCAATAGATGCAGAAAAAGCTTTTGACAAAGTACAGCATCCTTTCTTGATCAAAACTCTTCAGAGTATAGGCATAGAGGGTACATACCTCAATATCATAAAAGCCATCTATGAAAAACCTACAGCAAATATTATTCTCAATGGGGAAAAACTGAGAGCTTTCCCCCTAAGGTCAGGAACGCGGCAGGGATGTCCACTATCACCACTGCTATTCAACATAGTATTGGAAGTCCTAGCCACAGCAATCAGACAACAAAAGGAAATCAAAGGCATCCAAATTGGCAAAGAAGAAGTCAAACTCTCACTCTTTGCAGATGATATGATACTTTATGTGGAAAACCCCAAAGACTCCACCCCAAAACTGCTAGAACTCATACAGGAATTCAGTCAAGTGGCAGGATATAAAATCAATGCACAGAAGTCAGTGGCTTTCCTATACACCAACAACAAGACAGAAGAAAAAGAAATTAAGGAGTCCATCCCATTTACAATTGCACCCAAAACCATAAGATACCTAGGAATAAATCTAACCAAAGAGACAAAGGATCTATACTCAGAAAACTATAAAATACTCATGAAAGAAATTGAGGAAGACAAAGAAATGGAAAAACGTTCCATGCTCATGGATTGGAAGAACAAATATTGTGAAGATGTCAATGCTACCTAGAGCAATCTACACATTCAATGCAATCCCCATCAAAATACCATCCACTTTTTTCAAAGAAATGGAACAAATAATCCTAAAATTTGTATGGAACCAGAAAAGACCCCGCATAGCCAGAGGAATATTGAAAAAGAAAAGCAAAGCCGGCGGCATCACAATTCCGGACTTCAAGCTCTATTACAAAGCTGTCATCATCAAGACGGCATGGTACTGGCACAAAAACAGACACATAGATCAGTGGAACAGAATAGAGAGCCCAGAAATGGACCCTCAACTCTATGGTCAACTCATCTTTGACAAAGCAGGAAAGAATGTCCAATGGAAAAAAGACAGTCTCTTCAACAAATGGTGTTGGGAAAATTGGATAGCCACATGCAGAAGAATGAAACTGGACCATTTCCTTACATCACACACAAAAATAGACTCCAAATGGTTGAAAGACCTCAATGTGAGACAGGAGTCCATCCAAATCCTAAAGGAGAACACAGGCAGCAACCTCTTTGACCTCAGCCGAAGCAACTTCTTCCTAGAAACATCACCAAAGGCAAGGGAAGCAAGGACAAAAATGAACTATTAGGACTTCATCAAGATAAAAAGCTTTTGCAAAGCAAAGGAAACAGTCAACAAAACCAAAAGACAACCGACAGAATGGGAGAAGATATTTGCAAATGACATATCAGATAAAGGGCTAGTATCCAAAATCTCTAAAGAACTTATCAAACTCAACACCCAAAGAACAAAGAATCCAATCAAGAAATGGGCAGAAGACATGAACAGACATTTTTCCAAAGAAGACATCCAAATGGCCAACAGACACATGAAAAAGTGCTCAATATCGCTCAGCATCAGGGAAATCCAAATCAAAACCTCATTGAGATACCACCTCACACCAGTCAGAATGGCTAAAATTAACAAGTCAGGAAATGACAGATGTTGGCGGGGATGCGGAGAAAGGGGAACCCTCCTACACTGTTGGTGGGAATGCAAGCTGGTGCAGCCACTCTGGAAAACAGTATGGAGGTTCCTCAAAAAGTTGAAAATAGAGCTACCCTACGACCCAGCAATTGCACTACTGGGTATTTACCCCAAAGATACAAAAGTAGGGATCCGAAGGGGTACGTGCACCCCGATGTTTATAGCAGCAATGTCCACAATAGCCAAACTGTGGAAAGAGCCAAGATGTCCATCGACAGATGAATGGATAAAGAAGAGGTGGTATATATATACAATGGAATATTATGCAGCCATCAAAAGGAATGAGATCTTGCCATTTGCAACGACGTGGATGGAACTGGAGGGTATTGTGTTGAGTGAAATAAGTCAAAAAGAGAAAGACATGTATCATATGATCTCACTGATATGAGGAATTCTTAATCGCAGGAATCAAACTGAGGGTTGTTGGAGTGGGGGGTAGGGTGGGAGGGATGGGGGGACTGGGTGATAGACACTGGGGAGAGTATGTGCTCTGGTAAGCGCTGTGAATTGTGCAAGACTGTTGAATCTCAGATCTGTACCTCTGAAACAAATAATGCAATATATGTTAAGAGAAAAAAGAAGAAGAAGAAGGTAGCGGGAGGGGAAGAATGAAGCGGGGGAAATCGGAGGGGTAGACGAACCATGAGAGACGATGGACTCTGAAAAACAAACAGGGTCCTAGAGGGGAGGGGGGTGGGAGGATGGGTTAGCCTGGTGGTGGGTATTGAGGAGGGCACATTCTGCATGGAGCACTGGGTGTTGTGCACAAACAATGAATCATGGAACACTTCATCTAAAACTAATGATGTAATGTATGGGGATTAACATAAGAATAAAAAATTTAAAAAAATAATTTAAAAAAATTTTTTTTAAACTTAATTCACTGGGAAATCACTACTATACATAAAATCAAAAAAAAAAAAAAAGGAATAGAGTCTGATATATCACTGTTTTGTTCTCCTTTACTCACCCATTCACCAAATCAGATGTACAGGCATTGTAGATTCACTCATCCATCTGTCCATCCATTCATCATCCATCCATCTATCCATCTATCCATCCATCCATTATCCATCTTTCCACTCAGCTATCAAATAAAGACATTGAATGCAAGGCACTATGATATACACAGTGAAGGAAGTACCATCGTCCCCCTCTTACTTGTGGGAGATCCATTCCAAGACACCCAATGGATGCCTGAAGCCACAGATACTACTGAACCTGATACATACCATGTTTTTGTTACATGTACATACCTATGATAAGGTTTAATTTATAAATTAGGCATGGGAAGAGATTAACAATAATAACTAATAATGAAATAATTGTAATAATATACTACGAAAAAGTTATACAAATGTGCTCTCTCTCTCTATCAAAATATACTGTGTCCTGATTCCACCCTCCTTCTTGATGTGAGATGATAAAATGCCTATATGATGAGACACAGGCTTTGTGACATGGTGATAGGCTACTCCTGGCCTTCTGACAATATGTCAGAAAGATGGTCATCTGCTTCCGGGCTGCCATTGATCTTGAGTAACTGAAACCATGGATAAGCAGGGTCTACTGTACCGAGACAATGCCCCGATTCTCAATTATTATAATGTAATCAGGGAATCAAATGGTATCAATTTGAAACCTAGAAATAAAACAAGTGTATAATAGTTTAATCCTCAGTCATAATAAATTAGTAAGAGTGATAAAGCATAAGATATTAAGAAGCATAAGATATTAATTAATTATTTCATTAATATGGAATCTGTTTAAGCTGTCCTTACAGAAAATGGACTTCAGCTACACTGCTAAAGAAATAAAAACACATTTTTTGAGAGAGAGTGAGAGAGCAAAATAATCCAAGAAAACAGAAAAGAGGCAGAACATGGCAGCCAAGGTACCTACCCTCCACAGGTGACACCAGATGAGAACACCATTTGTACCTGTCCTGTAGGTCATGAGGGCATAAAGCCTTCCTGAAGAGTGAGAGTCTTTACATGTTGCCTCAAATTCACAACAATGGCACCTTACTGAGCAGAAAATGAATGAGGTGCTAGTTTGTGATTGATTTACTTTTAGAGGTGCTACCAGACTCATCTCTTCTAGTCACTGTTCATTATGTATTCATGAGCCAGGCTGGCTATCTTTCATCCTTTATTGTATTCAGGGAAGAAAAAAAAAAACACATAAAACCATTTTCCTGGCTGAATGGGTGAAATAATTTAAAAGCCAATATGTTAGCCTGGCAGCTTGTCTAACAACCATGAGACTCTCTGCAGAACAACAATTAAAGTAGCTCTTTCTTTATTATGTAAATTATTCATTCACTTTTTTAACACCAGGTGAATGTTTACATTTATATGGAATGAGTACTGAAGATAGTTCAGCCATTCCAAAAGTCACCTCTCATCAGCTTGTCACGCTTTCATCATGAAGTTACCGCCCTGCTGCATCCCTGGGGACCGAATACCTTCACCTTACATAACCATAAGAACACAATAAGATGAATGCTGTGTTTATACTGAGATTACAACGGACATTCAAAAGCCATGCATCTACTCAATGGGAACAAAAATATCCACCAGGGCAAGAATCCTCCCATTCATCCTGAAAAGACTGGACTTCATGTCTCCATCTCCCCGAGGTACAATGCATGGAGACAAACTGGGGAGATGAGATTTTTTAATACTAACAAGTATAAGCAATGAGTTAAGACTCCAAAAATGATCAGGGGGTGCCTGGCTGGCTCCATCAGTGGAGGGGTTGGGAGCTGGAGCCCCACGTTGGGTGTAGAGATTATGTAAAAGAAAAGAAATAAAAATAAAATTACCTGGGCACATGAGGTCCCACCACTGAGTTCTTCACCATCTGTCACCTTTCTTATGTGCTCATTTCCCACCGCACTTGCTTGGGTTCTACGCCATCACTCCAATCACTTCTTGGTCCATATGCTCAGTCCTCTTGCTGCTCTCTCTCTGCAACACTCAACTCACTCACCTCCCCCAAGCTGAGTCCCACTCTGCTAACACCTATTATTGTCAGTCTCTTACATTTTAGCCATTCTTACTTGAGATTAGTGGCATTTCACTGTGACTTTAATTTGCATTTCTCTAATAAACAATGATATTGACCATCTACCCACGTGTGTTTAGCCATTTAGATATCATTTTATGTCAAGTACACATCCAGATGTTCTATCTATTGTTTCCATTGGGTCATTGGTCTTTTTTCCTATCAATTTGCAATTCTTTGTACATCCTGGGTATGTATCCTTGGATATTTTTGTATTTTTTAAATGTCTATTCCCTGTCTAAACCATATCTTTTCACTCTCTAATTGGTGGTTTATGATCCACAGATATTCTTAATTTTAATGATGTTTAAGTGATCATTTTTTCTCTTAGGATTAGTGCTTTTTATGTCCTGTTTAAGAAGTCTTTGCTAATGAGCTTACATTTATTAATTTCTCACTGAGAAAAGAGAAGCAACCCAGCTTTTATACCCTGTGTAACAACACATCCAGTGAGCCACCTGCTCTTCAACTCATATACTCTGCCCTCCCTCTTACTGCAACAGATGAATTTTCCCTCCTTACCAAGGCCAAACCTGCTACTGCCTCCCATCCCCTCTCATCCATGTAAGACCTTCTGTCTTGCAAATATCTTTTTTCTCTTCTGCATCAAGTTTTCCCTCTCTACTAGATCATTCCTATCAGCAGGCACACATGCTTTAATGTCACCCATTGTATCTATGAGGGTACAGCAGGAAACTGATGGCACTGAATGAGGATAATTTGAGGAGAATTCATCAAGAGACCATTTACAAAGGCAAGAGTAGGGTGTAGAGAAACATGGAAGATAATGGAGTACCATGGGGTTTGTAACAGAGGCATCATTACCAAGCTTCGGTCCCTAGTAAAGGAAGAGCCATCTAGCACTCAAAAAGAGTCAGCCATAAAGAATGACTACTGAGAGAAGATACAAGGGGAACCAGCTAGCCAGAGGCTTCCTCCTGCAAGGACAGGGCTAGGGGGATAAATATCATAAACTTATTTTCCTCTCTTCCTCCAATCTCCAAGTGGGGCTCCCCACGGGCCAAATGCAACTGGAAGCCAGAGGTTAAGATGGCTTTTTATGTAATCCATATAGGTCAGCTTCCTGTGGCATAGAGAAGGGTGGAGAAGGATGGAGATACCTCTGAAATGACAAATGGCAAGTAGGCAGCAGAATCCATCCCCTCACCCCTCCAAGTCCATTCTTATTTTTCAAATGGGTGGAAAGCATCTATCCCCAGTAAAAGGGACACCCATTTCCTTAACTCCCACATTAGCACAAAGGGATGTCAATGTGCTCATACTCCCATCTGAAATCTAAAATATTAGTATCAGCAGTGTTCAGTGTAGAAGATAAGAGGATGGAAGTAGGATAAAATAATTAAGTGATTATCATCCCTTCCTCTACAGCTGGTGCCAATACCTAAGTTGGTAATATTACTGTCTTTTTCTATCACTCATTCCATGTTTTCCTCAAATTCCATTAACACCTTGGCTCGATGCAGTTCTTTTTAGAGAGAAGCAACCAAAAACTTCATTCCTGCAAAATCGGTATACTTACTGGTCATATTATTGGACTGCCCAAGTTTTCCATTGACTGATACTACAGGGCAAAAAAGAAATACTCTAGGGGCGCCTGGGTGGCTCAGTCGTTAAGCGTCTGCCTTCAGCTCAGGTCATGATCCCAGAGTCCTGGGATTGAGCCCTGCATCGGGCTCCCTGCTCAGCAGGAAGCCTGCTTCTCCCTCTCCCACTCCCCCTGCTTGTGTTCCCTCCCTAGCTGTCTCTCTCTCTCTGTCAAATAAATAAATAAAATCTTTTAAAAAAAAAAAGAAGAAGAAGAAGAAAGGAAGAAAGGAAGAAAGGAAGAAAGGAAGAAAGAAAGAAAGAAAGAAAGAAAGAAAGAAAGAAAGAAAGAAAGAGAAAGAAAGAAGAAAAGAAAGAAAGAAGAAAAAGAAAGAAAGAAAGAAGAAAGAAAGGAAGGAAGGAAGGAAGGAAGGAAGGAAGGAAGGAAGGAAGGAAGGAAGGAAGGAAAGAAAGAAAAAGAAAGAAAGAAAGAAAGAAAGAAAGAAAGAAAGAAAGAAAGAAAGAAAGAAAGAAAGAAGAAAGGGAAGGAAGGAAGGAAGGAAGGAAGGAAGGAAGGAAGGAAGGAAGGAAGGAAGGAAGGAAGGCTCTAGTCTTTCTCTTGGGTTCCAAATACAATCTTCTTTGCCCCTATTCTATAGCAGAAACACAATTCCTCTTGGAGATTAAGACCACTTACCCCAATTGGTACAGAGACCCATTTCTTTGTCAGTTCACCAGCATGAAAAACCCAAAATGGCTGGGGGGTGGTTTCATTTTTTCAGTTCATCAGAACTATGACTGTGTTTCCTTGTGGAAGCATTTCTCCTTTGGGCACTAGGACCTCCAAACTCATCAGCCATGGGGACTGGAAGCAAAAACAAAACAAAACAATACAATACAAATGACTCCCTTGCCTTGATGCATTCTATGGGGAAAGCACCCTATACTGGCTGTTAGTTTAAGGCAAGAATCTCATCCTTCAGGACAGCACCCCAATCCTTCAGGATACTCTGCTCCAGCTGGCCCCATAACTGAGTCTTTACTGGGCACTCCGCTCTTCTGTTATGCCAGCTACTACAGGGAGGCAGGGTAAGACCATTTCACGAGGATGAACCTCACTTTCTTTGCCATAAAATGTGTTGCTTGGTCAGAGGTGATATCGCATGGGATACGTTGGCAATGAATAAATCAGGCATTCTGCTAGTCCACAAATGGTAGCTCTATCAGAAACCCTGCAAGCAGAGAAAGCAAAAGCCTTGTGAAGTAGGTATCTTCCCTCTAAGGACAAAATGATACACTCTGAATAATGGGAGAGGTGACTTAGAATTAATTCACCACGAGGTAGCCAGCTTGACTGGGTAAATGGTACCATATGGGGCTCGGCACCAACCTTGAGTTTTAGAAGGTTGGGCTTTCAGGCAAATCAGCCTAGGTAAAAAAAAAAAAAAAAAGCCTATGAGTAGCCTCTATCTCTGCTGCTATGGTCAAGTGGTACATGGATCCATTAGTTTGGTTCCAAGGTGACTGGGAAAAGAAGCTAGCATCTAGAGAATGAGTCACCCTGTCCACCTGATTTCTGAGGGTCTCCTTCACAGTGGTTGCCTATGGAACACATTTACCTGGGACATGAATATATTTAAACTCTGTGCCATTCTGAGGGGAATATCCACATCTCTTGCTCCCAGAAGTCCTTCTCCATCATCTTCCAATTTGTTCCTAATCCCTGAGTGGCAGGTCACTGTGCTAGCTCCTGCCCGTGAGTCAATGTAGATTTGCACCCTGGGCCAGCTAACTTAACACCGAGTAGACAAGAGATATACCACTTTAAGTTATGCCCATTGGGAGCATCCCCCTTCAGAGTGTCCACCCCACCCCCAGCATACCCAGTGAGGGCGGAATATAATAGCTGTCTTTCCTTAGCACATGGGGCAAATACACCTGTAACCAGGGCCACATTTTTCCTTCTTCCTTTAACTAGTCAGAGGGAACCAGTCATGCAGTCAAAGGTTTGCGTTGAGGGAGAGGCAGCGAAGCATGAGAAGCAGGTACCACTGGGATCTGAGCCACCTGAACTTGCAGTTTATTTTTGCCTTTTGGACCTGCTCACCCAGACCTCACATTCCACTTCAATTTCATAATAGAGCGTGGCTGTGCATGTCCAATTTTATGGCTCAGTGGGTTAGATAACGCAGTCCATGATTGGCAGCTGAGGTCACATACTCAACGTGGAGATTCTGAGACATTGGTTGAGTCTCCACCAGGATCCAGTAGAAAGCCAGGAGCTGTTTTATTTTCAGTACATAATAGTTGTTGGTTGGTGAAGGACGACGGATCTTACTCGAAAACCTTCTCTTCTCCTACTGTGGTTTGTACAATATAGATTTTTAAAACGCATTTTATTTGTTCATGCTCAAATATCTTTTTTACCAATACTGTTTATTTTTTTATTATGTTCAGTTAGCCAGCATATAGTCCATCATTAGTTTTTGATGAAGTGTTCAACATTCATTAGTTGTGGATAACACCCAGTGCTCATCACAACACATGCCCTCCTTAATACCCATATTTTAAAGTAAATGAATGCCATCTTGGTATCACACCCCTAAATAGCTTTTTCTGCATCTCTAAAATTGAAAATACCTTCTACTTAGCCAAACGAACATCATTGTACTTAACAAAATTAGAATTCCTTGATAGCATTTCATACTCGGTCCATATTTAAATTTCTTTAGTCGTGCAAGAAATGTTCCTTACATTTAACTTAGGACACCTGTGCCTATTCTCTGGGCTTGACCCTCTTTAAATGAAAATTTTGGGGGCAAAAAAAGGCAAAATCAGACAAAATTCAATTAGCCTGCCTAAAATTGTATACAGAAGTAGCCAAACTTCAAAGAAAAGCAAGAAAATGTAGGATACAGTGGTTAACTCTGGGGAGAGGGCCATAGTTGGAATCAGTTAGGTACAAACAGGGAGCCTTAGAAAGCTGACAGCATACAATTCTCTTGACCAGGATGATGGTTGCATAAGAATTTCCTTTATGAGTATTCTTTAAATTATAACCATATGCTTATATGCATTTGAAAACAAAGCTGTGATACAACATATGAATAATTTTAATATATTAAAATATAATAATATATAATAATAATAAAATACTTTTGGAACATAAATGGATATGCAATTGTCAAGCATTATTATAATAAATAAAAACAGGGGCACCTGGGTGGCTCAGTTGGTTAAGCATCTGCCTTTGGCTTAGGTCATGATCTCAGCATCCTGGGATCTAGCCCCACATAGGGGAGGGGGGGGGGTCCCTGCTCAGCAGGGAGTCTGTTCCTCCCTCTCCCTCTGCCCCTCCCCACCCCGGCTTGTGCACTCTCTGTCTCTCTCTCTCAAATAAATAAAATCTTTAAAAATAAATAAATAATAAATAAATAAAAAGAGCATTCATAGCATTTTGATTGATAGTGGCCAAATCTAAATAAAGGCGTCTTTTGCAATGTGCGTTTAAGTTCAAACTATCAAAAACCATTACTGAGGATCTATTTTTGAGGAGAGCATTAGAATAATGACATTTTTACATAAGGCCATTGGCTTATATCATGACTTATGACCATCAATGTTAAATCCTGTTCTGTCTGGTATTCTAAATAAATTCCCATGCATTATAAAATTATTACCACAGTTTGTTTTGACAAAGGTTCTAACAAAAGCTATTTGAAAATTTTACAAGAGGGCTCAGGAAGGAAGTTCTACAGTTATAAAATATTACATTGAAAAACTAAAAATTTCCCTTTATTGTCCTAAAACCAATGCATGTATTAATCTCTTGGGGAAAAGAGCATGCCCTAGCCTCTCCCAGAGAGTGCAGCTACAGAGTGGCTTAGAAGGTTGCAAATAATAGATCATTTCAACACCTCCATTTCCCCAGAGCTTCAGCCTCACATCCCTATGGCGTTTTGGGGAAATTTCTCTTTCTCGACTTTTAAAAATCGAGGCCATCTTTGAGTGGATGTTTAGATATTCCAACCCAGCAGATGATAAATATCCCTTCCAAGTGCTTGAACCAGCACATCAAATCCTGACTCCTGGGTGGTACCCCCATAGCAATGGGTATTTGGCCCATTTGAGCCTTACTTTTCATCCCCTTGTTCAAACCCCATTAGAATTCACCCCCACTTTCTCTCTAGGTTCCTCCTGTTGATAGAGATTGCTGAGGTCTTACACATTTTTGATCTCTAGTCTATCTCTGTTCTGAGCAGCCCTTCTATTTAAGCCTCCTGGCTATTCTGATTTCCAAGTCTTATAAAGTGCCCTGGAGGCAATAAGAGGTGGGAGGGACGGGTGCTGAAGAGGACTGGCATGGGTTTGGGAGCAGGTGCATCAAGTGGAGTCATGGAAAGGCTTTTACGGAAGTCCCTCCAGAGGCAAAGGGAATTCTGGGGAGCGTCAAGACTTTTTGGTCTTGCCCAGATCAGCCCAAATGTCTCTATGCTATTTCTTGGGGTCTCACTTCTTCCCCTCCTCTGCCCTTACCTTAGTGTAAGAGATGGTGAGGTCTTCAACTCTGCAACCCTTATAATCTGTCCTTGGATCAGCCCATAGTCATATCTTTTATATATTTTTTAAATTTAAATTCAATTAATTAACATACAATGTATTATTAGTTTCAGAGGTAGAGGTCAGTGATTCATCAGTTGTATATAATACCCAGTGCTCATTATAACACGTACCCTCCTTAATGTCCATCACCCAGTTACCTCATCCCCCTACCTCTCTCCCCTTCAGCAACCCTCGTTTCATATCTACCCTGAAACATTAGGAGTCAAAGCATTCCTTCAAAGCTTTCATAGAGACCTTCAGGTTTTCCATGTGTTCTTTACTAAATGCCCATGGCCTTTAATGTTCCCTGTGTATGCTTTCTAGGACCATACTAAGAAGCCCGGAGAGTCCACCTCTTTACAATCACTTTGTGGCTATGGTGACACCAATCTCCCATTCTATCGTACCAATGATAACCTGGGTAACCATGATCCCACCCCCTGCTGTGGGGTACCCTGCTCCTCCCGCGCCCTGCCACCATCAAGGAGATTCTGCTCCTTCGAAACAAAGACAGATGTCATCCAGGAATACCACCTGGAGGACCTGTTCCTTGAAGCCAGTTAATTTTAGTCCTCTTTGAATGACTATAAAATTGTGCTGCTTTAAGCCACTAAGTTTGCGGCAATTTGTTACAGCATCGATAGAAAATTAATATATCCACTAACAGCTATTGTTCCGGGGGGGGCCATCTTCCTTCATTTCACTGAATGGCTGGCATATAGTTACCTAACGATGGTGGGATATAGCTCTTAGTACATCCTAAAGGGGACTAAAAAGTATTTTCTATCATCCAGTTGTTTATACTTCTTATTGAGTGCTTATTACACACCCAGCTCTCTCACTCTCTCAAAAAAATTAAAAATATTAATAATATACACACACATTTTAATTATAACCCCAGAAATCATTACCCTGAAAAATTACTGCTATTACTCTTCATTTTAACACTATACAAAGTCTTGGAGTGGTTAAGGTACTTGCTTAAGGTCATAGAGTTAATAGGCACCAGAACCAGAGGTTAAGTCCCAGAACTGTAGCAGTCCAAAGTCCATGCTCATTTCATGACACAATGTGGCTTCCAAAGAGCCAGAGACACTTGACTCTAGGTCCCTTAGCTAGATCATGCTGATCCTTCTTCGAGTATAGCAACCAAGAGATGTATACATAATATTAAAAATTCATGCCTACTGAATAGGATCTGGAAGGAGAGGGTGTCAATGGGCATAGCTCCCCATTTTATCCTAGTCCTTACTCTCAATTTACTCACCTCAGCTTGCCCCAGTAAAGAGAAACTTTTTGGGAACCAGAGACATGCAGTAAGCACAGAGTCTAATCTCTCAATCATAGCCCCGGATCACATTTAATCAGGTTGGATCCAATACGGAAGCTTCCAGCCCTGCTTTATGAATTACGGGTCGGAGAATGGCCATACAAAACTGTAATGTGATTAACCATTGACAGGGAGCTCAAAACATCACTTTCTATCTATTAACCATGGAACTAGAAATGTACATTCTAGAAACATTGGCATACATGTGTATCAAAAGCATCTTCCCACCTATGATCTCAGATGGGCATCAACTTGGTGTTATTAACATTGACAACTATGAAAGTCTGTTTTACTAACATCCGACTTTATTCACTCCTCCCCAACCCCTACATTTACAGGCTTAAAACCTAAAAGAATGAACTAAAATGCCACATGCTACAGGACCTTGTCATTGAGACTCTGGGACAGTGTGTTTTCTTATCAAAATCATTCATTTCCCAATAGCGCACTCTGTATTTTTCTTCTGTAATTGGTGTTACACAGGTAAGAAAATGGAGTCCACAATCAGTTTTTACCCCCTTTGAAATTATATGGTTCTGCTGCTATAAATAACCAGCATTTCATTTCTATCAGCAGGAACCTACAGGTGATTGACTCTGAATGCTCACCTGCATGGAGGATTGTCAGAGTGATTTCTTCAAGATGAGAAATGAGCTGGGCAACCCAGCTCGCCCAGGTGAATGGGCCACGAAGGTCCCCATCCATCCTACCAGCATGCTGTTGCTACGTCGTCTTCATGCCATTGACCCAAATAGCGGGACCCAAACCAACAATGCGAAGTTGCTAACGTGATGTCAAACAAGAAAGCTGGTTAAGATGTAACCACCCACAATTAGAACTAGAATCTAGGAATCAGGACTGGGACAAAGAGTAAGTGGCCCTTTGTCAGTAAAAATACCTTTTTCCCCCAAGAGCAAAAAGCGCAAGAGTGACACCTGGTGGCCAGTATAAGGCATCACAGAGGACTGAGCCACACAATATTCTCCTCACCAACCTCGCTCTGGGGAATTTTGAAGATAGCAGAGGACTATGATGTTCATAGAGAAAAAAGATCCATGCTTGCAAGAAAAGTATTCTTCTCGCTCTGGTTAGTAGCTAAATATCAGAAGTGACACCACACCGCAGCTGTTTTGAATGAATACAAGTTAATGTGTCCAAAGAACGATAGTTCAAGGGAAAAAAAAGTCTTTAGAACAAATTCAGATAGCCATTAGGAGTCGGGACAAAACTCTTTTCTGTGATAAATAACAACTTTAAATAAAGCCATTATCAACCACTGCACAGAACTTGGTCACTCATTCAGACACCCAGAACTTAATATTCTTCTAGGGCAAATGCCTCCAACCCTTGTTTAAATCAAAACCCCCTCCTATTTAGACTGGCACCTGGCTGGCTCAGTTGATAGAGCATGCAATTCTTGATCTTAAGGTTGTGAGTTAGAGCCCCATGTTGAGTGTAGAGATTACTTAAGTAAATGCATCTTGGGGGGGGGCAGTGTGGGGGTGCTTGTGAGCAAGGCAAAGGGGGGCAGAGGGAGAGAAAGAATCCCAAGCAGGCTCCATGTTCACTGTGGAGCCCCACATGGGGCTCAATCTTATGACCCAAACACCATGACCTGAGCTGAAATCAAGAGTGAGCCACTCAACCCACTAAGCCAATCAAGCGCCCCTTAAATAAATACATCTTAAAAAAAAAAAAAAAGACTTCTGAGCATAACCAAGTTAATTTTCAGTCACTTTAACCACCTTATCTTTTATCAGATAAAGCCCAGACCAAAGAGCCCATTTCAAAATATTCATCAAATAAATACATGCATAAGTGAACAAAAAAAGTGCAAGCAAATGGAAACCAGAGTAGTTTATGGAACACCAGTCCAAGAGACTACAAAGATAAACAACTTTAAAAACATAGCTTTCCAGGAGCAACAGGAAACAAGTTTCCAAGGGATATCAGAAAGGGCTATAGTCCATCCTCATACTCGGGAAATAGAGATGTGGGAAAATGTGTTCTAGTGAGTGTGTGGGTATTTATGCCTAAGGTGATCATCAGGCACTCATTTGCTATTTGAAACTAGAACAAGCTATTTCATTCCTCTGAGCCTCAGTGTGATTTGTAGAATGAGCAGGGGTCTATAGACTAGATCAGCAGTCTTCAAACTGGCATATGAGAGTACCCCTCAGAGTTCTCCAAAACCCTCCAAGTGGAGAGTTGGGCATGGAGAGTTTTAGGAAAATAACTATCAGAATCTTCAACTTCATGTGTTTTCTTTCTTAAAACATCTGCTGGAAAATTTCTCTTCCTTCCCCTCCCCCACCATCTTTTACTACAGCTCTTTACCTAGTCTGTAAGAAAAAGTATACCCACAACTAGCCTGGAATCTTAGTTGTGTCTTCTCCGAGGAACACCTTCGGGGCACCAAACCAAGGGCTCAACCACCAACTCCTTCAATCAGTGGATACTCCATTCACATCATTCCATATATTTTCAATAAAATATTACCTTTCATGCTTAATAATTATCAGTATGCATTATCAGTATTGTTTTGATCATGTGTTAATAATTATAATAACTCACTCAAAAAAAACTTTTTAATTCTTATAACCTATGGTAATGACAAACGTTTTGAAAAATTAAACACACATACATAGTTACAGAAATGTATAAGGGGATGGCCAACATCAATGAGAGACTTTCAGAAATAAAGTTATACTATATTTGGATAAAATTCTGTGTGGAAGTTGAAATGGAAATGCAAGTTCGAGGAGAAACACAGATAATGCAAAATGACTAATTGTTAGAGAGTTTTTTCATGTATATGTTAAAGGATTTGGGGGCTATCAAATGTCTGTTGTGTTTCTATTCTACTGTAGACATAAAAAGAATGATGCCTTATTTTTAAATGTCAATATTTGCAACATATCAGAAATCACACTCAGCATTTATGTAAACTTATGACAAGGGGCGCCTGGGTGGCTCAGTCGTTAAGCGTCTGCCTTCGGCTCAGGTCATGATCCCGGGATCCCGGGATCGGGCCCCGCATCTGGCTCCCTGCTCTGCAGGAAACCTGCTTCTCCCTCTCCCACTCCCCCTGCTTGTGTTCCCTCTCTCACTGTGTCTCTCTCTGTCAAATAAATAAATAAAATCTTAAATAAATAAATAAATAAATAAATAAATAAATAAATAAATAAATAAATAAATAAATAAATAAATAAAAACAATGTGGGGCGCCTGGGTGGCTCAGTCGTTAAGCGTCTGCCTCGGCTCAGGTCGTGATCCCAGGGTCCTGGGATTGAGCCCCGCATCGGGCTCCCTGCTCCGTGGGAAACCTGCTTTTCCCTCTCCCACTCCCCCTGCTTGTGTTCCCTCTCTCACTGTGTCTCTCTCTGTCAAATAAATAAATAAAATCTTAAAAAAAAAAAAAAAAAACTTATGACAAAAAAAAATTGTATGCCAATTTTAAAACATGTGAATGTTTTTCAAAATTCTGTCAGAAGGGTTGTCAGCATAAAAGTTTGAAGGCCACTGAATTGGAGTATTTCTAAACCTTGCTTTTCTCCTTTCCTATCTGCCATCTTTAAGGCTTTATAAGATAGTGTAAGTGTTACGTGGGGCTTTTGGGTTTTTGGTTTTGTTTTGAGAATACATGATCTCTATGGGGATCTAGAAAGAGCAGAAGTCTGTCAGCTGGGAAGCTTCTGATTGTCCAGGCAGAGAACTCTGGGTCCAGTACTCTAACCACCCTTCACTCAACAATACCACTCTAACAACAGAATAGAAAATCACAAGTTCACACACAAAGGAATAATAACTTCTTAAAGCCCTATTTTGGGTTCCAAGCACAGACCTCCTAATCGTTCAAATTCCAAATCCAGCACAAGAATGACAAGTCTTTCTCTTCTTTAGTCTTTACTATAAAGAGATAAATAGCTTACGGCTAGAAATAACCAGAATAACCAAATTTCAAAGCATTTTTAGTAAGCGAACTGTCTTTCACAACAGTTTCAGAGAAAGATTACTAATAATTGGCTTTCAACACAAAGAGGTCCCAAGTACTTTGTCCATTTTATTCAGCTTTACCTTGACCTTCATTAGAATCTAGGGACAGGCAGTCTTTGGCGTAGCAGATCTATGGGGCCTGTAGAGAGGGACACATTTTCCCTGGGATCAGTGTCAGATGGCTATCTGCCTGGTTGCCTATGGGTGGAGTTAGAAATTCACCACTGAAAATTCCAAGTGTTTTAGATCCATGGCATTTGCCAGACAGCTTGGAGGAAGTGTTCTGGCCTTGCCTTCAAACTCTCTGGGGTGCAGGAAGCGATGGGAGAGGGGGGGTGAGATAGTGGACTGAAAGGAAAAGTCCACAGTTTCCAATGTAGCTTTTGAATAGGACACTGATCGGTATCTGAGTGGAAATAGAGGGGCCACCAAACAAAGGTGGGGAGAAGGGGGGAGTCAATATTCATTAAAATGATAAATTTGTGACGAGCTGAATAACACATTCCCCAGATGGTCCAACAGCAGTCGAGAACCGTGCCTAGCTTCTTTTTCTATCCACATTACTGAGCACACAGACAGGTGCAAAGTCAGAGTTTTGTCCACTATGTTTATTTCGAACATACCTCAGCTCCGCGTGTCACGGGCCGAGTGTGCCATTCCAGATCCTTAGAACTCTGAGGCTCTAACTCTCAAGGAATTGTTTGCAGGCATTTAAAAACTGCCTGAATAATTTTCACAGGGCATGACTTAACATTTTACTTACAATAAGGAATGCATGTTTGAGATTCCCTCACAGGGTGATGATAATTTGTCTTAAACCTTTAACATGGCAAGAGACAACAAATTTAAACATTAGTTTAAAAATGGAAATGAGCTACCTGGAAATGAGCAGAATCTCGGTCTCAAATGATATTAGAAATGGCAGGATATTGCAACCAGTTACAGTAAATAGAAACTCTGTCCATGGACAGTAGTAACAGCTACCAATCACTGCTCATTTGCTACTCGTCCAGCCCTGTGCTAACTCTTTAGGATAATCCTATAAGTATCGCTATCCACTTTAACTGAGGAAGAAACAAAGTTAGAGAGACTATTTTTACCTGCCTATGGTCCGAGAACTGGTTAACTGGAAGAGCCAGGGTTCAAATCCATTTGGAAACCTAGATGGATTTCAGAAGAATCCCCAGCCCTGAGATTCAGTGGTTGTGAGCTGATCTCCCAAGAGCCATGAGAATGGCTTGCCCATACATGGACTGTGTAGCAATGAAGAGAGCTGGAATGAGCTGTGTGGGTGTCAGCCCTGTGCGGCTGAGCCCTGCACAGTTCTGTGTGAGGTCTTACTGCGTGTTAAGATTCCAGCAACTTTCAGTGTGGGGGACGGCTATCTGATTAAGCATTCTGATAGGCTTCCCACTGTTCAGCTCTCCATTAAAAGCAAGTGCAATACAATGAACCATGCTCAGTTAAGTCCATCCATAATTTAAGACCAACCCAACTGGACCTGCAAGATTTTAAACTATGCAGTTGCCAGGTTTTAAAAAAAATGACTTTTGGGGCAAAACCTCGAATAATGCAGTGTTTTCTGCATGAAGATTCCCATGTGATGGCTGAGATTTTAATTCTATTTGTAAAATAAATTGTTTTTCAAAGAAATCCAGGGTTAACATGTTCAATACATGCTTGATTTCTCAAAGCTTTAGAATGTAAAGTCATTGTTTTCTGTGCCTCTGTCTGATGCTTTTTACATAAAAGCAAGCAATGAGATTCAGCTTCCGAAAAGCACTTGTTATTGCCACAATGCTCATATAGTTACACCCTGGGGCCCAAAATTCATCGCTTAAAAATGTATAAATACTTTCTTACAATCATAGGATTGCAGGATCTACTGAAAGTACCAGGTCAGCAAGTTTTTTATTTATTTATTTATTTATTTATTTATTTATTTATTTATTTATTTACTTGAGAGAGAGAGAGAAAAAGAGAAAAGGCGTGGGGAGGGGCAGAGGGAGAGAGAATCCCAAGCAGGCTCCAAGCCCAGTGCAGAGCCCAACGTAGAACCCAACACGGGACTCAATCTCACAAAACAGATCATGACCTGAGCCAAAATCAAGAGTGGGATGCTTAACCACTGAGCCACCCGGGCGCCCCAGCAAATGTTATTTAAATGTACCAGGAAACACCAGGTTCGATTCTGAGGTAGAAAAGACCAATTAACAAATGACTGAATTAGGAAAACCCACATTTGGTATTCCAATAACTTCACACCTGAGCAAGCCCAATCTAGCCAGAGTCACTGAAGAAACTGAAAATGCAAATACAGCGTGGGCCTTTTGTGAAACAAACTCAAACAGAAAGAACACTTTTGTTCAAAAATATACACTGGATAAGCTTGCAGTTGTCACATGTCCCTTTTTCCTGATGATGCACTCAGGGACATATGTGGGTCTGTCTAGCTCTGTGCATGAAATTTATCCTGGTAAACTGGCCCAAGAGTTAGCACGTGGACATGACTCCAGAACAACACTCTAAAGCACTGCTACTTCCTCCCTGTGTGGCCACAGAAAAGCCACTTAAGTGAGGTACATGTTCTTGCTGCAGAAGGTTGCTTTGAGAATTCAGTAGAATACTATACATGAATATCTAACACCATGACAGGTGCATAGTAAATGCTCAATAATGTGTCATAGCAATATGTGATTCGACTTCATCCAAAACTGATATAAATCTATGAATTTAAAAGATTGGTCATTGGGATCAAATAGATCTGCCTTCAAATTTAAACTCTACTACTTCCTGTTGGTGTGACTTTGAGAATGTTATGTAATCTCTCTGAATCTTCCTTTTCTAAATCGAGATGTAATTGACATATAACACTCCATAGGACGCAGGTTGCAGGTGTACAACATAAGGATTCGGTATTTGTACATCTTGTGAAATGATCACCATGATAAGTCTAGTTAACACATTTTTCTTTGTGCAATGTAGATTTTCATCTTTCCATTGGGCTGATTAAACCGACAGTTTGTGATTACTGAAAAAAGAAAACTAGATAATACGTATCAAGTGTCTAACATTACAACAGTGACACATAGGAATCAAATAACAATCTGTTGCTGGTAAGGTGGTTGAGTGCACAAGATGAATGAACTTCTCCAGCCCCAAAAGAGCTTCTATCCTTACACCTCTAGAGGAAACGCAGCAAAGGAAGGGAAAGAGAAGGAGTAAGAAATAAAGAAATGCTGAAACTTATGGACACAGAGGATGAAAGAGAAAAGGAGAAAAAAAGTAATGGAGAGTTTGGGGCTCCTGGGTGGCTCAGTTGGTTGAGCATCCAGCTTTTGGTTTCGGTTCAGGTCATGATGTCAGCATCATGAGATGGAGCCCCGGGTCTGGGCTCCGCACTCAGTGGGGAGTCCGCTTAAGATTCTCTCCGCCCGGGGCGCCTGGGTGGCTCAGTGGTTAAGCATCTGCCTTCGACTCAGGTCATGATCCCAGGGTCTTGGGATCGAGCCCCACATCGGGCTCTCTGCTCAGCAGGAAACCTGCTTCTCCCTCTCCCACGCCCCCTGCTTGTGTTCCCTCTCTCTCGCTGTGCCTCTCTCTGTCAAATAAATAAATAAAACCTTTAAAAAAAAAAAAAAAAGCTTCTCTCTGCCCCTCCCCCACCCTAAAATAAATAAATCAATCTTAAAAAAATAATAATCGAGAGTCAAGGTGTGTGCTAGTAGAAGTAAGGAAACAACTCAGAGATGATGAACGAATTCAGCTTCATTTGACACACCCATTTCTTGATAACACCCTCCAAAGTGAGGGAGGGATCTCAACTATTCTTTGTGAGCAATTGAGGGTTTTCTAATTTAAGTAGCCTATTAGGAACCAGAACTAGAAGAAAAGTGTGCTTAAATTATTCTACTTCTCAAAATCATGCCTCTTCCATGACCAATGGAGTATTAAGGAAAGGGCACCCCTCGGGTGCAGGCAGTTGCTTTTTATCATCACCATGGTCAGATGTGGGGTATCAATGAATCACCAGATTCTGGCCTCTTAAGGAATTGATCGTTCCATGTTTTGTGTTTGCCCTTATGGGAAACGTGTGGTGTATTATACCTGGTGAGTATATTTCCTTTTGTCTTGTATTCCCGGAATCATTCCGTGGGTAATATGTGAAGGGGGTTTTTAAGTTGAATGCTGAAATATTACTATTCTCTCCTATAAAGACATTTCCTTTGTATGGACTTTATATGAGCATTTTATACTAGAATGAAGACATTAGAAACATAATGTGTCACAGCTTAACAAGATTGTCACCAAGAATCAGTCCAAAGCAGTTTGCAGTCTCAGACAGCCAGTCAAGCAGTTAATGATGGAGCAAATCCCCTAGTTAATTTGTCAGTTGAAAAATCAGTGGTAGGAGCTTCATATAGTATATCGCCTGCATCCTACTCAACAAACTGTCACCCAGAAATCCCAGAAATGGCTGATGTGTTAAAATCTTCTCCCTTCCCTTTCAAATGACTGCTTTCTGGGGAAAACAGTCTTTTTGTCAATGCCTCTCCATGCTCCAGTGACAAGGCTGATGGACAAGAGGCAGAGAGAGATCAACAGCTTGCCAGCCTGCTCAGTGTTCTTGGAAAGCCCAACACGGCGAGGGAGGACATTCCTGCCACCACAGTCAGGGACCCACGCCAGCACAGGTGAATGGGAACATGTCCCATGCAGAACTGACTTTTTTGACCATTCTTACTAAATTCAAAATGCCACAGAGCCCAAAAGCACCATTTAGCCATACAATCATTCCTAGAAAGTTAGCATGTATGATCTTAAATATTTCCAAGAGGTCGAACAAAAGAGAACAACAAGGGGTCTTCCCACCATCTTCTGAGGGTAACGTGAGTGATGCACGGGAAGTAGAATGAGTCCATGGCCACTAGACCCTGAAATGCCTCCATTGCTGGGAGGTCCTCAAGCCCTGGACTCTGGGCTCGTGCCTACAAATACCTGAATTTGCTTCAACTGTGTTTCCAAGCACAAGGAGCAACCTACAAAGGGAAGAGGAAGGCACGGGCAAAAATGGAGGGACAGACAAGCAGTTTGGTTGGATAGAAAAGAACTTTTATACTCAAAAACTTGAAAAAAAAGGAAAATGGGCTTAGGAACAACAAAATGCTAAAATTCGAGTTGGTTGTAGAATCTGAATTCTGTGTACATCATCTAAAGCTACTTTTTTTTTTTTGGTCTTTTTTTAATTGAAGTATGGTTGACATGCGATGTTACGTCTCAGGTGCATGACATAGTTATTCGACAGTTCTGTCCGTTACAAAATGCTGCCTTCAGTAAGTACAGTCACCATCTGTAACCTTACAAAGTTATTAAAATATTATTGACTATATTCCCTAGACTGTACTTTTCATCCCTGGGACGTGTTTATAACTAGAAGTTTGTACCTCTTTATTACATATAGGTATCCCCTACATCATCCCTCCTCCTACCCCCCTCCCTTCTGGCAATCACCAGATTGTTCTCTGTATTTATCACTCTGTTTCTGTTTTGTTTGTTCATTTGTTTTGTTTCTCAGAATCCCCCACATGAGTGAAATCATACAGTATTTGTCTTTCTGTGTCTGACTTGGGTCACTTAGCATCATATCCTCCAGGTCCAGCCATGTCGCTGCAAATGGCAAGATTTCATTCTTTTGTATGGCTGAGTCATGTTTCCTTGTGCATATATACCGTATCTTCTTTATCCATTCATCTGTCAATGGACGCTTGGGTCGTAAAGCTATTTTCTTCATGTGCCAGTTTTCTGGGAAGGCTATCTGAGAAAATCAGCTACTTCTATCACCTGCCTCAGCCTCTTGGAAAAATAGGCTCAGAAGAGACAAAGAGAGCTTCTCATCTAATAGCTTTCTCCTTAAAAAGGAAAAGTGAGGTCAGAGCACTAAGAGGCTTTCCCCCAAGGTTACAAGTTAAACTAGAGATAGAGCTGAGACCAGAGACGCATCCTGACTCCTTGTGCAGTGACATTACTCTCTACTGTGTATGTGACAAGGAACAGTGAAATATCCTGCTCAGAAGTCTCCAAACCAGTGATTCTCACTACAAGGCTACACTGGAGTTTCCCTGTTGAGGGTGGCTTAGGACAAAATTGGGAAATGGCATCTTATTCCTCCCTGGCGAGATTCTGTTATAAAGACCTGTCCTGGCAACCTGATTTTTCAGAGGTCTTTATGCTAACTTCCTACCCTGCATTTTCCTCCTGAGTAACTCCCCACAATCCTTGACCTTGCTCACAATCACGTCCTCTTCTGCTGAACTTACCTGTCCTGAGCCCCCTTCTCTCAAAGTCTCAACACACACTTGGCTGAAAAATCTGAGAAACTTACCTGATAAACTTGGACCACGAGCTTTCTTAACCTGTCTCCACTTAGCTGAGTCTCTGGATTAGGCGGCGCTGTCCATCCCCTCTTGAGCCCCCAGCATGCTGAGGACTTGTGTGTGTGGTCTGTGTGTTTGCAGTATTCTGTGTGTGTGAATGTGTGTGTTTGTGTGTGTGTGTGTGTTCCTGTGTGCACACAACACCTTTTTTGACAGCAACTATATAGGGGATGGTTGATAACTTCTATAATATCTTTCTGGTTTCACAGTGGTGTTCCTAACCAAAAGCATGAACACAAAGCAAAACAGCTCATTTTGTATACCATTCCCCTTCACACCCTGCCAACAGCTACTAAAAGTTAAGGTGTTCGAGACTTAAAATTGGATTACCCTGTGACTGAACGCATTAGTTCCGAATGAAAGAAACTGCTTGCTGACCATTCATTGTCTCAACTAAGCCCAGCCTCCATCCCGAGCTATTTTTCTCAAGGCTGTATTTATGTCACCTTGACATTTTTTTTTTTACTATCTTTCTGTTTTTATATTTGCTTTCCTCAATTTGCTACAAACATTTTAATGTGTTGAATGGCTTCCAACACTTTATTTTTCATCAGCATAATTAAAAATGTTTATTTCTGCCTTTTATTTCAATTCTCTGGGTTTTTAGAAAGCACCAAAATAGTTATTTTACTTCTTGGGGAAAACGGCTCCTCAGGGAAGCACCACGTTGATCATGCGTTGAATTCTGTCTACCTGAGCACAAAGCAAATTAATCCCGCTCTTGGGATTATTGACAGATTGGAAGAAAACATAAAAACGGTCTCCTGGGAAGCTCTAGCTTATTAAAGTGCTTGCTGACTTAAGATCATTTAATAAGCTCAGAGCCAAACAGAAACCTGAACACAGTATTTCATAGAAGTTAAGAAATGTGCCCCTTCTCCTATACACATGCATTTTTAAACATTTTGAGAATCTTGTTTTGAAGTTTATTTCTTTATTTATTTTTAAGTAATCTCTACACCCAACGTGGGGTTCAAACTCATGACCCTGAGATCAAGAGCCGCATGCTCTACCGGCTGAGCCAGTCAGGTGCCCCTGGAGAATCATTTTAGATTTACAGAAGAGTTACAAATATTGACAGAAGTTCCTGGATACCGCATACTCAGTTTCTCCTAATGCCAACACCTGTATGGTACGTTTATCATGACTAATGAGCCAATATTGATACTATCGTTAACCAAAGTCCTTACTTTATTCAGATTTCCTTAGTTTTTACCTAATGCGTGTTTCTGTTGCAGGATCCTAACCAGAGTACAACACTACATTTAGTTGACGTGTTTCCTTCGGCTCCTCTAGATTGTGACAGTCTCTCATACTTCCCATGTTTGGAATCACTTTGACAATCTTGAGTAGTACTGCTCAGCTACTATGCAGAACGTCCCCCAATTTGGGTTTGTCTGATGTTTTTCTCATGATGCAAGTGGAATTGTAGGCTCTTGGGAAGGAAGACCACAGAGGTCAAGTACCACTCCCACCATATTATACCAAGGGTACATGCTGTCAACAGGACTGATCACAAATGATGTTAACCCTGATCGCTTGGCTGAGGTGGTGGCTGGCAGGTGGCTGAAAGTTACTCCTTTTGGCTCTTTCCAGACTATGCTATTTCAAAGGAAGTCACTATGAGCAGCCTACCCATAAGAGGTAGGAAGTTTTGCTCCATCCCTCAGGAGAGATCATCTATATAAATTATTTTTAGTTCTATGTAGAAAATGTGTGTATTCTCCTTATGTATCTATTCAGTTATTAACTTATATCTGTATGGACTCATGGATACTTATTTAATATTTTGTATTAGAATCCAATGTTAAACCATTTATTTCATTTCCCAAATTATTCCCACTTTGGCCACCGGGAGCTCCTTCAGTTGGCTCCTGTGTCCCTTTGATATATCCCCATCAATTAATTTTTTTTTTTTTGAGGACTTCCTTTCTGGCACTACAAGATGCTCCATTTCTCCAAGGAGCCCTGTTTCTCTTTGTAAGAGGATGGTATTTAGAACCAAAATCTGGGCGTTGGATTTGCTCATTGCCACAGAGACAGTGCTACTTCTAGACTCTGTCAGATAACAGAGTAAGAAACTCTATGTATATACGCTAACCCGAATATATACACATATCTACATTACATCTATCCTCTGAGGATCCTATTCTATCTCCCAAGTGTTGATCCCCTTCCAGAACTGGCCTATTTGAGGATATGGTCTCGTGCTTTGGGGTGGTTTTTTTTTTAACATTTGCTTAGAGTGTATAATTTTTATTTAAAGAGTTAGTTTGATAGGAATTAGTCATGACCAGTATCAGGACCTGTCTTCTTATCTATAATATGAGGAATAAGAACTATATATGTCCTCGTTCCTTTTGGAATTTTTATGTATATCAAATAAAATAATACATATAAGAATTATTTTTTAACTTTACAGCACTGTTCCAGGGGTCATTGAACAGATGAGAAAATTCAGGCCCAGGGGGATGAGCTGACAGTTGAAATCACAGAGCTGGTCAGTACCAAAACTAGGATAACAACCCATGTGTCCCAAGTCCCAGACTAGTCCTGTTTTATCCATGCCATGCAATTTTTTCCTTTTTCAAAGTGTGTCCTCACAGCCCAAGACAGCCACCAGATGTATCCAAATTTGGTGAAATATTGAGTCAATTCAGTGAATCAAAATTAGCCAGAGTGGTTGTTTGCCTGATAAACTAGTCGAATGGCCAAAATGGTTGTTCCAATAACAGCTTATAGAAGTATTTAGAGGATCAGAAAGGGCAAGCTGCATCTTTCACTGGCTGAATAGGAACTACACTCAAAGGTGGAGATGCTCGTGAGTTGTCCTTTGTGACTCTTCACTCCCCTCTGAGCATCCCATATCCCCTTTTCCAACTCCAGGTTGGTCTAGACCCAGTATTGATAAGAGAGGTAAAATGAATCCTTTTGCTTTTGCCTCCTCTTATTTTATATTAGACATGACTGATTGAAAATAAAGTCTCCTTCGAGCAAGATTATGCATTACTTTATTTTTGCCTATTATGCCAGCTGAGACACCACACAGTGTGTGTGGGAACAGGGATGGGAATATGGGGTGTCCTTTTCTTGTGTGCTCCTCCAGCAAGAAAGTCACAGGGACCATCCGGATTCTCGTTAAAGCTGGTGCATTATTCTGGGCTCTCTGCCCATCTGAACTTGGGTGAAACAAGATGGGAACAGCAAAAAGAAGAAACTTTTCAAGAGGCTGTTCAAAGAGTTTATCATATTTTACCAAAATTTATTACAGAAGGGCCTTGAAATCTTCAAATTGGATGCTAAAATCAATGGGGGGAAAATCTGCAGAACATGGACAAAGTCCCTTAAAAACAGTCACAAATTTTAAAACTCTTTCATTTTTATAGTTTCCAGCTTAGTGCTAGTGCAGTTTTCAGCTAAGTCATACAGACTATGCAAACCTTTGTCTTTGTCTAAGTAACTCTGCACCCTTCATTGATCCTGCTCAGAACACAGGACTACTTAAAGACCTTGGGTTTGGGAGCCATACTCCCAAAGCAGGCTTTCCCAGGGTTGTGTTTGGCCAACCTTGAAGTACCATGCAAATACCCAGGCAGAGAACTGGATCCTTGGATTTCCTAGGCCAGTGTTTTTCAACCTGTTGTCCACAGATCAACAATGTCAGAGTCTCCAGATGCTATTTAAAATGAAGATTCCAGGGCCCCAGACAAACTATGGCATAGGGATCTCTTGAGGGAGGTGGAGGACAGAAACCCGGATCTCTAACAAGGGCCACAAGCCACTGGGATAACTGACATTTCCATACCAGATCTTACATAGAATCAAGGACAGGGTGTTTTCGATTGTCAGATTGGACCTTTGGAAATGTATTTTCAGGAAGGATTTCTGGTTTGGAGCATGATTACCTAAAAAGGAGCTCTGACTTTCAAGGTGTATGTATCAGGTATGAAACTTTCTATTTGCCAGTGTATCCCATGCTGATAAATCTTCTTGTGAAGAACGCATGATCGCACTGGTTCAGATGAAATGCGAACAAAATCCGAAATTCTTAGAAAGTACATTCTGAAAAGTTGTTAGACATTCACTCATTTAACACATAACTATCAAGCACCTATCATGAGTAGCCATTGTTCCTGGCAAGAGAAATACAGGAATGAACAAGACAGATGATGTCTCTGGACTGGTGTAGCTTGTATTTTAGTGAAGAGACGAATGCATCCATATCTACATGCAGACAAATATACATACAGGTTTTCACCACTGCTGAGGAATAAAGGAATGGGATGATAACCTCCAGAGTGAATCAGACATAGGTGAGGGAGAGGGATTTAGCTAGAACATTGAAAACAGGACCACCTGAGAGGTTTGATCTGAAGAATGAGTCTGCCAAACATTTCAGGCACAGGGAAGAGAAGACATAAAAGCTAAACACTTGGAAAGGAGGTCAGTGTAGTGAGAACCCTGGTGACCAAAGGGAAGCACACTAAGAGATGAGTTTGGATAATTAAGAAGGTAAGGCCAGGGGTGCCTGGGTGGCTCAGCTGTTTAAGCACCTGCCTTCAGCTCAGGTCATGATCTCAGGGTCCTGGGATCCAGCCCCACATAGGGTTCCAACCTCAGTGGGGAGTCTGCTTCTCCCTCTCCTTCTGCCCCCCCACTTGTTCTCTCTCCCAAATAAATAAATAAAATCTTTTTTAAAAAGAAGGTAAAGCCAAAAGATGACCATGTGAGCTTTCTAGTCATATGAGTACCTAATCTAATAAGTTGACTAAAAATCATCTGATTCTCAGGAATCGTAACTCATCTTCTATTTACCACTGATTAAAGCCCAGCCATTTTACATCTCTGTTAACAGAGATATAAATTTGCAGAAAACTGACAAACTGGTCTTTGCCTAGGAGAGCAAATAATCCCAAAGGCTAGGGGTTTAATTCTCTGTAGCATTTTACCCACGTTGTACCTAACTTAACATTCTTATTCCTGCTTTCTTTGCTTTTAATTTTCCACTGATCTTCAACACATTTGTGTCTCCTATCCTTCTCTGCACCAACTTTATGAGCTCACTGGCTTCCTCATTCATGAGTTAAATAAATGTTTGAAAATCATACATTTGTGGGATGCCTGGGTGGCTGAGTTGGTTAAGCGTCTGCCTTTGGCTCAGGTCATGATCCCAGGGTCCGGGGTCGAGCCCCATGTCGGGCTCTCTATTCAGTGGGGAGCCTGCTTCTCTCTCTGCCTGCAGCTCCCCCTGCTTGTGCTCTCTCTCTCACTCTCTCTCTCTCTCTCTTTGACAAATAAATAAACAAAATCTTGAAAAGAAAGGAAAATCATACATTTGCAGTTGGAGAGACAGACAAGAGCTGTTCACAGGGTAACTTAAGATGATCATCAGGTGCCATTTGGAGAGCGGATGTGAAGGAGGATGGTGGCAAGGGAGAGACTGCTAGAAGCCTACTGCAGTAGCCCGAGCAAGAGATGAAGGCAGGAGGAAGAAGGGAGAGGTCTGTGGAGACAGAAAGAAACAGATCAAGTTGAGAACAAACTTTTAACCAGCTATTTACTGAGGCTTTGATTGAAGGGGGCTCATGGTAGGAGATCAGCTTTGATATGGGAACAGCAGCGTGAATTAGGGGAAATCAAGAAATAATTCAGGGCACCTAGGTGGCTCAGTCAGTTAAGCGGCTGCCTTTGGCTCAGGTTATGATCCCAGAGTCCTGGGATCAAGTACCGCATTGGGCTCCCTGCTCAGTGGGAAGCCTGCTTCTCCCTCTCTCTCTGCTTGCCACTCCCGGTGCTTGTGCTCTCTCTCTAACTCTCTGTCAAATGAATAAATTAAATCTTTAAAAAAAAAAAGAAAGAAAGAAAGAAAGAAACAATTCTATTAGATCACGACAATCTTAGGAGGGAAATCTAGAGCGTGAGATCATCTTGTAGGATATGAAACAACACACCTTATGATGGGTGAGAATTAAGGTTCTTGGGTCCCTTCTTTTCAATCCTACATGGAATGTCCAGATCAACTGATAAGATAAAGATAAATAAATAAAGATAAAGATAAAAGATAAGCTAAATTGGTAAGAGCAGAAACAGAATGCTTATTAAAGTTCAATGTTAGAGTTTGAAAACAGATTTAAATAGACTGTATTAAATGCAAGAACAGAAAAAAATCATTAGAACCCTCGAGAAGATGTCATAAAAGTGCTTCAGTGATCACCAAGGTGAGATCAGCAAGAAGTCTATTTTACTTACTGTGTTTAGGAAATGTATGAATGCAACACCTCATTTTCTCCTGGCCGTGGTTTTCAGAAACAAATGTAGGGAATGAATTGTGGAGTTTTCAATCTGTTCACCAAACCACTAGGAAATTCTATTTAGAAGATTCATACAATCTCTGCATCCCTCTCCCCAAATTCATTTCCTTTTTCAGTTGAGTTCCAACACCATAGCGCGGGTTTTCTTTTGTATTCACTTCTTTTATCTCAGGAGCAAATCGATTCATTTCCTCATCGTACTGCTCTAGTTTTGACTTTTCTGACAGCAGAGCCAGAGACTGTTAAAAGAGATTACCCTCTGTACTTACCATATCAGAGCCATAACAAAAGAGAACTTACTTTTGTCGATGAGTTTAATTTTGCCTATAAAAACACACCAGCCCTCAAACACCTAGAATCTCACTTACAAATGGAAAGCCCATGTTCAGATTCAGCTCCCCATGCATTACATGTCAAAGTGAAAATAAGCAATGGCCAATTACAAAGACAGAATAAAGATATTCTGTCATTTGGGTACATGTAGTAAGAAAAGCATGAAAGAAAAAGAGCTCATATATCAACAGTATCACTGTTGTATAGCTATTGAACCATTATAAGCAGGAGGCCCCAAGTGATTTCCCAGGGCTGAAGGTCTGGACTTATTACGTAACATATCCATCAAAGCCAAGATGATGAAGGATAAGCAGCTTCTTTGTGATTAATAGGTACAAGAGCACAAAACAAAGGAGATTAAGAAAGTCAATGGGTTTTATTGAGTCAACCTTATCTCTCACCAAGGCAAAATACTCATTCAGCCCGCAACCCACTAAGCTGCTTAGAAAAATACGCCTATAGGGGCGCCTGGGTGACTCAGTTGGTGAAGCATCTGCCTTCGGCTCAGGTCATGATCCCAGGGAGCCTGCTTCTCCCTCTGCTTCTGCTGCTCCCCCTGCTTGTGCTTTCTCTCTCACTCACTCTCTCTCTCCCAAATAAAGGAAGGAAGGAAAGAAAGAAAGAAAGAAAGAAAGAAAGAAAGAAAGAGAAAAAGAAAGAAAGGAGGGAGGGAGGGAGGAAAGAGAGAGAGAGAGAAAGAAAGAAAGAAAGAAAGAAAGAAAGAAAGAAAGAAAGAAAGAAAGAGAAAGAAAAAGAAAGAAAGAAAAAGAAAGAAAGAAAGAGAAAGGAAGGAAGGAAGGAAGGAAGGAAGGAAGGAAGAAAGAAAGAAAGAAAGAAAGAAAGAAAGAAAGAAAGAAAGAAAGAAAGAAAGAAAGAAAGAAAGAAAGAAACAGACCTTTGTACCAGGTAAAGACCTAACATGTGCTTGTATGTGAAAGCACAATTAGCAAACTCATTCATGAAGGTCAATGAGAATATCTGCTTGAACTAAAAATCACTATGTCTTAAGAGACCAAATCAAGATAGTCTTACAATAAAGGGAAAGGACTTTTATCCCATCCAGAAAACACTTTGAGTTCAGGTGAAAAATTATATTGAAGCTGCTAAAGGTTCAATTAAGGAGGAATTACATAAACCATGCTAATCCAAGAACCTGCCTCTATTTCTTCTTACAAACCGATTCCTTTCCTATGTGTAAGTCTCTCTGTCTTATGGCAACCAGATTTACCAAGTAAAAATATAAAATACCCAGTTATTTTTATTATGTTGGATCGTTTTTGCTATGTCTAAAATTATTTGTTTTACCCCAAATTCACATTTAACTGGGTTTCCTGTATTTGGTTCAGCAACCTTGTGTGCCTGTGTATGTATGTCTCTGTGTATTCAGTTTTCTTGTTATATACTGTTCTTAACACAAGAACAGATAATATTTGCACATCTGATATCCCTAGGATCACAGAATTTAGAGCAGGAAAACACTTAGATCTAATATAGTTTAATAATTTTATTCCATAGTTAGGGAAACTGAGACTCCAATAATTTAAAAGATTTGACAAGATCCCATAGCTAGTTGCTATCCTATTCAGAGAAGGAACTGGAATATAGTTGTCCTGGCTCCTGGTTCTTTCTCTTTCTAGAATATATTTTCTCTCTTACATCTGAACTACCACTTGGTTTTTCAGTGATACACTTGGGCCAGACTGATGCCTTCATTTAGAAAGACGTACCTATATACAAATCGTTTTGGTTTCTGTGTATGAGATGAAATACAACACACACACACACGTGCACACGCACGTGCCAGAGAGTTTCAAAGCAATATGTTATATAGTGAGAACATCTGTTTGAGGTTGCCCAATATCCATCCTTCCTTTATGTATTTATGTATTGGTGTGTATTTATGTATTGCTATGTATTAGCATCCAAAATTCCTTTGGGAAAGTGCCTTTCTCCCGAATGAATAAAGTCTGCTGAGGCTGTCGATTAGGGCATCCCTCCGAGGCAATGTGTGGGCACATGACCAAGCTAAGCCAGGTAGTTGATAGCTGTCATTTCCCAGCGCCTTCCTACTCTCTATTTTTAATTCTGAGACAAGAAACAAATAGAATATTTCTCCATCCCTACCCTACTCCAGACAGCAAGATGGTTTCAGACCATTTATTGCAACTGAAGTGACTGGGCAAGACAACAGAGCAGTTCATACTTAGAAGACCCTTGGAGCTAATTATTTCCTTCTACTTAAAGCCTGGTTCTTCAGCTCCTTCACAGTCTTCCAATAAATTACCTGCTTAGCTTTAAGAAGAAGAGTTGGTTTCTATTGCTTGCAACCATGGAACTGTGATTGACACACAATATTTATATATTTCAAAAAGAAATTGAATTGTAATGCTGGCATGGAAATACTTTTAGTGTGAGAGGCAATCCATGAACTGAGAAACATAAAAGAAAAAAATACTGACTCACTGAGATTTAAAATATATACCTTTCAATTGTGTGGGTATAAAATTGATCTGAAAAAATATCCAACTGTACAAAAGCAAATGTAAAATTCAAACTGTTATGTAGATTGTCGTTAATAAACTTGCAAAGACCTAAATACAAAAACTAAAATTATAAAGATTTTAGATGAAGCAAAGGAGAAAATTGTTTCTATGGGGTTAGGCATGGATTTCTTGAAAAGTCACAAAAAGCATGAACCATATAAAGAAAACACTGATAAATTGGACCTCACCAAAACTGCAAACATTTGTCCTTCAAAAGATACTGCTCAGGAAATGAAAAGACAAGCCACAAACCACAGAGGGGAGAAAAGCTTTGCAAAGAATATATCTGATAAAAGATTTGTACCTAGAACATTAAAAAAAAAAAAAAAACTCTCAAAACTCAATAATAAAAAAGCAATAAAAAATGAGCAAAAAATTTGAACAGACACTTCTCCAAAGAAGATATACAGATGTCAAATGGCACATTAAAAGATGTTCATCACTAGTTATTAGGAAAATGCATATTTAATGAAAAAAAAAAGTCTCTCAACCAAGAGGATCCTAAGGATTCATGACAACTTAATGCAATTTGGTATTCTAGATCTCATCCTAGAATTTGGGAAAAACTAAAGAAATCTAAATGAAGTATGGACTTTATCAATATTTATTCATTAATTGTAACAAATATACCATACTAATGTAAGAAGTTCGTAATAGTGGAAATTGGAAGCAAGGTTTATGGAAACTTTTCATATTATCATCTCAATTTTTCTGTGAATCAAAAACTGTCCTAAAAAATAAAGTCTATTTGAAACACACACACTTATCCAAATGGCTGAAATTAAAAAGACTGACTATACCAAGTGTTGGCGAGGATATGTAGGAATTAGCACTCTCATATACTGCTTGCAGGGATGTACAACAATGTCATAAAACAGCTTGACAAAACAAATATCTGATTAAAAAAAAAACTTGTATCCAGACTATATTTTTTTAACTCTTTTTTTTTTTTAAGATTTTATTTATTTATTTGAGAGAGAGAGAATGAGATACAGAGAGCATGAGAGGGAGGAGGGTCAGAGGGAGAAGCAGACTCCCCGTCGAGCAGGGAGCCCAATGCGGGACTCAATCCCGGGACTCCAGGATCATGACCTGAGCCGAAGGCAGTCGCTCAACCAACTGAGCCACCCAGGCGCCCTATTTTTTTAACTCTTGCAATGCAACAGTAAGAGGACAAACAACCCAGAAAAAATGGGCAGATTTGAACACATACTTTACCAAAGAAGGTATACAAATGCCATTGTGCACATGAAAAGCCACTCGACATTATTACTTATTAGGAAGACACAAATCAATAACCACAATAAAATATCAATACCCTGCAAAAATGGCTACATTTTAAAAGATTTATGGTATCAGCTACTGGTGAGGGTACAGAGCAACTAGAACTTTCAAGTACAGTCAATAGAAATACAAAATAGTATAACTGTTTGGAAAACA